>NC_140070.1:59333251-61733251 GCF_964194135.1 Talpa europaea
GAAGCACCAAAAAATCCCCAAGTATCCAAATCTCTCTTAACTAAAAAGGGGGGAAATGGAGGAATCACACTTCCAGATATTAAACCATACTAAAAATTCATAATAATTGAAACAGCATGGTATTGAAAGAATAACAGATGCATAGACCAAAGGAATAGAATTGAGAACCCAGGGGAAAAAAAAAAAAACACAAATAATCATTTATGAACAACTAATCTAGGACAAAGGGGCAAAGTATATCCACTGGAACAATGAAACCCTCTTCAATAAATGGTACCTGAAAAGTAGATTGCCATATGCAAAAGAATGGAAGTAGGCCATTATCTCACATCATACACAAAAATCAGCTCAAAGTGGTTAAGAAATTTGGGTGTAAGACCTAAAACCATAAAATACATAGAAGAAAACGTAGGCAATATATTCCAAAAACTTCAGAAACAAATTTGTGGACTCATTTCCATTGGCAAGGAAAACAAAAGAGAAAATAATGAGCTGAGACTACATCAGGCTAAAAAGTTACTGCACAGGGCCTCCCTGGTGGTGTAAAGGGTTAAGCACAGCACTGTGAAGCTATCCCCAGCCTCAGCAGCATGAGTTTGATCTTAATCCCCGGCCAGGGAGCTACCCACATGGTGCAGCAGAACTCTCCTGTCTCGCCTGCTGCTTCCCTCAGCAGTATATTTCAGTCAGTCTGCCTGTTCTGTTCCCCACTCTGTCTCTGGTGAATCCTCTCTCCCCCTGCACTTCTGGCCTGCACCCAAATTCTTGTATGTATAAATAAATAAATCTTTTTTAAAAAATAAAAAGTTACTGTACAGTGAAAGAGACAGTAGCTGAGACAAAAAGACTGCTGAATGGGAGAAAATACGTGCACACCTACATCTGATAAGGGACTGAAATTGGAAGTCTACAAAAAGTTCATACAACTCAAAAAGAAAACAAACAACTCAAATAAATAGGCAAAAGAGCTAAATAGGCACTTTTCTAAAGAAGGCATACAGATCTATGAAAAAATGTTCATCATCAGGGGAATGAAAACAAAATCACAATGAGATAGTATCTTACACCTGTGACAATGGTCCACACCAAAACAAACAAACAACACAACAACAACAACAACAGAAACAACAAGTGCTCATAAAACTGTGGAAGAAAGGGAACTTTATCTCACTGTTAATGGCAATTTTGACTGGTCTAGCCCCTACAGAAAGAAATGTGGAGATTACTTACAATACTAAAAATGGATATATGCTATGACCCAGGATTCCATTCTTAAGCATCCATGTAAAGAACAAAAAAACTAATTTGAAAGGAAATATGCGCTCCTATGTTTATAGCAACATTATTTACAATAGCCAAGAAATGGAACAACTTAAATGTTCCAGAACAAATGAATGGATCAAGACAATGTGGTACATATAGACAACAGAATACTACTCAGTGATCCAAAAAGATAAACTCATGCCATTTGCAGTAACATGAGTGGAGTTAGAAGGGATTGTTCTAAGTAAACCAAAAGGAGAAAGAGAAACAGCAAATGGTGTCACATAAATATGGAATCTAGGGAATCACAGACAAAGACAAACTTTAAGACCAACACATGACAGCAGACCAAAGATCTGAGGCATTCAGGAAGGAAAGAGAGGGAGAGGAAAATCCTTTGGGGTGAGTCAGGGGAAATGTATAGTTTGCCTATGATGGTTTCTGGTGCTCTGGTGGTGGGAAAATATGTTGACCACACCTGAGAGGAGAAATCCCATACTGTGAAATAATAAATAAGGGTAATTAAGTAAATGTTTCGAAATAAATTAACATTTCCTTCAGATTTGAACAAATAATAATAGCACATCACAGAGCTATTATAAAAATTAAATACTTAATACATATTATGAACTGTTAAA
The DNA here is from genome assembly GCF_964194135.1 of Talpa europaea. Taxonomy (NCBI): domain Eukaryota; kingdom Metazoa; phylum Chordata; class Mammalia; order Eulipotyphla; family Talpidae; genus Talpa; species Talpa europaea. Next base: position 59,335,153 of record NC_140070.1, read on the forward strand.
ATAGTCTCATGATCCCAAAACTTCAAAACTTAAAGATTGGAATGAATTTTATTTTTATATCTTCTCTAGTACCTGAAGAGCATTTGATGTATAATGTAGATTTAATACATATGTGTCGAGTAAAGGTAAATTTGATTGTGCACTGAACTCAAAATATAAAAGTATTTCCATACACTTGAATGTTTCCATTCAAAAATATCTTCTCAGGGCCTCCCTGGTGGCACAGCAGGTTGAGCACAGCAATGTGAAGCTGTCCGCAGCCTCTGCACTGCCAGTTTGATTCCCAGCCAGCCAGGGAGATTCCTACATGGCGGGGCATACCTCTCCTGTCTTGCCTGCTGCTCCTCTCAGCAGTGTACTTTGGTCCTTCTGCCTGTTCTGCTCCCTGCTCTGTCTCTGGTGAATTTTCTCACCCTCCCACACCTCCAGCCTGTACCCCTGTGCTTGTATAAATAAATCTTAAAAGAAAAATAGCTTCTGGGCCTCTCCTGGTGGCCCAGGCAGTTGAGTGCAGCGCTGTGAAGCTGTCCACAGCCTCTGTAGCCCTGGTTTGATCCCGGCCAGCCGGCGAGGGTCCCACATGGCGCAGCAGACCTCTCCTGTCTCACCTTCTGCTCCCCTCAGCAGTGTATTTCATCAGTCTGCCTGTTCCCTGCTCTGTCTCTGGTGAATCCTCTCACCCTCCCGCGCATCTTTCCTGTCCCCAGTTCTGTATAAATAAATAAATGTTTAAAAATAAATAAATAGATTTTATAAATAAATAAATAAATAAATAAATAAATAGCTTCTCAGGATGCTATATTGTCCTATGAACTTGGTGAAGATGGAAGGAAAGAATAAATAAAACAAGGAGTTTTAATTTATCTTTGCATAAGAAACATGAAAAATTGTACTGAATTTCAAATCTACTCATATAAATTTCAAATCTACTTATACAGATGTATAAAAACTCTCCTATGTTATTTTAATGCAACAAATACTAAATTTACTCATTCTCATTATTCATCCAGGATTTAAACACACACACATGATTTTGGATCATATGAGAATGAAAGAGAAAAGTTAGGAGGAACAAAACTATCTTAATAATTTAGATTATAAAAAATTCTAACATGGGTAGATTCAGAAGTTTTAACTGAGATACATAAAATTTGAAGCTTAAAACTCTATTTTCTACACTAAAAAGTAGAAATCATTTAAATATCATGTTTAAATAACATTCAATTTGTCCACTCACGTATAGTCTGTTATATGGCCACTTGTGACCGCATAAATTGGGTAAATAAAATTTACTCAAATTTAAATATAATTTAAAATTGTTTCTTAATCACACAGACACATTTCAATTGCTGAATAACTGCTTGTGTCTTGTGTTTTCTCCATTGCCCATATAACCATTACCACATAAGACAGTGAAGAAGATATTTCTACCACCCAGAAAGTTCTATAGCGTGCTCTTCAAGATAATTTGGATGATATAAAACATTGTTGAGAACAAGTCTTTGTAGCAAAAGAACTGAAGTATGCTGGAGGAATAGAGATATGAGCAAAAACCAACTTACAACGAAGTAGTTTTGATTTTACAAAACATAGAGAGAGCCCTAGGAATATTGAAGATAAGCTGACCACAGAAGAATTTGTTAAAATTTGTGTTTAACATTAAAATATGAGCAAGATTACATTTGTATGAATTGTAGGACTTTAATTTTCTTGCTTTGTATTGTTAACTAAAATAGTCTTGAGAATAGGTAGAGGAATTATTAGATAGTCAAAGTGAGGATTTGGACTCGGAAGCAATCCAGCAGATTCTACTCTGTGCAAGCTCTTCCAATAAACACAAGTTTGGATTTACTTCATATAGAAACTGAGTCATTAACATTAAGTATGTAATTACTCTTGATAGTGGGGCCTTTTAGCTCTATATTGGCCAGACCTACCATAAGCTGATGCTAGAGGAGTGCATTGCAGGATTTAATTTTTGTCATCTAGTGAAGGCACTGCAGAGATGCAAAGGCTGAATATCCATTGTTAAATCTTTTTTTTTTTAATCAAAAAATATTTACTTTACCTTTAGGTAGCATATTCCTGTATATATGATGAAGCCCGTGATGGCATATTCCTATACATATGACGAAACCTGTGAAAATGGCACTGTTCCTGGGCCTCTCTGGTGGCACAAGGGGTTAAGACGCAACCTATGAAGCTATCCGCAGCCACTGCAGCACAAATTTGATCCCAGCCAGGGAGCTACCCACATGGTGCAGCAGACCTCTCTTGATTTGCCCACTGCTTCCCCCAGCAGAATATTTCAGTAGTTCTGCCTGTTCTTCTCCCCACTCTGTCTCTGGTGAATCCTCTCAACCCCCCACAACTCTGGCCTGTACCCCAGTTCTTGTATGCATAAATAAATAAATCTTTGGGGAAAAAAATGATTCTGTCCCTTTGCCTGTTAGACAAGGGCAGGGGCCCAGAAAATTTTACAAAATGTTTACAATATAAAAAGTGAAATCCATAGCACAATGATTCTAGTAGAGTGAATATGATGTGATGCTATTTCACTAATATTTCTTCTTAATGTTCGCATGGATTAATTAGAAACATTTAAGGTGAATTTATTTTCAAGTCAACATAGTTGATATTTGATGGTTACTAAATAACACTTATTAGCTGTATTCTCAGGCAATAATGCATTTCTAAGTAAATTCAAATTCAAAATTGCCTTATTGAAATTTGATATTTAACTTCATTGAAGTTTAAAAGCAATAAGTGCAAGATGTTAAATGCAAAGTCAACTCAGAATCAGGCTATGAATTTGCCTAAAGAATTTTCTGAGGTTAAAGTATTTATTTATTTATTTATTTATTTATTTATTTATTTATTTATTTATTTATTTATTTATTTATGGGACCCTCGCCTGTGGCCGGGGATCAAACTGGCGCTGCAGGGGCAGCCTCGCAACCCAGCGCTCAAGCGCTGCGCCACCAGGGGTGGCCCAGTATTTATAATTATTTATTTATTTGTTTGTTTGTTTATTTTTTATGGAGGCATGTTTTATTTATTTGTTTGTTTGTTTGTTTGTTTTGTTTATACATGCACTGGGTACAGTCAGAAGCGCAGGAGGGTGAGAAAATTCACCAGAGCCAGAGCGGGGAGCAGAGCAGGCAGAAGGACCGAAGTACATTGCTGAGGGGAGCAGCGGGCGGCAGGAGAGGTCTGGCGCCATGTGGGACCCTCCTCCGGTGGCCGGGGAGCAGCCGCTGATTGAACCTGCACCGCAGAGGCCGCGGGCAGCTTCACAACCCAGCGCTCAACCGCTGCGCCACTGGGGAGGCCCCCCAGTATTTATATTTAAAGGTACAAGAATATTTTGTTTTTCTGATTAATCACCTATTTGTATATTTTTTCTTTATCTTAGAACATAAGCATAGTTAATACATAAGGGTGAGATTTTTAAATGACTGAGAAGATATTGAGCTTGCCTATTTTACTCAAGAGAATTGCTGACAAGTTCTTATTTAATACATTGTAAAGGGCCTCCATTAGGTGTCCCAGGGAGGTGTAATAACTTGCTAACACAAGATGGTGCTCTGTTCTTATGAAATAGCCTGTCTCTTATTTGGTTCTAGGAAGCAGAGGTCAAACATACTTATTGTTTGACCAAATTTTTCTGAAGGTTTAAAAAACTATTAGTATATAATTCTTACTTGAAAACTTCCTTGTAACCATTTAAAAATCATTCTTAGAAAGCTATTCTAATCATAATTCCAACCACTCCAGGAAGATCCAATTTATCTCAATGTACTCAATTATGCTCATCATGGTAGCAGGCATTACATTTCTCTGATTGCCTCTTTTCATTTTTTCAGTTTGTAATTCCTTTTGATAGAATAGTTCTTACAGTTATCTTTCAGTTGTCACAAACTTATTGTTTCTGTGAATTGATCAGAACTTTTCCAGATGAATTCTTCCAGGTTGACCTCCAAATTTTAGCATGAGTTTGACTCTTCTTCAAGCAACCAGTAATTAATTATCTTCATTGCATTCTCTTCTTACTTAGTATGAGCATAAATAATAGTCATATGTTCGTATATTTATATTCACCTTTCCTCTAGAGAAATTCTAAAACTGTAACTTGAAAATGTGACTTATGCAGTGCTAACTTCATTTACATAATCCTTCTTACTACTCAAGAGGGAGCAGGGCAATGTCATATTTCATATAACTATTTTTTCTTCTATTGGAGAAAAATGTAAAATGCTCCAATTCCTAGTGTTTTCCTTTTCCTGTTTCCACAGTTACTGCACTAATGGAAGTTTGGAATACAGACAAATGTTCACAGAAAAAAAAGAGGAATTATTATAACATTACATAATTTCATTTATGTCAATTCTGCTAATGAAATGTAATTGGATATTCTATCCCACCAGGGTAGGCATATCTAATATTTTTCAAGGAAATTTTTCCCTATGTGTTTTAAGTTTCTGGGCTTTGATCTGTAATAATCTCAAATGATATTCTATTCTTATTTACATGAAAACATTAATCTGCTTTTCAAATGGTTAAAATTTTCTTAAGAAATCAGACTGAAGGAATTTGCATAATTGTCAAATATTTTAAAATTACAAAACACATAAATTCAAGAAAAATAATGAAAAAAGTTTCACTCATTTGGAATTGTGTTCTATAATCACATCTCTAATGAAACTTTATTGATGCAATGAGAATGTTACAGGTTCAACTGTTCAAATAACGTACTGTCTGGTTACTATAGCATTTCTATATTTGGATTAATTAGAAATGGAAATGTGGCTAGCACTAGTTTTGAAATTAAATGAGCCCCTTAATGGAGAAGCTAATTACTGAATTCATTTTGACATTTTGTTTTATCAGTGAAAATTTAGGTTATTGAATGGAACAATATGTACTCAGCACTAGGAATGGAAATCAGGGTATCCATGGACAGAGCAAAGTGGAACAAGAGGCTCTTACAGAGTTAGACCTGGTACTAGTCTTTGTTAGAGAGGATTATTATTGTTAATATTGTCATCTTTATAACAAAGATTCTAATATGAAGAGTACTTGGAATTCTTAAAAAGCTTCTATTAGGCTATTCAGTTGCCTTCTCCGACTTCCATTAATGTATTTTTCCCACTGTGTGATTAGGCTGCACTACCAGAAACCATATCCTGGATGTGTTGGGAAGATTTACAGTGGAAAATTCCATGAGCTTAAAAGACAAAATTGTAATTTATCTCAGTTTCAGTTATAAAAATGTTCATCTCCTGGAGGCTTTATTTTCTGAACAAAAATTTGTAGTGAACAAAGACTATATTCACAATATTGTGCTTTTGGAACACACACACATCACATCACGCATATAATCAGAATAATAAAGATAGCAGGAAGCATGCTTTGGGAAAATTCAGCTGTCTGTTGTTATGGTATTCAAATAAGGACACATATAGCATTAATATCTATGACCACGTGAAAATCAAGTAGTAATAACTATTATTTCACTCAGGTCCATAGTAACTAGAGAAAAGTATTTTGGTATCACATCATATATGCAGCTAATACTTAGTAATGGCTGATATGTTATGCAGATGTTTTCATCACTTTGGGGGTGAAGACCCAAGTCATGTCCCTAAATCCTGATTTAATACAGCAGTGTGTGAGAAATGTGGGGATGTCATGTCTTTGTGACAGAAAGTTGATATTTGATGTTCTTTATAGAGTTTGCACTAAAGACATGAATTTCCTACCTCCTCCAGGATCTATCCAATCAAGCTGGTGCTTTTCTTGCATCCCCCCATGACCAAAATTGTTATAATCTGTAGTATTGTCCTCAAAAGAAGGAGAAAAAGTAACAATTTAGTGTATTCCTTATTAATATTTAAGTCTATGCTTTTCTTTCTGGGTTTCCTACTATTTAGCTTCCAGCCATATACTTGTAATGTGGGCTGAGGTATGCCATACAGGCCTTCTGAGATTCTGGAGTCATAATGAAATAAAGCCTTAATGTGACATGTCTCCCATGATTAAAAAAAAAAAATATTTATTTATGCATACAAGAACTGGGGTGTAGGCCAGAGGGGGGGTTGGTGAGAGGATTCACCAGAAACAGAGTGGAGAGCAGAACAACAGGCAGATCTATTGAAACACTGCTGAGGGAAGCAGCAGGCGAGATGGAGAGGTCTGTTACGCCGTGTGGGTCAGCTCCCTCGCCAGCCAGGTGCTGCAATGGCTGACTGTAGCTTCACAGGGCTGTGTCTTTAACCCCTGTGCCACCAAGGAGGCCCCATGTCTCCCATGATTTAGGTAAGATAAATTGTTTGAAAATTGAAAGGTACTAAAACCATACATTTTTCTGTTTTACCCCAAATTTCTTATACTGATATTATATAATTGCAAAATTAAAAATTGGCTATGTGCTGGTGAACTATTATTTTAGATTTGTGAACTATCAACATATAACAATTGAAAATAAAAGAAATAGGTCTGGAGAAGTGTAGTGTTTTTGTTTTTTTGGTTTTTTTTGAACTCCCCATAACTAAGAGGTTCACAGGTTTTGGGTCCAGGGAACAGGAAACTTATAAAGATATGAATTCTAATATGGGCTAGGTTAAAAAAAGAAAAGTGACAAGGAAGAGGAGCAGTCATAAAAATGAGGAAAGAACTGTTTCAGAGTCAAGAAACACAGGAATAAAGAGGTTGGTTCTCAATTGGAATCATTAGCCTATGTTTCTTTATGAGCTTTCCATATGAACAGTAAGATTTTTTTTTGAACAGCATGTAGTAAGCAATGTTTTAGATGATAATATATTATGTTTAAAATATGTTTGAAATGTTGTGTCTTTTGGAAAATGTTAATATGAAATGTTAATGTATAATACAATGGAAAAAATAAGATAAGAGGTATAATCTTATCTATGTAAAAACATTTTCATAGGAAAAAAAACTAAAAGGAAGTATGCCAGAACATTGAAGAATTAAGATTTTTAAGAAGTAAATTTATGCCTACATATCTGACGTCACTGCTTGCTATTATCCCTCCCCTCATGCTGCACAGCTGTAACTCATGTCCCTTGGATACATCAGACCAGGACCCATCCAAACGTTTGCATTCGCTATATCTTTTATGTGAAATGTTCTTCACCCAAATATTTGCAAAGATTGCGTCCACAATTTCTTCAGGCATTTCTAAAATGCCATCTATCTATAAGAGAGATAGACAATTAGAACCATAATCTACTTTTCTTCTATGCTTTATTTTTTTTCCACAACTACTAACATTACTTAACATAATATAGTGTACTTCTTTACTTTGTTTTTTGCTAGTCTCTCCCTAGAAGAGGATAATTTCCAGACAGGTTCAGAAAAGCAAGTAGATGGTGTATATAAGGGAGCAATTAAATAATTGATGATGAAATTTAAGCTGATAAGGAAGTGAGAAAATTTAGGGGGAGATAGAGGTTCCAGGCAGCAAAAAGCATAACTATAATTATTTATCACAAAGATTTTTGGGAATTGGGGACGTAGAAATAGGTTGAATGAACTTAGCAAAAGAAGAAGTAACTCAGGACTGGTTTCTTAGAAACTGGGATGATGGTGGGATTGCACAAATGACAACATACTCTGCAGCTCCCTTTGCCTTCATGAGAGCCTATATAATGACTTTTGGACTGAATTATTTAGAAAGGGAAGAGATGAGATAAAGGATGAGTCAATGTTAACATTTCCATGTATAGTACCTATAAAGGTGTCCCTGCTTTGTGAAAAAAAAAAAAATCAAATGAGAGAAAATGCTTTTCTTGCACTCAGTCATGAATCATGAACAAAATTTTGTGTTGACACATTTACATCTTTATTTTTAAAACTATATTTCATTGTATGTAAAGACTGCAGTATATTTAACCAATAACTGATTGTTGAACATTCAGATCTTTTTCATCATACTTTATTCTATACAAAAAGAATAATCTAGGGGCCTCCCTTGTGGCTCAAGGGGTTAAGACGCAACCTATGAAGCTGTCCATAGCCACTGTGGCACGAGTTCAATCCCCGACCAGGAAGCTACCCACATGGTGCAGCAGACCTCTCCTGACTCACCCGCTGCTCCCCTCAGCAGTGTATTTCAGTCATTCCTCCTGTTCTGCTCTGCACTCTGTCTCTGGTCAATCCTCTCAGCCCCTACACCTCTGGCCTGTACCCCAGTTCTTGTGTGCATAAATAAATAAATAAATATTTTTTAAAAAAGAAGAATCTATATATACTTGCACTTTTAAAATGTTCATACTTATATACACTTAGGGCAAATAATTAGAAGTGGAATTGTATAGAAAAATTATGCAGATGTTAAACATTGATATTAATTTATTGATAAGTTTACTGAAATTCATTAATTTACCAAAGCATTTATTAAAAACTTTTAATGTGCCAGGCACATCAAATATAGCAATGAGCAAAAAAGAAGATAGTGTCAGCACTCATAAAACCTATATTCTAATAGAAATATTCATGAGGTTGTTTACTAAAAGTTATATATATTTATTTTTTAACATTTTTGTGTAGAAGACCTGGGATACAGGCCACAGGTGCAGGGGGTGAGAGGATTCACCAGAGACAGAATGGGGAGCAGAACAGGCAGATTTACTGAAATACATTGCTAAGGGGACCAACGAGGGAGAGGAGGAGAGGTCTCCTGCCCCATATGTGGGTAGCCCCTGGTCAAAGAGTGAACTCAGGCCAAAGCACTGAGACTTTACCCCTATGTCACCAGGGAGGCCCAACTTATATCTATTTATATTCCCATGAAAATCATACTAAAATGTCCATTGCTTCACATTTTTATTGATATTGGATATTTCCAAGCTTTTACAATTTTGGATGATTTTTTTTTTTGCTTATTTCAATTGCTTAAAAAATTTACATTATTTGATTACTAAAGAAGTTAGACATTGACATTATATTTCTACTTCTGCATTGCTTTTTCATGTCATCTGCTCATTTTTCCTGTTAGACTGTTGACCCTTTCCATTTGATTTATGAAAAGTCTTTAAATGTAAAGGATTAAAGTCTCAGTAGAAATAATTGCTTGGGCTACCCAGTAAACAAATTTCTTTTTCACTTTCGGTGTAATATTCCACCCTGATTCCTACTGTTTTTTCCTCATCCTCTGGCAAGTATATTACTGTCACATGACTTATGGATGGGCAATCAGATGTTTTTGCTGGAATGCTGAATATTCAACATAAGTATGAGACCATCTGGTAATTGCCTTTTACTTTCTGAGTTATTTTACTTAGAATGACTTCAGTTTCTAATCATGTTATCACAGAACGCAAAGTTCCATCAATTTTAATAGCTGAGTAATATTCCTGTGTTTATCCATGAGCATTTAAGTTGTTTCCATACCTTGATTATTGGGAATAATGCTTTAGAAGGATGCACATAATTTCTCAAATTAGTGTTTTCATGTTATTTGGTAAATATCTAGTAGTGATATTGTTGGACTATAGTGATATTTTTAGCTTTCTGTGGACATTCCATATCATTTTCTACAGAGATTGCACCAATTTATATTTTTTCTCCCCATGCTCGCCAACATTTGTCATTTTCATCTTTCTAATATAGACCAATCTAACAGATACTATGTGTTATTCATTGAGGTTTTGAATTCTATTTCCCTAACAGTAAGTGAAGTTGGGCTTTTTTTTCAATGTGTCTATCTGTATGTCTTGTTTGGAGATCCTCTACCTATTTTTTGTTTGTGTTGTTTGTTTCTTTGTTGTTGAATAGTATGAACTTTTTAGCATATTTTAGATATTGACCCTTTATCATAAGTATAATATGCAAAATTATCTTCTCCCAATCAGTAAACTTCATTTATGTGGTGGTTTCTTTAACTGGACAAAGACTTTTTAGTTCGATGTAGTCCCATTTTTTCATATCTTTAGTCATTTGAGTGAAGTCCCAAAGACAACTCTGACAATGTCTAGTGGAGTATCACTATTGTTTTCATCTATGTGTTATATAATTTCTGGTCTTTGGCCACAAGTTTCATCCTTTGGAATAAAATTTTGTACTTGTTGCTAAATAATGACCTCGTTTAATTTTATTTTTCACATGTGACTGTCTATGTTTCCAGCACCATTTGCTGAAGACATTTTAATTTCTCCACTTGTAGCCACTTTTTATAACATTGCATCAGTAACAGAAAAGAAAGGACTCAGCAACAGAAAATCTTAGACCCCAAATCTTACACTCTTTTAAATATATTGCTAAAATGGCAATACAGGGGAGTAGTAAAGACTTAGAGTGTACTTTTTTTTTTGAGAGGCATGTATTTTTATTTGTTTGTTTGTTTGTTTGTTTGTTTGTTTGTTTGTTTATACAAGCACTGGGTACAGTCAGAAGTGCGGGGGGTGAGAGAATTCACCAGAGCCAGAGCGGGGAGCAGAGCAGGCAGAAGGACCGACGTACATTGCTGAGGGGAACAGCGAGCGGCAGGGGAGGTCTGTGCGCCATGTGGGATCCTCCTCCGTTGGCCGGGGAGCAGCGGGGAGCTAACCCGCGCCGCAGAGGCCACAGGCAGCTTCGCAATCCAGCGTTCAACCGCTGCACCACCGGGGAGGCCCAAGGAGTATACTTTTTAATGATCATGAAATGCTCCTTTTTCATTAGGCTAAATGGACTCCTGCTATAAAAGGTTCAACAAATACAGAGGAAAAAAGTACAGACGAAATTTCTTCAACTCCTAACACCATGATTGACTTCCCACAGATTCCTTAATTAATGTTATTAGAAATATAAATCAAACTCATTTTTAAAATGAGTCCCCACCTCCCCCCCCAAAAAAAGAAACAAAACACACATACACAATGTTAAATAATGGCAAAGCAAGCAAAAATAAGAAATTAAAAGGAAGAAGGAATGGCAATAAATCTTGCACAGAACCTATTAGGTTAGAGAGAAAAAATATGCTATTTTTCCCACTACTATAATTCTAAAATGACAAAAATTATCACATAAGAAAATAAGAAATGAGTTTAAAGAACATCGAATTATAATTATTTTTGTATATAATAATGTACCAAGAAATCTGAACTACTAGAATTAAAACAAGTTCAGTAAATAAATAAAACATAAATATACAAAAACTTCAATGACTCCCTTTAAATTTAACAAAAATCAGTTTTAGGGGCCTCCCTGGTGGCACAAGGGATTAAGACACAACCTATGAAACTTATTGCAGCCACTGTAGCACGAGCTCCATCCACAGCCAGCGAGCAAGACACATGGCGCAGCAGACCTCTCCTGACTCGTCAGTCTCTGGTGAATCCTCTCACCCCTTGCATCTCTGGCCTGTACCCCTGTTCTTGTATGCATAAATAAATCTTTTAAAAAAACAATAATCAGGTATTGTTTTTTTTAACTTTATATATTTTTTACATCATTTTTCATTTTTGCACAATGTATGTGTTTTCATCTTGGTTATATTCCCCAAACAATTCTCACTCCCCCTTATTTGACCCTAATCCCTTCTCCCCTCCCCTCACCCCAGTGTGTCTCTGGTTTATAGTTGCTTATTGAATTTGATTTTTACTTTATTATAATTAGTCTTTTTTCTGGTCCCTTATTTAGGTTTTCTAAATTCCTGCTATGAATGAGACCATCCCAAAAAATAGATGACTGGATCAAGAAGATGTGGTACATATACACAATGGCATATTACTCAGCAATCAAAAAAGATAAACTCATGCAATTTTCATCGACATGGATAGAGCTGGAAGGGATCATACTCAGTGAAATAATCAGTTTTAAAATATATTTATAGCTCTAATTCAAAATATATATATAATTATCAATAAATGTGCAGAACATATATGAAAATATTCTTCTGAGGAATATAAACTAAAGACAAGTTAATAAATATTTTATGGTATTGAGTAGAAATAACTGTTAATTTTCTCCAAATTAAGCTATATATTTTATGCAATAGCTATCATAATTACAAAGATGTTTTATTTTTATTTGAAGATTGTGCAAAATATATCTAAAAAATAAATGGATAAAATTATTTAGTGAAATTCTGATAAAGACACATAGAGAAGTGACTAATCCCACCAAATATAAAAATATAATTTTGGCTACATTGATTCAAAGTGTAGTGAGACGCAAAATAATCAATGGAGGGCCTCCCCTGGTGGCGCAGCGGTTGAGCGCTGGGCTGCGAAGCTGCCGCAGCCTCTGCAGCACCATTCGATCCCCGATCGCCAGCGAGGGTCCCACATGGCACGCAGACCTCTCCTGCCCCGCTCACTGCTCCCCTCAGCAGTGTATTTCATCAGCCTGCCTGTTCCCGCCTCTGGCTCTGGTGAATTCTCTCACCCTCCTGCTTCTGACTTTACCCAGTGCTTGTATGAATAAATAAATAAATCTTTAAAAAATAAATAAATAAAAATAATCAATGGAAAAGAACAAGTTCTCCATATATAGACAGCAGAATTAATATCTGACAAAAATAGCTTTTGAATAGATGTGTAAATCTTCTAATTATTTTAAAAAGTGGAAAGCAATTAATTATCTATTGGAAAATGAAAGTAAATGAAATAAATATAGTTCTAAGTCATATATCATGTCAACATTAATTCCAAATGTATTCAAAATTTAAAGCAAGTACTGGTCTAATCCCTACAGAAAACAGTATAGAGCTTTTTTCAAAATATTCATAATAGATCCATCAGATCATCCAGCAATTGCCCATTAAGAATCTACCAGAGGAATGCAAAAATATTTATTTGAAGGGATATATACATTCCCACATTCATTGAGCACTATCTACAAAGTCAAGATATGGAAACAACCTAAGTACCCAACTACAGAGAATTAGATTAAGAAGATACACACACACACACACACACACTCTCACATACAATGGAATACTTGGTATTTCTCTCTACTCTTTCTGGGTGGATTTTTCTTAGTATGTCAATCAATTTCATTGCTTCTTTGTCTGTAGGTGTCTATTCTGGATTTTTTTAGTGGTTACCATGGGGTTTATGAACTGGTGTCTGCTTTCTGACATTTCACTATATTTGTTCTACCCATTACTTCCTCCCCCTTAGTATTTGGTATTCTGAATTCATATTGTTCTTGCTCTTGTTATTGGTGTTATATTGCTCTTGTTATTTTGCCAAGGAGTTTGTGCATCTTTTCATTTTTCCTAGAAGAACTCTTTTTAATACTACTTGAAAAGCAAGTCAGGTGGTGGCACACTCCACTAGCTTCTGTTTGTCTGAGAAAACCTTTATTATCATTTCATAATTAATTGACAATTTTGCAAGGTAGAGAATTCTTGGCTTACAGTTCTTGTCTTTTAGAATAGTGAATATTTCCTTCCATCTCTTTTTGCCTGGAGAATGTCCGGGATGAAATCCATGGAATCTTAATTGGGGGTCATTCTAAGTTACTATTTTCCTACTGCTTCTTGCAAATTTTTTTCTTTGTATTTGATTTTTGATGGTTTGACAATGACATGTCCGGGTGTCAATCTTTTTGATTTAAGAATTTAGGTGTTCTTTCTGCTTATTGACTTCCATATCTAATTGATTTTGTAGATTTGGAAGTTGTAGATTTGAAGTTGTTCTTTTTTCTTCACCTTCTGGGAACCCAATAATTCCTATGTCTCCTCTTCTAATTGAGTCTGATATTTCTCATAGTTTCCTCTATTTGGTATTCTCTCTTCTAAATGCTTAATTTGTTTATTTGAGTTTTACTGCTGATATTCTTCTGCCTTTTTAATTCTATTTAAGACACTGTATAAGCTTATCAGAATTTTATTCAGAATCTCTTTGTGATCTTTTTATGTATTCAGTCTTTTTAGTGAAGAACTCTTGTTCCAGCTCTTCTTTCTGAGATGCTGTGTGGGCCTATCTGCCTTTGACTAACCTTCCAGTACCTCATTTAATGTTTTTAACATTGTTGTTTTGAAGTAGTCAGGTATTTTCTCTATTTCTGTGTATTTTATTTTTATCCCAGCACTTATGTCCTTCTCATTTTGCTTTTCCATCTTGTACTGAGATGTCCCTTGCTACTGAGGCATGTATATTGTCTTTCTTATAGGTACTAATAGCATGTGTATGTAGTTGGGATGCTGGGGATTTATCTTTGTCCTTTCCTTAGTTTACCTTAGTGTGAGGTGGAGGTAAGAGGGGTGTTCTAGGGCTTTAATATTTGTTCTTTTTTTTTAAAAGATTTATTTATTTATTTATTTACACAAGCACTGGGCACAATCAGAAGTGCAGAGGATGAGAGAATTCACCAGAGCCAGAGCAGGGAACAGAACAGGCAGACTGACGAAATACACTGCTGAGGGGAGCAGCAGGCAAGACAGGAGAGGTCTGTGTGCCATGTGAGACCCTCGCCAGCTGCCAGGGATAGAACCAGCGCTGCAGAGGCTGTGGGCAGCTTCACAGCCCAGCTCTCAACTGCTGCACCACAGGGGAGGCCCTAGGACTTTAATATTTGATCTTGGGGGCCTCCCCTGGGGGCACAGGTGGTTGAGCACAGAGCTGTGAAACTGTCCACAGCCTCTGCAGCACCGGTTCGATCCTGGCCAACCAGTGAGGGTCTCACATGGTGCAGCAGACCTCTCCTGTCTCACCAGCTGCTCCCCTCAGCAATGTATTTTGTCAGTCAGCCTGTTCTGTTCCCCACTCTGTCTCTGGTGAATCCTCTCCCCCACGAATCTGGCCTGTACCCCAATTCTTGTATAAATAAATAAATAAGTAAATCTTTAAAAAAACATATTTGATATTGGTTTGAGGAGTGATGTTAGCTACTTCTATCTCTTAGTTTTTCTTCTCTATCCACTCTGTATTGTTCCTTTCTTCCAGGAGTCATGATCTATGAAGATTGTGCCTCCCAGTGAGAAGGGTATTATCTGGATCTCCAGACTCACACTCTGGGAATAACTTGCACTTGGCTCAAAAGTGGCACTCTGTGTATAGTAGATACACATGTGCCTATTTAACACCATGCTTGCCACAGTGACCATCCCTGCTCTGCTCTGGCCTTAGCTACCACTTTTGAAGGGATGGAAAGTAAACATTCTTCAGGTGCCTTCCCACAGGATTTGTGAGTTTGTTTAAAAGCCTTCTTTCTGCTGTAGGCTCTTTTATGGAGTCCAGCCAGTCTTGGCCTGGCTGTTCTTTAATCTTTCCTGGGAGGGGCAGGTGGGAAGTTTCAGTGTTCATGCCACCCCAATTATAGGCTTCCCAATTTCCAGGATTGGAGTTTGCCAACCTCCCCAGCACCAGGATGGTCCTGGTCCCACTTATTTATCAGGAAAATCCCTCCAAGCATTTTTGCAATGTCCCATGATTTCCTTGGTATGACTTGGGAAGCTGACCCTCAGCCCAGATATGCTCTTACTCACCTAATCCTATTCTTTCTTCTCAGGAGTCACCAACCTTAGTTCTTGAACTCCCTGGGGAAGTCCTAGAGCTAACAACTGGTGTGAAGCATCTGAGTTTTCCTAGGAGCACATATTAGTCTTTCTTTTTTTTTGCTGGGTGTGGGGAGAAGGGGGTTGTTTCCAAAGAAATGGTGATTCCAGGCTCTTTAGCCCATGATGTTGTGGGTAGAGTCCTAATTCCTTCTTTGAAATCTTTTTTAAAGATGCACGGGATCATAATCTTGTAGAATTCATAAAAATCACCACTAACAATGAGTCTAAAGAAAAGATATTATCAAGCTAGCAAGTAATAATAATTGACAATAGATATTAAATATATTTATATATATTTAAAGATTTATTCATTTATACATGAACCAGGGTATAGGCCAGATGTGTGGGAGGGTGAGAGGATTCACCAGAGACAGAGCAGGGAACAGAACAGGCAGACTGACGAAATACACTGCTGAGGGGAGCAGCAGGCAAGACAGGAGAGGTCTGCTGCGCCATGAGGGTTTCTCCCTGGCCAGCCGGGATCGAACCCGCACTGCAGAGGCTGTGGACATCTCACAGTGTGGCACTCAACCGCCTGCGCCACCAGGGAGGCCCAATAGATATATTTTAATAAAAATATTTTAATTGTCATATTGCTATATGTGCATCTTTATTTATTTGTTTCCTTAATAGAAGTGGATCAAAAATATAATTATATGTAGGAAGCAATGAGACATGGCAAAATCTTCTGTTCTAGTCCTAACACCAGTTACAGAATGCTATTGACCACAGTGGAAGAAAGTTTCTGTTTTTCGTCTGATGTCTCCTAAATCAGGGCATTTTTTGGGAATTGATGAAATTTTGTCCATTTAGTTCTCATGTACTGATACGTTGGGAAGGAGGTTTACATTTACTAAGTCATCTTAAAATTTGTTACATAAATCTGGAAAGAAAAATGCTTAAAATTTCATAGGGAACAGTAGTGACAATTCCTTATTTCATTGCTGATATTTATTCCCTACATTTTGACACATAATAAGAGTGAAGGGTGTTCTAAAGCAGTATATCTGACTCCATCTTTTTGAAAAGTTTCGTTTATGTTCTCATATCTATTAAGCTGACCATTTTGTTTTTCTAGCACAGTTTCCAGGAACTGAACTGTGATCAGGAAAGTAAATAATCAGATGATCTCTCTTTTCTTTTGGAAAAGAAATAAAAATCTTAGGTATTTCATGATAAATAATTTCAACTAAGAAGAAATGGAGTAATTAGAGCCCATGTTATAAATTGAAGATATTTTGGAGATAATAGACATTGTACAAGTATCTAATCTGACTCTTTCATTGAAAATCAATTCTGCCACTCTGCTTCTAAAGATTGTGTGATAGGAGCTCTGGCAAATTGAGAATTGTTTTCAGTGAGGAAACCCGGTGAGGAAATGGTTCTGCTGTGAATGGTAACAAATTAAAACTACAAATTAACATGGATCCACAGGAAATATTGAATATCGCTTTAAAAATGTCATTTATCTAGAGGTACTCCAAATTACAGTGAATTTACAACAGTAGAAATAGGACAATAACCACCATTATACTTCTTGTTATGTTTTTAATACTGGAAAAAATGGAAAATTTGGTTTTTGCAATAATTTCTTGTAAAATAAACTTTGTGGGTCTTTACCTAAGTTCATTTTTAAGAAGGCATTTTCATCTATTTAAACAAATCCTCACAAAGAAATGTTTTTTTCAAGGAATATACAATTTTCAAAATATTACATATTTCTTTAAATATTAAGCTTTCAATATTTTCAGCTTTCACATTGTATTTGTCACACATACACACACACACACACCATTATCTCACAACATGATTGCATGTCCAGTTTCTCAATGATGGATATAAAAGTTTATAAGACAAATCTTGTTTTTTTCTAACATATCTATATTTATGACAAATACATTTCAGCCAAAATTACAATATGCTTGATACCTACGTGTATCATATATAAATATAAAATTTTATTTAAGATGTTTCATTTTGTTTTCCAACATAAAAGCAAATTTATTCAACATATTTAGTGGAAATGTTTAAAAGCAACATACATAATAGCAAAAGTCAAGAGTATAAAACAATGCAATTTATTTTTCTAATCAAAGTTGTTCTCTGTTTCCATTCTCTCTCTCTCTCTATATATATATATGTGTGTGTGTGTGTGTGTGTGTGTATGTATGTATGTATGTATTCATATGTCACTCCTTTCCTTTCAAAATTGTTGTCTGATCATTCCATTGGCTGGTTGAACTCTTATCAGTCTAGAATTCTGTAACTCTAGTCACTAATTATTCCAGTTATATCATGCTATTAGGCATTACTCTGCTTGACATTTTATTTTATATACATGTGTTTGTTCACATATGGATATTACTCTTTAATTATAACTAATTATTTTTTTCTGTATGCATGCAACTAAAGATTATATCATTAAAAGAGTTCACAACATTTGTTTTTACATTTCCATTATCAAAGTTAATACTTTGTTTAAAAAGTCCTCTACTGGGCCTACCCTGGTGGTACAGCAGTTGAGTGCTGAGCTATGAAGCTGCCCGCAGCCTCTGTAGCACTGGTTCGATCTCAGGCCCCCAGTGAGGGGGCGAGGGTCCCACATGGTGGACAGACCTCTCCTGCCACACCCACTGCAACCCTCAGCAGTGTATTTTGTCAGTCTGCTTGTTCTGTTCCCTGCTCTGGCTCTGGTGAATTCTCTCACCCTCCCGTGCTTCTGACTATACCCAGTGCTTATATAAACAAACAAATAAATAAATAAATAAATAAATAAATAAATAAATAAATAAATAAATAAATCTTAATTTTTTTTTTTTAAAGTCCTCTACTAATTATAGGTCTTTGGTAAAAATATATAGCTGCTATTACACAAGATTTATATTTCACAGAAGGAAGCCATGTTAACTCATTTCATAAAGGTAAGATCTTTGCTTAATTAAATGTACTTCAATAGAATTATTCACAAAGCACAATTAATAAATCTGCTAATTCAAATTTTTTATTTGTTGTGGCCATAAACAGCATTAGTTCATTATTTGGAAAAATAAAAATTGTTAAGGTTGAGATTCACATTTTACTCTGTAGAAATTCCTAATTTCTAACATGATATCTGACATATAACATAATTCAATGTTATTAAATTAAAATTTTATCCAAAATATAAATATGAATATCTATGTTGTTTTCTCGATAAGAATACTAATTTCTTAAGAAAACTTTTGATGATTTCTACATATTATTGCCTATAATGCAGTGCCCAATTTCAATAAATGAGTAATTTCAAGGAAAAAATTCATATTATATATAAGTGCAATGGGCTATATTAAGTTTGAAATATCTAATGTGTTTTGGTATAAATGGGGATTTTCAAAAGAAAAATGAGTCAAATAGAAAATAAAAATACCTATATACATATAGATCAGAAACTAAAATCTTCATACTAAACAATTTAAATAGCTCAGAGTGTTCTTTAGACATTTTCATAATTTTGCATTAATTTGTCCAATAAGAAAAATTACCTTGAGTTGCCCCTACAAACCTAAAAAGGAGAGATGAAGGACATAGTCCATGAACCAAAATGACCTACAATCTAATGTAGAGTTATATGAAATTATAGTAAAATAACATAATTTCTACATAGATGCTGATTGCCTGATGATAATTGCTTAATTCTGTCATTTTGGGAAGGATGAAAGTCAGAAAAGACTTCAGAGATGAGATGAATAATATTTGAATTAAGAATTAGCAGCGGGCCTCCCCAGTGGCACAGCGGTTGAGCACTGGGAAGCTGCCCGCGGCCTCTGCAGCGCTGGTTCGATCCCTGGCTGCTCCCTGGCCACTGGAGGAGTGTCCCACATGGCGCGCAGACCTCTCCTGCCGCCCACTGCTCCCCTCAGCAGTGTACTTCGGTCCTTCTGCCTGCTCTGCTCCCCGCTCTGGCTCTGGTGAATTCTCTCACCCTCCCGTGCTTCTGACTGTACCCAGTGCTTGTATGCATAAATAAATAAAATAAAATAAATCTTAAAAAAAAAAGAATTAGCAGCAAAACAGAGTTTCTAAAATGATGAAATCTACCTATTATTTCTACAATAATATCTAGCTCAGTGTTGAGCATGTAGTATAGCCAAACAAATGTGATTAAGTAAAATTCTAATGAATCTATAACACAAATGGAGATAAAACACAGACTAAGCAGACAGATTAGATCAGAAAGTAAACAACTAACACTGAACTTCTATTTATTTTTATTTTTTGTAACAGTATTACCTTTTGTTGTGGTAATCTTGATTTACAACTTTATATATAATTTAGGTGTGTAAGGTCACATTTATTCAGAATTATTTTAGCACACCACACCACCACGATAGCACCTGCAATACTCCACTTCAGTCCATGGGATCCCCTCCCATCTGTTCTCAGCATCCCCCTGCCCCTCTGTTAACCTCAAATCTGCCGTCATATTGTTGCTTTGTTTTCTTTCTCTGAGTGAAATAATCTTGTCTTTCTCCTTCTGACTTGTAACATAAGTAATTGTTAGTAACATAAGTAACTGTTCCCTCCAATTTTATCCATATTGTCAAAATGGCAAGATTTCATCATTTTTTTCCAGCAGAGTAGTATTATATATTATATATATATATAAAATACACACCATATATATTTATATATACACAATATATATACACATATATATACCATATATATACACATATAGACACACACACACCACATTTTCCTGATCCAATCATCTGTTTGGGGCACTGATTGTTTCCATAACTCAGCTATTGTAAACAGTGCTGCAATGAACATGGGAGTGTATATAACCCTTCACATTAGTGTTTTTGCATGCCTTGGGCAGATACCTAGGGATTGAAATTGTTGAACTATATTTTCAATATTTAATATAATTTTGATATTTTGAGAAACCCCCATACTGTTTTCAATAGGAGGTGAACCAATTTAGATTCCCAGCAAGAGTGTAGGAGAGGTCATTTTTTCCAACACTTGTTTCTGGTCATTTTGATAAGTGTCATTTCATAGATGTGAGGTGATATCTTCATTGTTGTTTTGATTTGCATTTCCCTCATGATATGTGATGATGAGCATTTTTTCATGTGCCTGTTGGTCCTATGTATTATATGTCTCCTTCAGAGAAGTTTTTATTCAGTTTTTCTGCCAATGTCTCTATTGAGTTATTTGTTTTCCTTTGTTGGGTTCTTTGAGTTCTTAGTTAACATTGAATGTTAACCTCTTATTGGCAGCAAATATTTTCTCATTTGGTAGGGTACATTCTTTATTTTAAAGATAGTTTTATTTTCACTATGTAGAAGATTTTTACTTTGTTTTTGTTTCTCTTGCTTTTTGAGTCAAATCCACATAGAACTCTGAAATTAAAGTCACACAGTACTTTGGTTATGATATGTTCTATATATTTTATGGATTCAGGTCATACTTTCAAGTATTTCCTCCATGTTGAATTAATTTTGGGGTATGCTGTGAAATAGTCATATAGTTTTGTTGTTTTACATATAGCTGTTCAGTTTTTCCAGCTCTATTTGTTTAACAGAATTTCCTTTCTCCTGTGAAGTTTTTGATGCAGATTAGTGTCCATATAATGGTGGGTTTATTTCTGAACTTTCAGTTTTATTCCAATATTCTGTGTATCAATTTTTTAAATGTGCATCTAATTTTATTCCATACTATACTCTCTTACTACTACTCTTCATAGTGTAGCTTGAAGTCTTGCACTGTGATAACTACATTTTCCTTTTTTGTCAGGTTTGCTGGGATGTGCAGGGTTTTTTGTTGTTCTGTATAAATTTTGTTTCTTTGAAGAATTCCATTGACACTTTCACAGGATTTCATTGAATCTTTATATTTCTTTGGGGAAAATGGCCATTTTATCAAGGTTATTTCTTCCAATGCATGATCAAGGAATGAATATACTTTCATTTATTTGTGTCTTTTATTTCTTTTAACACTTTTAGGTTAAAAGGTCTTTTAGGGGGCCTCCCCAGGCCTCCCTGGTGGCGCAGCAGGTTTAGCGCGGCGCTGTGAAGCTGTCCGCAGCCTCTCGGCAGCGTGGGTTCGATCCTGGCTGGCCAGCTGGTGAGAATCCCACATGGCACAGCAGACCTCTCCTGTCTCTCCCTCTGCTCCCCTCAGCAGTGTATTTCGTCAGTCTGCCTGTTCTGTTCCCCATTCTGTCTTTGGTGAATCCTCTCAGCCCCCACACCTCTGGCCTGTATCCCAGCTCTTGTATTAAGGAAAAAAAAAAAAAAAATCTCAAAAAAAAAAAAAAAAGGTCTTTTAGGTTTTTGTTATACGGTTTGTTTTTTTTCAAATCACCTTTGTTAAGTTTGTACCTAGGTATTTGATTCTTTTTGATGCACTTAAAAATGAGATTATTATCTTAATTTCCTTCTCTTCTCATTTATTCTTTGTGAATATAGCATGACCGATTTTTTTTTACATTTATTTAAATACTCTGACACTACACTGTACTGATTTATTACTACTAATTTTTTTAGTGGAGTCTTAAGGGTTTTTGACATATATGAACAATTGTGTCATCTTCTAAATAGAGATATTTCTATTTCTTCTTTTTCAATTTGGAGTTATTATATACCTTTCTAATTTATTTAACTTGGACTTCCAATATCATGTTGAATAGTAGTAGTGAAAGTAGACATCTTTGACTTGTACCTGATCTTTTAGGAAAATCTTTCAATTTTCATCAAGAATGATTTAGTGTCTGCAATCCTACCTGCAAATTCTTCAAAGTGATCAATTACAAAGATGGTGATGGCAAGGACTCCCTATGGTGATGGTTCATGGGTGAATTGGTGGTTGGAATTTTATGAGGAATATACCTGAGAAGAGAAAGCATACAAACATATATTGTACAAAATTGAAAATTTATTTAATATATATAAATATTTTTTAATTTTTTTAAAAAGAATTCTAGAAAATTCCAAAAACAATCAAAATACAATAAAATATCACACCCCCAAAAAATTGATGGTAGCTGTGGGTCTGTTATATATAGTCTTTATTTTTAGGTATGTTCCTTTATTCCTAATTTTGTAAGCTTTTGTCATTAATGTATGTGTAATCTTGTTAAATGTCAATACATCAGGAAAACATAACACTCATCAATATATACTCAACAAATAAAGGAATATCATTATATATAGGAATTTTTATCAAATATGAAAACAAACATTGGGAAAATGTCTGGGATCTTCAACACACCACTTTTACCTGTGGACAGGACAGACAAAATTAATAAGAACAGAATAATCTAAAACAAAAAATTAAACCATATGAACTTAATAGATATTTATAGGACACTTAACCCCCCCAAAAGCTGAAGACACATTCTTCTCAAGTGCACATGTGACATTTTCCAGGATTGTCCATGTTGGGTCACAAAACAAGTATCAATAAATATATGAAGGTATGGAAACTGACATTCCAAGCATCTTCTCTGATCACAATGGTATCAAACAGCAAATCATAAAAAGAAAAGAAAAGAAAAAGTCTCAGAAATCTCTAATATGTGGAGACTGAAGAACACACTATGGAATGAGTGTTTGGTTAATGAAGAAATCAAAATACCTCAAGGGTAATTTAATGAGAGGACACAAACTTCCAGAATTTATGGGGAATAGCAAAAACAGTATTAAGTGGGAAATTCATAGCAATACAAGCCACATCAAAAAACAAGAAAGAGGGCCTCCCTCATGGCCTAGAGAGAGGTTAAGTCTCAGTGCTACCACTTTGGAGGCCTGTGTTCAATCCCTGGCCAGGGAACTAGCCCACATATGGAGCAGCAGACCTCTCCTGTCTCACCTGCTGCTCCCTTAGTGGTATATTTCAGTCGATCACCGTTTTCTGCTCCCCACTTTGTCTCTGGTGAATCCTCTCACATACCCCCTCCCTGCACCTCTGGCCTAGCTCTTCTACATATAAATAAATAAGTAAATTCTTAAAAAAAAGAAAAGAAACAAGAAATAGCTCCAATAAATAACCTATCTTTTGCCTTAAGGAACTAGAAAAAGAAAATAATAAAAATTAAGAAGAAATAAATGAAATAGAAACTGAAAAGACAGTGAAAAAGATTAATGAAGCAAAAAGGTGGTTATTTGAAAAAAATAGAAAAACTCTAGCTATGCTCACATAAAAGGGAGAAAACTCAAATAAATAGGTACAGAAAAAAATGAGAAAAGGTTACATCAAATTTGCAGAAATGAAGATGGTATTAAGAGATTGCCATTCATCTGTCCTGGTCTATCTAGGTTGTTCTCATATCTTGTCTGTTGTTAATAGTGTGCTGCAGTAAAAACAGGAGTGTGTGTTTCCTTTCAAATTAGGTTCTTTGTGTCCTTTGGGTAGATATCTAGGCCTGGAAATGCTAGGTCACATAAAAGATTCATTTTTAATGTACTGAGGAATCTTCAAATCTTTATCCATAGGGACTGGTTTTGTGTTCAGTCTGTGTTGATTTCTGTTATCCAAGGGATGTTGCAATTTTGCCCCAAGTCACAGAACTCTGTGCATGTCATGTTCCTCTGATTACCTGTTAGTCTGCTGTGGGAGCAAAGCAAGAAGAGGAAGAAATCTCCTCTGCTGCCATTTGGTGACACCCTAGTCATATGTTTCTAAATGAAGATGGTGACCAAGGCCCAGAAGAAGAGGCTATCTGCAAAACAATATTTTTTAAATAAATTTTATTGGAGTAACATTTCTTAATTACATTGTATAAGTTTCAGGTGTGCATCATTATAAACCAACATCTGTATATACTTCATTAAATTTGCCACTAAAAGTCCAGTTCTATCCTTCATTGTACAATTGACCTTTTTTTTTCCTGATTTAAATGCCCCATAAAAAAAAATAATATGTAGGACCAATAAGACCTGTTAAATGATCCAATAGTAGTACAAGAATGAGTCTAGCATGATTCCCTATTTCTCATTTAGTAATTGTTGGGGTTATCAAGTGAGATTGAGTATATGGAAGGAATGTTTGGTTTGGGAAGGATGATGCTAAATTTGTTTTAGATTTGCTGAACTTTAAGCATATTTCATTTAACTAATTTCTTAGCAGCTGGATATGTAGACACAGAATTAAAGGTAGAACTATATGTGGAATCTAAAAATCGGGGGCATTTGAATGTATGTGGTCATTAACACCCTAGAGAAAAGATGAGCTTGCCTAAAGTGACAAAAAGATTACTTACAGACTGCCCTTCCCAAGTAAGACAAAAGAGGAATTCTATGTAAAACAAGCTTTTGTGGGCTGCAAGGGAATATAAATCATTAGATTAAATTGGGAAAAAAAAAACAGGCCAAAGTATAAAATGAAAAACAAAGAAAAGAGTTTCAGAAAAAAAAAAAGAGATATGAGTGATAACAGTGACCTGCAGCAAGTAGGAAAACACAAAGACTGTGGACTGTGGCAAATAGAACATTACAGGTGGCCATAGTTAGAGTTTCTTCAGTGGAGAAGTAGAAACATTTTAAGAGGCTAATGACTAAACAGGAGCTCAGGAGGTAATGAAGTTAAATGCTGGAAAAATTATGCAATACAGCATTCATACAATGCTGATAATAATTTTCTCCTTGTTCAAAAATAAAAGGCACAATATCACGGATGCACAGTCCATAATAATTTTCCTGACTGAAGAAAGGCAAAAAGTATATAAGTGCCTTGTAGATCACTATTTGTGGGACATTACATGGAAGCTCACATTTAAAGATTATATAGTATAATATATAATACAAAGTTTGAAGACTAATATTAAACTATACTCCATAATCTAAAGCTATCTCAAAATATATTTATTTCTAATTATTTTCATGACTTAGAGTCAAGGAATAAAATGCAGCCACTATAATTGTTAAGAAAAAATAGAAATTAATTTCTAACATATAACCTGGGAGTTCAAGGCAGTTTAAATAAATTTGAGAATTCCAGACAAAGACTGGAATTTTCCTTTTTCAAACTTAAGCTTTCCAAACAGATCATGGAGGGGGCTCCATTCTTTGAACTTTAATTAAATAGTTAATGTTATACAATTAAGACTAGATGTTTTGTTCACTAAATAAAATATTACATACTTGGATATTGATGGGCCATTTTTTTTCTATTTACACAGAAAGCAAATTAAATTGTTAAACTGCATCAGGAAAAAAAAAATATGATTTTGGCCCACATTAGAACCCATATGATCTTGCCTTTAAGTCATTGGGGAATTGCATTTGTTTATCTTTAGAAAAGTATGACTTCCTATTTAAGAAGATAGCATCTAAAAAAAATCAAAGGATTCTTAGACATCAGTCTACATGTGGCACTTTCAGTAGCTAAGCATGAATTACAAACATATGGATTTTATTTCGTCCCAAAGGACAAATTGTTTTCTGGGGAGATTTGTAAGGCAAAGTATTGACAAAATGTCTTTCAAGTTTTGCTACACAATTAACACTCTGAAAAAAAGTTTTAGAAATCAAGTACATACATCTCTTGTACTTCAAAATGGAATGTGATTTATCTTGATTAATTGGGATGTGCTAAAAACTACAAATACAGGGATTACCAAATATTCTGATAGCACTAAATTTGAAGTGAATTCTCTAAATTCGTGGCATTTGAAGACCCATTGCTTTGAGTTCCCACTTTTCTCCACTAATGTGAAAGATAGCATCATGTTTTAATTATCAGTTTTGCTAAAGCACAAATGTAAACCAAGAAACAAAACCTCAGCATCTACATCTCAATGTCACTTTGTGTTTTTTCTGATCATCTTGTGACAGTAACACTCATGGAGTAAAATGTTTCATCATCTAAGAAAAAATGAAAAATGACAGAAGTGTTGGTTAAAAAATGAAAAGGTAATTAAATTGCTATTAGAAAAGGCACTGGAAACACTTGGCTTCTGACAAGGGAATCAAAAGAGCTAAGAACCTCTACAAACATTTCCACATTTAAGATTTTGGAAAGAGATACTGTTGGAGAGAAACTGCTCTTGAGAGTCCATGAGTTTTTTTCCACTCACTATCTTCATTGCAAACAATTAAATAACATGGAATTTCAAAATAGAAAATATAAATTTAAAAATTGCCATTATGATAGATCTGTTTACCCTCAGATAAAACACTAAAAATAACAGCTACTTACTATTTACAGGTGTGACCTAATATGATCATCCTAACTTCTCAATTGTATTTCTTGAACTTTAGTTTGTGTTCATGAGTATTAGTATTAGCATCAAGTGCTTTACACTTATTGATACTCTTTAACATCATATTCCACATTTTACAAGTTAAAAATCCAGGCCATACATAAATGATAAATAAACATTCCAAAATTACTAGCCACTATGAGGTTGACACAGGCTTTGAGTTCAAGCACTCAAGATTTTTGAGCCTACTCACTTAACCATCTTCTTAATAACAATATTAATCCTTCCATCTACCTATTTACATTTACATAGAACCTAGTTGATGAGCTAAGTCAAAGGGAATCACTCTATCTCATGTAAAAGCTTTTAAAAGCATGTCTTTCTCATAGTCTTTAACTCATCAACTTAGTTATTAAATTATTGATTATTATATCTAATCACAGTGAGTACATTCAAGAGAGAGTGAGGAAAGCAATAGCAAGAAATTATATAAAGAAAGATCGCTTTGGTCAAGGAGATCTTTTACATAGCAATAGCTGACTAATGTAATTCTGACTACCTATATGTTTCAAATATTTTCTGCTTATGGCAGTATTTATTTTGCAAATTCATCATGACATATATGAAACAAACTTTAAGTCTCATATGAGTAGAATTAATATAATTATATCATATACAATATTATGTTATATAATATTACATATTATAACAATGTAATATTCAGTCTGAGATCTAGAAATAAATCTGAAAGTTTCACAAAGGAAGAATTACAGGTTTGATACAATCTGAATTAAACAATTTGAATTCTTTAACTAACAGAAGGAAAGACAAGGAAGCTGAGTCAACCTAGAAACTTCCTGTATTTTTCAGCAGTGGTTTTGTGATCATTCAAGTAAAGGAAGATCAGTTTGATGCCATTTTGAGCTCGCTGTGCAGTAGAGCATAAAAGGAAGAGGTGGGTGGAAGCAAAACTGAGCTAGGAGCCCACTGAAATGAGACACTGCAGGAGGTGAATGGAGCAGTTAGACAGATGGGTGGATGAAAAGACCAGGGCACACAGAAATATGTTCAATGATGACATAGCCTAGATGGGGGAAAAGGTTATGATATGACCCAATTACCACAAATAACCAAAGAAATAATAAGTGAGACTACAATGTAAGAGGATAGCTTAAAGGTTCATTGGGATCTTTTCTGGAATTCCTTTTACAGTCCTCCATAGATTAAGTCACCCAACTATAATTATTTCAATTAATCTGACAATTCTTCACTTGTGTTTATGTATCTGAGTATAAATAAATAAAACTGCATATGAATATAATTTTTGTTTCATTTTCATTGGATTGCAGATTTATAATGGGCTAAAACTGTATTCCTTACTTCAGTATTTCTCCACACTGAAATGAATTTTAAAATACAATAATTTCAAATAATGATCAGAGTTTTTCATAATCATGGGCTACCTCCATTGGATTCAAAGATAAAGAGATGTTATTTTGAACTTGACTCTTTATAAAAATATCTGTATGTTTTAGAGATTTTCTTTATTTTGTTCATAGCAGTTGGTACATTTTAAGAAGAAAAATAATAATTATATATTATATAGAACACCAATATGAGATTTTTGAAAAACCAAGTCATTTCATAAAATTATTATTAAACTCCTATTTAACTAACTCTCACTTAAATGTTAAAGTATATACATTTGCTGCATATAATTACAAATTAATTAGTTAACAAATAATTTTTGAGTACCCTGAGTATATAATAAATATTTTGCCAAGGTACTATAACTCCATATTTAACATTTAACTTTTATGTTCAGTTTTTAAAGAATTTATAATACAAAGAGAATACAGGTCGAGGAAGATACACTGCCAAATAGACAATTCAATCACGGAAAATGTAGCCAAGCCTCCTCTTCTAGCCCATATACTTATTGGTTGCACTTATCACATCATATAATTTATTACTTTTTTGGTGTGGTTTTCAAAAGTAGACAATAACATTCAGTAAGGGAAATTGGATTTTATTATTTGCAATATAGTGTACAGACTCCGGCACATGGTAGCACTCAAAAATAACTGATGAAAGGAAAGAAGGAAGGCAGGAGTGGAGGGGACTGATGGAAAGGAGAGGAAAGAGGGAAGAAAAGAAGTACAAAACATACTGTGGTACATGCAAGGGATAGTAATAGTAATAAGAACAATGACAATATCGAACATAAATTTAAATGTTATAACTTATGTTTGTTTTCTACAGACACTAATATAAGTGTTTATATGGATGTGCCTATTTAGTCTTCACAACAATACCATGAAAAATGTGCTGTTATTACGCGTATATGAGAAAAATGATGTGCTAAAAAGAAAAGTAACTTACTAAGGTCACACCGTTACAGTAATTCTGTGATCTAGCTATTTTTTTTTAAATAGATGCAAGTAACACTTCTTTTTTTTTTTTTTTAAAGATTTATTTATTTATTTATACATGCACTGGGTACAGTCAGAAGCGCGGGAGGGTGAGAGAATTCACCAGAGCCAGAGCGGGGAGCAGAGCAGGCAGAAGGACCGAAGTACACTGCTGAGGGGAGCAGCGGGCGGCAGGAGAGGTCTGCGCGCCATGTGGGACCCTCCTCCAGTGGCCGGGGAGTAGCCGGGATCGAACCGGGGCTGCAGAGGCTGCGGGCAGCTTCGCAACCCAGCGCTCAACCGCCGCGCCACCGGGGAGGCCCTGATCTAGCTATTGTATCGTCTATTAAAATGTCAAATTTTCTGGCTTTAATATAGTGCAAATGTGTACTTAAGAGAAATTGTAGTTCACTCATAACATCAATCTTGAAACTTTAGACCAGTTTGTGAAGTTAGCTATGTTTTTGGCAAAGTAATAAGTCTGTTTTGTATCTGCTTCTTTCCTATAAAATAGACAAAATTGATTGATGTCTAAGCTGAGTTCTAAAAATCTAGGGTGAAATGTGCACATGATTTTTAGAGCATTGCAGCAGTAGACCATGAAAGATTAAATCAAATGGGAAATTCAGCAAGTCAATTAGGAAATTGATGAGTCAAGTTAATCCTTCGATTAGCCATCAAAAAATAAAATATAACCCTAACCCTAACCCCTGGTGGCACAAGGGGTTAAGTCTCAGCACTACCAAGCTATCTCCAGACAAAGCAACAAGAGTTTGATCCCCAACCAGGGAGCTAACCCACATGGCACAGCAGACCTCTCCTGTTTTGCCTGTGCTCTCCTCAGCAGTGTATCACAGTCGATCTGCCTGTTCTGCTCCCCACTGTCTCTGGTGAATCCTCTCACCCACTCACACCTGTGGCCTACAACCCAGTTCTTGTATGCATAAATAGTAAAAATAAATCTTTAAATTTTTTTTAAAATATATCAAATATCTATGTAGTCTACATTTTTAAAAATTTTTATTTATTTATACAAGAACCCGGATACAGGCAAGAGTTGTGGGAGGGTGAGAGAATTCACCAGAGACAGAGCAGGGAGTAGAACAGGCAGATGGACCAAAAACCTTACTGAGGGGAGGAGCAGGTGAGACAGGAGAGGTCTGCAGTGCCATGTGGGTATCATCCTGGCCA
Organism: Talpa europaea; assembly: GCF_964194135.1. NCBI lineage: Eukaryota > Metazoa > Chordata > Mammalia > Eulipotyphla > Talpidae > Talpa > Talpa europaea. Next base: position 59,365,454 of record NC_140070.1, read on the forward strand.
GCTGGGAATTGAACCCACACTACAGAGGCTACAGCCAGCTTCACAGCATTGCACTCAACCTGCTGCACCACCGAGGAGGCCCTCTACAATTATTTTAATGCTCATTTTTTATGCCTATATATCTGTCTATAGCCACTCGGGGTAAACCACTTTTGAGTACATATTTGTGATACTTTCTCTCAACAAGCAGTGACTCTAGGACTTTGAAGATAGAGCTCAGACCAGAGAACAGGTTACAAAGATCACAGTCTTTAGGAAAGTAAGAGAGAGAGAGGGGCTCTGTGGCATTCCAAGTGATGGGTTAGATACCAGGGATGAACAGACTCCACAGTAACCCATCCATCACCAGTATTTCAGATGTTTTTTTAAGAGCAGACTCTCCAAGACTGCTTTTCAGTAGCAGTTTTTAGAAAATTAAGTTAGCTGAATTTTCATCTTCTTTTCAACATCTCTGATTCTTGTTTTGATTTCTCTTTTTTGATTTTTCAGGTTTCAATATCATTTTTAAGCATGGGAATCCTTTAAGTTCTAGTCCTTGACCCTTTGTTCTTCTTTTGCTTAACTGCTCCTTGGGAAACCAGCATAATCTACATGACTTACTAGAATTTACGAAATTAAGAACCAGAGCTGTCTCTGCTTACTATTTTAATGAAATTGAAATAGTCTATTTCAATGAAAATTTCCAGCATCATTTCAAATTCAATAGGTATAAAAATTCTGAAACAGGGCCTCCCCGGTGGCGCAGAGGTTGAGCGCTGGGTTGCGAAGCTGCCCGCGGTCTCTGCAGTGCCGGTTCGATCCCCAGCTGCTCCCCGGCCACCAGAGGAGGGTCCCACATGGCGCGCAGACCTCTCCTGCCGCCCGCTGCTCCCCTCAGCAGTGTACTTCGGTCCTTCTGCCTGCTCTGCTCCCCGCTCTGGCTCTGGTGAATTCTCTCACCCTCCCGCGCTTCTGACTGTACCCAGTGCTTGTATAAATAAATAAAAATAAATCTTTAAAAAAAAAAATCTGAAACAAGTAAATTTTCCCCAAACTAGTATTGTATCTGGAATGCCCTATATGGTTCTGTGGATCATCTTTAACTACTTACTACTTCCTTCCATAGCCTACTCCCTTGATTTTTTTTTTTAACAAATATCAATGGATAAAACAACAAATATAGTATTTTATGTTGTACACTATTTTTAGTCTAAATAACTAATGAACACCCTTTAAATGAAGAGCTGTGAAAAACAAATAAATCTAATTTCAATCATAATTCTTAAAAATTAAGGATTTTTTTTTTTTAATATTGAGCCTCCCTGGTGGTGCAAGGGGTTGAGCACCACACTATGAAGCAATCCACAGCCTCTGCAGCATATGTTTGATCCCTGTCCAGCCAGGGAACAACCCACATGGCAAAGCAGACCTCTCCTGACTTGCCCACTGCTCCCCTCAGCAGTGTATTTCAGTCAGTCTGCCTGTTCTGTTCTCCACTCTGTCTCTAGTGAATCCTCTTACCCCCCGCATCTCTGGTCTGTACCCCAGTTCTTGTATGCATAAATAAATCTTATTTTTTAAATAATTTTTAAATATTAAAAAGAAGATAAATGAAAAAGCCTTTTGTTCTATCTCCTCCCAGCTTTTCATATATATTCAAATATAAATGAAAAGAATACATGTTCTATTAAAAATATTTTTGAAAGATGTTTAATATTTCTTTAAGTAAGTCTCTCACTTTACCTTTATCTCTTCACTCTCTTTCACAGTCCCTCCCTTAACATTGCTGTTCCTAGATTATCCTAAGTATTGGTCCATTTATTTTCAAAGTTACTGTGACAAACTATTAAATAATACTGATGTCTAAGTGATGGCTATAAACTTACTTTTTTTAAAATGTAGTTTGAATAGTGTTCACTATCTCCATCCTTGCCCTAAAACACCTGAGAACCTATTGCATTTGAAAGCACACTCTTGATATGAATTGGGTATTAGTTATTTATAGGCCAAAGTGAACTTGATAACTGTTTCTTTAAAAAAGTGCTCAATTCTCTAAGTTCATTGTCCTTATCTGGAAACTGAGGTGTTGGGCAAAACAACTCTTCATGAATTTCTGAGTTGTAGGATATGTTTCTCTCTCTTATTTTTAGACTTGTCTCACTGAAATAAAGTAGTTAATAAATACAAATCAAGGAAGTAAAATTTAAATGGAAAAACACATTTTAAATGACTGTAAACCAAGCATTATAAATGTAAAGGTATTTGAACCTCTCTAGAAGAGATTTTAGAAAGATCCATAAAGTGCATCATTATCTGTAGACCTTTAAGATTGGTCTGAGCTACTTTTAGAACTATTCTCAAGTACTCAGTAGGGGGAAAGTACTTTTGTATATTTTAAAATTTGTCATCAACTTGAGGATATATTCAATTAAGGTGTCATGTCTCATCTCAAGTGGAAAAACAAAGGTAAAAAGCCTAGTGGTACAATAGCATTTAACAGCTGATAATAGTGTTTCTGCCTGATTTGGTGTAATTACCCAGATTGAACATGCTCAGCTTTAGAATTATAGGCAACCTTTAATTATCTGTTCCCTATCCCAAAGTGTATATATTTTTCATGTGCTTTTAGGGTCAGCAGTCAAAGGGAAGTACAGCAGTTTGTTTTATTTAAATTTTAGTTTGTGGTATATTTTACGAGACTTTTGGAAGGCAAGTAATTTGTAATAAAACATTATTACTTTAGTTGGTATTAGATAAAAAAGAAATATGCCAGATGAACTTATCAACTCATCATCAAATGGACTTCAGTGATATCTGTAAGTGAAAAAAGCATTTTTTTAAATATCACAGTATATTGCAACATTTATCATCTGCATTCTCTCAGCAATAAAGCCAATTAAAACTGATAACTTAAACAAGTGGGACAGGAAGAAACACATTTGCTCTATCACCTCTTATCCATGGTAAGAGATATTGATAGACAAACAGGGAGAAAAAAAAATAAGTTCTGTTCTTGACGGTAATCCTTCTTGACATTTCTTCTAAAGACTACAGTAAAAATTTAAATTGCTGTAAATGCCAGATTTATATTTCACTAGATGCAACAATGATTCCAAGACATGGTAAATTGATTTTAAATTAATAATGCAAACATCTGGGGTTTCACTAGTTAGTATCACTGAATCTTCTAGAATAGTATATCCCAAAGTAAAGTGCATGCCTTTTAAAAACTTCAATACAGGGATTCAAAGTTGAGTTATGTAGGTTGTGATCTGTATAAAGGTACTTTGCTCAGGAAAAATGATTAGAGACTAAATTATCCTGAGATCAGTTCTCCCAGTCATTGAGTTGTGCTATGAAACTTAAACTTACATATCCCTTTTCAAAAGAAATAGCTCTTACCAACTTCCTAGCTTAGAGAATGAGACTTTTCTCAATGTGCATAAAGAATTCTATATGAAAGTAAGGGATCTTGCTTGTTTATTCTCTACTATAAATCTCCATATAAAAATTTTATTAAATTATAGGCTTTATTTAAAAAGGGGTAAGGTACTATTTGTCATGTTTTCCTGTCATCTAGTGCAGTACTAGGCTCCTGAATATTTATTTGTCTTATTTGAATCTGAAGACCATGGAGTCAGGTCCCAGAATTCAAAGTCAAGGATTTACATATCTGTAGGATATAACATTAACCTTTTTGGGGGCCTCCCTGGTGGCACAAGGGGTTAAGCACTGCACTATGAAGCAATTCGCTGCCTCTGCAGCATGAGTTCAATCACTGGCTGGCCAGGAAGCAACCTACAAGGCGCAGCAGACCTCTCCTGTCTCACCCACTGCTCCCCTCAGCAGTGTATTTCAGTCAGTCTGCCTGTTCTGTTCCCCACTCTGTCTCTGGTGAATCCTCTCACCCTCCCGCACATCTGCCCTGTTAACCCTGTTCTTGTATAAATAAATGAAAAAAAATCTAAAAAAAAAAATTTACCTTTTTGGATAAATTCATTGAGTCTCAAGGAACTGAAATTATTTCTTGCCTAAGATTACATAATGAGTATTTCAGATCCAAAATTCAAACACAGGTCAGTCTGATGCCAAAATCTATAAACTTACAAATGATAATATTTTATATAATATTTGAAATAATTTTATAGAACTACATAATTCTGTATATAATTGAATTCTAAAGGAAAGCTTTCCCATGACAATTGTTCTAATATACCAGTAAAGCATTTAAGTAGTAATTCAGCTAGCAAAATACTGTCTCATCCTAAATTGTAACAAATAAAAATGTACACCAACATACTTTGACACTGAATTTTAGTAAAATAATAGGTTCTTGAATAAGCATTAAAGTTAGTTTTTAACATGAAGCCAAAAAGACAAAAAAAAAAGATCACCTAAGTTATATTGATTTTAGTTTTAAAGATATTAATCTAAGTAAGGATAGCAAAAATGCTGAAAATAATAGACTATGTTGTTATTGTTACCATGTTAATTTACATGATATTTTCAAAATAACTTCTTTCATATTATTCTATTTGTTTCCATTTTATAGAAAATGAAAAGTAATGTTACAGATAAGAAGAAACTGATGTTACAGATAAGAATAAACTGATATTAAAACATGAACATTGATCTTATAATTCTAAATAAAAAAAAAAGAAATAGCACCTGTTGGACTTATTCTTAGAGGGCAACATACGAGCTTCCCTGCTTCACTCTCGAGAAGATCATCTTCTCAGGATATTAAACAGAAGGAAACTACACAGAGTTTTGTGGTCTGTGATGAAACTAGAATACTGCCACTCAGCCAAGTTGTCTGGGGACAGGAAAGTCAAATGTTGCAAAGGCACACATCTCTGACTACAGGCAATTACAGTAGAAAGAGTAGAGTGCTCTCAATAGGACAATTTGTGCTCTGGTAAAAAGAACAAAAACAGTCTACAGAACTGTACTCACCCTTCTGGACTCATAGGTTTGTACTGATCTTGAAAAGTATACCAAGCAGGTAGAATTCAGAGACCCTACAAAGGAGAGGAATAAACAGTTCCACAAATATAAGACAGTCCTCTCCCACCTATAGCACATTCAAACCGATGGCTAGTATACTACTTCTGACCCCTCCCAAACTCTATGATTCAGCAACTAATTTCTGTCCATGGAAACCTGAAAATGCCCAGAAAACTAAAATCAAATAAAATCACAATAATACCTGCCTGAAATGTAAGAGCAGTTCATCTATCTAAATTACTGTTATAGATAACAAAAGAAAAAAAAGGGAAACCAAAAATAGCAAAATTTACAGGTAAAAAGTAGAATGCATTCTACCTTGAGATCTCAAGGGAATATGATATTTCAAAGAGAGAATAATTCTCCAGACTCTACCACAAAGCCATGAAGATTTTAACTACTATCCTAGAATGGAGTTCAAAATTTCCACAATAAAGATATGGATTAAAATGCACAAAATATTAACAAAGGAAGTGAAAGTACAACAAAAAAAACAAGATATTGTTGAAAGAAATAGAAGATACAAAGAAAAGACATTCTCTGTTTATGGATTAGAAGCATTAACACTGTTCAAGTAATGATTTTCCCAAAGACATATACAGTTACAATGCAATACCTATAAAAATTTCAATAACATTCTTCAAAATGTAAACATCAAGAAATTTTGTATGAAAAAAAATCCTGAATAGCCAAAGCAATTCTGACTAAAGAACATGAAGACCTCACTTACATACCAGACTTCAAACTATATTACAAAGCTATTTTAATCAAACTAGCATGGCATTTGAATAAAAATACATATACACAGACCAATGGAATAGAATTGAGAGACCAGAAACAAATCCACACTCATATGGGCAGTTAATCTACAACAAAGCACCTAGAATACATTATGGAGAAATGAAACTCTCTTCAACAAATGGTGCTGGGAAAACTAGACAACTGCATGTAGAAGAATGAATCTAATCCACAATTACATTCTATATACAAAAGTTAACTAAAATGGATTAAAGACTTGAATGTAAGATCAGAACTGATAAAATACATAGATGGACACTTAAGCAAAACACTCTTGAGACATTGACTTCAGTGATATCTTTGTAGTTTCTCCTCCAACATCAAGGAAAACTAAAACAAGATTAAATAAGTTGGACTACATCAAACTAAAAATCTACACAGCGAAAGAAACTAGCACTGAAACCAGAAAAAAAAAATCCTACCAAATGGGAGAAAATATTTTTTTTTCATAAATGGGACAGGAGCAAATATTAAAGAGCTACAAATACCTCATACAACTCAACAAGAAAACAACTCAATACTAACATGGGTAGAAGAGTTCAATAGACAGTTCCCTAAAGAGGACATGCTGATGACCAACAGACACATGAAAAATGTTCATCACTTGTTTTCAAGGAAATGCAAATTAAAACCACAAAAACAGCCTCTCACAGCTGTGAGAATAGTCCACATCAAAAAAGCCAAAAAGGAAAAGTGTTTGCAAGGATGGGGAGATAAAGGAACATTTATACACTGTTGGTGGGTAAGTATAATGGTCTAGCCCCACGCAAAGTGGTAGAAATGCTTCTGAAAATATTAAAAAAAAAGATCTACCATACAATCCATCATTTCCATACATATTTACTCAAATAATGCAAAAACAGTAATTTGAAGGATATTTGTACTGCTGAGTTCATTGCAGCAGCACTTACAATAGTTAAATTATAGAAACCACCTAGTGCCCAAAGGGAGATGAGTATATTAATAAGATGTGGTATATATGCCTAGTGGAATACTACCAAGCTTTAAATAATGAAATCTTGTCATTTGTTTTTGTTTTTGTTTTTTTAAGATTTATTTATTTGGTTGTTTGTTTGTTTATTTATTTATTTATAAAAGCACTGGCTACACTCAGAAGAGAAGTACTGGATTATTTTATTTATACATAGACTATAGTGATAGAAAACAAAGAACAGACAGAACAAAGCCTAGAAATCTGATTACATAATTACAGTTACAAGTAGAGGAGGGTGGGGATGTAGAGCAAAACAGGGGCCCACTGGATTATATTGCTTTGGTGGTAGGTGTGGTGGAGGCACACATCTGAAGAACGTATACCTCTGAATGATATACAGTGTTGTAAACCAATGTGACCTCATCAAAAAAATACAGTAAAAAATTTAATACCTAGTTTTGGCTGCTTTTGACCAGTAAGCAGACTAAGCAAATGAAATGTGTTCTCTACTACAGAATGTTTTTCTTTAACAGATGTGTATGCTTTTGGGGCAATTGCATCTGCTTAGATTTGTCTAAGAATCTTTCATTGAATGAGGCAAAGTAATTGTTATTAAATTATCTTACTGACTTTTCATGTCCAGTGAGGCAATTAATGTGACAAGGGTCACTGGTGCACTAGATAATTATTACCAAAAAGAATTTGATGTAACAGGAAGCTTTAAAGAAAGATATTGTATTACTTACAGCCAATGAAAGGAACTGTTGGCCTAATTCCACATACATCATGGAATTAAGGTAATCTGATTCCTAGAAGTTAGGGGAATGTATATTATAGCTATCATGAAATATGTTCAGAGGCAATTAAGGAGCAAGTGTAATGGTTCTGTGTGATTCTAATAATGACAAAACATAGGGGAATATGGCATTTATCTTTTAAATTAATTTAAAAATAAAAACTGTATATATTTAAGGTGTATAAATGATTATTTGAAATACATATCCATATACATAAATATTTTTATAATCAAACTAATTAACATATCTTGTTCTCATGCTACAATTTTTTGTGTGATAAGAGCTCAAGAAATAAATTCTTTTAGCAAATTTCCAGTGTTCAATACAGTATTATTAACTACAGTTATCATGATGTGCATTAAATCTCTAGATTTATTCATTCTACATAATTATAACTGTGTATCATTTCCCTCACCTCCCTCACCATCCCACCATTTGTAACCATACCACAGATCTACTCTCTGCTTCTGTTTATTTGACTTTATAGATTCTGCATATTGGCAAGATCATGCTGTTTTAAAAATTTCTTGCCTGGTTTATTTCATTTAGTATAATTTCATTTAAAATATAGCTACCAAGGATATCATTCATGATTTCAGGTATAGAATATACAGATAAGTAAAATAAGGAACACATAAATAGGAAAGAAATCCATATATTCATGTTAGAGATGTTAACATGTGAAGAAAGTATAGTTGTAATGATTCCTAAGACAAATAACAAAATAAAAGATATTTACAAATATGTTTAAAGCTGGAAAAAGGAGGAGGAAAAGAATGTTCTCCAGTATGGGGAGAAGACATTGTAAGATGCTTCTATTCATATCGCTCAACCACATACATCCTCTGAGGGATTTAGAATGCACACGCCGGTTCAATCCCCGGCTGCTCCCCGGCCACTGGAGGAGGGTCCCACATGGCGCGCAGACCTCTCCTGCCACCTGCTGCTCCCCTCAGCAGTGTACTTCGGTCCTTCTGCCTATTCTGCTCCCCGCTCTGGCTCTGGTGAATTCTTTCACCCTCCTGCGCTTCTGACTGTACCCAGTGCATGTATAAACAAAAAAACAAACAAACAAACAAACAAATAAATAAATAAAACATGCCTCTATAAAAAAAAAATAGAATGCACATGTGGGTAACAGAAAACAGCATTATTTCTGACCCTTATTTTGTTTCTGGCTTCACTATCAAGAAGAATGACCTTAAAACCAAAACTAGAACCCTCAACTAGATTAATGGGAATGAATTTCAAGTTAATCAAGGTTAATGAGCCAGAATTGTAACCTGAAATGAATACAAACTTTGGATTGAAATACTGGGACTTCTACTTATGAATTGTGAGACTTTTAGTAGCTTATTGGAACTCCGTTAAGTAGCATCCCCTTCTGGAAAATGAATGGCAGTGACTCCATGGTACTGTGAAAGAAAAATAAGCTTCATCTGATAGGTGGTCCTGATACACATGCCACACTCAATTACTTACTTGCTATTTAGATATTTGAAGTCTTAGGAAGCTGTATCTGAATTTAGTTCATTGTAATAGCTCTATATCCAACTCCAAATCCTATATTCTAGAGCTTATAAATACTTAATGTACAAAAAATAAAAATCACACAAGAACATTAAACTGTTTTAAATAACTTCAAGATTCTAGGTTCTTATTAATTATACCCCAGCAAAAGGTCTACATATATGATCACTGAATCAACTGTTAGTAATTATTATTGAATAATTGTGACAAATATATCAAATTCTAGAAATAAGTCTAATGAAATATACTAATTTTTAATATGAGAAAAAATTACATAGATTCCCAAGGCTAGTGTCTAGTGATTTAGAGGTGGGTTTATAGCATAATTCTAGGCGAGGTGCTGATGCTAGACTGTGAGCACTTCAGGAAATTGTCTTCTCTAAGGAAACAGCTACTTGAAACTAGCAGAAATATTATATAATTGAATTTTGGAAAAAGGAAAGTGATACTATCTCAAGATAGCTTTATAGAGTCTAGAAAAAAATACCCAGTTGGGAAAATAGGAATTCATGAATACTTCATTGACAACATTGACAATAAAGAAACTGTTCGCTATCGGTCATACCAGGAGGAAGTTCTCACATATTCCCACAGTTCTTATAATCCTTCTGATTCTCTGCTTGGGAAAATCTGTTAATGACTAGAACCAGTAACAAAGATAGAAACCATGTACATGAGAGATATCAATCTCTTTTTTTCCATCAGGCCCAGTGTCATTGTGGTGGAATTTTCCATGTCATATACACAAACTCACTGTCTGTTCACTCATAGATCAAAAGGCATCTAAGAGACTTTGAGGGTACTCCCAAGATCTTCACTTTCCTGTTCTTAAAACCTTGTTATCAGCTTTTCACTACAAGGCAAAGTTGCTGTTACCAGTAAAAGGTCCATTGGGGAGGGCACTTTATTCTTATGCCACATCAGTCTGACATAGTGCCTACATTCTGAGGACACTCAGATGACACATAGCAGGTATATGACATGCTGTAGGTGGCTTGTCAGTGTTATTTTGTTTTTAATTGAAAACCATTTCTAAAACTGAAGATGAGTGAACTAATAGTATTCCAAATGAACTACCTGGAAATATTTATTGTATGTGTTATGTGTATAGCAAAAGGTATTAATGTGATACATTATTCTCCATAAACATTAACGTTCTTTCATTTATTGATATTTGGCAAAGTCAGTTATTTTAGTCAATGAAACATGAGTATAAGGGATGTGTGTTATTTTAGCAGAAAGCATCTCTTGTTAGGACAAGGATTTCCTCTACCTCAAGATCAATGGAGACTCAATTAGAAGTTGTTAGGTTAGCTCGGATATTGGAGTGAAAGTGACACAGGATGGACTTGTAATATGGGCTAGAAATAAACCAGTCTTAATGTAATCTGTTGAGTTTGAGTATTGTGTGTGGCTATCAAGCAACTTGCCCTGTAATGATTGACACCAATGGAAAAAGCTAATGGAATTGAGGACAAGAAATTGCAGTGACAGTGTTTACCACATGTGTAATAAAGAAACTCTGCCAGTAGAAAAAACTACCTTGACAGTATCTTTCAGGTATTCAGTGTATTAAAGGCAGTGAGTGAAGTCAGGAAATGTTGGCAATGGGAGGTGGGAGAGGTGGTTTATGCAAATGGTATGAGTCTCAAAGGATCACTAGCTTTAACAATACAGTAGAAGCTGCACTGAAAAAAGAAAAGCACTGAAAACAATAGAGTAGAAGTAGCACTGAAAAGAAAAGATATTAATTATATAAATCATTATTAGGTTTGGATGTAAAAGAAAAACAGACTAGATATTTATGAATCTCCTAAGTAGGATTCCAAAAATAAGTAATCCAGTACAGATAGAATACTCAATACTTCAGAGACCCCTTCCTATTGCACTGCCATGTGTAACTTTCATTCTTCAAGTCATAACTGTTTCTGTTCTAGCATCAAATCCACCTTCCATCTAAAAGGAAAGAAGAGTGAAAAATGTTTGTCCTTTCTCTTGAAAAACATGTGAGAAAGTTATATACACTACTTCTGCTGATATCCCATTACCAGGTCTTAGTCATATGTTAGTCAGTTACAAGGAGTTTAGAAAAATATTCCTACTGAAGGCAAGTGTGACTCAACAAAAATAGGACATTCTGTTACTACAGAAGAAAGGAGAATGAATAACCAAGGAACATCCAGGAACTTCTGCCTGTGAACCAAACCCATCGATCAGAAAGCAAATAAGATATGGTAGAATGACATCCTTCTTCCCACTGGTGAAAGCTGCAAGGAAGATGGTTTGTGTAGGGTAAATGAAGTTATCAGGCTTTTTACACTGCCCATCATCAATGACCGGCACCTGCGGTCTTGTACCACAGCTGCAGTCATGGACACCTGGGCCCAGGGAGCACGGGGCATGTGTATATGTAAATGGGGACACCTGTAATGAAGGACCAGGAGATTTAAGGGTGGCACCACTCTGGGATTAAAGGACAGACTAGAGGAAACAGAAATACTGACACAGAAAGCTGGCCTGTTCCCTGATTCAGCATTAAAGGCCTATAAAAATCTACTAAAGACTCCAAATTATCTTTTCATCTGCAAGAACTGACTACAAAACTACCCAGCCTGGGATGGTTGCAAAACAGTTTCCTAGAGGAATGTCCAGTGTCAGGAAAGGTCAGCTAAGCAATTGCGAATGAATGGAAATCTAATAATCAAAGACTACAAGATTCTATGAGAGCATATTCAAATTTTGGAAGTTGACCGAAAAGAACAGTGGGTTGAAAAAATGAAAAAGAAATGAATGATTTAAGGAACTTATGTCTTTAATGATGATTGTGGAAAATAAAGCCACAGTTGTAGTCAGTTTGATGCAAGTATGTCAAGATTAAAAAGAACTTACTATACTTAGAGCTTATAGGGTAAGCAAAAAGCATCAAGCTTTTCCACCCTCCTGCCATTAAATACATGCCTGATGGCAGACACCTGGAGTAGGGTGCGGGCATGCATGTGTAGGTGGGATTCACCTGGGCTGAGACTGGGCTTTTGAGGGCAGAGTCACAAGGATTCCAGCAGAACACCAGAAGGAGAACAAGGGAGAGACTGGAAGAGAACCAGCGGCCACAAGAGAAGGCTGGAGAGCCCAGAAAGAGTGAAGACTTGCTGGGGGCTGGGAGGCCTGCCAGCTTTCTGGCTCCCCAGCACTGCTGCCTGCCATGTACCTGGTAAAATCCCAATAAAAGCCTGAAAAAGCTACTGTAGGGTAAAGAAAATATCAGGCTTTTCTGCCCTTCCGCCATCAGGATAGATGATGGATCCTTGTCCTGAATGCATGCCTGATGGCGGGCACCTGGAGTAGGGTGTGGGCACAGGTAGATGGGATTCAGCTGAGCTAAGACTGTGCTTTTTAAGGGCGGTGTCATGGGGACGCCAGCAGCACCAGTAGCAGCAGCAGCACCAGCAGCAGCAGGAGAAGCCGAAGCAGAAGCCGAGAAGCAGCAGAACGAACGCCAGAGAGTCCAGATAGAGTAAAGACTTGCTGGGGGCTGGGAGGCCTGCCAGCCTCCCAGCCCCCCAGCCAGCACCCCTGCCTGCCATATGCCTGGTGAACCCCAAATAAAAAACCTGCAAAACTACTGAGGACTCTGACTCCTCCTTTACCCGGTCTGCATGGGATCAGAAAACCTGCACTGTGGCCGATCCTGCCCTTGCAGCTACCAAGGGCTCCAGGACTCTTTTACCCATCTGCTCGGGTCATAGAGATCCGGCAAATCTTCACTCTTCCTGGTCTTTCCAGGCATTTTCTCATGGTGCCCCTGCTATCTCTGCTTCTCTGCTGGTGCTGCTCTTATCTATTCTCTCTTTCACTCTGCTGGTGTCCCCGTGCCACCACCCTTATAAGACCAGTCTCAGCCTAAGTGTATCCACCTTTGCATGCCTACACCATACTCCAGGTGTCCGCCATCAGACATGCATTTAATCTAATGGCAGGAAAGTGGAAAAGCCTGATACTTTTTAACTTACCTTACAGAGATTTAGACTGAAGACTACAAGTAACTTTAAGAGGGTGATAATTCACCACCTCTTTTAACAGATATTGTACAAATATTTGAAGTACTTATTTGAGAGGACACTGAGGGACTTGTGTCAGGAGTAGTGGCAGAGGTCAAACTCCTAACTTGCTCTTGCTCTTGTCACTTTGCTTTTTGGCAAATTTGTATGTTTCATGTGGAAGACTAAGTCCTATAGTTAACATAAAACCCATGCTCCTTACAAAGCAAATGTAGGTGCAGGCCTCCCAGCCCCCAGCAAGTCTTCACTCTATCTGGGCTCTCTGGAGTTGGTTCTGCTGCTTCTCGGCTTCTCTTTCGGCTTCGGCTTCTACTACTGCTGCTGCTTCTGCTGCTGCTGGTGCTGCTGGCGTCCCCCCGTGACGCTGCCCTTAAAAAGCCCAGTCTTAGCTCAGCTGAATCCCATCTACCTATGCCCACACCCTATTCCAGGTGCCCGCCATCAGGCATGCATTCAGGATAAGAATCCATCATCTATCCTGATGGCGGAAGGGCAGAAAAGCCTGATATTTTCTTTACCCTACAGTAGGGTAAGTGAAGAAGTATCAGGCTTTTCTGCCCTCCTGCCATTAGGATTAATGATGGATCCCTGTGGTCTTAAATGCATGCCTGATGGTAGGCACCTGGAGTAAGGTGTGGGCATACATAGGTGGGCACACCTGAGATGGGGTTTATGAGGGAAGCATCATGGAGAACCAGCAGAACAAGAGGAAGGGAGAGAGTGAGAACAAGAAGAACAAAAACAGAACCAGTGAAGAAGCAGAGACCATGAGAGAAAGCCAGAGAGCCCAGAAAGAGTGAAGATTCATCAGGGGCTGGGAGGCCTGCCAGCCTCCTGGCCCCCCAGCACCCTTGCTGCCATGTACCTGGTTGCTGCACTACATGTGAAAGCCCAATAAAAACCTGGAAAAGCGACCAAGGGCTCCGGGACGCTCCTTCACCCGTCTGCTTGGATCATAGAGCTCCTGCTCTGCACTATCCTGTCACTACAACAACTTATTAATCATCTAGCATCATTTGAGCATACTCCTTTAGGTCTAGCTGCCCATCCCAAGCATATATCAAATAATTATTTCTAATAGAATGCAACAGTCTTCCTAAGAGGAAGTCAGGAAAACATTTTTTTTTTTGCATTCTATTGTATTTCCAGTGATATCTCAGCACCTCTGTAGACAAACACCTTAGAACTTTGTACATAAGCAGATTTTTTTTTACACTGTAGTCAGAGTTCCACTTGGATCCTAGAAACACAAAGAAGAGTATTATGTAAACCCTGTCCTCAGAAAGTTCACAGGTATTCTAAAATAGACTCTGAGACTATTTTCCCTATAGAAATAAAGCAATATACAAATTTACTTCTTTTGTTTGTTTGATGATGCAAATTTGCCTATTCTTTAAAGATTATTGTTCTTCAAGCTAATTCCTTAAAGAAATTATTTATAAATTCCATGAGGGCATTTTCATGATTTAACCCCATTATTTTTGATGATTTGTTTAGCTGCTTCAGCTTGAGTATTTGTTTCCTTTACAAATTCCCATACAACAACCTTTACTGCTTTTCTCCTCAAAAAGAAAGGATTCTATTTTTCTCTTCAAAATACCACTTTCAGATTTCGTATCAACTATTTTATGGTTTTGTTGTTTTTACTTCCCCTTTACTTGTTTTACTTCCCCAGATACGTTGTCATCTGGAAAGTCACTTTTGAACCACTGTAGACATCAGAGAGAAGTTTTCCTATTTGGAAAATAGAACTGAACTTTTTGATGTCTAAAAATAATATTGGCAACAAACTTCCAGAATGTGGTATCTGAAGGAAAGGAGTAGAATTCCAGATCCATTCAAAATCTGGCTGATGCTTAAAGACAACTTTCCTAGAATAAATTCATTTCTTTCTAAAAGTGCAAAACCAAAATAATCTCATTTCTAGCCTTCTTGGTGAGAGGAAAAAGGGTCTTGTTTATAGTTATAAGTTGGAACTAATTTCACTTCTTTGTTTCTAGTTTACTATACACACGCTAATTTTTAGGGTACATGTATCCTTCTAAATAGACTGCTTTGAATAAGATCTGAGTGGGAGAGAGTCTTCAGCTCACAGCCTATGGAATCTATTAGCGTCTCCAAGGAAATAGTTGTTTACTACTCAGCTGTCATTTGTTCAGAGCACAACACAGAAGTGAATTCCCATCAATATTCATAGTTCCTTTAGCCTCCAGAGGTTCACTGTGTGATTGTGCTCCATTTAGTTCTAAATCTGTATTCCCTCATAGATTTAAATAAGAGAGCTAGGGAAATTTTGAAGTCTTTTGTTCTCACTCACAGTAATATTTAAATAGTCCATTGGGTATGATAGTATTGCCAAGTCCTTTATTGCTTTGTTACAATATAACACAAAAAGACACACCTTAGGGAAACATAACCCTTTTTGTTTTTTTCATTTTAGATTCTGAAAAATCTTTACCCCACCATTATTAGTTACAAATCAATTTTGTTTCTTAAATCCACACAGGGCAAGGATACACAGTTCTTTGAAATGTTAGTGTTGCGTCCTGCAACACCCCCTTGTTTTCTCACCCCCTTGTTTCTACACTTATTCAATAGGTAAAAACTGTCCTTACCTAGATTCTTCTATTTACTAAACAGTCCTAAATAACTGACTTACCTGTAATTATTCAATGAAAAATATATGAGTTGTGATGACCTGAAGATTAAAAAGAAAACAATTCGAAGGTAAATGTCAAGTGAATCAGAAGTAATTTGCCTAAAATTTAGCATTCTACACATTTATGCTATTTGAAAGCATAATATTGAGCATACTCTATGGATTGTGGATTTATAGAACATGTGGAGATTTATCCTGCTCTTATAATGGCAGAGAGATCTATTAAAATATTTCTATCCTTGTTTGTATTGTGTCATTGTTCTTAAATGTGTATATATGTACCCATGAGAATCCTTATTTAAATAGATACATTGAATATACTTCCTCTAAATATTTAACTTCTTAAAACTAAAGCAAAATGGACTTAAACTTTAGTGGAGTGCTATAAAGAAGTAATTCTTAGCAATAAGATAATCAAAACAAGAAGCTAACTACCAATGGCCAAAGACTTGTGCCATTTGCTTAGAATGATTTAAAAAAAAAAAAACAACATAAACCTAAAAAATATATGGAGAGAAAGCAAATAAATGAGAGGGAAATAAGAAATCATTATTTTAATGTAATCTTTTCAATATGCATTGAAATGCTAATGTTGTGTCCTGCACTTTTCTCACCCCCTTGTTTCTACACGTATTCAAGAGGTACAACCTGGACTTACCTAGATTTTTCTATTTACTAAACAGTACTAAATGACTAGGTCATTTAGGGTGCCAATTCACTCAAAAATTAACATACTTTATCCTGTCTGTTCTACCGAATACAACTAAAATCTTAGACAGATACCTTGAGCATCTGTCTTAAACTAAAAAGTTAAATGGTAGCAGATAGAATAAGAAAGGCACAGCAGATCAAAGAAAGAACAATATGGATTTGAGTTTCTCTTTTGTCTTTTCCAGTATCTTCCAGCCTGCATTGAAAAGCAGCACAAAAGCCAGAGTTGTGCCTTGGGTACAAGCATAAACAGTTCTAAGAGTCTTTATTTCTGGTCTGAACATAAGGAATGGTGTACCTGACACTAGAGAAAGGGAAAATTCACTGTTTTTGTTTTTTTTCCTTTTTCTCTCCATCCTAGTCCTAGCTAAACCCCTTGTTGGATGGGACAATGACAGCTGGACAGGCTGGCATTGTCTCTCTAAGTGGAAAAAAACTTCTGCTTGATCCTGGAAACACACATAATTGTGGGAAGTTCACAGCAAAGTGGGGGAAACTAAAGCCCTAGTTTCTAGATAGAAGAGGAGAATGGGGGACCCTGGGACTACAAACTTCATTCTTTTGCACAGAGAGATTCAGTTGTTTCAGTAACATCTGTTGAAGAGATCATTCTTTCCCTGTGAAATAGCCTTGGTACCCTTCTCAAAAAATCAATTAGCCATAGAGGTATGGGTTCACTTCTGAATTCTTAAATTTCTTCTGGATGTCTATGAATATGTCAGTTCCATATTCTTTTGATTACTTAATCTTCATAGTATAAACCACTTTTATAAAGTATTTTGCCTCCCATTAAATTTATTCCTACGTATTTTATTCTTTTAAATGCTCTTGTAATGGAATTACTTTCTCAATTTACTTTTCATATTGTTCGATGATGTTATATAGAAGCACAACTGAATTTGTGTGCCATCTTGCAACCTCAGTCTTTGCAGAATGCATTTACTAGTTTAATAGTTTTTTGTGGATTTTTTTTTTGTATCTTGCATATATAAAATTATTTTATTTTTGAATAGAGATCAATTTACTCCTTTTTCAATTTGGATGCCTTTTATTTCTCCCTATTGTCTAATTACCTCTGGCTAGAACGTCCAGCACTATGTTGAATAACAGGTAAAAGCAGAAGTCTTTGTCTTTTTCTTGATCTTAAAGGGGAATCTTTCAATTTTTCACTACTGAGTATGACGTTAATGGTAGGTTTTTCATAAATGTTCTTTATAATGTTAAAGAAGTCCTCTTCTATTTCTAGTAATATTCTAATTTTTGTCTTCAAGCAACACATTTTTTTTCTAAGATTTATTTATTTATGCATATAAGAACTGGGGCACAGGCAAGAGGTGCAGGGGGTGAGAGGATTCACCAGAGACAGAGTGCAGAACAGAACAGGCAGATCAATGAAACACACTGCTGATGGGAGCAGGGGTCAAGTACGGAGAGGTCTGCTGCACCATGTGAGTACCTCCCTGACCAGGGATCAAACTCGTGCTGCAGTGGCGGCGGATAGCTTCACAGGCTGCATCTTAACCCCGTGTGCCACCAGGGAGGCCCAATCATCACGTATTTTTAAGGGGAGAAATTATTTAAGGGGAGATAAGTAATCTGTTAAATTTACTCAAATATTTACTATTTCTTTTTTCTTCCTTCACTTCTGAAGATACCATTTTCTCTATATTATCGTTTCGCTCTTTGTGAAGAACTCCCTTTAGCATTTATGTTAGAGCATATTTCCTAGCAATAAATTAAGACTCTTTCACTTAAGAATATGCTTAGCTCACAATCATTCCTGAGTGAGAGGTGTGTGAGCATGTGTGCGTGTTACATTAAACTCAGGTTTGACAGTTCTTCACTCTCAGCACTTAAAAACATTCTAGTTCCCATGGTTTATGATGAGAAATCTATTAACTTGCAAACCATGGTCTCCTATAAATAATGTTTCATCTCTCTCTGGCTGCCTTTAAGAGTTTTCTGTGTCTTTAATTTTCAGAACTTTGATTGTGGTAATTATAAGCATAGATTTCTTTGTATTTATTCTGATTGAGTTTCAAGTGAGCTTCTTGAATCTGCAAGTAACCTTGTATTAAATTCTATTTAACCAATTTGTTTTCAACTATTATTTCAAACTTTTTTACTAACATTTTCCCCTTTCCTCTAGAACTCTTACTACACAAATATTAGTGCAATTTATGTTTTGATGGGTTCTTTGATGCTTCATTTTTTTTTCTTCTTGGTGCTGTTCTGATATGTTCTTTCTATTGAGCAATCTTAATTCATTGACTCATTTTTGGTTTTATTTTTCTTAAGCAATAATATTTATTAGACATTTATATGCAATGGTAGAAAATTATACTTATGGGGCCTCCGCGGTGGCGCCATGGTTGAGTGCTGGGCTGCGAAGCTGCCAGCAGCCTCTGCAGTGCCGGTTGGATCTCTGGCTGCCCACGAGAGTCCACGGGGCCCGCAGACCTCTCCTGCCGCGTCTGCTGCTCCCCTCAGCAGTGTCTTTCGTCAGTCTGCCTGTTCTGTTCCTGGTTTTGTCTCTGGTGAATCCTCTCACCCTCCCATGCATCTGGTCTGTACTCTGGTTCTTGTGTAAATAAATAAATTTAAAAAATAAATTAAAAAAAAGAGGGTAGAGTGAAGACCTGTATGCCCGCAACCTAGATTCAATAGATGCTTACATGTTGCTCTACATGCTTAGTACATTCGTTTATTTATTCATCAATTCATATTATTTTTTTAAAGATTTATTTATTTATATAAGCACTGGGTACAGTCAGAAGCGCGGAAGGGTGAGAGAATTCACCAGAGCCAGAGCGGGGAGCAGAGCAGGCAGAAGGACCGAAGTACACTGCTGAGGGGAGCAGCCGGCAGCAGGAGAGGTCTGCGCGCCATGTGGGACCCTCCTCCGGTGGCCGGGGAGCAGCCGGGGATTGAACAGGAGCTGCAGAGGCTGCGGGCAGCTCCACAACCCGGCGCTCAACCGCTGCGCCACCGGGGAGGCCCAATTCATATTATTTTTGAAGTATATAAAGGGAAGAACATATATTATAATCCCTAAACTTCATTGAGCTACAATATAAATTATTTATTTACTAAATAATTATTTCTTTATTTTAGTTAATTACCATTGTGTTACATGTTTGTTAATATTTAGGCAGTTAAGATGTCTCCCCTCAGGTGTAATCACCATAACTCTCCCACCACCAAAGCACCCATAGCCTCCACCAAAACTCATTACTCTCTCCCTCACTTCTCTCCCTCCTTTCTCTTCTTGGATGTCTCAGGTCTTCGATCAAATTTCAAGTGCTGGTTTTAATGTTCCTCTTTGTCTTATTCTTGGTTTCTCTATATTCCGCATTTAAGTGCAAACATTTCCTTCTAGTTTATTTCACTTATCATAATCCCTTCGCGCTCCATCCATATTGCTGAAAAAGGCATTAGTTACTTTTCCTCACAGAGTAGTATATCATTATTTATGTATACCACATCTTCTTAATCCACTTATGTTATAAGACATTTAGGTTATTTCCATATCTTGGTTGTTGTAAATCGTGTTGCAACAAACATAGTAGTGCAGGTTTCCTTTCAACTTAGTATTTTGTATTCATTGAGTGGAATTGCTAGGAGTGGACTTGCTGGGTCATATGGTAGATCCATTTTAGTATTGTGAGAAACTGCCACACTGCTTTCCATAAGAGACAGGCCAGTCTACATTCCAACAACAGTGTGAGAAGTTTCTTTATTTCCCACACCCTCACCATCACATGTTGTTTCTGCTTTTGTTAATGTGGGTCATTTTCACAGATTTGAGGTGGTATCTCACTGTGGTTTTGATTTGCATTTCCCTGATGATGAGTGATGATAAACATTTTTTCACGTGCTTCATGACCATCCACATACCTTCTTTGGAGAAGCGTCTTTTTTAGCTTTTCTGCCCATTTATTTACTGGGTCACTTGTTTTCTTTTTTTTTTTTTTTTATTTGTATGAGCTCTTTATAGATCTTCAATATCAGTCCCTCAAATATATGTTATGAAAATATTATCTCCCATTTATTAGGGTGTATCTTCATTTTGTTTATTGTCTTTTTAATTATACAGAAGCTTCTCAGTTTGATGTAGTACCAGTTTTATATTCTCCTTTGTTTTCCTTGCTGCTAGGGATGAATGTGCAAAGATAATTTCTAAAGTTTATATTATAGAGTGTTTTTGACCATGTTTTCTCTTATGTACTCTTATGTAGTTTCAGGTCTTACAATTCTTTTTCCATTTTGAGTTGCCTTTCATGTATGGTATGAGATAGCTGTCTCGTTTCATTCTTTATCACATGCAAAAGGCAGCCCAATTATCCCAACACCATTTATAGAGTAGACTTTCCTTGTCATATGTAAGTTGTCTACAAATGTGGGGTTTTTGGGGGGGCGGGGTTCTCAATTCCATTCCATTGGTCTGTGTGTATGTTTTTGGCCCAGAGCCATGTTGTTTTAATCATTATGGATTTGTAGTATCTTCTGTATTTTTCTATTTGGCAATTGAGTCCTTTCAGGGAATATTTTTTTTTTTTTAGTTATTACACATATTTTTAGTTATTACACATGTTTGATATTATCTATTTACTTACAGATTTTTTGACATATCCACTCATTTGTTTTTATTTAATTTTATTCAGGAAATATAGTTTTACAACTTTGTAAGTGATTCAGAGGTGTAGGATCATATCTCTTCAGAAGTTTGTCACCAGTCACTCCTACCAACAAGGCACCCATAATCCTCCACCACAGTTGCTTTGTCCCTCTCCACACATAGCTCTGCACTCTTCTCTATACTTTCGGGTAGCCTTAATTTTATCTATAAATTTCTATGGTTTGTAATTGGTTTGGCTTAGACTGACCCTTTGTTTTGTTCTCGATACTCCACATATAAATGAAATTTTCCAGCAATTATCCCTCTCCATCTGACTTATTTTGCTGAGCATGATCTCCTCCAGGTCCATTCATGTTCTAACCTGCAAGAGTTTGTCATTTTTGTAGCTGAGAAGCATTTCATTGTGTGTGTATATACCACATATTCTTAATTCACTCACATGTCCCTGAGCACTTGGGTTGTTTTCATAACTTGACTATTTGTAAATAGCGCTGTGATGAACATAGGGTTGCATTTTCCCCTTAAAATTAGTGTTGTTATCTAGGGGTAGATAACTAGGAGTGAAATTGCTGTGTCCTATTATACATCTATATATTTTTTAAAGATTTATTTATACAAGCACTGGGTACAGTCAGAAGTGCAGGAGGGTGAGAGAATTCACCAGAGACAGAGCGGAGAGCAGAACAGACAGACTGATGAAATGCACCGCTGAGGGGAGCAGCAGGCATGGCAGGAGAGATCTGCACACCATGTGGGACCCTCACCAGCAGCTGGGGATCGAAATGGTGCTGCAGAGGCTGCAGGCAGCTTCGCAGCCCAGTGCTCAACCGCTGCGCCTCCGGGGAGGCCCTAGATCTATTTTTTATATTTTGAGCAACACCCACACTATTTTCCTCAAAGGCTTAATCAGTCCACATTGCTGCTAACAGTGTATTAGTGTACCATTTCCTCTACATTTTTACCAGCACTTTTGGTTTCTGTACATTTTGATAAGGGCCATTCTCACAGGTGTGAGATGGTATCTCAGTGTGGTTGTGATTTGCATTTCCTTGAGGATAGATGATTATAGGCACTTTTATTTTTAAAGATTTATTTATTCATGCATAAAATAATTGAGATACAGGCCAGAGGTGTGGGGGGTAAGAGGACTTACCAGAGACAGAGTGGGGACAGAACAGGCAGATTGACTGAAATACACTTCTGAGGGGAACAGCGGGTAAGTCAGGAGAGGTCTGCTGCACCATGTGGGTAGCTCCCTGGCCAGGATTAAACTCGTGCTGCAGAGGCTACAGATAGCTTCATAGTGCTGTGCTTAACCCCCTGTGCCAGTAGGGAGGCATTATAGGCATTTTTCATGTGCCTGTTGGCCATCTGTACACCTTCTAAATAGACATCTAAGTGTCTATTTAGCTCTTCTGTCCCATTTTTGAATTGGTCATTCATTTTATTTTTTGTTGAGTTGTATGAATTCCTTATAGATCTTGGATATCAGCTCTTTGTGAGGTGTATGATATGCAAATAATTTCTCTCATTTGGTAAGGTTGTCTATGTTTTATGATAGTTGCTTTCACTGTGCAGAAACTTTTTAGTATGATGTAGTATCAATTGTTTATATTCTCTTTTGTTTCTTTTGTCATTGGCAATAAATGCTAAAAGTTGGCTCTGAAGTAAATGTAATGGAGTGTTTTGCCTTTTTTTTTTTTTAAAGATTATTTATACAAGAACTGGGTACTGTCCAGAGGTGCAGGAGGGTGAGAGGATTCATGAGAGACAGAGCTGGGAGCAGAACAGGCAGATGGACCAAAAGCACTGCTAAGGGGATCAGCAGGCGGGCGAGACAGGAGAGGTCTGCTGTGCCATGTGGATATCTCCCTGGCCGGCATATGGGTATCTCTCTAGCTAGCTGGGAATCGAACCCATGCTGCAGAGGCTGCAGACAGCTTCACAGTGCTGCACTCAACCTGCTACACCAGTGGGGAGGCCCTGTTTTTTTTTTTTTTTCATATATGTATTTTATAATTCTAAGTGTTTATTCCATTTTGAGTTTATTTTTGTGAGAGTGTCTTTCTTTTGCATGTAGCTTTTCAGTTTTCCCACAGCATTTGTTAGAAAGAATTTCCCTTCTTCATTGTATTCTCTTGGATTGTTTGTCACAGATTAACTGTCCATATTCATGTAGGTTTCTTTCTGGGCTCTCAATTCTATTCCATTGATCCACATGTCTGTTTTTATCTTGGTGCCATAGTGTTTTAATTTTTATAGATTTAGTATAGTTTGAAGTATGGGAGTGTGATACCATCATTTTCTTCTTCTTTTTTTTTGTCAGGATTGTTTTGGCTATTTGGGATATTTTCTGGTTCCATATAAATTTCAGTCATGCTTACTTTATTTCTTTGAAGAATACATTGAAACTTTGATGTGTATTGTGTTGAACGTGTATATGACTATGTATAGATGGTCATTTATATAATGTTTATTCTTCCAGTCCATGAAGAGTAATCCCTTTCCATTTCTTTGTGTCTTCTATTTTTTTTTTTAATGCCTTATGTATTTCATTGTACCATTCCTTCACCTCCTTTGGTAGGTTAACTCATTTTTTATTTTTTTTTTAAGATTTATTTATTTATTTATACAAGCATTGGGTACAGTTAGAAGCGCGGGAGGGTGAGAGACTTCACCAGAGCCAGAGCGGGGAGCAGAGCAGGCAGAAGGACTGAAGTACACTGCTGAGGGGAGCAGCAGGTGGCAGGAGAGGTCTGCGCGCCATGTGGGACCCTCCTCCGTTGGCCAGGGAGCAGCCGGGGATCGAACCGGCACCGCAGAGGCCGCGGGCAGCTTCGCAACCCAGCGCTCAACCGCTGCACCACCGGGGTGGCCCTCATTTTTTAATTTTTTAATGTGGTTGCAAATGAGATCATTGTCTTGATTTCTTTCTCTTCTTGTTCATTTCTTACATATAGGAACAAAATTCATTTTTTTAAAAATTAGCATGTGTTTTCAACATCTTCAAAAATATTTACCTTTCCTTCTTGATGTTTCCAACATCAGTATCATCTGAGGATTACTACCTGTTTGTTTTCTATTACTTCTTAGGTTATTGATATTTTCGTGTTCTTTCATCATTTTGGATTTTGAACATTTGGTGTATTTTCTTATAAGATTCTGTATCTTGCTTAATTTCTGTGGAGACTGAGTGTGAATGTGTGTATGTTTCATTGGTTAACAGACCTTATTAGGTGTCAGCTGAAATTTCCAAACCACTTTCTCTGAACAAGGAATCTGAAATGGTTCATTTTCCCAAGGACTTTGCAGTGTATATGGCATTCCATGATGTATATGCCATTCCATGTATATGCCATCCAGAGTTCAGTCTGAGACCTTTGGTCTACCTGCAGTTTGGAACAGCCTATAGTTCAGTTTTTGAACCTTTGTTATTCTAGTTAAGGTCTCATTCACATATATAAGGCATCAGGTTATTCAAAACCTATTCCACAGCATATGCAAAATTAACTCAAAATGGATCAATGAGCTAAATTTAATATCTGAAAACAATACTTTTAGAAAAAAACTTGGGAAAATCTTCATGAAACTTGGATTTAACTAAGCATTCTTTGATAGACACTAATACATTAACCACAGAAAAAAAAATAGGCAAGTTGAATTTTATTAAAATTCAAAAATTGTATGCACATAAAGAAAGTGCAAAACAACTAACAAAGTGAGAGTTAAGTTTTGTAAATAAGATATCTGATAATGGCTCAATGTACAGAATATATAAAGAATTCCTAAACTCAAAAACAAAAACTCAATCCAAGGCTTGGTAAGGGATTCAAATAGACATTTTTCCAAAAATGTGTAGACAATTGAATATATGAGAACATCACATCACACCTACTAGACTATTTATCATAAAAACGGAAAATAACAACTGTAATAAATATGGGCTTCTACAATTAATTAAAAAAAGACAATCTAATTTAAAATGGGGAAAGAACTTAAGTAGACATTTCTCCAAAGAAGAAATACAAATGGTCAATGAGTACATGAAACCATTTTCAACAGTCATAGTTATTAGGAAAATGCAAAGTAAAAGCAAAATAATTTGTCATTTCATACCATTGGATAATTATAACAAAAATATAATAACTGTTAGCAAGGGTATGGAGAAATTGGAATCCTCATTCATTTTTAGGGGGAATGTAAATTTACATCATTTTTTAAAAAGCAGTTACATTTTCCTCAAAATATTAAAACTTACCTTAAGATCCATCAGTTTTATTCCTTATACCAGATAAATACTTACATCACTTATAATCAGTGAAATGCAAATCAAAACTACAATGAGATACCATCTTATACCAGTGAGAATGGCAAATATTAAAAAGAAAAAAAAAAATAGCAACAACAAATGTTGGTGAGGGTGTGGAGAAGAAGGAGCTCTCCTGCATTGCTGGTGGGAGTGCAAACTGGTCCAACCACTATGCAAAGCTGTGTGGAGATTCCTCAACCTACTAAAGATAGAGGTTCCATATGATTCAGCAATTCCACTCCTAGGTATTTTTTTTTTATAGAGGCATGTTTTATTTATTTGTTTGTTTGTTTGTTTATACATGCACTGGGTACAGTCAGAAGCGCAGGAGGGTGAGAGAATTCACCAGAGCCAGAGCGGGGAACAGAACAGGCAGACTGACAAAGTACACTGCTGAGGGGAGCAGCGGGCAGCAGGAGAGGTCTGCGCGCCATGCGGGACCCTCCTCCAGTGGCCAGGGAGCAGCCGGAGATCGAACCAGCGCCGCAGAGGCCTCGGGCAGCTTGACAACCCAGCGCTCAACCGCTGTGCCACTGGGGAGGCCCCACTCCTAGGTATTTACCCAAAGGATACAGAAACATTAATTCAAAAGGGCACATGCACCCTTATGTTTATAGCAGCACTATTTATAATAGCTAAGCTTTGGAAACAACCCAAATTCCCAAAAATAGATGACTGGATCAAGAAGATGTGGTACCTATACACAATGGAATATTACCCAGCAATCAAAAAAGATAAACTCATGCAATTTGCAGCAACATGGATGGAGCTGGAAGGGATCATGCTCAGCGAAATAAGCCAGAAAGAAAAAGAAAAATACCAGATGGTCTCACTCATAGCAGGAATTAAGAAAACCTAAATAAGGGACCAGGAAAAAGAATAACTATAAGAAAAAAAAAAATCAAAATCAACAAAAAACTATAAACCAGAGACAAACTATGGAGGGGTGCAGGGAAAGGAGGGATTGGGGCCAAAATAAGGGGCGTGCAATTGTATTGTATGGGGAATATAAAAATAAAAAAAAGAATCAAAAACAATATAAAAAATAAAACATGAAAATAAATATTATAAACAAATTTTAATAGCAACTTTTCTTAAAAATAAAAAATTGCAACAACCCATGTATTAATCAACTGATGAATACATAGACAAAGTGTGATATATTCACACAATGTACATTATTTAGAAATTTACATTATTTAGAAATTTTAAAAAATGAAGTATTGATACATGTACCATATTGTTTTTTTGTTTGTTTTAGATTTATTTATTTATTTATACATGCAATGGGTACAGTCAGAAGCATGGGAGGGTGAGAGAATTCACCAGAGCCTGAGCGGGGAGCAGTACAGGCAGAAGGACCGAAGTACACTGCTGAGGGGAGCAGCGGGCAGCAGGAGAGGTCTGCACACCATGTGGGACCCTCCTTTAATGGCCAGGGAGCAGCCGGGAATTGAACCAGCGCTGCAGAGGCTGTGGGCAGCTTCGCAACCCAGCACTCAACCGCTGCGCCACTGGGGAGGCCCTGTACCATATTGTTGATACTTGAAAGTGTTTTGCTACATGAAAGAAATCAAATGCAAAAGACACACATTATTTTCTTTATTTTAAATATCCAGATTAAGCAAATCCATAAGGACAGAAAGCAGATTAATGATTACTTAGGAGTTAAGGGAGAAGAGGAGAGGAGAAATGGAAATTCATTGCTTAGGGTTACAGGGCTTCTTTTAGGACGCGTAAAAATATTCTAAATTAGATTGTGTTCATGACTGTAAAACCATGTGAAAATTTTAAAACATTGACTTGTACATTCTAAATGGGTTATTTTCATGATAATTGTATCTAAATAAAACAGCTTAAAAGGATATCTATTGTTCTACTGTAAAAAATATAGACTAAACATATTTTTTGCACTTCTGCAAGCTATAATACTGTGAGCCTCTAAATTATGCTCTTACTTAGAACTTCTAACACAGACATTTTACTGTCAGAATCACTTCAAATTCCAGATTACACATATCAAAATTGATAAGCTGGTATTAAAAGCAATTCCTGTTAATTTTAGAATGTTTAATACTCAATTTACAAAGAAATTACATGGAAATTGTATTTAACACAAAAATATCTTAAGAGATGTTTTCACTTCTGGATTGTAACCAGGCAACAAATATTTTGTAGTAAAATAACCCATGTGAAAATTATTTTGGTGCACACTTTGGGGAACAGGAAAAATATAAAGGACCCCAGAGTACAGAATAAAAATCTAATGTCATTAATGAATCTTGCACAATAACATAAATACCAAATATATATAGAAGGCTTTGATTTTAGAGATGACTTTATTCTCATAAGTGACACAGACTTTCTTTGATTCCATAAGCAGCATTAATATCATTCTCACAGAATGTTAGTGAATTAAACAAAAATACTGACCATCCAATGACAGTTTATAGGCGAGAAAGTAGTGATTTATAGACCAAGGATTAATGAAGCTACAAAACAGAGAGCTAAATAATTTAAGAGTTTGAGGAGAAACAAAAGTTCTTGATTTTCATTCCATCAGTCTCGTGCTGCCTAATTTTTTAAGTCCACTGGGGGGAAAAAAAAAATAAAGGAATGTAACTAAACCTTAGTATAACTTCAGAATTGACCCTGTCAGCTATTTTTTCATTGTGTGCAGCTGCTTAAATGTATTGTCTTCAGCAAAAAGCAATGTAAGTAATTGCATAGCATAAAAGTAAATGTTAAATTATAATTCAATTATTCTGCAAGTCTATCACACTAAGTTTATGGCCATTTCATCATATTGCAGCAGCACATAGAACAACAATTAGAGAGAAAGAAATGTTCTAAATTGAGATCTCAACTTTCTAAGACTTGTCTCCTTGAAGGCATCTCCTAACATTGTTTATGCCATTACTTTTCATTTTAGTTTTACAACTGTCAGCTTTTCCTTTATATATACATTTATTGTGATCCTTTTTCTTCAAATAGCCAAACACTTGAAAGATTCCAAATTAAATGACTCTAAGTTTGACTTAGTACAGAAAAAAAAATCCAGATTTATTATTAAAGAATTACCAGATACTTTTCCTTCTATCAGATTTTTACAGTTATTGTTTAGCCTTTACCTGAGAACTATCCTATGAAAGTCATTTCTAGAACATTTCTTTGACAGAGAACAGCACAGAACTTGGGTGACAAAAATTCTGCCACTAAGATGGCAAAGTAAGGTTAACCCAGAGTCCATGATAATATCCACAAGCATGTCGGGGCCTCCCTGGTGGCACAGAAGTTAAGCACAGCACTATGAAGCTATTCGCAGCCTCTGCAGTGTAAGTTCAATCCCGGCCAGCCAGGGAGCTACCCACATGGTGCAGCAGACCTCTCCTGTCTCTCCCCCTGCTCCCCTCAGCAGTGCATTTCAGTCACCCTGCCTTTTTCTGTTCCCTGCTCTGTCTCTGGTGAATCCTCTAACCCCCCACACCTCTGACCTCTGCCCCAGTTCTTGCACGCATAAATAAATAAATCTTTTTAAAAAGAAAACAAAAAACAAAAGCATGGTGTCACAGTTTCAATTTTTTTTTCTTTCTTCTCTCCAATCTTGAACAGATAAGTATGACCTACTCATTTTGAAAATTCCTCTTTTTCCCTAATGTTCCTCTCTGGGTCCCTAATGTTCTTTTCAGTTCTTACCACAGATGCCAGCACTGATCAGATATTGTCTTTTACCTAACCCAAATAAATCTCTGCAAGGTACACAAAATTGTGACAACCTTGTCAATTACCTAACAGTATTTACAGCATTTGTGAGTGTGTGTGTGTGCGCGCGTGCATGTGTGTAAGTAGTTGGGGTATATGTCAAAAATGTATTGATTAAACAATAGTTTTGGGAAGTCAACCATGTAACAGGTTCAATACTAGACTCTAGGGAAACTAAGATCATTTCCTGTCTTTAAGAAATTAAGAAATTTACTAGGAAGACAGAAGAAAAGACTGTAAGCAGACAATTATATATATATTTTAAAAGACCAAACACATGGTAATGTGAAGTCTTAGTGACATTAAAATATCCAGGAAGTTTATGGGAGTTTCACAAAAAATGTGGCCCTGAAATCAGTGACATCTTTAAAAATAATGGAGTATATCCACGTACCTTAGACTGGTTTATTTTGTGGATGAAAACTGGGATAGAAGTAGCTAACAGCCCATTTTTCCATACATATCTTCATTTTCTACTTTGTGCTAAATTATGAAACATCCAGTGAATAAAAAGAAATATTAGGTACATACTGCCCACTTGAATGATCAAAATAATTGAGAAGATTCTGATTTTAATACTTTAATCTTCTAGTGTCACCAGTGACTGAGGAAGAGAGCAAGTTACTTCATACTCTATAACATTGCATATCATGGATAAAATGATAAGTGCTAAGGATATAATATAATTAAACTGCTTCCCTCAATGCTAGACAGAGTAATTGCTTAATAAATGTTAGCTGTTTTAGTTATTGAGGGAAGATTTTCAGAAGTGATGTCTAAACTGAGCCTCAGGGACCTCCGTGGTAGTTCGGGAGTTAAAGACAGCACTATCAAGCTATTGGCAGCCACTGAAGCACAAGTTCGATCTGATCCCCAGTCGGCCAGGGAGAAATCCACATTGTGCAGCAGACCTCTCCTGTCTCACCCACTGCTCCCCTCAGCAGTGTATTTCGGTGTCTCTGCCTGTTCTGCTCCCCACCCTCTCTGGTGAATCCTCTCACCTCGCTACACCTCTGGCCTGTACCCCAGTTCTTGTATGCATAAATAACTAAACCTTTAAAAAATAAATAAACTGACACATGAAGCATGAATATAAATTTGCATTATGAAACAAAAGAAGTTGAGTGATATATGAATAGAAAATAGCCTGTGTAAAAGCTCAGATGGTGGTGATTTTGAGAGTAAGACTTTTCACTCTAGGGTGGAGCTGTGGAGTTATGAGGTGGTAGTACAGGTTATATAATCTCTATGAGATGTAAGATCAAAATTGATGAATTTATCACACTTTATGAAACAGAGTTTATCACTAATTTTAATAAGAAAATGAAGTAATTAGACATATTTTTAAGGGACTTTTAGGAAAGAAATAAATGAGGAAAAAATTACAGTCATCTCTTCTTTTCTGGAACTTAGTTTTTATAAAATTTACTAGGACCATGTAAATTATTTGTAGGTGAAAGTCATAGTGAAATACAGTCCAGTGAAAACTGCTATGATTCATGCTATCATCAAAGCCAAATGGGCTTGACTTGACAAAAATGTTCTGGTGAAGTTAATTGTGGAAGGCCATCTGTTTAGTGATCACTGAGAATTTTTTAAAGAAAATGATGCATTTAGCACTGTTGGAATCTGTGACAGGTTGCTTGTCATGGTTTTCTACTTGTAAGGAAAGATTTATAACAGGGAAGGCAGGTCCAATAGGTGAGCCATGGCCATTTGTTGAGTATTCTGAAGCTGATTTTATACCAGGAAAGGAGAAAAAGAGGTGGTTTTTATTTTTTTTAACTTCAAACTTTTATTTCTGTTATCAAGATAATAATGAATTACCTCTTCTTCAGCAAATTATTGTCCCCTAATTCACACAGAACAAAGAGCAATTCCACTGTATAAATCTCTCAGTTTTACTTCATTCTACATAAAATTTCCATTAGCCTTCCTCCCCAATTTATCGTCTATTATACTTGAATTAGAAGATAATCCTGTATTTTGGCTAGGTTTAACATTTGATTTTAATTCTCTTTCCATCCCCCCACCAAAACTAGTTTTGTGGTTAGAACCTCAATAGCCTTATTCAATAGCTCCCTCTTTCTCTAATCTTCTGTTTTTAACTTTTTCCCTAAAACCTGTTATTACACTCATCTTTCTCATATGAAAAACAAAGTTTAAAGTGTCCTTACATAAAGATGGAAATGTTGGTTGGAGCCTAATTTGAAAAAACTCATGATTGCATATATGATGTTAGGAGGAGCAAAATGATGAAAAGAGAGGGAGAAAACTGCTTTCTTGATCTCATGCTTTCCTATTATTGCTTGCTCTTTGGTCTTCTTATTCTACTTAAATTGTCATAGTTGCTTATTTTACAATGATTGTTAAGATTTCCCATCTGGTGGACCTTTTTGAATATTTCTCTTAGTTGGTAGCACTACTATGTTGTCTTCAGGTATGCCATTATTCTTGAAGCACTGTCTTACCAAAATTACCAATAAAAGAAAAATAGATAAATTGGACTTCATCAAAATTTAAAACTTTTGTGCATCAAATGGTATGTATCAACAGAATGAAGAGGCAACTGATGGGATGAAAAATATTAGCAAATCATATATTTTGTATTATGTATAATATATCCACAATATATAAAGAACAACAAAAAAATAAAAAAAATTAAAGGACATGAAAAGACATTTCCTGTCTTTTCATTAAAGAAGGAATCATTAATTATTAGGAAAATGAAAATCAAAGCTGCAATTTGATACTTTATATCCATTAATGGCTATTGTAAAAAAACACACAGAACTAGAAAAGGGTAGTTGTTGGAAAGAATGGGGAAAAATTGGAACTTTTATGCATTGTTAGTGAGAATGTAGGATAGTATAGCCACCATGGAAATCAGTATGATAGTTCCTCAAAATATTTAATGTACAATTGTCATATAGTCCAACAATTATACTGTGGGAAATACAAAATAACTGAAAACAGATATTTGAAAAGATATTTCTACCTCCATGTTCATTGTTCATCACAACATTATTCACAGTAGACAAAAGGTGAAAACAACCCAACTGTCCATTGATGGATAAATAGGTAAAAAAAAATATATATATATATATATATATTCAGCCTTAGAAAGAAAGGAAATTCCATCACATTCTACAACATGGATAAGCCTTGAACATTATGCTACATGAAA
Organism: Talpa europaea; assembly: GCF_964194135.1. Taxonomy (NCBI): domain Eukaryota; kingdom Metazoa; phylum Chordata; class Mammalia; order Eulipotyphla; family Talpidae; genus Talpa; species Talpa europaea. The sequence continues at coordinate 59,397,824 of NC_140070.1, forward strand.
TAAACCAGGCATAAAAAGACAAATACTGTATAATTTCATTTATGAGTAATCAAGTAATAAAATTCAGATAATAGAATGAACAATTAATGTTTAATGCATATGTACTTTTAGGAAACTAGTTTCAGGAAAATGAAAATGTTCTGGTATTAATGGTGATGATGATTGCACAACAACGTGAATATACAGACCAAAAGTGATTATTAGCGTTAACCATTAAACAAATTGTAACTGAATCTTTACTTTCTTATATTTTAACCACAATTAAAAATAATGCATTGTTTTGATCTCTTGTGTATGGTATTTTATACTTTTTATTACTAGTGGAAAGTTTTGATTTTCCTAAGTAGATTTTTGCTTGAGAAAGTATTTGCCCTTACTTTTGAAGAATAATACCAAAGGGTACAGTTTTCTGAGTTGATATTATTTGTCTAAACATCTTCACTATTTCAATCCACAGTTTCTTCTTTGATGGTTCTGAGATTCAAAAATAATTCTTATCTTCATTTCTCTAGAAGCAAGGTTTATTTCCCTCTGTCTTATTTCAGTATTTTTTTCTTTATCTTTGATTTTTAGTAGTTTGAAAATGATATATATCTAGGTGAAGATTTTTAGGCAATTAATTTATTTGGTATTCTTTTAGATTTCTGAATCTATAGTTTGATATCTGACATTAATCTGGGAAAATTCTGTCATTGTTTCAAATATGTCTTCTGCTCCTTTAATGCTTTCTTATCATTCTGCACATGCTCATATTACACCTTTTGTGTTATCACCACTTGATGTGCTTTTTTCAGGTTTTGTTATGTTTCCGGTTTTCAAAGATTGTCTTTCCTTAGTCATGTTTTGTCTACGAGTGGAGTGAGTCCATCAAAGGCAGTCTTCATTTCTGTTACAGCATTGTTGTTGTTTTTATCATTGCCATTTCTTTTTGGTTCTGCTTAGGATCTCCATCTCACTGTCTTGTGATTGTTTGCCATGTATCCTCAAGATGTGTTTTTAAAATAATTTGATGTGTTCTATAATTTTCTTGATAGCCAGACATGATGTACCAGGTAACAGAAACTGCTGTAAATACTGTTAATAAGAGGGTCATAAGGTGTGGGTGCATTCTCCTTTAATACTATGATTAGGTCTCAGTGTTTTAATGAGCTTCGCCTCTTGACTTTGAACTTCACAAAGTTTTCTGAGCCCCATCTCCCCACCCCTATAGGTGGGAGATGAGGGTAAGAGTGGACTGGAATTGAATATTTCCCTTTCCCAGTTCAAATAGAGTCTAAGAATACCATAGCAGGTTAGGTTCTGTTTAAATATCAATGGTCTCCCCTGAGGGCAGGCCTTGTTAAGAACAGAGTGCTCTGGCATATTTCAAAATAGTTCCTTTCCACCTCTCCATGCTGGAAGATCAAGGTATTTCTTTTTCCTCAGCATTTACTGTGAGAAGCTGTTTGTTCTCATGGAAGTAAATCTCACAAAATTGTGGGGCTCCTCTATAATTGGGTCCACACAAGTTTTTCATTCTCAGAGTTTCCCACACTGAGTATCCACCAATTCATCAGGTACAGTTCAGGTTCTACTACCCTAGTACCAGTTCCCATGTAGGCTTCTGCTAGTGAGTCAGTTTTGGTGAACCATGACTCTGCATTTGCATGTCTCTCCAGTCTTAAAAAAAAAAAAAAGATTTATTTATTTATTCATGCATAGAAGAACTGGGGTATAGACCAGAGGTGCAGGGGGTGACAGGATTCAAAAGAGACGAGTGGAGAGCAGAACAGGTGGATCTACTGAAATAGACTGCTGAGGGGAGCAGTGGGAGAGACAGGAGAGGTCTGCTGCGCCCTCTCCAGTTTTGGGACAATATTTTGCCCTGTGTCTTCCTCTCTCTTAAAGGATCCAAGAGTTGATTTTTTCAGTCTGTTCAGCTTTTAACTAATTGTTATGATGGAATGGCAATTTGACTATTCCTCACATGTAGAACAAGAAAACAGAAGATTTTAAGTTGAATTTTAAATATGTCATTTCCCTAGACTCATCAGTTCTGGTAGTTTGTTCACAGTGGGTTTTCTATTCAGAAAATATCACCTACCAATAATGATACTTTCATTTCTTCTGCTTAATCCCATCAGTTTTTGCTCCCCCCCTTGCTTTTTAACATGCCTAGAAATTCTAATAATATTAAATCAGTAGGAGTAAAATATGGCATATTTGTCTTAGTCTTTACATAGGTGAGAACATGGTTGTGCTTTTAATGAACTTTTGTCATGCATGATATCTTCAAGTTAATAATTTCCCTTCAAAAACATGTTTTTACATTATTCTTATAATAAAATACTGTTGAATATATTTTAATGGCTTTATTTATTTTTTTTCCAATTTGCTCCATTAATGTTGAGAGTTAATGAACATATTTTCTGATTTTGAACCATCCTTGACTTGATATACATATTTCCTTTGGCATTTTTGCTTAATTTCCATCATCCCTTTTAATTATTCATCTTAACTAGGGGGCTTTCTAGCCTATTACTATTTTCAAAGAAGAACCTGGTATTGCTAATTATGTTTATTATCTTATGAGGAACCTCAGGACTAAGGAATAACAATTTGGTGAGAGACTGGGGTTTTGTTTTATGAAGTATATACTGGTGGAGAAGGTGCTAGAAAGTCTTATGATAAGGAATCCCCAACACACACACACAGAAAGAGAGAGAGAGAGAGAGAGAGAGAGAGAGAGAGAGAGAGAGAGAGAGAGAGAGAGAGAGAGGTGTCTTTTTTCCTTAAATAAAAATCAATAAAAAGGAGTTCACAGGTATGGGGGAGCTCTTTACAATGAAGGTCTAATTTCAGTCTAATCCATCAGTGGCATCAACAACAGACAACAGAAAAATTTTATGTGGCACCAGTCTTCATATATTTCATAGAGAAGTGGGGTTGTGGATCACCCTAATGAGTCAGGTGCTGGTAATGCAAAGTGTGCAGCCCTCAAGTCTCCCACTGACATAAGGAGATCCAGATAAATGGGTGATTACTCCCATCCATGGAAAAATGTGCTCCCCAGTGACATCCAAAACCTTTCACCCTACAGATGCCCCTAGCAGGTATCAAATGGAAATCTAGGAGCACCTAAAGTATGAAACACACAGGAATAGAATTGCAAGTGTTCTGAAGACTAAACCACTATTGGAACTAAAGCCATAACACTAGACCAGAATCTAGAGTCTGAACAAAAACTGAGCAAACACCCACTAAACAAAAATAATTAAAAAAAGATCAAGACTCTCCAAATATATAACTACAATATCAGTTCAGTTGAGAACCACTGTCATGCCAAACATAAGTGATATAACAATGTGAATGAGAAAAGACAACGGAGTCAATATTGAAATAAACCAGATGTTAGAATTATCTGTTAAGGATTTTAAAGAAACTGTCATAGTGAAGCCTCAATAATAAATTTTAAGTTCTCTGAAATAAAAAAAATATAAAATCTCAGTAAATATACAAAATGATATAAGTGGAAATAACATAATTGAAAACTTTAGAAAACAAACTGAAAATTTCTGAAGGTTATCAGCAGTAAGGTAGAGATGAAAAAGGATAAAATCAGTGAGACCAACAAGTCAACAGACTTTCTTCAATCTGAAAAACATGGAAAAAACAAATAAAAAGATATAAATAAAGCAGGGATCACTGGAACAATAGCAGATATGACAGTCATATAATCCCAGAAGCAAAGAAGATCAACAGTCAAAGAATGTTCAAAGAAAAAAATGGCTGAAAGTTTCCAGAATCTGGTGAAAAACCTGCTGAAGGGAACTTTAAAAATTCTATAACTGACTCACCTTACTACCTAGTAATTGCAATCTTGGGTGCAAATCTGACAGAAATTAAAACATGCTTACACAATAGTCGGTATACAAATGTCCACACCCACTTAATATGTAATAGATTTAAAACAACTAAAAATGGTTCAAATATTGTTCAACAGGTGATTGGTAAAACTTTGGAACATTCATAGTGTGTAATAGTATTCAGCAAGAAAAAGAACAAAGTATTGACTGATGTGTAAATAACTTGAATGAAACGCAAGGAAATGATGTTGAGTGAAAAGGGCCAGTTTTCAAAGCATACATACTACATGATCCATTTATGTAACTGTCATAAAATGTAGTTAAGAGATGGAGAACAGATCAGTAATTACCAGGAGCTAAGACTGGAAGAAGAGCCTGGGTATTGCTATAAAGAGGAAACATGAGGGTCTCATAGTAATGGCACAGTTGACTGTTTTGATTGTAGTACGTTATACAAAGAGTACACATTTGATAAAATTGTATGCATACATATGAGTGCATGTATACCCATGAAATTAAATAAGCTCTGCAAATAGCATCAAGTCAGTTTCTTGGTTTTGATATAGAATAGTTGTGTAAGACATTAACATTGGGTGAACCTGGGGGAAAGGTGAATAGGAATTTCACATAGATTTGCTTATAATCTCTATATACATCTAAAATAATTTCAAGTCAATATAAAAATACTTAAAATCAATGTATAGCACTGAAAGACTGTCACTGAACATAGCAAATTGACTTTCTCTTTTTCATTTTTGTTCTCCATGACCATTCTTTATGTCCCCCTATTCCTTTCCCTCCTCCCTCTCTCCTAACCTTAAAGTCTTCATATACCTTACATACACAGGTTTTTACATGTATTTTACTAGATGAAATAGTTTGCCTTGTAAATAGCCAGTACTGATTTTATCATTCAGACTCGTACACGTAAGTTCTCTCAGACTCCCTGCATTTTGTTGAAAATGACTACATTTCACATTTCCTTATAACTAAATGGTATTGCATAGTCTTGATATGCCATATCTGCTTGATCCAACTGTGGACATATTGTCTTAGCTATTGTAAGTAAAACTGCTATGAATTTTGTAGAATATATAGTATTTTTACATCGATGGTTTCATAATCATTAGATAGATGCCGAAGAGTAGGGCTGCTTGGTCATTATTTCTACTTCCACTTTTTTTTTTTTCTCTAAAGGTAACTCCAGATAGCTTTGCATAATGGTTGGTCCAGTTTAAATTTCCACCAACAGTGGGAATCTCCTGTACTTGTTTTGGAGAACTTTATAATATGTGCCATTCTTATAAGTGTGAGATAGAATGTCAGTGTGGTTTTAGCATGTGTCTCTCTTATTGGAAGTGATAATGAGCATTTTTTCATATATCTATTGGCTTTCTGGATGTCACTTTAGTGGACTGTCTGTTCATATCTGCTACATGTTTATTAATTGTATTGTTTAATTTTTTGTTGTTAAATTATGTGTTTTTATATCTTGGAAATTAACTTCTTATTCACATATTTTGTGAATATTTTCTCCCATTCACTAGGGTGTTTTAATCTTGTACTTTCTTTCATTGTATAAAAGCTTTTTAATTTGAGATGATCTCAATTGTTTTTATTTTTGGTTTTGTTTACCTTGCCATAGGGGTTGAGTCACCAAAAACATCTTTATCATTTATGTCATGGAATGTGTCAACAATATTTTATTGTTGTAGGCCTTACATCCAAATGTTTGAGACATTTATTTATGTTTATGAAGTTGGCGAGTGATACTCATTCTTTTATGTGTAACTTTCCAATTTTCCACCATCATCTATTATAGATATTGTCTTTCCCCATTGTGTGACTGTCGCTGCTTTATCATAGATTAGGTGTTGATTGAATGTAGAGTAATTCCTTGCCTTTCAATTCTATTCCATTGATCTACATAACTATTTTTGTGCCAATATCATATATTTTTCATGCTTTATATTAAAATTTGAAACCAGGTAACATGAACCTCAATTTCCCCCACCCCTTTTTTCTGAGGATTGCTTTTGTCATTCCAGGATTTTTTGTGGTTCCATATAAATGTATATTTTGTTAATTTATATGTAATTTTAGGCAGGATAATCATTTTGATTATATGGATTCTCTCCATGCATGAGCATGGGATTACCTTCTACCTTCTTATATTAATATCTAAATCCTATTTTAACATCTTTTAGTTCTCCTTGGATAGGTTTGTTAATTCCTTAGGTTAATTCTGAGGCATCTAAATTTTTTTGAAACCATAATAAATGGGAGTTATTTTCTTAATTTACTCCTTGTTCATTGTATTAAATAAAAAGCTATGGATTTTTAGATGCTGATTTTTTTACCTGCCACTTTGCTGTACTCATTTAATATTTCTAGTAACTTTTTTTTTTTTTTAGAGGCATGTTTTATTTATTTATTTTATTTGTTTGTTTGTTTTGTTTATACATGCACTGGGTACAGTCAGAAGCACGGGAGGGTGAGAGAATTCACCAGAGCCAGAGCAGAGCAGAGCAGGCAGAAGGACCAAAGTACACTGCTGAGGGGAGCAGCGGGTGGCAGGAGAGGTCTGCACGCCATGTGGGACCCTCCTCCAGTGGCCGGGGAGCAGCCGGGGATCGAACCGGCGCCGCAGAGGCCGCGGGCAGCTTCGCAACCCAGCGCTCAACCACTGAGCCACCGGGGAGGCCCTCTAGTAACTTTTGATAGACTCTTTAGAACTGTCTCCATCTAATATCTACAAATAGTGATCGTTTCAGTTTTCTTTTCTGACTTGGATTCCCATTATTTCCCGCTTTTGTCTTATAGCTCTAAAACTCTTAATATCATATTAAGCATAAGTGGTGACAATGTCCTTTCCTTTCCATGTTCCTGATTTTACTAAGAAAGCTTTCTGTTTTTTATCTTTAAGTATTGTATTAGCTTGTGATATATTTAGTTAAATTGAAGTAGTTCCTTCTGTTCTCATCTTGTTAAGATATTTTATGATAAATGGGTGCTGAATCTTCTCTGCATATATTGACTGAATCATCTCATTTTTATCTTTATTTGCATGGATATGATGCATCACATTGATTGATTTACATATAATAAACACCCTTGCATCCCTGGGATAAATCTTTCTTTTCATGGTGTATAATCCTTATGATACACAATTCAATTTGATTTGTTAGTATTTTGTTGGAGATGTTTTTTTCAGTGTCTATCAGGTATAATAGCCCACAATTTTCTCGTGCTGTCTTTATCTAGTTTTGGTTTTAGAATAGTAGTGGCTTGATAAAATATATTAGGAAGCATTTCCACTTCTTATAGTGCTAAAAACAATTTGTGCAAGATGAACATTAGTTCTTCATTATAGCTTTGAAAAAATTCACTTAGAAAATGGTGTGGTTGAGGTTTTGTTTTGAGGGCAATTTTATATTGTTCTTTCAGTTTTCATGCTTGTGATGAATTATATCAACTAATATGTTTCTCCATGGGTTAATCTTAGTTGACTATTTTAATCTAGAAATTTGCCCATTTCTTCAGGGTTATAGAATTTATTGGCATATAGTTGTTCATAGTAATTTCTTGCAATTTTTCGCTTTTCTGTGCCATCTTTGTCAAAGCATCTCTTTTATATTTCATATTGTTTATTAATGTTCTCTCTATATTTTGTTAGCTTAGCAAGAAATTTGTCTATTTTGTTTATCTTCTCAAAGATCCAACACTTTGTTTCATTGATTTTTTTTGTATAATCTTTTTTATCTCTATTTTATTTAATACTATTCATTATATTTTTGTTTATATTTTGTTGTTTCCCTATACTAATTTTGGTTCTTATTTGTTCCTCTTAGTTCAAATTGCTTTAGGTGTAGTATTAGGCTTTTTATTTTGGGGTTTTTCTTGCTGCTTAAAGTGGGAGTGTATTGAAATTATCTTCCCTCTTAACATTTTTATCACATCCTATAAATTCTGATAGTTTGCATTCTCATTTTTTATGCCTCAAGGCATTTTTTGATTTCTTCTTTAATTTCCATTTTTTCCCAAGAGGTTCTAAGCAGTGTATTATTTATTTTCCATGTATTCATAGTTTTGCCTTTTTTAAAAAATATTTCATTTCTAGCAATATGGCATATTGGTCAGAAAGAGTAACTGGTATAATTTCAATCTTTATAATCTTATTGACTTGTATCCTAACTTATGGTCTATTAAAAAGGTTCTATGTGCACTTGAAAAAAAATGTTTATGCAGTGGGTAGAGTGTTCTAAAGCTCTCTAGTGGACCTATTTAAGGCCTATTTTGGTTTTTTAATTTATTTTTTGTGCAGAAGAATTGGGATGCAGGCAAGAGGTACAGGGGGTGGGGGTATGTGAGAGGGTTCACCAGACAAAGTGGGGAACAAAACAGGTGGATCTACTGAACTATTCTGCTAAGGGGAGCAGCAGGTGAAACAGGAAAGGTCTGATGTGCCATGTGTCGAGGAATTGAACTCAGGTGTTCAGGATGGATATTCACAGTGGTAGTGCTAACACTTTATCCCTAGGCCACCAGGGAGCCCCCTAAGGCTATTGTTTCCTTATTTATTCTATGGCTTGTTCACCTGTATATAGCTTTTACTGGAATACTTAAGTCCCCTGGTATTGTTGTGTTATTAATATGTCTCTAGAGTTCTGTTTTGTCTTATATCTTGATGTTCCATCACTTGTTGAATATATGTTTATTAGAACTATTTCCTCTTTTTTGATTCAGTAGGGTAAATGATTGTCAGGCTTTTTCCTCTCCCACTATTAGATTAAATGCATGCCTGATGGTGGACACCTGGATTAGGGTGTGGGCATGCATAGGAGGGCACACCTGGGCTGAGAGACTGGGCTTACAAGGCCGGCATCACCTGAACAGGACCAGAAGGAGAACAAGAAGAAAGAAAGAAAAGCAGAAGAGAGAGAATGAGACCACAAGAGAACACTGGAGAGCCCAGAAAGAGTGAATATTCTCTGGGCTGGGAGGACTGCCAGCTTCCCAGCCCCCCAGCATCCCTGCCTGCTGTGTACCTGGTAAAATCCCAATAAAAACTTGAAAAGCCACCAAGGACTCCAGTACTCTCCTTCACCTGTCTGTTCCACTCAGAGAAAACCTGTTCTATGCCCATCCTGCCACTACAGTATCCATCTGTAGGGTAAAGAAAATGTCGGGCTTTTCTGCCCTCCTGCCATCAGGATAGATGATGGATCCTTGTCCTGAATGCATGCCTGATGGCGGGCACCTGGAATAGGATGTGGGCATAGGTAGATGGGATTCAGCTGAGCTAAGACTGTGCTTTTTAAGGGCGGCATCACAGGGAGGCGAGCAGAAGCCAAAGTAGTAGAAGCCAAAAGAGAAGAAGCCTGAAGCAGAAGCAGAGAACGCCAGAGAGCCCAGATAGAGTGAAGATTTGCTGGGGGCTGGGAGGATTGCTAGCCTCCTAGCCCCCCAGCATCCCTGCCTGCCATATGCCTGGTGAACCCCAATAAAAGACCTGCAAAAACCACTGAGGACTCTGACTCCTCCTTTACTTGGTCTGCTGGATCAGAAAACCTGCACCGTGCCCATTCCTGCTCCTACACCATCTCTCTCTCATTTTTTTCCATTGGAAATCTATTTTATCAACTATAAATATAGCTATTCTTGATTTTTTGTTGTTGTTTTGTTTTCATTGCCAATTTGCTTATAAACTGCACTAACCTTTAATTCTAACTCTATACTTGTCTTTGTTGGTAAGATAGTTTTCTGTAAATAGCAAAAAGTTGGACATTGTTTTGAAATCCATTCAACTGCTCTATGCCTTCTAACTGGTGAGTATATATATTTTTTTTTAAAGATTTATTTATTTATTTGTTTATTTATACAAGCACTGGGTACAGGCAGAAGCGCGGGAGGGTGAGAGAATTCACCAGAGCCAGAGCAGGCAGCAGAGCAGGCAGAAGGACCGAAGTACACTGTTGAGGGGAGCAGCGGGCGCTGCAGGAGAGGTCTGCGCGGCATGTGGGACCCTCCTCCGGTGGCCTGGGAGCAGCCGGGGATAGAACCGGCGGTGCAGAGGCTGCGGGCAGCTTCGCAACCCAGCGCTCAACCGCTGCGCCACCGGGGAGGCCCTGGCGAGTGTATGTAAGGTGATTATTTAAGGTGAATATTGAGACATAATTGCTAATTATCCATTTGTTAATTTATCTTTTTTTGAAGTTTCCCTTTATGTACTCTTTAGGTTCCATTTCCTTCATCTTATGTGTTACGTCTATTATTTTCTTTTTAATGCTTCTGCAGAGGCTAGTATATGCTTGGCTATATTCATCAACTGTTGGATGGGCCCATCTTTGACTCATCCTAAAGGGTCAATTGTTGCTCTCCTTTGTATTATATGATTTAAGAGTCTATTATTTTTTCTGTAGCTTTATAATAACCCTTTTAGAATTTCTCTCATGTGTGTTTTGTTTTTACTTTTCAGTGAAGATCCTTATTCTGCCTTCAATCTTGAATGTTAATCTTGCATTGTGAAGGAGTCTAGACTAGAAATCTTTTTCTCTAAGTATTTTTATCTCCTCCCAGTCTCTTTCAGTCCCTTTGTACTTATGTTTCTACTGAAAGTCTGCTGACAGTCTGATTAGCATTCCTTTATAGGGTACCCTTTTTTTTTTCTTGATCATTTTAGTATTCTATTCTCATTGGTTTTTAACAATTTTAATATGATGTGTCTTTATGTGTTTCTGTCTGGTATTATTTTGTTTGGAACTCTGTGCCTCTTGGACCACAATGTCTAGTTCAACTCCCAAATCAAAATGGTTTTCAGTAATTACTTATTTTAATAAGTTTTCTGTCTTTCCCTTCCTATTTCCCTTAGGGTATCCCGAACACATCAATGTAATTTCTCTCTAGGGTATCCCAAAGAGCTCTTACACTATTTTCACTTTTTTTAATTGTTTTTTTCTCTATGTTGTTCTATTTGTGTGTACTTCAACATTGTGCTTTCAATCACATTATTTCTGTCCGTTACTATCAGTTGTTTATTGAGGCCCTTAATCGTGATTTTTAAACTTGGTTATAATATTTCTTAGCTCCATTACTTTTAATTGTATCTGCCTCATATTTTCTGTCTTTATTTTGTTGCTGTTTTATATCATTTTTTTAGTTCCATAAGCATTGTTTTAGCTGCCACCTTCTCTTAAGTCATGTTCTGCAGTTTCGCTGGACTGAGATGCTCTCAGGAAGCCTCCTCTCAGGAATTTTTTTTCACTCCAATTTGTGGTATGTTCTTTTTTTATTTTTTTTAATTTTTTTAATTAGATTTATTTATTTATTTATACAAGCACTGGGTACATTTGGAAGCACAGGAGGGTGAGAGAATTCACCAGAGCCAGAGAGGGGAACAGAACAGGCAGACTGACGAAGTACATTGCTGAGGGAAGCAGTGGACGGCAGGAGAGGTCTGTGCGCCATGTGGGACCCTCCCCCCCGCCCCCCCCCACCCCTGGCAGCCTGGGAGCAGCCAAGGATCGAACTGGCACTGCAGAGGCTACTGGCAGCTTCGCAACCCAGCGCTCAACCGCTGCACCACCGGGGAGGCCCTGTGGTATGTTCTTATCTCTCATTCTCTTTAGCTCTTTTTGCTTTTAAACAGGGATAAACTTTCAGATTACTGACTTTTTACCTTTTGAATTAATCTCAGACTACTACTGGAGGGCAGTAGTTAAAAAAAGGACCAGGGGCCATCCTGGTGGCGCAAGGAGTTAAGCACCACACTATGAAGGGATCTGCAGCCTCTACAGCACAAGTTCAATCCCCGGCTAGCCAAGGAGCAACCCACATGGCACTGCAGACCTCTCTTTACTCGCCCGCTGCTCCCCTCAGCAGTGTGTTTCAGTCAGTTGGCCTGTTCTGTTCCCCACTCTGTCTCTGGTGGATCCTCTCACTCCCTGCATCTCTGGCCTGTACCCTAGCTCTTGTATGCATAAATAAATAAATCTTTGAGAAATTAAAAAAAATAAAAAAAGGAGCAGGCCAATGGAGCACTGAAGGATCACCTCCAAAGCATCAGGGATTCAAGCTTCCTACTGTGCTCTGGGGATCAGAGTTGCATGGTTCGTGATCCTCTCATCTCCATGAGCTGCTTAGTTTTAGTGTCTCATATAGTCCATGTCAGCTTCCACTTCTAGGGTATTTTTGAGCACTTGTTGCAACTCTATACAGAAATTAGAGTTGTTATGGGGGCAAGGGCTAAGAACTCTCCTCTTTTCTTTCCAGCAAAGATCTTATCATAGGGTATATGCTCCTCTTAATACAAGTGTCCATTTGTTGTCTTGGTTTGGTCGTCTAGCGCTTTTGAGGCAGGGGTGAAGGAGCACAGGGAACAGGGGATGCTCAGAAGCCACAAGACTGTTCAGCCTTGAGCCCTTTTGATGTCACTTTGTTGACCCAATATTTCTGGGCACGCATGGCAGCTCTTCTGTTAGTAATTAAGAGGACAAGGGTAGCTATGCCTGCCAGTGTGGCACAGTGAGAAAGGAACATAACTGAAATACTCTTTCTCACAGTGAATCTCCATGCTGTGCATGCAAACCTCCTCAAGAATATCAGTCATCACCCTCCATTCCAGCACATACTCTCTGTGCCTGTTTTTTCTCAGTCTTGTCTTGTTTCTCCAACCCAAGATTTTGTCCAAATTTTTACGTCATTTCTGAGGTTGAACTGCAAGAGGGAGTCAGATAAACAGACCATAAACTCTAATTAGGATCCCAACATTAATAAGCAAGATGATTTGGACTTTACTTTGCTTGTATTCAGTTTGTTTTGCTGAAACTGATAAACAATTAATGTAACTATTCATGCAAACAAGAAAGGAAACAAAGCTTGCCATCTCTAGTCCTCATAGAGGGTTTCTGAGACCTAATCATCTGCTCAGTAGAGAATAGGGCCCACCCAGACAGGGCAGTCCAAAGCAAGACTCACACCTTTTGCTATTAGGCCAAGGGAGGAGCCATGTCCCTGGGCAAGGTAATCTCCATGCAGATGGTGTTCCTGCATTAGAGGGTCTACAGCAGTCAACCTTGACCTGTAATGCATAATCTACTTTTACACTGGCAAGAATCTTAATTCTTTGTTTTATTCCATATTTGTTTTCTATGCCAGTCATTAAAATGCAAAGCCCTATTTATTTCTGTGTCTTCAATTGCTGGCATATTATTAGCACTCATTAAATATGTGTTTTGGTTATTTTTGTTTTTTTGTTTTTTTACTTATGAGCTAGTGGAGAGAAGTAAAGGGTTAACATAAGAACTGTTAAAAAGCTGAAATCACAATTCACAAATGATATGTTTATCTATGGAGCAGTTGACATCTGGGGTGTCCATGTGGGCATGAATTTTACTCCAGTGTTAAGAAAGGAGAATGCACCACAAAAACAACAATGGAATCCAAAAGACACAAGCAACTTAGGAGAATGGGGGGCATCAGTAAGAGAAAATGTAGCACAGTTGGCAATGTACTGTGCAAAATTGAAAGAGAAAGACAAAGCTGAGTTTGTTCAGGTAAGTAAATAGCATGATGAGACCTCAGTACATTGGTTGACTGTAGAAAACAAACATATATAACAAAATTAAACCTATTCCAGAAACATCTGTGGTGAATCCAACATCTCTTTTATCAGTGCTATGTCCAGGAAAGCAAAGAGCAAGCAGAATTCTCTCCTAAAAGAGGTGAAAGCAATAAGTAAAACATCAAAGAGGTTGTTAAAAACAAAGTCTACCTTGATGCAAATTTTCACCATTTCCATTATAAGCCTTCAGGATTTGGGATGCTGCAGCATTCATCCCTGTAAAGTCTGTGAGACAGGTTAATGCAATCTCTCCCCTAACTACAAATAAATATTTTCTACCCAAATGTGACAAGTTTTCCAATTTCTAAAAGGATATATTCAAATTAATGAGGTTGTTAACTGAAGTTGCTTCCTGTTTTATAATTGTTTTTAAGACAACCATACAAAATAAAGAATGGGTATACACAGTGAAGTAAATACACATCATCCTCCTTTGACCAGACAATATAAGGTAATTAATGGGAATTTCTCAGTTTAGAAATATTTTAAAGAGTAAATGCAAATTACAAAGAACAAATGAAAGCTAACTTCTGACCTCTGTTGTACTTCATTGCTATGTAATCTTTTGAAGTTATCCTTCGATAACTTCTGAAAATGCTAAGCCCCTCTAGCTGTTCTTGAGGTTCTAATTAAATTCCATGCTAGTTTGAGTAATACTGGTATTTGCTTTTCCCTAGCAGAAAGCATTCATTTTATGAAAGAACTTAAGTGAGTCACCTTTGTTAGCAGGTTTCATAATCACAGGGGTTATTTCTAAGTAGAATCAAACGTTTTTGTATGGATTTTGAAATGTATGATTTTTTGTTAGGTAAAAAAGCTATATATAAAATGCAAATATTTTTATTCTCAAAAAGTCAAATGGAACTATGAGAATGTCCCTATAAAAAAGCATAAGAAACTATATAAAATAAATCATTTCATTTACATTCAGTTCATTATAATGTTAAAAAAAAACAGCATATTTTATACTTACAATATCAACCTGGACAACCTATGCAAACTGGTGATTTCTTAGTTTCTTAACCCAGCTCTAGGATCCTTTGATTTCCATTTGAGCCACTTGTTCCAGGAGCCTTTCCCTTATCGCCATCTAACTGTTCTACAATCTGAACTGCCAGATCAAGCTCTTCACTTTTTCACTAGAGCGACATTTCCCCCTTCTGATTAAAGAGGCCCTATCAGTGCTTCTAGTGGTTCTTAGGGTGAATTGGAGTAGACATAAAACCATTTAAAGACTTGTGCAATATTAGAAAATAGAATAAATGACATTCTCTACCAAAATGGTAATGATGAGAAAGTAAAAGACAGTAAAAAATATTATGTAGGCAGAATAAACTTAGAAGAGCAAATGTGGTGATGAAAGGATAGAAGTATAATATTCTTTCATTAATGCATAAAAACCACAAAATAGTGATTTAATACAACACATATTTATTTTCACAAGTTTCTATGGGTCAGAAGTTCGGGCATCAATTCACTGCATACTCTGCTTAAGGTATCACAAAAATAAAATTAAAGTGGTTACTGGGCTGCATTTATGACTAAAATCTTAAACTAAGGATCTAGTTCCAGGTTTGCTCAGATCGTTGGCAGGATTCATTTCCTTGTGGCTAGAGTTCATGTCAGCTTGTTTCTTTAAAGACTGCAGTGCAGTGCAGAGTCTGATCTTCCCCATGTGTTATTTCAAGTAATGCCTAGACCCTCTTTAATTTTATTTTTTTTTCAATTTTAACCACTCATCTTTATTGATAAAATAGGCTCCTTTGCAGTTCACATATTCCAACACAAATTTAAGGTTCTGCTAAAAAAAAAAAGGGATGGAAAAACTCACACAACAGTATTTTTAAACACCAAGATCTTAAAATCATATTGAAGCAAGAAGACCAACAATGAATTAATACAACTGGTTACAAAAATAATTATTTATCAAGTATTGTTTTATAATAAAGCTGCCTAAACTTGCCTCACACTTAAATCTCAATTGGCTTAGCTTATTATATTTTTTTCTTAATTCTGACTTGGGATAGAAACTATATGAATGAATGTGCCATCAAACTAAGGCATACTGGGCCTCCCCTGGTGGCGCAGCATTTGAGCGCTGGGCTGTGAAGCTGCCCAAGGCCTCCTCAGCACTGGTTCAATGCCTGGTTGCTGGCAAGGGTCCCACATGTCGCGCAGACCTCCTGCCGTGCCCCCCGCTCCCCTCAGCAGTGTATTTCGTGTAATACACAGTGTATTTTGCAGATGCTTGGTGTAATTTCTGAGCTACTCCCAGACCACCTTAGATCATGGCCACACAATCAGTTAATGGCTACTTAGGTATCCCCAGCTGCCTTGTGATGAGGGCTATTGTCTCAGGGAAGTCATGCAGTAGGAGTGCCTTATACAATCCTTTTATACACACAACAGGTACAGACAGAGGCCATACACACACAGGTGCAAAGGTCCTAAGTGGTAAAGAGGCCACACAACTGGATGTCATCAACTTTGAGGGAGGAGAGATTATGAATTGGTGGTGGTAGAGTAATAATAGTATGGAAGAAACATGAAGGAAACAGAGTGCCTGTCCTTGCATCAAAAGTGGAAGCAGAACAAGAATTTGCTTCTACTATAAATTCTTCTGATAGAAATGGCATTCTAGGAGAAAGTTGATATTCAGTTTCAGGATACTGAAACAGTACTGGGGAAAAATACGCACGTTAGAGAAATTTGTGCAAGAAGTGATGTTTTCACCTCACCTGAGAGAAGGTAAGGATGTTCCAAAGTTGGAAAAGTAGGTGAGCTGGGGAACAATGGGCAAGTTGCATCAATATTAGGTTTGTGTATACTCAAGGGTAGTTACCTCAGGAAATAGCTCAGTTGCATGGATAAAAATGCTCAGTTGTATGGATAAAAAGTCATGAGTGGATCAAGAAGATGTGGTGTATATATATATATATATATATATATATATATATATATATGTAATGGAATATTACTCGGTGATCAAAAAAGATAAACTCATGCCATTTGCAATAACATAAATAGAACCAGGACAGTGATAAGTTGAATCAGTCAGAAGGAGAATGATAAATATCAGGTAGTGTCACCAATATGTGGAACATAAAATAATTAAATTAAATGACAGATAAAGACTAACTTAAAAACTAACCCTAGATAGCTGACTACAGAACTGGCACACAAAGTGGTGAGGGAGTGGGGGATGCCAAGAAGAAAGAGAGAAGGAAGCACAATGGTCTATGATGGTGGAATATGGGTGAGTTAGTGGTGATTGCACTACAGTGATAACAAGTATATTCAAATATTTCTTCAAATAAAAATAATTTTATTTTTTTTTAAAGTCATGGCTAGTGTTGCTGATGGGAGAGGTGAGTGCCAAGAATTTTATTATTAAACAATTTTGTCTCACCAAGAGGCCTTACATAGTAGCCCTCTTATGATACCCCATCCCACCCCCAAATATACCCACCTCCTAATGCCCAGAACCTATGAATATGTTACCTTGCATGACAAAAGTGATTTTGCTGATGTGGTTAAATTAAGGATTTTGTGGTAAATATGTGGGAATTTTCCTATATTGTTCAGGTGGGACCAACTCATCAGTGGAGGCAGGAAAAAGATTCAGAGTCAGAGAAAGAGAGTGATGCCACAGGCCAGAGGAATTTATTACTGGCTTTAGAGGTGAAGGAGGGAGAATTGGGAGTATAAAAAGCCTCTAGCAGATAGAGAAGACAAGGAGAAAAAAAAATTCTCCTTAGATCCTTCTGAAGAAAGGTAATCCTGCTGACGCTTTGATTTTTAGTTCAGTAAAGCCCATTTTAAACTGCTCACCTACAGAACTAACAAAATAACTGTGTATTCTCTTAAGGTGTTTGTGGTAATTTGTTGCAGAAGCAATAGGATATAAATATATAAGCACAATGTTTTAATTTAAATATTTATTTATAATAACACCATGACCTCCCCTCACAACCATGCATGTGCACACATATGCTCCCCCGCATATAAATACATAACACAATCATAGGAGATTTGCAAAATTCTGCATCACAGCAAAGATGTAAAATTAAGCTATTTTTTTCTAAACTTTTTTCATTTTTTAAACCTTTTTTTTTAAAAGATTGATTTATTTATACAAGAACTGAGATACAGACAAGAGGTGCAGGAGGGTGAGAGAATTCACCAGTGACAGAGCAGGGAGCAGAACAGGCAGACGGACCCTAGGCACTGCTGAGGGGAGCAGCGGGCAAGGCAGGAGAGAGCTGTCCCACCATGTGGGTTTCTCCCTGGCTGGCCAGGAATTGAACCCACGCTGCAGAAGCTGCAGACAGCTTCACAGCGCAGTGCTCAACCCACTGCGCCACTAGGGAGGCCCTAAGCTATTTTAGTTAGTGGTTTTCTCTGAAATTTCAATTTTTGTATGAAGTTGATTGATTAAAAAATTGTCTTCTATTGAATATTTATTTATTTAATGTAAGCATAATGAAAAATAAGATTCAAAGCATGGATGCAAACCAAATATAATCTCCTAATCATAAAAGAATTACTAAAGTCAAAGTGTAAGATATATAATATTACAATTTCAAAGAAAAAAACTTCCAAAGGAAATAATTTCAGTGTAACACCATTAGAAATCTCAAAAGGAGATGACTCTTGAAAGTGAAAATAGGCAAAAGTCATTGCTGAAAACAAGTAAGTCTCTTAGAAAATTATTGATTTGGTTTTGTGGTGAAATAACATATAATAATATACCCCTAAGACATATACTATGATGTAAAATCATCATTCCCTCAATAAATACAACTTTAAAACAAAATTAGCAGAAATGTCAACTAAGGGAAAAACCCAAGAAGTGTTTTTCACAAATGTCTGTTTTTACTAGCCTTGTGCAATAAAACCTCCATTGTCCCAAGGCAAGGCCTTAGGAAGTGCCCTCCAACAGTTCAAGCAGTCATTATTCATGCACTGTGTTCTCATCTCTGCCCCAAGGAAGTGCAACAGTCACCCAGCATTTTTTATTTACACGCTTATTAAAGTCACACAGGTAAAATGTTTCCAAATGTGTTTTCAGAACCCGTTTTATTTTAGTGCTTCAAATGTTTTGAGGATAATTGTTAGAGGGATGAAAAAAATATATAGGAGTTCAGTCTGAGAATAAAAATCTGTTTTGGCATTTTAATGTCTAAAGACTTGAGAACTGCCAAATGTTTGCTAATCAAGAAGCAGTAGAAATTCACAATCAGTCCCCAAAATATAAAACAATTCTATTCACTGTAAAAATATGTTTACTGCATTTACTTACCGGCTGTTTAGCACAAATGTTTTTTGTCCCAATGTGGAAAAGCTGGCAATTCTTTAATTTCCAAAGTGCTTGTAGCATGCAGCTGTAGATACACAAGGCTTTCGTTAATGGCATATCCAGGTACCATTTACTTCCTCTTTTGTCAAATATGCCTTTATATGAAGTCAACAGAAAACCTTTCCCTCTTCCCTCTGGCACCATTTGTAGTTATTGTGTTCTCAGAGAAAACACAACACATTGGGGCATGGACTGATTTTGCTTTGAATCCATTCAATGCCAATACTGACTTTTGGGGGTGACTTTATTTTATTTTTTGCTTTCTAAAATATCATATCATAGTCTTCAAAAGTAGCTCAGAGTATGGCATTTGGGACTCATCAACATCAAATTACCTTCTATACACAGAGTAAAATTCCAACAATATCTACAGATTTTAACAGCTCAAAGCACACAACTTTCATTTAATTTCATTATCCTTTTTCAAAAAATAATCTCCTTAGTTGAACCATAGTCTCACATCCCCTACTAGATCCCAAATTTCCTTTCTAAGTTTGAATCTTAAGGGATCAGCGGGCAAAACTTGCTAATATAACCTCAGCTTCTCCCAGGAAATCAATAAAGTAATTCTTCTGTCCAATCTTCTGTCCATGAAACTAAATCAAGAGATTTAACTATTCTTCTGTAACAAGGAGGTTTAGTATTGAAGAAAAAAAAACAGTAAACAGGAATAAAAATTTTAGCAGTCCCAATATTCGATACATACCATTTCTGTGCACACCTACCTTAGAAGGAAGGAAATGATAAGGGACCAGCAGGGTTAAGCCTATGAATCACTGTGGCGGTGTAAGCCTGAACAAATGAATCACAAGGACATCACCTTGCTACCCATGGCTCAGCTATCAGAAATCAGCCACCAGTAATAGAGATGCTCTGGGTTTCCTTGAGTGAGAGAACTTTTTTCAGAAATCCAACCTTTTCTTGCTTTCACCAATTTAGCATCCTATTCACTATATATTTTGCTACTATGTCTTCTTAAAAGACTTCAAAGAAGTTACCTAGTGTGAATATCAGATTCATCCAAAAGAATTCATATGTCTGATTAGTAATATTCCTCTGAGAAAAATAACAAACTCAAAAAGATGTTTGATGGAATAGGTATTTGGGGTACTTATTTCTAAGACAACATTAAACTTCATAATAACTCTCTAAGGGAAATAAAACTCTTATTAAAGCCTTAATTAAGTGAAAAATATAACTCCAACAGGAAAGTATAAAAGCCACACACTCACTGTTGAATCCAGGTATAGAAATCTATGAAAGAGTATAGAAGAAGCAGAGGTGGACCTGGAACATTCTGAAAAGTGTTCATTTAAATGTTTCCACATTGCAATTTTTCAGCCAGTAGATTGATGCAAGACTAAAGACTTCTAGAACATTTTGAAGCATTAAGTTTTCAACAACATTCTGCAAATACTACTTCTTATCACATTTTTCCTCCAGGTCTAGACATTTAATGATTCTTTAGAATTTGTTCTGGGGTCACAATGATGGAGGCTACAGCAGGTCAATGCCAACAACTGAGGGAGAAGTTTCAAAGCTAAACTATAATATGAATAAGTTTTGTGTTACTTGGTGATTATAGTTATCAATAAGGTATTATATATTTGAAAGTTGTTTGGAAAGTAGATCTTAAATGTTCTCACCACAAAGAGTAAGTGTTACTATGTGAGGTGAAGCTGTTTGTTACCATATGGTGGTAATAATTTTGCAATATATTGGTATTATCAACTCTGCACATCCTACACCTTAAATTTACACAATGTCATACAGCAATAATAGCTCAATAAAACTGGTAAGGAAAAGAACTAGAAGGACTATAGAGTAACATGATCTGAAAAATATGTACCATGCAGAAAACATCTTTAACAATCCCTTAAACTCTATGCTCATCCCCCTCCCCATTTTTGAATGATCAATAAAATAATTTTTGAAAGCTTGATGGCATATTGGAGAATCAAAGTTGAGCAGAACTGGAATTCAACTCAGAGTGTGTTTGTGTGTTTGAAGGCAGAAGAGTGGGAGGTGGAAGAAAACAAAGGGCGGGATGTGAACTCTCAATGTGAGCCAGACGCCTGATGCGATCCTCGCTTAGCCTTCCAACTGCCAGATCAAATGAGAAACTGTTTTGCTCTGTTTCCGAACTGATTGACATTTTAATTATTCTGCAGCTAGAAGTGTTAATCACACCAGAGAATGAGGGAATAATTCCCAGCTGGTAAAATTTCACACAATAGCTTGCCAGGCACCAACATGCAGATAGTTTAAATCATTTGTTAGAGGGGGAAAAAAATCAATATCTAAAATCCTTTACACAAATTCAACTGGTAACATTGGGTCTACACTTAAAAATCTTCTCAGCTATGGTCTACATTTCTAATTTTTAACCCTCAGAATCAAAACATTTCATGAATCCGAGGAAATTATAAATTTAATTGTAATTAATTTGAATAATGTGAGATGATTAAAAGAAATTAAGATAATTGGTTTTACTTTTGTTTATAAAATATAAACTTTATTACTGTTCAATCTCTGTAGTGTTATTTTTATTAATTTAAATATATCTTAGAAAGTCTACATTGTCTTTTACTAATCATATATCTCAAAAGCATGTTAAATTTGGAGAAATATTTGTTTGTTCTAGACATACCGTAAAGGTCAGGATGGACCACAGGGTAGGTTTTCTGATCCCATGCAGACTGGGTAAAGGAGGACTCAGAGTCCTCAGTGGTTTTTGCAGGTTTTTTATTGGGGTTCACCAGGCATATGGCATGCAGGGGTGCTGGCTGGGGGGCTGGGGGACTGGGAGGCTGGCAGGCCTCCCAGCCCCCAGCAAGTCTTCACTCTATCTGGGCTCTCTAGCGTTCGTTCTGCTGCTTCTCGGCTTCTCTTTTGGCTTCTGCTTTGGCTTCTCCTGGCGTCCCCATGATGCCGCCCTTAAAAGCACAGTCTTAGCGCAGGTGTACCCACTCCAGGTCCCCGCCATCAGGCATGCATTCAGGATCACAGGGTTCCCTCATCTATCCTGATGGCAGGAAGGCAGAAAAGCCTGATTTTTTAACCTTACCCTACAGTCCACCCCCTCAGGGTTTTCTGCCATATAGTCTTTATCAGTCTCTATATACAAATCATAAACACATGTCTCTTGGCAATATGAACACTGCAGCCATGGCCCACAAAAGTAAATGAAATACATCACAATATAACAAAATACAATGGAACACAAAAAAGTCCAGGCAGGGCCCCAACCTAGTGCAAAAGACAATTATTGGTACCAGCAGATGAGCCACCACATCTGCTGCCGAAGGCACTGCTCATACGAGGGAGGGGAACCACTCACGGCATCTATTGCAACACGCCAGGAGCCATCAGGCTTCCTGGCCTTCTCTGGCTGTAGTCTCGGCTACAAGCCACACACCACATCCACCCCCAGGATGCACTAGCTCTGGGATTGGCGATTCTATTCTGTTGGGGGTAATCGCCAACCCTCAGGGTTTCTGTCTGCAGTGGCTCCAACACTCGGCCTTCATAGCCACCAATGCGACTAACAGACCCCTGCACTCAGGCCAACCCACTGCACAAGCACATGGGTCAGAGATCCAAACTCTACACTTGGCTTGGGCTCCACCCCAAGCCACGTTCCCCACCCGTCCCCCAAGGACAGGTTCCTCAGCTCCTCACCCTCACTCAAGTATGAGCAGGGCATCACCCACAGGTGATTTTACGAGACTCACAGTTCTTCAGCATACCCACGCTGCTTAACAGCCACTCAGGGCTTCTCAACTTAGCATCAGCACCAGCTTTTGCCTTCTCAGTTGGCTTTTCTCCTCCGCCTGGCTGCTGGGCATGCACAGGCTGCTTTTGGCCATCAAGGCCCACTGGCCACCCCCAGATTCCCATCTCCTGGGGTTTACAAACAAAACTGTTCCACCCCCAGGGTCCCAAAACCTATCAACCTGCAAGGTCCTCCGCCTTCTGGCAGGATTGTCAGTCCAAGTTCATCAGTCCATGTCCATCAGTCGAAGTCCATTGGCCTCTCCCTGCATCAGCACTGGCGAGCTCCAAATCGTGGTCCTCTCCTCCCCGACGATTCTGCTGCCTCAGGGGTCGTTGGCTGGTTCTCTCGGGTGTCTCTTTCACGCCAGGTCTCGTCCTGTAGCTCATGGATGTTGTCCCTCTCCTGTGCTGCCATGATGCCTCCAGCGTTGTCACAGGCAAAGTCTGTTACTCCTTAGTCCCTCCAGGTCTTCGGAGGGCTCCATACCCGTCTGCATGGATCATCTTGCCGACTTACGCCAATTGTAAAGGCCGGACCGGGCACAGTGCAGGTTTTCTGATCCCATGCAGACCGGGTAAAGGAGGACTCAGAGTCCTCAGTGGTTTTTGCAGGTTTTTTATTGGGGTTCACCAGGCATATGGCAGGCAGGGATGCTGGCTCGGGGGCTGGGAGGCTGGCAGGCTGGCAGGCCTCCCAGCCCTAGCAAGTCTTCACTCTATCTGGGCTCTCTGGCATTTGTTCTGCTGCTTCTCGGCTTCTGCTTTGGCTTCTCCTGGCGTCCCTGTGACGCCGCCCTTAAAAGCACAGTCTTAGCGCAGGTGTACCCACTCCAGGTGCCCGCCATCAAGCATGCATTCAGGATCACAGGGTTCCCTCATCTATCCTGATGACGGGAGGTCAGAAAACCCTGATATTTTTCCTTACCCTACACATACTTATTTGATCATTTAGAATCACCTAGACTGTTACTATAAAATCTCACAGACTTTGGGCCTCCCTGGTGGCGCAGCGATTGAGCGCTGGGTTGAGAAGCTGCCCGCAGCCTCTATAGCACTGATTCGATCTCTGGCCACCGGGGGAGAGTCCCACATGGTGCACAGACCTCTCCTGCCGCCCGCTGCTCCCCTCAGCAGTGTACTTCGGTCCTTCTGCCTGTTCTGCTCCCAGCTCTGGCTCTGGTGTATCCTCTCACCCTCCCGCACTTCTGACTGTACCCAGTGCTTGTATAAATAAATAAATGTTAAAAAAAAATCTCACAGACATTCTGATTTGATAGCTATGGAATAAATTCTAGGGATCCAAATTGTCAAAATGGACTCTGAGTGATTGTAGGGTAGTAAAATATCGGGCTTTTCTGCCCTCCCACCATTAGGATTGATGATGGATTCTTGCAGTCCTGAATGCATGCCTGATGGCGGGCACCTGGAGTGGGGTGTGGGCATATGTAGATAGGGTTCACCTGGGCTTATAAGGCAGTGGCGTCACAGGGATGCCAGAAGAGCAGAGAACAAATGGAATAGCAGGGAACCACGAGAAGAACCACGAGAGGAGCAGAGAACAAGTTCACAAGAGAATGCCAGAGAGCCCAGAGTGAAGACTTGCTGGGGGCTGGGAGGCCTGCCAGCCTCCCGGCCCCCCAGTACCTCTGCCTGCCATGTACCTGGTAAATCCCAATAAAAGCCCAGAAAGGCCACTGAGGGTTCCAGGACTCCTTTACCCCATCTGCTCGATCATAGAGAACCTGCTCCATGCCCTTCCTGCCATTACAGTGATGTTTAAAATCAATTAAGTTTGGGAAATATTAGAAAGGAATAGTCATTTTTAATTAAATTTTATTTAGTTATTTGTGTACCTATAAAAGTATTTTTCCCAAGTATTAAAACAGAAAACTACTAATACAAAAGTATAAAAGTGATAAAAAATAAGTTTGAGCATTTCTTTCAAGATCCTACACATCTAAAACAAATATGGTAAGCCAGTGTAACCTCAATAAATTAATAAAATTAAAAAATGCATTTATTAGATAAGCACCATTTTTTTTTTTACTCTAAACAGTTTTGTAGAATCCACAGAAAAATTCCAGTTTTGATATGTAATAAAACTTGATATTCAAATACTTTTCAGTTTTTAACTGTTGTGAACTCTGAGAATGTGAATATACTTTTTTTGAAGATAGTCTCCAATTTTCAATAGAAAAGACATTTTAAGAGGAACTAAATTAATTTGGACATTAAAATTTTGCCTTCAAAACAATTTTTTTTCTGTTTTCACTAATCTATACGAAAGTGTCAGGCTTCAAAAATTATAAAGATATTTTGAGTTCATATGAAATACACATTCCCAAGAATGTTCAGTGTCCCTAATTAGGAAAATTCTTTAAAGACTGAGTGTAGGGGTAGGAAGGGACAGTGCAGGTTTTCTCCTATGATTTGAGCAGACTGGTTGTAAGGGGCAGGATGGGCCACAGTTCAGGTTTTCTATGATTCCAGTAGACAGGGTAAAGGAGAGCAGTCCTGGAGACCTAGG
Source organism: Talpa europaea (assembly GCF_964194135.1). Lineage (NCBI taxonomy): Eukaryota > Metazoa > Chordata > Mammalia > Eulipotyphla > Talpidae > Talpa > Talpa europaea. Next base: position 59,422,954 of record NC_140070.1, read on the forward strand.
TGGCTTTTTCAGGCTTTTATTGGGATTTAACAGGTACACAGCTGGCAGAGGTGCTGGAGGGCCAGGAGGCTGGCAGGCCTCCCAGCCCCCAGCAAGTCTTCACTCTGGGCTCTCCGACATTCTCTCATGGTTCTGCTTCTGCTTCTCTGCTTCTTCTGGTATCCCCGTGACACCACCCTTAAAAGCCCAGTCTTAGCCCAGGTGAATCCCATCTACATATGCCCACGCCCTACTCCAGGTGCCCGCCATCAGGCATGCATTCAGGACCACAGATCCATCATCAATCCTAATGGTGGGAGGGCAGAAAAGCCTGATCCTTTTTTACCTTACCCTACACTGACTAATTCAGTATATAATTCTGAAACAGTTATGGGGGGAGGGGTGTAGGGGGCTAAAGGTGTCCAAGGACAGTGTCCAACAGAGGACAGATCAATGTCTGTGGGTTCTCACCCTTATACATAATTACAGGCCACTAGGCTCAGGGAAAAAGAACAATGGAGTTTATTTAACAAACAGGGGAAAGTTTCTAAGGCTACAAGTCACCAGCTATCTCAGCCCAGATAATGTCCAAAAGTCCTAAACAAAGGGCTGTTCATTCAAGATGATGCTGTGCTCTCATGGAGAGTCTGTAGCTCATGGTGTGTCTCCTAGCGGTAGACCAGGATCCAACTCAGCGCAGCTGGAGGTGCTCACAAGTGGGACCATTTGAGATGATGCTACAACAGCCCACAGCAAGTCTGAAAGTTGGGATGGACAGCGCTGGACACTGGACCAAACATCTAGACTAGACAGCAACTAAGGCAGCAGCACCAGGAGGCAGCGCCGATGATCAGATACACTTTGTACAGATCTCAAAAGTGACCTGAACACATAGTTCCAGTAACATGTCAATAGTGCTGGGTAGGACTGGCCAGTAGTGCCAGTCACCTGGCAACCAGAGGCAATGTTAGAAACACCAGCTCTTCGTGATTTGTTGGCCCACGCTAAAAACAACAGCTCTTTGAGACACCCAGCCCAGGGCCTTATGGTGCTTATAGGGTAAGTGAAAAAATCGTCAGACTTTTCCACCCTCCTGTTATTAGTGTTAATGATGGATCCCTGAAGTCCTACATGCATGCCTGATAGTGGGCACCTGGAGTAGGGTGCAGGCATGCTTAGGTGGGCACACCTGGACTGAGACTGAGCTTTTAAGGGCAGCATCATGGGGACGCCAGCAGAACAGAACCAGTAGCAGAAGAGAGAGCAGAACCAGCAGAGAAACAGAGACCCCAAGAGAATGCCAGAGAGCCCAGAAAGAGTGAAGATTTGCTGGGAGCTGGGAGGCCTGCCAGACTCCTGGCCCCCCTGCCCTGCCGTGTGCCTGGTAAAAGCCTGAAAACGCCACCAAGGGCTCCAATACTCTCCTTTACCTGTCAGCTTGGATCATAGAGATCCTGGCTGTGCCTTCCTGGCACTACAGTGATCCTTTCAGGTGGTGTCAGAGGCAGGGCTGGAGGCAGCTGCAACCAGCGTGACCTCTACAAAACTCTTTGGCTTTTCTGAGCAGTGTTCCACCTTTTCATTCTTCTTTCCCTGGAGGCCAGGAACAACATTCTTGCAAGAGTCTGGGTGCCTGAGAGTCCCAGGCTGGCACCTGCCCTGCCTTATATCCTCTTTCAGTATGACTGGCACTATCACCTACAAGTCTGATTGGACTGTTCTCAATCCTATGGATGATTGGACCATTTAGTAATCAGCTCTTAGTTCACACCAGATCCTTCCATTCTATAATCCAGACACCAAATCTACAAGCCTCTATATTGCCTGCAGCTGGAGAGAGCCACAACATTGCGGCTGACCCAGTGGGGTTCCATGCTCCTCACTGCAGTCCTAAAGCCAGGGCTGCATGCCCTGGGCAGCCTGGTAGGGAAACCATTGCTGCCCACCATCACTGTTGGCCTCTGTCTGCAGCTTGAGCCTCTGGGGCCACTGTGGTAGATGGTAAATGCTCACCACCTGCTGCCGCATGCACTGCCCATAAGCAGCTTCTGGGGCTGGGTGCCAGAGTCCCAAAGTGTGCGGGTCTCTGGTTTTATTAGAATAAATTTACTAGGCTTTAGGTTTTATTTTTTTTTATTTATTTTTTTTTAATAGAGGCATGCTTTATTTTTTATTTGTTTGCTGGTTTGTTTATACATGCACTGGGTACAGTCAGAAGCGCGGGAGGGAGGGTGAGAGAATTCACCAGAGCCAGAGCGGGGAGCAGAGCAGGCAGAAGGACCGAAGTACACTGCTGAGGGGAGCAGCGGGCGGCAGGAGAGGTCTGCGCGCCATGCGGGACCCTCCTCCGGTGGCCGGGGAGCAGCCGGGGATTGAACCGGCGCCGCAGAGGCGGCGCGCAGCTTCGCAACCCAGCGCTCAACCGCTGCGCCACCGGGGAGGCCCTAGGCTTTAGGTTTTATTCTAAGTCAAAAAGCAACCTTGAGGTATTTATGATTATTGTCACCATTATATTCCCACTTCACAGTGTAGAGGCAGGAAAGGGCACTGAGCAGGTTTTCTATGACTCCACCAGATGGGGTAAAGGGGAAATGAGTCCTGGAAACCTCGGTGAGTTTTGCAGGCTTTTATTGGGATTTACCAGGCATATGGCAGGCAGGGGTACTGGAGGCTGGGAGGCTGGCAGTCCTCCCAGCCCCCAGCAAGTCTTCACTCTTTCTGGGCTCTCCGGCATTCTCTCTACTTCTCTGCTCTCGTCTTCTCTGCTTCTACTGGCATCCCCGTGATGCTGCCCTTAAAAGCCCAGTCTTAGCCCAGGTGAATCCCGTCTACCTATGCCCACACCCTACTCCAGGTGCCCGCCATGAGGCATGCATTCAGGACTGCAAGGATCCATCATCTATCCTGATGGCAGGAGGGCAGAAAAGCCTGATACTTTTTACCTTACCCTACAACAGACAAGGAGACTGAAATATGTAAAAATAATTTATCTGAGGTTGCCCATTATCATTAACTAGAGAGCTAGAAAATAATTTGTTCAAGGTTACACATTTTTATTAACTGGAGATCTGGGAGTAGAACCCATGAAGTCTGACAATTTAAAAAAAAAACTGTTTTTACATATATGCTATATTGATACTTCAAGTTTACTAATTTTATGAACAAAATGCAACTATTACTAAATTGGTATTCTTCATAATATAATAGTGTTCACTTTTTTCCATTTTGGGACAAATATCTGGAAAACAACAACTCTGTTTCAGAGCCTGAGATCCCTGAAGAGTTAGAGGTTGGAGCATTTAACAAACTACTACTGTTCTAACTTCTGGATTTAATTCTAGAAAGGTAAAGAAATACTGGTGTGTCATTACATAGAACTCACTTTGAGAAATAAAGATTTGCAAAGATAATTCTCAAAAAGTCTTTGAGCTGCAAATAAATGAATCTGCCCAGGTTATTTTTTCAAAGATCTCTTAACTGTCAATATAATGAGGAAACAGGTGATTGGTGACAATCTTAATTGAACTGGACACATTCCCAATCTACTCCCATTTCCTCTCTCAGATTTTTTTTTTAATATTTATTTATCTGTCTATGCATACAAGAACTAGCGTACAGGCCAGAGTTGTGGGGAGAGGATTCACCAGAGACAGAGTGGGGAACAGAACAGGCAGACTGACTGAAACACACTGCTGAGGGGAGCAGTAAATGAGGCAGGTGTAGAGGCCAGGAACAGACATGGTGCAGGTTTTCCGATCCCATGCAGACCGGGTAAAGGAGGAGTCAGAGTCCTCAGTGTTTTTTTTTTTTTTTTTTTTTTTTTTGCAGGTCTATTATTGGGATTACCAGGTACATGGCAGGCAGGGGTGCTGGGGGGCCGGGAGGCTGGCAGGCCTCCCAGCCCCCAGCAAATCTGCACTCTCTGGGCTCTCTGGCGTTACCTGCTTCTGCTTCTTTGCTTCTCTCTCTGCTTCTCTTCAGCTTCTGCTGGCGTCCCTGTGACGCCGCCCTTAAAAAGCACAGTCTTAGCCCAGGTGAATCCCATCTACCTATGCCCACACCCTATTCCAGGTGCCTGCCATCAGGCATGCATTCAGGACCTCAAGGATACATCCTGATGGTGGGAGGGCAGAAAAGCCTGACATTTTCTTTACCCCTACAGTCCACTCCCTCAGGGTTTTCTGCCATATAGTCTTCATATTTACAATTTTCTTAGCAAACACAAACAATGCAGCCATGGCCCACAAAAGCAAATACATCGCAATATAACAACAAAATACAACAGAACACAAATAAGTCCAGGCAGGGCCCCAACCTAGTGCAAAAGACAATTATTGGTACCAGCAAATGAGCCACCACATCTGCTGCCGAAGGCACTGCTCATACGAGGGAGGGAAACCACTCACGCATCTACTCTAACACGCTAGGAGCCGTCAGGTTTCCTGACCTTCTCTGGCTGTAGTCTTGGCTACAAGCCACACACCACATCCACCCCCAGGATGCACTAGCTCTGGGATTGGCGATTCTATTCTGTTGGGGGTAATCGCCAACCCTCAGGGTTTCTGCCTGCAGTCGCTCCAACACTCGGCCTTCATAGCCACCCATGCGACTCGCAGACCCCTGCACTCAGGCCAACCCACCGCACAAGCACATGGGTCAGGGATCCAAACTCTACATTCGGCTTGGGCTCCACCCCAAGCCACGTTCCCCACCCATCCCCCAAGGAAGATGTAGGGTCAGGAAGACCACAGGGCAGGTTTTCTTTGATCACATGCAGACTGGGTAAAGGAAGAGTGAGTCCTTAGTGGCTTTTTGCAGGTCTTTTTATTGGGATTTACCTGGTACACAGCAGGCAGGGGTGCTGGGGGGCCAGGAGGCTGGCAGTCCACCCAGCCCCCAGCAAGTCTTCATTTTGTCTGGGCTCTCCGGCCTTCTCTCAGCTTCTGCTTCTCTTGCTTCTCTCTCAGCTTCTCTTTCGGCTTCTTTTTCAGCTTCTACTGGCGTCCCTGTGATGCCACCCTTAAAAAAAAGCACAGTCTCAGCCCAGGTGAATCCTATCTGCCTATGCCCACACCCTATTCCAGGTGCCCGCCATCAGGCATGCATTCAGGACCATAAGGATCCATCATCTATCCTGATGGCAGGAGAGCAGAAAAGCCTGACATTTTTCCTTACCCTACAGAGGGGTTCCTCAGCTCCTCACCCTCACTCGACAATGAGCAGGGCATTACCCACAGGTGATTTTATGAGACTTACAGGTCTTCAGCATACTTAGGCTGCTTAACAGCCACTCAGGGCTTCCCAAACTTAGCATCAGCACCAGCTTTTGCCTTCTCAGTTGGCTTTTCTCCTCTGCCTGGCTGCTGGGCATACACAGGCTGCTTTTGGCCATCAAGGCCCACTGGCCACCCCCAGATTCTCAAAAAAACCATAAACTGCCAAGGTCCTCCACCTTCTGGCGGGATTGTCAGTCCAAGTTTATCAGTTCGAGTCCATCAGTCCAAGTCCATTAGGCCAAGTGTAGAGGCCGGAATGGGCACAGTGCAGGTTTTCTGATCCCATGCAGACCGGGTAAAGGAGGAGTCAGAGTCCTCAGTAGTTTTGCAGGTCTTTTATCTGGGGTTTACCAGGCATATGGCAGGCAGGGGTGCTGGGGGGCTGGGAGGCTGGCAGTCCTCCCAGCCCACAGCAAATCCTCACTCTATCTGGGCTCTCTGGCGTTCTCTGCTTCTGCTTCTTTGCTTCTCTTCGGCTTCTTTCTCAGCTTCTGCTGCTGCTTCTGCTGCTCCTGCTGCTGCTGGCGTCCCCCCGTGACGCCGCTCTTAAAAAGCACAGTCTTAGCTCAGCTGAATCCCATCTACCTATGCCCACACCCTATTCCAGGTGCCCGCCATCAGGCATGCATTCAGGACAAGGATCCATCATCTATCCTGATGGCGGAAGGGCAGAAAAGCCTGACATTTTCTTTACCCTACACCAAGTTTGTTGGTCTCTCCCTCAATCAGCACTGGCGAGCTCCGAATTGTGGTCCTCTTTTCGCTGATGATTCTTGCTGCCTCAGGGGTCATTGGCTGGTCCTCTCAGGCAACTCCTCCACACACAAGGTCTCATCCTGCAGCTCCTGGACCTCGTCCATCTCCTGTGCCTCCATGACGCCTCCAGCGTTGTCACAGGGAAACAGTCTGTTACTCTTTAGTCCCTACAGGTCTTTGGAGGGCTCCATATCCATCTGCATGGATCATCTTGCCGACTTATGCCAATTGTAGAGGCCAGGAACATACACGGTGCAGGTTTTCTGATCCCATGCAGACCGGGTAAAGGAGGAGTCAGAGTCAGAGGCCTCAGTGTTTTTTTTTTTTTGTTTTTTTGTTTTTTGCAGGTCTTTTATTGGGATTACCAGGTACACAGCAGACAGGGGTGCTGGGGGGCCGGGAGGCTGGCAGGCCTCCCAGCCCCCAGCAAATCCGCACTCTCTCTGAGCTCTCTGGTGTTCTCTGCTTCTGCTTCTTTGCTTCTCTCTTGGCTTCTCTTCAGCTTCTGCTGATGTCCCTGTGATGTTGCCCTTAAAAGCCCAGTCTCAGCCCAGGTGAATCTCATCTACCTATGCCCACACCCTATTCCAGGTGCCCGCCATCAGGTGTGCATTCAGGACCGCAAGGATCCATCATCTATCGTGATGGCGGGAGGGCAGAAAAGCCTGACATTTTCTTTACCCTACAGCAGGAGAGGTCTGCTACGCCATGTGGGTAGCTTCCTGGCCAGCCAGGGGATGAAACTCATGCTGCAGAGGCTGTGGATAGCTTCATAGTGCTGTGTTCAACCCCTTGAGCCACCAGGGAGGCCCTCTCTCAGATCCTCTTGCTCCAACTTTCAGCTCTAATGAGGGAAATGTGGTTGTTGTTTTAAAGGGAAAGGTGAATTAGAAAATTAACATTATTCGATAAAGGACTGATCACAAAAATCTGCAAAGAGCTGATGAGACTCAACAACAACAAAGAAAATAATCCAGTCAAAAAATGGGCAGAAGAGCTAAAAAGAAACTTCTCTGAAGAGGAAATGCAAATGGCCAACAGGCATATGAAAAAATGTTCAACATCACTTGTCATCAGGGAAATGCAAATCAAACCTACCATGAGATAACATCTTACACCAGTGAGAATGGCACATATTAAAAAAAACTAGCAACAACAAATGTTGGCGAGGGTGTGGAGAAAAAGGAACTCTTCGGCACTGTTGGTGGGAGTGCAAACTGGTCCAACCACTATGGAGAGCTGTGTCGAGATTTCTGGACCTACTAAACATAGAGCTTCCACAGGATCCAGCAATTCCACTCCTAGGTATTTACCCAAAGGACACAGAAACATCAATTCCAAAGAACACCTGCACCCCTATGTTTATAGCAGCACTGTTTACAATAGCTAAGCTTTGGAAACAACCCAAATGCCCAAAAATAGATGACTGGATCAAGAAGATGTGGTACATATATACCATGGAATATTACTCAGCATTCAAAAAAGATAAACACATGCAATTTGCAGCGACATGGATGGCACTGGAAGGGATCATGCTCAGCGAAATAAGCCAGAAAGAAAAAGAAAAATACCGATGGTCTCACCATAGCAGGAGTCTAGAAAACTTAAATAAGGGACCAGGAAAATGAATAACTATAAGAAAGTGAAAATCAAAATCAACAAAAAACTATGAACCAGAGACACTTTTAGGGGGGCGGGGGCGGGAGGGGAGGGATTGGGATCAGAATGGGGGGGGCTGCAATTGTATGGGTGTTAGGGGGAAGTGATGTCCTGAGTTAATCCCATACAGGCTTTGTGGACTCCACCCCCACTCCAGACTAAAGCCATCAAGACTCTGGGAAAGACAAATCCCATCACCACCAAGGGAGGGTGGCTGGGACCTGAGGGTGGAGTTGGGCAGCCAGGTTGTATATAAAAAAAACCAAACACGTGGGCCTTGGGCTCTCTGGCTCCCGATCTCTCGCCTCCTGGCTTCACCGCTCCTGGCTGGCGGCCAACTCTGAGAGCGCCATTTTGGGATTCCTAATTGGCAGATCGGGTAGGACTCATTTAAAACTTTGTCTCCCACTTTTCTCCCAGAGCTGTACATTTCCTCATTTCCCCTTCCCTTGTAAATAAACCTTTTATTAACCTTTCACGTGTGCCTGCAGTAGAGCATTGATAAGTCCTTTTAAGCGCGCGGGTGAGGACCCACAGTCAGGCACCCCGTTTTGTATCGGGGTTGCTCTACAACATGGGGAATATAAAAATAAAATTTATTAAAAAAAATTAACATTATTCTGACTCTAAGATTCTTGCTGTTTCTTTTCAAGAAAGAAACCTTACTTTCAGAAGATTTTACAAAGAAAATAATTGTCCATGACCATTGAATGTTCTGATCTCATTTTTTTTTAAATGGAAGCAAACTCTGCTCTGAATTGTGACGCTTTTAGGCACTTGTGCGCTGATTTATAAGATTGGTACAACATGCTGTATCTTTTCATATTCCAGTTTATAATGAGTTATGCAGACCTTTTAAGCTATTAAGACATCATCATTGACATTGCAATTTGTGTGTATGTTTTATACCTCATTAAATCCTCATCATTCTATTTCACAGTCATAGACTTCTGGTCTAGGCTACAGCATAATCTCATAACATAAAGAAAAACGTAAAATCATAACAAAGGAAGTTGATGGTTGAAGCTGTACTCCCAATCAATTGATTTATTGGTTATAATGGCTTTACAGTCAAAAAGAAATTTGGCCATGGCATAATTCACGCAATTTCTAAAAGCAGAATTTTAGCATTATATTAACAAACTTTTCTGTTTTTTTTTTAAAGCTGGATAAATGACACATAGGATAGCAACATGCACTGTTTCTATAAAAAATGATAAAGTTTCAGATTATCTAGTAAATAGATAAATTTATAATTGATAGTCCTTTTCCACTTAAGCAGTTTATGATAGAGCGAGGCAAGGCAATTCTTTCTCTCTATTTTATGTTATCAGGAGGAAATGTCTCATGTGATACCAGACAGTGAATTTTCTCTGGCCAGGTGATTAATTCCAGTCCCTGACTTAGTGCTTCTGACATAGTGGGAAATCAGGAAAGACAGGCTGGGTGAAAATAGCCAATTTATTTAACTGAAATAACGGTTCCTAAAAAAAAATGCACAGCCAAAATCCACAGGAGGAAAGTACTATTAAAAAAGAAATTCATTAATTGTCCTTGTATACTGTGATTTATAAATAAACAATTTTAAATAAATAAAATTATTCATTTATTTATTTAAGCATATGTGTATGTGTGCACGTGTATTTAAAAATAATCTTACAAAATATCTATGCAGTCTGGATACTTTATATAAAGTGAAAAAAGTTGAGTTTTCATAATTAAATAATTAAACCAGTCTCCTTTGTAGTGGGGGAAAAAGGGTGTGGCAGGTGGCACAAGGTGAAAGAATTTACCAGAGAGTGGAGAACAGGAAGGGCAGATTTTTTGAAATATACCATCAAGAGAAGCAGCAGTGAGACAGGAAAGGTCTGCCTATGCTCGAAGGAAGAATTGAGGTTCTCTTTTATACTCTGTTTTCTAACTTGAGGTGCAAGTGTACACCAATTATCTGCTAGGATGTTTGACTTATGGCACCCACCTTTGACACAGAAACATGTCCTGGCCTCTGCTTCTGCATTCCTGGAGCTGAGCTTGTTTTCCTGGTCATTGTGGTAAAGTTTATGGCCTTGTCCTCAAGGAAACCTTATCAATCCTTATCAATCCCTTATCTATTCAGGCATTCCAAACATGTCTGCTGGGCAAGGAATTGGGGTTTAATTTTTAACCTTATTAAATGGTACTCCAAAGACTTTCACACATAAAAATTTCAATAGTAATAATACATTTATAAAGAAAACTTTAGGGCCTCCCCTGGTGGCACAGCAGTTGAGCGCTGGGTTGTGAAGCTGCCAGCAGCCTCTGCAGTGCTGGTTCGATCCCCGGCCACCAGCAAGGGTCCCACATGGCACAGCAGACCTCTCCTGTCTCACCCGCTGCTCCCCTCAGCAGTGTACTTTGTCAGTCTGCCTGTTCTGCTCCCTGCTCTGGCTCTGGTGAATTCTCTCACCCTCCCGTGCTTCTGAGTGTACCCAGTGCTTGTATAAATAAATAAATAATCTTAAAAAAAAAAAGAAAACTTAATTATAATCTCTTAAAAGAGAATATTTTTCCTATCTGGATACAAAGTGATAAATGCTTGTCCCAAGACTTTAACCTTCTTTTTTCTTTCTGTAAAATACAATAATCACTACTAGTGTGTTTAAACTATGAAAAAATTATGAGATATTATCTATAGCTTATGTATAAATTATTTCATTACAGCAACCCTAAAAATCTAATGAGACTTCAGAATGAACATTGATTCAATTTTCAGAGGGGTGGAAAGAGGAGAGAAGGAAATATTTCTTGCTTTTACTTTTTGAAAGATTTTTGATATTTAAAGATTATGGTTTTCATTTTTCCATTTCAATTTTTTAGTTGTATTAATTTTTACTGAGGTAATGTTGGTTTGCAACATTATATAATATATAGGAGTATAGGCTCACAGCTCTTCAGATGTCTGTTAATACACCACACCCACCACCAAGGCACCCAGAGTCCTTGACCAAAATTCACTGACTCCCTTTCCTCTCCGCGCCCTTTCTCCAACATCCTCTCTAGCAACAATTCCACAATTAGAGTCCCAGGAATTTCTTATATATATATATATATATATATATATATATATATATATATATATATATTATGTGTGTCCCTCTGTTTTGTTTTTTTCATATTCCCTATGTGAGTGAAATCACCTGATATTTCTCTTTCTCCTTATTCACTTAGAATAACCCTCTGCAGGTCTGGCCATGTTGTCACAAAGTAATAGATTTCACCTTTTTTAAATAGCTGATTAGTACTCAGCAATCAAAAAAGAGAAACTCATGTCATTCGCAGCAACATGATGGAGCTGGAAGGGATCATGCTCAGTGAAATAAGTCAGAAGGAAAGAGAAAAATATCAGATGGTTTCACTTAAAGGAAGAACAAAGAGAAAACAAACAAGCAATCAGGAAAAAAAGAGACAACACTATCAGGCAAACTATAAATCTGAGACATTCAGGAGGGGAAGGGAAGGGAGAGGGATCAAAACAGGGGAGGGAAGAGCACCAGAGACTACGGTGATGGTTCACAGGAGTCTTGGTGGTGGGAATTTTATGGGGATGACACCTGAGGGGAGAATAAATGATGATGTAGAAAGTATATGAATAAATTTTAAAAAAATAGCTGAGTAGTATCCATTATATGTACACTCCATATCTTCCTAATACACTGATCAGTCCTGGGGCCCTGGGGTTGTTTCACTAAATGACTAATGTAAATAGTGTTGCAATGAGCATAGGAGTGCACACATTACTTCAAATTACTGTTTCTTTGCATTCTTCAGGTAGAAACATGAATAAAATTGCTGGGTCAATTTTAATTTTGGTAAAACTAATTTTAATATTCCGAGAAAGCTCCATACTTACTTCCATAGGGTACTGATCAGTCTACATTCCCCCAAAAGTGTTTGAAGGTGATTTTTCTACACACCTTCCCCAACACTTGTTCCTGGTTGGTTTTCATTTTTGTTTCTCTGGTGTGAGTTATTCTTACAGGTGTGAGGTGGTATCTTTTATGATTTGCAGTTCCCTGATAACGGCCATTTTTTAATGTGTCTGTTGTCCAACTGCATGTCTTTGAATAAGACCATATTATTATTTATTGTATTATTTATTTCTTTTATTAGTTATTTCTTTTGTTGAGTTGCATGAGTTTTTGTAGATCATGCCTGCCAGCTCCTTATTAGATGAATGATCTGCAAATGACTTCTCCCCTCTGATATGGTATTGTTTTGTTTTAATACTTTCCTTTGTTGTGCAGAATCTTTATGGTTTAATGCAGTGCCATTTATTTATTTTTGTTTTTGTTTCCCTTGCCATTGCAGTCAAGTCCCCAATGTTTCAGCATGTTACTTATATATCCTTCCATTTATCTTCTTGTTTCAGATCTTACGTCTAATTCTATAATTCTTTTTGAGTAAATTATTGTGTATGTGTGAGACAGTAGCCTGTTTTCAATATTTTGCATGTGGTGTCCACTTTTCAGAGTGCCACTTAATAAACAGACTCTTCTGTATGCTTTTGGTTCCCTTTGTTTCCATTGATCAATTTATAGATGTTGAACTATTCTCGCATCCCTGGAATAAATTCTTTTTGGTCATGATGTATGATCTCTTTAAAGTATGATTGAATTTGGTTTGCTAAAATTTAGTTAAGAATTTTATTTGCAGTAATTTTAAGAGGTCTTTCATTGAGGTGTTATATAAATACAGAAACATGCATAGATCAAATTTAACAAATAAAACACACAGTTGTAATCAGAATCCCAGTGGGAAGAAGAACATTATGCACATTCTAGAGCCCCCTTTTTTGAGGAATTTCACATCTGTGCTCAGCATGGCTATTGGTTGGTGGTTTTCATTTTTGTAATGCCCTCACTTACTTTTATTGTAATGCTGGCCTCCTACATGTGTTTGGAAGCATTACTTCATCGTCAGTCCTTTGGAAGACTTTGAGAGGAATAGGTATTTGTTCATCTTTGAAGGTTTGGCAGCACTCGTTTCACTCACTGATCCTGGATTCTTTTGGGTGGCAGATTACTGTTTCAGTTTCTTTGCTTGTAATTGATCTCATCAGATTTCACTTTCTTCCTGGTTCAATATTAGAAGGTTGATTGCTTCTAAGAATTTACCCACTTGTAGCTTATACAATTTGTTGGCATAAAGATGTTCGTAGCATTCTCTTTTGATCCTGTGTTTTGAGCATTTCATTTCCAATTCTATATATCAGAATTTTCTCCCCTCTGTTTACTATGGGTCTTGCTACAGATTTGTTTATTTTACCTTTTGAAGAAATACCTTTTGGTTATATTGATTTTTTTATTTCTATTTCATTTATCTCCACTCAAATTTTTATTATTTTATCCTTTCTGATGGATATTCATTTCAATTGTTCATTTTCTACTTCCTTAAGATGAAAGATAGATTGCCTATTTAAGAACTTTTTTCCCCTTGATGTAGGCCTATAGTTGTATATAGTTACCTCTTTGTTCTACCTTTACTGTGTCCCATAGTTTATGATATCTTTGGTCTTCATTTTTGTTTTTTTCCTAGGAATTTTATATTGTTCCTCTTATTTTCTCATTAATGGAATCATCATTATCCTTATGTTACCATTCCTAGTGGAGTCAGAGCTTGAAGTGTTCCTTCATTTTTTGTTTAATTTGTACTTTTCTCCCTTATACCTGGAGTGTTTGTGCATTACTCTTTTCAAGTCCATCATTGCAATCCATCTTTTGCTCTATCCTGCTTCCATCATTATATATAGAATGTGTTATCTCATCTATTGAGTTTTTTTTTAACATTTTTACATCATTTTTCATTTTTGTACAATGTATGCATTTTCATCTTGGTTACAGTCCCTGTAACATTCCCACCACCCTTGTTTTTGATCCTACTCCCTTCTCCCCGCCTCCAGTGTGTCTCTGGTTTATAGTTGCCAGTTGATTCTGATTTTTACTTTATTATAATTAGTCTTTTCCCCAATTCCTTATTTGAGACAGTAACCAAAACCAAGAAACACCCCAGGGATTGGGAGAAAATTTTTGCACACAACACTATTGATAAAGGACTGATCACAAAAATCTACAAAGAGCTGCTGACAAGGCTCAACAAAATCAAAGCAAATAACCCAGTCAAAAAATGGGCTGAAGAGCTAAAAAGAAACTTCTCCAAAAAGGAAATGCAAATGGCCAATAGGCATATGAAAATCATCTATTGAGATTTTTATGTACTAAAACTATCATTTTCTCACTCGAATCTTCTACTTATATTTTCTGTTAATTTTATTTCTGATTTCATTTTTGTATTTTTGTGTGTGTTTAATAAACTCCTTTCATGACACAAAATTCTTTCATTAAACATAAACTAATTCTTCTGTGGAATCATCAAGCTATGTGTCTTCACCCTCATTACACAGTTGACTGAGGTAAGAAATGAGATTCTATATGGTGTTTCAGTCACTGTGGTCCCCAAAATTGGTATTCCAAGATAGTTTGGGCCATATATCTTTGTATCCACATCATTTTAACTAGCATTCTTAGCTGGTTGTGATGCTGATGTGAGAGCACCACTTTGTGAGGTTCTGACTTGTACAGTTGAAATAGACTACATTATTTTATGTTTTAAAGGGAATGCTTTTTAGAAAATTTAGTTGTTTTTCCAGGTATTTTATATGAAATTTTAAAATGCTGATCAAAAAAAGAAAATACAGTATTTTGAAATAAGATTTTCTTTTTCTTTCTCATACTAAAATCATTTTCTATCTCAGAAAGAAAACTGATTCTTCCTTTGACTTTTCAAAATTTTAATGTATTTTTAATTTGTTTTAATTTTATATACTTTACATTATTTTCATTTTTTGCACAATGTATGCATTTTCAACTTGGTTATAGTCCCTATACAATTCCCAATTCCCATCCCCCTTTGTTTTGATCCTACTCCTTCCTCCCAACTCCCCATAGTGTGTCTCAGGTTTATAGTTGCTTGTTGATTTTGATTTTTACTTTATTATAATTAGTCTTTTTCCTGGTCCCTTATACACAATGGAATATTACTCAGCAATCAAAAAAGATAAACTCATGCAATTTACAGCAACATGGATGGAGCTAGAAGGGAATCATGTTTACAGAAATAAGCCAGAAAGAAAAAGAAAAACACCAGATTGTCTCACTCATAGCAGGAATTTAGAAAACCTTTGACTTTTCAATTTAAGGTATTGATATGGGGACATGATTAAAATATTTAATGACCATTTTCAGTAATTTTTTAAATATCTCTTTACGTTTTTCCAAATTTTTTCTATGATAATGAAAAATAATCCCTTCAGGGATTGATTTTATGTAAAGTTTTATATTTTTAAACAGAATTTATTTTTCACTAGCTTGACCACAACACATCTGAAGACATCAAAATGAGAAATTTCTTTATAAAGCACAATAGTTTGAATCCACTGAATGAGTATTTTATTTTTAAAAAAGTTGTTTATACATTTAATGATGTTTAAGAATAGTTATGATCTAAATTAATAACAATAAACTTCACTTAAAATAGTACATGTCAGATTTCATGAATAATTTCTTTAGTACTTGCCATGTTCCTGAAAGTCTTTGAACATAATTTTTTTCATTCCCAATAGTATTCATAATAATTGTTTTATCATTGTTACTAAAATTATTGGTATTTAGAAGACACTATAAAATAGTAAAGGAATTCATTGAAAAAAAATTCCCCCATGTTTCCAGATAGAAAATAATTCTATATGCCAACATATAATTTTCAAAAATAAAACATATTTAACACAGCTATACAGAGACTTCAAAAGTAGCACACATTACAAATACTGTTTTCTCATACATTTCAAATCTAATTTCAGAACTATATATATATTATATACCATACCCATAAATATGACCTCACAATATGTTAGGTGGCATATAAATGCAAGACTAATATTCAAGCAGCCTATGTGCAATTCATTCTCCTTAAAAATACGAAATACTGCATTTTTTAAATAAGGTTAAATTTTTTAGATCTTTCTTTCTTAATAAAAATACTAAAGTAGATTGAGAGAATTTTTTTTGTTTTTAGATCCCATGTTAAAATTCTTATATCCCTAGCATTTGCTTATATATGAATTTTATATCAATCTATATTTGTGCAATGGAAACAAGTATAAAAAAGAAAAGATTTAAGGGCCTCCCCAGTGGCGCAGCAGTTGAGTGCTGGGTTGTGAGGCTGCCTGCAGCCTCTGCAGCGCCAGTTTGATCCCCGGCCACCAGGCAAGGGTCCCACATGGTGCGCAGACCTCTCCTGCCACCCGCTGCTCCCCTCAGCAGTGTATTTCGTCGGTCTGCCTGTTCTATTCCCCGCTCTGGCTCTTGTGAATTCTTTCACCCTTCCATGCTTCTGACTACCCAGTACTTGTATAAATAAATAAATAAATCTTTTAAAAAAAAAAGATTTAAGTAAAAGGAATCACACCCTTTTGTGACAAAAGTATATATTTACATCTGTATGTGTTTGCATCTTCCAGAAATAATTCAATAGTGTTATTGAAAATTGCTTAACTTTAGAAAGATAAATATAAATCATCTAAACCAAAAACTTTCATATTTGTATGGTACTCAGACATTCTGAAGTCTTCCTTGAAATGATCATTGCAAACAAAAAAGTCTTTCACTTGGACCCATCTTACTGTGTAGTCATTTTAATTTAGGACTTGGAAATATAAGGTCAAAGTTTGATCCCTTACACACTGTCAAAGTTTGATCTCAAACTAAGGAAGATAAATATGGACATCCCACACACAGAAACATATTTTTATTTATTTAAAAATAATGACAGTCCTTTTTTAACCAAAATACTTGCAGACATGAGAATGGAGATCATTTCTCTTATAACAATCATGAATAGCAAATTTAAGAAATTATGTAAAAATTAACTGGAAATAAAGTGTCAATTATAGACAGACTTTATTAGAAACTGAAAGTGAGGATTCAAACCAAGGGAATAGTCCAGCATATTTTATTCTGTGAGAGTTGTCCCAATAAATGCAAATTTTAATTTAGTTTATATGGGTAGGAACAGTGAGTGTTTGATATTAAGAATGTAATTTTCATTGATATATGAGATTTCTAGTTCTAAATTTTTCCAACCAAAAGATTTGCTGATGCCAGAAAAAGACAATGCAAGATTTAATCTCTTTTTTTCTAAAGAATGCAGTGCAGAGGTATTCAAAATCCCAGTGTTAAAACTCCCTTTACCTGACTTCTTGACCATCAGTGAGTGTAAAAAGACTAACTCTATTTAGACAACAAAATTCCTGCATATGTTACAGGATGGAGTCTGTTCACATTTAAAGTCTATGAAGATGGATTTTCTCTCTTGCTTGCTATACCAGAGGGGAAGCCCCACCAAATTTTACATTTTGCATTTATACATGTATATACATATATAAAGACACATTTTGAAAAAGAAAAATCATTATAATCCTTCTACCATCAACATTGACTATACTTTTTTAAAGAAGAGTTTTTCTGGAGAGATGTTATTAGACACCTCTTTTTCCTTCACTTTTCCAAGGAGAAAAGAACAAAATACTTTTTTTAAGTGAAATGTATTTCATCTTACCTAGAATTCCAGCTTTTCACAACACCACTACCATCTGCTGGAATTTAAGATTATTGCTGAAAGCTTTGGAAAGTTTGGGTTGCATTTTTATAACTATTGACCTAAAATGGTTTCATCATATATTTTTTAAATGCCACTAAGTGACTCTTTTCAAAGTGGAGAAATTTACATGTAGTTGCAATCCCCCAATCCAAGTTACATAAAAAGAGAAAAAAATAAAATAATAACTTTAACTTACCTCTCTCAATGATTTTTCTGGGTCTACTTACTTCCTCCCATTAATAAGTATACAAAATAACCCATTCATTCAACATATAGTCATTGACTATTGACTACATGCTAAGAAATTGTCTACACCATTAAAAAATATAGGAGACTTTGGGTCTAAATCTAAAAAGAAATCCGACTTATAAAATAAGCAGTGCCATTATAACATAGGATGTACCATTATCAAACTATGGCCAGGGTATTGAGGCTAGAACTAGAAAAATGAGCTTTTTCCCTCTGTGGGGCTGAAGTGCTGCCTACATATAAATATTAAGGGATGGGAGCTGTCCCTTGATACACAAGATTCATGCGTATCACAAGTCTTGAAATTTCAGCTGGAATTATTCAGACAGATAAGAAAAGGGTAAATAAATTTTGGAGAACTTGAAAAGTATGATTTGGAAACAAATCTTTCACTACAGTCACCTGTGTATAATAGTCATACCTTTACTTATTTCTTCTTCCATTCATTCAACAGATGATTTTGAACATGTAAGGTGAATTAAGAATAAGTATAAAATAACTTCAAAATATATGATAAATGTGATTTTGAAAATATGTAAAGATATCATTGAGCTATATATCACACAATGTTTGAGCACTAAAGATAAGATGATAACATTCATGCCTTCAAGAAAGTGGAGAAGCATGTTTCTAAATAGTTACACAAAATACCATGTGATAGCTTCATTAACTATATGCAAAAGAAAAAAATAAAATGTGAGGGGTTTCTCCATGGAGGATAGTTAGCCATACAGATTTTGAAAAGTGAGTTTGCATTCATTAGCTGGATAAGACAGGATGATTCAAGGTTATAAAGCTTCAGTTCTTCAATCAAATGGTGAGGGACTCTTTCAATTTCCAGACTAGTTATGTAACAATAGGAAAGTTCACTTGTCTCAAATCTTGATTTCCCATATTGTCAAATGGAGACAATAATTGCAACTGTTTCGTAGGGTGATTATGAGGTTAAAAATCTCATAAGTGTGTTTAGCGTAATGCCAGTTTCTGCTGGATCTTGACAAATATTGGCTATTTCTCCTTCCTTTCCCCCCTTTCTTCTTCTGAGTTTATTCAGCTAGTACTGGCACTGACCAATCAGAGAAAACCTGTATGCAAGCATACAGAAGTAAGAATTAACCCAGCAGGCTAGCCTGATGAGGGAACTGAAAGTGAACAGAAAAACATATATAAGTTCTGTGTCATCAGGGAACAGGGAGTACAATCTCAGGTGTTTCTGCCTATTTTACAGGGAGTACAATCTCAGGTGTTTCTGCATGTTCTAGGTATGGGTTGATTGAAAAATGATAGAATGAGTACCAAATAAATGAGCAACTGATTTTGCATGGATAGAAGTTTGTTAAGAAAGATTACATAGGGCCTCCCCTAGTGGCGCAGCGGTTGAGCCCCGCAGTGTATTTTATCAGTCTGCCTGTTCTGTTCCCCGCTCTGGCTCTGGGGAATTCTCTCACCCTCCCACGCTTCTGACTGTACCCAGTGCTTGTATAAATAAATAAAAAAGAAAGATTACATAGAAAATTTCATGTCGGGCCTCCCCTTGTGGCGCAGGCAGTTGAGCCCCGCGCTGTGAAGCTGTCCACGGCCTGTGCAGCGCTGGTTTGCTCCACGCCCGCGGGCAAGGATCCCGCATAGCACAGCAAACCTCTCCTGTAGCGCCCGCTGTTCCCCTCAGCAGTGTACTTTGTCAATCTGCCTGTTCTGTTCCCCACTCTGTCTCTGGTGAATCCTCACACCCTCCCACACATCTGGTCTGTACCCCGGTTCTTGTATACATAAAAAAATAAATCTTTTAAAAAAAGAAGAAGAGAAAAAGAAAATCTCATGTCTGCACCAGTGTGTGACTATGAGAACAAATAAGTTCCCCTACATTGAGAAAGTAATTTGAGTTTGAAAAATAGAGCAAGCATATCATTAATTACACTTAAAGTTCATTAAAGGCAACTTACATACAGGGGTCATCAGTGCACTAAAGTGCCTAGATACGACTTCTGGTTGAAGAACAATCCCATCCCCACAGCAACAGAGGTATGTGTGTTGCTTCTTCTCCTTAGTATGTGTGATCAATTTCTCCTTCTTAGTATGTGTGATCAATTTCGTGTAACATAAATGCCATCAACTTTGGAGGCAGGGATGTGTATTTATTTGTTCTACTAAGATTAACAGAGTTGTATATGGAGCATGACTATAGGTTAATACATGTGATAGAATCAAAGGGAAAAATTGGTTATCTTCCTGGGGTAAGGCAATTAGTGGTCATGGGCTTAAGATAGTGTTCATAGAAGATGGAGTCATTTTGGTTTTCCTACAGCTCTGTAATGGAGGAGTTGAGAGTTTAACAGTTTTTTGTAGTGGGGATTGTAATGCATCCCTGGCACTTTAGCTCACAGGTGTCAAATGTAGCTTGGGCACATGGATATTAGGAACCTTTAAATTCTAGTAGAGAAAAATAATTCTCCCTTGATTTGACAGTTAAGAATACAAGTTGATAACAGATGGTACTAAAGTAATGAACTCTTAAAGCCTAAAGCCTAAAGGTCCCTTAATAGGGTAATAAAATAGAATATCCTGTCCATTAAGAACCTTTCCTTCTTACTGCTTTAGGTAAATTTTCATATACCAAGGGCCATATTAACTTTTCTGAAATAAAGCAACTACATATAGAAATTTTAATAAAAAGCATAATACTGTTAACAACTTATCTTCCAACATCCGAGGGTACTCATTTGGGTAGGTTACATACAGCATATTGGATCAAATTATAAATTTTATTTCTAAATATGCATCAAAGGTGTCCTCTCAATAAAGTCATTTAATTCTATCTGGAAAAAAATTACATAAAGACCTAAATCAGCCATCACATGCATCTGTATGAATACTGTCATTTTATGAGACTCTTATTCTAACAAGCAGTCACATTCCTGGAAAACAGTGGAGAAAGTTAAATGTGGATTCTGATTTGAATCACACACTTAAAATGATGACCCTCCATGATAAATTTACATAATCTAGGGACAAAGAAATTGAGAGATTACATTCAAAGAAAGACTACTCATGCCTTACTTTAGAAGACTCAAAGTAATTGAGTCAAGAACTAAAGAGGCATTTAAAATGGGCACACGGGTGTTTTCTTCCAAGTTTTCCTTTATGTGTCTGCCCTTCAAACTTTGAAGTAGTTTACATATATCATTCTATCTCACCAGCAACAATTGGCCCCCATTTTCTTTTCTGACCCTCCACTGGGCTGGGATTTTCTGTCAGTTTACGTCTAAGTGTGGAGTTGCCATTGTCAGGATTAGAAGCCAGAAGTGGAAATGTGGCAGCAACACTTATGTTTTTGCTGACTTGACCTTTATGGAAGAGGAAGGCTTGACTCACCCTGGCTTTGAAATCTCCCTACTAAACTTTATCATTCCAACAATAGCTGTTAAAGAAAGTTTGTCATTATCCATCCCCTTTCTTTCACTGTGGGACAGAAAATATTAGAAGCATCTGGGACAAAAATTCAGTAATAATTCAGACCAGTAATAAATTAACTAGGTTAAACTAGTTACAAAGAAAAACTACAAAGAAAAATAACACAATAAATAGGATATAAATGGCTGAAAGGGTTTTCTCAAGCAGCAGAAATGCAAGAAGGCAGAATGAACAAAAGAAGAACATAAAGAAGAGAGATACAAAGAAAATATGCAAGGCACCATGGAGGGGCATGTGAAATAGAGTCTTAAGAATACTACAAAGATGAGCAAAGAATTAGTGTCCAGAAGGACTCTGGGGGAAAAAAAGGAACAAAATCAGAACGAAAAAGTATAAAAATTCAAAGGGAGAAAGAAACATTAAAAGATATTCAGATCTCACGTGAGATAGGCCACTGCATCAGAAAACCCCTTCTTTTTTCACCAGGACTTTGAAAACATAAAAAAAAAAGCTCAAAATGTTTTGTCATTAGGCATTGGATTAACGTTCCAGAGCCTTTCAGATACACATGCTTTTAAATATCATGATAAATTATGCATCTATGACACAGATTGGGATGCCTTGGCCTTTAAGTAATCAATAATTCAGAAACTATGAACATAAACCTAATCCAAATGGAAGTTTCAAAGTTGGATTCTAAAAGAATCCATACCATTAACAACAAAGATGTGCCCAGCAAACTATTTCCCTTACTTCAAAAGGAAAAATAAATAAGTAGTATTGTCACAGGTTTACAAATGATTCTCAAATTTTTTCTTTGTTTTAATTGTAAATTTTCTATCAGGCCTCTAGAACCATCAGCTGCATGATATCTCATAGATTATTTCCATTCCTTGGAACAACACCACTGTGAGAGTTGAGCCATCACAGTGAAAAAAGGAGCAAGTGTTTTTAAGCCTAGCAACACTCAGGATATGACCAGATTTTTTTTTTTTCCTAATACGCAGATGTATCAATATAAAGGAAACATGGTGGCATCTCGTAGTTATTTCACAGTTTCTACTTCTACTCAAAATATATTACTTAGAGTTAACCCTTTGCCAAAAGATATCAATTGCTACATTTATGTGAGATGTTGTATACACTTAAAATCTGACATTTGAAATTGCTACTAATTGAAAAGTTACAGATTATAGTTTAAATAATAAAGCTTTTCTGTGCACAAACTCATTTCTGGGAAAGCTAGCATAGTAAAGATATTACTTCCAAAAGGTAATCTCTGCTATCTTCTGGGATAAGAGCATTCAACCTTAATTTTTTTGCTCTGGTTTTTAACAAACAGTATGGGATTTCTATCTTTAAGGAATTTCTTCATCAACTCAAAATATCAAGTCATGGTAAACAGATTTTTCTCAAATTCACAATGATGGACTAACAGGATCATTGCAAATTTACCTTCTGACATACTTGTTAAATAGTGCAGATTAAACCAATCACTTTCTTTGTTTTACCAAATATAAATCTCTGGACTTAATTGAATGCAAGTATGGTGATTTTCTATGTTTCAATGTCTAGCACTTAAAATTCAATTTAAGTAGGGCATTTTAGATGTTCAATATTATACTACTGCAATTGTATTAAAGAAATTGTATGCTAAGGATGCAGGGATTAAAATTGATATTTGATTTAATTAGAAAGTAAAATACATGAATATTTGAATGTAACTTAATAGAAAATACTATGTTCTTTTGTAGCAATATTTGAGCTTTTATACTTGCCGAAATTCATTTGTTAATAGTGTTTGGGTAAAGTTTCAAGTTAATGGCTCTCTTAAGAAGGAATATGGAAAAATGGACATGAATAGAAAGTTAATGAAGTAGTTATTCAGGTAAATATATTAATTGTTTAATATATTCTCTTCTAAATAATGTCTTTATTCATGAATCATCTTAATTCTATCATCCCTAACTCAAGTAAACATTTAGTCAGCTGAAAAATTGTCATGGTACTATACATCATATAGCTAATATAGTATGTGGAATTTGTCATTTTAATGAAGAAAGAAGTGAAAAGCTTGTGATTACAAGAAAGAAGTATATTCCCATAACTTGTATGGAATTCAACTCACAAGTGAACCTGGAAATCAGTCCTTCAATGAGAATGAGGCAAGTTTTAGAGAATCAATTATTTATCATTTTCTTTCTCTCCCTCCCATTTCTTTTTTGCAAAATCACATTTCAAAATATTTTAAATTTAAAATACTGTACCCCATTTAAAATTTTAGTTGTTTCAAATGTATGCTTCTAAGATTTTAATTATCTTAAACAACTAGATTCCTATTAATAGTTTCAAGTCCTACTCTCATATATATATATATACATGTATAGATATGTGTGTATGTGTATATATATATATATATATACACATATATATACATATAATTTCAGATACCCTAATATTTGGAACAGAGAGCAATAGTAAATAAATTTGAATATGGCTTTATCTACAAATACCAAAAGTATTGATGGATTCAAATTGATAATATAACTCTCACAAATTTAAAAGATCTGAATTACCTTTGTGGGCCTCCCCTGGTGGCACAGCGGTTGAGCACTGGGCTGCAAAGCTGCCCTCAGCCTCTGCAGCACCGGTTCGTTCCCCAGTCACCAACAAGGGTCCCACATGGAGTGCAGACCTCACCTGCCACGCCTGCTGTTCCCCTCAGCAGTGTGTTTTGTCAGTCTGCCTGTTCTGTTCCCCACTATGGCTCTGGTAAATTCTCTCACCCTCCTGTGCTTCTGACTGTACCCAGTGCTTGTATAAATAAATAAATAAATCTTTTAAAAAAAAAGATCTGAATTACCTTTGATATATAGAAAAATGTTAAGAAGAAATGGGAAGAGGCAACTGCATTCCATTGTGGTTGTGATGCAAATTAAATACCACTGTAAAAGCATTCAGATTCACTTTTCTTTGAGTCACTTATGCAATAACCTTACTATTTTGACTAAGAAATAATCAAGCTGCAATAATGAAAATTTTTATTCAAGAATGGATATGATCTGGATCCACAACCAAGTTGTCACTAGATGTATTCCACCAAGGTCAGGTAATAAGGAAGTTTCAGAGGGTCAAGCAAGGAAGAGGACTGAGCGTGGGCCACCCGCGTGGAAATTTGGGTTGGTTCTTAAGTTCACTTGTCTTTTTTACAATTATTTGATAAGTGTCTTCAAAAAGAAAACTGCAATATGGGGTCCCTTTTAACAAACAACAGACAGTCTTCTTTTATAGTTGCCTTTTTGAATAAAACAAAAATTATTGAATCAGAGTACACTCAGCAATTTACCCATAATTTTCAACATGACAGTTAGATAAGAAAGATCCCTTTTGATTCAAACCAAACCAAAACAATATATCTGAGAAAGCATCCCACAAATCCAAACAAATCTTAGAAAGTGATCACTTGCTAATCATATATTTTATATAATTTTATAAAGTTTTAATAAGGTTCAGTAAATAAAAGAGGTAAATAACAAGTTTTACAAGAGAAGATATATAATTATGATTATATATTCAGATCAAGAAAGAATAGAAATAGGCTTAACATTGAGGGCAGAAAAAGAAACTGAATTTGAAAATTTGGCTATTTTCAAACTTTGATACTTAGGCAAGTGTGGATAATCTCTCTGGTCTCAATATCCTAATTTAACCCCATAGATACCTCATAGGATCACTTATGATTAAATGAACTAATACATGTAAGAACCAGAATGGTGCTCAGAGCATATTGACTACTCAATAAGTTATTTCCATATTGGCAATCAGTATGGCAACAGAAAAGATCTCTTGTTTCACTCTCAATAGGTTCATCTAACAGTTAACCAAAGGGATAGAACATCCAGAGAAGTGGCTTAAGCCAAAATTGGAAAACCCCTTGGACACTTGGACATTGTTGACCAACATAGGCTGCAATAAAGAAGAGAGGGAGTGAGAGTCATGCTTCATTGAACAAGATGTAGGTGCAGAAAAATGTAAGGCCACAAATCAATGAATATATATATATATATATATATATATATATATATATATTGCAGGCTAGTGGCTCTATCAGGGGACCTAGGAAAGGGACACTAAACATTTGAACAGGGGGAAAAGGTGTGAATCAGTTGAGGTGCACCCTACAGATTTGGAGCTAGGGAAAGGAATAAAGACCATGCACCAGATGGCACTTCTAGTCCACCCTCAAATGGAACTAAAATTGATCTCATGAAGTCTATGAAAGTGCACAGACTGTAAAGTTTTAGATATAGATGCTAAGAGAAGAGGCATACTGATAATATCACATCCTCTACCAGCTAGTCACTGTCTCTACCAGCGTATTTCAATAGTTGATAGACCTTCTACTCTACCCTGGTGGCTAAGCAACTGCAGAAACAACTCTCATCACCTACACAGACCTACAAAGGACAAAAAAAAGAAAAATCAAATGAATCAAAACAACAGCCCCATCTGCAGACATAATAAAAGTAGTTCAACTCTTTCAGTTACACTCAGTTATTAAACACTATTTTAATAGAGAAATCTAATACATTAAAATAGGAAGACAAAAAATTATAGCATATGACATCCCAAAATATCAAAAAAAATGTAAAAATGAAATAACAACTTTTTAAAATCCAAACACAAAAACATGAAAGATTTTATCACCAGTGTATAGAGAATTCAATATTTCAATAAAGAAAATAAAAGAGATGGAAGAATATGCAGAGAAACAAGTTAAATGATACAATACAGGAAAGCCAATCAAAGAGATAGAAAATCTTCAGGAAAAAAAGAAAGAATTCATAATAAAATAAAGGAACAGAAAATAGAAATTGAAGCTTTGTATAAGAAAATAACATCTTAGCTCCAACCAGCCTTGAGATGAGTTGCATGCGGCTGCCCCTGGTTACCACACCCACCCAGCCCCAGACGCTGCAAAGCCTGGATCCTCTCCCCACCCAGACACAGAGTGAACTCCTAACACCACACTAAACCCAATGAGGCACCAGCTTCTGTGCCCACCAACCGGTAAAAGGCCAGAAGAGTGAGAGTAGAGGAACCTTGTACAACAAAAACCCCAACTATGGGAGAACAAACCAAAAGAAAATGATGGCGAGAAACAAAAATACAAAGAGAATACAAGTCCTCAGAGGAAAAATACACCACAGAGAGAAAAGAAATCTCCAGACAGAGTCACAAAGATATGGAAGAGCTTTTCCTCCTATCATATACAGTATGCAAATCTCAATGGCATCCTTCAAAGAAATGGAATTAGTATTGCTGAAATTCATATAGAATCACAAAAATACTGAATAGCCAAAGCTCTACTGAATAAAATTGGGGAGAATGGAGGTATTACAATCTGAGATTTCTAACTATACTACAAAGCCATAATAATAAAAAGCAGTATGGTATTGGAATAAAAACAGTCACACAGACTAAATGAATTGAACTGAAAGCCCAGAAATAAAACCATACTTATATGGCCAACTAATATATGATAAAGGAAGAGCAAAGAAGCCTTTCAATAAATGGTGTTGGGAAAACTGGACTGCCAAAATGGATAAAAGGCTTGAATGTAAGACCTGAAACCATAAAAAATATACAAGAAAACATTAACAAAACACTCCATGACATAAACCTCAAAAACATCTTTGAGGACTCATCTCCAGAGCAAAGAAAAAGAAGGAGAAGATATGCAGCTACAACTACATCAAAATAAAAAAAATTTCCCTAGTGAATGAGAGAAAACATTTCACACCATACAAATGATAAGGGACTGATATCAAAAATCTAGAAAGAACTAACACAACTCAACAAAAACAGAACATACAGAAGAGCTAAAAATACACTTCTCTAAAAAAAAATGTAAGTGGACAACAGGCATATGAAAAACTGTTTGACATCATTTATTATGAGGGTAATGCAAATCAAAAACCACAATGAGGGCCTCCCTGGTGGTACAAGGGAGCTATCCACAGCCACTACAGCATGAGTTTGATCCCTGGCCAGGGAGCTACCCACATGGCATAGTACATCTCTCCTGTCTCGCCTGCTGCTCCCCTCAGCAGTGTATTTCAGTCACTCTGCCTGTTCTGTTCCCCACTCTGTCTCTGGTGAATCCTCTCACCCCCACCCCCACCTCTGGCCTGTACTCCAGTTCTTGTATTCATAAATAAACAAATCTTTAAAAAAAATTGACACAATTAGTTATCACCTCACACCCATGATAATGGGCCATATTAGAAATAACAAATGCTGGCTAGAAAATAGTGAAAAAGGAACACTCTTACACTGCTCATGCAAATATAAACTGGTTTAAACACTATGGAAAGCTGTGTGGAGGTTCCTCAAAACACTAAAAATGTATCTTCCATATGCTCTAGTGTTCCACTCCTAGTTAACTACCCAAAGAACACAAAAACACTCATTTGAAAGGAAACCTGCACTCCTGTGTTTATTTGAAGTACTATTGACTATAGCTGAGATATGTAAACAACCCAAATATCCCAAAACAGATGAATGAATCAAGAACTTGTGATATATATACTATGGAATACTATTCAGCAGAAAAGGAGAGAGGAGTGTCCATGGAGGTTACTGAGGCTTTGGTTACAAAAATTTATTTACAAAATAAATTATGTAAAAATTATGTACAAAATTTATGTAAAATAAACATACATTTGTAGAGGTGTAAACCTATTATCCTAAAACATATATTGTGTTGTAAATCAAGATTACCTCAACAAATATACTTTAACAAAAAAATTAAAAGAATAGAGATCCTTGATGTAAAAACCTAGATGAGTTGGTTTTTTTTTTTTAATTCTAGGGAAGTTTTGGAAGCAAGATAGACAAAATGGAGTATTCCAATAGAAACCTTGATGAGATTAATTTACAAAGGATGCAAGTAGAAGAAGAGAGAAAAATACATAAAGTAAAAAAATTTAAGAAACACTAAGAAATATGCAGCTCCACTACGAAAAACAACACACAGTTTATGGGTAATGGGGGATCCAGAAAGGGAAGTGAAATAGAGGAAAACAGATAACTTATTAAAAGATATCATAAAGGAAAAATACTTCCCAAACCTAGAGAATGAACTAAACATGCAAGTCCCTAAAACTAAAAAAAAATGCATGTTAATCTAAGAGAAATGAGACTTACTACACATAATAGCGACACTACCAAGATTTTAAGACAATGAAAGTATATTGATGGTGTTAGGGTGGGAAAGCAGGTAAATTATTAATGTACACTATCAGCTTTAATCAAATTTTCAAGCAGACACACTATAGACAGGAAAGAATGAAATATCAAATTTAAATTATTCAGAGATACAAACTGTTATTCAGTAATACATATCCTGCAATAATATCATTCATATATGAAGGAGAAATAATGGTCTTCCCAGGTAAATAAGAGCTTAGGGAGTTGGACAACACCAGCCCTCCCCCTATGAAATAGTAAAAAAATCTCTCATATTTCTATTGAAGAGAAAAATTGCACCAAAAATGAAGAAAACAGATAGAACCAAAATGCTAAAGATAAAATATTGATGTATGCAATCCCCCATACATCAATAAATATTGATGTAAATGGATAGAAATCATAATTTAAAAAGAATAAAGTGGCTGGTTGTTAGATCGATAAACAAAACTCAACTTTCTGCTATCTCCAGACCCATCTGAGCTCCAAAGATAAGCACAAGCTCAAAAATGAAAGGTTGCAAAATATCTCAGAAGCAAATGGCACTCTAAGTGAGGCAGGAACAGCCATATTTATGAATGAAAAAAGACTTCCCAGTTACTTCAGAAGATGGGATCCAAGATGGAATCAGATGAAGTTCCCAGCTTAACCAGTGGCGTTAAGCACCCAGAGAATACCATGGCTGAAGGCAATACTGGAATACCTTTGGATATCAGTCTAAGCAAACTGCGCCAGAAGGGACACAGAAGACATTCAGGCTTCAGTGATTAGAGGTGGTTATAGAGATGCTTGAAGTCTGTTGATGAGAGAGGGATGCTGCTATGTAAACTGTGGCATCAGTGGCAAGGAAGGGAGAGTTGAATGGTGTAAATACACACACTCTTGACCAAGGGGAAATGCATGTGGGGGACCTGGGGTCTTCCCAGCAGGACAGATCTCCAATGAAAAGAATAAGAACAGTATCCGGGATGTGCACATCTTACTACAATCCTCAGGACTAGCATTGACTGTGTAAGGTTCACTGGAATGCAAAAAGACAACAGAGTTTCAGATCTGAAAACCTAGAGAGGAGGGCTAACAGTAATGCCACTAAAAAATACTGCCCCACAAAAAAGAACATTCACACTATCAGCTTGACCCTTCAGGCTCCTTCTCCACTACGGTTCAATTCCACAGTTTAAAAGACTAGTCATTCATAAATTAACAGAAAATTTCACATCAGGGGACTCTTGAGTTTCTACTGTACTCTAGATTAACCAGATATTTTATATAAAGGGCCATTATAAATATTTCTGCATTTTTGTCACAGAAAAAAAAATAGCTTGAAATGCAATAAGGGATAAAACATCATATAAATAGAAAATATTGTCTCTAATACAACATATTCAGTGACTCATCATTTTATAATCATCCCCAATACACCACCAAAATATTTGGAAATTTTCTATTCTCCTTTAATATACAGTTGATTTGGGTTTTTCTTTCTAAAATACAGTTTAATAGATTTGTTGCGTTATAAAAGTTGTCATTATAGAGTTTAGAAAATACAGAAAAGTTGAAAACTAGCCATTATCCATTATCTAGATACTATTAAGTTGCTTTCATTCCTATTCATTATAATTTTGGAAGAGACTTGTGGGGAGTTATTGCATAGTTATGATTGCATTGCTCAAATTTTTTTTTTTAGATTTTTTTTTATTTATACAAGAACCGGGGTACAGGCCAGATGTGCAGGAGAGTGAGAGGATTCACCAGAGACAAAGCAGGGAACAGAACAGGCAGAATGACCAAAATACACTGCTGAGGGGAGCAGTGGGCGAGACAGGAGAGGTCTGCCTGCTTGTAGGTTGCTCCATGGCCAGGGGGCGCAAACAGGCACTGCTGAGGCTGCAGACAGCTTCACAGCACCGCACTCAACCGCTTGCGCCACAAGGGAGGACCTGTTTAAATATTTTAATATTATTTTTATCACTTTGATTTTTCCATATTACTTATAGCTTTTTATAAAATTAATTAATAATACCTCATATGCATCACAAATTAATGATGCTTAAGCATATGCCTGTATTTCCACGTTTTGTTACTACTTCCCTTTTTATGATTTAAAGTTACTTTACATTTCTAGTTTTCCTTTGGATGGATGTTTAAATCTATAAATCAGAGAGCACAACTATTCTTAAGGGTTATTTTCTGTTACCAAATTGATTTTGATATGTGCCAGTTTAATTATTTAATTACCATCAGCAAATACAAGTTCTGATTTTGATGATTTTGCTCACCAAAATAAATTTTAGTTATTACTAATTTGTTATTGAAATATAGTTAGATGTTAGTATTTTAATTTTTATGTTTCACTAATACATGATTTCATCAGAATTTTTGCTTTAAAAGTTTTTTTGTTTTTATGTAATATTTGCTAATTTGATAATGAAATAACATAGTTAGATAGCAATGATATTTCCACACATGGCTTAATAAAGCATTGATAAAATGTCTAATCATTTGATAACAGACATCCATATGATACAAGTTCAATGCCCTTTCTAGAATTTGCTTAAAAGTTTAGTGACTATACCCAATTAGACCTCACCGACAGTTCATATCATTAAATTGCCTCTGTATTTCATTTGTTCAAATAAACTCATTAAAAGAATTAAACAATTTATTTTTTTTTTTTTTTTTTTTTTTTTTATAGAGGCATGCTTTTATTTATTTGTTTGCTGGTTTGTTTGTTTTTTGTTTTTGTTTATACATGCACTGGGTACAGTCAGAAGCGCGGGAGGGTGAGAGAATTCACCAGAGCCAGAGCGGGGAGCAGAGCAGGCAGAAGGACCGAAGTACACTGCTGAGGGGAGCAGCGGGCGGCAGGAGAGGTCTGCACGCCATGTGGGACCCTCCTCTGGTGGCCGGGGAGCAGCCGGGGATCGAACCGGCGCCGCAGAGGCCGCGCGCAGTTTCGCAACCCAGCGCTCAACCGCTGCGCCACCGGGGAGGCCCAAGAATTAAACAATTTAAAGGAAAACATTCATGGTTAATGTTTACAAATATAAACATCTAGAGAAATTATATCAGGAACAACTATTCTACTCCAGCTCCACTAAAACTGAAACATCATTATTTATATACTTATTTATAACATGGTTTCATTCATTTAAGTTATACCCACCTATTATTAAAAAAAAACCAAGAACCATTTCCAACATATTATTCAAAGCAATGGAAAGTTTCTATTGTCCATAACTGGCAAACTGTAGGCAAGATAATTATATTATTTTTTTGAAGTACAGCACATTATGTAGTTAGCATAATAACTCAAGTCTCAAAATTACTATTTTAAATATTATACATAGAATTCATTTGTCTCCATGTAACACATACACACACCTGTCTCCATTTATTAGTTACCAATATAAAACACTACTCAAATGATAACATATTTCCAAATGAGACAGAAATAGTTAACTCTTCCTTTTATAATTGAAATTTGCCATCCTTAAATGCCTAAATGTAATTATGGGAGAAAAGAAATTTCCTCTGTTTACACATAGAATAATATTTTATTGTAATAATTAGTCATTGTGAATTGAAATGAATTTACGTGTGCAGTGTGCATGGCCAGCATGCATTTTAATTTTATTTCCTGTATAAACAACAATTCAGTCGATGACAAGGAGGCAATATTCCTGGAGTGTCACCCAAGTACAGAGCATGCTGTTCATATAATATCCTCTGTTGCTTGTCTTTCTTGCAGGGATTATAGCTTTTCCTTGCCTCATTAAAACTCAGGAAACATGCTGATGTAATTTTTAGTCACTTGCTGAAGCTTACCATTTTTAATTGAATCAGAGTACAAGGACTTAAAATTTTTACAATTTATTTTCTGCATTTCAAAGCTTATTTTTCTAAGATATTTATGCATTTTTTCAATTTGATCTAT
The DNA here is from genome assembly GCF_964194135.1 of Talpa europaea. Classification (NCBI taxonomy): domain Eukaryota; kingdom Metazoa; phylum Chordata; class Mammalia; order Eulipotyphla; family Talpidae; genus Talpa; species Talpa europaea. The sequence continues at coordinate 59,455,165 of NC_140070.1, forward strand.
TTTTTAAAGATCAGTTTAGCTTTGCTCTTATAAATGTTAATTTTCATTACTGTGAAGGAAGGAAAGAGGAGAAGAGATATGAATACAAATACTGATTTATTTTTGAATTTTTAAATAAGTTTTCCTGAAAGCATGCATACTGCAAATTTCACTGTTTTTGTCTCCATGGTTTCTTTCTGTTCATTTGTTTTATTTCCATAAATAGTATTATATTTAATTTTTGTTGCTATGAAATATTACACAAGTAAATGTTGTTATAGCTAAATATCAAATAAACACAAATATTTAAAAACATGTAGGGTATAAAGTTCATATATGATGAATATTTCATTTACCCAGTGGAGGAAAGGAAATTTTTAAATCAAATTTAATACTCCTAAGATGGCATCCCTGATCCTACTTATTGTTCTATTCCCTCGTAAATAACCACTTACCAGAATTACCACTTTAGTATTCCCTTATTTATTCCATACCATTTTACCTTTTTACTACATAAGCTTATTTTCCTCAATAGGACGGTCTTAGATTCTAGTAATAGATAAATGTATATTATGTCCTCATTTGTAATTTTCTGCCATTTTTAATTATTATATATTTCTGAGATTTATGTGTGTTGTGTTCAACTATAATTTATTTCACTGTTATACAGTATTCATTTATTCCTTCTATTCTTAACAGACACATGGGTTATTTTCAGTATTTTGTCATTATAAACAGAGTTGCCATAAACCTATTTTGTAGCTATCTCCTGGAACATTATTACAAATCTTTCTCTAGCTTAATAGTTCTCACAATTTATTTGTATCAATCACCCAAGGGACTTATTAAAACATGATTGTTGGTTCTTCTCAACATCAGTGTTTCCAATTCAGTTTGTCTGATATGGGGCCTATATCAAGTTTCTCCAGAGAAATAAAACCAGTAGAGTGTGTGTGTGTGTGTGTGTGTGTGCGCGCACATTGTATGTAAGCAAATTTATGATAGGAATTGGCTTACACAGTTATGAAAACCAAGAAGTTCCAAGATCTACCATGTGCATGCAGGAGAACCCAGAATTTCAGTGGTTCTAACAAGTCCAGAAAGTCTCCAAAGTCCTTAAAAGAGAAGGAAGGGACAAACAGAAATAAGTTCCGGAATCACAAGGTCCTAAGATCCAAGAACTATGTGTCTAAAACTAGGAGAAAATGAATGTCCCAGCTCAAGAGAGAGTGAATGAATTCACCCTTCCTCTACCTTTTCATTCTATTCAGCCCCTCAAGGAATTGTATGATGCTAACTGACATTGGTAAGTATGGATATTCTTTAATCAATCTACTGATTTGAGGGCTAATCCCTTTCATAAACACCTCACAAATACTGTTGTTGTTTTTTGTTTTTTGTTTTTTTTTAAATTACAGGGTGCATTCATTTTATTTATTTATTTATTTTTCAAAGATTTATTTATTTATTTATTTATTTATTTTTACAAGCACTGGGTACAGTCAGAAGCGCGGGAGGGTGAGAGAATCCATTAGAGCCGGAGCGGGGAGCAGAGCAGGCAGAAGGACCGAAGTACACTGCTGAGGGGAGCAGCGGGCAGCAGGAGAGGTCTGCGCGCCATTTGGGACCCTCCTCCGGTGGCCAGGGAGCAGCCAGGAATTGAACCGGCGCTGCAGAGGCTGCAGGGAGCTTCGCAACCCAACGCTCAACTGCTGCACCACCGAGGAGGCCCTCAGAAATACTGTTTTACCAGCTATCTTGACATCCCTTAGATGAGTTGGTTAATAAAGTTAACCATCATATGCCCAAACATTACATTTCTAAGAAATTAACTGGTGATATGAATACTGCAAATCCAGAGACCAACTTTAAGAACAATTGCTCAATAGTAGAATTCTGGATCACAAGAAACAGCAATTTCAAATTTATTTCACAATGTCATGTTGTTTACCAACACATTTATAAAAATACATACTTCTACCAGCATTGTGTATAAATATATTCATTTCTCCATAACTTTATCAATATCTGTTGGTGTCAAACTTTTTGATTTCTGCCAAAAAGGTCGGTGTGATATTGCCTACCCATAGTTTTAGTAATTTTCCTAATTAAACAATAAATTTGAGCAATTTTTCACATGTTTATTATCCATTTGTTCATCCTCTTAGTTCTGTTTCTCCAATTTTCCATTGGGTTTTTCTTTTTCTTAACAGTTTATTGGAGTCCTTTTATGATCTCTAAATTAATACTCATATATCACTATTTTTAATATTTGTTAATTCAGTTTTACAGAATTAAGGAGACCACTTGTTTCTATTTTACCCTTTTTGCCTAATAACTGAAAATATGGTTTCTTCATTGCACTTCATACAGATTTAATACTTTAATAGGATTATTTATTAAAACTAGGCCACTGAAAGATACTATATTTGTGGTATGACTCCTTCTTTCCATCACTACTTTCAGGTCAAAGTCACAGCTTTGGCTCCTGCAGCTTCATGTTAGTCCCCTCAACTCTACTCTACCTCTACTTTCCCCTGCTTTTACCCCTGCCTTTCTGCTCAACAGCAAGAATGATTTTTAAAAAGAACAAATCAAATAATCTCTTCTTATGTGTAAATTTCTTCAGTGGTTTCCAATTTTTACACTTAGAATAAAATCTCAACACCTTGCAATGCTAGTCAGTTCTAGAAAATTCTTCAGTCAACAATGTATGGCTATTCCAGCTTTGTGCTCTGTCTCAAACACTCAAAATGTGTTCTACCATCATCAATGCCTTTCCCCCAGACATTCTCAGAAAGACAACCAAGACTACCCTATCTAATATGGCTCCCTCTGCTTTACTTTCTTTTTTTTTTTTTCTTTTTTTTTTTAAAGATTTATTTATACAATCACTGGGTACAGTCAGAAGCACAGGAGGGTGAGAGAATTCACCAGAACGAGAGCAGGGAGCAGAACAGGAAGACTAATGAAATACACTGCTAAGGGGAGCAGCGGGCTGCAGGGGATCAAACTGGCGCTGCAGAGGCTGCAGGCACCTTTGCAAGCCAGCGCTCAACCACTGCACCACTGGGGAGGCCCTCCCTCTGCTTCACTTTCACTCATCTATTCTCTATGCCTATCCTGCTTTCTTTGTCTTCACAAATAACATTGTATCATAATGTTATTTACATTGTATTATATTATATTACTGACATATGATTTCCCACTAAAATGTAATCATCATTGGCTAATGGAATTGTTTTTTCATCTCAATATCCCAATGCCTAGGAGAGTTCCTAATAATAATGACACTCTCTATAAATATTTATTCAATAAAGGAACTTATTTCTTTTACAGTATACTAGTTTTTTTAGCTATATTATCCTCAAAGGCAGAGACTACCTACTATCCATGTTCATACACCCAGCAACTTAATACATGTTCTACAGCACATTGTAATAACTTGATTAATGTGTATTAAAGACATGTTTGATGTATGTAAGTAGAATTATCATAATTTTACTAAGAAACTGAAAAACCAAGTGATTGTTTAAAGAACAAGGAATCTGTTTTCAATGTTAATCCCGTGCTGTTTTCTCTCAATTTGGCATTGTTTCTCTCAAAATGGAAAGAAGAGATATGGAATCACGATGTGTTTAAACCAATAATATAGACTGTGAAACCAGAGTCCTGGAGTGAATTGGAGTCCTGAATTCCCTCAATTTCTGAAGGATTTTTTTTTTCCCCCTCACTTTCTATCACTTGGAAGCTTCTTAGGAAGAAACCAGTACAACATTTACTCAAATAGCGATATTTCTTCAGTACTTCCCTATTTTGCAAGCCTTCTCCCACAATAGCTGCTTTCCCTTCAAAACTTCACCTTCTAACAGATAGGTCTATCATGGTGTAAGCTTCATCCAGACAAATTGAATAAAGATTAAAACATATTTTTTTTTAGAAGAAAAAGATGTTCTGCTATCTTCTAAAACATAGTTATATAAAGGGAAGTGTCATAACTCTTATAGTTATTCCTGTAAATATAAGAAAATCAATGTTAATTAGGCTCAAAAATCAGTTTGTTATGTATATTTGCACATCATTATGAAGTAAATATACCATTTGTCAGTGAATGGGCTGGACTAGTCTGGAGGTTCTAGATCCTGTCCTGTAGAAAGGAATCCTGGGAGAAGCAACATCTTGCCCGAAAAATAAACTATAACTGATCTTTCTTGTATGATGTATACGATCAATTTGTATTAATAACATCAACTCTGATATAAGGGATAAACTTTCCAAATTTATCATTTAACTTTTGATATTGTTCTTCACTCATACATTTTTATATGCCCTTTCTATGTCTTATATTTTGGTTTTAAATTTCATGTCTTTCAAGAAATTCCCTGGCACCCCTGAATTTTGTTCTACTTTTTAAATATTCTCATTTGAGAGTTTTGGAAATCATGCTTGTTAAAACTTTAACATTTCTAGTTGCATGTGAACATTTTAGAAGGCACCAAAGTAAAAAAATAAAATTATAAAATGCTTCTAACTTCTGACTAAGCATAGGTATTTATGCTGACTTAAACAAATGAACATTAAAAAAAAAAACTTTGAAATATTTTAATTAAGCAATATTTTGATGATTTCTTTCAAGAAAAGAAAAATTGTATCAAGTTTCTAAAATTCCTTTCCCTGGGAATTAAAAAGTATTTGTTCTAAATACACTCTTTGGCAAATCTCTCAGGTTCTTTTAATATCAGCATTGGCATTTGTTAAAGAGGAGAACTGAATTAAACAACATGAGCATGAGAGATATAACTTTCTATTTTAGCATGCTAGAATTCTACTATTTTGCTCAGAGTTGCATGTTAGTCAGAAGAAAACAAAGGGAAAAAAAAAGTTCAAGATATTCCTTTGGGAAGCCTGATAAAGATAACTCCCAGTGTGAGGAACTTACAGGTTTTGTGTGTTGTTGTTGTTGTTGTTTCTGTTTCTTTATGAGAAAATAATATCTTGGTTAAAGACTCTGAAGAGTACTTAAATTCAATGTTAAAGTGACCAAAATTATTTTCTTACCCATGGGATTTCACAATTTATAAAATTCACTGCCTCAGGAGCATGCATTATAAAAGGAACCGAAGAAATAAATTGTGGAGAACCAGACAAGGTTTAAGGGCATTTTGTCAATTCTTTCCATGTTATGCAAAAAAGTCCCATGAGCCTAGATCACAATAAAATGAGACATCAAGGGCACACAAATGTAACTAAAAATTACCTAGATTTTTAAGGGTTAGTTGAATTTGGGCTAATTATTTTTTTCAAAAAAAAAAAAAAAAGAAAGAAAAAAAGATGTTTCTTCAACATTGACCAGAATGCAACCTCACTCTGTTCTGATAACATCCCATTAATTTTCCTTCAGTTTAAAAGATACACTGATTTTGCTAAAAGCCAGAATTTATCATTTTTATTACATGACCTAGGAAAAAGATAAATGGGATATTACAGTATAATAAATTCTGCTGAATGAACATAGATATTAGCATCTGAACAAAATCTTGCTCTGGTCATAGAAAAGTTGCCTCTCTTCCCCTTTCCTGTTCAAAAAACATCTTATCTGTCTCTAATGGATTTTTCTTACATCTCTCTCCAAAGGAAATTAATTTAAACTATGTGGTGTGGGTCATCCTAAAAGAAAAATTCAAGGTATCAGCTTTTCAAGGTCTAACTCTAATCTATCCTTTCCCTTCCGGAACTACTTTCAGAGCACTCAAGCTGCAATATTGTTTCTGTCCAGAAAATCCATGAAATTAGTTGAAGAGGTTTCTCATTCATGTAGTAACCACAGATTCTTTTATTTTCATGTTTATTGTTGTCACAGACTCTCTTATTATGATTTTCTTTCATGTTTAGATTGCTATTTAATCTTTGAATCCTTGAGATATATACAGATATAGCTAAGTCAGGAGTTCTCTCTGTCCAGAATAGTAGCTCTTAAACACGATGCCACACGAGTAACTGTTGCAGCCCCGTCTTCCCAATTATTGAGTTTTGTGGATTTAAAAAAATAAAGTGAGAGAGAAAAACCCATGTAAAATAAGGACTGAGTGAGGGATGATATCTGAGGATGTCCTCTATGTATGACATTAGCAAATTGTACAGCATAGACTCCAGAATCACTATTCAAACGAGTGAAGTGTGAAGTGCTAGAAGCTAAGCTCTGAGTGGCTGAAGTGTTAGACACAGATAATCATCTGTCTTGTGGAAATTGGGCATATAGGTGATTTTGAAAATTGTCTAAATTTTTTTTAATTTAATCAGAAAGAAAGCCCTACAAAGACTTTTTAACTTAATTTAATCACAAAGAATGAATAGACCACCAGGTCTGCAGGAAGATTTTTATAAGTGTACAAAATGTCTTCTCTAGAGAGAGCAACCAGGAAGGAAATTCTGACTTGACAGTCAGAAGACATAAACATCATGATTTTGCCAGAAAGTAAAGACACAGAGCTATATATATTAACATTATTTCAATAATAGCTGGATATGCCATTCAGCATGCTACCATCAGGTAAACAGTACTGGTTAGAGAGTCTGTGTACACATTGTATGTTTAACAATTAAGGCCAAATTTCTTTAAAGTGTTTCAGAATAGAGTGAATAACCAGAGAAGAGAGATTTGGAAAGGCAACATGATTTGACATAGTTCACATCTCACATTTAAAAATATAGGCACAACAAACTTCTATATACCCGCAATAGGAAAGGATTCTGTTAGGAAGGGACTAAAAGGGATAAAATTGACTCTGCGCACATATATAATTTTGCATAAATGGATCACATCAAATAGATTGAGGTTTTTTTTTTTATCATTGCATTATAACAAATAAGTTTCAATTGTACATCATTGAGAATCAGCCTGATTACAGACTACATTAAGTTAATCATTAAATGTCCACTCTCCTTTGCCATACCATTGTCCCCTTTATCCCAATTTCACGCTCCCTTTCCTTCTTCCCCTTTGGTAACCACTGATAGGTCTTATAGTCCACAAATTTATTTTTGTTTTATTTAGTCCATCTGCTTTTTTTTCCCCCTCTAAATGCTATATATGAGTGAAATCACGCTGTGTTTTTCTGTCTGGTTTATTTCACTAAGTATAATATCCTTTAGGTCCATTCATGTTGTTGCTAATGGCAAGTTTTCATCTTTTTTGTAACTGAATAATATTCCATAATGTACAAATACTACATCTTCTGCACCCATTCATCTGTTGATGGGCATTTCCGTTGTTTCCAGATCTTAGCTACTATAAACAGAGCTACAGTAAACACGGAGGTGCATATACCTTTTCAAATTAGTGTCTTTGTATTTCTTAGGTAGATACCCAGAAGTATGATAACTGGATCATACCGATCTATTTTTAGTTTTTTGAGGAATCTCCATACTGTCTTTCATAATAAACACTTGTTATTTCTTGTCTTTTGGATAATAGTGATTCTATCATGTGCACGGTAATATCTGTTTTGATTTCTCTAATACTAAAAGATAAGTATATTTTGTGTGCTTGCTAGCCATCTGTATTAGGCTAAGTTATTTTATTTTATTCCCCTCCCCCCGACTCTCCAGCCATTCCTAAGTTATTTTAAATATCTTAAATGTATTGTTTTGGTTTTGCCAATCCCTCCTCTTTACCTCTCCCTTTTCTGAAACATGTGTAGCTCATCCAAGATAACACATCCTGGTATTGTGTATGTTTTCATTCTTTCTTCACTTTTTTCCTAGGTTAATAAAAACATGCATATGCATATGTATATACACAGTACCTTCACACTGATAATGCATAAATGTAGGCACTTGTCCTTATGTATGTACAGTGTTGTTTCTGTGTTGTTTGAGAAATTGACTTCATTTTCCAGATTTTGCCATTATTAATAATACTGAAGTACCCATTTTTGAATACATACATATATTCTTATACTTTGCTTTTTTCATTTCTGTAAGTTAGATTTCCAGTATTAGACTGCTTGGTTATATGTATTATTTTCTTTTGTGTGTGGGTGTATGTGTGTGTGTATATATATACACACACACACACACACACACATACATATTATATATATTATATATATCATACAATATATAGTATTACATATTATATTATATATCATGTAATATATAGTATAATATATATTTATACATATATTTGTGTGTGTGTGTGTGTATATATATATATAGCCAAACAGCTTTCTCAGAAAACTGGAAATTTTCACATTCTGACATTTTTCAGCATTATTTTGGAGAATGGGTAATTATTAACTTAAAATGCTTTCTCATTCCAACAAGTTTGAAAGAATAGCTCATTAATTTAATTTATATTTTCTTAACTAGTTGTGAAAATATCTACCCTTCCATATTTGTGAACATTTAGATTTGGTCTTTCATGAACTGCCTCTTCATTTCTTTGACAATTTTCCTGTTGGTTTTTATATTTAGAGATTCTTAAAATCAGGTATAAATTTTAGTCTTTTGACTGTCATTTGTTTTGCAAACTTCCCCCCAAATTTATTGTTTATCTGTTGATTTTGTTGATGTTTCATATTTCAAGTACATTACAAAAATGTCAACCATTTCTGTTTCTTCTTCATAACTTCTGAATTTCTACCCTTGGTTAAAAATAGCTCTCTAACTTCAAGATTATATACATGACTGAAAAGATTTTTTTAAGTTATTCATTGATTGATCTTCATAGTTAAATATTACTTCTTCTGGAAATTGTCTTTGTCAATTATGTGATGGGCACAATTTCAAATAGTTTTTCTATGAGAATCACTATTGCCACATCATTTTTGTCTGTGCCATACTATCAATGGAAAGTCTACCTTTGTCATAGTTGAATTCACACTTATGCCTAGATCTATTTTAGATTCTGTAATTTATTTCACAAATCTTTTTGCTTATTCCCTTGGACTACCAGTGATTTAATAATAATGGTCTAATATGTTCTGGATCTATAAAGAAAGACTCATCTATTCATCTTTTTTTTAGAAAATTTCTTGGCTGTTGATATTATTATTCTATATGAAATTCAAGATCATTTTATTCATTTATGAAAATGTTCTCTTGATATTGCTACAAGTTTTGTAAAGAAACACCACTTTTATTACATACATTTTTCAGGAAGGTAATTTTTACCTTAGTTTTAGATGTCTTTTTCTTATGCTCACTGGAAAACTTTGTACAAAATGTACTACAGGGAAATGTCTTTTTTTGATTTATGAAGTATAATATATATGTTTGGAATAATCTGGTAATATGACCTGCATTCCTTTCATACACATAGAAAAGAGAAGTTATGTTTCCATATAAAACAAAGAGAAAACATTTGTTTTATTATTCACCTTGTACCTCAAGAAAACACTCTTTTACAATGTTTTAGGGTCAATAACAGGAATGCAAAGGAAGAAAATGTTGTATTTTTCCAATTAGCATAATTGACATGCATATTTTATTACAAACTTTCTTATTGTGGTCTGGCATAATTTACTGTAAGGCAAAGTTGTAGCAATTAGGATATATTTTAATCTGAGACACTTAGTTAAATATCTGTACAAAGGAAATCCTATCATTAACCACATATATTCTGATAAGTATGTTTTTGAATTTTTTGTAGGATTACATATACTTCTTTATTTTGCAAACATTTCTTACATTTCATTATATAGTCTTTCTTATATAATCTCCCTCACTTGCTAATCCCAGAGATGGACTTTCTTAATACTAACTGTTATCCTCCCATGGTGGTGATACACATTAATAAAAACTTCCTTTATAAAAATTTAAAAAGTAAAAAATAAAAATAAATTTTGTGATATTAGGAACTTTAAAAAAAAATTAAATGCAGTGAAGAACATCATTTTGAGGTTTACTGGGAGGGAATACAGTTGGCATTTTATGGACTTGGAGTCAAATGCTAATCCAATGTTATTACTTTTAAAAAGTTATATAAACATCATGGGCAGTGAGTTATTATCTATAATATAATGTTAACTTTAGAAAACTTTGAGTAATTGTGAATTAAATTGGACTAAAAATTCTAATACAAAATCTGATAACCATAAGATTCTAGGTACTACTTGTGTTATAGTAGGAAATAGATACATTCATTTTCATAACAATTCTACTAAATACGTATTTATCTATTATTATTATTATTATTATAAGTAAGATCTCATCTATTTCTTTAAAAATCTATACTGTACAAGATTTTGAGAATCTGGTATTATATTACACAATAAATAAGCAGATGTAAATTAAACAGGTGGGTTCTTTTCTCGGATGGAGCTTGTATTTTAACAAAAATGATAAAGGAAAAAATAATCAAAATAATTACAGCTTGCAAAAGGCAATAAAAAGGAAATAAACAGCATGATAAGACAAAGTAACTGTGTAATGCATTACAGTTTCATGTATGAAAGTTCCCCCTGTGCAATTTGAAGGTGCTCAGAAAATATTTGCTATTTTATTTCAAGTATAACATAAATATTCATAAATTTTAATTAGTACATCGGTTACTTAATGGGCACTTCAACTCACAAAATATTTTTGAAGTCCTACTATTTTTTAATTATATAGTGGTGTATAACTACATAATTAGATCCTAAAAGCACAAAGCTTTATAAAACTCGGTCCATATCCTCAGTATAAATATAGCAATGTGATTACAACTATTGTAGGGATTTATAAAGTGATATAAGATCCCAAGAGAGTGCATAAAGATTCATTCTCTTCAACAAATAGGTACCTATAATATTCTTACACTTGTGGACTTTTATTTTTTTATTTTTTATGTTTTAAGATTTATTTATTTATACAAGCACTGGGTACAGTCAGAAGCGAGGGAGGGTGAGAGAATTCACCAGAGCCAGAGCGGGGAGCAGAACAGGCAGACCAACAAAATACACTGCTGAGGGGAGAAGTGGGCAGCAGAGGTCTGCACACTATGTAGGACCCTCCCCCAGCGGCAGGGGATCAAACCGGCACTGAAAAGGCTGCGGGCAGCTTCACAGCCCAGGGCTCAACCACTGTGCCACCAGGGAGGCCCTACACTTGTGGAATTTTAATGAAAATTTTGCTCATAATAAGTTAGTATACCCTTAGCTACCAAGTCAGAATTTAGAATTAGACAAATCAAATCAGAATAAGACCTAATGAATTTGAACATGACTTTTTTTTATGTATTTATGTCTTTTTAAATGACACTTTCATTTCTTCTCTCACACTAATCATGTGAAGAAATTTGCTTTAAAACAAGCTCCTAGAAGAGACCTTGATATCTCCCTGAAAGCCTGAAAAGATTTTTCCTGAAGAGAGGCAGAAATTTTTACTTCATAGCACATTTTATTTTACTTAAGGAGATGAGAAGTAAAATTGCATTCATGAATTTAAAGAAACACTCACTGCCTGAACCAAATCTGTTCCTGCTCACATATCTATTTTAATCAAGAAATTATCACACACTCATTTAGTGAAACTAAATGTCAAAATATGTTCTTTTCTACTGTTACTGCCCATACTGTTACATACCATTGCTCACCAGTGTCTCCTGGAACCTATGGCCTCTCGTCTCTCATGGCAACTGCCTCAGATTGTTTTCTTGTCATCTGTATCTTGCTAGCATTATAGCCATACTTGTCTAACTACTCTTTTTGCACCATAAATCCATACTTTATGAGAAATCTTTATTTTTCTGCATAGAAGAACTGGGGGGCAGGCGAGAGTTGTGGGTGGTGAGAAGATACACCAGAGACAAAGTAGGGAGCAGAACAGGTAGAATTACTGGAATACACTACTAAGGGGAGCAGCTGACGAGACAGGAGAGGTCTGCTGTGCCATATGTGGGTTAGTTCCCTGGCCAGAGATCAAACTCAGACAGTAGGGGTGATAGCACCGAAACTTAATGCCTAGGCCACTAGGGAGACCTTCTGAGCACTCATTTTTAATGGCAAAATGAGATGGTTTTTCCTTACCAATTATCTCCATGAAAAACTTCCAAATTTTTATATTTTATTTCTAACCACACTTTCCCTTCTGATCTATGATCCCAATAAGCTATTTCCATTGTTGCAGAATCACCTAAATTTCATTTTTGCATGTAATATTCTTTTTAAAAGATTTATTTATTTATATAAGCCCTGGGGTACAGGCCAGAGGTGCAGAAGGGTGAGAGAAGTCACCAGAGACAGAGCAGGGCGCAGAACAGGCAGACTGACTGAAAACACTGCTGAGGGGAGCAGCGGGCGAGACAGTAGAGGTCTGCCACGCCATGTGGGTACCTCGCTGGCTGGCCAGGAATTGAATCCACGCTGCAGAGGCTTCAGACAGCTTCACAGCACTGTGCTCAACCCGCTGCACCATGGGGGAGGCCCGCATGTAATATTCTTGACTCCCTTTTAACCACCAGAAAAAAAAGTGATACCTCAAGATGGAGTTCATCTATAACTTTCTTTGAATAATAGTCCTCATAATTCCCAGCAAAACCTTCTTCCTTTGTGCTTATATTGTAGCAAATTTATTCATAATTTTTTCTCTCTGATTTGATCTCTATACCATGAATTCCTCATGAATAGGTACTAGGTCTTAGTCACCTGGGTATCTAGCAGAATGTGTACTATTTAGAAAGAAAACTTTCCCAAATCCTCACTCAACTTGCAAGTCCATTTCAATATGAAAATAAACTCATAAAAACTTATAAATTGACCTTTGGAAAAAAATACATTGTTATAAAGAGAAGGGGATTTTGCTCACAGTAAGTCTTGCTCCAGACCATGAACTAAATTTTGCCATCACTTAAAAACATAATTATTGAAGCAAGTCTTCTAAATTTAGGATTATACCTGAATGAGCCATTGGATAGTAGCACAGTTGATGCTAATAGACTTTTCTAATGAACTACAATTTCACAAATGTAGTTTCAATTAAAAAATTTGTATAAAGGTATCAACCTCTTTAACAATATAACAAATCATATTAATATACTCAATAACAATAGCATCATACTGACTTTACATATATGGTCACATTTCATATATTTTCATTTCCATTGAGATAAAAGGGTAACTAAGAACACAAGTGAGCACATTTTTTCAAGATCTTAGACTCTCTCTCTCAGTGAAGTAAGTGCTGAATTATTATTTTTAAAAAATGCCTCACTGTTTCACATTTAAAATAGAAGAAATCTATGTTTTACTCTTTTTCCTTCACATAACACTCAAGGGAAAATAAAGAACAACATTCACATAAGTTCACATCTCAGTTCAATCATAAATGCTGCAATAATATATATATTTTTAAAGATTTATTTGTCTATTTATTTATACAAGCACTGGGTACAGTCAGGAGCTCTGGAGAATGAGAGAATTCACCAGAGCCAGAGCGGGGAGCAGAGCAGGCAGAAGGTCAAAAGTACACTGCTGAGGGGAGCAGAGGGCGGCAGGAGAGGTCTTCCCATCATGCGGGACCCTCCTCCGATGGCCGGGGAGCAGCCGGGGATCCAACCGGCGCAGCAGAGGCTGTGGGCAGCTTCACAACCCAGAGCTCAACCGTTGCGCCACCAGGGAGGCCCAATGATGCAATAATAGGAGGAGATCCTGAGGAAATGTTAGGAAACATTTCATAAGGTGGTTATAGTGTACTAGAAAAATCTTATCCAAATTAAAGCCAATAATATATGCAAAATACATTTTTTTAATGATAAATAGTAGTTGCCACTGATAAAGCAACAACTTCATTTTGGTCATTGCATTTAAACTGCAATTCAGGATTCCCAAATCAAATATAAAAAAAGGTGAAACATTTTAATTTGATTTGACTTAATTTATTTTTTGTATGGCGAATACATTTTTTTTCTCTACCACCATGCCTTACATCCCACTGTCACTTTTATATAATATGTTTAGAAGATAACAGAGTTGTATTGTTGTGACTCCTGGATGAGAATGCAAAAAAGTACAAATCACAGAAGAAATGAATGCTAAATCTGAGATTTATTAAAATTAAAAATGTATGCTATTCAAAAGACCCCATGAAGAGGAGTAAAAAAGAGATTAAAAACTGGGAGAATCAGTTTGCAAATTTGAAACTTACAAAAGTTTAGTAGGGGCATCCCTGGTGGCCAAGGAGTTAAGTGTCAATGCTAATCACACCAATCATGGCCTGAATAGGATCCCTGGCCAGGAAGCTAACCCACATATGGCCCAGCAGACCTCTCCTGTCTTACCTGCTGCTCCCTTTAGCAGTGTATTTCAGTAAATCTGCCTGCTCTGCTCCCCACTCCACTCTGTCTCTGGTGAATCCTCTCACATACCTCCACCCTCCCTAGTTCTTCTACACAAAAATAAAATAAATAAAATATTAAAAAAATTAGTGTGTGGACAGCCATAATTAAAGTATATAAAGGCTAGAAAAGGCATTTCACAGAAAAGAAAAACTAACTGCCACAAACATGAAAAACGCTACTCAAGAGTTATCAGGGAAGTGCAAATTAAAAGAAAATAAAAGCTATTTTACACAAAGGATATTTGCAAAATTCAAATGCCAAAAACATCAAATCTTGGTCAATATAAGGAACAAATTGAACAGTTATATACTATTGAAAGGAACATATGTTGATAAGAGAATATTTGGGAAACAATTGAGCATTTTCAAATAAAATGTGAAACATGTATTCCTTATTCAAAAATTCTAATCTTTAGAACATCACTAAGATGGCAGTAAAGTAGGGTCCTACTTTCTTTCCCAAGAGGACTATCTAAGAGTTAATCAAAGGTACACTACACTCAATGAGTACCATGGCTTCAGGTGAATCTGAAGCATACTTTGGACATTAGAAACAGACACAGACTGCATAGAAGAGAAATGGAGGCAATTAACACCTCATTGTGTCCCCTCATGGGGCGGCAATCTTAGGAGAAGGGCTGGACAAAGTAAAAATAACTCAAAGCCCATTAAGTGAGAGAGACACCTAGAGAGGCTACATCTCTGGAGATGTGATGCCTTCCCCCATGGCAAGTCTCACTTTTATTTGGGGGTCAGATTCAGGGATGGTGGGCAAGTCCATGGAGGAATGTGTGGAGGAATATGCTTAGTGGAGATGCTGATTGGGGATACATAATAGTCTGGCATAAGCTAGGGGGTGAGTGAATATGGGCTGTTGATTGGGAGGTCCATTGTTGTTGCTGATGAAACCATCCAATCTCTACTTCCTGTTAATATTTAACTTTCTGTCAAGGTGATCTATCTGGTTATGCTAATCTAGCCATAATGGCTGCCTGTTTTCAGCTGATATTCTCATTCCAAGACTTTTGTCCTGGTGAGAGTTTCCTTGTCTGACTCTACATTTAGTTTCCTCAGGAGCAACTTAGATCCCACATCTTCCCCCTTTCTTTTTATTAAAGCTCGAGCTCTGGATAGAAATCTGGTGGAGAGAAACATAATGGCTGATATTGGGAGAATTGCAGGAAGGTCAGCACAGCTTTAGCATGAAGAGTTGTCTGGAACATGTGGTATGGGGCTTTTAAAAATAGGAGAAAAAATAACAGAAATAATATACCTATACTAAACAAAATCCAAATTATAACATTGAGAACTGAGAACCAGTTTGTTAGGATTCAGCCAATAGGCAATGCCATTTAAATATGCCAGTGTGGCATTTTGTGCTTCTTGTTGCAATTGTGCCAGTTGTTGCTGTAGTTTGTCTCTAAGATCCATGATATCACATCCAAGGTTATTATGGAATGCACCATGAAGTTGCTTTTGAACCTCTTCCCAGGACAGCATTGTATTAAAAGGAATAGGGGTAACACACATAGAACAGTATCCTGCATCACAACTGAGTTTGCTACAAGTCCAGAAGACTTGTTGATATTCACCAAGCCAAGATATAGCAGCCTCAATGGCATCAAGTCTCAGCAAGATTTCTTGATCAATAGCGGTTTGAGTTATCATTTCTGATGTTACATTTTGGAAATGTTGGTTCATCTGCTTAGCTATTAGGATGGATTTAAATAGGTTAACTACCGCAGTGGCAGTAGGAACTGTGACTGCAGTGGCAGCTATACTGGCTGCTATGAGGATTCCTAAAAAAAATGTTTTAGATGGGCATGTTCTAATATATTGGTTACTTGTTCTAGGGTGAATTCACCATACATTTACATGTTAAGTTGACAGGTAACCAAATTTAGCCTTTTGATTTAAGATAAACACATGTGAGCTATGAAGAGATGTGACATAGTGAGTAATGCAGGGGGTTAACCATGTATTATTGGCATGAAATGTAGTGTTGATAGTAATGGCAAAGATATAAGATTAAGATGTGCAAACCATAACATGTACTGAATCTTATATACTGAATCCTGTTGTGCTGAATCCCGAACATAAGCTTGGTGTAGAGACATGCTTGGAGGCTGTGGGATGAGAAACACAGACAGCAAAGCTGCCAACTCAGTCAGGGGAGGTGCAGTAGAAATAGTGAAGAAGCAAACACTTCATGGGAAGTAGAAAACCATACAAAAGAGTTGGGATGCCCCATGCAGGCCAGATTCCCAATTAAAAAAGGGAAAAGAGAAAAATTACAGCATTTTAGACTGTAATTCTGTTATTCTGACATTTGGGGCTGGTAATGACCTGGTAAAGTGCACTTACTGTGCATAGACTGCCAAATTTCAGATCTATAATTCCAGATCTGAATGACTCTCTTTCCTGAAAAGAGGGATATTAGTAGTACCATATATACTAGTTAGCTTCCATACTTCCCCACTCATATATCACCCGTGACTGGACTTCTCCAGAATCCTCCCCAATCTTGCTAACACAGAAATGCTAAAACATATTTTGTTGCCTACAGAACCTGAAAACACCAGAAACATCACATCACATTGAATCATTAACAGCAACACCTAATGAAAACACAAATGTTATTCAATCTCTAAGTTATTACTATAGATATTTAAAAGAAAAATAGAGAAATTTAAAGTAACAGGCGGGCAAAAAAAAAAAATTAAGTGCATCACCACTCAAAATCTCAAGGAAATATGGCATCAAAAAGGGAGAACAACCCATCCAGAATCCAGTCACAGCTATGGATATATATCCCAACAGATAGACAGTGCAAAAGTACTATAATAAGGAAAGAGAGATAGAAGAAAACACAAATAAGTCAAAATGAAACAAAATAACTTGGAAATGCAAATCAAAGAGATAAAACACAATTCTAAAAAAAAATAGATCAATAAATTTAGAAATGGAAATGAGCAGAAAGTAGAAATAAAAGTTTCAAATAAAAAATAAAAGAGATTCAGATTAAAAAGGCTCAATAAATCTGACCAAAAGCTCAAGAAAATGGTACACTAAATGGAGTATCAAATCAGTTACCACAATGACAGTAATGTACAAAGGACCCTGGTGGAAGAGAGTAATAAGATGTGAAAAATGATAATAATAGTTAAACATTGCAAGGAATATCCAAATCCATTAAGAAAATGAGCTTTAGATAACAGATATCCTAGAGGAAAAAGAAGAGACGGGCATAACAGAGAGATTCTTCAAATAAATAATGGAATAATACTTCCCCAATCTGGGGAAGAAATAAATACACCAGCCCATGAAGCTAAAATAACCATGATTAATCTAAATGCAATGAGACCATAGACCAAGACACATAGCAGTGAAATTATGAGCATTCAAAGAAAGAAAGAATATTGAAGTTATTTAAGGGAAAAGGAGGCTAGATTATAAAATATTTCCATTTATGATAATAGGGAATAAAAGGAGTCTCAACAGAATAAAGACCACATACACCAAACCCATAGTTAGCTTCATACTCAATTATTACAAACTGAAAGCCTTTCCTCTGTGATCATGTACACTTTACCACTACTATTCAATATGGTATTGAAAGTCCTAACTAGAGAACTTAGGCAAGAGAAAGGTAGAAAAGGAATCTAAATTAGAAACAATGAAAAGTATCATTATTTGCATATGACATAACAACATACAAAGAAAACCCTGAAGACTCCACTAAAACACTATTAAAAACTATAAATCAGTACATTGAAGTGGCAGGCTACAAAATCAATATAAAAATTCTGATGTCTTATTTTTATGCAAATAGCAAATTAGAAGAGAAAGGAATCAGCAATCCAATTTATAATAGCATAAGGAATTATTAAATACTTAAGAATAAGGAGGTGAATGGACTATTCAACAAAACTAGAAGACATTGTTTAAAGCAATAGAAGACAGAAAGAAATGGAAAGATATTCCTTCTTCATGGACTGGAAGAATTGATATTGTGAAAACGCTCACTCACATTATACAAAGCAATATAATAGACTCAATGCAATCCTCACAAAAGTTTCAATGGAAATCCTCAAAAAACTGAGAAAACATACTTGAAATTTATTTGTAACCACAAAAGATGCTATATAGTCAAAGCAATCCTGAAAATCACCTAAGGGGGGAATACCATACTGTCAAAACACTAGTAAGGATGTGAAATAATGTTAACAATTTTTAAAAAAAATTGGGTTTTTAAATTAATTAAAAATTAATTTAATTATTTTTTAAAAAAACAGAGATATCAGTCCCAGCCTTAAATATATAATTCAAGGTTATAGTAATCAAGACAGTATGATAGTGAAATAAAAGTAGATACAGACCAACGAATTAGAACTGAGACACCAAAAACAAACTCACACATATATGGAGTTAATCTAAGACAAAGAAGCAAAGAATATATCTTGAGGGCCTCCCTGGTGGCACAAGGTGTTAAGACATAACCTATGAGTCTGCCCATGGCCTCTGCAGTGAGTTCAATCCCCGGCCAGCCAGGGAGCTACCCACATGGCACAGAAGACCTCTTCTGACTCACACACTGCTCCCCTCAGCAGTGTATTTCAGTCAGTCTGCTTGTTATGCTCCCCACTCTGTCTCTGGTGAATCCTCTCACCCTTCATACCTCTGGCCTGTACCCCAGTTCTTATATGCATAAAAAAAAATAAATCTTTAAAAAAAAGAACAATATACCTTGAAAAAAGAAAGTCTCTTCTGTAAATTGTGTTGGCAAAACTGCACAGCCACATGAAAAAAAATGATAATAGATTATCCTCTCATAACATACACAAAAATTTACTCAAAATGGATTAAAGACTTATACATATGACTTGAAACCCCAAAATCTATAGGAAAAAAAATCAGCAAAGAATTCATAATATTGGTTTCAAAAATATCTGTGGGAACTCAACTCCAACAAGGAAAATAAAAGTGACTACTTCAAACTAAAACTCTTCTGCCCAGATAAAGAAACTATCATTAAAATGAAAATACACCCTATTAAATGAGAGAACATAATGTGTGTATCATACCTCCAAAAAGGGGCTAATATCAAGGAACTTATATAATCAAATATAAGGAATCTGATCCAAAATGGTTTAGCAGATCTAAATAATCACTTCTTCAAAGAAGACATGCAGTTATTCAACAGGCACATGAAGAAACACCATCATTTATCATCAGGGAAGTATTTATCAAAACCACAATGAGATATTACCTCAGACCTGTGAGAAAGGCCCATATACATATATATATATAAAATGTGTTGCTGAAGTTGTGGAGAAAAAAGGCTTGTACACTGTTTTTGGGTGCATAAACTGGTCCAGTTCCTATGGAAAACAGTATGGAGGTTTTTAGAAACTTAAAGATAAATATGCCATATGATCCAGTCATGGTTCATAAGTATCTATCAAGGAATCAAAGTACTAGGGCCTCCCTGGTGGTACAAGGGGTTAAGTCTCAGCACTATCAAGCTATGGGAAGCCACTCAGGATGAGTTCAATCCCTGGCCAGGGAGCTACCCACATGGCACAGCAGCCTCTTCTTTCTTGCCTGCTGCTCCCCTCAGCAGTATATTTCAGTCAATCCTCCTGTTCTGCTCCCCACTCTGTCTCTGGTGAATCCTCTTACCCCTTACCCCCACACACACACCTCTGGCCTACACCCCAGTTCTTGTATGCATAAACAAATAAAATAAATTAAAAAAAAAAACACTAAAGGGAAGAGATATATGCTCTCCTCTGTTCATTACAGCATGATTTGCAATAGTCAAGTTATAGAAATATCCTAAGTGTCAAGGACATATGAGTAGATTAAGAAGAGTGGTAAGGGGCCTCCCTGGTTGCACAAGGGGTTAAGACGCAACCTATGAAGCTATCCACAGCCTCTGCAGCACAAATTCGATTCCCGGCCAGGGAGATACACATATGGCACAGCAGATCTCTCCTGACTTGCCTGCTGCTCCTCTCAGCAGTGAATTTCAGTCAATGTGCCTGATCCGTTCCCTACTCTGTCTCTGGTGAATTCTCTGACCCCAACACCTCTGGCCTGTGCCCCGATTCTTATATACATAAATAAATAAATCTTTTTTTTAATTAATTTATTTATTTATACAAGAACCCGGGTACAGTCAGAAGCACTGGAGGGTAAGAGAATTCACCAGAGCCAGAGCAGGGAACAGAACAGGCAGACCTATGAAATACACTGCTGAGGGGAGCAGCAGGAGCGGCAGGAGAGGTCTGCACACTATGTAGGACCCTCGCCAGCAGCCGGGAATTGAACTGGTGCTGCAGAGGCTGCGGGCAGCTTCGCAGCCCAGCGCTCAACTGCTGTGCCACCAGGGAAGGCCCCATAAATAAATAAATCTTTAATAAAAAGAGTGGTAAATACACACACACATACACACAAACGCATGGACACTGGAATGTTTCTCAACTATTAAAAAAGATGAAATCTATTCATGTGTGAAAACATGGAAGGAAAATTTTTAAGTTAATACCAACATTCTTCTTTCTTAAAATGGGTTAGTTACAACAGTATCTATAACATTATACCACATACCTTTCAAATACATGGAAATGCAATAAAGTAAAAATCAAAATCAACAAGCAACTATAGACCAGAGACACACTACGGGGGGTGTGAGGAGAGAAGAGGGATTAGGGTCAGAGTAAGGGGGCGTGGGAATTGTATGGGGAATATAACCAAAATGAAAATGCATACATATGCAAAAATAAAAAATGATGTAAGAATTATATAAAACAAGAAAATTTATTAATAAATAAATATATGGAAATGTTCAATCATTAATAGAAGCAATCATTTTTGTGAAATATAGTTTATTTTGTGTCTTCTTTAACTTCCAATATGAATTAATTTAAAATTCAAGACAAACATTTAATACAAAGTGGTTTCATTTTGTTTTTATAATTCTAGATAGTTTCCTGTCCAATTTTCTATAAGTATATAGAAATTTTGCATACCACATGTAAGAAAGCTTTATCAAGCTACCAAAATATCTTTTTCTAACTTGATAGCAGTCATTTACACTGATTGTGTTAATATAAAAACACAATGTTAATTTTCTTGGTTTCATAACTACAATATAAAGAAATTTTAAAAGCAAAAACCATAACAACAAAGCATAATGCACAAAAGGAAAACAACAGGTCAAAAATAAATAACACAGATCAGCAAAGGCAGCAAAAAAGAGATAATATCAATATTATCCAAAATTACATTACTGAAAATTCTACCTAGAAAATACTCTGGCAATGTAAGAGCTTCCAAGTGTTGAAAACAGAAGACACAAATAATACTGAGAAAGTGGAAAAAGAATGAATTATAGACAAAGTTAAGATATGACTCATCTGAAAACCTTTTTGCCAATAATATATTTCAAAATTTAGATGAATGAAAACTGAACCCCAGAAGCAGGGATTGGGGAGGTGAGGGTAAATAAAATGTGTGAGAGTGGTCAAAAGTTACAAACTTTCAGTTATAAAATCAGTATAAGTCCTGGGGATATAATTTTCAACATGGTGACTATTGTTAATAATTCTATATGGTCTACTTGAAAGTTCCTAAGAGATTTTAAAACTTCTTGCCACAAGAAAGGAATTTCATAACTATGTATAATGATGGATATTATTTTTTTAAATATTCATTTATTTATGCGTATAAAATCTGGGGTACAGGCCAGAGGTACAGGAGGGTGAGAGGATTCACCAGAGACAGAGTGGGGAGCAGAACAGGCAGACTGACTGAAAACACTGCTGAGAGGAGCAGCGGGCAAGACAGGAGATGTCTGCAGCGCCATGTGGGTATCTTCCTGGCTGCCAGGGATTGAACCAGGGCTGCAGAGGCTGCGGACAGCTTCACAGCACTGCGCCCAACCCCCTGCTCCACCAGGGAGGGCCTAATGATGGATATTAACTAGATTTATTGTGGTGATCTTTTCACAATATATACATATTATATGCTATACATATTGTATATACAATATTCAATATGTCATTGTGTGTATGTATATATACATATACAATATATATAGAATCAATGTGTTATATACCTGAAACAAAGTTATTTATCAATTATATATCAACAAAATTACCTTAAATGAATGGAAAAAAATTTTTATAAAACATACTGCTTAATATTTACACTTCAGTTGAAGGAGTTATAAAACTAATCAGTAGTTAAAAATCTCTCCCAAAAATAACTCTCTCCCTAGGCAGATTTTCAGATGAGTTTTGCCAAAGAAAGAAAGAAAAGATAATCTCAATTCTATCAGTTAATTTCTATTAATTAAAATATAGAGAATTCTCCCTCATTTTATGAAATTGCTATAATCTGCATGCCAAGATTATAGATGACCATAGGATTAAAAAAAAAAAAAGGAATAGCCTCATTAACAGTGATGTAAATATTCTAACCCCAATATTAGCATACTAAATCCAGTCATGCATATAAAAAGCAATACACGATAGCCGAGTTATGTTCAAGAATATAGTTTTATCATTTCAAAAGGGATCAACAGAATTTATCACATTAACAGATTTTAAAAGACAAAAAAAAATAATTGAGAAAAGTTAACAAAATTCAATCTCTATGAGTCATGTTTAATAATTAGCAAGCAAGGATTACAGAGGTAACTACCCTTGTTTATAGCATGACTTATGCTTGATAATGAAATAATAGCAATTCTCTGTACAGTAAGGAGAGAGTTAAAACAGTCCATTGTCACTTCTTTTACTCCCAAATGTACAAAGCAGGATGATTTGGTTTTGTGTAAAGACAGGCAGTTCGAGACTATGAGCAACACTGTGAAAATGCATTGCTGCATGAAAAGTATGAAGCTATTTCAGTGTGGTTGGAAGATAAATTGTGAGAGAAGAGGGGGCAACGAGGGAAAGAAGCAAGAGGGAAAATGTGAGCAGGAATCTGGTTTTACAAAGCTTTGCATAGAGATATTAGGTTTAAATTTATACATGAGGAAGAATGAATTTCAAGCCAGGGAATTATGTATCCATATTTCAAAGTGATCTCCATGGTAACAATGAAAATTGTTTGGAAGGGGTAAAGATTTGAAGACTTTCTTACTCAGGTGAGTGAATCCAGACTTTGTCTTCACCTTGTATTCTTTTCACGATGTGAGACACATAGAATGTATCCAAAAATACTTGTCAGTAGTTGGAAACTGTGAACAGGACAGCTTTCAGAGATAGTAAATGTTAGAATCTATGGAATTTGGTGAACAGTCGGATACAGAGAGTGACATAAATATATGAATCAAAGATGCTAAGTATTCTGGTTTGAACGACCCAGAGGAAATGAAAAGGAGAACATTTTTTACTGTTATTATTTTTTTACACTGATGTCTTATTTGGTTCCCCTATATTCCTGCTTTGAGTGAAACCATCTGATATTTTTCTTTTTCCTTCTGCCTTATTTCACAGAGCATGATTCCTTCTAGCTCCATCCACGTTATTGCGAATGGCATGATTTTCTTTTTTGATTGCTGAATAATATTCCATTGTGTATACATACCACGTCTTCTAACTGAAAAGCTTCTGTACAACAAAAGAGACATTAACCAAAACAGAGAGACACCCCACTGAGTGGGAAAAATATCTTTGCACTCCATTCAACTGATAAGGGACTGATCATAAAGATATAGAAAGCACTCACACAGCTCAAAGACACAAAATAAACAATCCAGTCAAGAAATGGGCAGAAAAACTTAAAAGACATTTCTCCAAAGAGGAAATGCAAATGGCCAACAGGCATATGAAAAATGTTCAACATCCCTTATAATCAGGGAAATGCAAATCAAAACCACACTGAGATAACACCTTACACGAGCACATATCAAAAAAACAAGCAACAACAAAAGAACATTTTTTTACAGATGGAATTTTGAGTGCTGGTGTGATATCCATGGGAAGGACTCCCAAGTAAGTTGGAAATATGCCCCTGGATGAAGGAAAGAATTCTGGGCTAATGATACATATTTCTAAACTTTCAGTAATTGCTTCAAGGTCCCAGATCAGTAATTATGGATGTTAGAGAAGATGAAATTCTCTGGTGTAATGTAAAAATCTCTGCCTCTCTTTAAGGAAAATGTTTCACATTGCTGGGAGGGAAATGCCAGTACTTTAGGGTTTTATTGTTATGGGCGGGCTTGATTTCTTTGTTTAGTTTGGGTTGTAGCCCACTCAATGTCTACCACCCTCACCCTCCACACACAAACACACTGATACAGATATTTTAATGAAAAATACTTGCCTGGAGCCACTCAACAACCTTACTGAAATTTGACTGCTGCTCGATATAAAGTAATGGGAACCAGAAATATCTTCAGAACTTAAGTGAGTCCTTTGTATAGTGCATCTGTGCTGTGAAAACAAATATGACCTATATTGACCCAACCTGTTTCAAATTTCTCAGTCACACAGCAAAATATTCTAATAGCTCTCTTCAATATCTTGGAACCCACAAAATCATCTGTGATCGAAGCACCATTGTCAAGGCCTTTGCCTTAGAACAGTTGTTTTGCATTAAGAAAATGAGAGTAAGCTTTCCTCAGGTGGGAGGATATGCTGTTTCTAAAATAAGACCTTCTTAAGTAACTACTTAACAAAAGCAAGTAAACAAGTATATTTATTTAGAAATGTAAATGAACTGAGTAAAACCTTACCACCCTAATGGTTCTGTTAGCCTTTTGGTTCTTCTATTTTTGTCTTCATTTCCTGCGTCAAACAGAAAGTACTTAAATTGGGTTCCATATAGGATTTTCTGTGTATACAAGGTAACCATAGCATGATGGAGTTTTACGTCACTTTGGTTGCTGTAATTGCTAAGCTGAATTGTGGGTGTCCAAAACCAGCTTCATTTTGTATAGCTATTTGAGATGACTCTGTCTATGGCAATACAGGATGAACATAGCAATGTGTTCTGAGCATCCCTTTTGCATTCTTCTTAGACATTTAACCCAGAGCCACCTGGTTTTGTAAATCTCTGTCCCCAAAATTAATAATCTGTGAACTTCCAATCTCAGTGCACAGTTGGATTAACTCATACTGACATTTTAAAACAAATATTTATCTTCATGTTTCTTTTTCCAGAAGTCTTGTAACACTAATGGTACAACTCTTTTCCTTTTTTACCCCTCATTCAGAAATTGTTTTTTTTTTTTTCAAATTAGCAATGAACTATTTGAGCATAATTATACACACAGAGATGGGAAAATAAACATTTCTCATAACTGAAATAAAATTCACAGTCCAAACAAGCAGTGATGTACAAAGTTCATTGAAAGTTATTTGTCACCCTTTGAAAGGTCATAACTTCAGCAGAGTAACAATCACTATTTGCTGTTGCTGAATTATGTATACATGGGGATATAAAAACCTATTGTGAATATTGAGTAATTATCTTGGCCTTTGACACCTAGCCTAGTTTAAGTAATAAGTAAAATCTAAATATAAAGAATGACAATATGCTAGTGTGAAAACTTATGAAAATTCATGAAGGAAAACTGAAACAGTAAAAGTTATATTCAGGGGTTGAGGGAAGAGAGTGGGAGAAAAGTGTGAGTCGGGGTAGTTGAGGATGTGCAAAAAGAAAAAGATGAATATAAAACATTAAAAGGCAGTAGTTTTATTATAAAAGAAACAAATTAGCATATCAGTTTGCAATCTTCAAAAAAATAAAATGGGTTTCTTGTATTGTGGGGCCAGGAATGAGGGCATAGAGTCATTCTGGTTCTTTCGCTCTGACCTTTGGCAAAAGCCATTATCAACTAGTCTGTAACCATGATGGCAGGACTGTTAAGCATTCTGCAGCCATGATGGACCCTTCACATGCACAATTAGTGCACCCTTTATGTGCTGTAAACACACACCTGGCTTTGTGCCAGCTTTGCCTATGAATCATGCAAAGGCTAACAAGGTAGCCTGGTGGGAGGGCACAAGAGCTTGTGCCTCCTGTTGCAAGAATGAAGGACTCTTGATGACCTCTCTGGCCTCTGGTCTTTTTGGTCTCTCTGCCCATTCACCTTCCTCAGGTCTTTTTCAACCTGCTGAAGTCCAGAGTGTACCTAGCTGGCCTGGAGCTCAGCATGGACATGCATACAACCTAAAAGAAATTATGTTTCAATTATGTACTTCAGAATTAATAAAATCTTTAATAAAATAATTGGATTTAATTTAGAATTAAAGTTGAATGCCAGTTTAATCAGTAATATTGACATCTGTGTAAATTTAAAAAATATTTTATTTGTACATTTGTCACTGTTAATATTAGTGTTCAGAACCCTATTTTTTTAAAAGATTTATTTATTTATACCTGAGCTGGGGTATTGGCCAGAGGCATGGGAGGGTGAGAGGATTTGCCAGAGACAGAGCAGAGAGCAGAACAGGCAGACAGACCGAAGATACTATTGAGGGTAGCAGTGGGCGAGGCAGGAGATGTTGTCGTGCCATGTGGGTCTCTCCCTGGCTGGCCAGGAATCGAACCAGCGCTGTGGAGGCTGCAGACAGCTTCACAGCACTGCGCTCAACCCACTGCACCACTGGGGAGGCCCCAGAACCCTATTTAATTGAGTTTGGAGACTAGAGAATGCCCAGGCATGAACAAATCAACTTGCATCTCCCATGGGAGAGGACGCTATTTCCTTTCTGGAGGACTGAGAAGGTGGTCCTCCAGAGGTTATTTAGGGAGTTGTTATCCTTAGATTTGGGAAAGTACACATGCATCTCAACATGATCACACTCTCCAATCTGCCCTTTCTCATGCTGTTTATTTCCAAATAAACCCAGTTTATTGTTGAAAGAACTGGAAAAATACAAAATGGAAAAGACAAGTGTATAGCAAAATCTGAAGTTACCCCAACCCATTCAGAAACTTCATGGTAGTTGCTGACAAGAGGGGACAATGCTAAGTGAAACAAGTCAGAAGGAAAAAGATAAATAGTCGATGGTGTCAATTATATGTTGAAAACAGAGATAAAAACAAAGGGACAGATGAAGTCCAACTAACCATAAACCCTAGAAATCTGATTCTAGATTGAGGCTACCAGATGTGGAAGGGCAGATGGAAGGGTGAGAACAAGTGGATAAGAAGAACAATGGACTATGGTGGAGGACTATGGGGCTTTGGTGGTGGGTGGAGGTGATAACAGCACCTACAGGGGGAGATCCCGTACCTCTAAAACAAAAATAACATTCTAGACCACAGTTACCCTAACTAAAAAATATTAAACAAAAAATGAGGACAAAAAAAAGTTAAAACTCAACCAATCTAAATGCTGCTGAGGACTGAGCTTTAACACCATCTGGTATTTGTAAATGGTGCTGCAATTATTCACTGTGATTTAATGTTTTTGTATTCTTAAGTTCAATATGTAAGAGTAGAATTGATGGATCATCTGGTAGAACTATTTTTAATATTTTGAGAAAACTACGTACTGTTTTCCATAGGAGCTGGACCAGTCTACATTCCCACTAACAGTATACAGGTGTTCCTTTTTCTCCACATCTTTGCCAATAATTGTTGTTTCTGGTCTTTTTGATATAGATGGCATATCAAAAAGATATGAGGGGCCTCCCCGGTGGCGCAGCGGTTGAGCGCTGGGTTGCGAAGCTGCCCGCGGCCTCTGCGGCACCGGTTCGATTCCCCGGTTGCTCCCCGGCCACCGGAGGAGGGTCCCACATGGCGCGCAGACCTCTCCTGCCACCCGCTGCTCCCCTCAGCAGTGTACTTCGGTCCTTCTGCCTGCTCTGCTCCCCGCTCTGGCTCTGGTGAATTCTCTCACCCTCCCGCGCTTCTGACTGTACCCAGTGCATGTATAAACAAAAAACAAACAAACAAACAAACCAGCAAAACAAATAAATAAAGCATGCCTCTATAAAAAAAAAAAAAAAATGAGGTGGCATCTCGTTGCAGTTTTGATTTGCATTTCCCTGATAATAACTGATGATGAACATGTTTTCATGTGTGTGATGACCCAGTGAATGTCTTCTTTGGAGAAATGGCTGTTTATATATTATACCAATGTTTTGATTGGGTTATTAGTTTTCTACTTGTTGAGTTGTATGATTTCTTTGTAGGTCTAAGATATATACCCCCTCTCAGAAGTATGGTGTGAAAATATTTTCTACTATAGTGCATATATATAGTGCATGAAAGTTTCACTATGCAAAAGTTTTTTTAGTTTGAATATGTCCCAAAAGCTTATATTCTCTCTCTTTTTTTTTTCTTCTCACTGTCAGTGATAAATCTACAAAGATCTAAGACAGTCTATGTAGAGGAATGCTTTGGCTATATTTTCTGCTATGTATTTTATGGTTCAACATCTTACATCAAAGTTTTTTTTTTTTTTTAAGATTTGTTTATTTTTATACAATAACCAGGGCACAGGCCAGCTGCGTGGGAGGGCAAGAGGATTCACTGGTATCAGAGTGGGGAACAGAACAGGCAGACTGATGAAATGCACTGCTAAGGGAGCAGTGGGCGAGATAGGAGAGGTCTGCCTTGCCATGTGGGATTCTCGCCAGCCAGCCGGGATCCAACCCGCACTGCAGAGGCTGAGGACAGCTCCACAGCATGGTGCTCAGCTGCCTGCACCACCAGGGAGACCCCACATTAAAGTTTTTTTTGTTAAGATTTATTTATTATGCATACAAGAACTGGGGTACAGGCCAGAGGTGTGGGGGGTGATGAAAAGATTCACCAGAGACAGAGTGGGGAACAGAACAGGCAGATTGACAGAAATACACTGCTGAGGGGAGCAGGGGGCGAGTCAGGAGAGGTCTGCTGTGCCATGTGTGTAGCTCCCTGGCCAGGGATCGAACTCGTGCTGCAGTGGCTGCAGATTGATTCATCGGTTGCATCTTGATTCCTTGTGCCTTACCAGGGAGGCCCCTTACATCAAAGTTTTTTTGTTTTTGTTTTTTTTATCAATTGTAAGTTAAAATTTGTGTATGGTGTGAGATAGCGAGCTAGCTTCATTCTTTTGAATGGGGCTGTCTCCAGTTCTATAAACATGGTTTAATGAAGAGGTTTTACTTGCTTCAATGTATATTCTTTGCTCCTTGGTCATAGATTAGCTATAGGTGTGGGTTTATTTTGGTTATTCAATTCTATTCTGTTGCTGTAGATGTCAGTTTTATTCTAGTACCACACTATTTTAGTTATTTTAGCTTTGTACTATAATTTGAAGTCTGGACATGTAATACAAATATAAAGAATGTTTTCTTCCTCTTTTTTGTCACAAATGTTTTCCGCTATTATGATTCCATGTGAATTTAAGTAATATTTGTTCTATTTCTTTGAAGAATTCCATTAAATCTTTGGTAAAGTTTGCACTGAATCTATATATTACTTTGGGTAAAATGGTCATTTTTGTCAAGGTTAATTCTTCCAATCTATGAGCAGGGACTATCTTTCCATTTCTTTGTGTTTTTAATTTATTTCAACAATATCCATATTTTTCTTTGAATAGGTTCTTCACCACCTTAGTTAAGTCCTAAGTATTTTTTTTTGAAAATGTACATGAGATTGTTTTGTGATTTCTTTCTCCTTTAACTCATTCTTTACATATAGGTACATCCCTGATTTTTATATACTGTTTGTAAATTGCCACTTTGCTGAACTGTTTTATTATTTCACTTAGATTTGTTAGGGAAGTCTCTAGGGTTTCTATGTATATTATCATGTCATCTGTAAATAATGATAGCTTTACCTCTTCTTTCCCAATTTTGATTACTTCTTATTCCTAATTGCTCTAACTAGGACCTCCAATACTGTGTTGAATAACGATGGTGAGAGTGAACATCCTTGTCTTGTACCATATCTTAGTGGAAAAGTTGAGTTTTTCAGAATTGAGAGTGATGTTAGCTATGAGTTTTTAATAAATGATCTTTCATATGTTGAGGTCCCATCTATCACAACATTTTGCAGGTTTTTATCATAAGTGGATGTTGACTTTTAACAAGTGCTCTCTTGGAATTTATTGATATGATCACAGGATTCAAAACTTGCCTTTTATTGAGGTGGTGAATTGCGCTCGTTGATTTTCACATATTGAACCATCTTTGTGTCCCTGGAATAAAAACAATTTGTCAGTGGTGTATGAACCTTATCATTGATTGCTGAATTCAATTTGATAATTTTTGGGAGGGATTTTACATCAAAGTTCATTAAAGAAATTGTAGGAACTTGAGAAAGATAGGTAACTGGGCCTCTGACATTTTGGTAGAACTCACTTGTGACACCATTTGGTCCTGGAATTTTTATTTTTGAAAGACTTTTGATTCAATCTCCTTGCTTGTAATTAATTAAATAGGTTTTCTATTTCTTCTTTAAATAGGTTTTCTATTTCTTTTCTATTTCTTCCTGTTTCAATCTTGGATGGTTATATATTTCTAGGAATTTCCATCTCTGTAAGTTATTCAATTTATTAACATATAAATTTCATAATAAATTCTTATGACCTTCTAAATCTGAGATATTTGTTATAAATTCTCCTCTTTGCTTTCTGACTCTATTCATTTGAGTTTATTTTTATTTATTTTATTTATTCTCTTTTTTTCTTAGTGAGACTAAAAGTTTGTCTATTTTTTTTATGTCAGAGTATGAGCTTTTGTGGTCATCTGAACTCTTTTCAATTTCTATTTCATTTATTTCTGCTCTAATTACAATTATGTCCTTCCTTCTAATGGCTTTTGGTATTGTTTCATTAAAATTTTCTAATTCCTTAAGATGAGAGATAAATTTGTTATGTAGTTTTTTTTTTTTTTTTTTAGCTATTTCCTTCTCCTTGATGTGGGTCTGTATTGCTATGCACATCCCTTTCAGTATTGCCTTTTTTGTGTGTCCCATAAGTTCTGTAATCTGTCCTCATTGTCATTTGTCTTAAAGGATTTTAAACTTTTTCCTTGGTTTCTTACTTAACCCAATAGTCATTCAGTAGTGTGTGTTTTTCCAGCTTTCTTCTGTGGTTGATCTCTAATTTGATACCATTGTTTTGGGGGGAAGATATTTGCAACATTTTCAATTTTCATGAATTTGTTGATATGCATTTATTGACCCTCTGTGGTAATCATGGGGATTGTCCCATGTTTACTTGAGAAGAATATATATTAAGACTTTGTAGGGTGCTGTGCCCTATAAATGTCTATTAATTCCATGTGGCATAATTATTTATTAAAGCCTACCTTGTCCTTACTTATTTCCTGTCTAATTGAACTGTCCATTGGTAGATGTGGGATGTTGAAACCCCTATCATGAATGTATTCCTCCCAATATCTGTTTTCAAGTTTGATAGTAATTGCTTTATATATTTTGATATTATATTTTTGGTGCATATAAATGGATGAGTTATACCTTCTTGATCTATTATTCCATTAATCATTTTATACCATCCATCACTGTATCTTATTGTATACTTTAGCTGGAAATCTATTTTATCAGATGTAAGTATGGCTGGCCTGCCTTCTTGTGGGTTCCATTTGCTTGTGGGTTGTTTTCCTAAATTCTGAACCTGTTTTTATATTTGTAGCACAGGTGCATTTCCTGGAGAGGGCATAAACTTGAACTCTGTTTTCTAATCCAACCAGACACTTAGTGCCTTTTAGTTAGTGAATTAAGTCTATGTACATTTATTTAATGTTTATTTATATTTGACACCTCGTATGTTGTCCTTAATTGTGTGGCTCAATGTATTTCCTTGTTCAGTTCATTGTGAGTTCTTCTCTTCAATTTAGATCTGAGAGGTCGTTTCAATAGTTCTTGGAAAGAGGGTCTAGCACTGGCAAACAAGTTCAACTTTTGTTTGTTTGAGAAGTACATTACTTCTCCATTATATCTGAATAAGAGCCTTGCAGTGAAGAAGAGAATATTCTTGGAGGCAATTTTTATCTTTGTCTTTTGAACTACATCATTTCATTTTCTCCTTACCTATAGTGTTTCTTCAGAGAAGTCAAACGTAAGTTTGATTGGGTTTCCTTTATAGGTTTTGTACTTCTTTCCCCTAGCTAGAATTCCCATTTTTTCTTTCTCTTGATCTCTTGGAAGTTTCACTAATCTGTTTCGTGGTGTGTGTCTCATTATGTTTTGATGCCCTGGTGTTCTCTTAAGAGTCATGCACTTGTATAATTAGTTCCTTCATTGGCTTTGGGAAGTTTCCCTCTATTATTTATTTAATATTTATTTAAATAAGTTATCTGCTCCCTTCCCCTATTGGGATAACAATTATTCTTATATGCCTTCTCATGGAGTCAGATAATCTAAAAGCATTTTTTTTTTCACATCTCTCTCTTCTTCCACCTGGATTCTTTGTGTATTATCATCATCAAGATCATGGATTTGTTCTTCCATTTTGGTATTCTCCTTCCATAGCTTTCTCCAGATTTTTTTTGTATCCTCTATTGATCCTTTTATACCCTAAATCTCCGTCATTTAATTATTCAAAATATAAATGTCTATCTTCTGATCATTAATTTCCTTTCTAAAAACATTCATTTTGTTTTCTGAGTCTTCTTGTATATGTATTTGATCAATTTCTGTGTCTCCTTAAATTTCTTTGAATTTTATTATTATGTCAATTTTGAACTCTGTATCTGATAGAAAGATATGTCTTTCTATCAGATATCTTTATGATTGGGTTCAGGAGAACCCAAACTTAAGTTTCCATTTGTTATATTTTTCCAACTCCCCATTATTTGCTAAGTATATGTGGCATAGAACTCCCACCTTAACAGTAGATGGCACTGTCTGTCAGGGAGAATTAAATTGTAGTTGGGACTTCTTTGGGCAGAGGAGGATCTTAAAGTGTTCATTGCTGGTAAAGCGGTTGTCCCTCATGCCTATGGCACCACTCATACCTCTATGGGTTTCAGACCAGTGTGTCTAAAATGTGTGATCTGGGGTCCTCCCTGATGGCGCAGGCAGTTAAATGCAGCACCGTGAAGCTGTCTGCATCCTCTGCGGTGCTGGTTCAATCCCTGCCGGCCTCAGAGCAACCCACATGGTGAGCAGACCTCTCCTGACTCACCCGCTGCTCCCCTCAGCAGTGTATTTCGTCAGTCTGCCTGTTCTGTTCCCAGCTCTGTATCTGGTGAATCCTCTCACCCTCCTGCATGTGGACTGTACCCTGGCTCTTGTATAAATAAAATAAATCTTTAAAAAAAAATAAAATGTGTGATCTGGGTTTTCAGTGCAACTTCCCAGCATAGCTTTACTGTGTCCACCCAATCTCTGTATCTTATGTGCCTTCCCCAGAGAGAAAGCAGTGGGGGAAGTCATGCCTTTCTGAGCTTTGTCACCTCATTGAGTGTCCTGATTTCCTGACACCCCCTCACTCTCACCAGCACTCTATATCATATCTCCCAAAGTTAGATCCACAGAAATGTTTTCCATACTATCCACATGTGGGTATGATCAATGATTTTTTTTCCCCAGCAGCTCTTCCCCACTCATGTATATGCCCATAGTTTAATTTCTTCAGTGTCTCTTCTCTCTCATATGGCCAGTGTTGGTCTCCAATGATCATTTAGTTTTCTAATTTCATCTCAGTTCACAGAATCCTCAGAGTTCAGTACCCATCTGCACTTTTGCAATTCATTCTCCTAGGAGAGAAGCAGGGAACTTGCTCTTATACCATCTTTCCCTTTTTTACTTTAATTATTTTATTCTAGGAAAGGTCATTCCTATCAAATAAACTATTATAATAAAGAAGGCAAGTTAAATAAAACATCCATGTATTATTGTCCAAATATAGTCCTAAGTCCTCAAAAATTAAAATATTTTTGTTCTTCTATTACAGTAAAGTCAATGTTGTCCATGAAGCCTTCAATAACTCTTTAGATATGATTTCTCTCAAGATTCTTATATGATGAAGTTGAATTACAAACCATTTTTTCATTCTTTGCTAATTATTATGTATAGATAATTTCCAGTCAAAACCTAACCTCCTGGAGAACACAGAAAATACACTTGTTTCCTATGGAATTATCTGTACCCTCTAGACTAGTAACTAAGTACAAGTTTGTCATATGCTGCATGTTACTTGATTTCTTAGCAAATTCTCAACAAATGGGGAAGGAAGGAGCAGTTGATCAATGATACACGTATCACACATTTGGCTAAAATGTAGTCACATAAATATTGTACCTAGAAATAGCTTTCTAACTGTGGACATTATTTCATTGTGAAGTAAAATAAGAACACATTTTCTTATCATAATGTATGATTCAGTCTTATTACTAATTCAGATTGTCCTTGAATCTAATTAGTAGATTGTATTATTATTTTATATTTTAAATATATATAAGCCAAATTCCAAATATATGTCTTTTTAAGTAAAATTCAATTAAACTGCTCTCTGTACATCACCAAACTTAGTAATCTTATAATCCTTATCACTTTTATGAAGCATACATTTGGATTCTTTTATGAAGAATTGAAAATAGAGAGTAATCCTTTTGAAATAAAGACTTGAAACTCTATCATTGCTTTCCATTTCACTTGTTATCTTTACATTGTGATGATTAGGCTGTTTTCAAACTTCCAAATCAACATAAAGAAACTAGAGCACTCTGTATATTGACAGAGATACTTACAATGTCTGCCTGATTTAAATTGTATACCCGAGGGCAGAAACAGAAGTTTTTCTATCCTGGATAAAATATAAGCCAGACACCAAATAATATATAATAAAAGTAATGACAGTATTTTCTCATCTCCTGTTAGTGTTTGAAACAACATCAAGGAGACAGTGGTTAGGGAATTTTCTTTATGTTTATTTGCTTAAAGCATATTGTGCTGCTTCCTTTAGAACACTTTATGAATATTTTTATTTAATTTGATAAAGTGCTGTTATAGTATTTCTAAGGTAAGAAAACACTTGGCAAATGTGAACTTTAGGTAGATTGGCAGAAGTTCTTTTTGTTTCACTGTTTCATAAACTACTAAATAAAATTAGAGGGAAAAGTATTCCCCTGCCTCACACAAATGAGGGTTCATATTCAGAGAATACGTTTCCATTATAATTACTGCAAATCATCTTCAAATGTAAAAGTTTAAACAACAATCATTTTATTATAGTTATGGATCCTCTGTGAATGGGGAGGGCACCTCAGGGATGGTTTCTCACTGTGCCATGTCTGGGACTCTGAGGAATCCAAGGCAAGGGACAGAAGATGGCCTCCTAAAACCATGTAGAGACTTATTCTTTCAACATGGCTGCACCTGAGTTAGGATGACATACAAGTTACAACTGCCAGAGTGCTTATGTAGATACAGTGTCTCCACATGACTTCACTCCTTCACCACAGTGTTATCTTAGTTAGGCTTGTTGGATCTTATCTGTCAATTCATGGCTCCAAGAGTGTGTCCCATAGTACAAAGATAAAACTGCTTAGCCCTTTGTGAGTTATTCCAAGAAGTTTCACAACATCATTTCTGGTGTTTTCTACGTGTCAAAGTACATTCAAAACCCACCCAGTTTCAAGAGGAAGAAAATAAGAGTCTACCTCTTGATGCAGGAGTAACAAGTTTGCATTGTACAAGAGTATGTGCAACAGAAGATAAGGGTGACCATCATTGGAAAATGAAATGTGTCACAAATGGACTGAACCCTATATACCTTCACGAAGGTAGAGTGAAACTTGCTTGATGAAGGCCTCTTGCTTAGCTGGGTTGCCTCTTTATCTCCCATATCAATCAGCGCTTGCTATATTTAGTAGCCCATAAATGTTTATTAAACCCAAATTTGAATTAATCCCATTAGTCTGTTCAGTGAGGACCCATGAAAACATGCACTTAACATCACAAAAGAAAATACTACTTGTCCTATTAATAAAATAATAATTAATATTAATGTTTCAAGCAGCTCATTTGTAGACATAAAATATTTATATCAGTTTCCTGAAAGGCAATTCTTGCTAGTACAGACTCTGATGTGAAGTATGTTTATTGTTCAGTTCCTGGGATACTGCCTACAAAAGTGAGTCCTTGAACAAATTATTCACTGAACATTGGTTTTATTATTTGCCATAGATAATTAAATTTAATAAACAAGTACCTGATACACTCCCTGTAATTGATAGAACTTGTGGTCCTGTATCCCTACCCAGTCTTTGTGGAGGCAGCTGATTCTATTCTATTCTATTCTATTCTTTTTTAATTTTTTTTTTAAGATTTATTTATTTATTTATTTATACAAGCACTGGGTACAGTCAGAAGTACGGGGGGTGGGAGGGGAGGAGGATGAGAGAATTCACCAGAGCCAGAGTGGGGAGCAGAACAGGCAGAGTGACGAAGTACACAGCTGAGGGGAGCAGCGGGCGGCAGAAGAGGTCTGCACTCCATGTGGGACCCTCGCCCAGCAGCCGGGGATCGAACTGGCGCTGCAGAGGCTGCGGGCAGCTTTGCAACCCAGTGCTCAACAGCTGAGCCA
This sequence comes from Talpa europaea, assembly GCF_964194135.1. Lineage (NCBI taxonomy): Eukaryota > Metazoa > Chordata > Mammalia > Eulipotyphla > Talpidae > Talpa > Talpa europaea. The sequence continues at coordinate 59,491,973 of NC_140070.1, forward strand.
CCGGGGAGGCCCTCTATTCTTTTTTTTTTTTTTAAGATTTATTTTATTTATACAAGAACTGGGGTAAAGGCCAGATGTGTGAGAGGGTGAGAGGATTCACCAGAGACAGAACGGGGAACAGAACAGGCAGACTGATGAAATACACTGCTGAGGGGAGCAGCAGGCAAGACAGGAGAGGTCTGCTCCCCATTGTGGGTTGCTCCGACCCCAGCGGGGATCAAACCAGCACTGCAGAGGCTGCAGACAGCTTCACAGCACTGTGCTCAACCGCCTATGCCACCAGGGAGGACCCTACTGATTTTACTCTTACCAATACTAAAACCAAGTGAATCAGAACCAGAAATAGTTTCTTTTGGTGCATATTAATAAGTATCAGTGCAGTTTGGAATCATCACCTATCGGAGCAGAAAGCTTTCTGAATTTTAGTCGTATGACTGACTACATCAGTTTTTGTTTTTTGTTTTTTGTTAAGATTTATTTTTTATACAAGCACTGGGTACAGTCAGAAGCGCTGGAGGGTGAGAGAATTCACCAGAGCCAGAGCGGGGAGCAGAGCAAGCAGAAGACCAAAGTACAATGCTGAGGGAAGCAGCAGGTGGCAGGAGAGGTCTGCGTGCCATGTGGGACCCTCCTCCTGTGGCCGGGGAGCAGCCGGGGATCGAACCAGCTCTGCAGAGGCTGCGGGCAGCTTCGCAACACAGCGCTCAACTGCTGTGCCACCGGGGAGGCCCATGACTACATCATTTTTATCTTAAAGCTGTAAGGGTTTACTCAAAAGGAGTTGCCAGTGGCCATTTTTTTAAAAAAAGTGTTCAAACATAGACAAACTGGAATCAATCTGCTTTGGCTCAAATAAACAAACCCTAGAGGTCTGCATATGGAATTGAAATACCAGAGCAGGGTGTTGAGAGGGCCAAAAGGACTGTGGTGGAGGATAATGGTACTTTGGTGATGCTTGTGGTGTGATAACATATACCTGAAGAGGGGTTATCCATTACTTACGAATCACATACATGTTGTAAACTAACGTATTCACAATAAAAAATAAATAAATAAATATAAATATGCAAACTAAAAATAATGTAACATTATTGATGTTTTAAAAAGTTTATTTGCATTGCAGAATCTGGCCTTGTCCCAAGGTTCTAGAATTTTTGTCTCTGTTACATGCATACACATTTATAAACTATGAATAAACTGTATTTTGATTTTCACTCTTCCTTCTCTCCCAAAATTAACTATAGGATCATCTAAACTTGGATCCCAAGGGAGACTTATGTTATTCTTATCTAAAATATTCCAGTAAGAATCATAAAAATATGGAGTTTGAGGTAGAACAAACCTCTAGCATAGCTTGTAAACTCCTTTGAACACTCACAAAAGTCAGAGCTTGGCTGCTTATGTAATGTTCTCTCCCTGGTTCTATAAGTTCCATTTCCTTGCCTTCCAAAATTGGATTCCTGAAGTACATTCCAGCCTTATCTTTCTTGTGATATGTACCCTTTCCTATGAAATAGTGAGTATCCATCCCCAACTACTAACTAGAGTTTTTGTAAATACATTTTTTTTACCTGAGGTACTTTCCAGATTCTTGAAGCTTTTTCTTCCTTTTGGCAGGGGAAGCATGAGATCTCAGGGTTGGGGTAAAGGTAAGGGGAAATATGAGGGAATGCTTTTACTCCAAACAGGCTGACTTTCTTATAGTGCCTAAGATCAAATATAGTGTGGATTAATTTCCTCTAAAGAGCATCTTTAGTCTTAAAATAAGCTTGTATTTTTCTATTACTAATGAGCTTGACGTTATTTCATATGGATAAAAATCTGTCTTTTTCGATCTTCTCTCATACCCTAAGTTTATTTACAAAGTGTCTCCATATTCAATGAAAGCATTTCTTTCTGAGCCATCCAGACAAATGGTCTGTACTAAATAAGCACAATTCTCTATGCTGTGCTAGGTTTCTTGCATTTACTAGAAAAACAAGATAACGGAGTTGTAGGAAGAATTTCAAGTCAGCCTGAATGACCTGAAGGAATACTTCACTTCCAACTCTTTCTAGGTCCATTTAGTACTATAGAATTTTTAAGAGTTTAAGGGTTACTATGGCTTTTAAAGTCCTGGAGTATTTTTACACCTCTCCTTTGGGCTACTTATGTGGTGATGGTTAAAATTCAATTCCTCAAATTTCTCCCCTAAGTTCATAAACCTTCCTAAGGTCGCTATTGTACAAGAGGCCCAACAGTTCGGGGAAACCTGAGTTTATTTTCTAATCTGTGAATGAAACATTGAGAAAGTTTCTAGAATTGAAAAACAAAATTCAACCACATAAAGTTAGAGATCTAATTGACTTTATTAAAAAATTCATGAATCAGGGCCTCCCCTGGTGGCGCAGCGGTTGAGCGCTGGGTTGTGAAGCTGCCCACAGCCTCTGCAGCGCCAGTTGGATCCCCAGCCGCCAGCGAGGGTCCCACATGGCACGACAGACCTCTCCTGCCATGCCCACTGCTCCGCTCAGCAGTGTATTTCGTCAGTCTGCCTATTCTGTTCCCTGCCCTGGATCTGGTGAATTCTCTCACCCTCCAGCGCTTCTGACTGTACCCAGTGCTTGTATAAATAAATGAATGAATGAATAAATAAATAAATAAATAAATCTTAAAAGAAAAAAAAAAATTATGAACCAGCAACATCCTACCTAACAAAAAGAAATGTTCTGCAAGGTGCTGCACAAAATGGAAAGTTTTTATAGCAGAAAGAGAGTGGGCCAAGGTTGTTAGTAAGAGAAGAAAGATTATTTCCAGCAGAGCCAACCTCCCCTCAGGGAAAGGCAGAGGGGTTTTATCATGCAGATCACTTCATTAGTGTTAACTACAAAAGTCCAGATTGATTGATTTAAATTTTCACTTTGGGGAGAGCCTGATATTGCACTTGGTTAGGTATTAAGTTTTGGTGGGTCCCTGAATGACTCTATTTTGGGTTTGTTTGTTTGTTTATTTGTTTTTAATATTTGGAACAACTAACTTCTCATAATTCAATTCCATGGTTTATGCCAAAAAGGGAAAAGAGCAAGGAAGAGAGATTTACATTTACATATCTCCAAGACTCCATTTGTCTTTCCTATCAAAGACTGGGTGCCCACTGTGAGTGTGAGAAGAAAGATGAGAAACAAGGATGTGTTTTTTACTTAGTCCTGCCCATGTTAGTTCTATCACACTTTTTGTTCAGGAAAGTTAGGGAATGTTGAAGGCTGAGGGACTACATACAACCTTCCCTATACATCCAGTAAACTCAACCCAAAGAAGATATAGGTTCCTGGACATATTTCCTTCCTGCCCCATAAAGCTGAAGAATGAAGGTTGCCTTGTTGTTTGAGGTGGCTCTGGAGAGCTTACTATAGGCTCCCCTTCAAGGCACTTATTCCACATATACTAGCTCACTCCAAAAATCTTCACCTTTTTAAAGTTCCTATTGTCTTTCCAATTTGAGAAGAGTTTGAGATATTTAAAAATGAACCTGGGGCCTCCCCGGTGGCACAGCGGTTGAGTGCTGAGCGCTGGGTTGCGAAGCTACCCGCAGCCTCTACAGCGCCAGTTCGATCCCCGGCTGCTCCCCGGCCACCGGAGGAGGGTCCCACATTGAGCGCAGACCTCTCCTGCCTCCCATTGCTCCCCTCAGCAGTGTACTTCGGTCCTTCTGCCTGCTCTGCTCCCCGCTCTGGCTCTGGTGAATTCTCCCACCATTCCGCGCTTCTGACTGTACCCAGTGCTTGTATAAATAAATAAATAAATCTTTAAAAAATTAAAATAAAATAAAAATAAAATAAAATAAAAATGAACCGGATTTTACACAAAATATAATAGGATGGAAATGTTAAACAGTTCTTTTCAGAGTTTTAAGATATGGGTAATCTTTTATTACTTTATGTTTTCTATTTTTCTCAAGCATGTGCATATAACTATTAATTTGATAATATAAAAGGCAGACTTGAAAAAAATTTAAGAATGATCTCTTGGATGAGCTAAGTGTTTATATTAATAGTCATGTCATACATGATATCTCACTAAGGTAAAAGTAATTAATGAGAATTTCACAAGGAAATGATGAAATAAACTTTTTTTTTAAGATTTATTTATTTGGGCCTCCCCTGGTGGCACAGCAGTTGAGCGCTGAGCTGCAAAGCTGCCCACAGCCTCTACAGCGCCGGTTTGATCCCCAGCCACCAGCGAGGGTACCACATGGTGTGCAAACCTCTCCTTCTGTGCCCACTGATCCCCTCTGCAGTGTATTTCGTCAGTCTGCCTGTTCTGTTCCCCGCTCTGGCTCTGGTGAATTCTCTCACCCTCCTGCTGACTATACCCAGTGCTTGTATAAATAACTCTTAAATAATAATAAAAAAATAAAGATAGATTTATTTATACATACTGTAACAGGGTGGTCCCCAGGAAAGGGGAGGTTCCAGGTTTCCTGCCCCACCCAAAAGGAGGGTGGAGCTGAGCAGGGAGAAGAAGAAGCTGTAGAGGAGACTGAGGGAGGAAGGAAGCAGGATGGAGAGCCAGAAGGAGACCTGAATGAGGCACATGGAGCTGAGAGACATGTGAAGAAACTACACTTGCCTTTTGGTAGTGGATTGGTTGACACAGATGTGGGTGAGAGACCTGTGGAGAGGTAACAATGGCGGTTTTTGTCTTGATTTTGATTTTGCTCTTTTCTTCCAGACTTGTCTGGTGGTTTCTGATCCTTTTCTGTGGGTCCCCACTGGAAGATGATTTAGATTTGTGGCAGACTTTGGGGCCTTGCTCTGGGCCAATCCAATTTGGGTGGACTTTTACCCATGAGGGGATGGGTAACTTTGGGTGCTTGATTTAGAAACTATATTCTTTGCCTTTCCTGTATTGTTTCCTAATTGTATTAATGTTCCTTCCCATTAAAGTCTCATATGTTTTGTGTTGATGCGGCAGATGGCATTTAGAGCAGGCAGGTTTGCAGGGTCCGGGCTGCCCCTCTCCTCCCTGCCCTGTAACAATACGAGAACTGGGGACAGGCCAGAGGTGCAGGTGGTGGGGGGGTGGTGATGTTGTAGAGCAACCCCGATACAAAACAGGGTGCCTGACTGTGGGTCCTCACCCGCGCGCTTAAAAGGACTTATCAATGCTCTACTGCAGGCACACGTGAAAGGTTAATAAAAGGTTTATTTACAAGGGAAGGGGAAATGAAATGTACAGCTCAGGGAGAAAAGTGGGAGACAAAGTTTTAAATGAGTCCTACCCAATCCGCCGATCAGGAATCCCAAATGGCGCTCTCAGAGTTGGCTGCCAGCCAGGAGCAGTGAAGCCAGGAGGCGAGCGATCGCGAGCCAGAGAGCGCCCAAGGCCCACGTGTTTGGTTTTTATATCCAACCTGGCTACCCAACTCCACCCTCAGGTCCCAGCCACCCTCCCTTGGTGGTGATGGGATTTTTCTTTCCCAATGTCTTGATGGCTTTAGTCTGGAGTGGGGGTGGGGTCCACAAAGCCTGTATGGGATTAACTCAGGACATCATTTCCCCCTAACAGTGAGAAGATTCACCAGAGACAGAGTGGGGAGCAAAACAGGCAGTGCTACTGAAATACACTGCTGAATGGAGCAGCGGGTAAGGCAGGAGAGGTCTGCTGTGCCATGTGGGTCACCTCCCTGGCCTTGGATAGAACTCATGCTGCAGTGGCTGGCAATAGCTTGATAGCTCTGTGCCACCAGAGAGTCCCCTAAACTTTTTTAAAATAATTTTTACGTATGTATGTATGTATTTATTTATTTATTTTGGTGTAGTAGACAGGGGTATAGGCCAGACATTAGGAGGCTAAGGGACATGAAAGGATTCATTAGAGACATAATGGGGAGCAGAACAGGATTTACTGAAATACACTGCTAAGGGTAGCTGCAGGCAAGTTAGGAGAGGTCTGCTGCAACATGTGGGTTAGTTCCCTGCCTGGGGATCAAACTCAGGCCTTAGCAGTGATAGTGCTGAGACTTAACCCCTAGGTCACCAAAGAGGCCCAAGAGAAACTTTCTAATTGTAGAACATTCTGAGAAAGATTAGGACAAGTTTGTCCGAAGAAAAAAAAATAGCAAAAGGGAACAATGCTTCCTTATTCTCACATTTTTGTGCCTAAGTCTTTCTATGCTAATAGAAAATTCAGAGTAATTGATTCTTAACTATACAATTTTCTTTAATTTAAGCAACAGAAAAAATATATTAGAATTGACTCTACTTTGATCAAAGCATTGTTATTTTAATATCATCGCTTTGAAAACAATGAAATGAGAATGGAATTACTTAATGAGTACCTATTATGGACCAAGTTAGATATGTTAGATACTTGAACATATTCTTTGTTTTACTAATAACCTCATGGGTATTATGCTTACTTTCCAGCTGAATAAAGGGAAGCTTAAAAAGATTAAATTTATTAAGGTCTTATAACTAGTAAATTGAAGTAACATGATTCAAAACAGATTGTTCTGGTTCAAAGTTTTTCCTGGAAACCAAAATGAAAGCAAATTATATATAAATAGTAACTTATTTTGAGATTAGTATCAAGATAAGATGGGGTCATTTAATACATTTTTGTCATGGTAATATTTCATATTAAGTCTTTTGGGAAAATACTGCTTACTTGCATGTGTAGTCCTTAATTTTTGAATTTATAAGGACCATAAAGATAAGAATAATTAATATATCTTATTTAATTTTTAGCAGGTTCCAGGCATTGTTATAGACACTTAAATAAACTAACTCATTTTATTCTCACAGCAGCATCATTTGATAAGTATTATTATGCTTTGCATTTAAGGAAAAATTAGGAGATTGCTGGTGATTTTCAAATTAATAAGTCAGAAAATAAGGGCAGATGGGTTAGTATGTTTACAAAACAACTTGAAATTTATGAGAAAGATACTGTAAGTATTAATTAGTTTCAGTTACAAGATTAAGTAGGTCCTCCTTATTCCAGTTTCAAGAAAGAGAACATGGCAAATAGCTCAAAAGAAATCAAAGCAGTAATGTAACCGGGTGGTCCCCAGGAAAAGGGGAAGTTCCGGGTTCCCTACCCCACCCAAAGGAGGGTGGCGCTGAGCAGGGAAGAGAAGAAGCTGGAAAAAGAGACTGGGGAAGGAAGGAAGCAGGATGGGAAGCCAGAAGGAGACCTGGAGGAGACACATAGAGCAGAGACACACATGAAGAAACTGCACTTGCCTTTTGTCATGGACTGGTTGACACAGATGTGGGTGAGAGACCCATGGAGAGGTGAAAATGGCAGCATTTGTCTTGATTTTGATTTTTGTCTTTTCCTCCCAAACTTGTCTAGTTGTTTCTGACCCTTTTCTGTGGGTCCCTGCTAGAAGGTGCTTTAGTCTTGTGGCAGGGTTTTGGGTCTTGCTCTGGGCCAATCCTGTTTGGGTGGACTTTTACTCACAAGGGGACGGGTAACTTTGGGTGTTTGATTGAGAAACTCTATTCTCTGTCTTTTCAGTATTGCTTACTAATTGTATTAAAGTTCCTTTCCATTAAAGTCTTTTACATTTTGTGTTGATGGGGTCATTGCAGAACCTGTTTAAAACAGGCAGGTTTGGGAGTTCTAAGGTACCTCTCTCCCTGCTCTGTAACAGTAATGTATATCCCATGAGGCATGAGATCCCTAATATATTTTTAAAAAGAGGAACAAGGCTTCAACATTTTTTTTTGTCATTGCTTATCAACCATTAAATATTTTAATTTAATGTTGAGCAACATTTAACATTTATGTGTCTATATAAACCTCTTCAAAGTAAATTAACTTTTTAAACTGACTGATGTAGTTTTGTAGAGTTAGTGCAGGGTCCTTGGGTTCACTCTGGGAAAGGTTTCGCCAGAGCTCCTGTTTCGGCAGCATGCAGCGAGTTCCCCAGGCGAGTTTCTCCATGAGACAGAGACATTAGTTATATTTGAAGAACAAGTTTATTAGGGAAAGGGACAGGTTTTGCTAAGAGATGCCCGCATGGTTGCAGGCAGGCAGCGTTGAGGAGAGCTGCCTCAGCTGAGGGAGGTCAGTGAAGAGAAGTTCCGGCATGGTACAGGTCATGGGCAGCCAGAAAGCTGCTGCTCTGCAGAGGGAGGGAGTTGGTAAAAAGAGGCACCTGCATAGTCACAAGTGGGCAGTGGGATTGCTGCCCCGTTGTGGGGGCTGTGTTAGGTTTTATCATTTTCAGGGAGGGGCTCATCTTTGTGGGTAGATGGTTTCTGCTCTTGACAGTTCTTATAGCAGTCTGATAGTTACTGGGTGTTGTGCCTCCTGATCTGGGCCATGATGCCTAAGGGTCTTGGTTTCAATAAGTAGGTTAATGGCTTACGCTAATCCCTTCTATCACTACCTCCTTGTGTGAGTTATGTTCGTGACCTTGTATTGCCTTTCTTCCATCACTGACCATTGTGTTAACTTATCATATTGCTTTATTCTAGTTCTAAGGGGATAATTAAAGGGTTGGTTTTTGTTGTTGTAACTGTAATTTGAGCCTGTGAAGTAGGTTAACCTTTAAAATAAACTTATTCAAAATATTTTCATTTGTTATGAAATAAAGTTGCATATCATACATATATTACATTTTTGGAATTTCAAATTTGCTATATTTTGGGATTTTTATACAAACTGGAATATTACCCAGCAATCAAAAAAGATAAACACATGCAATTTGGAGCAACATGGATGGCGCTGGAAGGGATCATGCTCAGCGAAATAAGCCAGAAAGAAAAAGAAAAATACTGGATGGTCTCACTCATAGCAGGAATTTAGAAAACCTAAATAAGGGACCAGGAAAAAGACTAATTATAATAAAGAAAAAATCAAAATCAACAAGCAAGTATAAACCAGAGACACACTATGGCGGCGGGGGAGGGGTTGAGAAAAGGAGGGATTAGGGTCAAAATAAGGGGTGTGAGAATTGTACGGGGAATATAACCAAAATGAAAATGCATACATTGTGCAAAGATGAAAAAAGATGTAAGAATTATATAAAATAAAATATTTAAATTAAAAAAATAAAAATAAAAAAATAAATGGATATAAAAAAGAAGAGAGGTTTTCTCATAATTTTTTTCAAAAAATAATTAATAAAATATATTACAGATTAATTTTTCTTCTAGTTCTAATAGGGCCTCAACCCCAAAGAGTGTATCCTTTGCCCTCTATAGAACTAATTCATTCTTATTGAATTGATGCAACAATCATATTGCCAGGAAGTATCAATACTTACTACAAGTTTTTATATTTTATATTTATATTACTACAACCAGATAGTACTAGTTGTAGCCGAACAAGACAGGCTTTATTAGAAAGACTCATGTATGGCTATGGCATAGCAAATTTGGCAAAGGAGAATATAACCTGGCTCCCCAAAGGGAGGAAGGAGGAGATACTTAAAGGGCAAGTCCAGGAGGCAGAGAAAAGAAGAGCAGTGCCATTTCTTGTTCTGAGTTGGGCTATGCCCAGGCATGTGCAGACAGGTTACATGCCTCAGCTTTCTCCCTTCAGGAAATGTTAGATAATCATTAGTAAGGATCTAATGCTTTTTATCTTTCATGGTGTAACAATGTGATATCCATAGAAAGCAGAGTTTCCCAGTTTCCTGCCCAACCCAAGGAAGGGTGGAGCTGAGCAGCAAGGAGAAGCTAGAAAAGACTGGGAGGACTGAGAAAAGAAGAGAAGAAAAGGAGGAAGGAGGAAGAAGACTTGGAGGAGGCACGTGGAGCAGAGAGATATGTGAGACATGTGAAGACATGCTTCTTGGCCTTGGTCTTATACCCAGAACTCTGAGGACATAGGAGACATTTGAAAGAGACATGGGTGACAGATGCTTGGGGAGTCTGACAGTGGCAGCCTTTATCTTGATTTTGATTTTGTTCTTTTGCCTCCAGACTTGCCTGGCCCTATCTGGCCTTTCCTATGGTTCCCCACCAGAAAGTGCCTTAGCCTGTACTTTTGGGTCTCCTCTGCCCTGCTTTGGTCCAACCCTGTTTAGGCAGGCATTTACCTATGAGGGTATGGGTAAATGTGGGGGTTTCACGGGAAACAATTTTAACTATACTTTTTTTCCTCTTCTCTAGTCTTTCTCTGTATTAAAGTTTTTTTTCTTTTGAATGATTTATGCACCAAGACTGTCTTTATGTAGCAGGTGGCAGAATTAAGAACACACAGGTCTGGGGGTCCTGGGGTGCCCCCCTCTGTCTTTCCACTGACATTTTATACTCAGGTTTTATATGAGTTTACTATTAAGTGTTTTCTTACTTATTATTAAACATTGTAATCAAAAAGAAACTGATAATATTATAGAAATACAGGTTTGTTCATATAACTAAGAAAAACTGCAGGGCTTACTGAAAAACTGGAATCCTAATAATTGCTAACAGGAGATGGAGATTTACTACATGGAACTAAATACCTCAGAATGCCTAATAATTTTTTATGTCAGTTTTTAACATTTCCCCTTTTTTTCATTTTTTTATTTTATATATTTTTTACATCATTTTTCATTTTTGCACAATGTATGCATTTTCATCTTGGTTATAGTCCCTGTAAAATCCCCACCCCCCTTGTTTTGATCCTACTCCCTCCTCCCCCACCCCCTGCAGTGTGTCTCTGGTTTATAGTTGCTTGTTGATTTTGATTTTTACTTTATTATAATTAGTCTTTTTTTCTGGTCCCTTATTTAGGTTTTCTAAATTCCTGCTATGAGTGAGCCCATCCGGTATTTTTCTTTTTCTTTCTGGCTTATTTCGCTGAGCATGATCTCTTCCAGCTCCATCCATGTTGCTGCAAATTGTATGAATTTATCTTTTTTGATTGATAAGTAATATTCCATTGGGTATATGTACCACATCTTCTATTTGATCTAACAATTCCACTCCTAGGTATTTACCCAAAGGACACAGAAACATTAATTTAAAAGGGCATTTATACCCCTATGTTTATAGCAGCACTATTTACAATAGCTAAGCTATGGAAACAACCAAAATGCCCCCAAATAGATGACTGGATCAAGAAGATGTGCTACATTTTTCCCTTTATTTCCAGAAAGGTTCCCTTTAAACTGGGCTATGATCTGTGGTAATGGCAAATCACATCTTTTTATGAATAAACTGACATTTGATTTTTTTCTCTCTCACTCTAAAATATAAAAACTTGTAAGTATTGATACTTCCTGCCAATATGATTGTTGCATAGATTCAATAAGACTCTCCTTTGTCCTCTATAGTATTAGAGCTAAACTTAACTTATCCAATGGATTTTATCATAACTATTTGGTAAAACTAAAGTGAGGGTAGAGAGAAATTATGTTTCAGTAACTCTTGATATTAGTTTCTGATCAGTATGAAAATAGGACTAGAACTTTAAATATCTAACTAGTTTGCATAAATTTGCTTCTAATAGGCTACAGCATCCCATAGACATCCCTTTACATAACTAATATCCTGGTGCTTCTGAAAACTTGAAAGTGTCCTCATCCTGAAGCCTGGAAAGAATCCTATACTGTCCTTCCCAGCACCTACTCTGCTCCCAAATAAGAAGGAGTAAGACCTTGGATTCATTATACTTGGGTAAAATCTTACCGTTTAAGAGAGTAAACTACAATCCCTACTTCTAACTTAATTTTAAAGCTCACCAAAGTTTCCTGAAGCAGAGATCATAACGATTCTGACATTGCTCTAGCTCATGACATGACACTTTTTGTCCCTTATAAAGCTGAAACCTAATAGCTTTCTCTGGTGGACTCACTAGTATGCATAGACATAGTAAACAAAACATCCTGGCTGTTTGTGACCTTACACCCTAATCTAGCACTTTAGGCCTCCCTTGGTTAGTGTTGCCCTTATAAGGGACAAATAGGATTTAAAAACAGCTCCCCAAGGGACTCTGGTGATGGTGCATGGGTGAATTGTGGTGGGAATTTTGCAGGGACTACACCAGAAAGGAGAAAGCATGCACTGTACAAAAAAAAAAGGCAGAATGATGTAAAATATATATATAATAAAATTAAATTAATATTAAAATAAAAACAACTCCCCTTTGCTAGAAACAAATGTACCCTCTGCATCCCTTTTGCTCAAACAGCACTTCAGGAATGGGTTGCCACCCCAGTGAAAACCCTGGAAACTTTCTGACAGGTTTGCTACTAATTTTGTTAGTTGACCTGGCCATTCAATAATTGGCCCTGGATGACTCTAAATAAACAACTGTAGCCTAGTCAGATTTCATGCAATAATTAAAAACTAAATGTTGTGTCTATATTCCTGACCACCCCACAATATAACACATCTGTTAAAAGACACACACTTTAATCCCAGGCATTATCAGATATCAACCGCCATCTAAGAAAAGATGGTTAAGCTCTTAAGGGAGATTTTGTACTGGGGAGAAATATCAGGGTGAGGCCAGGGTCACGGAGGTGAAGGAATTCACCAGAGACAGAGTGGAATTATTGAAATACATTGCTATGAGAAGTAGCAGGTAAGACAGGAGAAGTCTGCGCTTAAAGGAGGGTTTGAGGTTCTCTTTTATAATCTGTTTTCATGGGCTTTCTAATTTGGAGTGCCAGTTTGCATCAGTTGTATGCTAAGTTGTCTGGTCTCTGGTACTGGCCTTAGACACAGAAACATGTTCTGGCCTCTGCTTCTGCATTCCTGGAGCTGAGCTGTTTTTTTAGGGTCATGTTGGTCCAGACTTATGGTCTTAGTCCCAAGGCAACCATATCAATTCCCTTATTCAGGCCTCAAACCTGTATGCAGAGGATTGGGGGCTTAGTTTTTAATTTTATTAAATGTTACCCAGGCAGATTACGGATTTAATTAAAAAAAAGTATTATATTTATCCTTAAAATAGGAATTTCTCTATTTCTTAATTTTCTGATTCTGTAATGTCTATTCATGATTCCCTCAGCACACAATTTTCTAAAACCTCTATTTAGCTCTCTGCTCTTGCTATGTGAAAAACCTCTTCAAAAGACAAAAAAAAAAAAAAAAAAAAAAGAATTATTGATCACAGACCAAGTAGTGGCCATCCAAAAAAATAAGTGAAGGGCAATCCAGACCCTAAACTGGATAACTGCACCAATATAAAGCTTTTCCTACTGTTATAGGGCAGGAAGAGGGGCACACCCCAAACCTGCCTGCTCTAAATAGGTTCTGCCATCTGCCGCATCAACAGTCTCCCATATAAGACCCTTAATGGAAAGGATCTTTAATACAATTAGAATGCAATACAGAAAAGATGAAGAATATAGTTTCTAAATCAAATACATAGAGCTACCCATCCCCTCATGGGTAAAAGTCCACCTAAAACGGATTGGCCCAGAGTAAGGCCCAAAGCCCTGCCCCAAGTCTTATGCATTTTCTGGCCAGGACCCATAAAAAAGGGTCAGAAACAGCCAAACAAGTTTGGGAGGAAAAGAGCAAAATCAAAATCAATATAAATGTTGCTGGGCCTCCCTGGTAGCACAGGTGGTTGAGCGCAGCACTATGAAGCTGTCCATAGCCGCTGCAGTGTGGGTTTGATCCCCGCAGGCCTAGGAGCAACCAACATGGCGAGCAGACGTCTCCTGTCTCGCCTGCTGCTCCCCTCAGCAGTGTATTTTGTCAGTCTGCCTGTTCTGTCCCCCACTCTGTCTCTGGTGAGTTCTCTCACCCTCCCATACATCTGGCCTGTACCCCAGTTCTTGTATAAATAAAATAAATCTTTAAAAAAAAAAAGATAAATGTTGCCATTGTTTACCATCCTATGCGTCTTTCACCCACATCTGTTTCGACCAGTCCAAGACTAAGAAGTAAGTGCAGCATCTTCACATGTGTCTCTGCTCCACGTGCCTTCTTCAGGTCTCCTCATCACCCTCCATCCTCCTTTCTTACTCAGTCTCCTCTTCAGCTTCTTCTCCTCCCTGCTCAGCTCCACCTTCCCTTGGGTGGGGCAGGGAACATGGAACCTCCCCTTTACCTGGGCACCAACCTGTTACTCTAGGAGTTACTTACTTGTTACCACCTAAAGAAAACATTCTCTCCCCTGGGAAGTGGGGAAATATTTAATGGGAGGCCTTCCATGGACAGGGCCTTTCTTGGGGCCAATAGCCCCTCTATAATTCTCTTTCCTCTTTGGGCCTTTCATATGCAATCTCATTGTCAAACTTGTTTCCTCTAGCCTGGGGGGACCTGGGGGTGGGCATCAAGTTCCAGCTTCTCCAAGAGGAATAGCAGGCCCAGATACCTCACTCTTTGGCCTCCATCTACATCTCCTTCCAGAACCAGCAACACTAGTTAGTTCAGGGTCTAGATTAAAGACACTATATTCTAGGCCCTTTCGGTAGGACAACTTTATGTCCTACTCCAGCATGAAACAACTACACAAGATTGACCTCCACCCTTTACTTCCCCAAAAGATTTTGGGATGGATGTATGTCGTGAGAATATGATGGATGCTTTAGAGTAGAAAATCTGGGATAGAGGCATTACAAGAACGTAAACTGCAAGTGGGAGTAAAATGATTAACACAGTCCCAGACCAGCTATAGAAATTAGAAAAAAAAAAAATTCCCAAGCACAGGAAATCCTGAGGTTAAGATTGCTATAGAAAATATCCATAGGTGATGACCAGAGGGGGAGATGAAGATTGAGGGCCATTACAGAGAATCACCAGTCCTTACACATTAATCCAATCACACCCTTCAAAGTTACTAATTTAATAACAGATAAAAATTCCACAGAAGAATGAAGTTCTCCCCCCCCCCAAAAAAAAAATACCATATCAGAACAATTTATTCACTGGCAAAATGCAGCTCTTGTCCCAAGACTCTCACCTGTGTCTATGCAGGCATGTCTTTTAACAAACCTGTCCACTTGTATCTGTGCAAGCATCTTCTCCTTTCCTTTTTTCTAATAAACCTTTTGGGATATAAACAAACATCTTTGTCTTTTTGGCAAACTCACAGCATGCTGCTGAAAGTGGCAGTCTGTTGTAACTTTTTTCAGATGAAACCCAAGGACCCCATCTACTGAAACTAACATCTCATCAGAATGGTATCAGCTACTATAGATTTACTGATGACTATCATCTATCAATAAATTACTTCCCTTTTTTAAAAAAGATTTTTTTTTTATTTATTTATACAAGAACCAGGGTACAGGCAAGATGAGTGGGAGGCTGAGAGGATTCACCAGAGACAGAGTGGGGAACAGAACAGGCAGACTGACGAAATACACTGCTGAGGGGAGCAGTGGGTGAGACAGGAGAGGCCTGCCATGCCATGTGGGTATCTCCGTGGCCAGCCAGGATCGAACCTTTTCTGCAGAGGCTGCGCATGGACAGCTTCATAGTGCTGCACTCAACTGCCTGCACCACCAGGGAGGCCCAATAAATTACTCCTTTTACATGGAGGGAATATTGAATGATGTAGATTTGATGGAGAAGATGAGTAGACAATTTAGGATGGAGGCATCAAAAGACCAGAAACTGGAGGTGGGAGGAGAAATAATGAACATAGTTGTTAAGCCAGCTGTAGAAATGACAAACCCTTAGCACCAACTGCTAGAGCAAGTATCAGACTGCTGTAGAAAGTATCCAAAGCAGAAATCAGAGGTGGGGATATGGAGGTTGAGGGTCATTGTAGACAATCACCAGTCCTTACAAATCAGCCTAGTCACACTTTATTTTTTATTTTTTAAAAGATTTATTTATGCATACAAGATCTAGGGTACAGGCCAGAGGTGTGGGGGGTGAGAGCATTCACAACAAATAGAGTGGGGAACAGAACAGGTGGATTGACCGAAGTACACTGCTGAGAGGAGCAGCAGGCAAGTCAGGAGAGGTCTGCTGTGCCATGTGGGTAGCTCCCTGGCCTGGGTATGAACTCATGCTGCAATGGTTGTGGATAGGTTCATAGGATGAGTCTTGACCCCTTGTGCCACCAAGGAGGCCCACAAATAAGCCTAGTCACACTTTAGAAGTCATTCATTTAACAATTGCAGTGCCATGAAGAAATGAGCCCCTCCCACAAGGGTTTACACTATGGGTTTCCCAAAGGACGTTATTGCTCTGGGAAGATGCAGTCCTCCTGCCCTCCTGTGTCAAGGCAGGTGTCTCTTTACTAAAACCTACCCCTTTGAAAATTGCAAATCTTTCTGCCCACTTGTGTCTGTGCAGGCATCCCTTAATTACATTTCCTTTTTTTAAAATAATAAACTTGTCTATTTGGGATATAAATAAACACCTGTGCCCTGTGGAGAAACTCATCATGTGCTGCTGAAAGGGGAACTCTGGTGAAACTTCTCAGAGACAACCAAGGACCCCATTCTCTGAACTCAACACCTCATTAAAAAGACATCCGAATCAATTATGGGTTTGCTGGACTTAAGCAGCCTGTTTTGCCACCATTCTTTGTTATCTGCAATTCTGCATTCCTACACAACTGCCCAGACAATCAGTCATAGGAGCAAAGCCTTACAAGGTGCCTGTCAAATCAACCAAGAGCAGAGAGCTTGATCACCCTGGGAAGGGTATGCAGTACGAGGTATGATCAGGGTGGGTGTGTTGATGAAGGATGCATAAACGTACTACCGACTTATACATCATGATGTATGACCAGGAACATCGGGGGGGGGGGTGTAAGGACTGATGTATAACAGGGGACCCTAGAAGCTGATCAGTGGAACACCATCTTTTTCTCTTTGCCCTCCTACCCCACATAACTGATGCTGTATGTTTATTCTATCAATTAAAAAGGCCAGGATCTTGCTTAATCAGCAGCTCTAGAGTCCCTATGACTGCACCTTCATCTCTGTCTGCATTTTTAACAAATATGTTCTCTATTTTTTTCCACTTCTAGAGGGCATTATTAAAATTATTTTATTAAAGAGCTCTGTTTAATTGGATGAAGTAAGTCTTCCTAAAAAGCAGTATATAGAAATACCCAAATCCATGTGATTATAGATTTCTAAAGCATAAGAATTTGGATTAATATATGTGATAATTTTGTGAGTCATCTCCTGGAATACTGGGCCTCAGCCTGGGGGTCTCAGTACCCTAACCTGAATCTGAGGCCCTCAGATACCACCCCCACAGGTGAGCAATCCAGATCTCAACACCAGTCACCAGCACACAATAGCAGACAGAACTCTGAGCTGCAACTTTCTTATTTCTTTTTTCACCTGAGCTGCAATCTAGAAGAACCAAGCCTTGGCTATGCAGAGAAGCATAGGTCTGACCTCTTGTACCCTCTAGTGAACCGGATCACAACACCAGCCGCCAGCTCATTGGGAGTGGATGGAACTCTGAGCTGCAAACATTTTTCTTCTTTCTTTTTTTTTTTTCCCCCTTGAGCTGTAATCTTGAAGGACAAAGACCCTGCCACACAAGGAAGTGCATCCCACTCACCTGCTGGTGCCTCATAGATGACTGGGCCAGAGCATGAGCCTTGCAGTAATTTTCTGCATCAGGGACACTCAGATACTCCCAGGTGAGCACCCCTGACCCCAGCACTGGCTCCCAGCTCCTCAGGAGTGGACAGAGGCCCAATTTGCAACCTTGCAGAGCCTGGCTGTTCACCACACCCCACACCCGCCCATCAATAGCTAGAAGTACATCCTATTGGCATCCGCAACTTGCTGGCAATTCCTAGTAGATAGGGCCCAGCCTGCACTTTGTAGTGCCATGCACTGTAACAGGGACACTCAGATACTCCCAGGTAAGCACCACTGACCCCAGCACCAGCTCTTAGCTCCTTGGGAAGAGGCAAAGGCCTGAGCTGCAACTGTACAGGAATAAACTACCCACCATGGGATCCCTAGCCATGCTGTAAGTACATCCCACTCAGCTTGCCAGTGGCTAACATCAGAACAGACCCCAGCATGCCTTCTCAGTGTCTCGCCCTATATCACAGACCCTCAACTACCCCCAGAATCTTTGGCAACCTCCTGCCCCTCTGGCCACTGCAAGAAGGCCCTGAGCCACTGCTTTAGGGAGAGGTGAGGACTCAACAATTCAACCTCTGGACTCAATAACTCCCCTGCCCTCTCAGCCACCATAACAAGCCCTGGGAGAGCATTGGAGGATGCTCTAGTGCCACCCCAAATCCTACAAGAACATGCAGCTGTACCCAACATCAAGCAAACCCTCAGAACAGTGAGGAGAAGGACACATACATAACAATAATTCAAAATACTGCAGAGCAAACCAAAAGCAAACAATGAATAGAAGAAAAAACACAAATGGCCAAGGAAACCTTGGGGGAAATATACACCACAGAAAGGAAATCAAAGTCCAGAACCCAACAACATCAACACAGAAGAACTCTCTTCCCTGTTAGATGAGAAATGCAATTAAGAGAGTCACATAACGGAGCCTCCCTGGTGGTGCAAGGGGTTAAGACACAACCTATGAAGCTGTTCACAGACTCTGCAGCATGAGTTTGGCCCCTGGCCGGCAAGGGAGCAAACTGCATGGCACAGCAGACCTCCCCTGACTCGCCCACTGCTTCCTCAGCAGTGTACTTTGGTCAATCTACCTGCTCTGTTCCCTATTCTGTCTCTGGTGAATCCTCTCACCCCCACACATCTGGCCTATGCCCCAGCTCTTGTATGCATAAATAAGTAAATCTTTTAAAAAAGAGAGAGTGTCAAAGAACGCAAACAACACTCAAAACAAAAAGCACAAATGTATGAAAGTACACCGAGAAGGAAAAGAATGCTCTAAGAAACATTATCAGCAAACAAAAAACAATATTGAAAGAAAACAGAGCAACTGCAGGATGTTAAAAGATCAATGGAGAAGCTTAAAAATTCTAGGAAAAGCCATAAAAATAAAATATATTATAAAATATAATAAAATAAAATATATTATATTATATGAACAGGGCCTCCCCAGTGGCTCAACGGCTGAGCGCTGGGCTGAGAAGCTGCCCGCAGCATCTGCAGGGCCTGTTGATCCCCTGCCTCTGGCGAGGGTCCCACATTGCACACAGACCTCTCCTGCCGTGCCTGCTGCTCCTCTCAGCAGTGTATTTAGTCAGTCTGCCTGTTCTGCTCCCCGCTCTGGCTCTAGTGAATTCTCTCACTCTCCCGTGCTTCTGACTGTACCCAGTGCTTGTATAAATAAATAAATATTTTTAAAATAAATAAATAAATTATATGAACAACTGAATCAGTAATCTTGAAGATACAGAAATGGAAAGAACCAAGAAAGAAGAGGAAAGAAAAATTCAAAGGAAAAAGAATAAAGAAATATTTTGAGAATTTTCTGATTCCATGAGGAAAGAAAATATGAGTCATAAGAATCCAAGAAGAAGAAGAGAGACAATGGAACTGAAAACAGTTCAATGAAATAATTAAAGAGAACACTTTCCAAACTTGAAGCCAGAAATGAAAATAGACGCACAGGAAACTAGAAAGGCATCAAACTATCATAATGAAAGGAAAACTACAGCATGATCCATAATAGCAAAGCTTCCAAGAGTCCAAGACAAAATAAAAATAATGAAGCTGATGAAGGGGGAAGAAACAGATAACCCTATAATGGAAAACCCATCAGATAACATCATGCTTCTCTGAAGAAATACAATAGGCTAGATGAGAATGGAGAGACATATTTTTAAAAGTCAAAGACAGAAAATGTCAGCCAAGAATATATTATCCTGCAAAGATCGTCTTCCTATATGAGGGGGGATAAAGGACCTTCCCAAATAAACAAAATCTCCAGAAATTCACTATTACTAAGCCCCCAGTGTAAGAAATGTAAAATTACAAGAAAACTTAAAATCTAAACCAACAGAGCAATGAACATGAAGAACTGAACCAGTTATTGAATGGAATCACAAAAATTCAACAAAATAGCAATAATATACTTCCATGTATCAATAATTACCCTAAATGTTAATGGGCTAAGCTCACCAATAAAAGGACACAGAGTAGCTTGCTGGATTGGAAAACAGGATCCAACTTTTTTTGTCTCCAGGAAACATACCTAAGCTCTAAAGATAAATATAGATGGAAAATTAGGGTTTGGGAAACAATTATACAATCAAATAGCTCCCAAAAGAAGGTAGAAGCAACCATATTTATATCAGATAATATAGACTTCAAACTAAAAAAGGTGACAAGAGATACCAATGGACACATATAATGATCAAGGAGCCAATACACCAGGAAGACATAACACTTATCAATATATACTCTCCAAATGCAGGAACACAAAAATACATTAGATAATTATAACCATCTCCGAAAACAAACATTGGAGAAAATACTTATGTGGTAGGAGACTTCAACATCTAACTCTCAGCAATATACAGATCAGTGAAACAGAAAATAAACAAGGACACAATAGCCCTAAATGAAGATCTGGACCACATGGACCTAATAAACATCTGTAGGACACTGCACATACAAGACAAGCATCAACAAGTATATGAAGACTGAAATCATACCAAGCCTCTTTTCTGACCATAAAGGCTTCAAACTAGAAATCAACTATGAAAAGAAAGTAAGGAACGCCCCCAGGGGAGACTGAATAACACACCACTGAAAGACCACTAGGTTAATGAGGAAATCAAAGAGAAAAATAAAACATACCTTGAGACGAATGACAATGAAGACACAACTTTTCAGAACATATAGGACATAACAAAAGCAGTATTAAGAGGGGAGTATATAGCAGTATATGCCCATATCAAAAAAGAAACCAAAGAAAAAAATTAATCTCCCATTTCAAGGAAATAAAAAAAGAACAACCAAAACTCCAAAAGCTAAGAGAACAAAAGAAATAATAAAAATGAAAGCAGAAATAAATGAAATAGAAATAAAAAAGACAATCCAAAAGATCAATGATACCAAAAGTTGCTTCTTCAAAAGCATAAATAAAATTCACAAACCTCTAGTTAAGCTCACAAAATAAAAAGGGTGAAAACTCAAATAAATAGGATCATAAATGAAACAGGAGAAATTAGAAGAGACACAACAGAAATACAGAGCATAATTGCTATGAATATTTATATGTAAACAAGTTCAACAATCTAGATCAGATGGACAAATACTTAGAACCATACAATCACCCAAAGCTGAAAAATAGAAAACTTAAACAAACCAACTACAAGTGTGCAATTGAAATAGTAATAATAACCCTCACAAAAGACAAAAGCCCAGGACCAGGGGGTTTCACAAACAAATTCTTCCAAACATTCAAAGATGAACTAGTACAATGTAAACAGCTTTTACAGAGGAGCCAAAAACATACATCAGAGCGAGGATACCTTCTTCAATAAATAGTGTTGGGAAAACCAGACAGTTCCATGCAAAAGAATGAAAGAGACTACACCATACACAAAAATAAATTCAAAACGGACTAAAGTCTTGAATGTAAAATCTGAAACCATAAATCATAGGCGAAAACACAACACAAACAAAACATTTCATGACATAAGCTGTAGTGATACCTTTAAGGGTCTGTCCCCAACAGCAAGGGAAACAAATAACATTAACAACTGGGACTGCATTAAACCTAAAGCGTCCATACAGTGAAAGAAACCATGACTAAAATGAAAAGATACCCAACTGAAAGACAGAAAATATTTTCACACCATAAAGAACTGATATCAAAGATATGTGAACAACTCATGCAACTCTACAAAATGAATTACCCAGTCAAAAAAGGGCAAAAAATGAAACAAACACCTCTCCAAAGAAGACATTCAAATGACCAAGAGGCACATGAAAAAATGTCACAATTACTTATTATTAGAGAAATTCCAATCAAGATCCCAATACCATCTCACACCTGTGAAAATATTCCATAATGAAAAGACAAGTAACAACAAGTAGTGGTGAGGATGTGGAGAAAAGAGAACCCTTCTACATTGCTGATGGAAATACAAATTGGTTCATCCCTGATGTAAAACAATATGAAGATGTCTCAAAACATTAAAGATGAATCTGCCATTCAACTCAGCAATCTCACTTCTAAACATCTGCCCCAGAAATTCAAAAAACACTCAAAAGGAAACTTGCACTCCCATGTTTATTGTAGAGCTATTTACTATGGTGAAATCATTAAAAAAAAAAAAAACTAAGTGTCCCATAAAGGTGAGTGAATTAGATGCTGCATATATACATAATGGAATATTACTCAGTGATCAAAAAAGGAGAAGCTCCTGCCATTTGCAGCAACATGGATTGACCTTGAAAGGATAAAACTAAGTGAAATAAGTCAGAAGGAGAACAACAAATACCAGATAATGTCACTAATATGTGGAATATAAAGTAACTAAAGTAAAGGTCAGATAAAGATAGCTTAAAAACTAACCCCAGATAACTGACAGCAGAACTGAAGCAACATGGGAGAAAGGGAATGGGAAGGAGTAAGAACAAAGAGACAAGGAAGCACTATGGTCTATGGTTGTGAAATATTGGTGAGTTGGAGTGGATGCATTACAGTAATAATACCTGATGGGGGGTATCCCAATATTACCTCAAATTAAAATAAATAAAATAATAAAATAAAAAGAAATTGATTAAATTTTCCCTTTAATTTTCCACAAAGTGTAAATTCTTATCAGTTCTTCCTGGAAACTGGAAAAACTAAGAGCTTGGATTGAACCATAATGATAAATAAATTGGTAAAGAGAAGACATATATAAGAACCAGTAACCACAGGATCATTGAGAATACTCAAAATAAAAGTTTTTGGGAAACAGAACCTCTATGAGAGACAGATGAAAACAAAACAAGAGTCAAAAAATCAAGGAAATTTTATGGCAACATAGAATTGGTACCTGAGCCAAATGTCAATATAGCAACTAAAAGTGAGAAAAATCATTTGCTGAGAATCAAATTAGTAGCTTGGAAATCAAGCAGGAGGTTTATTTTAAAACACAGAGCAAAAAAAATAAAGGCATTAATATGATATGAAAGCTGTGGAACTTCTCCCAAGAAATATATACCTTAAAATATAATTTTGTGTAAAGTTTCAATTATTCACACATGCCCCTAAAGCACTCTGTGGATACTATCATATATGGATATGCAATTATACATAGAAATTCAATTTAAAGCATGATGCTATTTTTAAAAAATTAAAAAGACTGTCTAAGCATCATTATGCTTCTCAGTATCCAAAAGTTTACCACAGGCCCATTGGTCTGATCTTACCCTATCCTTTACACCTATACCTTGTGGTAATGTCCAAGTAGTAATGGGACCTCTAATTACTATTAAGTCAATTATAATTAAGAAGTATAGGGCCTCCCTGTTTGTGCAAGGGGTTAAGCACAGCACTGTGAAGCTATCTGCAGCCTCTGCAACGCAAGTTTGATCCCTGGCTGGCCAGGGAGATACCCATATGGCACAGCAGACCTCTCCTGTCTCGCCCACTGCTCCCCTCAGCAGTGTATTTTCAGTTTGCCTTCCCCATTCTGTCTCTGGTGAATCTTCTCACCCACCTGCACCCTCACCCCGCCCTGCACCTCTGGCCTGTAGCCCAGTTCTTGCATGCATAAATAAATAAATTAAATATATAAAGACTCCTTAATTATATATAATATAATATAATATAATACTATATATAATATTATATAATATAATATATATTAATATATATAATATAATATATAATACACACACACATATATAAGGAGTCTTTCCCCTCAGAGATAGGGTGTAGAGAAGCCTTCTTGTCTTTTCTCATAGATATCTGGAGAACATCGCTCCCACCATTGCACGACAGCCTGTCTTCCTATTGATGAGTCTGTGCTCATGCAACATGGTGGTAGTCATAATTGTTCTATTAAGAAATTCTTGGAAAGGGAAAGTATGAGTTACTTTCCTCTCTACTGCACATCTGAGTCTGCACTCTCCATAAATTTTCATCATCCATGTTCCTAACATCCATTCTGACTTTCCCACAAGATAAAGCCACTTTTTATCTAAGCAGTTTTTTTTTAACCTCTACCATAACACCTAGACAAATGTCTTTTGAAAGACATCATCAAATGATAGCAAATTCACACTTTAATAAATAAACTTTTAAAATAAAATCACTGTTTATATGAGAGTAATTTACATTCATACATCCCCATTATTTTTTTGACCATTGCAATTTAAGAGTCATGACACATATTTCTTTTGTATTGTTTGTTTTGACAAGCTATAAATTTAATGAAGAAGATAAACTGTGTGAGAGTGAACAACTTAACCAGCTTAATTTAGTGATCATAAACTTCAGAATTTCACGAACAGATGCACCCCATTTTTTTCTAATTGGGGGACAAGATAGGCAAAAGATAATTCTTATTTTGCCAAATGGCCACATTAAGTAAATAAAACTACAACCTACTACATACATAATTTTCAAACTGAATGTCTATAAATAATCTGAATATGGAAGCACATACATCTTGAAAGGAAGTTCTTCCATTTTTTATTTCTCAACAGAGTCCCAGAGATGTGATGAGACTACTGACATGCCATCTAAATAGTCTTCCTGGCCCCAAATTTTGTGTTGTAATGCACCTGTTCTCTACATTGCCATAGCATCAGAATCGGAATGCTGAAAAAGATGAAAAAGAGATGAGATATATAAAAAGCAAAAGAAACTGTTTATGGAAATATTTCAAATTTTACTACCAAAAAGCAAGAGTATACTATCTGGCATTAATATTTTCCATTTTAGCTAGAAATGAAAATCTTGCAAGATAATTGTCATTAATTCTTGGTATTCACTTCTATAGTTATAAATATGTATGATTAATATTTTCAAGATATATTAGAAAGACATCAAGGTGCAGTGATAAATTGGGCCTCCCTGGTAGCACAGGGGTTAGGCCTCAGTGCTATCAAGCTATTGCCTGCAATTACCGCATGATTTCCATCCCTACCCAAGGAACTGATCCACATGGCACAGCATACCTCTCCTGTCTTGCCAGCTGCTCCCCTCAGAGTATATTTCATTATCTCTTCCTGTTCTGCTCCCCACTTTGTCTTTGGTGAATCCTCTCATCCCCCACAACTCTGGCCTACATCCCAGTTATTGTATGCATAAATATGTCAAATAAATCTTTTGAAAAAAGGTACAGTGATAAAAATGAGTGGTCATTTGACATTCTCTAGGACCATTTGATATTTTCTAAATCTGTATGCATATGGTTAGTACATAGGAAAAGCTGATTCCATTATTTACTCATATCAGTGGTGCCTACTAATTCAGAAGAATTTTAATTGCAGGGTTCTCCCTGGTGGCCTAGCAGTTAGACCTCAGTGCTAACTCAGCTCTGGTCTGAGTTCAATCCCTGACCATGGAGCTAACCCATAGACAATACAGTAGACCCTCTTGTCTCTCCCGCTGCTGCCTTTAACAGTGTATTTCAAATGAATTTCATCAGTATTTGTTCTATTTCTTTGAAGAATGTTATTGAGATTTTTACTGGAATACCATTGAATCTGTATATGGCTTTTGGTAGGATGGACATTTTAATAATGTTAATTCTTCCAATCCATGAGCAGGGGATGTCTTTCCATTTCTTTGCGTCTTCCTCTATTTCTTTTAACAGTGTTTTATAATTTTCTTTGTATAGGTCTTTCCCCTCTTTTGTTAGGTTTATTCCCAAGTATTTGATTTTTTTTGTTTCAGTTATAAAAGGGTTGGGTTTCTTTATTTCTTCTTCTTTAGATTGATTGTTTATGTATAGGAAGGCTACTGATTTTTGTGTGTTGAGTTTATCCTGCTACTTTACTGAACAGCACTATTTACAATAGGTAAAACCTGGAAACAAACCAAATGCCCAAAAAAAGGTGACTGGCTCAAGAAGATGTGGCATATAATCACAATGGAATATTATTCAGCAATCAAAAAACATAAACTCATGCCATTTGCAGGAACATGGATGGAGCTAGATGGAATTATGCTCATTGAAATAAGCCAGAAGGAAAAAGAAAAATATCGGATGGTTTTACTTATAACAGGAATATAGGGGAACCAAATAAGACATCAGTGTAAAAAAATAATAACAGTACAAAACACAGCAAAGAAAAAACAGATGATTATAAATCAGAGACATCCTACGGGACAGGAGGAGGGAGAAGAATCAGAGGGAGGGAGGGAGGAGCACAGGTGATGGTCCACAGGTGCATTGGTGAAGGAAACTCTATAAGGACTACACCTGAAGGGGTGGGGGAAGAAATATTGTTTAAAAATGAACAATGTTGTAAAAAATAAAAAAATAGTAATATAAAAAGAAAGAAAAAAAGTGTATTTCAGTAAATCTGCCTGTTCTGCTTCCTACTCTGTCTCTGGTGAATCTTCTCAACCCCCCCCCCCCACATCTCTGACCTACACCTCCATTCTTCTACACAATAAATAAATAAATGGGGGAAAAAAAGAATTTTACAGTCAAAGCAATCCTATTTTCTAAACTTTCATCCAATTCACAAGTCTAAAAATTAGATTTATGCTCTTCATAATAGTATCTATGAATGGAAACTAATTAATGCCAAGTGTGTTATAATTAAAAAACTTTTTTTTTGCAATTTTTTAGTTACACATCTCAAAAAGAGACCAAAGTTCAAACACTGAGTAAGAAAATAAATTGCAATTTTTATTTTTTTAAAGATTTATTTATTCATGCATACAAGAACCGGGGTATAGGCCAGATGCATGGGAGGGTGAGAGGATTCACCAGAGAAAATCAGGGAGCAGAACAGGCAGACTGACTGAAATATACTTCTGAGGGGAGCAGCTGGTGAGACAGGAGAGGTCTGCCGAGCCATGTGGGACACTTGCCTGCCAGCCGGGATCAAACCCGCGCTGCAGAGGCTGTGGACAGCTTCACAGCACTGCGCTCAATGGCCTGCGCCCACCAGAGGAGGCCCATTGCAATTTTTAATATAAATTGTCACAATCTGTGATTAAATAAAAGATAATGTCCCACACACATTCATCTTATTTATTAATTAAACCAGAATAAATATTCTGAACGGGCTTTGAAACTGAGGCATATCATATTAGTCAAACAAAAAGATTTTTAAATCTTAATACCAATAGCATGAAAGGCAGTATAACACTTCAATAAGTAGGCCTAACATTTTATGAAATGACAGTCAGTATAACACTTCGATACATACATTGAAGTTAATGTAAGTTAATGTAAAATTACATAAACTTAACATTTTATGGAGTTATTTGACAGAATGTTATCTCAATATTTATCTAGAACATAAAACTGTGAGTTACAACATAAATCATATTTATTTTTAGAAAGATAACAATATAAAGAAATTTTATGCATCATTTTGAAATTAACAAGAGCTTTTATTTATTTTTCATTTTTCATTGAGGTGATGTTGGTTTACATCATTGCTTGTATTTTGGAGTCTAGGATCCCCCCACTGCCAGTGATGTTACCATAGAGCTCCTACCACTGCAGGACCCAGAATCTACCACCATAATCTGTTTGGTTCTCACCCAACATCATGTTCTCCTCCCTGTTCCTCCCCCTCTACATCTATTGTCCACTTTCAAGGGCTAGTTTTTTAGTTTGGCTTATCCTTTGTCTTATTTCTCTGTGTTCCACCTATCAGTGACACCACTGTGTATTTGTCTTTCTCCTTTGACTTATTTCAGTTTGCATAATGCCTTTAAGCTCCATTCATGAAGTAACACAGTTGACATTCAAATTCTGATTTGAAATCCAGGTTATCTTCAACATACTCCTCAATCTTCAAATATGGTTTCTTATTTATGGAATTAGCTAGAGAGAACAATTTTCTGTGTATAACTATCTACAACTTCAAGTCAACAAATAATGGCTTTATGATTTGCAGGCTAAAATGAAAAATGGCACATACTGGAAAAATTCAGTGGATTTTTTAGTAAAAAAAATGTGTTTCAATCTTTTCTTCAACATCAGTTAGGTAAAAAAAAATAAATAAAAACATTTTCTGAAATGTGCCTCCCTTTTATGTAAATTGAACTGTTAATAACAAAAATGAGATAATATACCTAATGTTTCTACTTCACAGTTTTATATAAAGGAGCAAAAGATATATATTACATTCCTATGCAAGCTGAACAAAATTAAAATGTACCAAATTAAACGCATAATTTCTTGATTATTTTTCTCTAAATATGAGAAAATAATAGAAGCTTTATTAGTATTAGTCCCAAAAGGCACAGTTCAAATAAAACTATAATATGACATGCTTGTTATATTAAAGGATTTATTTTTATATTAAAGTGAATAATTTAAATCTACTTATGAGATCATGACAGTATAGCCCTCATCTATGAATTCCCCCCTCAAAATACAACTAGTGCAAATAATAGAGCAGCACCATCACTCACCCTTTTCTCTGGACACCAGAGGAAAATCTGATGTATACCACAAAGAGAGAAACAGTAGCTCAGGTTTCCCAGTCTGAGTGCCCACCCTGTTTAAGACTGTGAACCCTTACTGAAGGGTATGCCCCACAAACTCATCTGTCTTCTACCATTTTATTAAAAAAAGAAGATCCAAAACTAAAACCAGAGAACCTACTATTAGGAAATAGAAAGGACATGTGAGGGGATTCCCTGGTGACCTAGGGGTCAAGTCTCAGTGCTATCAAGCTATCACCACTGTGGCCTGAGTTTGATCCCCCATTAGGGAGCTTACCACATGGGGCAGCAGACCTCTCTTGTCTTACCTGCTGCTCCCCTCAGCAGTGCATTTCAGTGGATCTGTTTGTCCTGCTCCCCACTCTGTCTCTGGTGAATCCTCTCACCCCAACACCTCTGGTCTGTACCCCAGTTCTTGTCTGCATAAATACATAAAAAAAACTCTTTAAAAAATAATAAAAAGGACATGTGAAATAATGAAAAAATTCAGCCAGTGCAACATGGAAAAAACAAAACAACATGAAAAACACAAACAACATGAAAAATACAACCCAAGCTTTATGACTCCAAATTTGGAGTACCCTACTAAAAAAGAGTTCAGAAGAGAAATCATGAAGATGTTCAATGAAGTTCAAGATTCTCAATTAAACACTGAAAGGCAGGTTTGAGAAATCATAATTGATATTCAAGAACAAAAATTAATTCTTCACCAAAGAAACTGAAGATCTAAAAAAAATCAAGTAGATATGATAGAGATGAGACCTGCAAACAGCCAATGAAAACTTATTTAGGAGACAATATTGCTGAGGAAAGAATTTCATAAATAGAAAATAAAAAGATACAAATAAGTACAAAAGGAGGCAGAAATAGATTTAGGGAAAATATAATCAAATATCTGACTCCATTAGTAAAGGAAACATACAAAGAATCTGCATCACTGAAGGTGAAGAGAAAGGGAGCAGAAATCTTATTCAAAGAAATAATAGCTGAGAATATTAAAAATCTAGATAGAAAACTGGCTATAGATGTCAAAGAAACAGACAGAACACCCAAATTTGAAAATGAAAAATGACCTAAACCCAGATACATCATTTATAAATTGTCAATGATAAAGAAAAATATTAAAGGTTAATGCTGTGGGGAAAAAAACATGTAGTACACAAAGTCTTCTTCATCAGACACCGCAGATATTTCAATCTGTCATACTAAAGAAAGTGGAACAATATCTTTGCAATTCTAAAATATAAAAAGTGCCAGCCAGGCATACTCTATCCTGCAGCATAATCATCCAAATACGATGGATAAATAAAGACTTTCCCAGAAAAATATATGTTACAAGAGTTTACTCTTGTAAAAAATATATGTTACATATACACCATGGAATATTACTCAGCATTCAAAAAATATAAACACATGCAATTTTCAGCAATATGGATGGAGCTGGAAGGGATCATGCTCAGCGAAATAAGCCAGAAAGAAAAAGAAAAATACCGGATGGTCTCACTCATAGCAGGAATCTAGAAAACTTAAATAAGGGACCAGGAAAAAGAATAACTATAAGAAAGAAAATATCAAAATCAACAAACAACTATGAACCAGAGACACTCTATAGGAGGGATTGGGGTCAAAATAAGGGGGTTGTAATTGTATGGGGAATATAAAAATAAAATTTAAATTAAAAAAATACATATGTTACAGGAGTTTACCACCAGACCTGCCCTACAGGAAATTCTGAAAAATGTTCTACAAGAAAAGAAGGGGGGGGGGAAGAACACAAGACTAAGTAAAGTGTTAAATAGAAACACAAAATCAGAAGCATACTAGAACTATATGAGACAACAATATAATAAAAGGGAAGCAGAAAAAACAGAATCTGTATAGTCAAATGATAATGAATTGATATCAATGCCAAGTCCCCTCCTATTTTGGGTACAGTAAGTTTAATACAACCTTCATGGTAACAACAAAATAAAACTATAAAGAAAAAACAATTACAAAAAGAAATTAAAATAACTGAGAAAACCACAAGGGAAAGACTTCCAAATGAAGAAACAGGTAGAAAACTCTCAAAAAGAAACATACAAAGAGAAAAAAAAGTTGTGGTAGGTGTAAATAAGTTGGATAAATCAATAATCACCTTAAACAAGTATAGTCTGAACTCACCAATTAAAAACACAGCATGAAAAGATTGAATATATCTATCATTCAATTGATACTCGAAAAAGTATAATCATACATAGTATGAATTCAAGGTTTTCACTTTACATCTAAAAACAAACATATATTTAAAATTAAGACTGGGACAATCTATTTCAAGCCAATAACACAGAGTAAAAAAGTAGGAACTGTGATTCGCATATCTGATAAATTAGACTTTCAGCCAAAAAAAGCCTCAGGTAAAAATATGAACATTTCATAATGATCAAGGTAACAATTTACCATGAAAATATAACCATTCTTAATATACCTGCACACCCAATACAGGTATGCTTAAATTTATAAAACAGTTATTAACAAACTTAAATAAACATATTGAGAGTCACACAATGAATGTAGGGGATTTCAAGAACATACCACTTTCATCAATGGATATATCATCCAGGCAAAACAGGTGGACAAGGATATAATGCCCTTAAAATGAAGAAATGAGTGAATAGACACATATTCTTCCATCATAAAAAGAAATTAATATACATTATTCATTAGTGCACATGAAACATTTTCAATGCTAGACCATATACTATGATACAAAATATGTCTCAAAAACATATCAAAAGTGAATTACATTAAGCATTTTTTTCTGATCACAATGATATAAAGCAAAACATCAATCAAATAAAGAAACCCAGACAAAAGCTGTACATGTGAGGCTAAGCAAAAAGTTTTTTAACAACTTGATCTCAATGAAGAAATAAAAAGAGAAATAAAAAAAATACGTGGAAACTAATGAAAATGAACTGCAATTACCAGATCTTAGGGGTTGGACTAAAAGCAGTAATAAAAAGGAAGTACATGGCAAGACAGGCCCACATAAATAATTAAGCAAAATACAAAATCAAAAAACCTAACTTTACATCTGAAGTACACTGAAGAAGATTTAAAAAATCTGAAGACGGTACAAATTAATGAAATTAGAGCAGAAATAAATGAAATAGTAATATAATAGTAGTGATATAAAAGAGCAACAAAACTACAAAGCAGTTCTTTGAAAGAATAAACAAAATTGATAAAGCTTTAGCTAGGCTAACTAAAGAAAGAAGAGAGAAAACCCTCATTAAAATAATTAGAAGGGGCCTCCCTTGTGGCCCCAGGGGTAAATCACAACCTATGAAGCTATCCTCAGCCACTGCTGCATGATCCATCCCCAGCTGGGGAGCTACCCACATGGCAACAGACCTCTCCTGACTTGCCCACTGTTCCCCTCAGCAGTGTATTTCAGTCAATCTGCCTGTTCTGCTCCCCACTCTGTCTATGGCAAATCTTCTCAGGCCCCCCCACCTCTGGCCTGTACCCCAGTTCTTGTTTGCATAAATAAATAAATCTTCTAAAAAAATAAAATTATTAGGAATAAAAGAGGTAAAATTACAACAGATACCACAGAAATCATTATGAATGTCCATATGCAAATTGGACAAGAATCATACAACCTACCAAGACTGAACCAGGATGAATCAGACAGCTTGAACAGACCAATCACAAGCACCAAAGTCAAAAGAGTAATCAAAATTCTCCTGAAAAACAAAAGACCCAGACCAGCTTAATTCAATATTGAATTCATCTATACCTTCAAAGAAAATAAAATGCCTATCTTTCTCAAACTCTTCCAAAAATTTGAGAGGGTGGAAAGCTCCCAAACACATTTTATAAGCCCAAAATTATCTTGATCTTGAAGCCAAACAAAGATGACACAAAAATGAAAACTATAAGATGATATTTCATATGAACATGGTGTAAAAATACTCAACAAAATCATGACAGATTGAATCCAGTAATTGTCCATAATGACTAAGTGGGTGTTCCACAGAAGTAAGTATTGTTCAACATATGAAAGTTAATCATTAATTTCCACTGAATAAAAAGAATGATAAAATTCATGGGATAATTGCAATTTTTTTAAAGATTTATTTATTTATATATACAAGAACTGGGGTATAGGCCAGAGGTGTGGGGGCCTGAGAAGATTTGCCAGAGACAGAGTGGGGAGCAGAACAGGCAGACTGACTGAAATACACTGCTGAGGGGAGCAGTGGGCCAGACAGGTGAGGTCTGCTGCGCCATGTGGGTAGCTCCCTGGCCAGGGCTCGAACTCTTGCTGCAGTGGCTACGGATAGCTTCATAGGTTGCATCTTAACCCCTTGCGCCACCAGGGAGGCCCATAATTTCAATATTTGCTGAAAAAGCATTTGACAAGATTAAGGAATTTCTTATTCCAAAAAAAAAAAAAAAACACTCAATAGCTAACATGCACAGTTATGAAAAACTTGGAATGTTTACAGTAAGAATAGGAGTAAGACAAGGTAGTCCATTTTTACCTCTACTGTATAACATAGTATTAGAAGTACTAGCCAGAACAACTAAACAAGAAAAAGACATTAAAGAATCCAAATTGGGAAAGAAGTGAAGGTATTACTATTTGGGATGACATTATATATAATATACATAGAAAATTCAAAAGACTCACACTCCCTAACTTCAAACTATACTACACATGGGTAATAATCAAATGGTATTAGCACAAATACAGAATGGTATTGGAATGAGAACAGAAACACAAACCAGTTGAATAGACTAGAGAGCCCAGAAATAACTCCACACAAATTTGGACAGTTAATCTTTGACAAAGGAGCAAATGCATACAATAGAGAAAGGAAAGCCTCTTTAACCAATGCTGTTTGGAAATTTGGACAGCCACACATTCAAAATTACAACTAGGTTATTCCTTAACTCCATACACAAAAATTAATTAAAATAGATTAAAGACTTGCATCTAAGACCTGAAACCACAAAATACATCAAAGAAAACATATACTTCTGAACATCAACCTCAGAGATGTATTTGGGAACACACGTCCAATGACAAGAGAAAATAAAGAAGAAAAAAAAAAAAAACTACAGAAAAAAAAAGTAAAATATATCAATCTAAGAAAAGTTTATACTATAAAACTTACCACCACAAAATAAATAAAGGTAATAGACTGGGAGAACATATTTGTACATCACACATGTCAGAAGGGATTGATTTCCAAAATATGTAAAAAAATTCACACAACTCAATAGCAAGAAAATAAACAACCC
This sequence comes from Talpa europaea, assembly GCF_964194135.1. NCBI lineage: Eukaryota > Metazoa > Chordata > Mammalia > Eulipotyphla > Talpidae > Talpa > Talpa europaea. The sequence goes on from NC_140070.1 coordinate 59,525,665, forward strand.
AACCAAAATATGGGCAAAAGACTAAATAGACACTTCTCTAAAATAACATCCAGATCACCTACAGGCACATGAGGAAATGCTAAACACAATTTATTATAAGGAAAATGCAAATCAAAACCATAACCATATATCACCTCACCCCTACAAGTATGGCCTATATCAAAAAGACTAGAAACTAGTAATTGTGAGTATCTGCAGTAAAAGGAACATTCATGCACTGTTGGTGGGAATGTAATTTTGTGCAGCCTTTATTATGTAAAATGTCTTTTTTTTTTAAGATTTATTTATTTATTTATTTAGACAAGCACTGGGTACAGTTAGAAGCACGGGAGGGTGAGAGAATTCACCAGAGCCAGAGCAGGGAACAGAACAGGCAGACTGACAAAACACACTGCTGAGGGGAGCAGCCGGTGAGGCAGGAGAGGTCTGCGCGCCATGTGGGACCCATGCCTGCCGCAGGGGATCAAACTGGCGCTGCAGAGGCTGCGGGCAGCTTCACAGCCCAGCACTCAACCGCTGCACCACCAGGGGAGGCCCCTTTATGTAAAATGTTATGGAGATTTCTCAAAAAAAAAAATAGAAATGACACATGATCCAGTAATATCACTGTTAGACATTTACAGAAGGATTATGAAATCACCAATACAAAAAGATTCACACTTGCCAATAACAACATTACTGAGGACCAAACTAAATGCCCATTGATAGATAACTGGGTAAATAAACTGTGGAATATATAATCAATGGAATACCACTCAGATGTTAAAATAGATAAAATAGTGACTTTCGGGGAAATTGGATGGACCGTGTGGAATAAGCCAAAAAGTGGAATAAGCCACCTAAGCAGAATAAGCCAGAAAGCAAAAGACAGTTACCAGATGGTTTTACTCATTTGCAGAATATAAATTAATAAATAAAAAGAATTGGCAAATCCCAGAAAAAAAATGTTTAAATTCTGTGGAAAATATACTGATTATAGAAGGGGTAGGGAGAAGGAGAGGGAAGATGAAAAGGCAAAGATACTGGAACTTTGTTAGAGTGTGAGTGAAGAAAGGGAACATAAGGAGTTGTGACTTTTTTCTCCCAAAATTATATTGTTCTGTAAATAATTGTCAAATCAATAAAATGTGAGAAAATCCAATTAGTTTATATTCAAGATAGAATACAATTAAAGGACACTATTCATGCAAATTGTATACAGGGTAGTTGAAATGTCAGCAACTATTTACTGAGCATCTACTATGTGTCATGTATTGACATGATAATGGTGCTAGGTTAGAATCCTGGTTTTGTAAATGCAAATAAAATTCAGCTCTAACATCAATAAGATAGTGATTCAGTAGGTTAATCATTGATCTATTCCAAAACAGTGTGAATATTACTAACTTCAACATATGAAATAGAAAATCTTTGGTTTGACTAAATTCTGAATCAATTTTCATTTAGTATTCTTATCCTATGTAAATTCTTTGATTCATCAGAAACCATAATTTCTTTATGTAACTACTTATTGATTCAAAAATAAATCCAGTATGCAAATTAATTTAGAGTTCATTAAAATAAGCATCTCCAAACAGTGCAATATTCATTTACTATGACAACAGTTAACAAGAAAAGCAAATTTCCAGGCAGCAAAGTGATTTAAAATGGATCAGGGTCATTAGACCTCTGTTCTATTTCCTGCCTTTCACACATTGTACGTCCCATAGACCACACCTGTAATGTCTCAAAGTCAACAAGTCTCTGAGACATTTATGTAACCTGGGCTACAAAATGACCAGAAAACTTAATGGACATTTTCAACAGAGTTATATGCTTCCTGCACTTAAACAAAAATAGATGCATACAGTAACCAATACCTTAAGGGCACACAACGAAAGCTAGGACACTCTGCACTGAAAACACCCATTCAAACCTGAGACATTTCCAGAACAAATTTGTAATAGTCTTTCATCATATACAAGGGTCAGAAAAACAGACATATAATCAGAATATTTTTATTCAATTTAGGAGCCATTTGACCACAAATATTGTGTCTGCATGAGAAAATTGAAGAAATAAATCAGGATTTTTTTTTGTCTTAATGGTTGTTTCCATTGACCAGCCCTTGGTAATATGACTCAAAGCCCAGATTGAATTTCACTTTTGGTCAAAACCATTCATCATGATTACAAAATCTACCATTGGTTTGGCATAAAAATAAATTACTAGTCCAATGTGATTTGCTTTATTTTGGTATGAGAAAAGGATGGGAAATCACAATAGTATACTTTTCTAGAGAAGGTGCTTATATCAAGATTTTTTATTTGGCCAAATACAGCTTCTAGTAAAAACAGAGTATGAACAATATATACTAATTCAACAACAATATGGTCTTATACATCTTGCTGGTCACCACATGTCAACTATACCATGGTGATAAAGGAAGAAATTTCAGCTACAAAATTGGAGTAAAAAAATTCAATTATTTATGTTCTGTTTTAACAGTTAATATTTTGTGTTTTTCCCAAACAATGTAATTTATTATTTTTTTAAGATTTATTTATTTATGCATACAAGAACTGGGGTACATGCCAGAGGTGTGTGGGGTGAGAGGATTCATTAGAGACAGAATAGGGAACGGAACAGGCAGACTGACTAAAATACACTAATGAGGGGAGAAGCTGCTGAGACAGGAGAGGTCTGCTGTGCCATGTGGGTAGCTCCCTGGCCCACCAGGGATCAAACTCATGCTGCAGAGGCTGCGGATAGATTCATAGTGCTGTACTTAACCCCTTGCACCACCAGGGAGGCCTCCAGGTAATAGTCTGAAGATACACACTCATCAACATATATTAAATGCATATTCTATGTAAGGCATTGTGCTAGGTGCTAAAAATGAATATGATGAAATGTTAGCTTCATCACATGTACTGTACAACATACTGAGAAGACAGACATGAACAGCTAAACATAATGATATCATTAATATAGTTTGCTAGTGAGAATGAAATGGGTAACGTGTTAAACAGACTAATTTTCTGGTCCTTTGTATGACTCAGAATATCTGAGGATCCCCAGGTTGGTGTTTATGCCTAAGCTACAGTAGATTATAGTGAGGTTCAGGAACTGAATTCTTGCCTTTGGGATCCAAAATATATACTTACTTTGTGATTTGAGGTAATAACTTCAATTTTCAGGACTCAATTATATATTTAAATTAGAAAATAATAGCATCTCTCTACTGGATACTTGTGAAGATAAAATGAGACAACATAAGAAAATGCATTGCAAGAAAATAGTAGTAGGCTATAAACTGATACAATGCTGCTTGGTTTTGGTTATTATTAATGAATCTCTTGGGCCAAATAAACTCAGTAAAAAAAAAGTAAGCCTTCTGAAAAGGGAAATGGCAATAAATCATGTAAAACAGAACTTCCTGTTTGCCTTCTCATGAGAAAACTATATCTGAGAACAGTTTTAATTTATCCCTAACCATGTAAATGCAAATAGACCTGAACCCATTTAAAATTATGAAATTGGAGAAGGTTCTGCTCCAGGCCTTGTGTTCATGACACTGATCAAAGTTTTTAATCTCTCTCTATATCTTGAAAATATTGTATGGAGCTACAGAGTTGTAGAGGCACCAACAGCAGTGAAATGTATAAAAACATGGGACACTGTATCAGGTTCATACTAGACCTCTACAAATGTTAATCAGTTCCATCACACCAAAACAATAAGGGTTCCGAAATTATCATTAACTCTAATTTAATGAGCCAATTACCCTTTGCTATTGATGAGTTTTGAGCATCAACTCAATCAACATTTGCATTTTGACACTTTTATTTCTAATTATGTATAATTTGCTCCGTTAAAGAAATTTCAGGCATCAGCAAGCAGATCAGGAGACACTTTGAGAACACAGAAAGTCTACCAGAAAGCTGCTTCTGAAGTATAGCTCTGTATTTCTACTTCCAAATAAGTAAATGGTGATAGTGATGTTTAGATGTGACCCAGGTGCTGTTGGAAGTTGATTTCCAAAATGCAAATACAGCATAAGGGTGACTCTATTGTCTCTGATTTCTTCCAGGATTTGGAATTGTGCGCTGCTTGTGAGTTTTCTTTAGATTCCATACAGAAGACCCCACCTTCTAATCTGAAACCAACCTTTGCTTTCCTTTCTTAGCATCTTTATTTTAGTATATTTTACAATATTTTCTTTGCTTTTCATACTATAACCCTGTATTTGTTAAGGTTCACTCGAAAAATCACAGAAACTCTAGTTAACGATACAGAGCTTTATCACCAGGTACTGGTAGGGCTACAGGAGTCAGCAGCTCTCAGGTAACTCCCAGATCTAAAAATCACACTGCATCTTCTGTAAGTGGAAAGGAGGCCCCTGGGTATGGCAGAAAACTGCAACTGTAGAAGCCAGCTGCCTTCACCATGGTCATGCCATGAAATGGATGCTTTGTTCTTTGACTTCCTCCTGTTATGACTCTTACCTGCATCCATGTCTTTTCAGCATGCACATGATAGGCAGAACCGAAACATGTCCAAAAATCTACCCATAAGGGAATCTCGGATATGCAATTTTTTGCTTTCTAGCCTCGGCAAAACAGGAAGAATGTCAAACAGTACTTGGAATATATATGTTAGACCATTTAAAACTATCTGCTGCAAACATTATAGAATATTTAACTATGCATTGTATTTTTTTGACTATTTTGGGGAGGAGGGACCAATAAAAAACCAATTTGCCACTAGAATATATCCTCTTTGTTAATAAAGTGGCACAATTAACAACCATGAACGTGAAGTCAAAGACCTGCAGTCTAGAGCTTGCTCTGCAACTAATTAGTTTTTGGACTTGGGTAGATCTAGTCAATTTACAGTTTATAGTTTCCCACATGTACAAAATGAGGCAATTAGACTCAGTGATTGCTGAGGAAGCATCATTTTTATAATATGCTAATGTCTATATTATTGTTGCTGGCATAAATAACTTTTTTATTTGATTAAAAATGATACACAAGCTCTTAGTATTTTCATAAAAACAATATCATTCCAATGAATTCTAATTGGGCTGTCTACAGAGGCAAATAAGAATAAGCAGCACATTTACCCATGCTCAAGAGGTTCATATTGACTCAAAAACTTAATAAAGAACCCCTTGAAAAATCTATTGTATTTTTTTCCTTTCCAGACTGTCAAAGGTCCCTTGGAAAATAATCAGACCTTTTCCCATGTCTACCACCACCCACACTCCCTCGGCAGATACTGACACGATAGAGGGAATTATTGTACTGAATTTCATGGTATTTCCAAAGGGGATAGTAGACAGTCCTTCTCAGCTTAGTGTGTTCTTACTGTGTGACCACATGCAAATGGGCTCTGGTTTCTCCAAGATGGGTTTCCAGGCTAACTCCAAGTTTTCACCCTTTTATATAGTTACCTTTATGAAGTAATAACTGTTTTAATTAGCATGTGTGGCTATAACAAAATGCCATCTACAGCTTAAAAAACAAATATCTATTTCTTATACAAAATCTATACTCAGTCATGGCTTCCCTTGCTCTGGATCTGGCATAGCAAAGTCTCTTCTGACATTATATCCTGAAATAAAAGGACACTTCTACTGATAGGGTACAATTTTTTTTTTTTAAAGATTGATTGATTTATACAAGAACTGGGGTACAGTCAGAGGCATGGGAGGGTGAGAATCACCAGAGATAGCAGAGAGCAGAACAGGCAGACAGACCGAAGACACTGCTGAGGGGAATAGTGGGCAAGGCAGGAGAGGTCTGCCGCGCCATATGGGTTTCTCCTTGACCAGCCGTGAATCGAACCCACGCTGCAGAGGCTGCAGACAGCTTCACAGCGTGGCGCTCAACCCACTGTGCCACCGGGGAGGCCCTGATAGGGTACAAATATTAATGACAATATCCAATCCATCATTAGATGAGAAACCTTTACTTCACTTTCCTCACGCTTCGTCCCTTGTTTTGCCTTGCACAGAGTTCAGCACACTGGGCCCTTATTGTTAGGGTTTCAGCTTATTAATCCTAAATCTGAATTACTGCACTAGAGTGTATAACTGACCTTTATTCTTAGGGGAGTTTAAAAAATGACATTCATTTATATCAGGAAGTTATTCATCAACTTTTCCTTACCCTTTGACTGTTTTAATGATGATACAACAAACAGTCCCACATTTTTTATAAATAAAAATAGCAACCTTATGAAAAATGTGTTCCTGCTGACTGTGAGAAACAGGGTTCTAGGTGGCATGCTAGCCTCCATCTTTTTGCAGTTAGTCTTCTCTTGAAATAAGGAGAGATGATGGAACTCATTCCTCTGCTGAATTCAACCAAGACCAGTATCACAGCACATATGCCACAGCAATGTGGCAAGCAGAGTGTACAAGGTCTCCTGGCTTAATAAGTCACTGCTTTAAAATACCCCATCATGTTGTTGCATGTGTGTGCTTTTTTTTTTTTTAAGTTTTGTACATCTGTTAATATAGCCATCTTTTCTTTTTCATTTCTAGAATAGCCTCAGGGGAAACACATGTTGTTTCTTTCAATAATGATCTAGTCTGGTGGATGAGTCTTATGTTTATCACACTTCACTACTCTGCAAACATCATCAATGAGGCTTGGGTGTGCTTAATTGTGTGAGAAAATTTAAAATGATAATAATTTGGCATAATTGATGAAACAAGTAGAATGTTGCTAAAAAATGTTCTTTACTGGTCATTTGCCTTACCTTCTACACTTAAAATACCCTTCCTCTTATCTTTCATATATTCTCCTTTCCACTAGAAACACAATATTAACAGTGCCTTCTCACCTAAGTAAATTTTCTCATATATTCATTTTTTAATTATGTGAACCTAGATATTTGTCTATCCTTAGATGTAAAGAATATTTAAGTGGTTATGAGTCCATGAAAATTAAGATTGTTCTTATCTGTTGATAAAGTTTAACTGAAGTTACTACTATTTCAAAAATGACCTGAAGTTATGTCCACATCCCAGAGTCAGTCATTCATTTAACACATTTATTGAGCCCTACTTTTAGTCTGCCACTAAGCCAGATTCTGGTTTTAAGTTTATAGTGCTGATAACACATAGTAACTCTGCTTTGTTTCTATAGTTATACAATTAATTCTTTAAAGACCATCAATTAAGGACTTTCCTGGTGGCACAAGTGGCTAAGCACAGCACTGTGAAGCTATCCATGCCAGTTAGCCACATGGCACAGCAGACCTCTCCTGTCTCGCCTGCTGCTCCCCTCAGCAGTGTGTTTCAGTCAGTCTGCCTGTTCTGTTCCCCACTCTGTCTCTGGTGAATTCTTTCATCCCCCACACCTCTGGCCTGTATCCCAGTTCTTATATGCATAAATAAATAAATCTTTAAAAACAAATTAAATATTACGCTGAAAATTATCCCTAGGATTTGTCCTACTGTAGCCTCTCTGGGATGAGGACAGAGATTTAAATAGTATAAACTCCAAAGCCCTGTTCCTGGTGTTGTCATTTTTAAATATTGGACTTTTATGTAAGTTTTCCTTAAAGAAAGAGTTGTAAAGCTGAAAGAAAGTGTTCCCTCTTCTATAAACAAACTAGCAAGATAATGAAATGCTTTTCTAAAGTCAATCTATATTTATTTAACAGGAAATGTGCTACATGGTAACCCAGAGATTCATTTAAATAGGCGTGAACTAAATCAGATATTCTCAAACATCTTCATCTCAGAATGCTTTTAAACTCTTAAAAATTGTTAAAACCTCATCAACTTTTCTTCATGAGGGTTATTTCTAAAAATATTTTTATGCCAGAAATTGTTTTTATTTCTGAGGAAATTTAGAAATATTTATTTAATAATTCATTGTTAAAAATGATCAATGCCTTGCATGTTAACATATATAAGCCATTTCTGTAAAAAATAACTGCATTTTCAAAACAAAAAACAGTGAGTGATCTTATTTTGCATCTTTACAAATAGCTCAATGTGTGCCATAATGGAAGACTGCTGGATCCCGAAGTCTGTTGCAATATCGTATATCATGTTGCCTCTGGAAAATTCCACTGTGTATTCATGAAAATGACAAATAATATCTTAGAATAATTTTGAACAAAATTTTGATCCTGTGAATCTGCTGAAAGTGACTTAAAGACTCTTGGGAGTGCCCAACTACACTTTGAGAACCACTAACATTAAAAGTTATAGTTATTTTAGAAAATTATTGATGCATTGATAGAACAGGAAGCAAAATATAATGATGAATAATTTCAATATTAACAAATATTTCCTATAAATATAAAAGCACAGGTATATAAGCTCCAAAATTAACTCTGTCCTATCTGCAGATGACATGATTTTCTACATAGAAAATTCCAAGAATATGCAAATAGCTCCTAGACCTATGAAATTAATTCTGCTAGGCTGCAGGATAAAAGGCCAACACAACAAACCACTCACAGTTCTATATACTAACAATGAACATATGAAAATCAAATTTTAAAACACATTATCACTTACATGTATGTAGGGAAAATCGTTTCTCAGGCTCTTCTGTCCTCCCACCATTAGGATTGCCCTGCTTGATGGGGCACCTGCAGTTGTTACATTGTTGCAAACTGTCTTGTTTACTTCTGTGGGCCATGGGAGGAGTATAGAGATAGTCACCAAGAGCAGCAGAAGAGAGAGGCAGAAGAGAAAAGGGGTGAAAAAAGCCCTAGAAGCCCAGAGTGAAGACTTGCCAGGGGCTAGGAAGCCTACTGGCCTCCTGCCCCACACCCCCTCACCCCTGCACCCCTCCCTGCCTGCCTTGTACCTGGTTGCTGCACTACATGTAAAGCTCAATAAAAGCCTGAGAAACCCACCAAGGGCTCCAGGACTCCTCCTTTACCCATCTGCACGATCAGAAAATCTGCTCTGTGCCCATTCTGCCCCTACAATGTACTATGAAAAAATTAAATGCTTTGGCATGAAATTAATAAAATATGTATAGCATCTTTATGCTGACTACAAAATGCTAGTGAAGAAATCAAAGACTTACATAAATAGGGACAGGGATTGTGCTCATGAAATGAAAGTTTCAATAGAGTAAGGATGTGGAATCTCCTGAAATTCATCGATAGGTTTAATGCAGCCCCTATAAATATCTTAGCAAAGTTGTTTTTTTAATTAATATTTTTATATAATTTTTTCATCAATTTTCATTTTTGCACAATGTATGCATTATCATTTTGGTTATATTCCCCATACAATTGCACCCCACCTTATTTTGTCCCTAGTCCTTCCTCTCCCCTTCTGTAGTGTGTCTCTGATTTATAGTTGCTTGTTGATTTTGATTTTGATTTTGTATTAATTAGTCTTTTTCCTGGTCCCTTATTTAGGTTTTCTAAATTCCTGCTATGAGTGAGACCGTCTGGTATTTTTCTTTTTCTTTCTGACTTATTTCGCTGAGCAGGATCCCTTCTAGCTCCATCCATGTTGCTGCTAACTGCATGTGTTTATCTTTTTTGATTGCTGAGTAATATTCCATTGTGTATATGTACCACTACTTGATCCAGTCATGTATTTTGGGGCATTTGGGTTGTTTCCTTAGCTGAGCTATTGTAAATAGTGCTGCTATAAACATAGGGATCAGGTGCCCTTTGGAATTAATGTTTCCGTGTCATTTGGGTAAATACCTAGGAGTGGAATTGCTGGATCATATGGAAGCTCTGTCTTTAGTAGGTCAAGAAATCTCCACACAGCTCTCCATGCTGGTTGGACCAGTTTGCACTCCCACCAGCAATGCAGGAGAGTTCCTTTTTCTCCACAACCTCGCCAACATTTGTTGTTGCTAGTTTTTTTAATATGTGCCATTCTCACTGGTGTAAGATGGTATCTCATTGTAGTTTTGATTTGCATTTCCCTGATTACAAGTGATGTTGAACTTTTTTTTCATATGTCTGTTGGTCATTTGCATTTCCTATTTGGAGAAGTTTCTTCTTAGTTCTTCTGCCCATTTTTTGACTGGATTATTTTCTTTGTTTTTGTTGAGGACCATCAGCTCTTTGTAGATTTTTGTGATCAGTCCATTATCATTAGTGTTGTGTGCAAAAATTTTCTCCCAGTCAGTGTGGTTTCACTTTGTTTTGGTTATTGTCTCTTTTGCTGTGCAGAAACTCTTTAATTTGATATAGTCCCAGTTGTTTATCTTTAATATCTTAGAAAGGTTTTTGTAGCAATAGACAACTTATTATAAATACTTATAAAAAAAACAAAGAGCATATCTATCCTTCAATGTTAAGATAAAACATAGAGTTCCAGTATTTAAGACCATGAAATAGTGGCAAGAAGAATAGAACAGAATAGAGAACAGGTTAATAGAACAGAATAGAGAACTTAGAAATAGTTCCACACAGAATCCCAAGGAAATTTTACAAAGATGCAAACCAAGTTAATTTAGGAATCACAGTCTTTTTAACAAATTATAAAACGGCAATTAGACATCTATGGACAAAAGATAAAAAAAGAACTTGGCTTAAATTTATGCCTTAATACAATAAAAACAAAATTCAAAATGGATCATGGACATAAATATTAAATGTAATTCTATAAAACTTTTATAAAACAACAGAGGAAAAAATATTTTAAAGTTAGAAGTAGTCAGAATTTTTTGGGCCTCCCCGGTGGCGCAGCAGTTGAGCCCTGGGTTGCGAAGCTGCCCGCGGCCTCTGTGGTGCCGGTTCGATCCCCGGCTGCTCCCAGGCCACAGGAGGAGGGTCCCATATGGCGTGCAGACCTCTCCTGCCGCCCGCTGCTCCCCTCAGCAGTGTACTTCGGTCCTTCTGCCTGCTCTGCTCCCCGCTCTGGCTCTGGTGAATTCTCTCACCCTCCCGCGCTTCTGACTGTACCCAGTGCATGTATAAACAAAAACAAACAAACAAACAAATAAATAAAAATAAAAACATGCCTCTATAAAAAAAAAAAAAAAAAAGAAGTAGTCAGAATTTTTAGACTTGACATCAAAAGCATAATCATAAAAAGAAAAAAATGATATACTGGACTTCAAAATTAAAAAGTGTGCTCTGTTAAGAAGGTACAAAAAGAAACTGAAAGCTGGGAAAATACTTATCTGACAAAAGGCTTGCACATATTATTCATAAAGAGCTATCAAAACTCAACAGTAAAAAAAAATAAAGTTCAACTAGAAAGTAGACAAAGGACAGGAAGAGACATCATCAAAAGGGCATATAGATAGCACATATGCACATAAAAAGACATTCAAAATCATTAGACAGTGGGAAAATGCAAATTTAAGCTACAATGAGATATCACCATACAGCTATCAGGATGGCTAAAATAAAAAAAATAGGACAATGCCAAATGCTGGTGAGAATACAGAGAAACTAAGTTACTCAAATTTCTGGTGGTAAGTGTAAAATGGCACAGTTGCTCTGAAAAAGGACATTTCTTCTGCAACTAAACATGCACTTACTGTACAAGCTACAACTTTTGGGCACTCCGTAGAAGTGCTTTTGGACATTTATATTGAAAAAATGGAAATTTATGTTCACACAAAAACCTGTACATAAATGTTCAAAGTGGTTTAATTTGTGATAGCCAATAATTGGAAAAACCCAGATATCCTTTAATAGGAAACTGATTAAGCAAACTGTGGTGCAGCCATACCATAGATTGCTACTTAATTAAAAAAAAAAAAATTAAAGCTTCCCTGGTGGCGCAGCAGGTTGAGCGCTGCGCAATGAAGCTGTCTGCAGCCTCTGCAGCATCGGTTCGATTCCGGCCAGCCAGGGAGAAACCCACATGGCGTGGCAGACCCCTCCTTCCTCGTCCACTGCTCCCCTCAGCAGTGTCTTTGGTCCGTCTGCCTGTTCTGCTCCCCGCTCTTTCTCTGGTGAATTCTCTTGCCCTCCCACACCACTGACCTGTGTCCCAGTTCTTGTGTAAATAAATAAATCTTAAAAAATAATAATTAAGGGCCTCCCCAGTGGCACAGTGGTTGAGCGCTGGGTTGCGAAGCTGCCTGCAGCCTCTGCAACGCTGGTTCGATCCCCGACCCCTGGGCGAAGGACCCACATGGTAAGACAGACCTCTTCTACAGCCCGCTGCTCCCCTCAGCAGTGTACTTCATCAGTCTACCTGTTCTGTTCTCCGCTCTGGCTCTGGTGAATCCTCTCACCCTCCCACACTTCTGACTGTACCCAGTGCTTGTAGAAATAAATAAATAAATCTTTTAAAAAAATAATAATAATTAAACCTTAACAAGTTGGATTTACCTTAAAAGAATTATCCTGAACTGAAAAAAACAATTTCCAATGTTGCAAACTATATGATTCCATTTATATCATTCTTTAAAAAAATAATTATAGACATGTAGAATGCATTACTTGCATTAGTGGTTTCCAAGCATGAGGATAGGAGAGGAAGGGTAGCTCCTATAAGGGTATATAAAGGGTAGCATGAGTCAGCCTTGGGGTGGTAAAACAGTTTTGCATCTTGGTTGTCATGATGTTTACACAAATCTACATAAATGATAGAATTGCATAAAACTACATGCACACAATCACATACAAATGAATACCTGTCAAAATAATGAAATCTGAATAAGTTCTGTGGATTGCACCAATGCTTATTTCTTAATTTTGTTAGTATACCATAATTAAGCAAGATGTTATCACTGGGAGAAATTGGGTAAAAGATGGGACTTTCTCTGTCCATTTTTGCCATGTGAATCTATAATCATCTTAAAATAGAAAGTTAAGGGCCTCCCTGGTGGTGCATGGGGTTAAGCACCACACTATGAAGCAATCTGCAGCCTCTGCAGCACAAGTTCGATTCCTGGCCTGCCAGAGAGAAACCCACATATGCTTCTGTCTCACCCTCTGCACCCCTCAGCTGTGTATTTCAGTCAGTCTGCCTGTTCTGTTTCCCACTCTGTCTCTGGAGAGTCCTCTCACCCCCTGCATCTCTGGCCTGTACCCCAGCTCTTGTATGCATAAATAAATAAATCTTAAAAAAAAATAGAAAGTTAAAAAGGGATAATCAAGCCCAAAATATGCCCTCAAAGTAGAGACCATAGAGAAATATATCTAATGGAAAAAACCTTTACAGCTTGTGAGCAGCTGAGTATATAAGCCATGTTACTGTTGCGTAGGCCTCCATGATACAGAGCTCAGTGCAACAAGGCAAAGATAAGACACCAGCATGAAAATTGATAACCAGAACATGAGCCTGTGGTTGGTTACTTTGTCAATTCCTTTGTCAGCTAAAATCCCAGACTACTGAAGGTAATTTTTCCTAAATTCAAAATTGCCTAGACATGGGCCTCCCCGGTGGCACAGCGGTTGAGCACTGGATTGCGAAGCTGCCCGCAGCCTTTGCAGCATCGGTTCGATTCCTGGCCGCCGGATGAGGGTCCCACATGGTGCTCAGACCTCTCCTGCCGCGTCCACTGCTCCCCTCAGCAGTGTACTTCGGTCCTTCTGTCTGTCCTGCTCCCTGCTCTGGCTCTGGTGAATTCTCTCACCCTTCCATGCTTCTGACTGCACCCAGTGCTTGTATAAATAAATAAATCTTTAAAAAAAAAAAAAAGAATCCCACAATTAAAAAAAAAATTGCCTAGACCATTGTCACACTAATTTTATATGCAATTATCATTCACAGCTTCCAGGTCAAACTCCATATCTCAATTTGACATAATCAGAACAGCAAATATTCTTAGGTCAAAAAGGTCATGTCCATCACTCGAATTGGCTATTACTATGGTAACTAAAGTTATTACTCTTCATTTTACGAAAAGATAAAAATGTTGAAAACCAACTTTAAATTGATTTTAAAAAAATGAATATTATTTTAGAAATTATTGCCAGTCCAGTCAGCTTACATTAATATAAACCTGGGTTCCCAGACTCGCAAATTACTGATTTCAGCATTATTTCCAGAGATGCTGCAAGTGTTCTCATTCCCAAGGTAATTGTTTGGGACACAGACTTGGGAAAAACATATTAAGACTGTGTTTTATCCAAAAACGTTGGCATTTAGGATTAAGCTACTAGTTATTTCCCTTTCTTTCTACCAAAGAAGTGTAGCAATGCCAAAATTTCAGGCACTGTACAACAAAACGATGGGGTTAACCTCAAGAGGAAAAAATTTGATCCATCAGTCATGTCTTCTTATTCTTTAATTGGTGTTGTGAAAATGAAAATGCTCTTCTGCAATTTTAATGACGTTGTCTTTTAGAAAGAACTGCTAACTCCAATCTATATGAGTTGGCAAAAAAAAAAAAAATTCTTTGAAGTGTTTTAATGCAATGCTGTATAAAGTTTGTGATGTTTACGTAGCAGTAGACATTTCTGCATTCATACACAAAAATACACAGATCGGGAAAATTTGTCCCCTTTAGATATAAACATAACTTGTGAACCTGACAAAGGAAGCACCGTAGTTAATTGATGGATCAATAAAATGACACTTGTTACACAATGCTGTGGTGTCAGTCCATCACCAGGAGCTACAGTGGTATATGATGACTTTGGAATTAGCTATCAACTTTAACAAGAAAGGGTGCTTGGATTTTTTGATCCTTTGTATTCTGATTTTGAACGTATGTTGATTAACTTATTCCAACATTTTGATGATGCAAATACTACTAAGAACATGCACTTCAAAATCAATTCAGGTCAACAAAATGTTAGTATGAACATAGTTAACATAGTATATAGTGGAGCGAATATAAAAAAAATAAAAGATCAGGCCCTTATCTTGAAAATGTTACAGCTTTCTGAACTGATGATACAAGAAAAGGAACTCCTAGGTGGTATGGGTGCAAATACTTTGCTGCTTTGCCAAAGACATGGATTAAATTTCACCTCAAGCTCAATGTCCAAATAGTAAAACCAACAAACATTAAAAAAAAATCCTTTTGTTTTACAAAAGCATTTTTATTCATTGTAATATGCACAAGTGTTTATAAAATTAAGTCAGGATTTTATCTTAGAAACTGCATGCATTTGTAATCATGCGCCCATAGAGTTCATCTGGAACTGTCAATGACAACAGCTTTAAATGTGGAATTGCTCTATGCCCAATCCTAGTTACTTTCTTTGCCACATCTAATGCAAAACCTCTTTCATCAAAAATGAAATATGATTAGAATAAAATCTCTCCATAATATTTGAAGGTGAGAGTAAATGAACAATGAGCAAAATAAATGTAGCAGAACATGGGCTTCGAATTCTAAATGGTTGTTTGGTGGTGAAATATGTATATGCAATAGAAATGACAATGCATTCTCCTGAAAAACAATGAGATACCTATCCATAGGAAAAAGAAATGTATTAAAATGATGAGAAACCCATCCTAGCAGCCTCTGTGAGATTCCTCCTTCATTCCATCAACCAGCTTGTTAGGGCAGGAAGCAATGTCCTGTCCTTACACCGGATGTTGAAGTCCCAGAGTGGGACCTGAGAAGCTGGGACTGACTCTCCCATGAGCAATGCAGCAATATTTCCTTTTGGCATTATAGCATGATTTAGTGTGAAGGTTTGGGTTCGTATGACACACAACAGCCTGGAAATATTTGGTTTTGTGATAAACATTTATTTGGTTCTAAGATATGTGATTCTTATTTTATGGTTTGAATCAATTGAGAAATGGTATAAAATTCTATCAAAATGAACTATTTTTCTCTTTTTTTGGCAAAGACTTCTTTTTCTTACAAAGGAACAAGGGAAAATAGGGAAGAGGAAGCCTTGATTATTTAAGGATGATGGAATATTTATAAGCTTGTTCTGAATCTTCATCAGAAAAACTTTTAATTCACTGACTCCCAGTGTTGACAATATAAATTTTGAAGCCATCAGACTACCGTGTGACTTCATGCAACACTTTAGTTAAGTATGAAAGATTTAGTTTCATTTTGATATTTTCAGAGTTACCAAACATTTCCAGGAAAAAGAAATTGACCAATAAATATGTTCAAATTAAGACCATTTTTGCTGATATTCCCTGTAAACTAAAGAATATACTGTAACTTTAGGATGAACATAAAACTCAACAATAAAAATAAAAGTATCCAAAATAATGATATATTTATTTCAAAATGTAAACATCAAGACTAGATGTAGTTTGAAAATTAATAAACAAGTAGGAAAAATCATCAAGCAATAAGAAATATGAGAACCTGAGAGAGGGCTAAAAGATATTGAAAACAAAAATTTGACCATGTATTTGACCTGCATTACAACATTAGTAGACATCATTAATGCCCTTTCCAGATCCCCCTCCTACCAATGTAACCCTCTGACAGTGGCCATTACATTTTGGCTACAGTGGCTCATGAGCCTTCTCCAAATATCAATTGTCCTGAACCAAGGGGAGATACCTCTCCTAGACATGTCTTTGTGGCTATGGAAGCCCTCACTCATCCCAGGAGTGTGAAAAAGTAGAGGCAAATACGTTTGGCCGACAGCCAGTAATTGATGTTGGAGTTCAAATCCAATTTGTGTCAGTGGGTCAATTCAGGGGTGCCATTCACACTCTGTAGAGCTTCACGTGGAATCAGGCTGCGACTAGAACTTTTGATAAATGCACATGTTTTTTTCCCACCTTCATATATTCTATTTGGCTTCCATCACTTCCTAATTTTTTTTTTCTTCTAAAAGCATTCTCTCCAAAAATAAAAAAATTGAAATGTAATCTCCAACTTAGGTTCTGCTCTAGAGAAACTGACTTCCAAACATCAGCCATCAGGAGCCATGACCTATAAAAGTACACAATAATTATAATATAGTAATAATAAATTATTATAATAATTGAGTAATTATAAAAGTACCATGATAATTTACTAACTATAATAGTACTATAATAATTCTGTAATTATAAAATTATTAAATTATTTCACATATTTATTTTTGCTCCAATTAAATCCTATTTTCTGTACATTCAAGAATCACTGACATCAGATTAATCAGATAGTATTCATTGATGTCATTACAATTTTTCAGAAAAAAGAAACTTCTTATTTAGAATGAAAATATCTTCTCTAAATCACTTAAGAGTCAGCATTACTTTGAAATGATATTTTTGAATCTGTATTCTTATTTCATATTTTCTCTTTTGTATAACACAAATGTATACAGAAAGGGAAAAATATGGTTATGGATAAAACTATTCAATATTTTAACAGTTACCTAAATGTGTTTCGACATTATCTTAGTATACTTAACTCTTTGAATCATAATTTTTAAAACATTGGAACATCTCCCTATATGATTAGTTGATCTGCATCAGATTTTTTTTCAAATTATTTCCACATTTCAGGGAAATTAAGCAGATTCTTAAGGAAATGACATCTATTAGTGTCAGTGGCTCAAAATTAATTCCCTTTAATATTCACACTAAAGAGTGCATATGGATGGATAGAAAGACTGAGAATGCTGGAGGGCTGGTTTGTTTGTTTTGATTTTGCTTTCTTCTCCAAAATGAACACATAATCCAATGAAATTGTCTACACAATACAATCAAAATCAATTAAGAACCAAGTACTGATTTGTTTTGCCATATTTAACTACATTAAAAGCTTATCACTATTACAATTTAATGCTTACCAACTTACTTTATTGCATATTAAATGCAAAAATCCATGTTAATGTAATGTTGAGGTTGCATATTTGGAATTAAAGGGTAAAAAGTAAAAGTGTAAGGCTAGATTCTCTTAGAAAAGTTTGATTGTCTTTATTTTATGAAAGTTTCATATAAAATAGCTGGCCAAAGAGGAAAAAAAGTGTAGTTTAAAGTAAATAGTATAAAGTTTGACATATTGTCTGTATAAGTATGTACTTTGTGTTCTCCTGTGTATTTGTCTTTTCAATAGCAAAGCAATTTCAGATATAAAGGAACAGGAACTTACTTGAATAATTTTTTAAAAAATCATTATTTTTTTTGCTTTTATTTTTAATTTATTTTTATTTATTTTTATTTTTTACATCATTGTTCATTTTTAAACAATATTTGCTTCTGCCCACCCACTCAGGTGTAGTCCCCATAGAGCTTCCTTCACCAATGCACCTGTGCACTATTACCTCAGTCCCCTGTGCTCCTCTCTCCCTCTCTATGATCCCTCTCCCGTCTCCTTCCCTGCAGTATGTCTCTGATTTATAATTGTCTGGTTTTGCTTGTTGTGTTTTGTACTGTTATTACTTTTTTCACTGATGTCTAATTTGGTTCCCCTATATTCCTGCTATAAGTGAAATCATCTGATATGTTTCTTTTTCCTTCTGACTTATTTCACTGAGCATCATTCTTTCCAGTTCCATCCACATTGCTGCAATTGGCATGAGTTTATCTTTTTGATTGCTGAATAATATTCCATTGTGTATATATGCCACATCTTCTTGATCCAGTCATCTATTTTTGGGCATTTGGGTTGTTTCCAGGTTTTACCTATTGTAAATAGTGCTGCAATAAACATAGGTGTACAGGTATTCTTTTGAATCAGTGTTTTTGTGTCCTTGGGTAGATCCCTAATATTGGAATTGCCAGGTCATATGGTAGCTCCATTTTTAGTAGACTGGGAAGCTCCAGACAGCTTTCGATAGTGATTGGACCAGTTTGCACTCCCACCAGCAATGTAGGAGAGTACGTTTTTCACCACATCCTCTCCAATGTTTGTTGTTGCTTGTTTTTTTGATATGTGCCATTTTTACTGGTGTAAGGTGGTATCTCAGTGTGGTTTTAATTTGCATTTCCCTGATCATAAGGGATGTTGAACATTTTTTCATATGCCTGTTGGCCAGTTGCAATTCCTATTTGGAGAAATGTCTTTTAAGTTCTTCTGCCCCTTTCTTGACTGGATTGTTTATTTTGTTTTTGTTGAGTTGTGTGAGTTATTTGCTTATCTTTGTGATCAGTCCCTTATCAGTTGAATGGAGTACAAAGATTTTTTCCCACTCAGTGGGGTGTCTCTCTGTTTTGGTTAATGTCTCTTTTGCTGTTCAGAAGCTTTTCAATTTGATGTAATTCCAGGTATTTATCTTTTCCTTGACTTTCTTTGCTTTGGGTGATAAGTCTTTAAAGATGTTATTGTGATGTATGTCTTGTAGTGTTTTATCTATATTTTCTTCTATATATTTTATGGTTTCAGGCCTTTTGTCCAGTTCTTTTTTTCTTTTTTGAGATGATTTTTGTGCACGGTGAAAGGTAGTGGTCTAGTTTCATTTTTTTTGCATGTGGTGGTCCAGTTTTCCCAGCTCCATTTCTTGAACAAACTGTTTGTGTTTCATTGCATGTTCTTTGCTCCTTTGTCAAAGATCAGTTGTCCATATAAGTGGTTTTATTTCTGGGCTCTCTATTTGGTTTCATTGGTCTGTATGTCTGCCTTTGTTCCAATACCAAACTGTTTAATTATTGTGGCTTTTTAGTACAGCTTGAAGTTTGGAAGTGTGATACTTCCTTTCTCTTTTGTTTTCATGAGTAGGACTTTGGCTATTCATGTTTTTTTGTGGTTCCATATGAATTTCATCAGTATTTGTTCTATTTCTTTGAAGAATGTCATTGAGATTTTTATTGGAATAGCATTGAATCTGTATATTGCTTTTGGTAGGTTGGACATTTTAATAATGTTAATGCTTCCAATCCATGAGCAGGAGCTATCTTTCCATTTCTTTGTGTCTTCTTCTATTTCCTTTAACACTATTTTATACTTTTCTTTGTATAGGTCTTTCACCTCTTTTTTTAGGTTTATTCCCAAGTATTTGATTTTTTTTGTTTCAATTATAAAAGGGATGGTTTTCTTAATTTCTTCTTCTTCAGATTGATTGTTTATGTATAGGAAGGCTACTGGTTTTTGTGTGTTGATTTTGTATCCTGCTGCTTTACTGAACTGATTGATTATTTTGAGTAGTTTTTCTGTGGAGTTTTTAGGATTCTGTCTATATATTATTGTATCATCTGCAAATAGTGATACTTTTACTTCTTTCCCTATCTGGATTCCTTGAATGTCTTTCTCTTGCCTAATTGCCCTGGTTAGGATTTCCAGTATTATATTGAAGAACAATGGTGAGAGAGGACATCCTTGTCTTATTCCTGATCTTAAAAGAAAGGCCTTCAGCTTTTCACCGTTGAGAATAATATTGGTGGTGGGTTTGCCATATATGGATTTTATTATGTTAAGGTGTGTTCCTTCCATCCTGAGAATTTCAAGGGCCTTCATCATAAATGGATGTTGGACTTTGTCAAATGCTTTCTCAGCATCTATTGATATGGTCATATGGTTTTTATTTTTCTTTTTGTTGATGTGTTGGATTACACTGATCGATTTTCATATGTTGAACCATACTTGTGCCCCTGGGATGAATCCCACTTGATCGTGGTGTACTATCCCTTTGATACAGTGTTGAATTCTGTTGGCAAGAATTTTGTTGCGAATTTTTGTGTTAGTATTCATTAGGGAGTTTGGCCTGTAATTTTCTTTTTTTTGTGCTGTCTTTGTTTGGTTTTGGTATTAGTTAATTTTACCTTCATAAAACGTATTTGGTGGTATTCCTTCTTTTTCAATTTTTTGAAAGAGTTTGTGTATGATAGGCACTAATTCATTGCTTAATGTTTGGTAGAATTCATTTGTGAAGTCATCTGCACCTGGGCTTTTGTTTTTGGGGAGTGCTTTGATAACTGCCTCAATTTTGCTGCTTGTAGTTGGTGTGTTTAGGTGTTCTATTTCTTCTTTGTCCAGCTTTGGATGATTATATCGTTCTAGGAATTGCCCATCTCTTCTAGGTTGTTGAATTTTTTTGCATATAAAATGTTCATAGTAATCTCTGATTATTCTTTTGATTTCTACTGAGTCTGTTATGATTTCTCCTTTTTCATTTATAATCCTATTTATATATGTTTTCTCCCATTTTTTTCTTTGTGAGCCTGGCTAGACATTTGGTCTATTTTATTAATTTCTTCAAAGAACCAACTTTTGGTTTTATTGATCTTTTGGATTTTTTTTTCACTTCTATTTTGTTTATTTCTGCTTTTATTTTTATTATTACCTTTCTTCTACTGGCTTTATGGTTTTGTTGCTGTTCTTTTTCTAGCTCTTTGAGATGTGAAATTAGGTTGTTTCTTTGAGTTCTTTCTTGTTTCTTGATGCTACATATTTTCCTCTTATTACTGCTTTTGCTGCATTCCATACATTCTGGAAAGTGGTGTCCTCCTTGTCGTTCAACTCAAAGTATTTTTTAATTCTTCTTTGATCTCCTCATTAGCCCAGTGGCCTTCCAGTAGTATGGATTTCAATCTCCATGAGGTGCAAGGGTTCCTTATTTTCTTTTCATTATTTATTTCTAGTTTGATGCCTTTATGATAGGAGAAGATAGTTGGAATGATTTTGATCTCCATGCATTTGTTGATGTTTGTGTCGTGGCGCAGTATGTGATTGATTCTGGAGAATGATCCGTGTACACTTGAGAAAAATGTGTACTTGGATTTTTTTGGGTGCAGTGTCCCATAGATGTCTGTTAAGTCCATGAGTTCTATGTCTTTATTTAGGTCTCTGGTATATTTATTTTTTGTCTTGTTGTTCTGTCTGTTGGTGAGAGTGGAGTGTTGAAGTCTCCCACTGTATATGTATTTTCTTTAATGTCCATTTTCAGAGCTGATAATAACTGTCTAATATATTTTGGTGAGTATATGTTGATGAGTGTTATATCTTCCTGATGTATTGTCCCCTTGACCATAATGTAGTGTCTATCTATGCCTATTTTTACTTTTTTTAATTTGAAGTCTGTTTCATCTGATAAAAGTATAGCTATTCCTGCCTTCTTTTTTGGTCCATTTGCTTTTAGGATTGTTTTCCAACTGTTTACTTTCAGTCTGTGTTTATCTTTTGTAGTTAAATGTGTCTCCTGGAGACAGCAGAAGGGTGGATTTTGTTTTTTAATCCAGTGTGCTACTCTGTGTCTTTTTATTGATTAGTTTAATCCATTTACATTTAGAGTTAATACTGATATGTTGGCATCTGTATTTGTCATTTTCTTGTCTTTTTTGTGATTTTATTCCTCTCTTTATTCTGTTCTTCTTGAGCATTCCTTTATTGGTTTTGGCTTTAGGATTTCTTGCAGAATTTTTTGGAGTGGGGTTTAGTTGTAATGAATTTCTGGAGTTTGTTTGTCTGGGAAGGTCCATCGAATTCTTCATAGAAGAAGGAGAGCTTTGCAGAGTAAAGTATTCTTGGTTGGAATTTGCTGTCTTGAAGTTTGTTGAATATGTTACTCCATTCTCTTCTTGCTTGTCGTGGTTCTTTGGAGAAGTCTGTGGTTGACCTGATTGATTTTCCTTTATAAGTTATCGGTTTCTTTCCCCTTGCCAGTTTCATTATTTTTTTCTTTTCTTGGACTCTTGGAAGCTTTACTATTATGTGTCTTGCTGTAATTTTCTTTCATTGTGGTAATTGGGTGTTCTTCTCATTTCTTGTATGTCTGTATTTGTATCTTTTTTCATGCTTGGGAAGTTTTCTTCAATTATCTCTTGAATAATTTCTCAGATCCTTTGTCTCTCTCCTTACCTTCTGGGATACCTATAACTCTTATATTTCCTCTCTTCATGGAGTCTGATAATTGTCTAAGGGTATTCTAATTCTTCTTCCTTTGCACTTCTCTCTCTTATTCTCTTTTGGTTCTTTCTATTTCTGTATCTTCAAGAGTACTGATCCATTCTTCATTTCCTTGGTTCTGTTTTCAATGCTTTTCCAAGAGCTCTTTGTCTCCTCCAGTAATCTTTTAGTCTCCTCCTTTACTTTTATTTCCTTTCTTAAGGTCTCATTTGCATTCTTCAGTTCATTGATTATTTGCCTAATCTCATTATACTTTTTAAATATGATGATTATTATCTCTCCACCTGACAGGCAGAGAAGTTCTTCCACATCATTGTTGTTGAGTTCTGGTGACTGATTTTCTTTTTGTGGTGTGTCCTTCTCCTGCGGGCTTTCTTGATTATTTGTATTTTTCCTTCTCCCTGCTGTTTGCTTTCTAATTTGTTCTATGAGTTGGGACATTGTGCCATTGATGTTGGCGGGCATCTCTTTGGATTGTTCCTTCAGGAGTTTTGGAAACTGTTTACCATACTGAGACCATCCCTGGTAGGCCAAAACTCCATCAGGGTATTGATGCTGTGGCTGTGTTGCTGGGCACTGTCCCTTATAGTTCTCTCCCTCTTAATTTACTCAGTTCCATCAGGGAATCAGTTAGTTGGTGATTTTGCTCTTGTCACTAGGTGGCGCTAGAGACCTGTACTTGCTGACCTGTGCTTTTCCCCTATAGTTCTCTGAGAAACTGAGGGGGCTAGGGGAAGCACCTTGACACAGGGGCTATTGCTCATGCTGGGTGCTGTGTCTGCCCGTGTTCACCCGGTGTTGTGCCCATGGCCGTGTGGATCCCATGCCCTGAATTCTGCACTCTAGTTCTCAATCTTAGGGTCTCAGATCCAAAACAACGGCTGTCACCCTGTGCAATGCCCCCTGTTATGTCATGTCCCATGCCGTAAATCCTGTGCCTGGCTATCAGAGAATGAGGTCTTGCTCCACGCCTTGTTTCCTTTCTAACCCCTATTTGCATGGCCCACCCCCTCTCAGAGCCTGAAGGTAGTTTGAAAACACTGGCTTCCAACTATGAGGAAGTTGGTGATTTTTGTTCTGATCACTGGGTGACCCCAGAAATCTTTCCTAGTGTCATTCCAGAGCTGTTCTTTTTCCCCATGGGTCTCTGAAGAACTGAGTGGGGGTGGCGTGGAATGGCTCAATGGTGTGGGGTGCTGTGTCTGCCCTGTGCCATGCGTCGTGGGGGGTCCCACACCCTGAATTTCATGCTCCGGGTCTCAGTTCCATAGTCCTCAAATCCAGGACGGGAGCAGTAGCGCAGTTCAGAGTCCGCTGAAATGGAGTCTCTTGCACCCCGTTCCCATGCCTGGGCACCTGGTTTTTGATTACTCAGTGAGGGTCATTCACCTCAGTGATGGTTCTCATGTGTCAACCCAGGAACCTAGGTCGCATTGGGATCTGGGCAGCCACATCAGGGTATGCTTTTTTGAGCATACACGTGCTTTTCTGCACAACTTACCAGGTATAGGTCTCTCTGTGGAGTCCTTATCTTCCTCTAATGGCTCTTTGAGTCATCACTCACCTCCATGGTGAGTCCCACAAGGTTCTCCACAGTTCCTGTTTGCGGAGTGTGATGCCTGCAAGAGTTCCTTTCTGCTCACACTCCCACTTGATCTGTAGTTTGTTCTTGTTGTTGTAGTTGTTTTTTCTTTCTCTTGGTCAAAGTGACCAGCTTTGTGGGTGGGGGAGGGTAGCAGGGTTCTGAGCTTTCCTCTTTTCATCCTCTTTTATAGCAACTTTCCTCTTTGGGCAGTTTGCCAGAGTCACCCGTTTATCTTTCATGTCCTGGTTTTCACAGGGACCTGCTGTTTTTCCTCCCTATTAATTTTTTTTTTTTTTTTTGGAGGGGAGGACTTACTCACTTGCATAATTTCCCCTCTGTTTTCCCTACCACCATGTTGATCTTCAGTTCTATTTTTTAATTTTTAATTTATTTTTGCATAGAAGAACTGGGGTATAGGCCAGACATGCAGGGAGTGAGAGGACTCACCAGAGACAGAGTGGGGAGCAGAACGGGTGGGTTTACTGAAATACACTGCTAACGGGAGCAGCAGGTGAGACAGGAGAGGTCTGCTGGGCCATATATGGGTTAACTCCCTGGTGAAGATGGAATTCAAGCCATAGAGTTGATAGTGCTGAGGCTTAATCCATGGGTCACAAGAGGGGCCCTAAATTTAAAGAAATATATTGATTCTGTTGACTAAACAGATTGAAATGTTAAATAAGATTAAATTTAATTTTTAGTTGATAATAGTGTTTTCAAAATGTACAACAATGAATCAGTTAAACTCAATAGCATCAAAGAAAATATTTGCAAATGCTAATGCTACAAGTTTAAAATAAACAAATTTAAATGTTTGACAGATGCAGGTAATGATATTACTGAAAATTCACCAGGGCATGAAATAAGATCATCAAGGCAGGATGAAATATGAGATATCAAGAAGCAAGATAATTGACCTCAAGATTCCTCTACTTGAGGAAAATCAATAGAAAATTGATTTACTTACTACTTAGAAAATCAATAAATGTGTATATTAAATAATGATACTATTGATATTTGTTCAATTAATGGGTCTACCAGTTACCTATCATTCCACAAATGCCACATAGACAGGAACAAGGAAACTTCAGTGACATAAAACAAAATGTGTTGCTCCCAATGTCTGTTTTCAGATTTGATAATAATTGATTTTTATATATATATATATATGTTTCTATGTTTTATACATACATATTGATGAGTGTTGTACATTCCTGGTATATGTTTCCTTTAATCATTATGTTTTGACCATCCCTTCCTCTAGTTCCCATTTTTAGCTGGAAATTTATTTTATCTGGTATAATTATGGCTGTTTCTGCTTTCCTTTGGATCCATTTGCTTATAGGATTGTTTTCAACCCTTTATTTTGAAGATTGTTTTCAATCCTTTATTTTGTTTACAATGGAGCTCAGGTGCATTTCCTGGAAATAGCAGAAAGCTTGATTTTGTTTTGCAATCCAACCAGTCACTCAGAGCAGTTTCATTTGAGTCAGTCATTTACATTGATGATTATTATGTATAGAATGTTGTCTTCTACTGCCATTTTGTATTTCTAGTTCTACTTTCTTGTTTAATTTTTTGTGGATGTTCTCTTCAATTTAGATATGTGCTCTCCTTTCAACATTTCTTGGAGAGAAGATTGAGTGTTTGCAAAGTCCTTCAGCTTCTGTTTGACTAAGACCTTAATTTCTCCTTCATATCTAAAGAACAGTATTGCAGGAGGGAATATTCATGGCTGGCAGGTTTTACCTTTAAATATTTTGATCATGTCATTCCATTCTCTCTTTGCCCGTGGTGTTTTCTCAGAGAAGTCAGACATCATCCTGATAGGGGTGTCTTTATAAGTTTTCTGCTACTTCCCATTAACCAGCTTTCATATTCTTTCTTTGTCTTAAATTCCTAGAAGTTTTGGTACTATGTGTTTTGTTATAGGTCATTACATTTAGGTAACAGGGGTTCTTTTAGCTTCATGGACTTGTGTATTTATTTCCTTCCTTATATCTGGGAAATTGTCCTCTATTATTTCTTTGATTAAATCTCTGTTTCCTGCTTTCTCTCTTCTCTTTCTGGAATACCCATTATTCTCATATTTTCTTTCCTCATGGTTAGATACTTCTCAAAGTATCTATTCATTTTCTTTCTTTGTATTTCTCTTTTCCATTCATGAATTACCATCTTGACAGTCACTGATTTAATCTACCATTGATTTATTCTTTTTAAAAAAATATGTATTTATTTATTTACTTATACAAGCACTGGGTACAGTCAGAAGTGCGGGAGGGTGAGAGAATTCACCAGAGCCAGAGCAGGGAGCAGAACAGACAGACTGACAAAATACACTGCTGAGGGGAGCAGCGGGTGGCAGGAGAGGTCTGCGCGCCATGTGGGACCCTCCTCCGGTGGCCAGAGAGCAGAGGGGGATCAAACCGGTGCTGCAGAGGCTGCGGGCAGCTTCACAACCCAGCACTCAACTGCTGCGCCACTGGGGAGGCATTCCATTGATTTATTCAATTTTCACATCTTTCTCCAGAATTCATTTCCTTTGTTGATCATTTCAAATGTTGCATATCTATTATTTTCATATTTAAATCTTTAATTTCTGTCTTCTGTTAATTAATTTTATTTCTCAGAACACTGATTTGTTTTTCTGAGTTTTCTTGTATATCTTTGATCATATTTTCTGTATTTTATTACATTTCTTTTAACTTCTTTGTCATGGAAATTTTGAACTCTGTATATGATAGGAAGGAAATATCATCCATATCCTTGTGGTTGGCTTTTCAAAATTTGTTCTCTTTCTTTGTGGGTCCTCGAGGACTCATGGTGCCATATGTTTAATTTTTCCTTCTCCCCACTTTCTAGCTTTCTAGGTTACTCTTCATTCAAATATCCTAAGGATAAACATATAGTAGATGGCACTATATGTCAGGAAGAACTTATCTACTGCTACTGTACCTAGGAGGGTAGAAGGGAATGGGGTGGTACAGTCTCTAGTGAAAGTGTTGTGTGTGGGTGGCTTGTGCCTGTGGCACCACTGATAACCCTCATCTCTGGGTTTCTAGACCCATGTCTCTACATTCTATGGGCCATACTTTCAGCAACACTTCAATGAACCAGTTCCAATCCTGAAGGGATTGGGGAAGGGTGGAACCACTCTAATATTGGGGAAGGGTGGCACCACTAAAATATTTGTCTTCTTCACTGGAAAACTTGACCATCTGGCTCTTCTGAGTACCATCACAATTACGAGAATGCTCCCGCAATAAGCTTCTCTCCCTACTTCTCTACCATTGGAGCACACATCTGAACCACTAGTTCCTGCCCCATGGGAGACTGTCTCTAGGAGCCTTTCTCCACCTATCTTTTGTTGTAAAGAATTGAATTTCCTCAGTGTCTCTTCTGCCATAGTAATTGTAAGTCTTTGATGCCCAGGAGGTATTCTAGTTCTGTTCCAAGTCACAGGATTCTGAGTCCAGTGTTGTTTTGTTGTTTTTTTTGTTTGTTTGTTTGTTTTTTTAATCCTTTAGATTATGCTCACAGGAGCAAAGCAAAGAGACCCTTCTGATGCCATCTTCCAAGCCCCTTCCTTCATTTCATTTGTTAAAAAAAAGAAGCTTGCAATTTAAAAGTAAAAAGTGAACCTTCTTTTTTACCTTCCTGATGGCCAAAGATAAAAAGGTGTGTCCACTGTGTTGCAAGGACATGAGGAAACAAACACTCTTACACACTTTAGGGTGGGCATGAAAACTGATGCAACATTTATGGATGGTAAAATTTGCTGCATCAATCATAATTTAAAATGATATACCATTTTAAACAATGATTACTATTTAGAAATTTGTTTATATATGCAAACATTTCAAAACTGAATTTTTACAAGAATATTTGTTATACACTAATTATGATAGCTATAGAGTTGAAATAAATAGAATTTCATAAATATATAAAAGCTTAGTAATTTATTGTTGCTACTCCATGGCACATTAAAAAAGTACTATGAGATATTTGGAAGCTTACCTTTTACATTTTAATATTAACTTGTCGGAAGAAAAATTGGACTGTTTCTTTCAGAGAAGAAATACTTGACTGGACAACCTTTTGAATTATTGTGGATTTACTTATATTCTAGTTATTACTTTAAGGGCTATATAAGAGGGAATTTCATTTATGGGGAAAATAGATTTATGTTAGATACTACTGTTTCAATTTACTGATGGTTTATTTATGTATGTATGCATGTGTGATTACATCTGTGTATGTGTTTGTGTGTGTGTTAGAGAGATAGAGTGTTAAACAGTGCTGTCGAGAATATGGTAATGAAGGAATCTTTTCACCCTGTTGGTGTGAATGTAGACTAGTCCTATCCCTAGGGAAAACAGTATGGAGGTTTATCAAAATATTAAAATGGATTTACCATATGATCTAACAATTCCACTCCTGAATACCTACCTGAAAAATGCAAAAACACTAATTTAAAAGGATATATGCTCTCTTATGTTACCTCATTATTTACAATAGCCAATTTGTGAAAACAACCTTAAATACCCAAGGACTAAGGAGTGGATTAGGAAGATGTGGTATATATACAAATGGAATACTATTCAGGTATAAAAAAGTTAAACTCTTGCCATTTGCAACAACATGGATGGAACAAGAGGGGATAATGCTAATAAAACTGTCAGAAGGAGAAAGAAAATACTGGTGGCTTCACTTATATGTAGAATATATAGAGAGAAAATAAGGGATCAGTGAAACCAAACCAATAAAAAACCCTAGAAAGGGTATTTTTCCCTAGCCTGGCACTGTAACTGAGCCTTTCTCAGACAATTCTACTTTTTTTTTTTTAGATTTATTTGTTTATTTATACAAGCACTGGGTACAGTCAGAAGCGCGGGAGGATGAGAGAATTCACCAGAGCCAGAGCAGTGAGCAGAACAAGCAGAAGGACCGAAGTACATTGCTGAGGGGAGCAGCGGGCAGCGGGAGAGGTCTGCACACCATGTGGGACCCTCCTCTGGTGGCCTGGGATTGAACCGGCACTGCAGAGGCTGCTGGCAGCTTCGCAACCCAGCGCTCAACTGCTGCGCCACCCACCGGGGAGGCCCCAATTCTACTTTTCAATCAAGATAAATATTTTGGGGAGATGGAGAACAAAATAAGACCAAAGTCAATTCCATGAGCATGAGTCCATTGAAGTACTTCTGCGTTGTAAAATGACATGTCTGGTCACAGGTGATGTTTTGTGGCTGTTATGAATATAACAGTCTATAACCCATGAACCAAAATGCTGGCAGAAGCCCTGAAGTCAGGGAAGGCAAATTTGTTCCTGACTGAGTCTAGCCCTGTGTGGACAAGTTACCTCATCTATGATCAGCAGGTAGTGAGCAGTTCCCCTTAATATTTGGTGCAGGAACTCATTTTTGTGTCCCTCTGCAGAATGATGGACATTCAGCTGAGTGTATAGAAGCCAGATAAGTCTTGATGAGAGCAAGTCCATACTGTTGAGCCGATACACATCCTCCACTGTTGATGTCATAACACATTCTAGTAAATCCGTAGAATGGGAAACAGGGTATTTGGGGTCAGAAGCTGATAGACTTTCATGATGGGCCAAATTGTCTACCTAATTTTTTTTTAAGAATTATTTATTTATTTATACAAGAACCGGGGTACAGGCCAGATTTGTGGGAGGGCGAGAGGATTCACCAGAGACAGAGCGGGGAACAAAACAGGCATACTGAAAAAATACACTGCCGAGGGGAGCAGTGGGCGAGACAGGAGAGGTCTGCCGTGCCATGTGGGACCCTCACCGGCTGGCTAGGATCGAACTGGCACTGCAGAGGCTGCAGACAGCTTCACAGCACTGTGTTCAACCACCTGCACCACCAGGGGAGGCCCTGTTTACCTAATTATGATGAGATTTTTTTCATAGACGAACTACTCTAGTAAACATTAATGTGAATCACAAATATATTGTACTCAGTGCCCATTATAAAAGGCTGATTTCTATACCTATATCTTAGACTTCTTTTATTACCATTCTTCCAAATGTATTAATTTCAAATCCGTGACCAGCTAATGCCAACACATTTCATGAATCAAGTGCTTTCATGCTTAGCCCATCTCCGTTACACAATAAGTGTTCAGCCACATACACCACATAACATCTTATCCATTCTGGGAATTCCCTTTCACCACTATTTTTCAGAATAAACTATGAGTGGATTTAAAGTTAAGCAGTTGCATTCTCTGGCTCAGATCAATTCTAAAAGCATGAGGCAGGAGGATATATATCTTCTGATATCTATGCTCCAAGCCTAGCCACATTTCAAGATAACTTCTAAAATGTCTCTTGGATTTATAAAAAATGAACAACATATACCACCACCTCCCTTACATGAAAACCATACTAGCTTTGTTCCTAATCTAGAACCTCTTGTTGAAGCAACATTCCCCATCAGTCAGCAAACCTGATAACATTAAGAGTCAACTAGACATTATCCTCTCTACAGCATTAGAAAGGGATAGTGAAGTACATTATTTTGGAAGTACAGATTTTTTGAAAAATTAAACATTGTTTTAGAGCTATGTTAGTTTTTTCTCACCCACTTGTATTGTAAGTGAACTTACTCTGACTGAAAATTATAAAACTGATGGCAGGAAAAGCAAACAGTACTCACTCATGTAAACAACCTCATCTGTAATTCATTAACCTCACTACCCTCTGCCTGTAGAAAAAGAATAGGATTTATTAGCTTCCAATCCCAAGTTCATGTTTGTCTTTCAGTTCTGGGGCATTATTGGGCAGTAAAGAAAAGAGATGTTCTATCATTGGTGACATGTACCTGCAATTCCCAGTCTTACGAGGTGCAGGCAGTTCATGGACACTTTCCAGGTCTGTTAGATTAGTCACCCCACTCCTCTTGTTATTTGTATTTCCTTCCTACTGAAGAAAATAGAAAATCACATACTGAGGAGTATCATTCTTTCTCATTCTCTCATATAAAACAGGAAAGCACAGATTAAAATAACAAGTTATTGAAAAAAAGGAATACCTCTCAAAGTGTGGAACACTAGTGGTAAATGAGACATCTCTAGTTGGCATGCAAGGCATCAGGTAGCACTCTGGGAAAATAATTATATTCAAAATGAGAAAAATATTTTATTCTGTATTTTCCTTGTATGTTCTATTTACACCAGGAAAAATGTCTCAGTTTGGGGATAACCGTTAACATCTAATGTTTTTAAAATAGAGCAAACCTCAGGCTCAGAAACTTTGCTGGACAATACTACCAAGTTAGAACTGAACATTATTCTGTTTTTGTTGTTTATTTGTGGAAAATGATATGTCTTGTATATGATTAGTGATAATAGAATTTATTTTTTGATAAAATTAAGGTTTAGAAAAGGTTATTTTAGAAAAAAGTGTTAAGTAAATGATAGTGTGGGTCATATGTGAATATAGCAAAGATCTCAAAATGGGGATGTAAAAGAAGGAAATTTTTAAAATACTGAAAGAGAAAAAGAAAATTATCTTAAGTGTTTCTGACAGAAATTAAATCTAAAAATAGAATTCACTCAATATTTGGTGGATATTGTGTATAGGTTGTTTATGCATTGAAGAAGAGTTGCACGTTCTGAACTGTCTACTATTTTTCATTTCCAAATGATGAAAAGATTATATAATTGGCACGTGTTTATTGTTTTTGACTTTTATATGTATGTCGTGTTAAATATACAAATACATGGTAGCTTTGATTCTATTTTGCTATATTTTGTTTAAACTTGATTGGTCATGCATACATACATATATGTCAAATTTTTATTTTTATGAAAGTATTTTATGCAGAAGTTTCTCTCTGAAATATCAGTTATGGTGTGTTTGATATAACACTTCCTGATAACCAGTGGCGAATGTCACTACTGGCCAGTGCTGTCCAGCACTTTTGACAGGAAACTGGCACTCTGTGTCCACGTCACCATTGAGAGCAGTCACCACTTCTGATCATTAGGCTGCAGCTCCTGATGCTATTGCCTCCATTGCTGCCCAGTCAGCATCCAAAACTGTTCCAGCCTGGCTTTCAGACTGTTGCTGTGGGCTGCTGCAGTGACAACTCAGGAACCCCACCTGTGTGCAACTCCAATTGTCACCATGAGTTGAATTTTGACCCACCTCTTGCCCTTGCCAGTGTGCCACAATCTCCAGGTCCTCATTGATGGGACAGTACCTTTTTGGCCCCTTGTTTGAGACTTCTGGACATATCAAGGGTGATATAACTGGCCACATGTGGCCTTAGAAACTCTTTGATTCTCCTGTTTTATTTTTTTTAATAAACACCATTATTGTTGCTTGAAAAAAAATGAAATATCAGTTATTTCCTCCAAATAAATATTTGATACACTTTCATGAACATTGTGTTCTTGAATATTTCTGTTGATTAACTCTCTAGGTTGTCTTCTACTTAGAAATTAGATTTAATAAACTCATTTTATTAAAGTAAACGTGTCTGTAGATCTCAGTCATCAGAAAGAATAGAGGTAATTGACATTTTGAGTATAGGAAGAAAAGAGCCTTCATTAAACTTCATTAGTCTTATTCAACTGAGATTAATGGTTAAAATTAAAATTTGCTCCAATTATTTGAATTTCTCTCTTATGAAGTCATATGCAAATTATATTGTTTGTTAATTTCACATAAAAACACATAAAACAACTGAGTATCTAGTCAGATGAGGGATTTATCCTTACTTAGAATAATTTATTTTTATTTACCATTGCCAAATAATTTTGACAGAATTCAAAATATATTAGAATGATGTAGCTGCTCAAAGATCATCCCTTTCCAATATATCACTCTCTAACATAACATTCCACTGTGTTTCCTAGTAATTATTGGTACTTTTTTCACTGGAAATGTTCCCAGTAGGTCATTGAACCTTAAAATTTACCACGTATTTCCCACGCTCAGTATATTTTTTTCCTCCCTTGTATTCTTAAATCGAAACTAAAATTGCCATGGCATTGAATACAAATAAATAGAAATCTTTTAGAGTTGTTTTTGTCGTACTGAGATTAAGTTTCATTCTTTCTCATTAAAAAAAAAGAGTTTGCCACATATATCCAGAAGGTATGCTGAAACTTTAAGAAACAGGTTAATAACAACTCAAGAATAAACACATGTGCATTTGGCTACTAATGAATTTTTTATAGACCAAGAAAAAATTAAAAGTTGGTCAAGTTTATTCCCATGCTACAATATTTCAGTTGTTCTTACAAAGTGCATTTTGCAAAATACTTTAAAAAAATGTTTTGATATTGAATCTGCATAGACTCCTACAGCTGCAATACCCTGGGACCAGGAATTACGTGTTTCTCATCACATAGGTATGTTTTAAATAAACACCACATAACAGCAACAAAAAAGCCTGAAAATACTGTGGACTTTTTCTCCACACTACCTTAGATGTACTTTTTTTTTTCACTTGAAGGACAATGGACAAATCAGAAGGATACATATTTCAGATAAAATGTCATGCATGAAATAAAACTTCTTTAATTTACTTTCATCACTCCCTTTAGGTGTTGTTAAGATATATAAAAATTATACTAAAATAGAGGTTATTTAAGGCAAGCACTATTAAAGAACAAATTTCTTCAAGTCCCTTATTTGTGAAGTTTGCATTTATATTAAAATATAATTTCCATATAAATCTATCATAAATTACTTTTGATTTTCAAATAACTTTACAACTTAAAACTTATAAATATTTTATAAAACTACAACTTTTATGGTAGTTAATGAACTGCTGAGTAAGAAAGTATAATTTGTTATAATGACATAAAGAGAAATTTCATAATAAAGTGAATGTCTCATAGAATTAAAAACATGAGTACTATCAAAATTCCTCTTTTACCACCAAGAAATTTCTTATCATCAAGATAAATAGATGGGGAGAAATTAGGTAAAGAGATAAAGGGGGTCCTTAAGACTATGTATCAGTCTTGAGTCTGAGGCCTTTATAACTGAAAAGCAAATTTTCTAGAAATAAATATAATATGATCAATCTGGTATCTAGAGTACTTCCAAGATCCTTTTGCTCTTAAATGTTATATTAAAACCAAATTGCAAGTAGAGTTATCTGTTGAAATGAATGAAAGCCCCCAAAGGATTAAAATGGGCTTAATCAATGTTATTGTTGGGTTTTACAATGTTATTTATTAATATGAAAGAATAAATTTCCAGGGCTTGTAGAACAGGAACACTTTCTTTTTTAACATTGCATAGCTCTCTTGGGCCTCCCTGGTGGTGCAAGGGGTTAAGCACAGCACTATGAAGCTATCCATGGCCTCTGTAGCATGAGTTCAATCCCCGGCAGGCCAGGGAGATACCCACCTGGTGCAGCAGACCTCTCCTATTTTACCCACTGCTCCCCTCAGCAGTGTTTTCAGTCAATCCACCTGTTCTGCTCCCCACTCTGTCTCTGGTGAATCCTCTCACCCTCCTGCACACCTCTGGCCTGTACCCCAGTTCTTGTATGCATAAATAAATAAATCTTTTAAAAAATTGCATTTCCTGTTCAAAAGACTTACTTCAGCAGACTATGAAGACAGTTATAAAGACAAGATAATACCAATGTGAATTATTATTTCAGGCATTTAAACTGCATTTGCAAAAGGAAATCTTTACTTATTTTATCCTAGAATAGAAAAATTTTGATACAGAAATAAATCTGTATGTGCTCTTTCACCATATGCTAATTAATATTCTAATAGCTCAAAATTAGACTGCAAGCTACCAGTTCAAATTGTGGATTTAGCCTATCAACTTTTTCACATTTCTTCCCAAAATATGACTAAAATTTTTAAAATAATAAGTCAGCAAGAACTAAAGTAATAACTAATTTCTATTGAGCATTTATTATGTGCTACGTACCTTCTGCATGTGTATCACTTAATCCTAAGCAACTTCATTTTATAGAGGAACAAAGGAGGCACAAAAACTATAAGAGATCTTGTGTGTAGTCACAAAACTACACACAAAATTACTCAGCGGAGCAAGGGTTTTAATCTAGAGTTCATGATGAAAGTCTGCATGGTACTCTCCAGAAGCAGGAGGAAGAGATGAGGTAAGGAAGAGCAGCATAGAAGAGAGATAAAGAAAAGTCAATAAAACTGATGAAAATAAGAAAATAGGCAAAAACTATTGAAGATTCCTAGAAGACAGAAAAGACTGATGGGAGGAATACGAACATAAGAGCAGGGCAGGCTATGGGACAATAATCATCATTAACCTTTAAGAAATGTCCACAATACTCCTAGACTAACTAATCATTCTCCAATCCCAACCCCATCACCTAACCCCACAACAACATGATACAGCTGCAGAATTTACCTTCATCCTAAAGCAGGCTACTATACCAATTAGGGTCCAACCACAGAAAGGAAGTATTTACACTAGAGAGAATTTAATGCAGGGAACCAGCTATACAGGGGATGTGTGGCTGATGTATCATATTGTGGATAGAGGGCAAAAGCAGGAAGCAGAGTGGACATGTTGTTCCTGAAGGCAATGGGTCAGGTCACCAGAAGAAGCTAGGGATAGCAGAAGCTACCACGAGAAAGACATCCTAAGAGACATTGGCAGAGAGGGACGGGAGAAAAGCCTTTTTTTTTTTTAATAAACATATATACTTTTTTATGATTTATTTATTTTTATACAAGAATCAAGTTACAGGCCAGATGCGCGGGAGGGTGAGAGGATTCACCAGAGACAGAGTGGGAAACAGAACAGGCAGACTTAAGAAAAACACTGCTGAGGGGAGCAACGAGCGAGACAGGAGAGGTCTGCTTCGCCATGTGGGTTTCTCTCCAGCCTGTCGGCATTAAACCCATGCTGCAGAAGCTGTGGACAGCTTCACAGTGTGGCACTCAACCGCCTGTGCCACCCAACTGCCTGCGCCACCAGGGAGGCCTGAGAAAAGCCTTTTTGTTGTCCTCTGTCATGTTCCAATCTGCTGTCTCAGTGACCCCTGGCCAAACCCAGCCAGAACCTTCTTAGATGAGACCCAGGAAACACAGCCTGTTAGTCAGATTTCCTGTGATATAGAGCAGAGCAAGTGCAAAGAATGATTCCAAGGACACTGGCTCCAAACCAGCATGGACATTTCTAAATAAAGTGAGAGGCCATCCTGGCAAGCTCTCCCAACAAGGGTATTAAGGCCAGAGATAAACAAAACAGAGCCTAATGTAATCCTGGACTCCTAACTTCATCAGTCGGAGCTCACCTGTCTGTTTATTCTCCCCTAAGTCTCTAAAGGGAAGCCTTTAGTTAACTTTCCCTGATCCAGAGATTGAGGACTGTGTAAATTGACTTATGTAACTGCAAAGGAACAACAATATTAGCTGCCTTGATTTAAAAAAACTAGTTCTTTCTCAAGAAAATTAATAGACAGCCCAAACTCAACAAACATCTGGGAAAATGGACAATAAGAAAGAGAAGAACCACTATAAATGTCCATAACCTTTAACCCTGAAGGAGACTATGATACTGCGGAAAATAAATTTGAAATTCTAAAAAAATTCTGAGAAATTAGAAAATTTCTATATTCATAAACCAGAATACACTGCTATACAAAAGGAACAGTCAAAGAAAAAAAGGTCTTGAAAAGTAGATTATTATTAATAAAAATTTCAAGCAGTTTGAATCGCAATGAATATTGCTGAAGACCAAATTTGTGACACAGAATATGTGATTGAAGAAATCTCTCAAGGCAAAAGTAAAAGGTAACTCCAGATAGACAGACCGGGTTGAAAGGGTTAAGAAAATAATGACAAAATAATTCTCTGAAAAGAAAACTTCCCAAGTGCAAGAAAGGTAGAACTCCATACAGAGAGACCCTTGCAAGATCTAAGAGGAAGCAATAAGAAAAAGATAAATATGTAGATATCTGATGAATTCAAAAGATATAAAAAGAATTTTGAAACTTTTAAGATGCTAAAACTTGATACCAAGTTGGAAATGACAATCTGACTGGCATCAGACTTCCAATCAACTGTACTGAAGCTTAAATAAAATGGAACAAAGCTTTCAAAGTTTTGATGGGAAATTGTTAAAAAAAAAAAAACAACTAAGTAATGAGAGAAATTTATTAAAGATAATGATTGATAATCTGTATGTGTTTGCTCTTCACTTCATATAACC
Source organism: Talpa europaea (assembly GCF_964194135.1). Classification (NCBI taxonomy): domain Eukaryota; kingdom Metazoa; phylum Chordata; class Mammalia; order Eulipotyphla; family Talpidae; genus Talpa; species Talpa europaea. The sequence continues at coordinate 59,563,055 of NC_140070.1, forward strand.
TAATCCTGGGTACAGAAAATTTGCTCAACCGGTATCCTTTGTTCTATGAAGTATTGTTGAATGGGCAACAGAGGTGAAGAAGACTTCATAAGGTCATGAAGTCTAAATTGGAAGCTATATACATAGACACCACTTTATCCAGAAGAATATTTGAACTCAATCAGTGTTACTTTCTGTAGGCATTTTTGCTTTCCGAGAATTATTACTTTTTATCCTGGCATATGATTGACAGTTTGATTTAGCATTGGCTAATCAAGCAAAAAGCAGAATATGCTTTAAAGTACCAGAACACACTAAGGCAAACTTCATGTGTCATTACCTCTCTGGTAATATATGTGTCAAAGAACTAATTCAAGCTCAGTTGGTGTCTTTTTTGTTTGCTCATTTGGGGTAACATTGGTTTATAACACTGTAAGTTGGTGCCTTTAGGCTGAATGGTCTTCTGAAGATTGCTTTTCAACTTGATTGTGGTGATCCTAGGACCCATTGAGAAGACTGCAGGGGATAAGTCTCCTGGTTCGGTTCTCTTATGCTCCTTTCTATAATTGTGGTTAATTTCTGAAACATTTTATTATGTATGAAATGCATATTCATTGTATAAGATACGGAAGTAGAAACTAGAAGTAAAAACTCATGCATAATTCAAATACTTGGGAAAAATTATTACCATCTTAGTATGTATCTTTCCTATATTTTCCCTAGAAAAATAAAATACTATTTCTTTTCACTTATAGAATGAAATGCCACTAAAATTCCTGCATGCCAATAAACATGTTTTTATATCATCAATTTTAGTACTACATACTTGCATATGGAATATCAAAAACATGTAAATAAGATCCTATGGCTGGATATTTCGGATTTTTCCAATAAAGAAAAGCATTTTGTGAAATAAATATTTTAACTACTGATGAATAAGGTTAATGGTTTCCATATAAAAACTTCTTTTGTCACCATTTAAAAGCAATAGCTACATATTTTAAAATTATATAAAGTTTAAATCACCTTCATCTTCAAAATAATGTGTTCATACGAGAAAATTTGGAAAATGTAGAAAAACATATTGAAGAAAATTTAAAGACCTTAATCTATAAGATAAATTAGACACTACTATTATTAACTATTAAACTCTACCTAAAGAAATATCTACCTTTGAAATTGCATAAAGTTATTAACATATAGTTCCTTGTTTTTCATGTTTTCTTAATTCTTGTATTAAATTTTGTTTCATTAAATTATACCCTCAAAGCAAAGAATTGTAGGAAGGAAATATAGTAGATAAGTGCTTACATTCCAAACCTTTATTTTGTTCTCATACTTAATACTGTGAGTTCAGAAAACTCAGTTTGTAATCTAGTTTTTTTCTTAAAACAGATGAGATTAATGATACTTTTGAACAATTAAAGGTGACCAAGAAAAGCCAGAATAAAAGTGTTCAAAAATTAAAAGTGTGGGCCTCCCCGGTGGTGCAGTGGGTTGAGCGCAGCGCTGTGAAGCTGTCCATAGCCCTTCCAGCGCCTATTTGATTCCCGGCCTGCGAGGATCCCACATGGCGCAGCAGACCTCTCCTGTCCAGCCCGCTGCTCCCCTCAACAGTGCCTGTTCTGCTCCCTGCTCTGTCTCTGGTGAATTCTCTCACCCTCCTGCACCTCTGGACTGTACCCCAGTTCTTGTAAAAATAAATAAATCTTTAAAAATAAAAAAGTAAAAGTGATCTATTGCAAAGATCAGGCGGATCTTCTTCCAGCAGGGACAAACGCTAAAACAGAGTGGCAGAGGATGAAGTCAATAGGTAGGTAGAGTGTGAAAATCATGAAAGACATGCAAGGATTTTTGCCAATTTCGGAAATTCTTGGTTGGCATGAAGGATAGGAAGCAAGGAATTCTAGATCTTAGCAGTTTGATGTGTGGCATATAGTAAAAACAATATTTGTTGAAGGAATAGAAAAAGTTTGAGATAAGCCAAATCATGAGGTAGGAAGTTTTTGGGTGAATGTGGTCATGAAAAATATGATGTTCATCAATCGTGTGTGAATTTCAGACAAGATTACTAATATGCACCAGACACTATTTGCATAAATAACTGAATTTCCCTGTAGCAGGGATGAATCTGAAATAGTTTCCTCATTCTATCACCCAATTCCCTTTCAGGAAGAGTGTCAAAGAATTATAATTATAATCACTTGTTTTTCACTTAGGTGTGCTCTAGGACTTTCATCTTGTGTGTAGCATATCTAAACTCATTTTTTTTCCAGAAGTGAAAATTTATATCACAGTAGTAAAAGGCCTATAGAAAAGTTCTTTTTTTTTAAAATTTAGATATCAAATTCATGGTTTGTCTATCTTTGTTTCAGTCCTCCTGTGACACGTTGAGGAAGTCAGTTAATTGGGATGTGTCCTAAAGTTAATCTCTTAACATAGTTCCCAGCATATTGCAGTTTCTCAATACAAATTTACAGGACAAATATGTTTATATAAGCACATTAATTGAAGAGTAGTTCAATCAAGCAATATAGCCCTGATGTTTTTACCACTTTTTTACTTCCAGGGAGTAGGGGAAAGTTAAGTAAATTTTCTAATGTGATACAACATAAGGATGTTTCAACTGTTATTAACAGAAAACCTAATTAAAAATGGCCAAACATATAAAACACAAAGTACCTAAAGAAATTAAAATTTTCCAACATTAACTAATCGGATTGCTTAATAACATCTTCAGGGATTCTGGTTCTGTTCTCTTGTTTCCAGTGTCACTTCATCATAGCTCCTTCCTTCAGAGGACAGCTGCTAAAAAAAGAACTGATGTTATCTCCTCCCTCTTGTCCCATTTAAAATATTTGCATTTCTCTTAAAAGTTCTTCCAGACCATAATGGGAAATTTTCCCAGAAGTCCCTCACTGAGGCACTTCATGAATTTAAATACCATGGGGTTTATTTGTGGATCAATAATAGGCCAGTGGGTGTGTCCACTCTGATTGGTATTAACTACTCAGAGCTCAATTCAGGATCTGCTGTGTGACTGTGTTGTGTGTGTGTGTATCTGTGTGTGTTGGGAAGGGGGTAGGGTAAAACACCCAAACAATGTCAGGAAAATTTAGATGCAATAAAGAAATGAATGGATACCAGGGAGACATTCAATAACATCCATTCTAGTCATCATTTTGCTTGCTAACATGAGACCTTTGCAGCTGATCTGCCATACTAGAAAAATAGCATCACAGCATCATAAAATTTTAGGCCTGAATGAACTAGAGTAATACATTATTTTAATTTAATACAATTAAATAAGAAACTAAGATTTCAAGATCTAAAAAGTTTAGTCTTACCCTAAGTCACATAGGCAGTTAAACTAGAACTGGTAATAACACTCAAATATTTAATGATCAATTATATGCCCTATCTGTAACATTCCCCTTCAAAAATAAGAACAGTGACATTCTAGATAAGAACACTCAACTGCTGACATCATATGTCAGTAAATTGCTCTAGTAATGAAAATATCTATAGTAGTTAATGCATGATATGACACGCAGTTAATGGATGGAAGATAAGTGATTAGAATAAGTAATTATTTTAAACCAAGTAATTATTACAAGATAAATTCTGTTGTCATTTGACTATTATCAATGTACCATGAAACTTGAATTTTAATAAAAATCTGTAGGACCCATTACCACAAAGACTTAGGCTTCTCCTCTAAAAAATGAAAAAAGAGAAAACCAGGCAGTTGATGACTAGCATATGCATAAAGTGCATAACTTGAATATGCATAAAATGGGAAAAATATCAAAGATTTTGTTTCTAAAAATCCTAAACATCCCATTTGGGATAATTTATAAAGTTTTCTTACTTTTACGGCCATTCAAAACATTTCTTTATTATGTAGAAACCATTAAAACTAAATATGAGTGGTGTAATTATGTCAAAGTAGCTCTCATTTTTTAAAAGTACATATTTTGTTAGTCACAAAATAACCCAAACACAGAAATTATTTCCATGTATAAATTGAAACATTTATTGTATGGGAAGAATAGATCCTTTCCTTGATTTTTTTTTTTTTTTTTTTTTAGTGTCTGACATACAGGGAGCATATTTTGGTTTCCAGAACTGTGACACCTCTGTCACTAATGACAATTGTTAATATGTACCAGTATTTCATGAATCCATAAAAAGAGTCTAAGAAATGGTAATTGAAATAATCTAGAAACAAATATGTGTGAGGAATAAAATGAGAAATTTCCAAAGAAGAAAGTACTAACAACACTATTGTGTTTTACTTTAAATAATAGAATTTTATAGCAGTAACAATGGTCCAAAACAACAACAACAACAAAGATTTCACCATTTTTATAGCTGAATCTTATTCTATTGTGCATATATACCACATATTCTTTATCCATTCATCAATTGATGGTTATGTGCATTGTTTCTGGGTCTTAGCTATTATAAATAGTATTACAATAAACACAAGGGGCACATATATTTTTTACAATTACTGATTTTGTAATTTTCAGGTAAATACCCAAAAGTGAGACAGACTCTCGTAGCCTTAATTCTACAATCCACATTTATATGCTTTATTATTATTTTAGTGTTTTTTTGACACATTGGTTTGTTTGTCCACATTCCATATCCAAGTAAAACCACCTGGTATTTGTCTTTTTCCTTCTGAATTATTTTGCTTAAAATTATCCCCTTCAGTTCTATTCATATTGTTGAAAGCATAAAAGTTCATTTTTTTATAGTTGAGTAGTATTCTATTGTGCACCAGCAATTAGTGATAGCTTTATTTTTCCCAATTTTGATTATTTTATATATTTCTCTTGCCTAATTGTTCTAATTAAGACATCTAATACTATATTGATTAATAGTGGGCCTCCCTGGTGGGGCAAGAGGTTGGGACGTAGCCTATGGAGCTGTCTGCAGCCACTGCAGCACAGGTTCAATGCCCAGGCAAGGAGCTACCCACATGGCACAGCAGACCTCTCCTGACTTGCATACTGCTTCCCTCAGCAGTGTATTTCAGTCAATCTGCCTGTTCTGTTCCCCACTCTGTCTCTGGTGAATCCTCTCACACCCCACACCTGTGGTCTGTGCCCCAGTTCTTGTATGCATAAATAAATAAATCTTTAAAAATATGATACTAGATTGTTTAATAGTGGCAAAACTGGGCATCCAGATCTTGTACCTAATCTCAGAGGAAAAACTCACTTTCTTACTAATGAGAAATATATAAGCAGTGTATCTGTCATATATATTTATTATGTTGAGCTAGGTTCCTTCTATCTCCTTTTTTTCAAGAGTTTTTATCATGAAAGGATAGTGAATCTTATCAAATGCTTTTTCAGCATCTATTGATATCATCATATGATTTGTATCATTCTTTTTGTTGATGTAGTGAATTAAAATGATTGATTTTGGGATAGTGACATATCATTACCTTTCTGGAGTAAATACCACTTGTCACGATGCATGATCATTTTAATGCAATACTGAATTCATTTTTCTAAGATTTTATTGAGGATTTTTGCATCTTTGTTCATCAGAGATTTTGGTCTACAGTGTTCTTTTTGTGTTGTCCTCATCTGATTTTGGTGTTAGAGTGATACTGACCTCATAAAATGTGTTTTTAAACATTCCTTTTCCCTCAATTCTTTGAAAGAGTTGAACAAATACAGGTATTAATTCATCTTTGGAGGTTTAGAAGAATGTAGTAGTGAAACCACTTTTCCTGTTTGGTAGACTTTTAAATACTGTTTTAATTTCCTTGTTTATAAATTGATCTGTTCAAGCTTTCTATCTCTTTCTGATTCAGTCTCAGAAGGTCGTATATGTCTAAGAATGAGATGACTTATAACTTCTCTATTAATTCTTATTCTATTTCTTAGATTTTTCTCCATTTGTTTCTTAGTGAGTCTAACTAGATATGTGTCTATTTTATTTGTCTTTTCAAAGATCTAGTTCTTAGTTTCATTGAACTTTTGGACTATTTTCACTATTATTGGATGATTTTCATCTTGGTTATAATCCCCCTACACTTCCTACCCCTCCTTGTTTTGATCCTACTGCCTTCTGCCTTCTCCCCACCCCCCACCCCCACCCCCTTAGTGTGTCTCTGGTTTATAGTTGCTTGTTAATTTTTATTTTTACTTTATTATATTGGTCTTTTTCCTGGTCCCTTATTTAGGTTTTCTAAATTCTTACTATGAGTGAGACCATCCGGTATTTTTCTTTTTTCTTTCTGGCTTATTTTGCTGAGCATGATCCCCTCCAGCTCCATCCATGTTGCTATAAATTGCATGAGTTTATCTTTTTTGATCACTGAGTAATATTCCATTGTGTATATGAACCACATCTTCTTGATCCAGTCATGTATTTTTGGGCATTTGGGTTGTTTCCATAGCTTAGCTATTGTAAATAGTGCTGCTATAAACAGAGGGGTGCAGGTGCCCTTTTGAATTAATGTTTCCGCATCCTTTGGGTAAATACTAGGAGTGGAATTGCTGGATTATATGGAAACTCCATCTTTAGCAGATTGAGGAATCTTCACACAGCTCTCCACAGTGGTTGGACCAGTGTTCTCTCCCACCAGCAGAGCAGGAGAGTTCCTTTTACTCTACATCCTCACCAGCATTCGTTGTTGCTAGATTTTTTAATATGTGCCATTCTCACTGGTGTAAGATGGTATCTCATTGTAGTTTTGATTTGCATTTCCCTGATTACAAGTGATGTTGAACATTTTTTCATATGCCTATTGGCCATTTGCATTTCCTCTTCAGAGAAGCTTCTTTTTAGCTCTTCTGCCCATTTTTTGACTGGGTTATTTTCTTTGTTTTTGTTGAGTCTCATCAGCTCTTTGTAGATTTTTGTGATCAGTCCTTTATCATTAGTGATGTGTGCAAAAACTTTCTCCCAATGGGTGGGGTGTCTCTTTGTTTTGGTTACTGTCTCTTTTGCTATACAGCTCTTTAATTTGATGTAGTCCCAGCTGTTTACCTTCACTATTACTGCTTTGGGTGATGTGTCTTTAAAGATGTTACTGAGGTGTATGTCATATAGTGTTTTGCCTATATTTCCTTCTATATATTTTATGGTTTCAGGTCTTATGTCTAGTTCTTTAATCCATTTTGTATTGGTTTGTAGTTCCTGATGTATGATCACTTAATCATTGTATGTATTATATAATGTCCACCCCTGTCTCTTGTTAGCTTTTTCAATTGTAAGTCTATTTTATCTGATGTGAGAGATTTCTGTCATTCATTGCCCCCATTTTCATTTATAATTGTTTTCCAATCATTTATCTTTGCAGCACTATATAGATTTTCTGGAAACAGTAATACATTAGATGTTGTCCTCTGATCCAAGCAACCCCCATGTATCTTTTGAATGATGAGTTCACTGCATTTAAATTTGTTAATACAAATATAATTTCGATATATGAGGATTTACTATTATAATTTTGGCTTTAGATTTCTGGTTATATCTATTTCCTTGTTCAGTTTTTTCTGCATTTTATTCTCTTTGATTTAGATAAGAGCCTTACCTTCAACATTTCTAGGAGGAGACATCTGCTTAACCAAAGACTCAGCCTGTGTGAAGCACCCCAGCTTCTCCATATACATTTCACCTCAACTGATAATATGTACTACCACACTGTTTCTGCTCTCCCCTGTTGTCTGTTTCTCCAACCCTCGGCCTCCTGCCATTTCTCTCCACCTATGTCCTGTACAGTGCAAGGTGAATGACCTCCATGTCCTCTCAGATGTCATATTAGTAGTGTTCATCAACTTTTTCATTTTCTCAGGAACATGACAAGGATAACCATAATGAACACTTATGCTTAATTTAGTATTAATGGTTTTGTTCCCCAAAACCCTAAATAACAGAAATTCAGGTAGAAAATAAAAACTGAAACTATCTTTATTGGTATTTATGCAGAAAATCCTAAATGTGATCATTCAAAAAGAAATTAGAAACAACAGATGAACACAGGAAAGTGACAGGTTACAAAATCAAGATTAAAAAAATCCATTGATTGGGTTTCCCTTTTGGCACAAGGCATTAAGTTGCAGCATTCTGAAGCTATCCACAGCTACTGTACAGTACAAGTTTGATCCCCGGCCAGGCATCTCTGGCCTGTACCCCAGCTCTTGTAAACATAAATAAATAAATCTAAAAAAAAAATGTTATAAGAAGATGGAAAGGCAACCCATGCTCATGGATGGGGACAATCAATATAATCCAAATTAATATCTTAAATAAAGCTATATATAAATTTAATGCATTCCCCTCAAAATGCCAAAAATATTTCTCAATTAAATGAACATAAATATTGAAATTTATATGGAACTACAAAAGATCTTGAATTGCAAAATCCATTCTGATAAAAAAGGAGATAAAATGAAGGCATCACAACTTCAAACTTTATATAAAGCAATAGTACAAAGAACAATATATGTTGGCATAAAAATAGATACATGGATCAATGGAATAGATTTGAAAACCCAGGAAAAAATCCACATAGTTATCAGCAATTAATTTATGATGAAGCAACTATGGTCATACAATGGGGAAAAGACAGTCTCTAATCAATGGTGCTGGGAAAATTGGAAAACTACACATAAAAGAATGGAGTTGATCGCCCACTAGCCTAAAATAAATTCCAAGTAGAATAAATATGGTTTTGGTGGCTCAATTCCTTTGGAAAGGGAAACAAACAAATAAAACAAAAAAGAAACAATTCGGTTTATGTTGATTTAAAACAAAATCTTATACAGGGAAAAAATACAAGATTTAAAAGGTACTCTATTGAATGGAAAAAATATTCGTAAAATATATAGCTGAAAAAGATATATCCAAGAAATATTAAAAAACATACAATTTAACAATTGAAAAAACACAGTCCTATTAATATATGTGAAAAAGATATGGACAAACAATTCACCAAAGAGGACATACAAATGGCCACATCATCATCACTTCCAATAAGAGAGATGCAGGTTAAAGCCACAATGAGATTACATCTCATATCCATGAGAATGGCACATATTAAAAATATCTCTGGTACAAAAATGAAATAAAAATAAAAATATCTCTGGCAAATGTTGGAAAGGGTGTGGAGAAAGACTAACCCGTTGTTAGGAATGTGAACTGGTATGACTATTATAGAAAGCATCTGAATTTACCTTTAATATGCTAAAAACAAAAATACCACATGACCTAGCAATCCCACTTGGGGGCATTTATCCAGAAAAAATGAAATTATTAATACAACAAACCTATATGTTTTGCTATGTTCAGAGCAGCGATAGTCAAAATAGCCAGGATATAGAGGCAGTCTTCAGAATATTATTCAGCTGGAAGGAAAGAAACAATAGCTATTTTCAACAAAATGGAGGAATTTGAGGAAATTGTGTGCAGTAAACAATGCAAGAACAATTTTTGAAAATGCAAAACATTTACACAGCAGAAAATAAAATACTTACAAAACCTAGTGGACATCAATAAAGATCATGAGGCCTTTGAAGAAAGTAAAGAAAAGCTGATCAGAGATGTACAAGAAACTTCAGGAAAAAAAAATTTGTCCTAAGAAACAAAAAACATGAAGATTATTAAAATTGAAGATTTAAATAAGTAAGTAACAAATTCTTAGAAATATAAAAGTATTTGTGATTATGCAGGAAAGAAATAGAAAACTTGAACAGACCAGTTACAAACAAGGAAATTGAAACAGTAATCAAAACTGATTCCAAAAAAAGATGTCCAGGGCCAGACATTTCCATAAGTGAGTTCTAGCAAACCATCAGACATGAACTAATAACTATCATGCTCAAACTCTTCCAAAAAATGCAGAATAGGGAATACTTTCAAACATATTTTATAAGACGAATATTAACCTATACCAAAATCATACAAAGAAAACACAACAAAAGAGAATTAAAGACTAATATCCCTGATGAACATAGATACAAAGATCCTGAATAAAATTTTAGCAAGTGACTGCAGCAATGCATTGAAAGGATCACACATCATGACCAAATGTGATTTATACGAGAGGCACAAATATCAGCCAACATCCAAAAATTGATCAAAGTAATTAAACACAAAATTGAAATGAAAGATAAAAGTCATATGGTCATATCAATACATGCCAAAAAATCACTCGATAAAACTCAACATTTATGAGGAAAACCCTCAAAAAAATGGTGACCAATGGGACATACATCAATGCAACAAAAGTGGCCATATATGACAAACCCATATATAACATCATTCTCGATGGTGAGAAACTTAAATTATTTCCACTAATATCTAGTATAAGAAAAAGATGTCCACTTTCACCACTACTATTCAAAGTAATATTGGCAGTCCAGGGCAATTAGGCAAGAGAAATATATAAAAGAATCCAAATTGGGAAAGAAGGAAATCTAAACTATTAGTATTTGCAGATGACATGATAATATACATTAAACCCTAAAGATTCTACTTAAACCTAATCAAAAGAATAAATCAGTTCAGTAGAGTGGCAGGATAAAAAATCAATACACAAAAATCACTTGCCTCCCTATATGCAGTGAGCTGGAAGAGGATGAAATTAAGAAAACAATCTCACTTACAATAACATTAAAAATGATTTATCACCTAATGTAAACTTAACAAAGGGGTTGGATGACCTATACATAGAAAACTATGAGATAGCATTAAAATAAATAGAAGAAAACACAAATACATATTCATGGATTGGAAGAATTAATATTTTCAAAATGGCTACCATACCCAAAGCAATATTTATAGTCAAAGAAATCCCTAGCAAAGTTTCAATGACATTCTTCAAAAAATAGAACAAACTGTATGAAATTCATATGGACAAGAAATTCTGACTGAAAAGGAGGAAGAATAGTGGTATCATATATCCATATTTCAAACTATACTGCAAAGCTATAATAATCTAAATACTATGGTTCTAATATAAAAGCAGACATATAGATCAATGGAATGGAATTGAGAACCCATAAATAAACCCGCATTGATATGGACAGTTAATCAATAATAAAGGAGCCATGAAAAAACAATGGAATAAGGAAATCCTCTTCCACAAATAATGTTGGGAAAACTGAACATTCACATGCAAAAGAATGAAAGTAGATCACTAAGACCACTATCTCATATCATACACAAAAATCAACTCAAAATGGATCAAATGCTTGGATACAGACCTGAAATCATAAAATATGTGTAAGAAATCATAGGCCAAATGCTCCATGACATAGGCTTCAGGAATGTCTTTGTAGCTTTTTCCCAAAGAACATGGAAGCACAAGAGAATATAATTTAGTTACATTAAACTAAAAAGCTTTTAGACAGCTAAAGAAACCATCACTAAAACGAGACATAGCATTGAGTTGGAGAAAGTATTTGCACACCATATATCCAACAAGAGTGATACCCAAGATCTGTAGTGAATACACACAACTCAACAGAAGGAAAACTAATAACTCTATTAAAAAAAAAAAAGGGCAGAAAATCTAAGTAGTCACTTCTCCACAGAAGACACACAGATGCATACAGGCACATTTATTATCATAGAAATGCACATCAAACCATAATGAGATATCACCCCACACCTGTGAGAATGGCTCATATCAAAAAGACCAAAAACAACAAATGCTGGCAAGGATGTGAAGAAAAATGAAACCTCTTACACTTGGTGGGAATGTTGACTGGTCTAGCCCCTATGGAAAGCAGTATGGAGGATTCTCAAAAGATTAAAAATGTATCTAACATATGATTCATCAATTCCAGTCCTAAGTATTTACTTGAATATAAAAACACCAATTTTAAGGGAAACATACTCTTCTATGTTCATTGCAACACCTTTTACAATAGCTAAGCAATGGAAACAATCTAAGTGCCTAAATAGAAATGAATGGATAGGAGGATGTGGTACATATAAACATTGGACTAATACTTAGCTATCAAAAAGATAAACTCTTGCCATTATACTAAGTAAAAAACATCGGAAAGAGAAAGATAAATGCTAGAAGGAGAAATATAATACTTACATCGGAATATAGAGAAATCAAACAAAGAGTCAGATAAAGCCAAACTAAAAACAAACTCTAGAAATTTATATATCTGGAACTTAGGCTACCAGAAAGAGTGGGGGAAAAGTGTGAAGAAGAAAATAGTGGTGAAGCATGAGTTTGATTTGAATTGTGTGAAAATTTAAAATTTCTTTTCAACAAAATATATTATTAAGTTTATGAATCAGCAAACCACAAAAGTAAAAAAGATAATTACAGCATATATAAGTTGATAAAGGGTTTATATTTTGGAAATATGAACATTTTCTGGAAATCACAGGAAAAAGAAAACAAAAATGTTTCAAAGACTGGAATAGACATTTAACAAAAGGATATTCAAATGCACAATAAATACATTATAATGTGTTTAACTTAATCAATCAGCAAGGAAAGCAAATTAAGTGCAAAATAGGATATCATTCTACACACATCAGAATGGGTTAATTTAAAAAAAAAATAACAAAACCAAGAGATACTGATAATGTAGCACATTTGGAACTTTGATACTGTGATGATAGAATCATAAATTAGTACCATTTGAAAAACTATATGACAATATCTAGCAAAATTGGAAAAAAGCATATGTATAAATTTTAATACAATTCCATCCAACAGAATGTTTATCAACAAAAAAAAACTAATATGTTCATCAGAAGACATACACTAAAATATTTATAATAGTGCTTTTGTAATAACTAAAAATTGGAAAACAATTCAAAGTCACCATCAGTAGTAAAAATGACCAAAAGATAAATTATTCACTTTGGAATAGAATATAATAAAATTGCAAATAGGGTCTTCCCTCGTGGCTCAAGGGGTTAAGACGCAACCTATGAAGCTGTGCACAGCCACTGCAGCATGAGTTCAATTCCCTAGCCAGTCAGGGAGGTGACCCACATGGCACAGCAGACCTCTCCTGACACCCGCTGCGCCCCTCATCAGTGTATTTCAGTTAGTCTGACTGTTTTGCTCCCCATTCCATCTCTGGTGAATCCTCTCACCACTGTATCTCTGGCCTGTACCCCAGTTCTTGTCTGCATAAATAATTTTTTTAAAAAAATGTAAATAAATAGCTTCTACAAAGAGCAAGAATGTGTGCACACATGCAATGCAATACTACTCAGTGATCAAAAAAGATAAACTCATGCCATTTGGGGAAACATGGATGGAACTGGAAGGGATTATCCTAAGTGAAACAAACCAGAAGGCGAAAGATAAATACCAGATGGTTTCACTTACATGTGGAATATAGAGAAACCAAAAAAGGATCAAAGACAAACTTTAAAACCAATCTTTGAAATCTGACCACAGAAATGAAGCATCCAGGAGTGGAGGAGGAAGGAGAGGAGAAGGGGAGAAAAAAGGGGAGGGGTGAGCACAATGGGCTATGATAGAGGATTATGGGTGATTTGGTGGTGAGAGAACTCTAGTGACCACACCTGAGGGCAGAAATTTTGTATTGTGAAAAAATGAATAAGGATGTAAAATAACAAGTTTCATATATATATATATATATATATATATATATATATATACACATACATAGTATATGTATATATGTATATTTATGTGTGCATATATACATAAAACACTAATTTTGTACACAAAAATAGTTTTAAAAAGTAATAGCAGTTATATGTTAAATATTATTTGTATTATTTGGAATGGTTAGAGCAGGTGAATAGTAGGGGATGGGGGAAAATCTCAAGTACATTAACAGAATGGTAATTAATACCACAAAATTGGTAGTCCTCAGTCCTGGTTGATTATCTCCAAACCACTTTTCTATATTAAAAGGCTGAAAATAAAATGAATATAATACTCTCTATACAAGTAGAGAAACTCATGTATTAAAAATTACTTAGAAATCTTGAATTATTTTAATGCATTTCTCTTTCACCTTGGGAAACAATCATGAAGGGAAAAAATTTGTAAATAATAAAATAATAAAGAACAGTTGTACATTTAGATAAAGAATTAAATCAATGTAAAATATAAATGAGGTGTTTTTACAATTCTGTTACATAAAATGTAATGGAAAAGGAACATAAAATATGACAGAATATGAAAATTTACTGAAAATAAGCAATAAAAAATTAGAATTTTAAGCATTTGCTTTGAAGCATTATTAATCACTCCTGATATACAATAACACAAGATAAAATTTAATTACCCCCATGGCAAAAATAAACATGCTCAGACAAAATCATTCTTTATCGGCATTCCCTTTCAGAGCATTTGGTCCTAGTCCAAAGGTTGAATACTTCCATACTCTTAACATGGGGCTAGGAGTGTGGGTGATTACACCAAATGCTCACTCTATTTTCAGGACTTGGTACTCACTCAGGCAAAACATGGATCCCTGGGGTAGGCAGTAGAAGTGGTGAAAGAATCAAAACAGAACTTAAATTTCTTCAAAATTACTTATCCCACAGAAACATTTAGTGCAAAAGGAAAAAATACTAATGTGGTTTATTTTTGGCATTGAAGGCTTTTTATTTTTTTCTAATTCTTTGTATATACAAAGTATAGAAAGGAAGTTTAGTCTGTTACGAACTGGTGTTCACTTTCACATTTTTAGTTGATTTTTTTTCTTGGTGTTTATGTGTTCAGACAAAATGTAAACAAGTAATAAGTTTCATCCAAGAAGAAAGATGATAAATCCATGTGATTTACACTGAATTAGGGGTTAATTACTTAAATGATTCTGGCACTTTCAAATTGTTAAATCTATCTTCACACAAATCTGCATTTCTGAAATTGCTTTTTATTACCTTAATATTTTACAGGTCTATATACTCCTAAATCATATACAGCATTGTAAACCAATAAAAAATAATTCAATAAATAAAAGCTTTACAGGTCTGATTGCTATGTTTTGGTTGACTGTTGCATAAAATATATAGAAGTCCATATCATGCTTAACACTGTGATTTATTAAACCTTAAACTTATGTTCAAAATTCACATTCAGTCATTCCCAGGAAACCAGATGAACACAGTGCTACATTTTCATTGCCACTTTAATGTTTTCCTTCCCTTACTTTATGTCACATATAACTTGTTTTACTAGAACATCTTGAACAGGAAGTGTACGGTCAGGACACTCTTAAAAAAGTGATGATACTGATGGGATATAAGCGAGGTGATGAGAAGGGAAAAACAAGAAGCCAAGAAGATGTGTGTTGTTGGTGGGGAGGCATTAGGTTGTTAAAATCTAAGTTAGAACATGAAATGTCACAGTGGGGGTTGCTCTGTCCATGACACTCTAACCTCAGTGTAGGTCTCTGGCATGTAGTAGGTCTTCAATAGTATAACGCTAACTAATTATGATTCTCAGAAATACTAAGAGCAAAGGTCAGCTTCACTAACCACTAGATGCATGACCCTGAGCAATTTCCTCCACTTTCTGAGTCCTGTATTTCATTTTTTTTTAAAGGATGAAAATAGCATCCACTAAAAAATTTCACTTAGCAGTCACAAGAGACAGATTATGGAAAGCATCCAGGAAGTGTCAAGAACTAGTAGTAATTAACAAATGGTTAGTGATTATTTTATCCTCAAATCAATTGTTTGTAAATATACATATCTAGGTATAAGCAGATGTTTGAAAAACACTGGAACCAAAATAAACTTTGAGAAGGGCAAAAAGTCATTGAAAGTTGTGCTCACTTTAATATAATTTGTTAAATAGCTAGTGTTGAATAGGTTTCATAACCATTTCCTTTTTTAAAATGACTTTTGAAAAGCATGGGAGTAAAAGTAATATCTATTGCTGCCAATTTTCACATCTGGACATCAAAAAATACCAGATGATTCTTATGTTGGTAATCATTTTCCCTATGACTCAATGAAATTTCCCTATCAGTTAACATTTATTTGAAATAAGGGAAACTATACACTCAATAATAGTCTTACTTATAATGTTCAAAACCATAATAATTTATATTTATTGAAAGACAGGTATATAACTTGGCATCCTTTATAAACTTAAAATAGAGATAGCCATTCCCTCTTTAGCACTACAGTCACATTTTTTTTTCTATTTTTTTCAAGATTTATTTATTTATTTGTACAAGCACTGGGTACAGTCAAGAGGGTGAGAGAATTCACCAGAGACAGAGCAGAGAGCAGAACAGGCAGACTGAGGAAGCACACTGCTGAGGGGAGCAGCAGGCGGCAGGAAAGGTCTGTGCGCCATGTGGGACCCTTGCCCGGCGGCCTGGGATGGAACCGGCACTGCAGAGGCTGTGGGCAGCTTTGCAACCCAGTCCTCAATCGCTGCGCCACCGGGGAGGCCCCCATTTTTCTAAATCAATGTGGCTGTCCCCACCAAGTTTGCTGGATTGGTATAAATTTTAAATTATTATTAAAACTGTTACCCTCAAGATTCTGCACAGACTCAGAATTTACATGGTTCCAGGAGATTGGGAGTGGACCTGATCTTCGGTGGACCCCGCTTTTAATAAATTCTCATTTACTATTTGATGGCACTGTTATATTTGATCCTTCATTGTATTGCCAGATAGATCACAGAGGTGCTCTTGGCAGCTATCCACAAACACCGATACCTTCATCTACTGCTCCCCATAATCCTCCCAGCAAATACACACAACTATTTCTCAATTTAGAGAACATATTCCTAATACCTCAAAAAAGCTCACCCTAGCCAGACTTCACATTCTTTCAAACCCTCTTCTTTCACCCATCATTTCCATAAATGGTCTACATGGGGTTTATTTATTGCTTTTGACCCACAATGTAGTTCTTATTTTCCTTGGTACAAATATCTAGAACAACATAAAAGGAATATCTTCTAAAAATAGTATGTTGGGTAGTGTGAGGGACAAAGGGGAAAAAAATCTTATTGATTCAATTTTCCATAGAAGCAAGAGCAATGATGAAATTAAAATCTCAGTAAATCATCCCTCTATAAATTATATGAAAGATGGAAAATCAGTCAAGTAATTGGAAGAGAAGTAAACAGGTTCATAATCAGACAGACCTAGGTTAAAGAGAGACTTTGGGTCTGTGTGAGTGAGCAATTCCACTCATGACAACATATATCTGCACAAAAACTTGTACAGGAATTATTCTAACAACATTATTCATAGCACACCCGAATTGTAAACAGCCCACTTTTCAGTCACTGATGAATGGATAAACAATATGTAGCATGTCTACACAATGGGATTTATTCAGCAATAAAATGAATGAACTTATTTTTTACATGTTGCCAATGAACTTTGAAAACATTAGGCTAAGTGAAAGAATTCCATCAACAAAGACCATATATTACATAATTATACTTATATACAATGCCCAATTATTCAAATGATTGAGACAGAAAGCAAATAGGTGGTTGTTTAGGGTCATGCGTTGGGAGAGGGAGGGATGAGGTGATGAGTGGAAATAGCACTAAGGGAAGTGGCCTAAGGGAAGGAAGGATGATAAGTGACCCCTACTAACTTTGGAGATTTTTTTGGAGGGTGGTGAAATGTCCTGATATTGTGGATAGATGATACTGTGAATATTGTGATTATGAAGAAATCATTGGATATATTTAATGTTAGTTTCTATTTCAAATCATGGCCTAGAAGGGACATTATTTAGCAAGGGACAGCTGTATTTAACAAAATAAATCACATCAATAATAAAATTACAATTTTGGAATTCATTAGGATTGTTCATGATCAATTTGAACTACTGAACAATTTAATTTACTTTAAAAAGTGAAAGAAATATATGTTCTAATTATTGACAGGTTTATATATTAATTAATGAGATCTATATCTCAATGCCCTTATATTTTATAGTAGCTCTTCATTGAAAACATAAAACATAAGCAAGGTACAACTACACATTTCATGAATTTGTGAATAATTCTAGAGAAAGTCCTGGAATTGACTTTTTTTGGATCAGCTTGGATCTATGTGTGTCACTGAAACAACTATTCTGATTGGTCACGCTTGGATCATTGGTCATTCTAGATCGAATAATTAATTAATAAATAATTATGACCACATATACTGAAATAATAGCAAAGGCATTTTTCCAAAGTAAAAGAAAATGGTTGTCAAGCAAGTAATAGCAAATTCCAAATATAACTTTGAAAAAAATTGGCTTTATTTATGTTGCACGGGGTGATTTATTTGTCAGGCTGTGGCCCCATGTTATTGGTTTGTGACCTTAGATGTCCTTAATGTGTAAAATTGGAATAATCTGTATCTCTGCAACTACCATTAAATTTCTATAATTTACTACATACAAGAATAAAATTCACAGGAAGAACCTCAAGTTCATTTATTCCAAATCCAGTATCTTAAAAAAAAAAAAGAAAGAAAGAAAGCTACAGAACAGAGAGACTGACTCATCAAAGTCACGTATATCATGGCATGATAGAGACTAACTCCAGCTTCCTTTATGTCTCCACGTGAGTTAAATGGCATTTAGCATGAACTCAAATGACTGTAATAAAATGATGAAACAGCTAGTGCCATTAGAAAGGTACAAAGAGAGAGCTCTGAGAATTCAAATATAGTAATCATCTTTGTGAAGGAGGCAGGCCACTCATTTTATCCAGATAGCTCAAACTTACCCTTTGGATGTTCAGACATATATTTTTTTTCATTTTATGTAGATTTTTTAAAACCATATTAAATTCTTCCCTGCCTTTTAAAAATAGCAACTGCTGAACATAATTTATCCCTTTTGAAAACTGTGCCATCATTATGAGCCACTATCCCTGCATTATTTTCTAAAACACACAGTTCTGCTTCCTAATTTTCAGCTTCCCCTCCCTTATCTAGCAACTGCTACTTCATTACTGCCAGCTTGCTTGCTTCTAACATTCCCTTGCCCCTTTCTAATTTGTTACTTATGATCTACTTTGAGCTGGAAAACCAGAAAACCCACAATTATGATGACCTCAGTAAAATAAGAATAAACAAACTCTAAATGAAAGCACATAAGCCTTTAAGAAGGAAAGTCCATTGCTTTAGTCTGGGGACATGGAAGCTATTTTGGGTAGTCAAGGACTTTTTGTTTATTTATGAGTTTGTATTCCAGGGAACAGAGGGTGCTGGGAGTCTGGTTAAGAAGGACATCTACAAAGTTTTTACACTTTGTAGACATCTAGTAATAAAAGATTTTCACCAAGACTGGCTGGTGTGACAACAGAACCGTGTAGAAACACCTTCCAGACACACTCCAGGAAAATACCCGCTGTGGTTTAAGTTTAACTGTGAGCCTAGAGTTGTTTTGTGTCTCAAATTGCACTGGCAAGAACATAATGCTCAGTTCCCTAAATCACTCTCACTGTAACAGTTTCTGAAGTTAAAACCAAAGTCTCTTCCCTACCGCAAGGATCATGCAAAACCTGCAAACCAAAAGTATTGTCATAAGCCCACAAAACTTCAGGCCAAATTTCCCACTCATCTTACCCAAAAATAAAGACTTCTGTTTAAGTTTACTGTTCTAAATTTCATGAATGAATGAGATCATGGCAAAAATTGTAGGCCTCCCTGGTGGCGCAGGCAGTTGAGCGCCACACTGTGAAGCTCTCTGCAGCCTCTGCAGCATGGGTTCGATCCTAGCTGGTCAGCAAGAATCACACATGGTGCCCCAGACCTCTCCTGTCTCGCCCACTGCTCCCCTCAGCAGTATATTTCTGCAGTCTGCCTGTTCTGTTCCCTGCTTTGTCTCCGGTGAATCCTCTCACCCTCCCAAGTATCTGGCCTGTACCCCGTTTCTTGTATAAAAATAAATAAATCTTTAAAAAAATTATAACTTACATTTCTCTGGCCCTGGCTTTTGACAGGTCAAAACCACTGGCACCCTACAAACCCCCATATCATGTTGGCAGGAGTCTAAGGGGTACCTCATAAGTGGTACCTGTGAAGCACCCCAGTTTTTCACAAGTTGTGATCCCTCTCCCATCAGGAATCAAACTTGCCAACTGATATTCCCGCTGGTAGTAAGCATCGCTCCCAAGATACTGGAGAACTCACGAGGTGCCTGTCTTCCTATTTCACTACGTTAGAGGTATGTTCCGATGATTTATAAAGTTGTTCCGATGTATGTATAAAGTATGTATGTATAAAGTATGTTCCGATGATTTATAAAGTTTTCAAGCCAATTCTACTCTCTTGTAGCTGCTCTAATCTGCGTATGATTCACCATGTATCAGCAGTAAAGATGCTTGAGACAGAATATACATCTGAAGGGTAGATACAGTGTTCTACCCAAAATATTTGCCCCAGTGCATTTTTCTTCAAGGCACTTTCCATGAAGAATTCTCAACTTCCATGCAAAAAGGCCTCTAGTTACCTAGTCCAATTAATGTGTAATATATTCCTCCAAATGTCACAGATTTTAGCTTTGGAGGATGGAAAATGAGGATGTATGTGAATTGTAATTCTTTGCTCTTTCCTTACCCTTATTGTAATTGCTTTTCATCCAGTTACGGAACCTAAAATTTTACTTTAGGTGTCATTCTTCTCTTCATCTGTGTCCAATCAACCAATGATCATTGCATTAAATCAACTTGACTTTTAAAATAATTCCTTAATGAACTGATATATGTGTGTGCATAATAATTGCTTTTTATAGGACTTTATTACCCACCCACATTTTGTTTTCTGCTCAACTAGTCTCTTGGTCCCATCTCTAAAAGTTACAGCTCCATGAATATGGTTTCTACTGCTGCTTTGAATCCCAACTGGCAAAAAAAATAAGTACATAAATGAGAAAAAGAAAAATTGTACTCTGGGGAAATATGTAAAAGTTGCACTCTGTAAATATTTTATATTTTCTAGAAGAGTACATTCCTATCAAAAAGATAAGTTCATTCAGATATAGTCTCCATTAATTTTCATGTTTTTGAAGCAGATACTATCATTTTTCCTGTTCTTCTATGATATATAGCATCGTTCCAGGAAGAGGCAGCGATTAGGTAAATACAACAACTGTGTCAAAAGATTTGGTACCAAGATATCTCAGGAACCAAAACTATCTCAGGAAACAAAACTCCTTTATAACAAAATTAGAAATGTTATAGGAATCCTCAGAATTTGGAGACTGGACAGTCAAATTAAAGACGGTTGTAGGGGAGTGTGAAAAGATTATTTGCTCAGGGTGGATAGGTGGCAAAACCCCACAGACCTATCCACAGTGCTCTCAGAGATGAAGGAGGACAATTTATTATGCAACTGATACCCCTGTGAAACATCATGAGGCCACATTTCCACTCACCATTCTGGGAGAGGAAACTGAGGAGCACAGTATCTGAGCAAAGCCTGCCCACGCACTTGCATGCACACATATTTTACCTTTTAAAAGGCACTTTATTCACATGATTATAGGTGAACTGCTCCACTTGAAGAAACAAAAGACATCGGATGACTCACATACTAAGTCTTCTTGTCTTCCTTCACCCCTTTCGCTTTCTCCTTCTACCCCCTATTTTAGACAAGCCTCTTCCTCTCCTTCTCCCTTCTTTCATATTCCTTATCAACTTTTCTCTAGCTAAAGAGGGAGTTGGTGAGCAGCATCCTGAATATGTAGGTAACACTTCTTGGGTCATGCCAAAATTTCCCTAAAGCAAGTGTTCTGTTTGAACACTGGCCCTCATGAATAGCACTATTATTGCCTTGGATGAAGGCAGAGTATAGTGGGGAAATGAAGTGCCCCAGGTCATCCAGGGTCCCTTACAGACAACCTGACTCACTTAGGCTAAGCATTACAAGATTTCCCCTAGACCTCAGATGATTGCCCTGCCCTGCAGTTTGCAGGAAGCCTTGGGATCTCTTCCCATCTCTTACAAGCCAAGTTGTATCTGGTCTTGGAGCCACGGTATGATTTCACACATTTCCATTATTGCTTTATCCTGGTGTCAACACAACATATTTTTCATCAGCCTCTTGCTGTTTTAATCAGCATTTCAAGGAAGGGAGATGTATAGAGGGCTCTGTTTGGAGAACAGGTAATTTAGCTCAGTGTTGCCGGGGGTCAGGTAAGCCTAAAATGTTCATTTATCACTCCTATAAACTACTGAGATTATTTTACTGAAATATCTATCTCAGTGTTTGAAAAATCTGTTAAAAATGAATTTTTGGGTATCTGAACTCTGCACCTTTTCTCACATATATAAAAGGAATGCAAGATTTCAAAAAGAATGTCTCCTTTACTTCAGTTCTTTAGTCATTGAACTGCATGTTCTTTTATAGATCATTCTTATTTCTCTTCTGAGAATAGGAAAATGGGAGACACTTTAAGGGATTTTTTTCAATTAAAATGAGTTGCAGAAAACTAAGAAATGTAACACTTCATTAGCAAGCATTTAATTCCCTAGCTTTTTATTTTTAAGGAAATTAAAAAACCGTATGCTCTCTGGTACAATTTGTGTTTTTCAATTGCAGTATACATTATAACCTATAAGAGGGAATTTTTGATAAATATGAGGTATTAACAAAAGACTTCAATGAGAATTACTAACTGTGACTTCTGTCATTTACTGTTGATGAGTGTAAGTTGTTTTTGCTTGAAGAAACAAGAATGATTAAGAAGCACATTTTTAAAAGTGCACACTGGATATAATGTTTTTAACTCACTGACTTGAACTGGTGGATATCAAACTACGGTTTGATGGTGAAGGGAGTAAATAAAACTAAAACATTTATTCTTAATAAATGTATTTCAAAAATAATGTTTGTAAAAATGCCATCTATGTTATGAAAGCATACCACTCATTTTGCTTTTAAATGGCACTTTTAGTGATCGTAGTATCATAGCAAGTTCCAATGAACTTGGAATTTTTGTGATAATCTGAGAGATTTCATACATGTTATATGCATATTCAGACTTTACAAAATTCAAATCTAGCCAAAGTGTATTTTGTACTAACTTTACTCAGGAAACTATTATTTTTATGATAATGTTCAATAATCATTTGAAGGTTGAGTCAATCTTGTTGCACAATAAATAAATTTAAAATCTATCTCATGGGCATTTTACAGAGAACAAACTATCTGAATTCTGCATATAGGGAAGTTTAACATAAATTCAGACTCAGTATCATGTTGTCTTTTGGTTTGGGGGCATCAAGCTATTGTCCAGAGGTTAAACATCTAAGAAACAGGCCCACGAGAAAAATAAAAGCTAAATGTCTAAGACTGTGATATATAATCCTAGAACTAAATTAATATTGCCTCATTCTCTCCTAAAGAAAACAATAATAAATTCTGTCTTTTTTCCCTCACTTTCTTCTGCTCTTTGGATCAGACTAAAATTCTGGTATATTCTCTCTGCATTTTATTCTTTGAATGTGACATGCAATTATTAACGTTTATATGTGGCATTATATTCACTTGTATGTGCATATAATGACCAAATGTTAACTAGCATAATTCCTGATCATAGTAAACCACTTTCACATGATTTCAAAAGCTTCCTGAACTGCTTCATTGAAGCCCCTTTCAAATGAGGCTTTCAAAATTACTTTTAATTAAAAAAAAAAAAATCAAGAGCTCCTCTCCAGGTCGCATTAGTCACAGTTCAGCTTTTTTTCCCCTTCTTTTTCTTTTTTAATTGCCAGGAGAATTCCTTGCTTCTGTTGACTCTTTCATAGCCTAGAACCGCTACTGAAGATTATAAAATACACATTCTGGAAACGTTCACAGGTCTTTACTCAATATTTCCTGCCTTTATTTCCTTTAAATAAAATATTTTCCATTGCACAAGTCTAAGCAAATATAATGAGCAATTTGTGACAAAGGGGTGACAATTTAGAGACAGAGTCTATGCATTTTACATGCTGACTACAAAAAAGATGGAAATTTTAGCTGAGCTTTTTATCTGCCACTTACCATTCTTAGAATAATGACTGGTAATGATAGAAATCACACTGGCTAATAGCACTATTAACTTCTTCCATGTTAGCTTATAGTCTTGCTATATATTAGTTCCTTTGGTAAATTTTTTAAGTTCTATCTGCATTTTCTAGACAAAGAAAAAATTGGAACATCAAATTGGGGGATTTAATTCATAAGCAACAAACACTAACTTGCAAGCTGCTCTCAATCTTTAGTCTTCTTTTATTAAAATTGAAAGATTTTGGCTTTCTATTCAAATAACAATTTTTCTTTTTACATTCTTTGAAACTGATCTATGAAATTTGTTATGTATCTTGTGGGTCATTAAGTGCTACAATAATCATTAGATATATTTATCTGTCTGAACTGATGCAAGCCCCAAAATCAGCAGAATGGTGACAAATGTCCTTTCAGAGGCTGTAATTTTGTGGACTCTCTGGAAATTATTGATATGAATTCACATGCATTTTATTAAGACATGCAACTATCCTGAACAAAATGCCCATTTTTTGCTTGTTGTTTGTTTATTTGTTTTTTTGTTTGTTTGTTTTTGGGTTTTTTTTAAAAGACTTATTTATTTATTTATACAAGCACTGGGTACAGTCAGAAGCATGGGAGGGTGAGAGAATTCACCAGAGCCAGAGCAGGAAACAGAACAGGCAGACTGACGAAACACACTGCTGAGGGGAGCAGTGGGTGCGGCAGGAGAGGTCTGTTGCGCCATGTGGGACCCTCGCAGGTGGCAGGGGATCTAACGGCGCTGCAGAGGCTGCGGGCAGTTTCATAGCCCAGTGCTCAACCGCTGTGCCACCAAGGGAGGCCCTGTTTGCTTATTTGTTTGGTTTGGTTTGAGTGACTTTAAAAAGAAAAAATTAGAGACAACACCAACTAGAAAGTTAAACAAATAGTTATGTAGTTATTTTCTCTGAGGAATCTTTGCATGATTTATTTTGGCCATTTTCTGTTTCTTATGATGAATCAGAGGACTTTACAGAAAAAGATGCTAGGTCTTTTGAGCCAAGATGATTATAGCTAAAAAGACTGGATTTATTTCTTGAAAACGGGGAAGTTAAAACATGATTGTCATAGTTTGAATAGAATGGAATTTGCTGCCTAAGAGATATGGCATATTTGCACTCTGTAGTATAATTGTGGACACAAATATCCATTTGTAGCAATGGCTCTCAATTTATTGTTTATAAACCAAACTTAATTTAAATCAACAGAGTAAGTTCCAACCGTACATTTATAACTCAGTTATGACAACTCAGAATGTACTTTACTATAAATGAATATTGTTTATACAGCTAAGCAATACCACAAGCTTGTTTTATACTTTCCATTACTTTGACATAAGTTTATCAATCACCAGTCAGGCACAATCTAAGTAACTGAGGCTCTAGTATTATTATATAAAAACTATTCTTCCCACCAAGCTCAGGGTTTATACCAGGATATATATCTAGGATTTTCAATAGTGAATTATATGATTCAAAAAAAGGAAAATGTAGACGGATAATTCAACATAAAAAAAATATGTCTTTAGAAGTAAAAGATCAAGTATGTTGGTTTATCTTCAGTTACACCAAAATAGATCTACATTTGTCTGCATGACCCTATGGCAATAATTATGGTCTGCAATAATAGGGTCTGCATGACTCTATGGCAAAAATAAGTGGCACTACAAAGAAATTTTAAATACTGCAGTTTTTCCAGAGTTTTTGTTATCTGAGTTACGGGACTAAAAATCCCAGGCAAGTTGAAGCCTCATGCGGGAAAATTTAGAAGAGAATGAGTTACCTCTCCTGGCAACCTCAGTGTTAGAGAGTACTTTAGTCTTTTGCAGTGGAGGCATGAATTTCTGAAGTTCCCCCAGAATTCAAATTGGCATTATTCAAGTTTGGTTGTATCACAGAATATAGTGGAAAATAAAAGGAGTACATCCTTGCCCACATAACTCTGCAGTCTTGGGATGTATTTTTGCTATCGCTGCTGTTTTTATCTTCCTTACTTTTCTCATTATTTTACAGAGTGCTTTCTCCTAAATTGGCATGGCACTTGTTTGGGGACATCTAACTCTGGTTCCAAAGTTCCAGACTATTTTGGGTCATTTTCCCAGTATCGGCTTTACCTCTACCACTTAATAAATGCTCATGATATTGTTAGAAGGCATTTGTAATGATCTGAAGTGTAGCTATGAAAGTTAAAGGAAGAGTAAAATAATGACTAAACTACAGTTATCAGTCATTTCTGTTTACTGGGTATAGAGCTAGTTTGCAATTTACTGAACCTGACAATATTGAAATTATACAAATCATGGTTTTGTTAGTTTTGGTTTTGCTTTTAATTTGAAGCATAGATGGAAACTCCTGATAAACATTTTCAGTATAAATACAGAACACACAAGCAGGACCTCAGTTTCTCTGAAATTTGGGGTTGTGAGAAAGTAATATAAAAGAAGTTACCACAGGGATGTTATTTGATTTCTAATTTGATATAGTACTAAGATGTCATTAATATTTTAAGTCATAATCTTTTAAATTATCATCATTCAATTTGTATAAAATTAGATCAGTGATGGGAGTCCTTACAGAATGGACGCTGCCCTTCTTCCTAGTGGTTAGGACCTGCAAAATGTGGCTACATATTGGACTTAACACTGGAGGAGGTTTGTTTTGAAGGAAGATGAAGAGAGGGTGGTAACTAGAGTCAGAGGGAAGAAAAAGTTTTGAGCCCTGTAGTCTGATGTGGTTCAGCAGGGGTGTGCTCCCAGGCCTCTGCTCAGTCAGCTGGAGCTAAATCCAAGACCTCATTCCTGCAAGTTCAATGTGCCAGAAAAACTGGACCAGATCAAGAAGTAAATGGGAAAATAGTGTAACAGGATGATAAACATGAAAGTTCAGAGCTACCAGGTAAAGTTTTTAAGGATACAGTTTTTTTTGTTTTTGTTTTTAAGATTTATTTATTTATTTACACAATCACTGGGCACAGTCAGAAGTGCGGTAGGGTGAGAGAATTCACTAGAGCCAGAGCAGACGGATGAAGTACACTGATGAGGGGAGCAGCAGGCGGCAGGAGAGGTCTGTCGCGCCTTGTGGGATCCTCGCCCAGGGCAGGGGATCAAACCGGTGCTGCAGAGGCTGAGGGCAGCTTCGCAACACAGTGCTCAACCACTGAACTACAGGGGAGGCGCTTAAGGATACAGTTTTAAGAGTCCATTTATTCAGCACCAATTTTGTTCTGTTCGGAGAGTGCAACACTCAAATTAGTGTAAAAAAAAAAAAAAGAAACTGAAAAAAAAAAAAAAAACGAAGAAAGAATATATATAAAAATAACAAAATATTGAAAAAATGATGGATAAAAAGAGAGAGACTTTGAAAAGCACAAAATTGTGACCTAAACATTTTCTTAGCCTTAATTGTGTGGTACTTCTTTTAGGTATCTCCTTTTTCATTTTCAAAATATCTTTCATTTTTATCATTTTGGTATTACACTGTTTTTCTAAACTTTATCAACTCTCTACTTGTAAAGTAAAAGAAAATTCAGGTAACTTTCTATAGATAATCCCAGTGAAGGATTTTTTAAAACCCTTCATAATTCCCTATACGCAAGCCTATATCTTATATTAGTGCCTCTAAAAGTTGTTTAGGGGGCTTATGACTAGGAAAAACCTATGCAAAACTTTTATTACTTTTTCTACCAACACTCAGAGATTCTTTTCCTCCTGTATATTTTCCAGCATATGGCTACTTAACAGCACTTTCCTTTTAATATAGTGCCTAAGATCATTATCTTATGTTTCTATATATTAAATGACAGATACCACTTACTTACATGTTTTTTCTACTTCTTCTTTTTCTATTTCATCTTTTATGTTTTGCGTTCCCAATATCATTTTATGTCATTGCCACATTGTATCACATAAATCCATCTTCATTTTTCAAGTGATTGCTCTATTATATATTTGAATTGTTTTTAATATTTCTTTTTTTTTTTTTAAACTTTTTTTTTTTTTATAGAGGCATGCTTTATTTATTTGTTTGCTGGTTTGTTTGTTTGTTTGTTTGTTTTTTGTTTATACATGCACTGGGTACAGTCAGAAGCGCGGGAGGGTGAGAGAATTCACCAGAGGCAGAGCGGGGAGCAGAGCAGGCAGAAGGACCGAAGTACACTGCTGAGGGGAGCAGCGGGCGGCAGGAGAGGTCTGCACGCCATGTGGGACCCTCCTCTGGTGGCCGGGGAGCAGCCGGGGATCGAACCGGCGCCGCAGAGGCCGCGCGCAGTTTCGCAACCCAGCGCTCAACCGCTGCGCCACCGGGGAGGCCCTGTTTTTAATATTTCTTGTGAGATTTTCTACAGATGCAATAAAAGGCCTTATGTAGTTCCATATAAATTTCAATAAATTTACTCAATTTATCTGAAAAATTGTCTTGATATTTTGATAGTGATTGCATGACATTTGTAAATTATCATTTCAGTCATTTTGATTATATAGATTCTCCCCATGCATAAGCATTTGCTGTCCTTCCATACCCTTATGTCACTAAGTCTTTTGGTAATATTGTGCAGTTTTCATTATCGAGGTCCTTTTAATCATTTATTAGGCCAATAATGAGATATTTAATTTCCTTCAAAGCAATTATAAATGGAGTTATTTTCTTGAATTACTGTGCTTCTCATCTGAATTTGAAGAAACTATGAATTTTGGTATGTTGAGCTTATCTATCAACGTTCACTTTTATGCGTTTATCTGTTTCTGGTTTTTTAGTAGCATCTTTAGGGTTTTCTATATATAATATCATATTTTCTACAAATAGTGACAATTTTACTTCTTCATTTCTGATTTGGATTTCTGTTTTATTTTCAGTTTTTAATCTCATAGCTCTGGCCAAAACATCTAATACTAAATTAAACAGAAGTAGTGATAGGCACCCTTGTCTTAATCCTGATAGTAAGGGGAAAATATTAAGTATTTATTGGTTGTTGGTTCATATAACCTTTATTATATTGAAGTAGGCTTTTTTAACCACTGTTTTGTTTAGAGTGTTTATTGTAAATGTATGCTGAATATTATCAAATAATTTCTCTGCATCTATTTGATATCATCATATTATACTTATATCCTTTTACAGGATATTCCAGTTCTATAGTCAGCTTTCAAGAGATAGTTTTTATACTTTTCTTTTTCTGATCATTAGTTTTGTTTCTTGATAGTCCACATATTAGTGACAACATCAGAATTTATTATTCATCTTCTTAAGTATTTCGCTTACATATTGCTGCAAATGGCATGTTTATGTTTTATGATCTTTTTTGATTGTTACATAGTGTATAAAACCACATATTTTGAGGGCCTCCCTGGTGGTGCAAGGGGTCAAGATGCAACCTATGAAGCTATCCACATACAGCCTCTGCAGCACAAGTTCAATCCCCCAGCCAGCCAGGGAGCACCCCACATGGTACAGCAGACCTCTCCTGACTCACCAGCTGGTCCCTTCAGCAGTGTATTTCAGTCAATCTGCCTGTCCTGTACCCAGCTCTGTCTCTGGTGAATCCTTTCACCCCCCCCACCCCGCACCTCTGGCCTGTACCCCAGCTCTTGTATGCATAGATAAATAAATCTTAAAAAAAAAAAAAAAACATGTTTTGGTCCACTCATCTGTTTTTGAGCAGTATAGATTTTTCCATAATTTGGCTATTGTAATTAGCACCAGAAGAAACAAGGGAATGCAAGTCTCTTTCAAATTAGTATTTTTGACTTTTTCAAGTAGATGCTGAAAAGTGAAATTCCTGGGTTGTATGGTATATTCATTTTTAATCTTTTGAGATACTTCCACAATGTTATCCTTAAAGGCTAGATCAATCTTTATTCCCACCAGCAGTATAGGAGAGTTCCTTTTCCTCCACATCCATGCCAGTACTTGTTTTTGGTCTTTTCAGTAGCGGCCATTGTCACAGGTATAACTGATATCCTATTGTGATCTTGATTTGCATTTCCCTGATGGTAAGTGATGATGAGCAAATTTTTCATGTACCTATTTTCTATCTGTATGTTTTTTTGAAGAAGTATCTGTTTTAGTTCTTCTGCCCATTTTTTGATTGGGTTATTTGTTTACTTTATGTTGAGTTTTGAGTTCTTTGCAGATCCTTGATATCAGTGCCTTGTTAGATGTATGTTGAAAATATTTTCTCCTGCTCAGTAGAGTGACTTTTCATTTTAGTTATGGTTTCTTTCACTGTGCAGAAGCTTTTTAGTAGTCCCAGTTGTTTATGTTCTCTTTTGTTTTCATTGCTGTTGCGGATGAACACCTAAAGATATAACTGAAGCTGATGTCATGAACTGTTTTTGGCTGTTTTCTTCTATGTATTTTATGGCTTCAAGTCCTACACCCAAGTCTTTGATCCATGTTGAATTGATTATTGTGTATAGTTTGAGCTAGTTGTCTTTTGCATGTAGCTCACCAATTTTCCCAACACCATTTATTGAAGAGATTTTCCTTGTTCCATTGTATATTCTTGTCCCCTTTGTCATAGATTAACTGTCCATACAGGTATAGGTTTATTTGTGGGCTCTCAATTCTATTCCATTAATCAATGTGTCTGTTTTTGTTCCAGTACCAGACTGTTTTAATTATTATGGCTTTATGACATAATCTGAAGTTTGGAAGTGTGATACCTTCATTTGCTTTCTTTTTTTGTCAAGATGGCTTTGCCTATTTGAAATTTGTTGTTATTTCAACAAATTATTTTGTTATTTCATATGAAATGCAGTTGTATTCATTAAGAACACTTTTGCTACATCCCATAAATTCTGGTAGCATGTAACCTCATTCTCCTTAATATCAAGATGTATTTGTTTTAATTTCCTCTTTTATCAAATAACTATTAAGCAGCATTGTTCAATCTCAATTTATTTATATATTTTAGTGTTTTTTATACTTGATTTCTAGTGAGAATACTTGGTATAATTTTTATATTTGTAATTATATTGGTAATTGACTGGTGTCCCAATCTGGTCTATTCTTGAAGATGCTCATGTGCACATGAAAAAAGTGCACATGCAGCAATTTGGGGTTATTTTGTTCTATATGCTAAAGCTATCTGGCCTACCTCCTCATTTAAGGCGATTGTTCTTTTTTTTCCTCGGTCTTGTTGATCTGTCCATAGATATAAGTGAGGTATTAAAACCCTAGCATTATTGTGCTGTTGTGAATATCTATGAATATCTGTGTTTAGTTCTGTTAGTCATTGTCTTGTATATCCTGGTACTCTATCATTCATTTATACATATATATGTATATATGTATATATACATATTTATATGTAAACATTATACATATGAGTTAACTGTCCATATAACTACAGGTTTATTTTGGGGTTCTCCTCTTTCTTTGTTCTGTGTATTTATTGTGTTAATTTATATTCCATTATCATACTGGTCATTCTTGTTCTATTGGTCCTTGAATCATATGTAATCCTTCTTATTAGATTTCTTAATTGAAAGTCTGTTTGATCTGATATAAGCATAGCTGTTCCTGTCTCTTTTGATGTGCATTTGTTTGTAGCAAATCTTCCAATTTTACTCTTAGTCTGTTCTTGCTTTTTTGATAAAATGGTTTCTTATAAACTGCTGAGCTGGACTTTGTCTTGAAATCCATTTAGCCACTCTACACTCTTCACATAAATTTAGGACATTTACATTTGAGTTGATTATTGAGACACAGGTATTCATTGCCACTTTCTTTTTTGTTTGTTTTTGTCTTGACTTTTTATGTTTTGAGGACTTCCTTTTTTATTTTTGTTTAAATTCCATTTCCATTGTCTTATGTGTTATGCTGAGGTGGGTGGACTATTTGTGTGACCCCATTGAACAGTTTGGTTTCAAACTCATTCTGGTAGGCCACATTGTTACTCTATTTATCATCCATGTTATATAAATTAGGTGCCTGTTACCTCTATGCTTGTTCTGTTGCTTCACAATAACTAACTAAATACTTGATTCCCATGCAGCTCAGTGCTGATAATTTTTTTTTTTTTTTTTTTTAGTTTTTGCTTTTTAGTGAAGCTCCTTACCCTTCCTTTTGTTGTCAATGTTAACTTTGCAGGGAAAATTATTTTAAGCTGGAAATCTTTTTCCTTAAGTACTGTAAATATCCCATGGCATTCCCTTCTTGCTTATACTAAAAAGATAGTACAAGTAAATAATCTCTTGATTATTTTTAGTATACTGTCTTTGTCATTAATGTTCAACCGGTTAATTATGTAGCTTGTTATGTGTCTTTTGGTAATTTTGTTGGGACTCTTGGGCCTCTCTGAACATGACATCTGGTTTATTTTCCAGACTAAGATGGTTCTTGACATTATTTTTTTAAATAAATTGGCTGTACCATTCTTTCTCTCTTATCTTTCTGAGATCC
The DNA here is from genome assembly GCF_964194135.1 of Talpa europaea. Classification (NCBI taxonomy): domain Eukaryota; kingdom Metazoa; phylum Chordata; class Mammalia; order Eulipotyphla; family Talpidae; genus Talpa; species Talpa europaea. The sequence continues at coordinate 59,595,423 of NC_140070.1, forward strand.
CTATGATATGGTTGTTATGGTATGTTATGGTTGTTAGGTTATCCCAAATTGTTCTTACACTATTTTCAACTTCCTTATTCCTTTTTCTTTCCTGTTCTTTTTCTGTGTTCTCTGACATTGTACTGTCAAGCTCATTTATTCTCTCTGTTGTTTGTGTTTGCTGGGCCTTCTATTGTATTTTTCAATTCAGCGATAGTGATTTTCTTAGATCCAGCAGTTCCTATTGTAACTCACTCATATTTTATGAGTTTTTATTTTGTTACTATCTTAGATCACCTAATGTGTTTTTTTTTTTTATTTCAATGAGCAGTATTATAACTGTTACCCTGAACTCCTCTTTAGGCATATTGCAGAATTTTGCTAAGTTAAGACTACTCTCAGAGTTTGCTTGTTCCAGCACTTGTCGTCTGCTTCTTCCTGTTCATTGGTTGTAATACTGATAAACCCTCAGGCCACTATCTTTGCACCTATTGAGGTGATTAGAGAATTGGTACCAATAAGAGATAATAGGTAAAAATTAACCAGGGCAGTAAGACACTTTCTGAGTTGTTAAAACTATGTGCAATTCCAGTATCAGGGATTCAAGCTTCCTATTGTACTGTGGGCACCAGAGTTGTGATGCAGATCCATAGTGATTTCCTCATCCAGGCCAGTGCTTCAGTTTAAATGTTTCAAATAGTGTTGTGTCAGCCTCCACCTATAGGCTCTATTTGAGTGACACATATAGTGCAGGACATGGATTATAGTTGAAACAGAGTCCCAAGCCAGGAGTTGTCCTCCTTTCTTTTCCTGTACAGAAACTGATGCTGGGGTGTTTGTGCTGTTAATACCAAGTGCTTATGCTTTGGTTAATGAAAGTGTTCATTTTTTGTCTTAATTTTATCCCGGGGTGGGCTCTTGCACGTATCTTGATTATGTCAGCTCACATTGCAAGTCATACACTGAGGACACACAGGTAACTGGCCCTGTTCTCCTACCCTGCAACACTGTGGAGGCTCCAATTGTTCTTTATTAGGAGATTCAGGCTCAAGCTAATAATCATCGTTCTGTACCCCTGCTCCATAGTTCTCTAGTAGTGCATTCTCTGTCTTGGATGCCAACTCTCAGCACCCCCTTATCCAGTATCACACCAAGTGTCCAGAGTCCCTGACGTGGGAATAAGCCCCTGAGTTAACAACTGTAGGGGCTTTCATATAGTGGTTCCTCCCTGCCATGGGTTGTCCTGTCCCAACATCACCATAAACACAGTTCAATTAAAGATTTCCCTACTTCTTTACCCTGGACTGTGGTTCCTGATATATACTATAGCGATGCATTTTTCTTTTAGGGATTATTGTCTTTGCTGTGCTGCAATTTAGTTGTGACTATAGGGAGGAAGAGTCTGAAGTATCTTCACTGCTGCCATCTTACCAGACTCCAATAAATGTGTATGTATTAAGTCTTCACTTAATATCATCAATAGTTTCCTAGCAAATTAGATGTAAAAAAAGCAACTCCTGGTTCAATATCCAGGATTTTTTTCCTCACCAGCATTATAATGATATGCTGCTGAATGAAACAACATTATTCCAGGACCAGCATGTTTTCATATTTGCAAAATATAGGCTCATATTACACATGATATTTTGCAACTTCTGGAGCATCTTTATAGGTCAATAAAGACACAATATAACATCAAATTTAGAAATGGTATTTGGGGGCCTTCCTGGTGGCGCAAGGGATTAAACACAGCACTGTAAAACTATGCAAAGCCTCTGCGGCACAGTTTGATCCCTGGCTGGCCAGGGAGCTACCCACATGGCACAGCAGACCTCTCCTGTCTCACTCGCTGTTCCCCTCAGCAGTATATTTCAGTAGATCCAGCTGTTCTGTTCCCCACTCTGTCTCTTTCTCACCCCCTGCACCTCTGGCCTGTACCCCAGTTCTTGTATGCATAAATAAATAAATCTTTAAAAAAATGGCATTTGGTAGAGATACGCATGCACACACTCACACACACATATATGTTTTAAATATTATATACTAGTGGGCCTCCCCTGGTGGTGCAGGCAGTTGAGCGCCACACTCTGAGGCTGTCCGCAGCCTCTGCAGCGCTGGTTCAAACCCAGCCGGCCAGCGAGGGTCCCACATGTGTGGCAGACCTCTCCTGACTCACCCTCTGCTCCCCTCAGCAGTGTATTTCGTCAGTCTGCCTGTTCTGTTCCCTGCTCTGTCTCTAGTGAATCCTCTCACCCTCCCATGCATATTGTCTGGTTCTTGTATAAGTAAATAAATAAATCTTTTAAAATAAATAAATAAATAGATAGATAGATAGATATTATATACTAGTAGCCCATGACTCAGTCATCACAACTGTATTTGATTTTTTCCTACATATAGTTTTAACAACTCAGAAAATGTCTTGCAAAGAATATGTATTTTCAGTTTATTTTGATAAATAAAAAACTCTAACAGCCTTCAGCCAATATCTCCACATAGCAACTATCCACCAGAACTGCCTGTATGATTTATCAGATTCCCTATTTGCAGCTACTCCCTACTGTCCTACACCCAGCCTACCAAATTAGTTTCAGTTACTTTTTCATCTGATTTATTGTCTCCAGATATATAGTTCCCAGTTTGGGAGGACTTTTATTATTATGATGAATAATTATTTTTATACATTCTATTTTGCACATTCTTCTCTTTTCTGGAAAGAAAAGCAAAGTTCCTACTATTGGAACTTTGGGTCAAATAGTATTATAAACTCAATTCTTATCAACAAATTGCTCTCCAAAAATTCTTACAGTTGTACATTCCTATCATCAGATCCTGTGAACATGTGTTTCTACATGCAGACCCTCCTCTCCTCTAATCATTTAGGCTAAACTATCTGCTTATGCTTTATTTATCTGAAACATAAGCCAACTAATTGTTCTATTATTAGAGAGGGTGGAGCAGAGATGGGGTGTCCCATACTTACATAATCAGTATTTCTCTGGCAAAATGCTTATTTTTTATAAAGATTTACTTATTTATGCATACCAGAACTGGGGTACAGGGCCTCCCTAGTGGTGCAAGGCGTTGGGACACAACCTCTGAAGATATCCGCAGCCACTACAGCATGAATTCAATCCCTGGCTAGGCTAGGGAGCTACCCATATGGCACAGCAGACCTCTCCTGAATCCCCCACAGCTCCCCTCAACAGTGTATTTCAGTCGATCTGCCTGTTCTTTTTCCCCCTCTGTCTCTGGTGAATCCTCTCACCCCCTACACCTCTGACCCCTACCCCAGTTCTTTTATGCATAAATAAATAAATCTTTAAAAAAAAAGAACAGGGGCAGAGGCCAGAGGTGCAGGGGGTGAGAGGGCTCACCAGAGACAGAGTGGGGAACAGAACAGGCAGACTGACTGAAATACACTGCTGAGGGGAGAGCAATGGGCAAGACAGGAGAGGTCTACTGCGCCATGTGGGTCACCTTGCTGGCAGGGATCAAAATCTGCTGCAGTAGCTGCAGATTTCTTCAACTTTGTGCTTATGCTTAACCCCTTGCACCACGAGGGAGGCCCCCAAAATGCTTATATTATAAATATATTCACATATTTCTCCCCTATTACTGTAGATGACAGTTTCAAAAACATTCTTAGATGCGGAATTTTCAGTCTATTCATTTTCATTAATAAAATACACTATTTTATTTTGCAACAGATGCCCTAACTGCAATTCTATTCTGTTGATCTCACATAACTAGGGAAATTTCAAGAAGAAAGGTAAACTAGAAATTTTTTCCTTTTCATCTCTTAAACCATATAGCAAGTTTACATAAGAAATCTAGTTAACAGCTTATTATCCTTTGAGGGGAGAGTTACTAATTATGTTGATTTCTACACATTATAGAACATGAAGGGGGGAGGAGAGAACAATGAGAAAAAGGATTGCAATCATTAGATTATGATTTATTTTTACACAAATTATGAGAAGCCCCAGTTGTAAACTCTCACTTTCTGAGCGATTGGGAACAGACCTTTGTTTTGTTTCAATTCACATACGGCATATCCACATTTATACTGTAAACTTACAGATGATATTCACTGCAAACAAATTAAATAAATTTGTTTTAATTAAACAAATTAAACAAATTTGTCTCTTAAAAGGTAAAGCATTCCTGCTATTTTACGTAAGTTTCCCTTTAATGACATTTAGATCCATATTTGCTCAAGTGTACAACCAATTCAGAACCTCATTACAGAAGAAAAGACTTCAGTTTTGAAATAAGAATGGTGTGAGCTCATGTTCTTTAGCCTTAAAATGATCCTCTAGTAAATAATTGATATACTCAAAAATTTTATTATATTTATAAAACATATACTTACACAACCACATATATAGTTACTGTCAGAGCTATATTTTTAACTTTTGCATATAGAGCTATAGGTTTTGTTGTTGTTATTGTTGTTGTTGTTTTAAGATTTATTTATTTATACAAGCACTGGGAATCAGGCCAGAGACAGGCACGGGAGTGTGAGAGAATTCACCAGAACCAGAGCAGGGTGCAGAACAGGCAGAAGGATTAAAAGCACTGCTGAGGGGAGCAGCGGATGAAACAGGAGAGGTCTGCCCCACCATGTGGGAATTTCCCTAGCCAGCTGGGAATAGTACCCATGCTGCAGAGGCTGCGGACAGCTTCAAACCGCTGCGCTCAATCCGCTGCGCTACCAGGAAGGCTCTGCATATAGAGCTATTTGTAAGAAATTATCAGAATTAACAAATAAATTTTTCAAAATATTACATGGCTATGAAAATTCTTAAAGAGAGGGAATTCTCCATTACCAAAATATATATTAGGAGAAAACTGCTTTTTTGCTTGCCCAGTAAAATATCAGCAATCACAGCATCTTCCAAACCTCGAGTAAGAACACTGGCGAGATAATTTCTTTTCTACTATGAGAAGATATTGATGAAAGATACTCCCATCAACGTACACTACAACATTATCACCCCCAAGAAATAATAGAAATAGAGATGAGCTAGGGTTACCTTATCAATCATATTTTGAATTGTGAATTTTTTCAGGTGACTAAACTGAAGGGTAGAAGATAGTAAGCCATTTGCCATTTAATTCATTTCATTTAAAGGATCACTAGCTATATTTAATGACATCCAAAAATAAACTCTTCAGATGCTGAAATACTGGGCTGTGAATGCAGGCAGTGGAAGCAGGAAGGTTATTCTAGTTTTATTTCATTTCCTTGAAGGGCAATGACAGCTTCTCATTCATAATAAGAAACTGACCTCAAAGTGACAGAAGGTAAAAGAAATGATTCAAGGCCTGTGGTACCTGAATTGACAATTGATATCTACCCACAATAGCAGCAAATGTTTCCTTCTATAAGAATTCAAGATAAGCCTCTGCCTCTAATAAAGCTAGAAACTGTAGTGGTTATTAATCCACCTAAATAATGTGAGGGAGTTTTATGTAGCAAAGTATAAGCAAACTAGGTACTTGATTTCATGCAAACAGTTCTCAATGATTGCATAATGCATGCTTTTCAAAGGACCTGAGACTCACCAGGGACCTATTTGGTTGAACATTTCCAACGCCCATTGTAATTGGATCTTTTTATTCAACAGTAGCTCAAGCGCATTAGCATCATGAAACAGCTAAGAACATCAAGTTCTTAAACTTTGTCCTTGTATATTTTTATCTTAAATTTACATATTAGTGTATGTATTTTTTTCTTTTGAATTCAGGTGCAAAAATACATAGATATTGTCTGTCAAAAAGCTGTCTTTAGTAATCAGGTAGCTATTGCACAGTTGGGTAGTTTAGATAGAGTTGGTGTATAATTTCTTTTAAAGAAAATTTTAGTGTAGTGAGAAATAGCTGTCCGTTACAACACTGTATTGCCTGTGCCTTTTCTCTTTCCTAGAGCCCTTGTATTCTAACTACTGATTATCTTAGCTTACTCCTGTGAGACCCATTCAACCTTTGTGAGGTGATTACTGAATCTCAGAATCAATAATTATCAGTGGGACACAATATAGAGTGTAACATCTGAGTTATCTATAATACTTTCTCAGTCTGCACATATAGACATCTGTGACTGGAGTGTTGGCACTTTTTCTCATGCCAAGTGGGAGTGAGAGAGAATGGCAGATCCTACAGGTTAAATATCAGTACCCTAATGAGTCATTGTTGATACTATGAATATGCTGTATGTTGATAGAGAAAGAGTTGAGATTTACATTCAATTGATACAGAGAGATACTTACTCCTCTTCAAATAATATGCCTGATATATAATAAGATTCAGAAAATGTCAAATAAATTAATCAATGCGTGAATAAATGCAATATGCTTTTCATATAAATTGAATTTTTTTTTTAAATAGAGGCATGTTTTTATTTATTTATTTTATTTGTTTGTTTTGTTTATACATGCACTGGGTACAGTCAGAAGCGCGGGAGGGTGAGAGAATTCACCAGAGCCAGAGCAGGGAGCAGAGCAGGCAGAAGGACCGAAGTACACTGCTGAGGGGAGCAGCGGGCGGCAGGAGAGGTCTGCACGCCATGTGGGACCCTCCTCCGGTGGCTGGGGAGCAGCTGGGGATCGAACCGGCGCCGCCGAGGCCGCGGGCAGCTTCGCAACCCAGCGCTCAAACGCTGCGCCACCGGGGAGGCCCTAAACTGAATTTTTTAACATTTTACTTATAGTCTGATATTCTTAAAATCATTGTAGAACAGGTGATGTCACTCACAATAAATCCTGATCTTAAACAGAAAAATCTGAGATCTCCATCAGTGAATAAGTAAAATGAATATAAATTATTTGATATCTCTATTAAATGAGTACTCAGCTTAGTCAACAATTGTAATCTCATTTGAGGAAAAGATGATTACAGCTTAACCCTTCCTATTTTTTATTAATATTTTATTTATTTATATAAGAACCTGGGTATAGGCCAGACGTGTGGGAGGGTGAGAGGATTCATAAGAGACAGAGCGGGGGACAGAACAGGCAGATGGATGGAAATACACTGCTGAAGGGAGCAGCAGGTGAGACAGGAGAGGTCTTCCTCCTCGCCATGTGGGTTGCTCCACGGTCAGCGGGGATCCAAAGGCACTGCAGAGGCTGCTGACAGCGTCACAGTGCAGCACTCAACCACCTGTGCCACCAGGGGGGCCCTTTAACCCTTCTTAAAGTCCCGAATTTGTCAAAGCAAATGTGGATTCCTTGAAGGAAGATTGATTCAAGATGCTTTGATGTGACCCTTTAATGAATCCATACTTTCTCTGGAAAAATTAGTCTTCAGAATGAGTGGAAAGGCAACCATCCTTCTACCATCTATGTTTCCTCCACCAATTTGCCATCCTTTTTCAGTTCTAATTTCAGCCTTTAATTTAACTGATCAGTAAGAAGTCAACATGGCTAAAGGGACAAGTCATTCCTATTGTCTGCGACATTTTGTATCCCTCCCCTCCATAATGTGAGTTGCTGTTTAGAAGTAGCTGCTCAACCAGGGACCACATTTCTTAGTGCTCCTTACATCTAGGTGGAGCCAATGTGACTAGTTCTTGCAAATGGACTGTCAACAAAAATGAGATGTGTTTCTTCTATGCTATTTGAAGAATAAAAGTATTCTCTCTTCATTTCTTCTTCCCTCTTTTGAGAGCTGAATACAAGAGAAACATAGTCTTAAATTTTGACAGCAGAATTGTTGAAGCAGTTCCATGCAGATGAGAGGCTTAACTTCACTCCCTGACTGTCCAGCAAGCCCAAGCCAGAGGGCACAAAACCAGCACCATGCAATGGTCTGATCTTTGCCCCTGACAACCTGAGTAAGGAGGATTCTGAGAAGTGGGTAGAGCTGAGTGGTCATTTTAGGGTATGCCATGAAAAGGGAATGAGACACTTTGGAGTTGCTGCTGGCACCTGCCTTATTGGGTAGAGAGCCTCCCCCACCCCCACCAGGCTTTATGCTTTCAAGTGTTTATGCACACCAATCCTTCTGTTTATAATGCCTTCCTTTTGTGCCTATTTCCTCTCCTTTCTGGCCCTTTGTCCTTGATCAACTCATGCTAGTCTTTAAAAACCCAGTTCCTAATGTGGTAAGCCAGTGGACTTCATTCCTGCATGCACTTCCTTAGGATTGTACATAATTTCATGTTAGCACATGTCACAATATTTTAGAATTCTGTTTATAAATGTGTCAACTTTACAACAAACACATTTGTCATGTTTCTGTACTCTAAAGCTAGCAGAGTAGTGATAAATAAAATATGATTTGTAACTATATGCTAGGCTGCTACCCAATTAGAACTTTATTGTAAATTAATCTGACCCATGGTGAGTCAAAAACAGAATCTATGAACATTGTAATATTGGAGACAGCAATGAAGGGAAGGAATCTGGTGTGTGCTACTAATTGGTCACTGAATGAGCAGTAGCAACATAGGCTTTCAAAGGAGAAAACAAGAAAACCACATGAACTATAGATTTCTAAATTCGGAAGTTTAAGGGAATCACATATCTTGGTGTGGGGACAAGGTCTGATTTCCTTAGTCAAGACCAATAGCTCAACATAAGAACTTTATAGTTACATACTATGACATATAGTATATATAGTTTCATATGAATGAATTGTAAAAGACATCCCATTTTGCTGGAAATTTTGGCAGCACTGAAAGAACTAAAGCCTATAAAAGCACCTAGAAAAGGGCCTGGAACATAGTATTACATAAATGGTGATACATGCAATTACAGAATAATGTAATGACCAAAACAATAACTATTTTTAAGTCAAATACATATCACTTTATAACCTAAATGTTGATGTTAGTTTTTCATATTCTTAATTTTTTATTGAGGCAGGGTTGGAGGGTGATACCTGAGAGCAGAATATGAGACACTGAATTACCATAAGGCATTATGAATTGAAACCCTATTTACAAACTTTTCTCTGTCCTTTTGGTGCAAATTTGAGACAAGATGTTTCCCAGTTTCAAAAGAGAATATCTCATTGAATTTTTCTTTTTAAATTATATTTTATTCTAGTGACTGGTTTTACACTGGTCCCCATAAAATGTACATTATAAAAAAATACAAAACCTCATTTGATAAGCCTATTACCTCATGTTTATGGCTGCCAGCTTTATTCTATTGAAGTCTAATTTGCCTGTGGCAATGCTTTGTATCTAATTTGTGACTTTTACAAGGTGAACCTTGCATCATTTTCCTTTGCCTCTGCTTTCATTTATCTAAATGAAAACAGTTTCTCTTAATGCATAGGTTTGCTTGATAAGCCATTAATACCATAGATGGGCACTGAAATGCTCATAAAAAAAGCTTCACAATAAATATTTATTGTTTCACCCAGGCACACAAACCCAGCATATCTTTAATATGGCTGGCTACTTGGTTTCTCTTTTAATAGAGCTTATTTACTTGATTTCATTTTCTCAAATAATTGCTCATCCTCTGAGGGTTATATGAGGGGAAGGGGTGGCTGAAGAAATAGAATGAATATTGAAATATGTGAGAGTAAGGTTGGTGGTACATTTAAATTGTTTAGAAACAGACTGAAATAAAATGAGGGTCAAGTGTTTTGTGCTTAGATGGGTGAACCCATATGGAATTTATCTATCTCAGAAAAATATCTGTGTTAAACACAGCATTTCATAAACACAGCTTAGGAAAAAACAACAGAATTTGTGGCTTCCTAAATTTCACAGTCTCAAAGGGAAAAACAAATCAAAGAAAGCTAGTGTTTCCTATAGCTTCTCAAGCCTTTATATTTTTAAAACATATTCATTTTCCAAATTATTTCTATGATGTCATGAGCGATACTTGCTCACTTTGAAAAAATTCCTGGGAGCTATTTAAGACAATAAATTTCACAAAACAACACAATGAATTTTGAAAGTCTAGTCTTTGACAGATGGTATGAAGAGCATTTCATTAGACATAAAGTCCCCAAGGGTCTTGAGCTCATGGTCCAGTGTGGGGGTGGGGGAAACAAAGTGCCTGGGATACAAAGAGGAAGAAGTTGGCCCAGTGTCTGCATCAGGGGCTTTCTTGGATGAGCTGGCAATTGAACCGGGTTTAAAGAATGTGAGGAATAAGACTGAATGGAGTAATGGAGATGAACATAATTTTTGATAAGTTTTTATTTGACAGAATACTTTTAGCACTTGTGTGTTGTTTTGAATCAAGGAAAATTTTGTTCTTTTGGCTTACCAGGATCTGCAACAGTGTTGCTTTTTTGTTAGCAAAACTAACTCCTGTTTACATTTTCACTCTCCTTGATACCATCATAATATGACAAAAATGGTAATAAGAATTCTTACTCTCATGACAATGTGTCTATCTTTGGGAATTTTATTTGTGTCTATCAATAGGGAATTTTATCTGTCTCTCCTTAAACTAGAGATTGGAAACATGTTTCATTTTGTAGCTTTGATTGAAATTGCCAATAAAAAACCTTCCACTTTGTTTATGGGTGGGGGGAGAACTCCCACCAAGGTGGAGAAGCATGCCTCCATTGGGAGAACTGGTAAACCCCAGAGAAAACCCTGGGAGCCTTGAGATTAGGAAATGCTGGGCAGAGTCTGGTAAGACTGTGGTTTTGTCCCTGAAGCCTGCACAGATTGTATGGCTGTTAGGAAAGCACTTGAAGAAACTTACAGAGATTTCTAAAGAAAATCAACAAAATCATGTTTGGTTATTCTTCCCTCTGAGTTTATGCACAGTAGATAAAATGATTGAAAGTAGATTTAGTTTGCTAAAGCACTTTGCTCTACTATTGGACTCGGCAATCAAAAAAGATAAACTCATGCAATTTGCAGCAACATGGATGGAACTGGAAGGGATCATGCTCAGCAAAATAAGCCAGAAAGGGAAAAGACTAATTATAATAAAGAAAAAATCAAAATCAACAAGCAACTGTAGACCAGAGATACACTACTGGGGAGGGGAGAGGGGAAGGGGCAGTGAGGAGAGGAAGGATTAGGGTCAAAATAAGGGGGGTGGGAATTATATGGGGAATATAACCAAAATGAAAATGCATATGTTGTTCAAAGATGAAAAATGACATAAGAATTACATAAAATTAAATTATTTTTTTAAAAAAAGATTTGAGATCAAGGTGGCGAGAACATGATTTTAAACAAATAAAACCAGTTTTAATATTTTTCCCTTGCTGTGTTTTTCTGATAGACTGCTATTTGCTTGACTAATGTCTCCAGGTTTTGTGGTATTTTTTTTTTCCTTTTGGCTTGGATTATCAAATATTTTGCAGAAATAGAAAACTTTACCACACTGGTCATCCATGAACAATACCTTATGACATATAGTTACTTCTTTTAAACACACTGGAATCTTGAAAGATTGACTCCTGAGAATATACCCACAGATCTTCACCACCATAGAAATAGTGGGTAGAAATGAAAAAGGGGGGTTGGAACAAATGTATTTGCATAAAAGTGGGAGGTTCCATGTTTGCTGCCCCACCTAATGAGGGGGTGAAGTGGAGTGGCCAGATGAAGCTATTTAACATGGAATGCAGCTGGGTTCAGGGGTGAAGTCTTGGAAAGGCACACAGAACAGAGAGACATGTGAAGAAGGCCCACTTGCTCTTCAGCTTTGACTTGCTGCAGGGGCTTGGGAGAACATGGAAGAGACATGGAGTCAAAACACAGTGACAGGTAAAGGGACACTTGAGTGACAGATATGTGGACAGGCTGACAATGGCAACCTTTATCTTGATTTGTACTTCACTTTGCTCTTTCTGTTCCAGAATTGCCTGCCCCCTTTGGTCCCTTTCCTATGGCTCTCCAACAGAAGATGCCTTGGGCTTCAATGACCCTGCCTGGACTAACCCTGTTTGTCTGGTTATTTACCCACGACAGGGCAGGTAAATTTAGGTGTTTCATTGTGAAACTATATCCTTTGGCTTTTTCCCTCTCTATGTGCAATCATTCTATTAAAGAGCTTTCACATGGAAAGAAAGAGAGAGAGAGAGAGAGAAAGAAAGAAAGAAAGAAAGAAAGAAAGAAAGAAAGAAAGAAAGAAAGAAAGAAAGAAAGAAAGAAAGAAAGAAAGAAAGAAAGAGAATTAAAGGACACATGGGAAGAAAGGGAAGAGGAGAAAAGGAATTCTAACAGAGGATAAAACATGGATCAAGTTTTCCTGGTGCAACAGAACATCAAATACAACAGATATTGTGATAGAACATGCTTTAACTTCATTTTCATTAAGGATATTGGTTTTAGAAAAAGTTAAATTATAATTTTTAGATGCATATAATTTTGAGGATGGAAATTTGGAACACTCTTTATAGTGTCGTTTCCTACAAATTTATACATTATATCATATATTTGTATTTACTACATGCACATACATATGACTCTGAGAAATCTGATCAATTAAAAAAAACATAAGAAAAAGAAGTACATTGAGACAGTTCAGGTTTTAACTACATAATTGAGGCTATATAGAGGGGAAATGTGGGGGTGCTAAAAAAGGGGGTGGTGGTAAGATAGAGAAATATGGGCCCATTGGTGGTGAGTTTGGTGTAATAACATAGATCCGAGTTGATATGAATCTATTCCCCTAAATCATATATTGTATTGTAAACCAATGGTGCCTCAATTTAAAAAAAATAAATTAATTTGCAGCATATATGACACATGGATCCAATTTAAGAAATTTACAAAAAATTTATAAAATGCAAAAAATGTGAAAAATTTGAACATTACTACTAATAAAAGTAATTCACATTAAAACAATAGCATATATTACAAAACATAATTAAGAAAAAATTTTTCATTTGGAAGCATTTTGTTTGCCTTTTTGTAATTAAGGAAGAATTTGAGGTGGGAGAAGAATAAGAGAATGATGACTTAAAGAAAGTTACTTGGAGAGACTGTAAATAAAGCAAATTTAATCAATTCCAGCTTAGATTTAAAAAATCCCTGGTGCATCATTTAAGCAAAATGGAAATTACCTCCTATATATTCCTCTAAATATTTCCCTGGAAATAGTATCTCCAGAGAACTAAGAGAATATGACTAATATTGGGGAAGCATACCCCTACAACAGCGAAAATTCGGTTTGTATTTTCCATGCTGATTGTATAATATTTACCTGTTAGCATAATAGGTTGATCTCCTATATTCTCATTATTAACCCACTCTATTTTAGATGTTACATGCAATTCCTACAAAGTGATTATGTGTGGTTCTTCTAATTAAAGCTACCAAAATTGAAAGAGAAAATAATTTATATCTTGCAGAGGGCTCACGTTTTATAGGTGGGACATAGTGCTAGAAGCAGCATTAATCTTGCAAAAGCAGATTTTGAAGATCTCATTTCTTAACCCACAACAATGTTGGTAAACTCAAAAATATTCAGAAAAGTCATTTATGGTGAACTGTAATAAGTAATCTCTTTAACAGATTTCAGTAAACTTCCCATATGTTTAGATATTGACTCCATAATTTGGATTGCAAACTCCTTGAAAGTAGGAATTACTGAACTAAGCACCATCTCAGAAAATTACTTTCCCTCTAGAAGAATCCATATTTCTAAATTTTGTCTTTGTTAACGAATGCACATTAGCATTCAGATTTTTTTAATGAAGACTTTATATTTTTAAAGTATTTTAGGGTCCATGGAAAACTTGTGGAGGTTAAGAGATTTCCCATATAAACCCAGTCTCCAGAGATGTATTCCTCATATGAATACCCACTAGAGTGGTATATTTTTTACAACCGATATACCTATACCAACACATCATAATCACCCAAAGTCCATAGTTTCCATTAGGTTTCACTTTGGTATCATTCAATGGGTTAGGAAAACTGTAATATAACATGTATCCATCATTATGAAACCATACAGAGTATTTTTAGTGCCTGAATAATCATTTGTGTTCTGTCTATTCATTGCTGCCTTCCTCTCCCCCAAACCTTAGCAACTATTGACCTTTTTACTGTCTCCATAGATTTGTCTTTATCAGAATGTTACATAGATGAAGTCACATAGTCTCTAGTCTTTTCCAATGCCTTCTCTTACTTATCAAAATGCATCTACGTTTCCCTCATGTTTTGACAGCTCATTCGTTTTTTAGTGATGAATAATATTCCATCACCTGAATAATATTCTATCACCCCCTGAAAGACATCTTAGTTGCTTCCAACTCTTGGCAACTTTGAGTAAAACTGATATAAATACCTGTGTGCAGTTTTTGTATGGACCTAAGTTTTCAGCTCACTTGGGTAATTACCAAGCATTATCATTGCTGGATAGTATGGTAAGAGTTCCTTTTGCACCACATCCTCTCTAGCATTTGATCTTCAATATGTTTTCAGATATCCAGGGATCTGAGTCATGCTGGATTATTGTCTTCAAAATAAAAATATACCTCCTACCAGAGCTTCCTTATGGAATCAGGCTGACACTAATCTACACTTAACAATATCATTGCATAGTCCTGTCCTACTACTTCCCCTCCCCATTTTCTGAGGATGTTCCTTTGGTAATTCACTTGAAAAAGAATTCCCATCTCAGGCTCTGTTTCCAGGGAACTCAACCCAAGACACAAATTAAATAAATTAAACATACATGAATGTCAACAACAATACTCATTCACAAGAACACATATAAATAAAATGAAGTATATCAGATTCAATGCATTTGTGAGGAATAGGTATAAAAGAGAAAAAGAGGGGCCTCCCTGGTGGTGCAGGGGTTAAAGACAGCACTAACAAGCTACTGCCAGCAACTGCAGCATGAGTTCGATCCCAGGCCAGCCAGGAAGCAACACACATGGCTCAGCAGACCTCTCCTGTCTCATCCGCTGCTCCCCTCAGCAGTGTATTTCAGTGGATCTGCCTGTTCTGCTCCCACTCTCTCTGGCAAATCCTCTCACTGCCCGCACCTCTGGCCTGCACCCCAGTTCTTGTTTGTATAAATAAATAAATCTTTAAAAAAGAGAGAGAGAAAGCAATTAAACAGAAGGTAGAGCTTGCATAGATTACTGTATATACTATGACAAGAAGTGAGTGCTATGATTAACACTATATGCCTGAAATTCCAAAATAAATAAAGAAGTATTTAGATAATCCCTTTTAGTAAATTCTTTTCTCAAACTATGTGAATACAGGTAAGGGTTCAGATTGCTCTTCCCTTAACACTCCCTGTTCTTTCTTGTGTCCCATAGGCCAACACCACACACCACACCTTTTCCCATGAATAATCTGAAAATCTTACAGGACCCAAGCTAAGAAAAACATTTCAGATTAAGTTCATCTTTTTTAGCAAGACCTAAGACTATGCTGTAACATCACAAACACATAATAATAGAGAAATACAATCTTAACATTAAAAACTGAATAATCAATTTCCTTCAGAATATATCTTACATGTTTTTAATATTGTTACAACACTAAATAAAACAATATGTGTTGTTCTTTATTTAATTAAATTTGCCACTATATTTTTCTCTAATTCAATTCATTTTAATTAATAAATACTGATTAATGATGACTACTCTGGGTTGCTATAAAAATCAATAGACACAGTTGCTCTATTTAAGAAGCTTGCAATCAATGGTGGTGAAGAATAGTTGAATATGTTGGGCCTTTTTTCAAGTATTCAAGGGGAAATGTTTAGGCTGCTAATTTTCAAATTCTCATTTCCATACTTCAATTTTTTTTTTAAGATTTATTTATTTATTCACTGGGGTACAGGCCAGAGGCACAGGAAGGTGAGAGAATTCACCAGAGACAGAGCATGGAGCAGAACAGGCAAACGAACCCAAAACACTGCTAAGAGGAACAGCAGGGAGCAGCCAGCAAGACAGGAGAGGTCTGCAGCACCATGTGGGTCTCTCCCTGGCCAGTGGGGAACCAAACCCATGCTTCTGAGGCTGAGGGCAGCTTCACAGTGCTGCATTCAACCCGCTGCACCACAGGGGAGGCCCCTCCAAACTTTCAAAATTATCAAAATTATCAACATGGTTTGCCTGGAAAAGTGATTAATTTCTGATACATTCTTTCCTTTCAAATTTACTTTGTCCAAGCTTTATATTATCCATAATTTTTCCCTGCTCTTGCATAGCTATGTTGCATTTCTCCCTCCTTATTGGCTTGCTAAACTACCCAAAACATTTTTGATAGATTCTCAAATGCCCGTTACAACACCATTTTTTTTTTTTTTGTGATAGCAGAAGTGAGTTGAGACTGTTAGGATAATGATAATTTCACTGGAAGGGGCACTCAACATAAGAAACTCTCTGGGTTTGGGAAATAATAGTGACCAAATTGTTGTTTGAGAATATTGAGAAGGTGTTCCATACTTTGCTCTGATTCTAGAGACCTAGAATCCTGCCAGCTCCATAGGTTTGTAAGCAAACACACTGAATGCCACTTCATATTTCTTTAAAAGTCACAAACAAGTTCCACTGGCAGGAATACCAGACCCCAGCCCCAGTGGGTGGAAGATGGCTCAATCACCCAGCCAAGTCCTGATGGGGACCAGCAACTCCAGTCCCACCAAAAAGACCCTGGACCTTGGTCTTAGGTCATGGAAGGCAATACAAGCCCCCAGCCAAAGTCTCCCCCCTCGACCTGCCCCAAGCAACAGCAATCCCCCAGATTATATGTGTGTGTGTATATATATTATAATATATAATGGAATAATACTCAGTGATCAAAAAGATAAATTCATGTCATAAACTGCAAGAGGTTGGAAGGGATTATGCTAAGAAAAAAAGCCGGAAGGGAAAACATCAATACTGGATGGTGTGGCTTAGATGTGGAATATACAGAAACCAAATAAAGGGTCAGCCAAAGACAAACATTATAACCAACTCTTGAAAGCCAGCCATAGAACTGACTCACTCAGAGGAAAATAGGGGTAGGGCAAGAAAAGGGTGGGGAGCACAAAGGACTATGGTGAAGGACTTTGGGTGCTTTGGTTATAGGTATTGTACAGAGACTACACGTGAAGAGGGAGAATTTATACTTCCAAAACACTAACATTGATGTAAACGTCTGGCACTTCAAAAAAATTTTTTTAATAAAAATAAAATATCAAAAGCATTACAGAAAACAACAACAAAAACACCAGTATAAATTTCAGGGATAAAATTCAGAACCCTGGATTAGATTCACCATCTGGCATCCAACCATGTTATTTGATTTATGTTCCCAGAGTGACTTCTGATTTTTCCACTATTTCCAGACACCCAGGAGTACTTCTCCCTGAAGAGTACTGCATTTGCTTTTCTGATACAATGCCCTTACTCCCTTCTCTAGCAGGTGAACCGTAACAATGACTGAGCACCTCATCCCTCGTCTCCATTGTACTCAGAAATAGCAAATTTTGTGGGTAACATTAGTATTTCAGAAATGCTTTTAGGGCCTCCCCAGTGGTGCAGCGGTTGAGTGCTGGGTTGCAAAGCTGCCCACAGCCTCTGCAGCGCCAGTTCGATCCCCGGCTGCTCCCCGGCCACCGGAGGAGGGTCCCACATGGCGCACAGACCTCTCCTGCCAGCCGCTGCTCCCCTCAGCAGTCTACTTCGGTCCTTCTGCCTGCTCTGCTCCGCACTCTGGCTCTGGTGAATTCTCTCACCCTCCCGCGCTTCTGACTGTACCCAGTGCTTGTATAAATAAATAAATAAATTTTAAAAAATAATACATTATAAAAAAAAAAGAAATGCTTTTATTCCCATTCAATCTACATCTTGTCAACAGAACTTCCCTCATAGTTCTTCCCCAAATCATTTTCAATTCAGACAACTCAAGGTAAAACTCCCAGGGAAGCCCTTCTCCTTACTCTTTACAGCCAGAGCTGGTCACTTTTCTACATTTCAATACCAAGTCCACACTCTTATCCCAGTGTCACATCATCTTACTTGCACATTGTAGGGTCAGAAATACCACAGAGCAGGTTTTCTAGGATCCAGCAGACCGGGTAAAGGAGGAGTCATGGTCCTCATTGTTTTTTGCAGGGTTTTTATTGGGATTTAGTGGGTACTTGGCAGGCAGGGGCGCTGGGGGGCTGGGGGCTGGCAGGCCTCCCAGCCCCCAGCAAGTCTTCATTCTGGGCTCTCCGACCTTCTCTCACATTCTCTCTGCTCTTCTGTTCGTTCTGCTTCTTCTCGGCTTCTCTGTCGGCTTTTCTTTCGGCTTCTACTGGCGTGCCCGTGACGCCGCCCTTAAAAAAAAAAAAAAAAGCACAGTCTCAGCCCAGGTGAATCTCATCTACATATGCCCACGCCCTACTCCAGGTGCCCACCATCAGGCATGCATTCAGGACCGCAGGGTTCCCTCATCTATCCTATGGCGGGAGGGCAGAAAAGCCTGATACTTTTTACCTACCTGACACACATGTTCAATTCCTTCAACCCCAGGAGTGGAAATACCCAGGTAGGGGAATTACTGCCCCTCTTTCATTTTCTGTTCAGATGATGTATTTTTAGTCCAAGATTAACCTACAATGTTAATTTGCCTTCCCGTGGACTATTACACATGGTTGAAATTCACTCATATATCAAGAATTAGCTATTCTTGCTTGTATTTACCTTGATTTATCTTCCACATTCCATTAAGTAGAAAGTATAAATCTCCAGGGAAAAACTTAAAACAATACTGCATATAAGAGCAGCAAGTTCCTTGTACCAACTTCATCACCCAAGGAGTTTCCAGGGCAAGTGGTTGATCTCATGAACAACTGACCCTTTTCAAGAGGACTGCTTCTCCTCTCCTCTCTTCAGAAACCAAGAAACAGCTGGGTGGAAAACTGAAGCGCACCAAAAGCCCTCATCTCTCACAGCTTTCCTTGTTAGTCCCTACACTTCTCTGGGCTCTACCCTCAGATTCACTCTTCCCCTCAGATCTTCCCTCTGTCCCCTTTGGAACCTCTCTGGAGTCATAAACAAAGTGTCCTGCGACCTCAGCTTCTTGATTGAACATTTCATCTTCTGCCTTCCTGACAGAAACTGACATTTCTCATCATGAGTGTAGGGTAAGGTAAAAGGTATCAGGCTTTTCTGCCCTCCCGCCATTAGGATGGATGACGGAACCCTGCGGTCCTGAGTGCATGCCTGATGGCGGGCACCTGGAGTAGGGCGAGGGCATGTGTAGGTGGGTACACCTGAGCTAAGAGACTGATTTATAAGGGTGGTGCAGCAGAGTGTGGTGTGGTGGTAGAGCGGTGTTAAGGGTGGAGGAGTGGAGTGTACGGAGGAGAACGGTGACTAGTAAACCACGGCGAAGAGCATGTGGCTGCTCGAACTGTTCATAAACCTGCCCAGAATGGGTTGGTTTCTTTACAATGGCATAGACGGCAGGATGGTTCAAAGCAGGACAGCTCTACGCAGACAAAACCCTTTGGAACCTGGGGAGGGATTGCCGGGTGGCCTGCCACGAGCAGATGGTACTCGGTGGCCGACCTCCTTGCCCAGTGGGCACCTCCCCAGGAATGGCCAGAGGTAGATGGATCCCCAGGGCAGTTGGAGCAGGCCCTGTATGAAATAGAAGAAACCCTGAGTGGATGCAGTGCCCGCGAGGCGGCAGGAGCCGTGGGATGGGTGTTTCTCACAGCTCTGCGAGAGTCCAGGCAGAAAGAACAATCTAGAATCCAGCACATACACGATGAGATGCGAAAAGAGATGTGAGAAGAGATGCGGATACTGAAACAACATTTGAGGATTCTGGAGGAAGAAGTTCGGAGAAACCAACCCACCCTTCCGGAGATGCCAGACTCCATCTCAGGAAGGAAGGAGAGGGAGGCTGGCCCTTTGCCTGAATCGCAGCCGGTGGTGGCAAACCAGCCTGCGACTCCAGAGATGCCAGACCCCTCCTCAGGAGAGGAGGAGAGGGAGGCTGGCCCTTTGCCTGAGCCTCAACCTGCAATGGCAAACCAACCTGCCACCCCGGAGATGCCAGACGCCTCTGGAGAAGAGGAGGAGGCTGGTCCCATGCTCTGGGCCCACTCGGTGGTGACTCAGAAAATGAAGCGGCAGGGACCCATGGCCCCAGGGGGTCAGGCTGCGGGACCACCACAGATGACAGAATTTACTACCTACCGACCTTACACCCAGGCAGAACTGGTGGACTTGGGCAAACAGTTCCGCCAGAAACCAGGGGAACCCTTGGCAGCCTGGCTGCTACGTTTATGGGACCTGGGGGTGGATGGGATTATTTGCACGGCTCAAGAGATGGAGAGACTGGCCTCTGTGACTTCACACCCATCCTTGCGACAGAGACTGCAGAACAGCCGGCGGTATGGCCGGGGCGACCACCTCCTCCTGGAGTGGATAATGGCTGCCATGAGGACAGTATGAGCTGATGCGGGAGACGTGCCGGAGACAGTGAGCGGATGGCAGACGTACGCCGAGCTGGTGCAGGTACTTCGGGAATTGGGGATGCGGCAGGCCGTATTTAATGTGAATACCCATGGTCCTGACAACGAGCGTTTCACAGCAGGGATGAGAGACTTGGTATTAAAGAATGCCCCTCATCCTCATTTCGATCCCTCATGGCAGTTCTAGCACCCTATGTGGGGCGTCAGATACATGACGTCACCACAATGATAGCCAGCTTGGGCGAAGTTGAGAGCCGGCGCTCTCAGAAAGGAATACAGGTAGTTTCTGAAAGGTCAAAAGGAATGCCAAGGAGGGCAAGGAAGCCTCTTGGCATCACAGAAACTATAAAAGTCACCCGTAATCAAATGTGGATGGATTTAATAAGAGCAGGTATAGATGGCACTAAAATAGACGCGCAGCCCAATGCATATTTATTGGAATTATGGCAGCAGCTGCGAGAAGACCAGAGGTTCACACCCATGAGAAGGACTGCTGCTCAGGGGGAACCTGGAAACTCCAGGCCTCAGGCGCGCGCCCTGCTCCTGGAAGACCACTTGCTGCCAACCCCGTCCTCAGGTGATGGCCTGATATCTTTTGAATAGGGTGAGGGCCAAGGAACCCGTCCACTGGGAACAGGAAGGGACCGGAGGCCACATGTGGAGCTTGCCATCCACTGGTCCCTGACTAATGTACAAAGGGTTTTAGCTCTGGTGGATACAGGAGCAGAATGTACTCTGCTCTATGGAAATCCAGAAAGATTTCATGGGTCTACTTGTTATATTGATGGCTATAGAGGCCAGAGTGTCAAGGTGACAGCAGTGAGACTATCTCTGGGGATTGGGTGATTACCCCCGAAAGAGTATAAAGTATATGTATCGCCCATCTTGGAGTACATCCTGGGGGTGGATGTACTACGTGGCTTAAGTCTAGAAACCACAGTCGGAGAGTTTCGCCTTAGAGTGCGTGTGGTAAAGGCAGTGGTGAGAGGACACGCTAAGCATCTGCCCCTACAACTGCCAATCCCTAGGCGAGTGACTAATACCAAGCAATATCGGTTGCCCGGAGGCTACAAAGAAATTACAGGCACAATATCAGAGCTGGAGAAAGCGGGCATTGTGTGTATTGCCCACAGCCCCTACAATTCGCCTGTGTGGCCAGTGAAGAAGCCCGATGGCTCTTGGTGCATGACAGTAGATTACCATGAGTTGAATAAGGTAGTTCCCCCCTTGCATGCTGCAGTGCCTTCAGTGGCAGAGTTGATGGATCGTCTGAGCCACGAGCTGGGAATGTATCATTTTGTAGCCGATCTGGCAAATGCTTCCCCCCCCCCCATAGATATAGCCCCAGGAAGTCAAGACCAGTTCGCCTTCACCTGGGAAGGCCGGCAATGGACATTCACTGTGCTGCCACAGGGATACCTGCACAGCCCTACTGTGTCATGGGCTGGTGGCAGCAGATCTGGCCCGGTGGGAAAGGCCATCTTCAGTGTGTTTATACCATTATATTGATGATATTTTATTGACAAGCGACTCTCTTACAGATCTGGAAAAGGCAGTACCTTTCTTATTAACACACCTGAAAACATGCGGCTGGGCAATCAACGAAAGCAAACTCAGGGGCCTGGACTGTCAGTTAAGTTCCTGGGAGTTGTTTGGTCGGGTAAGACAAAGGTTATCCCTGAAGCTGTGATAGACAAAGTTCAAGCTTACCTCACTCCAACCACAGTGAAGCAGCTGCAAGCCTTTCTGGGTCTGCTGGGTTACTGGAGGGCATTTATACCTCACATGGCCCAGCTCCTATGACCCTTGTATATGTTAATACGTAAGGGATCCAGGTCAGCTGAGGCAGACACAGCATTTGCCACGGCCAAACGAACTGTAAAGACTGCTCAGGCCTTGCAGGTTTTTGACCCAGCCCAACCCTATGAGCGCGATGCACATGTTACTCAGGAAGGGTTCGGGTGGGGACTCTGGCAGAAATCAGAGAGGCTACGACAGCCTATAGGGTTCTGGTCCCAACTCTGGAAGGGGGCTGAGGTTAGGTATTCCTGAATTGAGAAATAACTGCAGTATATGCAGCCTTACTAGCCACTGAAAGTATAACTGCCACAGCCCCTGTCTCAGTGAGAACCACTTACCCAATAGATGGATGGGTATGGGACTGGACAACAAAACCCCATAGTGGTACTGCTCAAACACCCACTTTGGCAAAGTGGGGGGCATACTTAGAACAGCGCTGCACCCTGTCAACTAGCTCCTTAAGGGTGGAGTTGCAGGAGGTTCTTGGTCCTGTGACATATGTTAGTATGGAACCAACTTCAGAAGCCTGTTTAGAGGCCGAACCTGAAGCTAGTTCCTGCAAGGAGGGTTGAGCACCAATTCCAGCAGAGGCCTGGTATACGGATGGCTCCAGCTAGGGCCAGCCAGCCTCTTGGACAGCGATGGCTGTACACCCAGAAACAGACACTATTTGGTTTGAAACCGGGACAGGACAGAGCAGCCAATGGGCTGAACTGCGAGCAGTATGGATGGTGGTGACCCATGAGCCTTCCCCTCTAGTAATCTGTACTGACAGTTGGGCTGTGTGCAGGGGCCTGACACTGTGGATTTCCACGTGGAATCTAAATGACTGGACAGTTATGCATCGGCCATTGTGGGGCCAGGCCCTATGGAAAGATCTATGGGATCTGAGGCATCAGAAGCAGGTGACTGTTTATCATGTCACAGGACATGCCCCATTAGCCTCACCAGGCAAGGATGAGGCAGATACCCTAGCCAGGTTCCATGGCTTGAAACTGCTCCAGGGCAGGATGTTGTGCAGTGCCTACACAGATGCTTGCTCCATGCAGGGCAGAAGACAATGTGGGCCACTGTGCGTGCCTGGGGTCTACCTGTAACTTTAAAAGAAATTCAGACTGTTTGTGAAACATGTGTAGTATGTTCCAGGACTTACCCCCGGAGACCTTTTGGATCCACAGGCCAGGTGTTGCAGGAGCAGGTACCCCTGACACGCTGACAGATTGATATCATTGGACCACTACCTCGCTCCAATGGACAACAATATGCGGTCACCTGTGTGGACACTGCTACCGGGTTATTGGCAGCTTACCCTGCTCCACATGTGGACCAAAAGGCAGTTTTGGCAGCACTGGCACACCTATGTGCTGCATATGGACGTCTGCTGGTAGTGGAGAGCCATCAAGGGACTCATTTTACAGGAGCATGGGTGCAGCAGTGGGCCAAGAACATGGGTGTTGAATGGAAGTTTCACACTCCCTATAATCCCAAAGCTGCAGGGATTATAGAGAGGTATAATGGCCTGCTGAAGCAAGGGAGGTCTATGGGAGGTGTTGCAGACATTAAATGAGAGGAGCAGGAAAGGCGGCCTGGCTCCAGTGGAGGCATTGCTGCATCGTGCCGCTGCTCCCATCCAATTACAAATACAGACTTCAGACATTTTGTTAAAACCTGGACTTGGGCAGCAGGGCAACATCCTATTGCCAGCCCCAACTGGAGTGGACCCAGGGCAGACTGTGGACTGGGAATGGCCCTGGACAGTGAAGGCTCCCCACATGCGGTGGGTGGCTCTGATAGCCCCTTGGGGTCATGGCCTGGAGACCGATTTACAGATAATACCATGGGTGACTGCGCAGTGGCCACCACGGATGCGTGTTACACACCCTGGGGTGGCAGATCAGTGGGCAATCCTCAAGGGGACATTTGTAATAACTCTGTGGCCCATTATGAGCTCTCCACTCCTGCTGCATGTAGAACCCACTGATGCCTCTTCACTGGCAAAGCGAGTGTGGTACTCACGACCTGGAAGGCCACTGATGTCAGCGACAATATTGTCCTCAGATGCCAAATTAGCATGTATATTACCAGATGGGAGGAATCTCCCATTGCTGGTACCGATAACTTCTCTGTCTTTCTGCTCCTAGGAAAATTGAGTTTAGTCATTTTGTTATGTACTTCATTCGCTTTTGTGGGCCATGGCTGCATTGTTTATGTTTGCTAAGAAAATTGTATATATGTAGATTGTATGGCAGAAAACCCTGCGGGGGTGGACTGTAGGGTAAGGTAAATGGTATCAGGCTTTTCTGCCCTCCCGCCATTAGGATAGGTGATAGAACCCTGCGGTCCTGAGTGCATGCCTGATGGCAGGCCCCTGGAGTAGGATGTGGGCATGCAAAGGTGGGCACACCTGGGCTAAGACCGGGCTTATAAGGTCGCCATCACAGGGATGCCAATGGAGTGTGAACCACCAGAAGAGGACCAGCAGAGGCCACGAGAGAATGCCAGAGTGCCCAGAAAGTGTGAAGTTTCGCCAGAGCCTGGGAGGCCTGCCAGCCTCCTGGCCCCCCGCATCCCTGCTTGCCGTGTACCTGGTAAAATCCAAATAAAAGCCTGAAAAAGCCACCAAGGGCTCCAGAACTCTTCTTTACCTGTCTGCATGGGATCATAGAGATCCTGCTCTGTGTCTTCCTGCTACTAAACTGTAGAGGCAGGAAGACCACAGCGCAGGTTTTCTGATCCAGCAGACCGGGTAAAGGAGGAATCAGAGTCCTCAGTGGTTTTGCAGGTTTTTATTGGGATTACCAGGCACACGGCAAGCAGGGGTGCTAGGGGGCTAGGAGGCTGGTAGGTCTCCCAGACCCCAGCAGGTCTTCACTCTATCTGGGCTCTGCAGCGTTCTCTGCTTCTCTCTTGGCTTCTGCTCGTTCTTGGCTTCTGCTTCTCTTCTGGCTTCTACTGGTGTCCTCGTGACGCTGCCCTTGAAAGCCCAGTCTTAGCCCAGGTGAATCGTATCTACATCTGCCCACACCCTATTCCAGGTGTCCGCCATCAGGCATGCATTCAGGACTGCAAGGATCCATCATCTATCCTGATGACAGGACGGCAGAAAAGCCTGACATTTTTTCCTTACCCTACAAGCACCCATGTCCAAAGCATCCACTTTATTTTTACTGTTTTATTCCAGTATTTAACTTAGTAACAACATAGTGTATTTCTTACATGTCATTTTTTGCTCTGCTGGGTTTTATTATATTTTTAGATTCTTTTTTGTTTCTCCATTCATAATTTATTAGTATTGTCTTAATACTATTTAGTATAAAATACTTTGTACCTGAAAATACTATGTAGAGCAGAATTTATGCTGAGAATGCACAATAAGTAAGATGGTTTGCAGCCGGATACAAGCCTAGCCCAGTATTTTGAACTAAGTACTTCTTTTCTTTGCAATATGGGGGAAATTAACTAATTTTTTTGTCTTAAATTTATAATATACTTTTATCTCCTTGTATATAGAAAGCAGAAGAGTTGGAGGTGAGAGTACAAACTTTGGGTGGTTGAAGGCAGCAAGGGAAGTCTTCTGCCAGTATCCCTGCATTCAACCCCTATAAGCTCTCCGTACATGCTTTCAGGGCCACCACAAATGGTTGTGCTGGTTATACCCTGAAAAAAGACAGCTAGCCAGAGGGTGAATGGAAGTGAGAATGGAGTGTGTGAGCTTTGATCTCTGACCTATGTGCTCTGGCTTGGAAGAAGTACTTTTTTCTAATTAATACAAAGGCATAATGCAAACTACAGTTATTCCATCCCTTCCAATGCTGAGTCTCCAACTACAAAATTTGTAAAGAAAGTCAATCCTTTCAAACAATAGCTGATCTCCCTCTGTTACCCTTTGCTCCACTCCTTCCATTCCAGAAAACAATTATTGAGAGAGATAATAAATTTTACATGCAGAGTCTGGAATCAGATATACCAGAATTTGATCCTAGCTCAAGTGCTTAAAAAGTAGAAACTTAGACAAATTATTGGCCACTTTCAGCCTCACTTTCCCCATCAATAAATGAATCGGTAGTAAGTTTTTATAAATATTAAAAAAGATAAAGTCAATAAAGCTCCTCAAGCAAAGCCCATCATATAGCAGGTATTTAATAAATACTTGCAGATAACTAACAAGCAAGCAAGATGAATGGCTCGACAGATGACTGGATGGATGAAAGAATAGATACAGCAAAACATAGTCTTTGAATATTGCCATTTACTTTAATTTTATGAAACACCATTTGATCTATATGATGAGTGATGACATTGCAAGAGAGAATCCTAAGAAATCAACAAGGGAGAAAGTTTTGATAATGGCCTTTATTTCTTCATTTTCCTTCATTTATTATGTTTAATCAAGCCAGGGTTTTCTGCTGCTATACAAGTAATGATCTGTATTCTAAGGAATTTTCCTTCATTGAAATCTCTGAAACCTTACACATAAACTCATACCTTATGGTTTTATGAATAAATTATATGAATTACTAGCATCGTAGGTGGCTAAATTTTACTGATAACTTTCCAATAATGTCCTCGTTCCCAGAAAATACTACAGTCCAATTTCCAAAGACATGAGAAAATTGAAATGATATGAATTAGTTTCAAACAGACCATATCAAAAAATGAACAAATTAATCAGAACAAAAGAAAAAAATAATTTCTTTTTCTTTGAATTTTAAGTGCTGACAAGCTGCATATATTAATTAACATGAATTTAAATATAGCACCAGCAAGGTATTATTGCCACATTTAGATGTTCTGCTTTGACTTATCTCTCAGTTCCCAAGGAAAATTTCTGATTCCTCAGTCAAACCAAATTATATTCTATTTCCCATTTAATCCCATCCATCTATTCATGTACCTTCAAACAAAATTGCTTATTGAACTAGTACAATATTCAAAGAATATTCAATTGCCAAAATGCCTAATATTTGGTTTGGGAGAAAGAGAAGTGATTGGACAATTAAAGTATAATATGAAATGTTCCATTTTAAAAGGTATAAAAATCCTGGAATAAAGGAAAGTTGTAAGGGACTTCCTGAACTGAGTCTTTAAAATTGATTAGGAGTTGAGAGTATGTTATAAACTTGTAATAATTTGAAGAATGACTGGTCTTAGAGTATTTTCATAAGTGTGGACAAGGTTGTAAGTGGAGAGGCTTGCAGAAAACTAATTATGAAGGTCTTTCCATGTCATACTAAGGGTATTATAGTTTACCCTAAAGTCTCCAAAGAAATGTTGAAGTGGAGGGGGTCCCTTGAAAAGATTTGTATCTTTTCAATTTCCATTTTAGATAAACCAAAATATGGATTAGCATCAACTCTAGGGTAAAACTGGAGGGAAGTACAGTAGTTTGGGAACTATGTTTGTTTCCTAGAGTTGCCATGACAAATTACCATATAATAGCCATGTTTAAAGAACAGAAATGTATTCTTTCATATTTCTTAAGACTAGCAGTTCAAAATCAAGATATCAGAGATAGACTCTAGGAGGGGATTCTTCCTTGTCTTATCCTAGCTTCTGGTGATTATCAGCATACCTTGATATTCCTTGGATTATAAATGCATAATTTCAACTTCTGCCTCATCTTCACATAGTATTCCTCTCCATCGTGTCTGTCTTCATTGGCATTGTCTTGTCTGTGTCTCTGTCAATTTCTCTCTTCTAAAGATATTAATCACTGGATTGTGGGCCATCCTAGTGTGGTAAGAATTCACTTGATTAACTTGATTCTATCCATAAAAGATACTCTTTCCAAATAAGATTACATTCTGAGGTTTGGGTTGAGCATCAATTTGGAAGGCTCATTATTCAACCCAGTAGAAGAGGTATTGCAATATCCCAGTTGAAAGATAAAGGTGGATTAAACCAAAGATAGTTATAAGGAACCAAAAAGGAGGAAATAAGTTTAAGAGAGCTTGAGATGGCATAATCAATCTGGCTTAATTACATTATGTATGAGGAGTGGTAGACTGAATGCATTGACAGCTGCAATTATTGATCTTTCTGTACTCATTCCCTTTGATCTGAAATGTTTGCTGTCCCTCCCCCTCTGAGCATGATCATTTCATTTCTCTTGATGGAGAAGAACATATTAAAGATAATTCCCACTAGTTTGTGTGACTAGATATATAGCAGAAAATATAAAAGGAAAAGTAGGAACCATTCTGTGGCTTTACAAATGTTATTCTCTCTTAGGAATGCAGCACTCCACTGATTTCACATGTCTAAATATAGATATGTCAGGAACAGCTTCTATATTGATGGCCCTTTCCAAGAAGTATTGTCTGGTGCCCACCCAAACTAGTGACTCACTCTTTGGAACATTCTTGATTAATTATTTGTTTTACATCTCACTTTCCCTCCATTCAAACCATTTCTCTGACTCTCACATGGAGCAAAATTCTTCCAAAGTGTATCTCACTCTTAGCCCCAAATTATTAATTAATTAGAATTCAATAAGAGAAATAGAAGCCACTTAAAGATATAGATAGGTAGATAGATAGCTTTAATTTATGAATGAATTATTATACATAGAATTGCAGGAGCTGGTGTAAGTATTTTTAAAAGCTTCTTACTTCGCATCTGATATTGAGGCAAGTAATTAAGAAGGTTGATGTAAACTGGAAGAGAAAGAGCATAAGTTGTAATTCCAGGCTGAAACTAGACAAGGACAGACTGAAATCCACAAAGACATGCTGCAGCCTAATCAGGCTTTTACTACCTCTGACTTTCGTGACATTCATGTCTTACAAAAGAAAGCTGGTACTCTTCATCATGGAACTAAATATGTCCCTGGTCCAGGAATAAGAGGATTCAGAGGAAAATGAAGCAGCTACAGGTCAGTTATCTCCACTCCACTCCTGCCCCAACAACTGAGGACTTGAGTGAGCTGCAATAGTACCTTCACCGACTTTCTGGGTGTAAAAACATTATGGAAGTTGCTGCTTTTTCATTCTCCGAATCTTACACATACAAAAAAACCTCCTGTGGCCCAGGCCAGTAGGAAACATGTAGTAAAGGGAATGTGAGAAATGAAGTTAAGTTTGACCAAATTGGTATATCACAAAGCCACACGTTGTCCCAACATGGCACTTATATATGCCTTTATTTTTTTAAGATTTATTTATTTTATACATACAAGAGCTGGGGTACAGGCCAGAGGCGCAGCGGTGAGAGGATTCACCAGAGACAGAGCGGGGAACAAAACAGGCAGATCGACCGAACTACACTGCTGAGGGGAGCAGCAGGCTAGTCAGGAGAGGTCTGTTGCCCCATGTGGGTTGCTCCCTGGCTGGCCGGGGATCGAACTTGTGCCACAGAGGCTGCGGACAGCTACATAGGCTGCGCCCTAACCCCCTGTGCCACCAGGGAGGCCCTATATATGTCTTGAAATCATATTTAACTCCCAAGTAAAGATAGTAGCAAAGTCGTGCTTGCAGTTAATATATCTATCTCCTATACCACTGAAAAAATGTGAAGGCGCTTTTCCATCTTAAAGGGGTATCCATCCAACTCTAATCACGGCAGAGTGAGGGCTAGTCTTCCTCTAATAATTCAGAATAAAAGTTCCCAGTCCAAGGATTCCCTCTCAGAGGCTGGCACTGGCATGTGATACTGCTGATACCCGTGTTTCCCCAGAGTGGTGGTTAAATAACCTGTAAGTGTTCACTTGCTGTTAGTTTCCTGAAATAAATGTTTTTCTGTAAGGCCTCTTGTGTGCTCAGGTCACTTCCCCTTGTTTGCCCAACCCTGTGTTATTTCATAATTAGTGAATGATAATGAAGCAATTAAAAATAAAAATGTTATGATTGTTCATTGAAAATATCTCAACCAATTATTTAATTTCTCCCAAATTAAACAATCTATTCTTACTGAAAAGTCCATCTGTATTTTTCATATTTTTCCATTTGCAAATGGAATTTCTTTCTGCCTATTCAAATTATGTTTTGTATGCAAAAAGTCAAATGTGTTAAACTTTGGAAAGGAATTTAGCCAATAATTACAAATCTTACAGATCTATTTAAAATCCTGTCTACCTGTTGATTATTGATTTGCATTTCCTTCTTTTTCACATGCAAAGTACAATCTGCTTTACTAATCTTCACATATTTAATTGCTTTTTCTGAATCCTGGACTAAAGCCAAAATCTGCCAATTTTTCCTCCTATCATTATGGGACATGGTGTACAGCTGAGAATATAATAAGGAATTATCATTAAGACAAATAAAGTTATAATGGCCAGTTAAGGCAAGAAACAAGAATTCTAAGGATATTAATTACCTGATTTTTAAATAGCCATGTTCATCCTAAGTGACTCCAAGGACTTCCTCTTGGCTTAATTTTATTAGTATTTTATACATTTTAATGAATGGGTCATTTTTAATAATTTAATATATTCATTTCTTAATAATTACCCTTATTATATCATATTGTTAATTATATAATGTAAAAATACTGATCTCATAATATGAAAGAATTTTAATGTTGTTATCAATAGTAGAAAAAATAGCAGTATTATATGACTTTCATGTAAATTAACTGAGTTAATATTCTACAAAATCTCTGAAGTAAGTGCTATTATTATATTCATTTTTTTCATGAGGAAATTAGGCCTTAGAGAGGTAACTTGCCAATAAGTGGCCAAAACACTATGAGAAGGTGTGGATCATCATTCTTAAATACTATGTTCTACCATGTAATGATAATACTTTGTATTATGTAATGCTTTGCAAATTACAAAAATCTATCACATGATTTTCCCACCAAAACCAAGTTTCCATGCCTCAGAGAAGTTATATACTTTTTCCAATAACTTGATAAATCCAGGATAAGAAATCTCATTTTCCCTCAATTTTTATTCCTTCTATACTCTGTTTCCTATAGATTAAAATGATCAGCCTGTAAAATGCACAGCAAAAGTAAAATATTTTGCTATTTTGTCAAATCACAATATCCATTAAAATATCCAGAATTTATTTTTTAAACTTAACACTCAGTTTTTGCAGGTATGAAAGACATTTGTTCTCTAATAATTCATAGGAATATCAGGTTGAGAAATGAAGCCTATATTATAAAAATAGTTCTTTTTCTGATTTAATTTGATCAATTAATTTTATTATTTGATATACTAAATAATAGAGCATTCGCTGGGGAGTTAGAAGACTTGGCTTCTGGTCCTGGTTTTATCATAACAAGTGAATCTGGATGAATTATTAAATGGTTCTAGGCTTCAATATCCTTGTCTACACAAATAGAGGATCCTTCAAATTCTTGACAGTGCTCTACAACTCTAGGAATTATGATAAATCAGTATTTCTTTATAGGATACTTTCCATGTACTTCCCTGTGTCTATGGCAAGAGAGAAAGCTATACAAATTTCATTCAACAGGGAGGCTTTAAAGAATGCATGGGTGAATTACAGTGTAACATAGATGGTGTATTGTCTCCCTAGGAGAGGGGAAATGAATGTTGCTAATAATGCATTTGGCTCTTTCTATGTTCCAGACACCAAGCTAGATGTTTCATACGCATAATCTCTTGTTAATCATTTCAAAAGCACCCCGAGAACTTCAATCAATTCACCCAAAAATGTTGATTGAGTACAGCTAAACCTGCTCCTCTTTGGCTCCTGCCAATGTTGCTTATACTCAATTTTTGCTTTGGTGTCTTTTCAGAGCACTGTTTTATTTTTCCATGGTGCTGTTTTCATCTAGTATTTTTCCATATATTGAACACGTTCACTTAATTATAGCTAAGAGTCATAAGCTAGAGTCTGTAACTATTATTTTTATTACATATACATATATAACACACACACATATATACAGATGATATAAGCATTATATATTAATATATACATCATATATATATGTATGTATACATGTATGTATGTATACACTGTATATATGTATATATACATTAATATGCATGTATACATACATCTATGCATAACTATAAATTTATTCTAAAGTCTCAGAAACTTCACTTATTTACAAACTTTAGTCAATTAAAAGTTAAGTTAATGAAAAAGGAAAAATAATTTTTAAAACTGCAAAAACAGAGGCCTCCCTGGTGGCGCAGGCGGCTGAGTGCAGCACTGTGAAGCTGTCTGCAGCCTCTGCAGTGCTGGTTAGATCCCCATCAGCCTCGGAGCAACCCACATGGCAAGCAGACCTCTCCTGTCTCCCCCACTGCTCCCCTCAGCAGTGTATTTCGTCAGTCTGCCTGTTCTGTTCCCTGCTCTGTCTCTGGTGAATCATCTGACCCTCCCATGCATCTGGCCTGTACCTGGGTTCTTGTATACATAAAATAACATCTTTAAAAAAAAAAAACCTGCAAAAACACTGCACAGTCCAATAATGATGAGTGTCTACTTGTACTGAAATATGCATTAAAACTCATTGCATTCTTTCCTTTTCCCTAGGTATAAATGTTACAATAATGTGTTGATGCAAATTACATTTAAACTTGTTCTTTTATTTAAAACCCTTATTTTTTGTGCTAAGACAGGACAGTTGTAAAATTAACCATACATTAGTCTCATACTGATTTCAGATGCTATTTAGTAATACAAACAGCATCTTGGTGGTTTGGAATGAGACTAAAACACAACATGTTCCATAGGAGTTCATCTTTACAATCTGTTTCATACTGCATAAAAAACACTAAAGTCATAAGCAACAGGATTATTAGAAAATCAAATCAAGATAATATACTAATGAATACTTGGCAGGTGTGAAGAATCAAAATGGATCTCTCTAATGAATGAATGGAGGCCATTTGGCTTTCTCTACAACAATATATGATCTTTATTGAGCATCTATCAGTGCCAGGCATTGTTCTGAACAATGGGAATACTGTGAGCAATATTATATTATTCTTTTATTTGGAAATAACATACCAAGGCAAAATTTCTTATATTAATTGAGATGCATACTCAGGTGTACATATTCAAAGGAAGCCAACTAAAATATTTCACCAGATAAAATCTTTACTATTTATATCTATGTCACATTAATACAGTATTGGGGTCAGTTGAATGTGCTGATCCTTATGTTTGCTTTTTTGTTGCCTGTATAGATGTGAGTCTTTGGGTATTACTACTTAATTATTTCATGTTTGTACATCGAAAAGCAACACAAAATGTCCTAAGGAGATGCAGTTATTGTATTGTGCTCAAATTAAACTACAATTGATTTTTTTATTATATACTCCTTTAGTCATTTCGACTGGAATGTCTAAATCAAAATACCCAAGACCAAAGTAGATTAGCAAATATAGGTGTTTCCGCAGTGTAGATTTAGTACTTCATACCAAGCTTAGAGTTAGCAAATAG
Organism: Talpa europaea; assembly: GCF_964194135.1. NCBI lineage: Eukaryota > Metazoa > Chordata > Mammalia > Eulipotyphla > Talpidae > Talpa > Talpa europaea. The sequence continues at coordinate 59,628,946 of NC_140070.1, forward strand.
GCACAATGCCTATACAAGCTTGGCTAGGACTATATGCAGTTCTGAGCTTGATGATGTCAGAATTCTGAAAATGTTATGCATATTTTCTTCCTCCAAACTTCAACATTGGAAAAATAGAAGTAGAACTTATAGGTAGTTGGAATGTTGAAATTCCTAGTTCTTTCAGCAATTCAGCCTTGTTACCTCAATTGAAAATATAGTGTACTCTCTGGAGAGATCGCAACAAAATAAGTAAAGTAAAGAAAAATAGTTTAATTGGTTTTACAGAAAGAATCTGTTTAGCACACTTATAAAAGCGGGGTATGCAAGAAACTCCTGAGTATAACAGATTTAGAAAAACATAAATTTAACTAGTCACCATCTTATAGAAAAGCATCTGGGCTCTAATTTATGATCCTAGATTAATTAATATAATACATATTTCAATTTACTTTCATGCATATCGCCTAATTTTCAAATAGTCAGTATTGAATATCTCTTTTTCATACTTAGATTGATGTTTTTGTTTTTAGCAGCATACTTAAAATATAACAACTATTCAGAAAATTTGAGTAGTCATATGTTCAAAGAAACGCTTGCCATTTCTTTTTTGTTGAAATTCAAAATCCAGGTATCAGTCAGGTTCCAGGAAGCAAAAAATCTACTTCAGAAAACCAGTCAAGATGTTCGCAAAACTTTACAGAAAACAAACAAGGTACTTGGTAAGGTGCTACGAGCAGCTGCAGGAAACTATTACCATTAAAGTCACCAGGGGTGGAAATCATTCAGAAGAATCCACTGAGAAGCAACACAGCCCAGAAGAATGAAACTCCCAGTTGGAACCAGATACGTGAAGGCTGAATCTACTGCCAGAGACTCAATGCCATATCAGGGAGGAAGCCAGGAAGAGCACCACACCCTCAAGCCCCTCAGATCTCTTACCTTTGCCACCTATTAGCCACACTAACAAGATTCGAGAACCAGAAACCCAACCACTCTTCCATTGGCTAAACCCAACCAGAGGCCATGTGATGCCTTCAACAGTAGTCAATCTCCCAAAGAATAGAGCAAGATACAGAAAGATAGAGGATGGATTTAGGAGCTATAGGGTTGAAATAAAGATTACTTAGCATAACAATATATCTAAGTTAGCAAATAAGCACTGTAAATGTCCTTTACATTTAAGACAGAATTGGGAAAGTAAGCAATGTGCTTCTGGATTTCACCAAGCACAGGAATATGAAAAGAAAAAGCATTTAAATGTACTCTCTAAAAAAAGTGGTTGTTGTGAAGCTATACAAGGTGGTTAATTTAAAGTTTATTTAAAAAGATATGATCATGTCTTTTGCAGTGAATAACAGTAGTATGAAATTACATCTCTAAAATAATGTATACTTGGAATTTATTATTATAATAGTCCTTGTGATCAAGCTAATCAAATCTGGTCTATACCCTTGAGAAATGTGAGTGTGTGTGTATGTAATATAAATAGGCAGAAAAAATTCAATATGCCAATGGAAATATCAAAAATTCAGATAGTTTTTTTTTAATTGATAGAGGTATAGATTCTGACATTGTAATAATGTTGTATTGTTTGACTTTGATGGTGTATTTGTCACTTAGGCTACTATAACAAAATACCACATACTTATACAGCAGACATTTGTTTTCTGACAGTTCTGGAAGATTAAGGTGCCATCAGTATGGACTGAGTCTGTCTTCCTGTCATTTGGAGGTCTTCCATCCCATTGTGTCCCCACTTGGTCTTCTCCTTGTGTGCTTGTGGGTTGGGAGAAAGATCGTGTCCTTTCTTCTTCTAAGGACACCAGTTCTATAGGGTGAAGACCCTAAGACCTGACTTAACCTTCTTCTACATATTTACAGGCCCTGTCTACAAATACAGTCCTACAGGGGTAGGCCTTCAACATACAAATTTTGGGAGATGGTGTTTACATGGATAGTTGCTTTATAATAATTTACTATAGTACATTTTATATTTTCTACATGTATGTAACATTTCACTATGAAATTTTTTTAATCATTACCTGAGTTACTTGTACTTGAATTTTTTGAGTTTTACAATGAGGCACCTTCTTGATAATTAGACACTAATTCATTTCCAGGAATTTGTGCTTTGGAACAATTTCCTTTTATTTCTTATCTTTAATTATAACCCTCACAGGATATAATAAATTGGAAGGACAAATTCAAAACATTGTGTTTCTGCAACTTCTTTAGAAAAGACATCTTAGGTATAGCTCTGTGGGCGAGGACAATTTGTCCCAGAACACATGTACAAACATCTGTTTTTGGAAGGAAATACAGCATAGAAATATAACTGTAGAGTTTGATCTCAAAAGAAAAGAATTACAGTTGGATTCTGGGTGACTTTGGACTAAGGAATTTTTCAGGGTAAAGGTCAAGGCTAATGCTGAGAGGGCTGTCCTCAGGAATAGGACGGAGAAGTGAAATGAAAGCAAATCTAGGGAAACAGAGGAAAGACTTCTGGGATTAAATGTAACTTAAAATAGATTCCTAATTAGAGTTGTGAAATCATTTATTCAAAGAGAAATCTGGTCTTGATATAACATTTTATTATGGTTTCTCAACATTTAGGAAAATTCTATATAACTCGACACTTTTTCTTTCACATACAGTCATATTGGAGATGTCATCTATCATATGTAATATGAAATATATAAATAACAATTTAGGGGAATGGAGTACTAAATTTTTCACCACTTTTCTTTTAACTTTTCTTCTATTTTTAAATAATGAAGTTCTGAAATGGTACTAACACTTTCTTCCTCTGTCCATTTTCTTTTCCCAACATATTTTCCTCATGCTATGAAATGTTTATTTATGTACTAACTACATTTTTATTCTTGATCCTTTTCCTTTTAAATGACATTCACTGGATCCTCTTTATTATTAAGGTCTCATATAATCAAAGGGATTAGAATTTGTTGCACTGGGAGGAGGAGGGAATAAAGTGCCCAAAGGAAACTCCTTTTTGTTAGGTTAGGTAGCATTGCCTCCAAAATTTTCTGAAAAGATTCAGGACTTGCTCAAATTCAAATTATATGTATAGTTTAGTTTTTAAGCATTACTGTGTGTGATCTTCCACTATTTTTAGTTATAGTTACACAATATTCCTTAATTATTTTTTTAAAGATTTATTTATGCATACAAGAGCTGGGGTATAGGCCAGAGGTGTGGGGGTGAGAGGATTCACCAGAGAGAGAGTGGGGAACAGAACAGGCAGATTGACCGAAGTACACTGCTGAGAGGAGCAGTGGGTGAGTCAGAAGAGGGCTGCTGTGCCATGTGGGTTTCTCCCTGGCCGGGGATCGAACTCGTGCTGCAGTGGCTGCTGATAGCTTCATAGATTGTGTCTTGCGCCACCAGGGATGCCCTCATTAATTATTTTGAAAGCAGAAAATATGAAACTTTTGATGTGGTTATTAATATTTTCAGCATAAATTAGCTATCACAATTAGTTTTCAACTACTTACAGACACACCTAAGCTAGGGGAAAGTTTTTTCACCCTCAGAAATAAAGCAGCTGGTGGGCCTCCCCTGGTGACGCAGCAGTTGAGCGCTGGGCTGCGAGGCTGCCACAGCCTCTGCAGTGCTGGTTCAATCCCCAGCCTCCGGGCAAGGGTCCCACACGGAGTGCAGACCTCTCCTGTTACCCGCGGCTCCCCCTCAGCAGTGTATTTCGTCTGTCTGCCTGTTCTGTTCCCCACTCTGGTTCTGGTGAATCCTCTCACCCTCCTGCACTTCTGACTGTACCCAATGCTTGTATGAATAAATAAATAAATCGTAAAAAAAAAAAAAGAGAAAAGAAAGAAAGCACCAGGCCTCCCCTGGCGGCGCAGCAGTTGAGCGCTGGGCTGCAAATGCCCGCAGCCTCTTCAGCGCTTGTTTGATCCCCAGCCTCCGGGCAAGGGTCCCACATGGCACGCAGACCTCTCCTGTCTCACCCGCTGATCCCCTCAGCCGTGTATTTCGTCATTCTGCCTGTTCTGTTCCCTGCTCTGGCTCTGGTGAATTCTCTCACCCTCCCGCGCTTCTGACCATACCCAGTGCTTGTATAAATAAATAAATAAATCTTTAAAAAAAAAAAAAAGAAAGAAAGAAAGCATCTACTTCCTGACTGTATAGTGTCAAGACAAGACTGAAGGACAGCCACGCCAAATCAATCGTCTTTCAGATGTCATCATTAGAGCAGGTCCCTATGGATATATATACAGTTATGTAGCTAAAGGCTATAATTTGAGTTTTCTAAAAGGTCTTAACAACAAGAAGCCAAAAATAAAACTTAATTATAAAAGAAATCAATAAATATTTACTTCAGACTTCCAGAATAGAAATCAAAAAGGATATGACCCATTTTGACATAAGTCCTTAAATCAAAAGACCTCTAAATACAATAGACTAATACTCTCTTCAAATCTTTTTAAAATATCACCCCAAAACTTTCTTGCATGTTGCAAACTTATGAAGAAGTAGAAAAAGAACAGAATACAGTGAAAAGGGAATTGAAATAAGAATTAGTGTCTAAGTTCTAATCTGCCATCTCTTAGTTTCATGTCTTTGATACATTTAACTTTTTTTTTAAAGATTTATTTTATTTATTTATTTTTATTTATTTATACAAGCACTGGGTACAGTCAGAAGCACGGGAGGGTGAGGGAATTCACCAGAGCCAGAGAGGGGAGCAGAGCAGGCAGAAGGACCAAAGCACACTGCTGAGGGGAGCAGCGAGCGGCAGGAGAGTTCTGCGCGCCATGCAGGACCCTCCTCTGGTGGTCCGGGAGCAGCCAGGGATCGAACCTGCGCTGCAGAGGCTGCGGGCAGCTTTGCAATCCGGTGTTCAACCGTTGCGCCACCAGGGAGGCCCGATACATTTAACTCTTGATCCTCAAATTCTTCATCTGTAAAACATGGCTTGTCTTACCAGACTCAACTGTTAGGATTATTTTAAGAATCAAATAAACTTCCCCTTAGACATCTAATAAGCCATTTTAGACACAACTTCCAAAACAGGGACCATTTTGAAATGATGGCTTAGTCCAAACTTCAACTAAAGGGCAAAGAGAATCAAAGATATTGTGCCCCCCTGTTTACTACACCCCATGCCTTCATACCTTTCATAGGATCTTATTATGGCAATGAACTTTCCTCTTCTAAACCTGCCAACTCACTTTGCATCCTTCCTTCCTCAAAAATTGCCAAATTGTCTAACTCATAAAGCAAACAAAAAATAGCTTTTAACTACTAACTTTCCCCTAAGGAATCATCATAATTTAGTCTTTTGATTACATGTAAATGCTATTATTTTTAATAATTTATTTTAACTGAGGTAATATTGGGATACCCCCATCAAATTTTACCCTAGTGTACCCACCATGAACTTACCCATATTCCACCACCATAAACCATTGTGCCCTTCCTTTTTTGTTCTTCTCCTCTACACCCTCCTCGTTGGTTTTTCAGTTCTAAAGCCAGCTATCAAGAGTTAGTTTTCAATTTGTTTTTATCAACTATTAATTGAGTTATTTTCTATTCCACATACCAGTGACCATCTAAACTGGTGAAGAAACTCTTGACACTTCTCTCAACTTCTAAATACTCCCCAGCCTATTACAAAAGGAGATTTGATTTGATTTTTATATTTTTATTTATTTGAGGTAAAATGAAATTACATCATTGTATATGATTCAGAGAAAGGGTCAAAATTCTCAGATGTGTATTACCACAACCCACTCACATCAGATCACCCTCATCCATTTATCATATGCCACAAGAAACCCTCACCACTTTGCTCCCACCTCCTCAACCATCCTCCCAGTAGTGGTCTCAATACTGCGGTCATTTCTAGATAATGTTTCTTTGAAAACATGCCAAGATGTAGAATTACTGGATCATATGGTGTATCTATTTTAAATATGTTGCAAAACCTTCATGCTGTTTTCCATAAGGGCTGGACCAGTCTGCTTCCTACTAACAGTATAATACACTCACAAATATTTGTTTTTTATGTTTTTTTTAATATGGGATTATCACCGGAGTGATGTGGTATTTCATTGGTTTATTTTTGTTTTTATATTCCTTACCATTGGAGTTAAATCCCTAAAGACATCACAGAAGAAGCCAATGTTGTGGACTGTGTTTCCAATGTTTTCTTCTACGTATTTTATGGTTGCATGTTTTACATCTAAGTCTTTAATGTATTTGAGTTGATTTTTGTGTGTAGCATGAGACAGTGGACTAGTTTCATTTGTCTAATGTGACTCTACAGGTTTTCTAATATCATCTATTGAAGATTTTCCTTTCTCCATTGTGTACGGCTTGGTGCCTCTGGCATGTATTAACTATCCACATAAACGTGGGTTTATTTCTGGGTTCTCAATTCTATTTCATTGATTTGTATGTTAGTTTTTATTCTAATGTCATATTGTTTTGATTACTGTGAACTTGTAAGATGGCTTGAAGTGTAGAAGTATGATACGTCCATTTCCCTTCCTTTTTGTCAAAGTTTCTTTGACTTTTCAGGGACTTTTGTGGCTCCATATCAGTTTCAATAATGTTTGCTCTATTTATTTGAAGCAGTACATTGGAATTATGATTAGGATTGCATTGAATCTGCAAATTTCTTTGAGTAAGATGGATATATTAATTATGTTAATTCTTCCAACCCACGAACATAGGATCATAGAATATCTTTCCATTTCCTTGTGCATTCTATTTCTTTTAACAATGGCTTGTAGTTTTGTTGAATAGATTTTTCATCTTTGTTACATGTATTCCTAGGTATTTAATATCTTTAATGCTAATGTAAATGTGACTGTTTTCTTGATTTATGTCTCTTCTAGTTCATTATTTACAAATAGGAGTGCAACCAATGTTTGTATATTGATTTTGTAGCCTATAAATTTACTAATTTTTTTGATAGAGTCTTTAGGGTTTTCTATAAATATAATGATGTAATTTGTAACTTTCCCAATTTGGATTCCTTTTATATCTTTCTCTTATCTAATTGTTCTAGCTGAGACTTCCAATTATATGCTGCATAGTAGTGGTGAGCCTGAACATCCTTGTTATACAGCTGATCTTAGAGGAAAGTTTTCAGTTTCTCACCATTGTGTGTAATGCTAGCTGTAGGGTTATCATAGACATCCTTTAATATATTGAGACATTGCCCTTTTATGCCCATTTCAATCATGTTTTTATCATAAGATCATAAGTGGGTATTGAATCTTGACAAAAGCTTCTGCTGCATTTATTGATAAAACCATATGATTTTTTCTTTCCTTTTGTTGATATTGTGAATTATATTAATTAATATGTATATGTTGAACCACTCCTGCATCCCAGAATTAATTTTCAGTTGGTCATGATGTAGAATCATTTTCATGTATTGTTGAATTAGGTAGGCTAAAATGTGTTGTGGATTTTTACATCTTGGCTCATCAGGGATATTTGTCTATAGTTTTCTTTCTTTGTGATGTCCATGTCTGCTTTTGGTAACAGGATTATGTTGGCCTCATGGAATGTGTTCTGGAGCATTCCATCTTCCTCAATTTTTTTGGAAAAGTTTGAGAAGAATAGGTATTAGTTCCTCTTTGAAAATTTGGTAGAACTCACTAGTGAAATCATTTGGCCTCAGACTCGTTTTTTGGCAGATTTTGTGCTACTCTTTTAATTTCTTTACTTGTAATTCATCTGTTCAGGTTGTCTATTTCTTCTCTATTTGGCCTCAGATGATTACATAACTCTAAGAGTCTGTCAATCTCATCTGGGTTATTTAACTTATAGCATAAAAATATTCATAGTAGTCACTTATTATCCTCTGAAATTCTGAAGTTTCTGTGGCAACGTCTCCTCTTTCATTTTTTTATTTTATTTATCATTATTTGTGTTTTCCTCTATGTTTCTTTAAATAAGTTTTTCATCTCTTTTCTCTCTCTGTTTCTCTTCTGGGATACTCATTTTTTTCTCATATTGACTTTCATCATGGAGTGAAATAATTCTTTTCGTTTTTTTTTAGTACTCAAATTTTCTTTTTATTTATTTTTTATTTTTTTTAATAATAAATTTTATTTTTATATTCCCCCATACAATTGCAAACCCCCCATTCTGACCCCAATCCCTCCCCTCCCGCCCCCCACTCCCCAAAAAGTGTCTCTGGTTCATAGCTTTTTGTTGATTTTGATTTTCACTTTCTTATAGTTATTCATTTTCCTGGTCCCTTATTTAAGTTTTCTAGATGCCTGCTATGAGTGAGACCATCTGGTATTTTTCTTTTTCTTTTTGGCTTATTTTGCTGAGCATGATCCCTTCCAGCGCCATCCATGTTGCTGCAAATTGCATGTGTTTATCTTTTTTGAATGCTGAGTAATATTCCATGGTATATATGTACCACATCTTCTTGATCCAGTCATCTATTTTTGGGCATTTGGGCTGTTTCCAACGCTTAGCTATTGTAAATAGTGCTGCTATAAACATAGGGGTGCAGGTGTTCTTTGGAATTGATGTTTCTGTGTCCTTTGGGTAAATACCCAGGAGTGGAATTGCTGGATCATATGGAAGCTCTATGTTTAGTAGGTCCAGAAATCTCCACACAGCTCTCCATAGTGGTTGGACCAGTTTGCACTCCCACCAACAGTGTAGAAGAGTTCCTTTTTCTCCACAACCTCGCCAATATTTGCTGTTGCTAGTTTTTTTTAATATGTGCCATTCCCACTGGTGTAAGATGGTATCTCATGGTAGTTTTGATTTGCATTTCCCTGATTACAAGTGATGGTGAACATTTTTTCATATGTCTGTTGGCCATTTACATTGTTTTTTTTTCTTTTTTTCCCCAAATATCTCTTTCTTCCTCCACCTGGATTCATTGTGCATTATCATCTTCAAGATCACTGTTTCATTCTTTCTTTTGATCTATTCTACTTCCATAGCTTTCTCCAGAATTTTTTTTAATCTCCTCTACTGATGTTTTAACATCCTATCTCTCCCTCATTTTTGTATTTAAAGCTTCAATTTCAATCTTGTGTTTGTTATTTTATTTCACAGGGCATTCATTTTTCTTCTGAGTTTTCTTGTGTTTTATAATCTTTCTGTAGTTTCTTCCATTTGAATTGAATTTCTTTTTCTTGGAAATTTTGAACACTATATCTGATAGTAAGAAATATCTTCTATGTCTTTACTATTGGGTTTTGTTCTTTCTCTGTTACAGTATTCCTCTGAGGACCCAAGTTGCCACTTGTATATTTCAATCTTCACTTAATTTGCTTTCTAACTATTAAAGATTCAGCATTTTCCCTTTTTTAGTAGATGTTACTGTAAGCCACAGAGAAATAATCTGTACCTGGGTTTTCTGTGTGAGAGAGGAGGGTCTTGGGGGCATCTGTCACTAATTAAATGGTTGTATATGGGAATGGCTCCTGGCTGTGGAAACACTGATAGTCCTCCTCTCTGGATTTCATATCCATAGTTCTACAGCCTTTAGGTTGGGTTTACTATAGCTTCCCAGTACTTTTTAACATCACTCCCCTTTATCTACTCAAGCCCCCTGTCCACTCAGCCCCACAAGAAGTGAGTGGTGGGAATTGTGCTTGTCTGAGCTTTGTCTTCCTCACTTGCACCCTGTCTGCCTGACTCACTCCAGCACTCTCACTAACATACTCACCTGTATATCCCATGATTAGATCCAAAGCAATCGTCAATTCTTCCGTGGAACTGTCATGAACTGCAGTTCTCACACCAGTGGATTCCCCTTCCCAACTCACACTTTCCTCCACATTTCCTCTGTTGCACATGACCAGCATTGATGTCCTAAAAAAATAAAAGGAAGAATTACACTCCCAGACTTCCAATTGTATTACAAAACTATTGTAATCAGAATTGCATGGTACTAGAAGAAAAACAGACACACACACACACACACACACAAACACCAGTAGAATAAAGAGTCCACAATTAAACCCACAATGATACGGATCATTAATGTACAACAAAATGTCTAAAACTGTACCTTAGGGAGAGGAAAAACTCTTCCACAAATGGTGTTGGGCAAACTGGACAACCCAAGCTAAAAGAATGAAACTAGGGGCCCTCCCCTGGTGGCACAGCGGTTGAGCGCTGGGCTGTGAAGTTTCCACAGCCTCTGCAGTGCTGGTTCGATTTCCGACCTCTGGTGAGGGTCTCACATGGTGCACAGACCTCTCCTGCCATGGCCACTGCCGCCCTCAGCAGTGTACTTCGGTGCTCCCCGCTTTGGCTCTGGTGAATTCTCTCAGCCTCCCGTGCTTCTGACTCTACCCAGTGCTTGTATAAATAAATAAATAAATAAACAAATAAATATTTTAAAAAAAAGAATGAAACTAGGTAACTATTGTACAACATAAACAAAAATTAATTTTAAAAGGAGTAGAGATTTGTGTGCTTGAAAACATAAATAATCAAACAAACAAAACACTCCATGACATTGGCTCTAGTGATATCTTTGTGGATTGATTTCTAACAGTAAAAAAAAAAAATAGAGAGAAAGAGAGACTATAAACAAATGGGAATGCATCAAACTAAAAATCTGCACAGTGAAATACTATCAGTAAAAATAAAAAAAAGACTCTCAACTGAATGGAAGAAATTAATTGTACACCATATATGTGACATGGGGCTTATATCCAATTCTACAAATAACTCATATATTAAACAAAATGAAAATAAATAACCCAATTTTTAAAAATGGTGAAAAGAGGGCCTCCCCTAGTGGTGCAGCGGTTGAGCGCTGGGCTGCGAGGCTGCCCGCAGCAGGCTCTGCAGCGCAGGCTCATTCCCTGGCCGCCAGCGAGGGTCCCACCAAAAAAAAAAAAAAAAAAAAAAGAAGTCAAAAGAGCTATATAGACACTTTTACAAAGAAGACATACAGATGCCCAACAGTCAGATGAAAAAAAAATGCTCATCATAATTTATCATCAAGTACATGCATGTCAAAACACAGGGGGATACCCATATCAAATGGGTATGACCCATATCACAAAGACCAGAAAAAGTAGGTGTTGGCAAGAATGTGGAGAGATAAATAGCTCTTGAACACTTTGTGGAGGAAAGTATCTTGGTCCAGTCATTATGGAAAGAGTATGAATAGTTCTCAAAATATTGAAAATAGATCTACCATATAATCCAGCAGTTTTAGTCTTAGTGATCTATCCAAAGTATGCAATAACACTAATTCAAAGGGATAAATACACTCCTTTGTTCATTGCTGCACTACTTACAATAGCCATTTTATAGAAACCACCTACATCTCCAGAGATGGATGAATTTATTAAGAATATGTGATATATATACCGTATAATGGAATGCAGTACTAGTAATTGATAAAAAGAGGTGAACTCTTTTACAATTTGTGATAACATGGATGGAACTGGAGGGGATGATGCTAAGTGAGTTAACTCAGATGTAGAAAGATGGATACCAGACAGCTTCACATATATGTGTAATATGGAGAAACAAAAGAATTGTCAGACAAAACCAGCCAATAACAAAACTTAGAAATTTGGCTCTGGAATTGAGGCTAACAGGGAGGGAGCAGAAAGGAGAGAGCCAAGTGGGTAGAGGCACAATGGACTGTGGTGGAGGACACAGGTGACTTGAGGTGGGTATTTTTTAATAAAATACATTTGAAGTGTGTAATCCTATACTTTAAAATCATAAGCAGTGTTGCAAACCATGTTTCATCCAAAAACAAGAGAGGACAATGTACGCTGCTCTTGCGTAAATAATAGAAATAAAATTCTTGATTAGCATTTCTAAATATTTAATTTCAATAGTTGGACTTTTACATTTTTTCATTCAGTAAAAGCCAAATGATTTGCAAAACAAAAACAACATTCAATTGTTCATGCTTATTTTTTATCCTTTATTTTTGTTTCTTATTTCAATATATTGAAAACACATTTTAGGGAAATGTAGATCTCCTTGCTAAGAATTATTTGAGACTATTATCCTACAATAAGACTAACTTTATGTGAATAATATATTTTATTCTGTAGCTCTTCAAGTAATAGAAAAATGCATAGAATAGTATAGGATAGATGGATAGCAGAAAGATTCAAGAAAATAATTGAACAATAATCATTCTAATTTTTAAGATGTCTGAAGGAGTCAGGAAATTAACAAGCATTTAACATCAACATTATGAAAGAATAAGGATAAATAATAAAAGAACTTATCAGGAAATACTTAAATACTTAGGCAAGAGTTTAATGAGCAACTTGTGCATAAATTCATGTTGAAAGATTATAGAATACCAACAGACAAAAGCTGTGAGTACAAGCAGAGTCAAACAAAGCTGAATTTATTTATTTAAAATTATACCAATAAGGCCTCCCCTGGTGGCGCAGCAGTTGAGCGCTGGGCTGTGAAGCTGCCCGCAGCCTCCACAGCGCTGGTTCGATCCCCGGCCAGGTCTAGGGGCCCACATGGCGCGTGGACCTCTCCTGCCACACCTACTGCTCCCCTCAGAGTGTATTTCATCAATGTGCCTGTTCTGCTCCCCGCTCTGGCTCTGGTGAATTCTCTCACCCTCCCTCACTTCTGACTGTGCCCAGTGCTTGTATAAATAAATAAATTTAAATTATATATATATTTAAAAATTACACCAATAACCATGTGAAAATGAATTTTAAATTAAAATAATCCTATAAAGATAAATATAAAATTAACATTGATTGATACACTAGAAAAGACAGCATTTAATTAGAAAAACTTGCTATTTGGGAGATAGCTGCTTGGGAACCGTGTTCCCAAGTGGTACATATCAATGGTAATTGTATTACTTCAGCACTCTTAACCCATCTCCCAACAATCGATCAAAACTTACCAATAGTGGTTTCAAGCCTGTCAAATATAGACTGTTTATGCAGTCTGTCTTTGTGAATGTCTTCACCATGAAAACTAGATGAAATCCTGACAAGATGAGAGATATTAGGAATCAGTGCTATAGGTGAAAGTATTAAGTTTTACTTTTTAAAAGCTAATTCATATACGTGTAAGGAAATACTTGCACTTCAGAGTCAAGTTAAAGATTCTAAATGGACCTGAGAAAGCTCACTCATTGAGATCTGTCTCTAACCTAAGGGAGCTCAGATCAGCTCAGATCCCCTCTATCAAAGACATGCCATTCACTGAGAAGGGAGGACACTTTGCTCTGCCCAGAAACCATGCTGCTCAACAGCAAGGTGCTGGTCAACAGAAGCACTCACAAATTGGCTGGGTGCCAGCAAAACCTCTGCTAAGTGGACAGCCTGACATGACCTTGGCCAAGGGTAAGGGACCACATGACTGTGTGAATAAACTACCTGACAGTAAGTAAGGGGTCATCCACAAAAACTGAACCAAAAGAAGAAATGTGACAGAAAATATTTGGATTGCATCCTGAAGACAAAATTGAAATTTAACTATAACCGGGGCCGTCTAACCATTTCTCAGTTAATTTCAAACACAATTTTGCACGTCATCCAATTTTCTAGAATGTTTAACCTAAAAATCTATAGATGAACTACAGATGAGTCTTTATATGGGTCAAAATAGATTCTCTTTGCCATTCTGAATAACTATCTTGTTCTTCCAAGATAATTCATTTCTTAACTTTTATTATGTCAAACAGCCTCGTACAGTTAAATCTTTAAGAAATTGATACAATTTTGTCAGTTTCTTGGTACAGAGCATGCTGTATTTATTCAATGATTATTAAAAGTTAAAATACACAGTATGACTAAATAATTTTGCTGTGTGGACTATTTTTCACTCTTTCTTATCACCTATAAAATTTTTTCATAATAGAATTACCTTGATTTTTTTTTAAGAAAATGAAATTATTTCATGTTAAAATAAATCACCTGAGACATAGACCCTCATTATAACACATTGCGTGTAATACTTGATTTTACTTAATGAGGCTATTCTTGATATGTCCCATTTGATAATTTCAACAATGTTATTTTATTGCCATATAAAACTATTTAAAGCAGGGATATCAATTTTGGTAAAGTATTTTGAATAAGATAGACCCCTAACTCATTAGCAAAATTTCTTAGAATACCCATACTTGGAAAATACAGATATCTAGAATCACTAGGGTTAAGTTTTATTAAAAAGCTACCATTTTTTGAGCACTAGCTACAGAGGAAGCACTGTTCTATTTGTTTTACATGTGTAAATTCATTTAATACTAATTCACATTGAATTAGGTGCTATAACTACCCATAGGATTAAATAACTTGCCCAAGTTCACATAACTGGTTAACTGCCCTTTGAAAAAACCCTTATTTTGAGGAAAGATCTAGATGTCAACTACTTGGTCATTATACCTCTTGAGAGAATGAACTGAAAATGAACTCCAGGTTTCTGAACTCCTAGGAAATATCTATTCCTATAAAATTATGCTAATTCATATTTTCAAGAGAGGACATAAAGTTCAAAGGAGAGAATGATAACTTTGGGCAGCTGTGAGCAAAAAAAAAATTTAAATGGCATTTGATATGCATATTTGAGGACAATTTTTGAAATGTCCCAGTTTACGAAGCAGTCCCAAAATGAATCAGCATAGAGTAAAGGATGAAAATAAAAAAACAAAGAGCTATGCAAGGAAGGCCTGACTGAGAGAATCTAGATATTGGAGTGAAACTATTTAAGGGAGAGAGACATAAGAATCAAAATGAAGCTCTCAAAAAAAAAAAAAAATGAGGCTCTCTGTAAATTTAAAGTTTATGAAGCTTAATGACATTCTTTAAGAAAAATTTTAGAACAAGAGAAATACAGAAAATGTTTCATTTCATTTTAAACATGAATTCCAATCTACAATGTCTGTGGGTATCTCAATGAATTCAGTTGATCACATGCATAAGACTCTAATGGAATCATTCTAACCAGCACTCTTTCTGAGGCAATAAACGAAGTATGTGCAGTAATGGGCTAGGTTAATGCCTGCCATAGTGTCCATCTGAAAGCCTAGCTTGATTCCCGTAGCAGCTCTACAGTCATTAGTATGGACCTCCACTTAGAAACATAAATAAACACAGTGAATATTTACGTGTTTTAACACCCTTTCTCATGTAGTTACTAGGTACTGAATTACTACAAACTGTGGGAGAACAAATTGCATATTTTGAATCATAGGAACACTCTAAAGTACAGATATGGGCACATTCACAGAGTTGAAGCATTTGTCCTTCAATTTAATGTCAGCAAAAACTGTCCACAAGAGATGCCACCCTATGTTCCTTGCTCTCTGAACAATTGCTGTGCTAAGTTCTCTGCCTTCTTGTTCAGTCTGCTGATTTTTATATAAAATTTCAGTAATATAGACAAGGATGAAAAAAACTATAAAATTACCCATATTCCCTACATTCAAAAAATTACTCTGCATTTTAGTGAATATGTATCTAATTTTTTTTTCTGTGTCTGTTTTCCATATTTTGAAGTTGGGCTTCAAATCTCTCTCTAGTCATGACTCTACAACATACCCTTTTACATGGGATCCATGTGTTATTATAGTTTAAAAAAATCCAAAAGTTTAAACATACCATTATTCAGTCAAATAATTATAATAATAACAATGCCATGAATTCCTTGGAAATTTTTCCCTCTCATCTGTTTGTTTCAGATGATATAAATATCCCTAAAAGCTAATCCCACCCTTTTGAGAGGTTTCATCCAAAACAGCCCTAAGAAATTTCCAGTCCTCAAGATTGATCACTTCTATATCTAAGATGGAATTTAGTACAGTTATGATTTATGGTTAACAATTTATAATAATAAGTGATTTTAAAACCTGAAGCGTTCTTAAATCTTAAATAGTAAATAGTAATCACAGAACATTTCCTAATTTCACTCGCAGAATCTGTAATTTGTTTGTCACCCAATTCTGGCTTTTCTACAGAGTTCTTGTAATAAATGGTTCTAAATATCTATGTTGCTGTGAAGCAAATCAGAGAGGTTTCAATTTCAAAGCAAAGTAAACAAATAAATTAATGCCTAGGGCAAGTTTTACACTATATTGGAGAGTTAGTTGTTGTGATGCACCTCTTGAGTCTTATAATCCTTTCACGTGGACTACCCCAGCATTTCCAGATTGCATCAGAATTACCTGCAAACAAGGCTACCTCCTCCCCAAACTCCCTCTGAAACAGTAGGAAAAAGAATTGCTTTGAGTGCTTTGATCTCTATTTTCCAATCACTTAGCATAGAGTCAACTACAAATACCTCGATAAATGTTTGCTAAGTAAATAACCCAGGAGAGAGAGCTAAAACCTGTATACACCGAAATGATGTTAAAAAAAAAAAAAAAAACCGCTTGGCAGTGTGAGTTCTTGATTGCTGACAAGCATAGTAGAAAGGGTAATTGGTTGTGCATTCAAGAAAGTGATATCTATTGCAAATGGAATATGCCAAGAGTTGAAAATCAGTGAGTCCTACAAAAAGTCCTTGACCATCCCTGTGCCTTCACCTTTCCTCTTTTACCCAAAGCACTGCCTACACATGCTGCCTACCCCCCACGTAGGGCAACTCGCCCACCATACCATTAGTTCTCTGTACTGCTCATATCTCTGGCATAATTCCCTTGTTGTACTGTGGCCCCATCTGGTGTTTCCCCCTCTGCCTACATTTTCCCAAATGTTAACTGAAGGTCAAAATCTCTGCTTGATTTCATTGCTTTCTCTTTACTGCCAAACTCCTGGAAAGGCCCACTCCTGCAGTCTTCGTAGCTTCCTATTTCAGGTGGTTCATCTGATCCTGGTGTTCTCTCTCCCACAGGACAACTTTCGTATTTACTTCTCAGTCACCTTAGTCTTATAAAGACATCATTTAAAGCACCAAAAACTCATTAATATCTGTTCCAATGATTTCAACTGAATCAGGTGTTCCTAAAATAAATAGTCAAGAATAAGCTCTCCAGAAGAGGCCATCTCTCTCCCAATTATAATTGACATCTGTGCAGGGTTAAAACATTAAACTTGATGAAATATCTTTCATAACTGTTCGATGCATCTCTCCCTCCCCCCAACCAAAGCTCCCAGTTATTGCTGTAATCTCTCTCTATTCTGTTTTGGCATCGCATCTGCCCTAATACAGTAGATCTTGTTACTTCCAGTCTGGTGTACTTATAATTGTCTCTGGCATCTCTATACTCTGACATATCCTAAATGTCAACCCTACCTTAATAGCAAATAAATTCAAGTGCCTCTACTAATTTCTGGACACTATTCAAGCTTAGCCTATTGTTTTGGATCTTTCTAAGAATATTCCCTCTTAGTGTAGAAAATGCTTAAGCTCTGATGCTAGAGAACCTGACATTTTTCTCTGGCTCTTACAAATCATGTTACCTTGGGCAACTTGTTTAACATCTGTACCTTAGCTTCCCCATCCATAAAATGGGGATAAAAATGCACCTATTTATATATAGGTTTCTGTGATTATGATTAATCATAGCAAGTTAATAGATATGAAATGCTTAAGAGGTGACAGATGTATATAGTATCAACAACTTATAGCTTTTATTCGTAATACAGTCTAAAAAATTCTAGCTACACTCTTTCTCATACAAAGTATGTTTTGTCAAAGTACTTTTCTATATGCTATTCTCCCAGACTCTAGTTAAAAAATCCTATCCATCCTTCAAGACCCATCTCATATTTTTCTTCCAATATATGTTGGTCATATATAGTCAAAGTGAGTCCTATGTGAAAGTAATGTGTTTGCATTTGTGGAGATTCTTACCAAGTGCCAGACACCCAACAGTGTGAATGTAGGCAGGGCCTTGGCCTTCAGACACAATCTAGAGGGAAAGAAGATACTATCTCCCGCCTAGGTTAGCACATAACCATGACTTCCTCAGCTTTGCACTCCCACCAGGTCCTCCTATGAACTTATGCTTTCTGGATATTTTATTTCATTGCAGTAAAGTTGGCGTCTTTAATTTTGTGATAGTTTGGAAAATATGTAACCATAGAGTAACTTTGGGCTTAAAACATTTTGAGAAACTGACAAAGTACCAGCACCATTTTTACAGCCCCACGAACAATGTATAAAACCTCAAGTTTCTCAACATCAATGTTGATTCTTGTTATTCTGACTTTTTGTTAAAAGTATCCTGGTAGGTATGACATATCTCATTGTATTTTTGATTTGCAATTCCCTGAGAACTAAATGATCCTGAGTGTTTTCATGTGCTTATCAGTCACTTGTCAGTCTTCTTTGCAGAAATATCAATTCAGATTCTTTTTCCCCTTTTAATTGTGTTATTTGTGCTTTTATTATTGATTGGAAAAAGTTCTTTATATGTTCTAAATACAAGTTCCCATCTCATATATGATACTGCTTAACCCAAAATCACAAAGACTTACTTCTCTGTTCTTTGTTGTTTTATAATCTTGTCTCCGACACGTAGGTCTCAGATCCATTTCAAATTAACTTTTGTATATTATATTACATTATATTATATTATATCATATCATATTATATGATATTATATTATATGGAGTTCTACTTCTTTATGTTACGTATATATTCATTTGTTCCTATATCGTTGTTGAACAGACTACCCATTCCCCATTGAATTATCTTGGTATCCTTGTCAAAAATCAACTGATCATATGTGCTCTTTTAATTTCTGGACACAATTCTATTGCACATATATATTATATATATATTCACATCTTATGCTGGTAACATATACTGACTTGCATATTTTATAGCTTTGTAATAAATGTTTAAATCAGGAACTAAGATTCCTCCCACTATGTTCTATTTCAGGATTGTTTTGTTTCTTCTGGGTCCTTCATATTTTCATAAAGATTTTATGATTATCTTGTTAATTTCTAAAAAAAATCTTGTTTGGAGTTTGATAAGGAATCAGCTTAATTTGTATGGCATTATTACCAATTTAACAATTCCAATTTATAAACATGGGATATCATTCAATTTATTAGGTTGAATTTAATTTCTTTCAGCAAAGTTTCCTAATTTTGAGGATTCAAGCTTTGAAAGACTTTTTATCAAATGTATTCCTGAGTGTTTTATTCTTTTGCTGTATTACATAAAGTTTTTTCCTTAATTTCATTTTTTCATATTGTTTATTGTTAGTGCATGGAACTATAACTTATTTTGTATATTGATTTTATATCCTGAAACCTTATTGAACTTGTTTATTAGTTCCAATCAACTTTAATTGATTGATTTAGAATATTTTTTAAGTACAATACCATGTTTTCTTCACTTCATTTCTAATCCATGCATTTTATTTCTTCCTTGTCCAACTGTCCTGTACAATGTTGAATAGCAGTGTGTAAAGCCAACATACTTTCCTTGTTCTTGATCTCAGATGCAAAACCACTTCACCTTTCACTAGCAAGTATGATGTTAGTAGTTCACAGATACACTTTACAGTTTGAGGAAGTTCCTTGTCTTAATTCGTTGACAGTTTTTAATTATGAAAGGGTGTTGGAGATTGTCAAATGCTTTTACTAATTTATTGGACAATTCTGTGAGGGATTTTTCCTTTTATTCTACTATTATGGTGTATTACATCAATTTATTTTTGCAAACTAACTTTGCATTCCCGCGACAAATCCCACCTGGTCAAGGATCATAAAAAGGTATAGTCCTTTTTATATATTACTGGATCTGATTTGCTAATATTTTATTGAGGATTTCTGTCTATGTTCATGAGACATTTGCCCGCATTTTTTTTTTTTTTTGCTGTTGTTTTACTATCAGGTTGACATTAACCTCATACCATAATTTTGGAAGTAATCTTGTGTTTTTGCGGAGAGATTGTAAGGAATTTTTATTAATTTTTCCTGAAACATTGGGTCACATTTTGTTTTTAAACTTTTTCTATTTTTATATTTTAAAAAACGCAGTTCTGAGTCATGTCGAACAGGAGAAAGCCAATGTTCACCCTTTAACTCTGTAGTTCTGAAATTAATCTATGGGAATCTATAATCCACAAGGGTACGATCTAAATTTCAGTTAAAGGAAAAAGAAAGTTCCCTGATTTGCCCTTAGAAGTTTTCCAAGTTAAAAAAAAAAAAAAATGTAGAATGTCTGGCGTGTACTGCTGCTCCGCAACCGCCACCCCCAAGTTCTCTTTCCTTTCACTAGCCCTTGGGACTAGGAGTTCCAGACCAGATGCGCACAGATGTGGTAGGTGACACTGGAGATGACTGTGCTATCACCCCGTTTCCGTCAGCATCTGGAGAGGGTGGGGGTTGGGTCGAGAGGGTCTCCAGGGGCGGGGCGGAGGAGGAGGGAATGCAAAACGGCACCTCGTCCCTAGCAGCCACGAAGCAGCAACGCCCCTCCGTATAAAAGCCGAGCAGCCTCACTGCGGATGATTCCAGCGCTCAACAAATGGGCCCCAGCGGCGGAATGGGCTAACGGGCATCACCATCGATGGGAAACAGCCTGATTAATAAACCCCGGCAGTGAGGGCGCAAAGCCTGGACGCCAGGGCCGAGCACGTCAGGCTCCTGCACCAGCTTCGTCGACTCACGCCCAAGGTGGGCGCGGCGCCCAGGACGCGGGTGAGTGCTCTGTACAGTAAGGCTGGGGAGCAGCGAGGACAGTGGCGATCATTTTCAGATCAAGGTGTCCTCACTGCGGTCGCCCTACTGGAAGGTTGGTTTCCGGGGGACGGAGGGAGGGAGCACAGTTTTGAACCGCGCCCTCGTGGAGCTGCCCAAAATCAGGTGAGGGATTTTTGGAGTAGGAAGGAACAATTTTGACTCTTTGACAGCGTCCCCCGAAATTTAATTCCTACTTGACCTAACTCTAGTATAAGCGGGAAATCTGCAGAAATTGGATGCAGTTAAGTGAACTTTTCCCAAAGACTTTTAGCTAACTCTTTTCTTTTCAACCTAACCTTACCTTTACATCATAACCACAGTGGGAAGCTTGTTGACTCTGGCATTCTTTTAAAAGTTGTGTCATCAGAGATGAAGAGTGTCCTGTACCTTCCCTGCTGTTTTCTAGGCGAAGTCTCAGTACCACCCTTCTCTTCCCACCTCTCTCTGCAAACTGCCTGAGGTCACTGCACACTCAGGTGTTCCCAGGTGCCCTATGATTAGTCAAATTGGGGAGGAGAGAAGTTGGAGTAGTTCACACTCTAATCCTCACAGTCTGGCCTAGCGCACATTTGTAACAGAGTCCGGATTTTAGAAGCTCTTCTGCCTCCAAGACGAATCCGAACCTAAGCCTGTTCCTTGCCCCCACTTCTCTGTCTAGCACCCCATTCTCCAGTTCTCTTAAATGGCCACCTCAATCTTTTCACAGTGCCAACTGCAGTCTCTCCCGTGAAATTCTCAACTTTCTCAAGTACCTTCTGCCTCATTGCCTTTGGGCAATTGTGACCTGATTCTTGAACCCAACTGGGGTCTTTTTACCTAATCTTTTTTTTTGCTGGTGGTCTCATAAGTATCCCATATCCACAATTGGCTCCCTAGAGCGCTCTCTTCATGGAACTTTGGGTGTTAACTTTTCCCTGGGAACATTTGGAACTGGACTACATTTATTTCCAGTGTAATTTGGGGAAGAGAAAATTAGGAAAACCAGAAAGCTGACACCCAGCTGTTCTGTTTTATAAATTTATTGAGCCTCTTGTACCCCCCTCTAGAGCTGCCTCATTCCCAACAAAATTCTCTTGGTAGTTACCACTGAAAGCCATGATCCCCAGGCATTCATGCCTTGTAGCATACACAGTAAACCCCTTTGAAGTCTTTTTTTCAAAAAGAATCTGCATGTTCCCTTGTCTCTTGGGGTGTATCCCCAGCTGCTAAGGCTACCCAAATGTGTACTCTATCCTTCTGGCTGTGGTGGATTCTACCACCCTTCCACCCATCCTGGCAGATATTTCAGGGAAGGGTAGCACAGGGAACAGGGAATGGAGACTCCCACTTAACTAGCTGTGTGCTATTAGGAGAATTATTTAATAACTCTGACCCTCAGGTTCCAGTAGTCCCTCTAGTGATAAAATTCTTAGATTCCTCTTATTTCCTGGTTATTATTTTAAAAATAAAAGTATAAATAATTATCCTTTTTAGCCAAAGTTTGAGGGCCTCAAAGCTGTATAAATAACTTCTCTCTTAAATTGTCACTGGATTTTCCAGTGCTGACTCCAAGTACCCA
Organism: Talpa europaea; assembly: GCF_964194135.1. Taxonomy (NCBI): domain Eukaryota; kingdom Metazoa; phylum Chordata; class Mammalia; order Eulipotyphla; family Talpidae; genus Talpa; species Talpa europaea. The sequence continues at coordinate 59,651,125 of NC_140070.1, forward strand.
TCCCCCAAAAAGGCTCAGTAGTGGCCCCTAATTGTTAGGTCTCTATATTTGCTAAAGTTTCATGATGAGTGTTGTCAGGTCTGTTATTTACTTTATCCCCCCCACCTTTTTTTCTGATTTCATTGTTCTTTGTTCCCATCATGAGGCCTTGATTTCTGATTCAGCTCTCCTTTGACCTTAAACTAAATCCAGTGCTCCATCTTCCAGCTCAGAAGAAAACTGATTTTCTTCCACTGGTTCCACTGATTCCAACAGAAGACTTGCCTTCCTTGAGATTTAAAAAATGTCTTCTCTCACTGTTGCTTTGGCAATGTGGCCTGTCCAGAGAGCTCTGAACTTAAATCTTACTTCTCACTCTCCCTAACCTTGGTCTAGTGTTCAAAACAGAAGAGATACTTGATGGATTGTGCGGTTTTTTCTCCTTTTAGTTTCCTTTTAGTTTTGTTCTTTTTTTTTTTCCAGTTTGGGATAAATTGTATGTATGTATGTGTGTACATGAATTTGCTGCTTCTGCTTATCACTGCTGTTATTACCAACACGACTATGTTGTCATTACTACTCTAGCCCTGTGCTAGCGAAAAATAATGAAAGGAAATTTTATCTACTACTTGCCCAATGCCCAGATAAAATACTTAGCTGAGAAGGAATATGAAATTCATAATTTAAATGCAGGATGTGCAATAATCCCTGGGGAATGCCAGAGTCTCACAGTAGGCTAGCAAATTAAGAATTTTATTTAGCAATTTGAAGTAATCCAAGTATTTTAAAGATTAAAAAACTGCCTTATAGAAACACTGGCAATAAATAAATATGGAGCCAGAGGAACAAAATATCCAAGGTTGAGTTAGGAACTCGTTTCCCTCATATTATCTAACAAACTGGACAAATCAGCATTTAAACCCACAGTCATTGGAAACTGCTAGTATTTTTCTTCAAAATGTTCAAAGATTTCTCTTTCAACATTGCCCAGTCATTGGATTGCGTGGTTTGTGTTTTTTGTAGATTCTTATTAAATCTGAATAGTAAAGGTCCCATAAACCACTATAAATTTTGCTCCATTTCCAACCTAAATTTATCTATTTATTTACATTTTCTATTTTATTAATTTTTCTACCAAAAATTACCTTGTCAATGACTTAATATATAGTAATCTTAAATCAAGGAGTATCTAAAGAGATTTAAGGTACTATTAACTGATTTAGCTAGTCATCGTCATTGTTCTATTAAAGCTCTAAAATATATTTCAATTACAGTAAAAAAAAATTAAGAGTTATAAATTTGCCAGCTAGCAAATTAGCATTTTGAAATATACTTTCATGATAAAATTGACAAGTGGAAACAGAAGCAAAGTGTTTATTTAGAACAGCCATACAAATGAATCTTGCTAGTTATTGTTGCCATATTAACATTAAAAGATTTACTGTTGATTTTGATTATTTCTTTTCATAGCATATAGACACAGGGAGAAAATCCCATTGAGTATGCAGACCAAAACTGTCTTTGAAAGTAACTTGTTAACAAAGAATTCACTAATTGCTGTAAATGCTGTGTGACTATTTTACGTAATTTATTATTGTTTTAGCTCAATTTAGAAGAGTTTTTGTTTTGTTCCTAAATAGGTGCAATGTGCTGGTTATCAGAGTTTTTTCCTTATCCCAAAAATATTTTAAATTGCATTGCTAGGCTTATGTTTACTTTTCTATCATTTACAAGTTTGGAAAGTATGAGAACTGGGTATGTTTTGTTTATCATAATGACATTGTGCCTTCATAGTTGAAGTCCTAATTCTAGGTTTCCTTAAAATTTTAAATCATAGAATTATCATTTAAGTCAGATTAACTTTTATGTGACTACTTATTTTATACATATAGAATCTGTTTTGTTCTTACCAAATGTTATTTAAATCTTATTTAGATCAATGAATTTAGTGCTTTCAATGGTTAACTTAAGATTAAGAATATTGAAGGATACACATATGATTATGCGCTCTTAGAGAAAGTTAATGATTGCTGATTTGCTCACTACATTTTCTTTAGCTATTTCTTATTTTATATTAATCATAACTTTTTATCCACCTTGGAAAATGAAGAATTATATCTGAAATTTTTCAGTAACAGAAGATATTTATGAAGAGAATACTATATATCTTTATGGTATTAGGCCCTGAGGGTATAGCAAAATGTAAAAATGGTCTTTGTCCTAGCGACATGTTGATCAAGCTAAGCACATATTTAGTTACGGGCCTCTCCTAATCTTGTCAATGCCACTGGGGGTAGGGAGACACTTAAAAACAACTGTCCTTCAGACCTACTGTTTCAGCCAGGTGGAATATCTAATGTGACCACATTTTTTGATTCCAGCTACTTATACAATAACCATGATTTTTCCCTCCCTAAGGGATAACTCCTTTGATGGTTATCACTGCTTCCTTATATTCTATTACTATATGCTCCAAAGATCACTTTCTTATTTGTTGCTCATTTATTTTCAGCTAAAGTTATGCAAAATGCTAAATATATTTTCAAATCTGTGTTTTAGAAGAGAAGTGTTAGAAAGAAGTCAGTTTTCTAGTCTCATTTAAACATATCAAACACAAGAAAATGACATAAAATTGATGCTTTAGTCTTACTAATTGGGTAACTAGCTATTAATACCATTTTTAAAGCAGTATTGGTGAGGGGAAAGTTAGAAAAGAAAAAATGAAAAAGAATAAAAGGTCGAAATATCAGTAATATCAGTAATTCTTAAGGCATTCTGTAGGCAGTAAAGCAAGCATATTATAATAATCATCTGACAAGCATATTTTAATTTTTTAAAGATGTTATTTATTTATGCATACAAGAACTGGGTACAGACAAGAGGTGTGAGAGTGAGATGATTCACCAGAGAGAGTGGGGAACAGAACAGGCAGATTGACTGAAATACACAGCTGAGGGGAGCAGCAGGCGAGCCAGGAGAGGTCTGCTGCGCCATGTGGGTATCTCCCTGGCTGGGGATAAAACTCGTGCTGTAGCTGCTGATAGCTTCATAGGGTACATCTTAACTAACCCTTGCACCACCAGGGATTCCCACATATTTTAATTTTTATTGAGGTAACATTGGTTTAAAATATCATGTAGGCTTCAGGTATACAACATTATAATTCAAAATCCGTATAATTACAACATAAACACCACCAAAAGTCTAGTTTCCATCCACCACCGTATAATTAATCCATTTTGTTCACTCTCTTTCCCCTCTGGTAACCAAGGTTTGATTTTATTTTCTCATTTGTTTTGTTTCTTTATTTTCCACATATGCACAAAACCATACAGTATATCTCACTGTGTCTGACTTATTTCACTTAGCATAATGCCCATTAAGTTCATCCATATTGTAGAAAATGGCAGAGTTCCATCTTTTTTATAGCTGAATAGTATTCCATTGTACATATACACTACATCTTCTTTATTCATCCATCAATAAAAACTTAGGTTGTTTCGGGCCTCCCCTGGTGGCACAGGAGGTTGAGCGCCGTGCTGTGAAGCTGTCCATAGTCTCTGCAGTGCTGGTTCGATCCCGGCCGGCCGGCAAGGGTCCCACATGGTGAGGCAGACCTCTCCTGTCTCGCTTGCTGCTCCCCTCAGCAGTGTATTTCATCAGTCTGCCTGTTCTGCTCCCCACTCTGTCTCTGGTGAATCCTCTCACCCTCCCACGCATCTGGCCTGTACTCTGGTTCTTGTGTAAATGAATAAATAAATCTTAAAAAAAAAAAAAAAGAAAGAAACTTAGGTTGTTTCCATATCTTTTTTTAAAGATTTATTTACTTATGCATACAAGAACTGGGGTGTAAGCCAGAGGTGTGGGAGGTGAGAGGATTCACCAGAGACAGAGTGGGGAACAGAAAGACAGATGTACTGAAATAACACTGCTGAGGGAAGCAGTGAGCAAGGCAGGAGGGGTCTGCTGTGCCATGTGGGTTGCTCCCTGGCCAGGGGGAGATTGAACTTGTGTGGTAGTGGTTGGCAGTAGTTTGATTGGGCTGTCTTTAATCCTTGTGCCACCAGGGAGGCCCTGTTTCCATATCTTGACTACTAAAAATATTTTGCAATGAATATAAGCATCCGTATATATGTTTGAATTACTATTATCCAGAGAGCATTTTAAATCTATATATATTGTCTGCATTTGTTTTCCACTCTCTTCCCCTATTCCCCCTATTGAGAATCCCTGTGTTACAAATTGGGAGCAACCATTCACAGTTACCTTAGGTGCCAAGGTCCATAGAGCACAGCACCATGAGCATCACCTGTAAACTTGTTAGAAATACAGACTCGCAGCTCCCATCCAAATCCAATGGGCTAATAAGAACATGTATTTAACAAAATCACAGCAGATTCAAACTTAAATTAAAATTGGGAGAACAAAAGTGCATGGTACCTATGTCTAGAAGTTGATTTCTTGGATTTCTAGTTATCTAAAATTTTCAATAATGCTTACATTTATTGAGCACATATAATGTGCTGAGCACAGTGTTCAGCCTTAAGATATTGTGCTCCATTAATCTTCACAATATCCCTGTGAATAATCACTGTCTTATCCTCATTTTACAGCTTAAGTAATGACAAATTAAGTAGCTATTAACTGGTAGAGTTAACAAAAGTGGTCACAGGTGGAGCCAAGATTTAAACACAGGATCTGATTCCCATACTCTTTGCTGCCAGCCCCACGCTCTCTGTTCTGCACCCTACCACCTGCTTTTTAGGACAAATAATTATTGGAGAAATTGTTGAAATCAATTTCTGTTCATCTCATAGAAAAATCAAAGTGTTTTCCAATTTTGTTATAACATTTGCCCCTGTTATTGTTTTATTTTTTATTACACAAAATAATGAAAAATTTTAGAAATTCCTTCTTTAGTTGGAAAGTAAGTACTGAAACTATGATAGCTGATTATTTTAAACTTTAGGTTTGATAGCTGTTTTCCACAAAACTTACCTAAATTTACTGTTTTATTTTTGGTGATCTGATGCTTAAATTCAACAAACCATTCCATTTTAGTACATCAATTCAAATAATAGATCATTCTTCAGCTTTTAATAGAAACTTTTATTTATCTAAAAATGCGACTTAAAAAATTATCAAGGGCCTCCCCAGTGGCGTAGCGGTTGAGCACTGGATTGTGAAGCTGCCTGCAGCCTCTGCAGTGCTGGTTCGATCCCTGGCCATCAGACGAGGGTCCCACATGATGCGCAGACCTCTCCTGCCGCCCGCTGCTCCCCTCAGCAGTGTACTTCTGTCCTTCTGCCTGTTCTTCTCCCTGCTCTGGCTCTGGTGAATTCTCTCACCCTCCCGCGCTTCTGATTGTACCCAGTGCTTGTATAAATAAATAAATAAATCTTTTAAAAAATTATCATCAAATGTAATTATTAACCAGTTAGTTGAGTAACAAGTCATGATTTATTTTAAATCAGTGTCTTGCCCCCAGTGATTCAGTCCCTGAGCAATTTCTCCGATACACGCAGCTTTTCTGAAAGCTGGATCCAACCAAATGTCTGTTTTTGGACAAAAGTTCACGATGTTACTCAAAAGACTAAGGCAAGTATGGGTTCCTTGTGATGATGAGAACTGAGATGTCCTGATTTTCTTAGTTAAAAAGGAATTTCACCAGCTACTTCAGTCTAGAACTTTAAAATGTAGAGGCACACTGACAGTACATGGTCTAACATGTTGTTACAGGTTAGGACAAAATCAAACTACAATGCTGTAATGCCAAGAAGTGGGGCTGGGGAGGGGAAGCAGTGCCCAGGAAACACCCTGAACATTACAGGCAAACTTTTCTAGTGCAAATAACTGATAACGTACCAGTGATTCTTGTACAATCCTTTAGACTCCTGTGATCTCACTTAGCCAACATGTTTTGTTGCTGGGGTTACATATAATCTGGCTAAATATTTCGCTAAATAGTTTTTAAAATCTCACAGTATTTCTTCCAGTAAGCATCATACACTTACAATTTTATCATCACTTTTCTTCAGTTTTTGATTCAAACTCTTCTGTTTATCCAATTCAAATGCATTTTATATGCTTCTAAATCTATGTGCTGTGCTCCTAGAACAGGGATGTTCCATTAACACAGCTCTGGTAATCTAATACTCTTTCCATTCAGATGATGTCACTTTACAAAAATATACCATGATATCTCCCAGCCGTTAACCTTCACACGGTTAATTGCTACTACTTTATCAATCATGAAAAAGAATGGGATGTGATTCCCACACAATGATTTCTTGAATGTATTCAGGCATGAGATCTACCAGGTTATCAGTAGAGAAGCACAAATCTATCCTATTTCTTTTAAATTCCTATTAGGCTAAGCCATATGATGGAACATTATATAGTCATTATATATTTCTATAAATATATGTTTAAAATACAATATATAAGTACATATTTAATATATATATTTACTGGCAAGGAAAGATAATTATAAGTGAAATAGACATAGATCATGAGTATGAGTCAGTGTGTGTGTGTGTTTGATAGATTCTTATGAAAATGCCACTAGGTTTTAAGTTATTTATATTTATGTTCTTTTTTTGCATAGAAGAACTGGGGTATAGGCCAGAGGTACAGGGGGTGAGAGGATTCACCAGACACAGAATGGGGAGCAGAACAGGCAATTTACTGAAATGCACTGCTGAGGGAAGCAGTGAGCAAGACAGGAGAGGTCTGTTGCTTAATATGTGGATTGGCTCCCTGGCCAGGATTCGAACCCAGGCTGTAGTGGTGATAGCACTGAGACTTAACCCTTTGGCCACCAAGAAGACTTTATTGATGTTCTAATGAAACTAATTTATATAAGCACTGATTTCTGAGTAAAGTAACCAACATATATTTTAAAACCAGCATAATTGAAACAGATGGGAAAGACAAGGAAAATTATATAACAAATATTAAAAGCCTTTGAGGGTTATTATGATCAAGGCTGAGATAACAAATGACTTATTAAAATAATTTTATATTTAAATGTCATTAGTTTATAACACTATGTATGTTTGGGGTATATTTTTTTACATTGTATAATTTAATATCTGTATACACTACCTAATAGTCACCACCAAAAGTCTAGTTTCCATCCACACTGTATTACTGACCCCTTTTCTCCATTTCACCTACCCCCTCAAGTCCCTCTCCCTCTAGTAGCCATTTTTCTGTTCTCCATATTTAAGAATTTGGACCTTTTGTTGTTTGGTTTTGTTGGTTTTGTTTCTTTATAACTCACATAAGAGTGAAATATGTTGTTTGTCCTCCAATTCATAGGGTGACTTTTTTAACCTATCATAATATTTATTTTTAATATTCATAAGAGAAATTAATTTTTTAATTAAATTATTTTTATTGAGGTGACTGGCTTAAAACACTATATGTTTTAGGATATCAGTTTACACATCTTCAAATATATATTATAAAACCACACCAAAATACCCCTAATCCTCCATTATAGTTCATTGGACCCCCACCTTTTTTTTATTATAAAGATTTATTTATGCATACAAGAGCTGGGGCACAGGCCAGAGGTGCGGGGGGTGAGAAGATTCACCAGAGACAGAGTGGGGAACAGAACAGGCAGACTGACCGAAACACACTGCTGAGGGGAGCAGCGGGGGAGACAGGAGAGGTCCGCTTCGCCCTGTGGGTTCCTCCCTGGCCGGCCAGGGATCTAACTCATGCTGCAGAGGCTGCAGACTGTCTCATTGTGCGGTGCTCAACCCCCTGCGCCAACAGGGAGGCCCAGGACCCCCTACCTTTTTAACCCTACCCTGCCTACCCCCTATGCCTGCAGTCAGATTTCTAGGATTTGGTTTGGTTTGGTTTGGTTTCTTCTGTGCCTTTGCTTTGTTTCTTTGCATTCTACATATGAATGAAATCATTGGATATTTGTCTTTCTCCTTCTGACATATTTCACTTATAATCCCCTCCAGTATCATCTATGTTGTCATAAATGGCAAGATTTCATCACCTTATAGTTGAGTAGTATTATATCACATAAATATTTCACATCTAATCTAATATGTAATCTATTCATCTGTCATTAGCCATTAAGTGACTTTTTTCTTTTTATTTTTTTTTGCATGTGATTTTAAATTGTCCTATAATGAACCCTTTATTGCTTTTATACTTCTTACTTTGTCTTGGAATTCTGTTGCTTTCCTGCTGACTCACTCTAGATTTCAACACTTAAAGAAAAACTATTAATTTTATGGAAAATAATATTGGCAAATGTGACCTTCTCTCTAATTTATTTTTTTTTCCCATAAGGTATACTGTAACCCACAATGGTCCACAGAATTCAAATCACAATGATATTTTATAGAGAAATCTTCTTATGGAAAACTTATTTTCTATAACGACAAAACCAACAAGAAATAAGGCCAAAAATAGATCTTTCTGATGTACAAATTCTTCTGTATAGCAATACAGAGTACATAGTACAGTTGGGGTATACTGTTGTTGTTTTTAAAAGTAACCACAATCTTCCTGAATAACTCTTCAACTTTAAAACATTTCTCACTTTAAAAAAATCCTCCAAATATATAATGAAAAATATTGATAAAAGACTATGATAACACTAACATGAAGAGATTTGTGCTTCTCTGTGTTCATGGCAGTTATTCTCGATGGCCAACACATGGAACCAGCCTAAGGTGCCCATCAACAGATGACTGGGTAAAGAAATTGTGATATATACACCTGTGTTACTCACCCAGTTAAAAGATGAAATACTGTCTTTTGGGGAATAAATGGATGTTTCTTGAGGTGAAAAATCTGAAAGTGAAAGACAAGTGCCAGATGGTTTCATTCAGCTGTGGAATATAAATAAACAAAGACAGCAAACTGGCAAAATGTAATAAAAATAATTTTTTAGACTCTGAAAACTGTGGTTAAGGTTGGAGAGAGGTGCTAATGTGATAGTGTAGGGTGACTGGAGCTTTGGTGGCAAGTGAATGAAGCAAGTGTGCATGTTGAAGTGGGAGGTTGTGCTCCTAAAAGATTGCTCATTTTCTCCTTCTCTACGGTTGTGTCTACAAGGGTGTGGGGAGACACTGACTGTGAACAGGAAGAGGAAGGGCTCCCTTGACAGTCACTTAGCACAACTAATTCTATGAGGAAAAGTATGTTCTTTATATGGAACAAATGGTTCCGTTCCCTCTATAAACACTCTTAAAATATGATTTTATGTTTTCCCTGTAAATTAAAATGTGACCATATTCACTGAATCACAATCTGTTTGCTTTTCAGATTTGATACATGATAAGTAGATCTCAAACAGCTGAGGTTTTATCTGAATAAGTCCCTGAAGCCATCCCAGAAGGTCTGCATGCAGGTAAATGTCTTACATGTATGGCATAGTATCTGTCAGTATTTATCTCTAATGTGTCAACAGTGGAGGTAACACAAGCTATGCACACCATTGTCTAGCGAGAGAAACACAGGAAGCATAAAAGAATGAAATTCCCTCCAGCAGTTTAAGAACATACATATTTATATTAAATGTAAGCAATGTTTTAACTACCAAGGTAGTTATATGTTGATGATAAATGTTGTGAAAGATTTGCAACCTCTTGCCAAGATCTTATGGCCACAGGTGATTCTCTGAGCAATATTCTCCTTACTATATAGAGTTTCATGAAAATGTTTGTGATTCCTCATGAGTCACCAAATGAGGAGCTGGGTTCTATAATACCCCAGCCCTCAGTTTCAGAAGCACATAAACCTTAAAAGTTGACCTGCTCCCCTCCTGAAAACCCACGCATCTCAGCATCACTCTTACAAATGTCTCCCTTTCTCCTAGGGAAAAGGACAACATGACATTGATGCACCCTTTAAGCCCCATTCAGTCTTAGTAGGCACAGGTCCTCTGGAGTCACACAATGGGATATTATACTCCGAACCTGCAAGCAGCCTGGGCAGCCACGGACTGCTCTATTGGTCCCACTCTGTCAGTTTTCCTGTTGGAGATTGTTTATAAAAACTCTTAGATTTACCCAGCTTACAAGATTATTCTCTACTGGCAAAAATTCATCTTAACAAACAAACCCTCAGCTTTCCAAATTAACAGGGGAAACACTCCCTAGTCTGTCCATACAGAATGAAAAGAATAGCTTGTCCCATCCTAAATATGTTGTGACTGCATTGTATCAAGGTAGAAGACACATAACCTAAGTGGTGGCAGGCATATACATCTAAAGGTGACAATTATTCTTCTTTATTCCAATGCAAGTAGGAAACACTTGCTGGCAGGCACTCCGTGGTAGTGTTAGGAAACGATTTAGGATGGCCTTAACTTGGTGACTAAAATAGTAACATTCAATGGAACTCTGTGACTAGGAATCTTTAAGGGTGCTTTTTAGGTGTAGTTAAGCTAAAGAAGCTGAACCGTGTGTGTGTTTTCAGTAAAATTCCAGCTCTGAAAAAGTTACATTAAATATATATGTCCTAGTCAGGAAGATTTTAAGACTGGAAAGTTTAATTTATATCCAAAGAGGACTGAACAGAAAGAAGCTGCTTATGTCTGTAATATGTTTAAAGCACAAGAAACAAGACGCTAATCCAGGGGTTTCCTGGTGTAAATGATTTTTACAACAGCCTCTCCTGTATTCTGAAAGCCCTTTGTTTCTGAGTAACTTTCACACATTAGTAGCAAAGCTTTCAAAATAACTTTGACAATTTGCTTACAAATAACATATCACTGAAGAAAACAGTGTAAAACTTTTAACTTTTTCAAGCCTTTAAGTTTCAGATGAATAAGCAAAATATGCTTAATTCTTTTTTTTAAATTCTTTTTTTTAAGATTTATTTATTTTATTTATGCAAGCACTGGGTACAGTCAGAAGTGCAGGAGGGCAAGAGAATTCACCAGAGCGAGAAACAGAACAGAGTGATGAAATACACTACTGAAGGGGAGCAGCAGGCGCGGCAGAAGAGGTCTGTCGCGCCATGTGGGACCCTCACCCATGGCTGGAGATCGAACCAGCGCTGCAGAGGCTGCGGGCAGCTTCTCAGCCCAGTGCTCAACCACTGCGCCACCAGGGGAGGCCAAAATATGCTTAATTCTAAGAAATTATTTTTTAAGAACTGAGGCTATATCAATTCTGCCATTTACAAACAGCTTTACCTTTAGTTTCCTGTAAACAATCTCCAACATCCCATCCCAATCCAAAGACACTATATTGAGATATGAAAAGTATGTTCAGAAGGCATTTTAATATACCTTTTAAAAAATTACCTAAAATAAAAAGCTGTTATAAATTTAGGACTACCAAACTCTGCCCTCACATTGATTTAAACCAGTAAAATATAAATAGCATTTTTGTTTTGTAAGACCAAAATAATTTAGGCTGAAATCTACTTATGACACAGGGGGAAAACCCAATTATAACATTTAAAGTAATAAAGACTGTATTCAATGGCTTACAATCTGTAAACCTGTACTAGCCAATATGTTAGCCATTTGCAACTGTGGCTTTTTAATTTAAATATAGAGTAGTTACAAGTATGTGGAACTAAAAATTCATGTGGGTTAGCTCCCTGGGCTGCCAGGGATCAAACTCAGGGATCAAACTTGTGCTGCAGTGACTTGATAGTGCTGTGGCTGTGTCTTTAACCCCTACACCACCAGGGAGGCCCTCTTATTTTCTTTTAATAAATCATGAAGAGGTACACATAATTACAGTTTGATAAAAATGACCACTGACTTTTTATCTTCATCATTGACATCTCAAACTAAGCAAAACTAAAAAAGATGATGTAGGGTCATTTCTCAGAGCTTGTGTTTGCTTCTTTATATTCTGTGAGATTTTATTTTTTCCTTCAATGATAGATATTTCTCATTTTTTTCCTACAGTGATTACAACTGTTTGTTTGTTTTTTTAATTGCGGTGCCAGGCAGAATAAATATTATTTCTTTTTTCTCACTTTTTATAGAAATGTACAAAATATTAGTAGTCCCCATTCTCATTTGCAAAGTAATGTAGTACCAAAAATAGATAATCTATTTCTAATTTTTAATTATTTTAATCACCCTGTTATAATATATTCTTTTTTTGTTCAAAGATCTTTATCTTTTTATTTATTTTTTAATTTTTATTATTTATATATTTTACATTATTTTTCATTTTTGTACAATGTATGCATTTTCATTCTGGTTATAGTCCCCATGAAATTCCCACCACCCACCACCCATTCCCCCATGAACCATCACCTTGGTCCCTTGTGCCTTCCCACCCTTGTTTTGATCCTGTTCCCTTCTGCCCACCCCCTGCAGAATGTCTTTGTTTTATAGTTGCCTGTTGATTTTGATTTTTACTTTATTGCAATTACTTTTTTACCTGATATTCTTAAAGTTCATAATCACCATTTTTCCACTAGTATGATCCCATTAGTAAAATGCCAATCTCAGTTAGTTTCCAGTCTCTTATATCTACTGCTTCAATTACATTTGACTAATGGTTGTGTGTTACACAGGCAAAAAATGAAAACAAATTTGTCTTTCAGTCATTGAACCATCAAGGATTTAAAATGACAATGTAACTAGAAGTAAGAAAGGCATATAAATATTCAGCCAGTATCCCTTTACACATTTTTTATCATATCATTTTCAATAAAAACATATAATCAAATCAAAGTTCAGATGAGTTTTGAATTGTAGAATATGAAGTTTAGAGTCTTACCAATGAAAAAAAAGAAAAGTAAAGTTTATCCATTTGTGGGTTGTTGTGTTTTTCCCCCCATAAACAATTGACTCCAAAAAAACATTGTTCACAATATACAAAAATCTGTTGTGCTCCTATATGAAAACAATTCCATTTATAATCACATCAGTGAGAACTAAATACCTAGAAATAAATGTAAAAAAGAGGTGAAGGAACTGTAAAATGAAAACTAAAAGACACTGTTTAAAAAAATAGAAGATACAAAGAAATTGAAAGATAATTTTCTGCTCATAGATTGGAAGAATTAACATTGTTAGAATGACCTTCTTACCCAAATCCATATTCAGAGTCAGTGCAATCCCTACCAAAATTTTCATGCATTCTTCAAAGAAACAGAGCAAACATACTGAAATTTATGTAAACTCATAAAAGACCCCAAATAGCCAAAGAAATCCTGACCAAAAAAAGGAAAAATGGAGGTATCGTGATCCCAGGCTTCAAGCTGTACTACAAATTTAGAGTAGTCAAAAGAGTATGGTATTGGATATACTTGAACCAATTGAGGGCCAAAAATAAACCCATACTTATATGGATAGTTAATTTGAAAAGAAATCCAGAGTGTGAAATGGAGAAATGAACATCTCTTCAAGAGATGGCGTTGGAAAAACTGGCCAGCCACTTGCACATCAAACACAAAAGTCAGTTCAAAATAGATTAAATATTAGGATTAAGATCTGACTTCATAAAATACATAGAAGAAAACATAGGCAAAACACACTTCAACATTGGCTCCAAAGATGTCTTTAGGGACTGAACTAGGATAAGAGAAACAAAAGAAAAAACAAAACCAAAAAATGGGGCTACATCAAATCAAAAATCTTCTACATAAAGATGTTGTCATTAAAACAAAAAGACACCGTTCTGAATGGGAGAAAAATTCACACATCATGTAACTAACAATGGTTATTATCCAAGATCTACTCAGTACTCATGTAACTCAACAGCAACAAAACAACTCAACTAGAAAATGGGTGGAAGAACTAACTAGCTATTTCTCAGAAAAATACAGTCAGTCAAAAGCCACAGGAAAAAAATGCTTATGAAAAATTGTCATCAGAGAAAAGCAAATAAAAAAATGAGGGGCCTCCCCTGGTGGCGCAACAGTTGAGCACTGGGCTGCGAAGCAGCCTGCAGCTTCTGCAGTGCTGGTTCGATCCCGGGCCACCGGCGAGGGTCCCACATGACACACAGACCTCTCCTGATGCGCCCGCTGCTCCCCTCAGCAGTATATTTTATCAGTCTGCCTGTTCTGTTCCCCGCTCTGGCTCTGGTGAATTCTCTCACCCTCCCGTGCTTCTAACTATACCCAGTGCTTGTATAAATAAATAAATAAATATTTAAATAGATAGACTATAAAGAAGCAAAGCAAAGAATCAGAAGAAACTATACCAAAACAAGCCTTAGAAATATAATTCTGGCTGAACTGAGGCTACCAGAGTGGTGGATGGGGACATTTGAGAATGGGGGATTGGATGAGAGTAACAATGGGGTAGGTGATACTATTGTAAAGAATTTTGGGTGCTTTGGTGGTAGATATGGTGTGATAAAATACATTTGAAGAGATGTGACCCTATACGTTGAAATCATATGAAATATTATAAACCATCATTAGTTCAATAAGAACTAATACAATTTTTAAATTATATAATGGGATAGCCACACTTTATTCAACTATAAATCATTAATAAATGGTAGTTTTTTGTTTCACATAAAGCATAATTATCTATACACAAATGAACAAATAAGGAACCATGGAAATGACCCGATGACTCATAATGCATCAGATTGGTTTGGGGCAATGAAGTAGCAGTAGGGTCTCCCTTGTATTTCTGATGGAATTTGGATTTAGTTAAATGGTTGAATTAGAGAAAACATACAATTTGAATTAAAGAATAATAAACACAATATGTCCCATTAAAGCAGCACTTATACTATGAGTAAAATAGTGAATGTCAATAAATTAATATTTTATGTTAGATCCCATGAGGATATATGACAAGTTTAACAGATTTTATTTGACATCTTAAAATGAAGAGATCTAGTAATCTATTTTATGATTTTATCTTCTAAGATGGTTGTTTTGATATCTTTAACTTTCATATTGAATCAATTTCATTTTTTTCGTTCTGTGGAGTCATTATCAATCTGTCCATACTGATTTTATCAGGAGAAAGTAATTCTGTAATCCTCTTCACCAATTCATTCTAACAATAAGAACCCTTAAGCTAAATAGAAAAATTCATTTCACAGGAAACTTTTATTCAATATGTATAATTAGTTTTAGTTAACTTTATTAATGAAATGTCGCAAATCAATTAGGTTTGCAATAATCAGATGCTGAGGACCCAAGAGGGGCCATTTCTCTCACAAGAGGGGAAGATAATATACAATTATTTGGGAAGTAAATGTAATTAGATTTGATCAGTGGAGTATTTCTGTCTTAATATAGAACACTCATACCCAATCTTGAGTATACATAGTTGAAAAGAGGTAGGAAAAAAAAACAGCGTAACTTATTCAATAGAATTTGTCTTCATGATCCTATTGGTCACAAACTGGTAGTCATAGAGTGGCTTTGAAACCATGGGTAGACAGGTTTTCTTCAGAAAGAGCTGTTTTAAATGCCTTTTCCAAATTGGAATATCTTCAGGGTAGTATGTGACTCTCCTGTTTTTTACAGACCCTGCCACTCCCTAATACTTGTATTGGGTGTACTTTACACATCTATTTAAGCAGTCTGGTAGAATTTTAGTTTGAAGCTGTCAGAACTGATAAGTTTGTTATTGTGCAGGCATGGAGTAATCCTAAAGGATATTTTCCCTCTGACTAAAATAGGAATATAAAAGAAACAGAGTCTGAATCCATCTGAATGTGAAGAAAATTAAGCACAACATATTCCTATTTAGGGTTGCAAGTTGCAATGGATTCTGATGTGATTCATGTATATAATAAAAATTGGACACCTACAGCCTGTCACTGTTCCCAGCACAGAGGACAAAGCGAGCAAGGCAGACCAACATTCCTGGCTCATAGAACATATATCCTACTTCATGTAGACAGAAAAACAATAAAGTAAAATTATAATATGTTGGATAACATATAGAATGGAAATTGATTGTGGAAGCAGTGAAAGGGGAGAGCATGGTTTTAAAACGGTTAGTAGAGACAGTCTCCTTGGTAATAAGGAAAGAACTATGTGGACATTGGGGGAAACTTGCTCTCTGCAAAAGGCACACGTAACCAAAGACCATGAGACTGTACCAGACAATATATACTGGTATATTTATATTCAAGACTCAGCTAATAGGTCAGTATCCTCAGAATTTACAAAGAAAGAATGGGTAACAAAAGACATCAAGTATTAACATCTGAATTGACATAGAAGAAACTAGAAATTGCAGAAATGTGATATTTAGTGTGGATGTTAAATGAACTTTTAGTAGTGAACATTATATATTACATACAGAAATTGATTTATAATGATACATACTCCAAACCTACATACTGTTATAATACAATGTTACTTCGATTAACAAAACTTTAAAGAAAGAGAAAATATAACAGGGACCTCTCTGGGTGCACAAGGTATTAAGTCACAGCACTATGAAGTTATCTGCAGCCTCTACAGCATGAGTTCGATCCCCAGGCGGCCCGGGAGCTAACCACGTGGTGCGACAGACATCTCCTGTCTCGCCTGCTGCCCCCCTCAGCAGTGTATTTCAATATATCTGCCTGTTCTGCACCCCATTCTGTCTCTGGTGAACCTCCCCACACCTTTGGCTTGTACCTCAGTTCTTCTATGCATAAATAAATCTTAAAAAGAGAGAGAAATATAATAAAGAATGAAGTGGTTTAAGGACTTAAATGTTTCACCATATGGTGACATGTTTCAAAATTAGAATTTTAAAAAGATGTCAGGCTCATGAGTCAGTTCGTAATGGCCGATTCTGTGGCTGCAACTCAAACTCTAGTCATTAGAAATCTGTGTTTGCCATTAGTTTCTCCTGGACAACCAGCTGCCTTGTTCGGCACCTTTGGTATACTTCAGAACCACTTTGCTTATCACTGACCTATAATCCCATGACTCTGGACCTGAAAATAGAATTTCTCAAGTAATAATAGAGTTAGGGAAGCACAAAATTGCTAGTAGACTATTTTTAGTTAAAGAATATCAGTACTTCACTGTGCTGGAGAACTACTAAATGCAAAATAATCTCATTTGTATTATTCCATTTAAACTATTTAATCTTCTAGTCCAACAAAATGAAAATTTTAAACAGATACTTTGGGATTATATATGGCATCTATCTATATATAACTAGGAATAAAATATTTTAATGAAAAGTTTCAAATTTAACCAAGTCTAAACATTGATACTCTGAATAACAAGGACTAATCCTAACTTTGTATTATTTTTATTGGTATTGTTTTCATATAATACCAATGCTTTTTCCTGGTATTGCTGTTCTTCAAGATTTCCCAAGAGAGTTAGGGAATAAGCATATTTAACAATCTGTGTTTGCAGGTTGAAAATAAGGAAATGAAGACTAATAGTTTCTCTCCTGCTAATTTGATTTTTGTATAGTTCCCTTCATATCAGCTTTGACCAAGGACTTAGTGACTATTTCCAGCAGATGGGACCAAGGAAAAACAAGCATCTATAATATTATGCTTCCCCCTAATGTTCTGATTGTCTATACACCTTCACTAGAAACTTCCCCAAGAATACGAAATGAGACGTAATCATGAGCAGAATAAGAAAAAAAAAAAAAAAAAAGCAGCTTCCTTTATCTTAGAAAAGCATTACCCAATGACTGAGAAATTTCATGGCCTGAAAGGTTTTGAAAATAACTTGATTTCCAATCAAACAAATGTCATTATCCTTAGTTATTCTCACTGCTTTTGTCAAATAAGATTTTATTGATTTTGTTTTTAAAGATTTATTTATTTATGCATATAAGTACTGGGGCACAGGCCAGAGGTGTGGGGGGGGTTGAGAGGATTTACCAGAGACAGAGTAGGGAACAGGCCGACTGACTGAAATATACTGCTGAGGGGAGCAGCAGGTGAGACAGGAGAGGTCTGCTGTGCCATGTGGGTTAGCTCCCTGGCCAAGAATTGAAGCCATGCCATATTGGCTGGCAATAGCTTGATAGTACTGAGACATAAACCCTCTACCAGTAGGGAGGCCCATGTTTCAGTGTTTTCTAAGTCATTCTAAACTTGGTTAAATTAATCAGTAATTAGATACTGTTATTCATTGGAAACATTTTAATATAAAAAAATTAGACTTTAGAAAACTTGGTTTACATTTGAGTAATTCACTAAAAATAGATATCATGTATAAAAACGTATGGCTTTATGACCCTTATATATGATGGCATTTAATCTAAGTTAATCACATTCCCCTGAGCTTAAGAGACCTTATGACTAGTTCTAAACAACAAGTATGCCAACTTGACTCCGGAACACTTTTAACCCAGATGACAACAATAACAATATAGTAATCGCTATGCCACAATGGCTCTTAACCCCAAACTGTGTCATGTCAAAAGGCTTTATCAGCAAATTGAACTGGATTCTATTCAGAGAACCAGGTTGGTCTGAGCAAAGCTAGAGAAGAGATGACCCACAGTGTGGCAGGTGCCCCTTTCTGAGTTCTCCACCGGGGGATTCTTGTCCTCCTCTATAGCACGACTCAGTGGTACTCCTTTTCTTCTCCCCTAACACCACAATGGAACCACACTTACCTCCTAAAAGCCCTGGTCTCATAGAACTAAAAAGGAGTCCCCTGAAATGGGGTCATGCTGAGTTGACAGAAAGACATGGGGTTCAGTCCTTAATTGCCGGTGGATGACAAGCTCTCTAAACTGAAACAGAACCTAAAGAGAACTACTTCTGGTATAATTTCAGGCCTAGGACTGGTTACTAGTATCAAGAGTTATTTATAATTATATAGGAATTTATTCCCAGTACCACTTATGTCACTGGCATCCTGTACAATCTGCCGTGTAAGGAACTGAACATTTTGAGAATACACATTACTCTAAATGAGGGTTTTCTTTTTCTCACATAAAAACATGAAAGCTGGTTTGACTTGATACAAACTTCTGTCCAGACAAGTGCCTCTGATATCAGGAAGTTTGTGCCTCTTTTGTAACTCTGGTGTATGTCCTTGGAAATTGCAGCATAAAGGCCAAACAGCCAAAGCCTAGCCCTTCTGTGAGTTAAACCTTTCAGTTGTCTTCAGAATCTGATCGTGGTTCTCTTCGGTGTCATTTAAAATACAGCAATTTCAGGGCTCCCCTGTGGCGCAGTGGATTGAGCGCTGTGCTGTGAAATTGTCTACAGCCTCTGCAGTGTGGATTCCCTCCCGGCCAGCCAGGGAGAATCTCACATGGTGCAGCAGACCTCTCCTGTGCACCCGCTGCTCCCCTCAGCAGTGTATTTCTGTTATCTGCCTATTCTGCTCCCTGCTCTGTCTCTGGTGAATCCTCTCACCCTTCTGCACCTCTGGCCTGTACCACAGCTCTTGTATAAAAATAAATAAATCTTTCAAAAATAAAATACAGCAGTTTTCATTCTAAATTCCACTGGTATTGGGAAGACAAGCTAAAATAATACCTGTAGTTTAATCAGCATTCTGTCCCTAATAAAGAACTGTTAGTCATAGCTCCCTTCAAACCCAACTCCCACAGATTTTTCCTCTGAATGGTGATACACTATATAGTATTTTAAGGAAAATAAACATTTCTCCATCACTAGGGGTGGATTAATTAAAGGATTGAAAACAGCATTTTAAGCATGATCACACTTCTTCAGTTTGCTAAGGTTAGACAGATTCTTAACTTCAGTATTTTAACTGCTCTGAAAATAATTTCTGTCTTTGGTTGATTCCTATTTCAATGCAGTACCTTGTCTTCTTAATCTGATAGGGTCACAAATGTAAGTCATCTTCCTGGTCAGAAAAAAAAAAAATCTAAAAAAGCAGAATCTCCTGAGCCTCCCTGGTGGCACAGGTGGTTGAGCGCAGCGCTGTGAAGCTGTCTGCAGCCTCTACAGCATGGGTTCGATCTTGGCCTGTGGGGAGATACCCACGTGGTGCAGCAGACCTCTCCTGGCTCACCTGCTGCTCCCCTCAGCAGTGTATTTCAGTCAGTCAGCCTGTTCCATTGCCCGGTCTGTCTCTGGTGAATCCTCTCACCCTTCCACACATCTGGCATGTACCCCGGTTCTTGTATGCATGAATAAATAAATCTTTAAAAAAAAAAAAAAAGCAGAATCTTCTCACTTAGACACAAAAATAAAAATTTCTCAAATCCAGATATGAATCATTGGTGAAACTCTCCCAATTTAGGTATGGCTTCTTCCACAGAATCTTACTTCTCACAGCACTACTTTTCTGTAACTGTGATTCTTATCATTCTATTATATTGCTGTTTTATGTAGACATAAAGAAAATACTAGTTAACATCTGTTTCTTTTGTTGTTGCTGTGATAACACTGTTTGGCAACACTATAAAATTCAAAGGTATAGGATCACACCCCTTCACATGTATGCAGACACACACCAAGGCACCCCGAGTCCTCCAGCATCATCAGTTGGGACCCTACCGCATAATTGAACACTTCTTGGGTCAGATATCGAGTAAATTGCTTTATCTATGTTTTCTTACCTAATTATATTACCAAAATATACACAAACTCTATAGGCTAGATTCTCTTACTAGCTAACAAATGCCAAGATCAGATTTGGAATTTGGGGCTGAATCCAAAACCCTGGTTTCTGGTAATTTCTCTCCCATCTGTAAGCCATCAGATTTTCCAAGTCCAGGATCTTCCTGTTGCTGTTTATTTAACTGCAGCATTATCAGCATTTTGTACATATATATATATATATATATATATATATATATACACACACACACACACACACACACACACACAAGGGAACATTACTGATATTCAATTACAGTCTTATACTGATATTGGGTACAAGTATAAGCTACTGTCATTTTGAATATTAGTAGAAGAAACAATATCTCTGGCTAGAATGTTCAGGATTGGATAAAGCAGTTTTTTTTTTTTTTGTCACATATCGGTGAGAAAATTGTTAATTTATATGCCACTAGCCTTATGTAGAAATGCAATAAGAAATGAAGAAAAATTTAACTACTTTAAATAATGTGGTCTATAATACAAATATGGTGCTGTTTTCTTAGTTTGGAATTAGCTTTCTTCTGCTGTTGAATTTATATTTGGATTATATAGACAAGCAGGGTAAGACATTACTGAAATTATCCTTGAATTCAAGCTTTGAGATCTATATAAAACACTAGGCTATTTGCCTGCAAATTCATAGAAAACACTTTTTTTTTAAAGATTTATTTTTATTTTTTATTTATACAAGCACTGGGTACAGTCAGAAGCGTGGGAGGGCGAGAGAATTCACCAGAGCCAGAGCGGGGAGCAGAGCAGGCAGAAGGACCGAAGCACACTGCTGAGGGGAGCAGCGGGCGGCAGGGAGAGGTCTGCGCGCCATGTGGGACCCTCCTTCGGTGGCCGGGGAGCAGCCAGGGATAGAACCGGCGCTGCAGAGGCTGCGGGCAGCTTCGCAACCCAGCGCTCAACCGCTGCACCACCGGGGAGGCCCAGAAAACACTTTTTAAAAGGATCAGGATAGGTTATTTTCCCCTGTTAAATATTAGCCTTTGAAATGAAGCCAGCTTATCTGCTAAATAACACTTGCAAATTGTTGTGTTTTAATAAGGTGACAGGCACAGAGAAGCCACACTAGATCTGCTTATGCTTTTGGAGGCATATAGGACAGGACCATTATGCAATGATGCCTTTTAAAAGAAGGGAGCTGTAGACTACACCTTGCCTGGCAACAAATGTAGCCATTTACTCCAAATGCAGAAGTAATTAGAATCTATGAAAATCTAGCATCAGAATCCCAAACCCCTGGTGCAATACAGTAAATTGCAGCTTTTATGTCTTTTCAACCATTCCATTTAAATATGTGAATATATGAGGACATAGTGCTTTAGGATGCCTGCTCCTAATACTATGAAAATGTTTCATCACTACTTTTTTTTTTCTTTTTTGAATTTAATTTTTGATTGAAGTAACATTGCATTATGACATTTTGTAAGTTTTAAACATGCATCATTAAAAATTAATGTGTGTGTATATATATATTTCTTTAAGTTCACCATTGAAAGTCTAATTATATTCTCCACCATATAGTTGATCCCCTCTACCTGATTTATCCATCCTCTTCCCATCCCATCATTATTAATCAGGGATCCAAACAGGACACCTCATTGTTAGACTTCTGGGAGGATCAGAGCCTACATAGCAACTCTCAGGTTGCAGACCCCAGTGGACTGCTTTAGTGAAAATCCTCAGGTAAACAGGAAACATAGTGACAACTTGTAGGACCAAATTTAGTAGATACCACTAATAATCATCAACTCTAATATAGCTTTAACCAGGCAAGCCCAGTTGCATATAGTTTATAAAATTGCAACAGAGCCCTATAAAGTAAACCTGAAAAAAATATTTTAATGTATTTCTTTTTTTTTAAAGATTTTTTAATTTAAATATTTTATTTTACATAATTCTTACATCTGTTTTCATCTTTGCACAATGTATACATTTTCATTTTGGTTATATTCCCCATGCAATTGCACCTCTCCCCTTATTTTGACTCTAGTCCTTCCTTTCCCGCCTCTCTGTCTCCCCTGCCACCCACATAGTGTGTCTCTGATTTATAGTTGCTTGTTGATTTTGATTTTTACTTTGTATTGATTAGTATTTTTCCTGGTCTCTTATTTAGGTTTTCTAAATTCCTGCTATGAGTGAGACCATTAGGTATTTTTCTTTTTCTTTCTGACATTTCGCTGAGCATGATCCCTTCCTGCTCCATCCATGTTGCTGCAAACTGCATGTGTTTACCTTTTTTGATTACTGAGTAATATTCCATTGTGTATATATACCACATCTTTTTGATCCAGTCACCTATTTTTGGGCATTTGGGTTGTTTCCATAGCTGAGCTATTGTAAACAGTGCTGCTATAAACATAAGGATGCAGGTGCCCTTTGGAATTAATGTTTCTGTGTCCTTTGGGTAAATACCTAGAAGTGGAATTGCTGGATCATATGGAAGCTCTATATTTAGTAGGTCAAGAAATCTCCACACAGCTCTCCATACTGGTTGGACCATTTTGCACTCCCACCAGCAATGCTGGAGAGTTCCTTTTTCTCCACAACCTTGCCAACATTTGGTGTTGCTAGTTTTTTTTAATATGTGCCATTCTCACTGGTGTAAGATGGTATCTCATTGTAGTTTTGATTTGCATTTCCCAACACTAACAATAAAGGAATGATCACAAAAATCTACAAAGAGCTGATGAGACTCAACAAAAACAAAGAAAACAATCCAGTCAAAAAATGGGCAGAAGAGCTAAAAAGAAACTTCTCTGAAGAAATGCAAATGGCCAACAGGCATATGAAAAAATGTTCAACATCACCTTTTTTAAAGATTTTTTATTTATCCATACAAGAGCTGGGGTACAGGCCAGAGATGCCAGGGGTGAGAGGACTCACCAGAGACAGAGTGGGGAATAGAACAGGCAGACTGACTGAAATACACTGCTGAGGGGAGGTGTGGGTGAGACAGGAGAGGTCTGCCTTGCCATGTGGGTTGCTCCCTGGCTGGCCAGGGATCGAACTCATGCTGCAGAGGCTGCAGAATGCTTTATAATGTGGTGCTTTACCCCTTGCACCACCAGGGAGGCCCCCAAAATATTATTTTTTAAACTTAATCTTGAATGACCAAAAAAGGTCATTTAAAAACCCTCATATAAGTAGTAAAATTGGTGTTTTAATGAACTAAACTGGAAGTTAAACTAAACTTTTGTGGCAACAAGAAATGCTTTAAAAATTCAAGACACAAAGATCTTAAAATACATTGGGGAAAAGATCTATTTTTGTTCCTCTGTTTTATGAGTGGCCATTGATTTCAAAATTTCAGAACATGAACATGTGCTGAACTGTCTTACAGAAGGAATAGGGGTGACACAGCTCTCTTCTTATTGGAAGCATTCCTATTACCTTTTCTCCTTTCTTTCCTTAAGTGTTTGATTCTTAGTCTCTGTGCTTTGTATTTACAGTTTTTAAATCTTAGAACATAGTAGTGGGTATTGAAATTGAAAACTGAAAATCTCAGTCAGTTGGATATGTTTTAAAATAGGTAATACCGACCTCTAGTGTTTGAACAGTTTGAAAACCTCTGCAAGGAAAGGAAATTGTTTGGCAAAGGAGGAAAAAAAATGCTAGTTATAACTAGTCACAGTGCCAAATTCACATTTTTCATACAAAATAAAAAAAAATTTAAGAATGTGCTTAGAGGAAAAGTGAGAAACTTTCCATCAATTCTTCTCAAACAAGCCAGGACCCTCCCAACCAAAGTCCCAGCACCACTTCTGGATCTGTATTGTTTTTCTTCTAAAAGATTTGCATCCCGTTCCGCTGTTGTATGAATGGAGTTGACAGATATTTGTGTGATGTAAAATAGATTTTCTTTCCCTTGATAAAAATTTTTGCCTTCTTGGGACTCTTCTTCCTCTGCATTGCAAAGAATCCCTGTGAAAAATGCAAGAGACCCTCACATAGCAGTAGATTGCCTGTCCTGGTTCAGGTTCTCTCCAGGGACAGACACACCCCACTGGAGTGCTCCGTGATAGGGGCAGTTTTCAGTAAACGTGAGGAGCAAATTACTAGATCCATGTATAAGCAAAAGCGATTGCAAAACACCCTTCTAGACTAGCACTACTCTAACTTGAATGGGTACACAAACCTCTGCAGAATCTTGTTAAAATGTGGATTCTGCATCAGTAGGGCTGGGGTGGGGTCTGAAATTGCTT
This sequence comes from Talpa europaea, assembly GCF_964194135.1. Classification (NCBI taxonomy): domain Eukaryota; kingdom Metazoa; phylum Chordata; class Mammalia; order Eulipotyphla; family Talpidae; genus Talpa; species Talpa europaea. The sequence continues at coordinate 59,675,810 of NC_140070.1, forward strand.
TGCTAATCCTGTTCCTCCTTGTCTACACAGAGATCATCCAGAGGCTATCCCATCCCTCCATTTTTATGATTCATTTTGTTTTACTGACTTCATTTTTTTCCCTTTAATGCATTTGTTAAAATATGTTTCTGGAATATATAAAAGATCTAAAATTTTCTTTCATTTGAATTTGTACAAATATGACTGGGACCCTAACATTCAAGTTTTGTCATGTGATTTTACATTTTAAAAAGGGTTTCAGTGTCATCTTCTTAGCTTGGTGACTTCATGATGGTTGTAAATACCTCAACTCTTGTAGCCACAATTAAATATTGGAAGACATATCGGAAGACTGGGATAAGTTCATGTTTTCTACAAGTTGAAAACTAGTAAGGACCAAAGTAATGTCCCCTTATTAAAATCAGACAGAATAAAAAGCACAAACTGAAACCATAAGAGTAAACAGATCAGAGTAAAACATGAGAAAACATTTTTAAAATGAAATCTATTATAATTTCATCATTTAAATAACCTCCTATCATAGCATGTTCTCAACCTTAATTTTGAAATCTATAATTTTAGAACATATGTCATGTAGCAGTCTTTGAAAGCCTTTTGCAAACTTTTAACATCTAGTTTCAAATCAAAAATAATATATTAACAAGCTGTGGCATGGAGGGAGTACATAAATTATCATCATTGCCCTGCATGAACAGTAATCCACAGGTTTGGTTCAGACATGACTAGATGAAATAATTAACTATGTACAGTACTTAACAGTATAAAAGTAATTAATCTAGCTGCCTCGTACTGGTTTGGCCAAAATAAACATGCAATAAAAATGCATCAAATTTTATTTTTCACTCACGTAACAACTTCAATTGAAATTAACCACTGTGGAAAGCTGTGTGGAGATTTCTGGACCTACTAAACATAGAGCTTCCATATGATCCAGCAATCCCACTCCTAGGTATTTACCCAAAGGACACAGAAACATCAATTCCAAAGAACACCTGCACCCCTATGTTTATAGCAGCACTGTTTACAATAGCTAAGCTTTGGAAACAACCCAAATGCCCAAAAATAGATGACTGGATCAAGAAGATGTGGTACATATATACCATGGAATATTACTCAGCATTCAAAAAAGATAAACACATGCAATTTGCAGCAACATGGATGGCGCTGGAAGGGATCATGCTCAGCGAAATAAGCCAAAAAGAAAAAGAAAAATACCGGATGGTCTCACTCATAGCAGGAATCTAGAAAACTTAAATAAGGGACCAGGAAAATGAATATAAGAAAGTGAAAATCAAAATCAACAAAAAACTATGAACCAGAGACACTTTTAGGGGGGCGGGGGCGGGAACGGAGGGATTGGGGTCAGAATGGGGGGGCTGCAATTGTATGGGGAATATAACAATAAAATTTATTAAAAAAATAAAGATTTTATTTATTTATTTATTGATACAAGCACTGGGTACAGTCAGAAGCGCGGGAGGGTGAGAGAATTCACCAGAGCCAGAGCGGGGAGCAGAGCAGGCAGAAGGACCAAAGTACACTGCTGAGGGGAGCAGCGGGCGGCAGGAGAGGTCTGCGCGCCATGTGGGACCCTCCTCTGGTGGCCGGGGAGCAGCCGGGGATCGAACCGGCGCTGCAGAGGCCACGGGCAGCTTTGCAACCCAGCACTCAACCGCTGCGCCACCGGGGAGGCCCCAATTGAAATTTTAATATGTCAAAAGAATGATATCTTTCCTTTGAAAATTGCTTTCTTTTCAAATGCTAATGTATTGATTCTAAGCTGGTGAGTTTCCATATACTTATAGTTTTAGGCAGGTGTTTTCAATTAATAGTTTTATGTATTCTGCCTCATGGGAATTTGGCAAGAATGATTATTATAAATTAAGGTATAAATAAGAAAAAAATTATTTTAAACCACAAATAACATAGATTTACTGGTGGTACTACAAACTTGAGATTTAGCTTTGGCAAAATATTTCAGGGAAATGTGTTTGTTTGGTGGGTTCTGAGACAAGGCAAATAGTTCTTTGGTATATAGCCCTTGACCAGCAGGCCCAGAGGGTAAAGTCAGGGTCATTGGTTGTCATGAGGCAAATATCTCTGTAGGGGAAGAGAAAGTTCTCAGATGATTCCTGCTAGAAAGGAAGTTCAACCAGTGCAGGCTCATTTTTTTATTATTTTTTATTATATATATTTTATATTTTATTTTATATTATATATATATTACATCATTTTTCATTTTTGCACAATGTATGCATTTTCATCTTGGTTATAGTCCCCATACAATTCCCAGCCCCCTTGTTTTGATCCTACTCCCTTCTCCTCCTTCTCCTCCTCCCCGTAGTGTGTCTCTGGTTTATAGTTGCTGTTGATTTTGATTTTTACTTTATTATAATTAGTCTTTTTCCTGGTCCCTTATTTAGGTTTTCTAAATTCCTGCTATTAGTGAAACCATCCAGTATTTTTCTTTTTCTTTCTGGCTCATTTTTAAAAATCTGCTTAGTGTTTGGGTATACCTTTGCCTAATTTTATAGACTATGACATGTTCCCCTCTATATGACTTCTTTGATTAATCCTTGTATGACCTGACCCTTAAGTGACATAGGTTTGACTTCACAGGCCAATTTGCATGCAGATATTTTATAAATAGATATAAACTTACCATCTGGATAAACATAATACTGTAAACGTACTTTCTCTTCCTTATGATTTTACTATCATTTTCTTTTCTCTAGCTTACTTTATTCTAAGAATTCCTTTATAGTACATATAAAATACAAAGTATGTGTTGATTGTTATCTGTAAGGCTTCTGGCCAACAGCAAATTATTGGTTAAGTTTTGGGGGAATCAAAAGTTATAAGCATATTTTTGACTGTGTGGTGTTGGGAGAAGGTGGTTCGCCCCCCCTAAACCATGCTTTGTTCAAGGGTCAACTATAATATCCCCATTTCATAAATGGGCAGAGGATGAAGCTGAGAAATTCTTCCAAAGTCAAATAGCACAAGATGTAGGGTACAACTCAAACTCAGAGACCTCAGCTTTCAATCAAGATAGAGTATCTGGGATTCAGCTTCTCACTTAGACACCTACCAAAAAAAAAAATGTACATGTATGTGAAATAATGGTTTACAAGGCAGTGGGCATTATGCAACAAAGATCAGTGGTCTCCGAGAGATGGGAAACAAATGAAATGAGCCTTATGATTGCTTCGGCTCACTGCCCAGAGGGAGTTTACAGCCATGACCCAGAGAAGAAGAACCCAGAAGGAGCTCCCAGGCCTCCCTCAGTTGAGGCCTCCCTCAGTTGATGGTGGTACAGAGAGACTAGGTATTTAGCATTTGCAGGGCAGAGTACCAGCTCTTACAAGAGCTCAGAGAGCCACAAAGGCTCCTCCTTGTGTTTCAGTGCATGTGTGTGATTAATCACTCACAGGGATTAGGGGAAAAGTCCCAAGAGAGCATCTGGCACCAGAAAATAATTATTGTTCCCACTACCCAGAGTGGAGAACCTTATAATTAAGGGGACATCAAACAGTATACTCAGAGTTTTACCTCTGAAATGGGAAAAAATTGACCCTCAACCAAATGCTGCTCTGGTCACATTAAAAAACCAGATCTGACAAGAAGTGACTTATCTGCTTCCCACAACAAAGCTGATGAATTTTTATAGGAATACAGAAATATCCAACACCCAGGAAGGCAAAATTTACAGTTCCTAGCAACCATTCAGAAATCACCAGGTCGGCAAAGAAGCAGGAAAGGTCAATCCATAAAGAACAAAAGCCACTCCATAGACACAGACATAGCAATGGCACAGATTCTAGAATCAATTCTCAAGGAGACCAAACCGAATGGTTGTTATAACTATTCCCTATGTTCAAAGATTCCAAATATGTAAGAAGGATGGAACATGTTAAGTAGAGACATGGAAGATATAAAAAGGACTGAAACTGAATTTATAAAAATGAAAACTTTAATGTCTAAGATGAACACTCACATCAAGACTCAAATGCTAAGACCATGTTCCTTCCACAGCTCCACAATATTCTTCCCTAGAGCCTGAGTTTGATCCCAGCAACTTAATATTTAATATGTGCATAGTACAAAAAAAAAAAAAACCCAAGAGTGTTTCCTTTAAGAGGACTATTAGAGGCTGAAGAAAACAGAGTTCCTGAACCGATATGTGGGCCTTTTCCTATTTCCCTTTAGTCCCCACTGGCCTATATCTGATTCATGGAACAGACTCACCACTCCCATGGACTAGCACTCACTCAGCACAAAGACTGCTCAGTAAAGGAACAAACCTCAAATGACACCTGTTGAGCTATAATAAAGTTTATCATAAGACCTCCACTTCTTTTTTTTCTAATTTTTTAAAATAATTTTTGCATCAATGTTCATTTTTATTTTTAATTTTTTTAATTATGTAATCAGATTAGTCTTTTTTTTAAAGTTTTTATTGATTTATTTATGCAAGCACTGGATACAGTCAGAAGCGCAGGAGGGTAAGAGAATTCACCAGAGCCAGAGCGGGGAGCAGAACAGGCAGAAGGACTGAAGCACACTGCTGAGGGGAACAGCGGGCGGCAGGAGAGGTCTGTGCGCCATGTGGGACCCTCACCCGGCGGCCGGGTATCGAACCATCTCTGCAGAGACTGAGGGCAGCTTCACAACCCAGTGCTCAACCTCTGCGCCACCGGGGAGGCCCCATTGTTCATTTTTAAAAAATATTTGCTTGCCCCCCCCAACCCCTCAGGTGTAATCCCCACAGAGTTTCCTTCACCAATGCACCTGTGCACCATCACCTCAATCCCCTGTGCTCTTCTCTCCTTCCCTCTGATCCCTCTCCCACCTCCTCCCCTGCAGGATGTCTCTGATTTATAACTGTCCATTTTTGCTTTGTTGTGTTTCGTACTATTATTATTTTATTACACTGATGTCTTATTTGGTTCCCCTATATTCCTGCTTTAAATGAAACCATGTGATATTTTTCTTTTTCTTTCTGGCTTATTTCACTGAACATCATTCCTTCTAGCTCCATCCACGTTGCTGTGAATGGCATGAGTTTATCTTTTTTGATTGCTGAATAATATTCCATTATGTGTATATACCACATCTTCTTGATATAGTCATCTATTTTTGGGCATTTGGGTTGTTTCTAGGTTTTACCTATTGTAATTAGTGCTGCAGTAAACATAGGTGTACAGGTGTTCCTTTGAATCAGTGTTTTTGTGTCCTTTGGGTAGATCCCTAGGAGTGGAATTGCTGGGCTATATGGTAGCTCCATTTTTAGTAGACTGAGGAACTCCGAACAACTTTCCATAGTGGTTGGACCAGTTAGCACTCCCACCAGCAGTGTAGGAGAATTCCTTTTTCACCACATCCTCGCCAACATTTGTTGTTGCTTGTTTTTGTTTGTTTGTTTGTTTGTTTGTTTGTTTTGATATGTGCCATTCTTACTGGTGTAAGGTGGTATCTCAGTGTGGTTTTAATTTACATTTCCCTGATTATAAGGGATTGGGAACATTTTTTCATATGCCTGTTGGCCAGTTGCAATTCCTCTTTGGAGAAATGTCTTTTAAGTTCTTCTGCCCAGTTATTGACTGGATTGTTTATTTTGTTTTTATTGAGTTGTGTGAGTACTTTGTATATTTTTGTGATCAGTCCCTTATCAATTGACTAGGGTGCAAAGATTTTTTCCCAATCAGTGGGGTATCTCTCTGTTTTGGTTAATGTCTCTTTTTCTGTACAAAAGTTTTTCAGTTTGATGTAATCCCAGGTGTTTATCTTTTCCTTGACTATCTTTGCTTTGAGTGATGAGATAAGACCTCTGCTTCTATCTCTGTTTTCTGTTTGACTTTGAAAGAAGCTGCTCAAGTTCTAGCTTCCATTTTAATTTTCTTTATGTGAAGAGACCACATTTTTTTGCTTTTTCAAATTACAGAGTTTTCAATGTCAAACAGAAAACAGAGATAAGTCCTCCACTTCTATCTCTGTTTTCTGTTTGACTTTGAAAACTCAGTAATTTGAAAAAGCAAAAAATGTGGTCTCTTCACATTAAAAAAAAAATTAAAATGGAAGCTAGAACTTGAGCAGCTCCTTTCAAAGTCAAACAGAAAACAGAGATAGAAGTGGAGGTCTTATCTCATCACTCAAAGTTGGAATTGCTAGGTCATATGGAACAATGAGGCAGGGAGGTGAGGTCCAGGCTGCTGTTCTGAGACAGCTCTTAGTCTCAGAGAGGCTAATCTCATGCTCTGTGAACCACAGTCAGACTCTCTGAGGGCAGCAGTGAACAGAAGCACCTCCCTACCACCTCTGAATTTTTTCACTGTTTCTGACTTCTAGGTCATGGATTATTGTTGAACTTGGAAATGGGTGGGGAGGGGAGAGATATCTAACAAAGGTGTGCTTCAAGCATTTAGTGTAATATAAAAACATAAGAAAGGGAATCTGCAGCATCTGGTAGTGACTTGGAATCTGTTTTCTCAGTTGTAAAATTAAGTCATTGGCATGGATCCTAAGCCATAAATTGGCAGCCCTTGGACCAGATTTGATTTGCAGAAAAGTTCTGTTTAATAACACACAGTGTTTTGTTTTCATTTGCATTAGTTAAAAACATTTCAAAGTAGGTATCTCATATAAAATTTGAAATTTCCAGCTTACCTAAAAAATCAAGTCCTGTGTCTCCCTGTAATCATAACTAATGCAATTAATTGTAGCTAAGAAATGACTCTCTTTCCATTCCCAAACCCTTCACCCATCTCCTCTGAGAAAGGAGGAAGTGCCCTCCACTCACCACCATGCTCTCTTCACCCAACTCTCTTACTCCAAGTCTCTCTCCGTATTTGAATATGTGAACTCTGAGCATGTAATTTCTAGGAAGCATTTCAGCAATTAAATGTTGTGAATCTCTGACTTACGTTGTTTCAATAAACAACAGAGACTGTAGAGAATAATAGCTCAACTACATTATAGAGTAAGATAGACTTGACTTGGATAACCCAACAATAAAAGCACCAGTAACAATATAGTAATTGTGTATGTTTACAAGATAAAGGACAAACATTAATTCCTGTATGTCTCTGAAGAAAGGTAATAAATTTGACTGATAAATTTCCTTCTATAGTAGCAGTTTCTGTGACTGTTTGATCCACGGTAAGATAAAGTTACTCTCCGAACCTAACTTGAAAGTCCATAACTACAGACTTTTTATGTAAAGAACATCTTTTATGGTGTAACATAAACATAAATATAGCTTAAAGTCTAGAGAATGATTAAGTTGATCATGGACTGAATACAGTCAGTATACATGTGCATTACTATTCCTTCTAAAATAGACTGATATAGATTTTAAAGACTTTTCTCTTCCGTGAAGATGTACAAAATTATTAGCATATTGTGTTATTTTCACAAAGTTCTAATGAACTTCACAAATCTGCTTGCTCTATTCTGAGTGCAAAAATATTTAGCCTAATTTGTTTTTCCATTATTTTATATAGTAATAAAGTAATACCAAAAAGGTTATTACCAGAAACAATACAGTGTTGTATAATTATTAGGATGTGAATCTCATAAAATCATATTAAAAAACAGCAATTACCACATTAAGTTAGATAATTCAAGGAAGAGACTTAAATGAATACTAGAATGGTTGGCAGAGTAGTTGTTTATTTCCCCGAACCCTGCATTTTGAAGTAAATTTTTGCTATTAATTGAGATATGACTCATCAAGTAAAAGTCTATAGTATAATTGTTTTCCTTCTCTAATTTAAGGTTTTCTTTAAGGCATCTTCCCTTTAGATGCTCATACTTTCACTTCTTAAAAATTGATCCTTCGTGGAAAGCTTGATGAGATTAGTAACAATCATATTACCATATTGTGTGGCACTGACAGGGTCCCTAACGTCATTCCAATTTGTTTCTTGACCTTGTGTGACAGTGTGACAAGAGACACATATAAAGTAAAATTTTATGTGGTAATTTACTTAGTATTGGTGTGGGGACACTTGACAATATGTTGAAAATATGAATAATGATAACATTTATTGAGTGGCCAATATATAGCAACCCAGGTTTTGCCCCATATTTTATTTAACCCTCATATAAACAGTATACAGTTTATCCGTTTTTATCAGTATACAGTTTTTATCCCCTTTTAATGGTGAGGAGACTAAAGTTCAAAGAGGATGACTTAATCAGTCAGTTACAAGATTAATCAGAGGTGGAGCTGGGATCTAATTGACCTTTGTGACTGCAAAGTTTATGGTTTGTTTTTTCCTGTGATGCCTGGCAGTCAACAAACTCTGCTAATGTTAATTAATGTTCCCTCTTAAGATTCTAAGTAATGGATATATAGATTAACTTTTTACTTCAGCCATATATTAAGCTCTTTTTTATTGTATGTAGACTATTCATACTGAATGGCTATAATATACTGACTTTTGAAGAAACAATTTTAAATAGATAATCTTATGTATCTTCCGAGGACAAATAGAGGCTTTATAGTATCACTTTTATGAGAGCTAAATTCAGTGAAACTTTAATGATTTACTTAAGGTCTTATTTTTTTTTAAGAGGAAAAGAAAAAGCCCCCCAAATTCTTCACCCCCAATTCTAGGCTAGAGTTGTTCTACGTCTTCTTTTCACCTGCTAAATCCTACAATCAACTAGTTTCTACTCTTCAATTTATCCTATTATGTTCCTTTCTTACTCATTGCTTTTGGTGTTATATATCAAGATTTGGTTTTAGCATTTACCTTATCTTTCACTCCTAATTTTGAGTGTTTCCATCAGATTGCTTATTTTTATACTTTATGGGCTTTTAAAAAGATAATTCTGTTTTATTCCATTACCCAGGAAAGTCTGCCTGAATCTTTTGAAAACTCTGATGTTCCTGATGAAAAGACCTTCTAAATGACCTTGTGTGTCTTCCATGCAGTTGCATATCAGGACTTCAAATGTCCCACTAAAATGTTACCCATTTGGCATCAGTATACAGAAAAGTCTGCAGTCTGTGATAAGAAGCACAATGGTGCTTTCCTAGTGAGACAATTAAGTTCCTATAAGGGGGGAATCTAGTTGTTGTTTTGTTTTGTTTTTTTCCAGAGATAGCTGGTATTTCAAACATAATGATACTTTTCTTCTAGAACTAATTTATAAGAAATTTGTAGGGAAAATGTCACAGGAACAAATAAACAATTAAAATTTGGGCCATAGAACTCTAATAATATTTCTCCTACACAAAACCTTTTTCCAGAAATGGTCTTTGGCTACAAAAGTAACTACACAGTGCCTTTATGGATCAGCAAATCAGTTGGGCAGAGGAGGCAAGTAACAGAGGCTAAAATTAAGTAATTGAAACACTTTGGTTTCTAAACTTGCAGAGATTGTCCTTTGTTTTTCTCTTTCTCACTTTTCTCTATTTGGTTTAATTCTAGTGAGAGCTTTGATGACAGGTGACAGTTAATGTGATGTTCCATAGGTAGAAAAAGTCTAATGTAAATGCAGAGTTGAACTGACATTCAAATACTGCAAAGTGACTCCTGATCCTAAGAAGTAGATTGATTTTCTGGCCTTCTGTCATATTCCCAGCAATGTCTATGATACCAGCAGAGGGCAGGGTTTGACTTTCAGACATGGTGGCTTCCTCTGTCCAGACACAACATTGAACCCATCACAATAGCCATCAGATCCCTGAAGGACCTATAATGAATCTAAGTTCAATTCTCTCTTTCAGCGCCCTTGGGCAGGATCCTGGAGTTCTGGGAAAATGCTTTTTTCTAGAATAATCTGAGAAACGGATATTTAGTCTATTCACCATTTCGGAACTCCACTAAGTGCTCATCATGACCTCAGATTAACAATATTTTATTTTTCAAGGGATCTATAGTATAGTATTACAAGGGATCTATAGTTTTCCTGCAAAGATATGAATATAATACATGAAACTACATCACCAATAAAATATAGTATGCCCTTAACGTAATCTACAGAGATAAGAACTATTGATTATCAAGGGATGTTAAAAGAAAGGGGCGGGGGGGGGTGACTAGAACAAGGTTTCTCAACAGCTGTACTGTTGACATCTTAGTCTAAATGATTCTTCATTATGGGGGCCTGTGCTGTGCATTGTCAGACAGTTAACATTATCTCTGGTCTCTACCCACTAGATGCTAGTAATATCCTTCTTTCCCCCTGTTGATAGAACAAAAAATATCTCTAGGCATTGCCTAATGTCCTGGAAGGTAAAATTACCTCCAATTTAGAAGTACTAAACTAGAGTATGAAGAGATACCACTGACCTCACAAAAAGAAAAAAAGTGAACCTTAAAACTTTAGGATGTCAAAAATGTGATCATCTGTTTCCTCACCTGAAGAACCTAGGAATCATGTTCCCATCACTCATAGACCTCAAATAGGTTTGCTAGGACTGCCATAGAAAATACCTCACACAGGGTAGCTTAAACAACAGATTTTTTTTTCATAATTCTGGAGACTGGAAGTTGAAGATCAAGGTGCTAGCAGAGTTGGTTACCAGTGAAACCTCTCCACCTGAGTTGCAGACAACAAAGCTTGCATGATTTTTTCCTCTGTTTGAGCACATTTCTATGTCTCCTCTTCTTATGAGTATACCATACCTGGCATATTGGATTAGGATACAACCTTATTAGCTCAGTTAACATTAATTACCTCTTCAAAGGCAAGTGCAGTCACTTTGTGAGTTAGTACTTCATAAATGGGAGCAGGAAGGAAGGAGGGCACAATTGAGTCCATAACAGATAAAATCAATTAGCACAACACTTGTCACATAGTAAGCATTCAAGTAATCATAAAGGTTATGCTTCTTAATATTGTCACTACTGTAAGTCCTCTTTGTGGATCAGAGAGTAGCAGGATCACAAAGGAATACAAGACAATTGTATATTAAATAAGCTTAGTTGAACACTGGTATGTTACTGTGTACTGAAATTATGTAGCCTAAAAGTTTATTTATTTTTAAATGTATATATATATATATTATATATATTTTTTACACCACTGTTCATTTTTAAACTTTGTTTGCTTTTTTCCCCCTCAGGTGTAGTCCCATAGAATTCTCTCCACCAATTCACCCCTGCACCATCACCACAGTCCCTTGTGATCTTCCCACCCTCCCTTTGATTCCTATCCCTCTTCCTCCAAAAAGTTTAAATTGACATTTTCCTTCACTGATATAGCTAATCATTTCAAGGATGCTGTGTTCTTTATGTGAAGGTCAAAGGGCAGTAAGTAGTTCCTGCATCCCCAGCCTCTGATGAATAATTAACCAGAAATAAACTTTTAAGTGCTGGGTGGGGGGCACTTCTTTCTGTGTATGAAGAAGTTTTGTGTAAATATAACTCCAAGAAGAAGCTTAATTCACTTTTACCCTCTTAATTTAATGTATAAGCTTCACTAATCTCTTGGGTGATAAGAACAAAAATAAATTAGGGAGAAAAAAGTAAATAGTTTCAAATAGCCGTGGTCTTCAGCTAGAACCAAGAAACTAGAAATTTTGAAACTGCAAAAGAACATAGGCCTTCTTCAGCCAAAAATATTTGTTTATAAAAACTAGAGGGTATTAGATATTTCTATCATACTGGCTTATCACTGAAATTTCTGCTAGTTCAAGGGAAATTGTGTTGTCCTATTTCCTACTGTGGGTTTCCTCCCTAACCACAATTGCATTCTGATTGGAGGCTTGTAAATTTGAGGAAAAGAGCAGAATCAACTCAGCTAGCTGAAGAACAAGAGGAGAGATTTAATATCTCATGAAGAAAAAGAAGCACTAACAGGGTTGTTGTTAAAGCAAGTTCAGAGAGAATGGAATTGAAGTTGTCGGTGCAGACTTGAACAGTTTTGTGGTCGGTAATAAAAGCTGAAATCGCTTGCTGAAAATAAAATGAGAAAAGGAGAAAGTGTTATGGCAATGTTAAAAACAAAAGAAGATGATGGTCTTGGTGTGGCACAGAATGTTCAAAAATACTGCCATGTCATTAAAGAGTCCTGCTGCATGAGGAATGTGCCACTTTGCCGGAGAGTCTATGCAGAAATGCTGTATTTCCACTTTACAACCCAAAGGTTGCATTTTATTTTACATTTAGAAGAGAGGCAAACAATCAAAGGCAAAAGTGGTGCATTATCCTATGTAGGTTTCCTGAAAAGAGTTCATTTTTTCTTCCTGCTCAGATGCACACAAATACTGGGAATATATTTTAATTTCAAATCTGATGTGTGACATCTGGTAACTCATTTATTGCTAATGAAGTTTTCACAGGAAGCAGCAGTCACCAGTATCTCATTGTATTTTTCAGTTGGCAAAGTGTTGTTTACCTTATATTGGTCTAGAATTTGCACTTTTTATCCCAGGCTTTTTTATTAGAAAATACAAGTAAACCCACATAAGAAATGAAGGGAGTGGTAAACAATAATAGAATGCTCTAAACTTTCCATTAAAATAGTGGTGTAGTATCACTGTAGTTTATGTTTTGTAATTACATGGGTATTCAAGAGAAGGATTAGAGTTGACAAAACTGTCCAGTTCAGGCTTCTTGTCAGCAGTGACATTAGCCTCCCTCTCTGAGCCTTTCCATCTCTTCCTAGCACTTTAGCTTTTACTTGGGGCACCAAATCCCTCTTATCCACATTTGTTTACAGGGGACAGTTAGTCATTTCCATCATAGTGTGAATTTAATAACATTAACAAAATTCTCAGAGCTATAAGAACTCATAGTATCTCCTCACACATGATCACTCATTTGATCTTCTTAACAAGTATTGCTAGACTATCTAAGTATTTTTTACTTTATCTGTACTGTCAGCTTCATTATCATCATTTCCCAGATGATGTAAATGAATTATTGGTTAAGTGAAAAGCTGAAAACCCCATAATTCATAAGAACTACATCAGGTTGACACTTTTGGTTCCCAGCACCGTCGTGTTCTCACAGTACCTTAACTCTGGTTTCACCTGAGTTCAGTGTGTTTTCTTGCAGGTAGATCTTAGTTCTTTGATGTTATAGAGTGGGTATCACCCACTCCATCCCAGTTAAACAGGTGGAGATATCTTTAAATGGGTACAATGGGTATTTTACTACATGACATCCTATTGGGTGCCTCTTCACTACAACAGTTCTGACTATTTAAAAGAAATACACAATTTAATGAGGAATTCTCAGGCTGTGATTGGGAGTTTGTGATGCTCAGGTTTTAATGCCTTAGAAGCCAAATGATAAAATTTTAGCTGAAGGCACTTTGTTGGAGTTGGCTTGTTTATGAATCATGATTATCAGTATATAAACCAGAGTTGCAAATTAACATGCAATTAAGGTAGTAGTTTTCAAACATCACTGTGCATCAGAATCACTTGGCGGGCCTATTAAACCATAACCTCCTGGACCCTATCCATGATGGTCCTGATTAGGTAGGGCTGATATGTAGCCAGAGTTTGCATTCCAAAGGAGTTCCCAGACGATGCTGATGCTGCTTTTCCAGCACTGCATTTTCAGAACCATTGCTAGAAGCATTAGGAGGCAACTTAGGTGAAGAATGCACCTCATGCTGCACTGTCCAGTTTCATGGTCAGCCCTAAGTGGTGACTGAGCACTTGAAGTGTGGCTGGTTTCATGTGAAATGTGCTGGTAACAATCCAGACTCTGAATTTTGAAGACAGGACACACACAATAAGAATATGTAGTATCTTGATAGTTTTTATATTGACTGCATGCTGAAATTACAGAATTTTAGATATATTGGAAATAATTATATATATTTATATATTTTTTTAAGATTTATCTATACAAGAACTGGGGTACAGGCCAGAGGCACAGGAGGGTGAGAAAATTCAACAGAGACAGAGTGGGAAGCAGAACAGGCAGGCGGACCAAAAACACTGCTGAGGGGAACAATTGGCGAGTCAGGAGAGAGAGGTCTGCCATGCCATGTGGGTATCTCCCTGGCCAGCTGGGAATCAAACCCATGCTGCAGAGGCTGCGGACAGCCTCACAGTGCTGTCCTCAACCTGCTGCACCACTGGGGAGGCCCTATATTTATATAAATAAAAGATAATGATTTTATTATAATGAAATAAATCATATTATAATAATTTTATTTATTTTTCTTTTTATTTAACTATTTGGGAAATTAAAATTTATATGTGGTTCATATTAGATTTTTTTTTAAGATTTTTTTTTAATGGCATTGACCTAAAGATTCAGAAAATAGAGAATAGATTTGGACTGAGGGCCCCACATCATCCCCTAATATTTGCTGCTATAAGTATTAAATGTAGAAGCTATGCAATCTACCATTTTACCTTTCTTTCTGCATTAAATGAATTCATCATTATAATACTTCAGGTAAAAACATTAGAATAATTAAAACACTTTCTGCTGAATTTGAGAATTATAAACTCTACTAATCTTTTAAAGTACTGGATTTTCTTTCATTAAATTAATTTCATTCATCCTTACATTACAGAAAGGATAGATTGTCAAAGTATTTTTACATCGTCAGCGACCTCAATATTTACTTTTAAGAGTGAAATACAGGTAAGTATAGGTGTTGGTGTTCCCATTCTGATTTTTTGTAATATTTAAGTGATAACAAAGAGATTAACTTGTGCATAATTGTGTCTCTTGTTAGTGACAGAGTAGATTCTTGGACAGGCCTTTGGAACGATACTTTCTCTGCCAGACTTTCTCCTGTCTTTCAGTTTTTACAAAATTTAAATGCAATAAAAAAATTAAGGATATATAAAGCAGATAGAACTATAGATAAAACTGTAACTATGGTAAAATCAAACATTACCCTTAAGAATTCATTTTGCTGGAACCAAAGTGCTTTTAACTCTTCAAAACAATAACTAATATGGGCCTCCCCTGGTGGCGCTGTGGAGTTCGATCCCCAGCCACCGGTGAGGGTCCCACATGGCGTGACATACCTCTCCTGTGGCGCCCACTGCTCCCCTCAGCAGTGTATTTCATCAGTCTGCCTGATCTGTTCCCGGCTCTGCTCTGGTGAATTCTCTCACCCTCCCTCGCTTCTGACTGTACCCAGTGTTTGTATAAATAAATAAAAAAATAAATTAAAAAAAGCAATAACTAATGTAATGCTTCAAAATATACTAAATAATATGTTACTGTGAAGTTCTTTTATAGTGCGCTACTCTCACTTCTGTGTATTTACATGGGCACCTGAACCACATTCATTAATTGCTAAATTAAAAAGATGCATTTTCCTAACAAAAAATCTGAGAATAGCTTCCTTTTGTATGAATTATAGTAACAACAACATATTTTGCCACCTTTTTCATAAGATGATGTAACCTTGACTCAGTAACTTCAGGGCTTGCTTGTCTTAATTTTGATGTGTATTTATGAATCAATCTCTCTTTACCCTCTCACCTGGTATAGCCAATGAATTACACAGGGGTTGCCTGACAGACTTACAGTCTTTGACTGTAAATGAAGTAAAATCAGCTAATCTAGGTAGGGACTAAGTGCAAAAATGTGACCTCATTGTCCTAAAGTCAGAACCAGCTATCCAAATGCTATGTTGGGGAAATAATTCTTTGAGTAGGTAGATTATCTAAGAAGTGTGGAAAGAATACCTGTAACTATAACATCATAATTTTATGTGGGATTTCTTTATTCATCTTCAGTGAAAGGTAAAATTTTTTTCATTTGTTTTTAGTAAAAATATTTCTTGTATTTAGTTATAGAACGTTAAATAATTGTGGCATTAATAATGTATGTATCCATAGATAAAATCATTTGGCTGGTTTAATGATTTAATATGTCACATCATTTTTTCTTGTTTCTTGTCATTATTGCCTTCAAATGATAATCTCAGTTTAAAGAAAGATTTTGAAATTTCAATATCTTAAGAGATTTTTAAAAATATTTATTTATTTATGCATATAAGAACTGGAGTACAGGCCAGAGGTGTGGGGGGTGAGAGGATTCACCAGATACAGTAGGGAACAGAACAGTCAGACCAGCTGAAATACACTGCTGAGGGGTGCAGCGGATGAGTCAGGAGAGGTCTGCTGCACCATGTGGGTCTCCTCCCTGGCCGGGGATCGAACTTATGCTTCAGTGACTCACATAGCTTCATAGGCTGTGTCTTAACCCCTTGCGCCACCAGGGAGGCCCCCTTAAGAAATTTTATTAAGCATGTACCCACTCACTGAAGACACAAAAGCCTAGAGAAATAATGTAACACAAGAGCACTTAGCCTGAGTAGGAAAGTAAAAATAGAGGGCAGTCCCCTTTACATTGTCAGGACTAATTTGAAGACTATGATTCAAAGAATAGTCCTATCAGACACTGGAAACTTAGGGAAACATGTATAATATATTGAGTATACAATCTTTCTAGCTTCATTTAAAATTTTAATTATGTGTTTTGTATAATGTTAAAAACCTTAACACTGTCATGTACCCAGTAATCTCTAAAATAAAACTTACATATTCCATAATAGTATCATAATTTCTCAAAGGTATAAAGTAATTAACACTTCCTCTCCTGCCCAACAACCTACTTAATACTCCTTAAAGTGGAATTTGAAAAGAGATAAGCAGTTCACGCTGCTGATTGGAAGTCTCAAAGGAGAAATTTGGTATTATATCATGTATGAAAACTGGAGTTTTACACACAAGTTGTTTAAAGTAGCTGTTGACTGAGATGCCCACATAGGTACTGTCTTTTTCATCTGTTGAAAGAGAAGAGCTTGTGAACAGTCACTAAAGCCATATTATTAAAAACTGATTCTTACTTCTTGATAGTCAAGAAGCTGACCCTTTGTAATGATTCCCTTGGCGAAATTCTTTGAGTCCATAAGTTTAAAGAATTTGGGAATGACAAATGGCCAGGGTTCATTTATATACTAGCTTTTTTTCCAAGTTAAGTTTTATTTTCCTTTTTCCTGGTCTCTGGAACCCTATTATTTCCAGACTCATTAGAACCTTTTCATGGTCCTCTCTATAGTAACATAACAAGAAAATTTTCTGTTAACACCAACATGTGAAGGAAGATTTTTTAAACATGTAATAACATGTGTAATAACACATACTCACATATATTTTATCCTTGCCTGTTTCTCTTTTTGAAATTAAAAAAAAATCATACCATAAAAATTCAAGAGTTTGGGATAGAAAACTGAGAGAAAAGAATAGAAGAATGAAGAGAGTTGGGGGAGAACTTGGGATATTCATCACATTTGAGTTATTTAAACAGTTATGATAAGTAGGCGTTTCTGAGATGGACAGAAATTTAACCATAATTTATTGCTACACTTTTTTTAAAGATTTATTCATACAAGAACTGGGGTACAAGCCAGAGGTGTTAGGAGTGAGAGGACTCACCAGAGACAGAGTGGGGAGCAGAACAGCAGACTGACTGAAATACACTGCTGAGTGGAGCAGCGGGTGAGTCAGGAGAGGTCTGCTGCGCCATGTGGGTTTCTCCCTGGCCAGGGATCAAACTCGTGCTGCAGTGGCTGCAGGCAGCATCATAGATTGCGTTTCAACCCATTGCACCACCAAGGAATCCCTATTGCTACACTTTAAAGTATTGAATATGGGCCTCCCCAGTGGCACAGCGATTGAGCGCTGGGCTGCGAAGCTGCCCTCAACCTCTGCAGCACCCTTCGATCCCTGGCTGCAGGTGAGGGTCCCACATGGTGCACAGACCTCTCCTGCTGCGCCCACTGCTCCCCTCAGCAGTGTACTTCATCATTCTGCCTGTTCTGCTGCCCGCTCTGGCTCTAGAATTCTCTCACCCTCCTGCGCTTCTGACTGTACCCCAGTGCTTGTATAAATAAATGTTTAAAAAAATAAAGTATTGAATAATTCCCAAGATGCTAAAATTTTAAATTAACATTGTATTTTCCGTGAACTATATACCCTAACTTAGAAGGAACTTCTGAATTTCCCTTCATAAAGCTGAGTGCTTTAGGTTGTTGTGCTACTTTGAAGATGACA
The DNA here is from genome assembly GCF_964194135.1 of Talpa europaea. Taxonomy (NCBI): domain Eukaryota; kingdom Metazoa; phylum Chordata; class Mammalia; order Eulipotyphla; family Talpidae; genus Talpa; species Talpa europaea. The sequence continues at coordinate 59,693,814 of NC_140070.1, forward strand.
GAATAGTTAACTACCATCACCACAGTGGGTTATAATTGGTATGTGCAAGAATAAAAAAAGTAACTTGCTCTGTTTTCATTTCTTGCGAGGGCAGCCACAGTAGATGATATTGACTTGAGGAGAGGGTTATAAACCAGTATTTACCACTTAGACAAATCATGTAGCCATTCATTAAGCTTGAGGAGATTTACTCTCAAATACTTAATTAGTATGGCTGAAATAAAATGTTTGTATTAAGAGAAATGTTCATCCAAGAATTACATAGGTGAGCAAAATCATCTCCAAGGAAAGTATTTGGCATAGAGGAGTTACACCAGCTTGCTAGCCAGGAGCATGGCATTCTTATGAGTATGTGAATTCAAGCAGTCCTGGTCCCTTGCCCCAGGATGCCAGGCTCTCTGCCATGCTCCCTTCTGTCTGGCTCCCACGACCACCCATATGAAGAGGAGTGCCACCCAGAAAGGCTTGCATGCTTTATCAGTAGGCATGATGGGGCAGGACTATAATCCAAAGCTTATAGGATCCACACAACTGAACTATTATCTCCAAATAATGTGCTCAGGGCCTCCCTGGTGGCACAAGGTGTTGGGACACATCCTATGAAGCTTGCCGCAGCCACTGCAGCACAAGTTCGATCCTCGGCCAAGGAGAAACCCACATGGCACAGCAGACCTCTACTGACTTGCCCACTGCTCCCCTCAGCAGTGTATTTCAGTAAGTCTGCCTGTTCTGTTCCTAACTCTGTCTTCGGTGAATCCTCTCACCCCCACACACACACCTCTGGCCTATGCCCCAGTTCTTGTATGCATAAATAAATCAATCTTTAAAAAAAAAAAAAGACAAATAATGTGCCAACAACTTCCAGTCAAGACAAAGACAGTGGATTAAGCAGCTATGGAAATTCTCCTTCTTTCTTTGAACACATCAAATTATCAGATCACAGCTTTCAATATGAATTGAGACTACATGTGCCAGAGAAAAACCAGTACCAGCTACACAGCTGTGATGAAGTCAAGACCATTGAACTCATGTTCTGAGGGCAGTTGAAACTGGGTTTTCTGTTAAAGCAGGAACTGGAAAATTATTGTCTACTGTGACCAAAGACTAGAAAACTATAGAACAACTAAAATTTGAGAATGGGTGGTGATCCTTAATTACAGCACCTGCAGGCAAAGTATGGGATTGTAAATTAGGCCAAGAATTGGAATTAAAAACGTTTTCAGAGTGAGTATTGTATGCCCAAGCAGAAACTTCACAGAATGTCACTATCCAGACACTTGGGCCTCCTGAGGAAGTTCATTCCCACTGCAGATGAATTCATAGTGAAAGAATGCAAAACCCACAATGAAAGAAAACACTAAGAAAGAACATCCACAGATGAAACAAATAGAATTTAAACCTGAAAAACTGAAAACATGAAAGCAATTGGATAAGAGCTCTTAAAATATAGCTATTCAGAATATTTAAAGAGCTAAAGCAAAAATAGACACCTATAAAATTAGAATTAAAGTTTAAAAAAAAGTGGATGTGAAAAAGAAAGAAGTGGAAATTCTAAAAATTTGAGTGACAACTATGATTCAAAGAATTCACAAATGCATTCTAACAAGTGTTCCCTATAGAATATCTTGTTCATTACTAGGGGAAAAATACAAAGAAACAGTTGATTTCTAAAGTCAAAATTATAAAATAGGATGAAAAAAAGAATGACTTTTGAACAGGATTGTTTATTGAGCTGTCCAGTACTACAAGCAAATGACTTATAAACACGGCCTACTCTTTTTGATATTTGAGAATGATTACCCATGGGGAGAAAATTATTCTAAAATATAATTATTTAGTCTTTTAGTTCTCTCTTTATTATCATAGGCAACTGTGGGGTAATTTTTTTTTCCTGCAGATTGCAAACTCATTAAAAAGCTTGTAATGAACAATTTAATTAGATTGGTTTTGGCTTGCCTAAAAGCTTAAAAAGGTATTAATATTCTAATCAAAAGTCATGGGGAAATACTATTAGAATTTAAAAAGAAAAAAAATCTTTTTTTCTTTCTTAGACTTGTGTTTAAGAACCATGGAAATTTTCAAAGAATGCAGGGTAACTCCTACAGAAGCAAGCAGTTGATAAATGTAGTGTGGTCACCATGAGCCAACCCTGTGTTTGCATCTGACTGAAAGTTCCCACCTGACTAATGGTAAAATTATTCAGCTGCTGATGAATATTTTTTACTCATACCTTGAACAACAGCTTGTTATTTTTATCCTTTTATCACAAGAGAAATTGCTTAATATTGATAAACCCTTTAATCTCTCTTTTTTGATTGATGACTGAGTCAGAGCTTGCTTTGAATTAAAAAATAATAGTAAAGAATGTTTCAAATGAAACATTTATTAAACACTTAATATTGGAAAGATAGGCCCAGTGTTTTCACATTATCTCATTTAGTTTCAATAACATTCATGTGCAATAAGAATCTTTGACCCCTTTTGTCATAGATGAGGAAACTGAGACTCATATTTAGAGAAATGGGGTAACTTACTCAGAGCCACCCAGATTTGTACATGGTAAAGGAAGGTTTCTTTACAAGGATATTGACTGGAAATTCCATCTTCTCTCATTCACAATTAAATGGTGCCATGGAATTTATACAAACTATGGGATAAAGGTAATAGCTTTGATGAGACCTAGAAATAGACCTAGAAATATTTCAGTATTCTACCACCTCTGACCTTGTTGGGAGAAGAAGCAGAATAAAACTAAAATGTAGCTCCTTTCTGGGGCTCACAGTTAGGTGCTCTTAGTAGTCACATCTCTCTTTCCTTAAGAACCTAACTGAAAATCTTTTTTCAGCTTTAAAGAGAAAAGAACCCCTCTCCTTCCCACTCACTTATCATCTAAGGAAGTCACCAATCACAAGCGCTCATTTCCATATTTCCTATGAACCAAGTTTATAATTTAGGGAAGCCTACCAGTGGCAATGGTGCAGACTAGAGAAGAATTTTCCTTGCATGCCAGTACGGCCTCTCGAACGCCTGTCCAGTGCATGTTTAGACCCTTTGTCTTATCCAGAAGAGTTGAGCAACAATCTTTAAATTTACAAGAGTAGTTTCCCAGAATTGATACTGTTGGCATTTGTAAGAAAAGTTCAATCGATGACACAGTGGCTGACTAATTAGTAGCTTTTTAGTTCTGACCACTCTGTTCCCCACACATCTTCAAAGTCTTGGTGTCATCTTCTTGAGAAGTATCCCTATTCATTCCCTTATCTGCCACCACCATGCCGGATCAATGACGTCACTGACATGACCATTCCACAGCCTCTACAGTGTCAGTATATTCACTGCAGTGGCGGTGGTGTTCTGTCTTTAAGCTCCTGTCCCTTCCTCCACCTATCTAGATTCAGATGCCTCAAAAAAAAAAGATGTAGCCTCCCCGGTGGTGCAGCGGTTGAGCGCTGGGTTGCGAAGCTGCCCACAGCCTCTGCAGCACAGGTTCAATCCCCAGCTGCTCCCCGGCCACTGGAGGAGGATCGCACATGGTGCGCGGACCTCTCCTGCCGCCCGCTGCTCCCCTCAGCAGTGTACTTCGGTCCTTCTGCCTGCTCTGCTCCCCGCTCTGGCTCTGGTGAATTCTCTCACCCTCCCACGCTTCTGACTGTACCCAGTGCTTGTATAAATAAATAAAAATAAATCTTTAATAAAAAAAAAAAAGAAGGATGTGACTTCATTCCGTTTTCATCCCAGAACTCAACACAGGAATATGGTCAGCAAAGATGGATAGACGACTGCCTGTTGAAGTCACAATTTACATTTATATTTCCCTATGCTTGCTCCGGTTTTTATTACCTAAAATTCCTCTCCCGCTTCTCTCCACACACAAGTATGAGAGAGTGTGTGTCTTTACTAGATAAGAATTATTGAACATTACTTATATAAGCATTTATGTAAAATGTTCTTTTAATTAGTATATCATTAGAATAATAATAAATATGTGACTAAAATTCCAGAGATGCTCCATTAGTGGTTTGAGCAGCCTTCTATATATTAATTATTCATCAACATAAATTGATGGGAACCTCAACTTGTGAAGGAGTTGGAGATTAAAACTATGTTTACGGCCCTCCCAGGTGGTCTTGGGGTTAAATCTCAGCGCTAAGTCTCAGTGCTATCACTACTACCGCTTGAATTCCATGCCCCTGGCCAGGGAGCTAACCCACATGGCATAGCAGACCTCTCCTGTCTCACCTAATGCCCCCCTCAGCAGTGTATTTCAGTAAATCCTCCTGTGTTCTGCCCCCTACTCTATCTCTGGTGAATCCTCACACCCCCAAATCTATGGCCTACACCCCAGTTCTTCTACACAAAAATAAAAAAATCTTAGACAGAGTTTTGAAAAACTATGTTTATAAATGAGTCCTTTCAAATGCAGACTTTTCCCCACAGCATTTTATTACAAATAATGGTTCCAAACAATACAATAAAATTCTGTTCACTCTAGAAACAGGATTGATGGAACCATTCTGAATTATGTGCCCTTCAAAGTAGGGTTGAGAAAAGAAAGAGAAAAGAGAAGAGACTTTCTTCCCTGGTCTCAGGCACCCAAGAGATCTTAATGTATAAAGTTAATTTTGCCCTATCTTTTAGTGCCCTTGCATCCAAGCTGAGCAAATATTTACCTCTGTTCTAGTTTTCAGTTACAGAGTTCACCAGACCCTTTTTAATCTCTGAGATTATTTAACCTTGACATTTCCAAATTTTTCCTAGGCAAAATCCAACTGATCTCATTTAGATATTACAAAAAGAGCAAATAAGTAAATTAATCTATATTAAGGCATAAATGACTGTTAGCCCATAAACTTTTTTGAGGCATTAAATTTTTAATAGAAAGCATTTGTTTACCTAAATTAATTCATGCTTCTAAATTGGCATAATTTAAGTAACAATAGTAAAATAAATTGAAAGAACAGCAAAGTGTAGGGAAATCCTTCAAGTTGAGGGAGAAATAGGTGACACCTCCTTGAGAGTCTAGCCACAGTTCCTATTATATAATTCCTTCTTTTCATCTTTTTCTGTTTTATATACCAAAGAATACTGAAAGTACCAAGGATATTTTTTGTCTTTTTGGCTTTGTTTGCATTTGGTTTGATTTTGGCTTCTTGTCCATGAGGAAGCCCAGATTGACACTGAGTGTAGTCTATGAGATTATTTGGGGATTATTATGTAAATTTATTTTGGTAGCCCCAGATAAATTAGTCTCAATACCCTATACTCATAGTTCATAATTTATATGCTAGTCACTCAATTACTTGTTCACTTACTTTCTTTTTCATCATTAATCATCTTCTCCCTATAATGTTCTGGAGGCCCCCCTAGTTAACAAAATGATTTAAAACAGCCTTTACACTCAAACAACTGATGAATAAACCAGTGAAGAAGATGGATCAACAGAACATTATAGTGTAGTGTCAAAATTCACATCCAAAATGTCAAGCAAAGCAGCACAGAAAATGGAATAGCCAATTATCCAGAAAAGTCAGGGGCTCCACAAAGCATATGATCTTTGGGGAGGATGATACCTGTTTATGAATGCTAATATTCCCTGAATGAAAAAAAAAGAAGAAAGTGATTAGATTTATACAAACTGAATACAAAAAGAGTAGACAATGAATTAGGAGAATAACTACCTTCTTGGGGGGAACAAATAGACCACATGACAAACCCTTTCTTCCCCCCAGTTCTCTTAAAAGCTCGCTTCTCGAATGACTTCCCAGCACTATTTTGCGGCAAGTTGGACTCTTCCTTAAGTGCATGTGTTTATCCAGCTGTAAGCACAGCTTTGCTGGGCAGACCATATATTCCTGTCCCTCTTTTTCCTCAAGACACATTGCTACAGTGGAATGCATAGCCATGTTCCTGCTGGGACCCTGAAATAGGGTCTTTGCTAAACAACTTTCCTTAGCGGGACCATTCTTGCCTGTGCCCACTGCTGACTTTAACCTCAGAGTCAGCCTGTGCCACGCCCTGAGGTATTCCCTTCACAGCATTTTCATCCTCCTTCCTAAGAGTTTTCTGATGAACACTTCTTAGGGCAAAATACGTTGATTTTTTAAAATCACATAAAAGAATAGCTTTATTGTTAATTATGTGAAATATTGAAGCAATTATTTGTAGAAGCCTTTGTGGAGTGCATTTCTGAGCATCTTATAAGTCCTAAATTCCTTATAAGTCCTAAATTCCTGAAGAATTGTTGCTGTTTTGAGCCTTTGCAAAAGATATCTTCTGTTGATAATCTTGAACTAATCTAGTTATTTAACATGCCTATTATACAAATAGTTCATCTCTTTCCGCAAATGAAATAAAAATGGAAATACAGTATGATCCAGTAGTACCACTGCTAGGTATTTACCCAAAGAATATGAAAATTCTAATAAGAAGAGATTTATGCCCACCTATGTTTACAGAAACATTTTTCACAATAGCCAAGTCACGGAACCAACTTAAATGCCCATCAACAAATTACTGGATAAAGAAATTGTGGAATATACTCTATGGGATACTACTCACTGATTTTAAAAAATGAAATAGTGGTTTGGGGGGAAAAAATGGATGAATCTAGAAGTGATTATGCTAAGCGAAATAAATCAGAAAGTGAAAGACATGTACCAGATGGTTTCACTCAGTTGTGGAATATAAATAGCTAAAGAAAACAAACTGACAAAACACAACAAAAAACGATTTTTAAACTCTGAAAAATGTAGTGGGGAGGAACAGGGAGTCATGTGTTTTGGCACTGGAGCTTTGGTGGTGGGTGAGTGAAGCATGTGTGTATGTGAAATTGTGCTCCTAACATTAGTTACATAAATGATGGGTAAATCATAAAAATGATTTTAAAATCTTTAACAAAAAGAACTTGAATACTTGTTAATTTCTAGTTGTAAAAACAGGTGTTATATTTTTCTCTATACATTTATGTTTGTTTGTTTTTTAATTTTTCAACATAAAAAAGAAAATAAAGTCCGTAAGAGTGGGGAAAAAAAAAAGTTGATCTCACAGTTAACTCCAAAAATAGCTAAGAGCCACAAAACAGAGACAAGCCTTTTTGCCCAATTGGAACTTAGAGTAAGTGGTTACAGCCTGCAGCATCCTGGAAAACCACGGAGAGAATGCTGTTCCCTAAGTCAGGCCTGCCCTCTCTCCTGTCCATCTTAAATCATTTCCCACAATGGCCAATTGCTCAGTAAGCTACAGGCAGTTAATCTGACCACTTGAGGGAGGATACTAATAATTTTACTTAAGTAAAGATTGTGAGATGAAAAAAATAGTTTAAAGGATAAGATATAGATATGTCACACTTTTGATGTTAAAGACAAATTAATTAGCCTTTTTTTTTAACCTAAGGAAAAACTCCTCTTTTCTGAATGACTGACTTAATTTGGTTTTGTTTTCTGAGATTTAAATTCAGAGTAGGATATGATGACAAATATATATGACACGTTCTTAATGGGAAATTAATGAAATATACAAAACATAACTTGAATCAACATTTTCCAAATAACCTACAGAATTCGTTAACAGTGTAAGATCTTTTTTCCTTCCATCATCTTTTATATCTTCTTGTCCCTTTTTCCCTCTCCCTTTCCTGCTAACCTCAGAGTCCTCACTGCTTTTATTAATGTCTGCTCATTTTTTAAGAGTTTTACTTTGTCAAATAATTCATTATTAAGTTACTTTTTAAATCAATTCAGAAGCTAGGATTTGTTTGCAGTAAAAAAATACAAAAGATCTAGGTAAGTTTTTTTTAACATATCGTTGATTCCACTTGTCTGGGGAATATTTATCTTTCCTAGAAAATAATATGTTCTAAAATTTAATGTAAATGTATAATCTTAGACTTTGTGAGTTCTCAGTTTTACTCCACAAAATATGAGTTAGCTTTTTTCCTAAGACTAAAATTTACTGTTTGAATTGAGAATTAAAATGATTTGTTTGCAACTGGAAGTTAATTTTTCTCTTCCTTTTTATTTCCCCAGGTATATGTGGCATAGTGTCTGATACTAATTAACCCAGGAGATCAAAATGATTCTCAACTCTTCCACTGAAGATGGCATTAAAAGAATCCAAGATGACTGCCCCAAAGCTGGAAGACACAACTACATATTTGTCATGATCCCTACTTTATACAGTATCATCTTTGTGGTGGGAATATTTGGAAACAGCTTAGTGGTGATTGTCATTTACTTTTACATGAAGCTGAAAACCGTGGCCAGTGTTTTTCTTTTAAATTTAGCACTGGCTGACTTATGCTTTTTACTGACATTGCCTCTATGGGCTGTATACACTGCAATGGAATACCGCTGGCCTTTCGGCAATTACCTATGTAAGATTGCCTCAGCCAGTGTCAGTTTCAACCTCTATGCCAGTGTGTTTCTACTCACATGCCTTAGTATAGACCGCTACTTGGCTATTGTTCACCCCATGAAGTCGCGTCTTCGTCGCACAATGCTTGTAGCCAAAGTCACCTGCATCATTATTTGGCTGCTGGCAGCTTTGGCTAGTTTGCCAACTATAATCCATCGAAATGTATTTTTCATTGAGAATACCAATATTACAGTTTGTGCTTTCCATTACGAATTCCAAAATTCAACCCTCCCCATTGGACTGGGCCTAACCAAGAATATTCTGGGTTTCTTGTTTCCTTTTCTGATCATTCTTACAAGTTATACACTTATTTGGAAGGCCCTCAAGAAGGCTTATGAAATTCAGAAGAACAAGCCAAGAAATGATGATATTTTCAAGATAATTATGGCAATTGTGCTTTTCTTTTTCTTTTCCTGGGTTCCCCACCAAATATTCACTTTCCTGGATGTCTTGATTCAGCTGGGCATCATACATGACTGCAAAATTGCAGATATTGTCGACACGGCCATGCCCATCACAATTTGCATAGCTTATTTTAACAATTGCCTGAATCCTCTTTTTTATGGTTTTTTGGGGAAAAAGTTTAAAAAATATTTTCTTCAGCTTCTGAAATACATTCCCCCAAAGGCCAAATCCCACTCAAACCTATCAACAAAAATGAGCACACTTTCCTACCGCCCCTCAGATAATGGAAGCTCATCCTCCAAGAAGCCAGCCCCACGCTTTGAGATTGAGTGACAGACTTCAAACCGGTCTAAGAATTTATCTTATGAAACAAGGAACAAGAAAAACATTCCTCTACAGCACTTCACTATGAAGTGAATGTTAGCTACTTTTTTCCCAAATTTAAGAAGAAAATGGATTATGTGGTCTCTACCGATTTTTCTAAATCTTTAAACAAAAGCTTTTCTTTCCCTTTGCAATAAAACTAAGCAAAGGTACATTTGTCTCATTTTGCATTACATGCATGATGGCTGCTCCAAGGAGGATGTCAAAAGTTGAATGAATGTGTTCTTTTGGAAAGTTTTATGGGCAAAAATGCAGTCTCCCCAGTCTGTTCTTGTTCTTTTCTTTTTGATCTCCACATGCAGATATTTAGAATATATTACATACCTTTAGTGCTGCCACAGGAGATCAGAGTGCAAGATCATGCTGCCTAGTTCCCAAAGAACAGTAACGCTTCATGCCTATGTAGCCATTAGCAGCAGTGGTCCACTTGCAGTCACATGTTTTGTTCAAAGACCCACTGAGCAGTTGTCAAATTTCAAACTTTTGTGAAATTCACCCAGTGTCTTACAAATTCACATTGCCAAAAATTGCCAGCTAACTGGTTTATTTGTATAGTGATCTTACTAAAGTCACGTATAAAGGTTAAATTACTAGCAAAGTTGTTACTCTGTCCCTAGGTAGTTGTGTCTTCCTCATCATATTTGAGAAGTATATATGTTTTGTGGTGAAAGAGACCATATAAGTATACTTTACTGTTTTAGAAAGTATATAGTCTACCTACATACATAATGTGTATATCTCTAAACTGTTTATTAAAACAGTTATATTTACATTAAAATAAATAATTTCATTATAATGTACTTACTCTCCATTTCTTAAAATAGATGCTGGTTTAATTTTAAAGTGAGATAACAGTGATTAAGTATAAACATTTTTCCATTTAAATTGAGATACAATTGGTAGTTTAATACTGTTGGTGATAGATTTTGTATCCTGCCACAAAGAACACATTTTAATCTACTATATAACATGGAATAATCACATAGCTTTGCGTTTTCCAAAATTTATGTATGACAAAGAAAAAAAACGTATTCCGTCCACTAAAATAATACATCATTTTATACATAATTTTAATAGGACATATCCATTTATATACATGATCATTATAGGAAATTGAAAAGGCATAGGAGAGCATTAAAAGGTCATGTTTAGTTCCTCTGCTAAAAAGTAGCAATTTTTAGCATTTGGGTGGTCTACATTTTTAATATTCATTACACATAAGTACATAGATAAATCATGATATTGGGATCATAATGTGAATATTATTTTCATTTTTCACTTTATGTGATAGTATAATGGTTTGTTATACCATTAAATATTTTCCTAAGACATTTTAATGATTACATAGCATTACAAAACACAGTCATATCTTGCTATGTTTAACTAGTCCAAATTAGAATATTTAGTTTTATTCTGACTTCTCAGTATCATAAATTGCATTTAAATGAAACTACAAGTACATGAATCTGATAAATTCCTCATGATACACTCCTAGAAGTGGTACAATTAAATACACAGATACGAATATTTTTAATATTTTTAATACATTTTGTCAAATATTTCTTAAGATTTGCACCAGTTTATAATACTGCCAATTATGTATAAATATATCTCACCACAGGCTCAGCAGCATTGAATGTTTACTAAATTTAATCAGAAAAGGGAAATTTACTGTCAGGATTCAGCTGTCATATGCAAGAGCAGGATACAAGCGTTCTGAAGAAAGTTCTGTAGCATTTCTGCTCCCTGTGGACAGTTGCCTCATTCTCTGTAGAGGATTTCATTGCTCCTAGTGTTCACACAAGCAGGCCAAGGTATTCTTTTGGCTCAATAAACAGCTGTCAAAGGGTTGGGATGATGCATAAAATAACTGGTGAGAGGAGTGTCCGAGAAAGGAGCCATTCAAAGAGGCCTGATGAACTGGGCAGAATCTCCACAAGTCAGCCTAATACATGTACACTCCCGAGAATAGAGTTATTTTGTGAATTAATTTGGTTACATATACCTTCTATTATAATTCCCTCTTATGTTTTTTTAAGTTCACTATATAATGCTAGTCATTAACAACAAAGGCCCTTTGCTATTTTTATAATCACCTCTAAAAAATAAATTCTCCTTCCAAATTATAGTGCAAACTTACCTTATTTTAAATCCCTCCAAGTTAGTTTTATGAGACTTGTTATTTCAATTGTCATGCTAATCTAAGTGATGATGTATTTCAAACTTGAGGAACCATTTGATAAGTTACAGTTGATAAGATTTCTGGTAGATAATTGTATTTAGATAGCCTCTACCTCATGTATTTATTAACTAGTGTGAATTACCTGTTCTAAGTCTCATTTTCATTTTAACTTCATCAAGTTACATTGTGATTTTCCCCATCTTATTTTGTTAAAAGATATTGATAACCTGATGATTACTATTGCTTTTTTAGTGAGATCAACTTAATATTGAAGTTGAGACTCTGCCAAAATGTTAGGAAAAGATATCATGATTTATTCTTCATGAACATATTTGGAGTTTAGATTGACTCATTATTTTTTTTGAATATTTTTTAAAATTTATGCAGAAAGGAATATTTACCTAGGATCAAATTGCCCAACAAAACTCCAGGTCAGGGCCTCCCCGGTGCGCAGCACTTGAGCACTGGGTTGCGAAGCTGCCCGCAGCCTCTGCAGTGCTGGTTCGATCCCTGGCTGCCAGGTGAGGGTCCCACATGGTGCGCAGACCTCTCCTGCCGCCCGCTGCTCCCCTCAGCAGTGTACTTAATCACTGTGCCTGCTCTGCTCTCCACTCTGACTCTGGTGAATTCTCTCACCCTCCCGCGCTTCTGACTGTACCCAGTGCTTGTATAAATAAATAAATAATTCTTAAAAAAAAAAGAAAAAAAAAAAAACTCCAGGTCAACCTGAGGACAGTGTGAAAGAGTCAAATGAGAAGTATCTTAAATGCCAAGATATGGAAAGAGTCAGAGATTTGAAACCACAAATCCTCAGTTCTGTAACTGCGTAGTAGGACACTTTTTACCAATAACAGGGCAACCAAAGCAGAGAATACACATTCACATAGTTCACAAAAACAGTGAGAAAAGAATAAAATCCTAGCGAATTTTAGATACTGCTATGAAGGGTAAGATTCCTGAGGATAGAGAAGAAATTATATCCAGGGCAAATGAGATACAAAGAGACTGAGGAGTGATCAAAACACTGGAGACAGCATGTACTGCAAGGTGCAAACTTCAGACCAGAGCTGTACACAGATGTTTAGGTCGGCAGGGCTCTGTTGAATCTGTTAAATTTTGAATTAATTCTTATTAACCAAAAATTATGTTAGATCACAATTTCTTCAAAAAGAACTTTTGGGGGGCCTCCCATGGTGGCGCAGCGGTTGAGCGCTGGGCTGCGAAGCTGCCCGCAGCCTCTGCATCGCCGGTTCGATCCCTGCCCCCAGAGAGGGTCCCACATGGCGCAACAGACCTCTCCTGCTGCTCCCGCTGCTCCCTTCAGCAGTGTATTTCGTCAGTCTGCCTGTTCTGTTCCCCGCTCTGGCTCTGGTGAATTCTCTCACCCTCCCGCACTTCTGACTGTACCCAGTGCTTGTATAAATAAATAAAGAAATCTTAAAAAAAAAAAAAGAACTTTTGGGTTACTCTACGTTATATATGAATTAATTCTGATATTACCATATGGTGACAAAAGAAACAAACACAGGGATATCTTAATTTTCATTTAAGATTTTGACTATGTGTACTAATCTTAAATTCAGATTGAGTGGAGCTCCAGGCCTCCTATTCTTCGTCTGAGCCACCACTCTGGACTATCTGTGTCCTTTCCTCCTTCCTTGCTCCTTCACCCCTTCTACTCTACCTCTATTCCCTTCTGTGACTCTTACCTGAATCCTCATTCTGAACTGTTGTCTGCCTCCTCTTTTTTTTTATGCACTTTCTCATTCCTTTTTTCCTTTTCTTAATTCCAGCCTGGACACCTGCTCTTCCAATGTACCTCTTCCTTACAATAAGCATACTGATTCTTCCATAATGGTTTGCTTCTCCTATTTCTTCTCGGTGCCTCTTTTCTGTTCATCCTAAATCCTGTCCTGTCTTCTAGCAACACAAAATAGTTCCAGGATTAGGCCTTTCTTTTCTCGCTTTGAAAACTCTAAAGACTATATCTACCAAGTGGGAAGGCCTCATCACTACAGAAATTTATATGCTGGTTAATTCCCTGCTTATATCCAGGGTATTGTGCCTACTGAATGTCATGTTAATCATCTGAGCATTTTATGGTGCATCTGATTTACATCTGTGTAAGCACTCTAAGTTCAGATAATCCTTTCAAGAAACTCAGATGAATCCTCACTGGCCTTTTGCTAAAATCTCCAACATCTTACCAAAGCTCTTTTGCTGAACCATTCCCTGACTCAGCCCTACTAATAAGGACCTCTTAGAGTGTTCTATCCTTTCCATTCCCCCACAAATATAGTCCCAGTTAGGGTCCACCATTGGGACAGACTTTCGGTTGCAGGGTTTCTAGATCCTCTAAGCAGAGACAGTGAACCTCTTCACTAACCTTCCCTAAAACCATTCACTACTCATCTGACATTAAAAGAAAAATACCGGATGGTCTCACTCATAGCAGGAATCTAGAAAACTTAAATAAGGGACCAGGAAAATGAATATAAGAAAGTGAAAATCAAAATCAACAAAAAACTATGAACCAGAGACACTTTTTGGGGGGTGGGGGGCGGGAGGGGAGGGATTGGGGTCAGAATGGGGCATTTGCAATTGTTTGGGGGAATATAAAAATAAAATTTATTATTAAAAAAAAAACATATATAGCATGGATTGCATATCCCTCAGATAGGCTAATTGGAGACAAAAACAGAGGCAAACAAATCAACTATTTTTTCAGGGTCCTGTCAGTATGGAGAGATGAAATTTCTCCAATTCAGGGGGCCCCAGTGTAAAGGGGCCAATAGTGTCTGGCAAGTTGCCTCCTGTGATGCTCAAAGTCTCCAATAAGTGGTAGTAGCCCTCTCTTCCTCCCCTTTAATACTAGCAGGAGAAATACTACTTTGCCTTTCTTTGTGCCATCAAATGAGTCTCTGTCTCTTCTTAACCTAGTTTATAAGAAACCCCTCAGTAGAAGAAAATTCTAAGATGGAGGCTGAAACCGTCCCCCATACATATGCCCACAGGACCTCCCATAAGGCCTCCTATAAGACCAAAATCAGATTCTGTAAGCCAAACTTTATCAAATCACCCAAACCAAAATATAAAGAAGAAGGCAGAGGAGGAGGAGAATGAGGAAGTGGAGGAGAGGCAGAACTGCCTAAAGATTGAATCTATGGTTAAATCAAAACACACACACAGAAAGAGAGAGAGAGAGAGAGAGAGAGAGAGAAAGAGAGAGAGAGAGAGAGAGCACTCCAAGTAAAATCCAAACTCCTCTAAATTAGGAACAGAAAAAAACCTTGCCATGTGTCCCACAATGGTAATACACTATGGTGACCAATGGCAGGAAGTCCACCATGGGTGTGATAACACTACATTGGAGCACCAAGCTATTACAAGGCAATGCCTGGGAAACAGGGATGACTCATGCTATGAGTTTTCATTCATGCTCTTCAGAAATAAAGACAAGACCCCAAAATGATTTTTTAATTTAATTTAATTTTATATATTTTGGGATCATGCTCAGCAAAATAAGCCAGAAAGAAAAAGAAAAATACCAGACGGTCTCACTCATAGCAGGAATTTTGGAAACCTAAATAAGGGACCAGGGAAAAGACTAATTATAATAAAGTAAAAATCAACAAGCAACAAGCAATTATAAACCAGATACATACTATGGTGGGGGTGGAGGGAAGGAAGGATTAGGGTCAAAATAAGGGGGGTGGGATTTGTATGGGGAATATAATCAAGATGAAAATGCACACCTTGTGCAAAAATGAAAAATTATCCAAAATGAAATTTTTTAAGAGTGAAGAGAGGGTGAATCTGACTTCCTGAATTGGGGTAGCACTGGGAGTAAAGAGAGAACAAAGAGATAGAAAAGATTGATTGGCCAACATGTCCTATCAGCAAAACCATCTGATCAAAGGTGTGAGCTGAAACCAGATAAACAAGAGAGAGTAGGCACACATATGTTTAGCCATTTGTGTCCAACATGACAGCTCAGGTTTGCCCCTAGTTTTCAGTGCTACAGCAATTCAGCAGGCTGGGTGCATGGCATGCTGGGAGTTGTAACCCTCGGCACCTGAGATCTGATTGGCTTGGAAACAGGGGTGAGTTCATTCAGGAATCTTTCACCAACTCAGAATTTGCCCTTACTGTTCCTCTTACAATTTCTTCTTTTCACCACCTCCTTAAGGAAGCAAACTCAGTTTATCTTATTTTTCTCACATAAGGCAACTTGACTATTCATTTCATTAGCTGCCTCCTGCTGAATATCAATGATGCCTAAGGCAGGGACTCATCTCCCACAAATATATTGTCAGGATTTTCCCTTAGAGAAATTCCAGAATACAGTACTAAGATAAAGAATTGCTCACTCCATTACTGACAGCCCATTGGTTCTCCAATTGTAGTTCCAGTCTCAATGGTTGAAAGCAGAACTCTCTCATGGAATGGAGACTCTCATAACTTGATTTATTCAGAATTCATGCTCCATCGATCCTCGTGTTTACTGACGATCTGATAGGTCACTTCCTGCTGTTCCTACCTACAAGGGACTCCACTGCTTGGTGTGTGGAAGGACCACCTCCATGATGTGTGTGAACACTCACTTATAAAAGGCACACTCACTGGGTTCATCCAAAGGATATTTCAGTGGAATTACCTTCTCAGTATTTTCCTCCTAAATGCATTTAGCATGTTATTGGACTCAGTTTTGAAGAATTTCTCATATGCCAGTTATTTGAAAAATTAAAACAATAAACTTCATATTTTAGACTATAAATCATCCATAGCTAGTACTGAGAAGTAAACAGTCTAAATAATCATTTTCTCCATTCACAACCCGGAAGCACAAAAATTATTGATGTCAATATATCCTTATATATATTTTTTTTTAAAGATTTACTTATTTATTTATGTATACAAGCATTGGGTACAGTCAGAAGCGCGGGAGGGTGAGAGAATTCACCAGAGCCAGAGTGGGGAACAGAACAGGGAGACCTACGAAATACACTGTTGAGGTAGCAGCAGGCGTGGCAGGAGAGGTCTGCGCACCATGTGGGACCCTCGCCAGCGGCTGGGGATCGAACCGGCACTGCAGAGGCTGCGGGCAGCTTCGCAAGCCAGCGCTCAACTGCTGCGCCACCGGGGAGGCCCAATATATCCTTATATATTAAAGCACACTAGTGGCTGGGACGAATTTTACTGAGGTTAAAGATTAATTTTGTTACCTTTATTTTATTTTATTTTATTTTAATTTTTTTTACATCACTGTTCATTTCTAAAGAATATTTGCTTCCCCACCCCCCCAGGTGTAGTCCCCATAGAGTTTCCTTCACCAATGTACCTGTGCACTATCACCTCAGTCCCCTGTGCTCCTCCCTCCCTCCCTCTGACCCAAATACACATTCCTTTCACAAGCTTTCTGCCTAATCTCTCACTTACCAAATACCTCACTTTTATGAATTTTTCTCTTCCTACTCTTTTTCAAGGCTGATTTCAGTACAACCAGAAAGGCTCTAATAAAGTTCCATGTATTGACACCTTTATTTTTTTTAATGATTTACTTATTTATTTATTTATTTATTTATGCATACACAAACTGGGGTGCAGGCCAGAGGTATGGGAGTGAGAGGATTTACCAAAGACAGGCAACAGAACAGGTGGACTGTTACTGGGCAACGGAACAGGTGGACTGACTGAAGAACACAGCTTAGGGTAGCTGTGGGCAAGTCAGGAGAGGTCTGCTGGGCCATGTGGGTTGCTCCCTGGACAGCATGGGGATCAAATGTGAGCTGCAGTGGCTGCAGACAGCCTTATAGGCTGCATCCCAACCCCTTGCACCACCAGGGAGGCTCTTGACAACTTTAGAAGAGGAAAACATTGTATGTAATCTTCTGCAACCCCCTTATTTTATATACAATGGCGCCTAGGGGCCAAAAAGTAGAGTCCTCCCTGAGGCTTTCTACTTTATGGCAGGACAAAGCTTCGCTGCGTGGAATTTCAGAAGAGGAATTCCAGCTCAGAAATATCAGACAGGGAAGAGTCTGGAACAGATGTTTCTAGGACTCTTAAAATTACATTGTATGTCAAACCTGATCATAGGAAAAGGCAGTTAGAGGAAATGACAAATCACCCCCAGAGGTTGTGGGAAAGGAGAGAAGGGGAAGATGGTTTTGTAGGAAGTGAGGCAGGAAAAGTATAGTCCCCTGGAAATTTGCTTTAACAAGATGAACCGGGCTCAGTAGCAGCTTGTCCTAGTTACTCCCTCCTAGTGACAACGTCCATAGACCCAAGAGGTCACCATTGCCAACTTCAGAGACAGTGAGCCTGTGGCAGGGAGGAATGTAAGCCTGCATTAGAAGTGTCCGTCTTCTAGAGCAACACTTCTCAAACCTTAAGCATTCAGAGTTCAACTAGAGTTTAAAATTTAATATCTCACTTCCTAGGCATATAAGCCACATGCTCTCACCCAGGAAGCATTCTCTACGTGTCAGAGCTGTAAGAAAGTAAACCTTGGGGAAACTGTGCTGAAAACATGAATTTTGTTACTTTTGAAATAATGATTCCTTATGAAATATCATTTAGGCTGCTTGAGAACAATAATAACAGAAACTTAACACATTCAAACCAGAAAGCACTTCCAAGGTTGTAACAGCTGCTCCCACACTGACTAGATTTTCTCTAATATCATTCTAAGTTTTCAAACATTGCTGAAGTGTCTATGACTCTGACTTTTCTATTTACTTTGGTATTGCTTTCAGGAATATGTTACAGTTTCTTGCCTGTTAAATGACAACACTCAGACTTCATGCAGATTCTAAGACTGTCTATGCAGCAACGCACCGTCTAGGCAAACTGTCTATTTGACGATGGACAGAGAGCCGTTATATCTCTTTCAGGGTTTTATCTTCTCTCAATTGCATATGGATGCACAGCAAGCAAGCAGCGATACCACACTTCCTGGTCATTGAATATCCTACAGTGTACTTCTTAATTAAAACCAGCATCACAAATTATGATAGCTTAAGTGCCAAAAACCTGGCCTGCTTACTGACCAGTCCAAGAACTACATGATCATTATATCTATTTCGAATGACTTTTTCCCCCTGAGGAAAATAGAGTTCAGCCCTAATATTCTTTTTGTTTCCTGTCCAATATATGTATTTTTTAAATACTGTTTTTTTACCAGCATCACAGTTTCTATTTCACTTTTGCCACCATATTTAACCCTATGTTATAATTGTTTACTATGTGTTTGTTGTTATTTATCTTAACTAGAGTTTGTAGCAATGCCAGGGATTAAGGAATAATTTGAGTGAACAACACATACAGTGTTGCCTAGTAACACAGGCTGATCTGTACAAAGCCATAAATTGCAAAATTTCATAGCAGCATAAAAACTTTTACTGGCACTTAAGCATATTTTTCCCTGATTGAAGCAGAATTCATGCAACGATTACAACCACATGACAAAAGCTGGCAATGATTAGCCTTTAAGAGTTGCTGTTTTTTCCTAACAGTTGCAAAGCTGTTTTTGTTTGTTCAGGAAAGAAAGCATCAAATCCTTTATATATTAGCCTCACTGACAAGGCAGAACAGAGCCTGTTAATTAGTCACTGGCAGCATTTTAGCTATAGTTCCCAAAAAAGAATGGAGAGTTATGCAATCATTTAAAATTATTATTAATTTGTGTCAACCAAAACTAGCTCTAAATATACTGATACACACTTGAAAGGCAGCCCTCCTCTTAAGTAATATAAAGGTAGAAACATGTAACCCTGTCATGGCACAAACACGCCTGCCCACTCCCACTGAGAAACAAACTTGAGGAAGCTGGAAGTCAGCAAGATTATTTTCACTTATTGTAAAAAATATCTTAAAATATCTTCAATATTTGTGGTTATTGAAGTAAAAACTACAAAATATAGCTGTTAAAGAATTCAGGGGAAATTATTTTCAGAGTGAATTCAGGTAGCTTGTTGAATATCACACAGCTAGCCTAAACAAAAGAGGGGTTTGTGGAAATTTATCATCCCCTGGTACACACAAATACGTGAACAATGAATGAGTATTTCACTGACTATATACTGGTGATTTCTTTTCTCTGACAAACACATATTTCTAGGAATAGATTCAGCAATGTCAGGGGATTAATTCTACAGCTCAAGGAAATTGAGGAAAAAATGCTTTGATCCTATCATAAACTTTTCATTATTCTAGCTCTCACTTGAATAAAAAATGCTTATAAAAATTTAAGAAGTCATGCAGGCTCAAAGCAATGCAGCATGAGACACATGGGAAGATTTGTATGTTTAGGCTTAGTCTTTCCATCAATTTTGTAGCTGAGCTTCCTAGTATACATGTCAATAAGTCCTAACTTACTTTCACTCCAGCGCCATAATACAAATTTCTGGTTTGATTTCTCAGAATCCACAAACCCAACATAGCTACAGCAAGATTTTGCAAAGATCCCGATGTTGTCAGAGGAAATGGAACAAGACGACACTAAAAGCAAAGGTGGAAGTCTAAAAATAAGTAAAACCAGATAAGGGAATCCATCTAATCCAAATATCCCTGGCCTATGAAAGCCCATCAGTACACCAAGGAAATGACACTTGGAATGCATGGAAATGTTCCAGAAGTACAATGAGTCTGCAATTTAGTGACTGTGGGACCTTGAGAAACTTTCTTAACCTTCATGACTTCAAATTTCCTCCTCCATAAAATCAGGGTCTAGGATTAGATGAGCTCTAAAACCTCTGACAACTCCAAGAGCCTATAATTAAATATTTCCACTGATCTATTAAAAAAAAAAAAAAAGCCCCTATGACATCTTACTCTGATTTTACCACAAACAACACTAAGGAAACTAGCAGTCAGAACTAAGAAATTAAAATTAGGCATAAACTACAAGGATGGAGGTATGATATCCTTTCCAAACATACACCTTCACAGTACAAAAACAAGAACAACACGGTTCTCGCTGCATAATGGTCAGTGAGAAAAACTCACCCCCACTGCTGCCCTCCTATACCCACATGAACAGGTTTTGATTTTGCCCTTCTACGTAGAGTGAAGCTTCTGTGATTATGGTGTCAATTATGAAGACTGAAAATAATAAGTCTGAAAATTTTGCTTAAAAAGTACCAATACAGTCTGGATTATGTGTGAACAAGTGTCAATTTAGTTACTAAATTCTAATTAAATTTTAAAGTTGATCAATTAAGACATTTTGAAATAAGTTGACATCTATCAAATAAATCCCAATGATAAATTAAATATGTTTTCCACATTGTGTTAGCAATAGAAACGTCAAATTCTTGAATGATCATTAATGAACTAGATGAATTATGACTATTTTATGTTTCATCAGAAGTAATAATTCATTCTGAAAAGAGGTTACAGAACATAGACTCAATAATCCACTGAACCTGAGAAGAAAAATAATAATAGCAACTTCTAAGCATTTTTCTATAATCACTACAAGAAGGAAATATATAGATTTATTTCACTTGTTGCTAGTCAAAATCAAATGAAGCATACAGATTCTCTGAATATTTTTTTCAAAAATTCACTACTTGAAATTCTGAATCTTCAATAACTAAGGCAAAATTTCTAAACTATCTGGGTTATTGGGCCTCCCCGGTGGCGCAGCGGTTGAGCGCTGGGTTGCGAAGCTGCCCGCAGCCTCTACAGCACCAGTTCAATCCCCGGCCACCGGACGAGGGTCCCACATGGCACGCAGACCTCTCCTGCCGCCCGCTGCTCCCCTCAGCAGTGGACTTTGTCTGTCTGCCTCTTCTTCTCTCTCTTCTGTTGCTAGTGAATTCTCTCACCCTCCCACACTTCTGACTGTACCTAGTGCTTATATAAATAAATAAATAAAATCTTTAAAAAAAAAAACTATCTGGGTTATTCAATCACATGTAAATTAAAACTGGCATTACGCATTACTTTAAGCATTGCATTACACAAACCCAATGCACTTTTCTTAAATGTCTTCAACTAAACTGACAGGTAGAATATTTCAAGAGTCTATTTTTATTTTTTAAAAAAAAAAGCATATTCATTCCCTCAACCTAATAATTTAGGAGGAGGTTTCCTTAGCCAAAATAGGGGGAGTTCGAGTTCTTAACCAACTAAAAAGGAAGTTCCAAGTGAATTGCTGACCATATCGAAAATATTATTTTGTTGCTAAGGAATGAAGTAGTTATGCTTTTTATTACATTTAAAACAATTTAAATATAGAATTAATGTTTCTTTGTCCTTTGGGTAAATACCTAGGAGTGGAATTGCTGGATCATACGGAAGCTCTATCTTTAGTACGCTGAGGAATCTCCACACAGCTCTCCATAGTGGTTGGACCAGTTTGCACTCCCACCAGCAGTGCTGGAGAGTTCCTTTTTCTCCACATCCTCGCCAACATTTGTTGTTGCTAATTTTTTAATATGTGCCATTCTCACTGGTGTGAGATGGTATCTCATGGTAGTTTTGATTTGCTTTTCCCTGATTGCAAGTGATGTTGAACATTTTTTCATATGCCTGTTGGCCATTTGTATTTCCTCTTTGGAGAAGTTTCTTTTTAGCACTTCTGCCCATTTTTTCACTGGATTAATTCCAAAGAGCACCTGCACCCCTGTGTTTATAGAAGCACTATTTACAATAGCTAAGCTTTGGAAACAACCCAAATGCTCAAAAATAGATGACTGGATCAAGAAGATGTGGTACATATACACCATGGAATATTACCCAGCATTCAAAAAAGATAAACACATGCAGTTTGCAGCAACATGGCTGGAGCTGGAAGGGATCATGCTCAGCGAAATAAGCCAGAAAGAAAAAGAATAATACCGGATGGTCTCACTCATAGCAGGAATCTAGAAAACTTAAATAAGGGACCAGGAAAAAGAATAACTATAAGAGGGCCTCCCTGGTGGCGCAGCCGGTTGAGCGCTGGGTTGCGAAGCTGCCCGCAGCCTCTGCAGCACCGGTTCGATCCCCGGCTGCTCCCCTGCCACCGGAGGAGGGTCCCACATGGCGCGCAGACCTCTCCTGCCGCCCGCTGCTCCCCTCAGCAGTGTACTTCGGTCCTTCTGCCTGCTCTGCTCCCCGCTCTGGCTCTGGTGAATTCTCTCACCCTCCTGTGCTTCTGACTGTACCCAGTGCTTGTATAAATAAATTAATAAATCCTAAAAAAAAAATAACTATAAGAAAGAAAATATCAAAATCAACAAACAACTATGAACCAGAGACACACTATGTGGGGGGGGAACAGGGAAAGGGGGGTTTGGGGTCAAAATAAGGGGGTTGCAATTGTATGGGGAATATAAAAATAAAATTAAAAAAAATAAAACAATTTCAATTTAACTATTTTAACTATGCTTAGAGTTCTATTTAGAGATCTTCTCATTCAGATGAACAATACTGGACACACAAATTGTCTGACGTATAAATTTAAATTTTGAAGAGAATCAGCTTTCTTAAATTCAGCTTTAAAACAGAAAACTACTCACACACAGTGTGTTTTTCTAAAAGGAATGCATCGAAAGCAGTCTACCTTTTAAACAGTAAGGGGAGAAGATCAAGCATGAGTTTTATTTTTGTTTGTTTCCTTTTATTTGAAATAGTTGCTTCTTAAAATCTCATGGAAGACTAGAAAGTAGTTTTGGATTTGGAGACACAAAGTAAAAGAGGTCAAAAACCAGTGCATCTATATTCAATTATTAAAACGTGTAGTCTCAAGCAGAAGCAGACAGAGTCAGCCATAATGGTCTGAGACCTGAGGATCATAATGAAACTATCTACAGTTAAATGTATTCCCCACAGGTTTAAATGCAAAATGAGAACCCAACTTTTTATTACTCATTAAATTAAATGTGTAGTATTTTTCTACTTTTGAGGTCAAGTATGCAGTATTTTGGAAAATAAACCATAAAAACATGATTAGAGAGAACAGAGGAAGTCATTTCTTTCTCCAGTCATAAAGTATGCTGCATCATCCCATCAATCTAATGTACCTTTATAACAGTGGCGGCAGCATGTGGCAGTACTTAAATTGCAATACTGTATTTAAGAAAAGACTTGGATTAAAAGAGCACCAAGATAAGCTGGAAAAACATCCACGTGAATTATATTGTTTTTATAATTCTGTTTCCTTCCCAAAGACCTAGTTAACATTATATATTGCCGTATTATCTACCTACATGGAAATAATATATTCATCAGTCCAAAAGTCAAAAAGTAAATCAGAATGTGCATATTTAATGACTAGTGGGAATAAAGTTCAGGTGTGCTATATGGTGTAGCAAACCAAAATATCTGGAAAATCAGTGTTAAAATTGTTGAACTGAATAGATAAATGTATATAACATCTCTTGGTTTACTTTGTTTTCATGGAAAGATTTATAACTCAAAAACTGAAGAAGGCAGGATGCCCCTTCTCAGTGTTACCATGAAGACAGACTTCATGCGCAAGCTTATCACAAAAACAAGTATTTCAGAATGTGCGGCTTTTGCAAAGCACTTCACTGGTTAGACAGTTCCAATACAGCGTCAGTTTTTCAACAGCTGCTAACAATCTGCCATATGTAGGGCAGTTAGGCTTTCAAGATACTCTGCTAAAAGGCAGCTGGATCAACTTGAAACCAGTTTGAAAAATATGTTTAGGAAAGTAAAGGAAATGACCTGTAACATTGTAAATATACCATATCTTATGCAAAAATCTCACCAGGCTAGCTTTATCAAATCAGGTTATCTAGGAAAGGGTGAATTTTTGAGCCACTGTGTTCAGGATCTGCCTTGCATGTTTCAGGGTTCAGTGATGGTTTCCAGTTCTGAGAGATCTTCTTTCAAATGATGTGTGTCATTGCTGCAGGCTCTGGTTCCCCATAAAATAAAAAAGCAAGAAGATAAATCCTACCAACAGCTTTACGGTGTACAATGTGTGATGAACAAAATATATTAATCATAATTAATGTCCAAACTGAGGGAGAGAGTAAGGAAGGACAATTTACAAATTCTGTAAGATTCATAGGAGAGGATTTTATGTTCAGTTGGTTAGTCTGGGACTGTTTTGTTTTGTTTTGTTTTGTTTTGTTTTGTTTTGTTTTGTTTTGTTTTGTTTTGTTTTGTAGAAAGAAGAGATGTTGCAACCTTGTTTCTAAGCTAACATAAATTAGGAAAGGTGCCTCTGTCCAGGCAAGTTTGTTTCTCATTCTAATGGTTTGTTAATGTAATGAACATGATAAAGAGTCTGTGCGAGAAGAAAACTGACCTCAGGGATAAGCTAACAAAATGTCAGGCCCCACTTGTTAGCGAAAACTCAGCAGAAAGCGACACAGACCCAGAATAATTGGAAGAAATCCAAAGGCACAGGTGCCAAAAAAACTGAAGACGTGACTTTGGGCTTTAGTTACTTTTTTCGTTGTTGTTTTTCTCCACATATCTCCTAGTAAGACCCAGGATTTAGCTAAGCCCTGCTAACTAGAAATGTTGAGCTCATCAGAAAAATTGTTGTAAAATAAAGTAAGATTTATGATTTTTAAAAGTCCCTTTGTTCACATGCTTATGCTAGATGTTCACCAGACCCAAAGTTGACGGTCATACTGAAAACTAGAACATTACATCTCAAGGGGGGTTTGTAACAAAATGTTCATATCAGTCATATTTTAGAATTATTAACAATAGGATAAAACCCACCTCAAAGGAAATTAGGAAAATAGTTATGACTCTCCCTTTGAGCCATACCTGGTTCACAGATCAGCAATTAATTTCTAAGGGGAGATGCAACGAGCAGTTAAGACAGCAGTAGGTGTCTGTGTTCATAAAAATGCACATGTGCTCATTCATGCCTAACAGGACTCTGTATACCTGCCGCATGTCTCCAGCCATAACTCAGCAGCTGTATTTAGTGAGGTGATCAAGAACTGAAATATCTACCTCAATATGCCACTCCTAACGATAATACTAATGCCAAATGAATCAATGCTTTCATTTTGCATGAGATTGTACTCTAAATTTCAAATCTTGGTAGGTTCAATACAGTTATTAGATTGTACGTTTTGTTCTCTCTGAATTAAGAACCCATGTAGGAGCCTCCCTGATGGTGCAGGGGTTAAAGATACAGTGCTATCAAGCTATAACCAGCCACTACAGCACTAGTTAAATCCCAGCAGGCCAGGGAGCAACCCACATAGCGCAGCAGAGTTCTCCTGTCTCACCCACTGCTCCCCTCAGCAGTGTATTTCAGTAGATCCACCTGTTCTGCTCCTCGCTCTCTCTGGTGAATCCTGTCACCCCCCTCACCTCTCAAGTCTACACACTAGTTTGTGTATGCATAAAATAAATAAATCTTTAAAAAAAAAGAACACATGTATATAAGTATTTAATTTATGACAATTGAGCTAAAGCATACAAGAGAGCAAGGAACATCTGTTTAATAAATGGTGTTAGGAAAAGTGGACAGCCAAATGTTTAAAAAAAAAGAAAAGAAACAACCATTGTCTAAAACCATACACAAAAATTTATTCAAAATGGATTAAAGACTTTTATATAAGACCTGAAACCATAAAATATGTAGAAGAAAACATGGGTGATAAGCTCTTCAATGTCACCCTTAGGGTTGTCTTGAGCAACAGTCTCAACTGTTTCTAACAGTCAGGGAGACAAAAGCAAAAATAAAGGGCATGACATCAACCTAAAATCTTTTGGACATTGAAATAAATGATCACAAAAACAAAAAACCAACTGAATGGGAGAAGATGTTTGCACAACACATCTTTGTCACAGGCTTATATCCATATTATATAAAAACACATACAAAAAAATAAACAATCCAATTTTTAAAAATAGGCAGAGGATTTAAATAGATGTTTCTTCATAGAAGGCATACAGATGGTCAATGGGAGCATAAAAATGCTCCTATTTGATAATGGCCATTATCAAAAAGATAAGAAATAGCAAACACTGAAAAGGATGAAGAGAAAAGGAACTACTTTTACACTGCTTGTGGGATTATAAATTGCTGCATTCACTGTGGAAAACATTGTAGTGATTCCTTAAAAAATTGAAATTCCATACAATCCAGTTATCTCATGTCTTAGTATTTACCCAGAGTATATAAAAATGTTAATTCAAAGAGATAGGTGCACCAAATATTCATAGCAGCATTAATCACGATAGCCAAAAGCTGGAAGCAAACTAAACACTTATTGTCAGGTGATTGGATAAAGATGTGGTGTGTATACACACAATGAATATTACTCTGCTGTAAAATAAAATAAAACCTGTCAATTGTGATACTGTGGGTGGACTTATAAGTGAAACAAGTCAAATACCATATGACTTCATTCATATGTGGGATATAAAGAAACAAAACAAATACATCAACAAAAAAAAAATGCTTACCTCTCAGAACAGAATAGTGGTCACTATTTCAATAAAAATATTTAAGTTGTTCCCAGGTGGCCCAAGTGCTGCTGAAATTAATTTAAATTAAATGTGCCTTCAGAAGCCTAGTTCAGTATGCTGGATGACTGATATATCCAAAGCCAAATCCTAATGAAAAAAAAGGGTATGAGGACTTTAATATTCTTCTCTCTTTGCCATTTTCAATGACAAAGTAAAACTATCAATAGATTACACAATAAGACATAATTTAACCATTCATTTAACAGATATTTTTGAGTACCTGAAACTTAAAATTTTGGATATACAACCCATAAGAAGTATTAAATATAATAATAATATCTGCAATTATAGAAATTACATTCTAGAAGGAAAAAGATAATGAACGGGATAGGTAAAACCAGTATAATATTAGTAAACAAAATATTGAATATATAGATAAATGTTATTGAGAAAAATAAGGCAAGGAAAAGGATAGTGAGTGTTAAGTTTAGGGGAGGGGGCAGTATCCAGTGGAAAATTGGGTAGTATCAGGGAAGGTCTAATTGTCATGGTGACCTTGAGCAAGGGTGATGAGAAGTGATACCTGGGAGAGAAATATTCCAGGCACAGGGAATAGCAAATGCAAAGTAGAGGTAGAGATGATGTGCAAATCTTTCATGGATTATGTAGGTTATTGTAATAATTTTATTCTAAGTAATATCACTGTAGATAGTTTTCTGAATTTATTATGATACAAGCAGCTTGAGACTTTTACTTTTCTACACAAATATGGAAAATCCTACATAAAATCATAAGTTTCCAACTCTGTTACCTTTATAGAATATTAAGGATAGTGGCAAGTTTGAGACTCACCAAACTTTTATTTTTAAGCCAAGGAAGGAGAGGCTCAATGACATGAAATGGATTCTCATTAGGGTGGTTTCTGCCATTCTTACCTGATGGCAGAGTTAGGACAAGAAAGTGAACACCAGAGCCCTCACACTGGAACTTTACCTTACTTGAATTATTCAAAGTAAACTATGGATTCATTCTGAATTATGGTAGGAAATTCTTGAAGCATGTTACGGGGAAGATTGTCATGATTTGCTTTATCTTATAGGGGCTCACTCTGGTTACCATAAGTAGCACCAGGATGGCATGGATCATGTTCTCTGTGGATCCTGGCAGACGGGTAAAGGAGAGTCCTGGAGCCCTCAGTGGCTTTTTTCAGGCTTTTAATGATATTTCTGCACCATTTGTAGTGAGGCAACCAAGTGCAGGGCAGGCAGGGGGGACCGGGAGGCCAGGAGGCTGGCAGGCCTCCCAGCCCCCAGCGAATCTTCACTTTTTCTGGGCTCTCTGGTTTTCTCTCGTGGTCTCTTCACTGGTCTCCACTGCACTCCACCACTTGTCTGCTCTGTCTACCGGCTCAGGTGCGCCCACTCATGCACACCCATCCCACACTCCAGGTGCCGCCATCAGGCACACGTGTAAGATCACAGGAGTCAATCATTGATGCTAATGGGGGGGGTGTGCGGGGGTGGGGGGGAAGCCTGATAATTTCCATTTACCCTACACCATGTGAAGAATAACTCTAAGAGAGGGCACAATTGGGCACAGAGGGAGACCAGTTAGGAAAGCATTTTCTATCTTTTACACCTAGAAAATTATCAGTAAAGTGAATAAATGAATGCAGAAACATGTCTCACAAGAGATTAAATATTGTTTCCTAAAAATGATTATATGCTTCATACTTTGCATAAGCATTTGGAACAGTTTGAGATACCAAAAGAACACTAAAAGTCTAGCTTCTGTGAATTTCCTATTCTGGATAGATGATGTAGATGTACTTTTCATTATTACTCCCACTGAATACAAATAAAACCCTGGACCATATATATAAAATAACATCAAGAAAGCTGGGAAAGGTGTAGAGAAGGTACAGACAAGCTAGAGGGCTCAGAAACACGTGATGGTGAGTTTCTGGGATTTCTTTCTGCCTTGTATACCTCCTATAGACCAGCTGAATAATAGGACGAACCAGAAACATCAATAGGTGCAGAGAGAAATATGTCCAACAAAAGCCCTCTCTTTCTAATCAAATAATTAGGAATGGCACAAATTGTAAAGACAGTATGCTTTTAGATAATAACTGTTCTACTCCTGAAAAACACCATAGGAGAAAGAAATGTAGCTCCATTCCCAATTACACTAGAAAAGGCCAAGTAAAAAGGCTAAATTTTCATCCTTGTGAGGTTTGTTTGTTTGTTTTTTTAAGATTTATGTATTTATACAAGAACCAGGGTGCAGGCCAGATGTGGGAGGGTGAAAGGATTCACCAGAGACAGAGCAGGAACAGAACAGGCAGACTGATGAAATACACTGCTGAGGGGAGCAGCGGGAAGATAAGAGAGGTCTGCCTGCCGCGCCATATGGGTTTCTCGCCAGCTGTCCGGGATCGAACCCATGCTGCAGAGGCTGCGGACAGCTTCACAGAGCAGCGCTCAACAGCCTGTGCTACCAGGAAGGCCCAATTTCCATCCTTGTGAGGTTTAAGGAGGCATTTCCACACCGCTACTATTGTGGCAGGATGGAGAATCTAGTGGGGAGCTGGGATTTCATCTTCATCAGCCAGGAATAAGGTTCTCCTATCGCCTGAGAGGAGATGACTGGGGAGCTGGAATTCCATAGCCTCCCAGCAGGAAGGAGATTCTTCTCTGGTTTGTAACCATCCCAGGTGTATAGATTCATTGTCAATTTTCAAAAATGAGAAGAAAAATTTGGAGCCTGTAGATTTTTACAGGCCTTTACTGCTGCATCAGGGGAAATGCAAGTTTTCTCTCTGAGCATTTCTCTGCCTGTCTCCTCTCCTGCGATCTCAAATTGATTCCACCCTCACAGCCCCTCGTGCCTTGACACAGTTATACACAGTCTTGGGAGGAGGGCAAGACTTCCAATGCCAGTCACAGAGGCTAATGGTAGGAGGTGGAAAAAAGGCTGATTTTTAACTTCATTTACCATACATCTTCCTCCTTACAGTTATAGTATCAGAGGATGCCAGGTAGTAAGTCAGGAATTTCACTAGAGCAAGGCCATCCCACTATGGTGTCAGTAGAGACCACACAATAAATTGAGAATTCCCACCCCAGCCTAGCAATAAGGAGAAAATTCTAAGTAAGGAACCTGAACTTCTAACTCCATCTTGCAGAAGTGAACTCTAAAACATAAGGTACATCACAAGGCTAAAAAGAGATCTAGAGTCTCATAATAAAATGTGCAAAATGTCCAGGTTGCTATTAAAAAATCATTCATCAAAACAACATAAATTTGAATTTTTTGCTTTTTTAAAATTGATTTATATATATTTTACATCATTCTTCATTTTTGTACAATGCATGTTTTCTCCTCTCAGGTGTAGTCCCCTAAAATTCCCACCACCAATTCACCCGTGCACCATCACCAGAGTCCCTGTGCTCTTCCCTCCCCTGTTTTGATCCCTCTCCCTCCCCTTTCCTGCAGAATTTCTTAATGAAAATGAAAACCAGCTGTTGCCACTACTGAGAGTACAGAGATGTTTATCAGAAAATGATTTTTTTTTTTGAAGATTTATTTATACAAGCACTGGGTACAGTCAGAAGCGCGGGAGGGTGAGAGAATTCACCAGAGCCAGAGCGGGGAGCAGAGCAGGCAGAAGCACCAAAGTACACTGCTGAGGGGAGCAGCGGGCCGCAGGAGGGGTCTGCACACCATGAGGGACCCTCCTTCAGTGGCC
The DNA here is from genome assembly GCF_964194135.1 of Talpa europaea. Taxonomy (NCBI): domain Eukaryota; kingdom Metazoa; phylum Chordata; class Mammalia; order Eulipotyphla; family Talpidae; genus Talpa; species Talpa europaea. The sequence goes on from NC_140070.1 coordinate 59,724,353, forward strand.
AGGGAGCAGCCGGGGATCGAACCGGCTCTGCAGAGGCTGCGGGCATTTTCACAACCCAGCGCTCAACCGCTGCGCCACCGGGGGAGGCCCCAGAAAATGATTTTAAAGCAAGCTTAATAGAAATACTTGAATGAGTGGATATTAACAGCTTTCAAGGAAATTTAAATAAATAAATAAATAAACCTCTGATAAGTAAAAGAAAGTCTCAGCAAAGAAATAGAAGCTATCAGGAAGAACCAAAGGAAATTTCAAAACTGAAGAATTATCAAAATAAAAGTGGATGATCTCAATCGACCAGAATAAAGAGGACAGAGCAAGAAGCTAAGCAAACCCCAAACAGGATAAGCCTAAAGAAATCTACAGAGATGTTGTTAACAGAGAGATGAATTTATGTACAACACGAGACAATAGAAAACCATAGTCTATAAAGGTCACGAGGGACATCCACTCCACTTATGTTTTTTAGACTCCAAATACACTAAAAAAAAAAATCAATATCAAGAATGTCAAACAGAGCTTTTGGTCTTGTGGTCCATTTTAAGCTTTACATTTAGTAAATGGATCTTTACAAAGCAAGCAAGAAGAAAAATGCAATAGTATTATTCAGAAGCTAAAGACAAAATTCTGTAAACATTTAAAGTATACTTGACAGTGGGACAAAAGGTAAATCTGTAAAATAAATGCATTCTTCACTAAGCCTGACTTAGTACAAAGGACTATCCTTATAGTTTTATTAAGGAATAATATAAAGATAGAAATAATATCACAAATATGCATTTCAGAACCTGCATATCATAAAACAGAAAGTGAATGACAAATTACACTTCTTGATTATGACAATCACACAAGTAAGCAATACACATACATAAAAATGCAGGTTTTACATGTGAAAACAGTTTTAAAACTGCACTGTGGTGCCTCCCTGGTGGTGCAGCCGGTTGAGCGCTAGGTTGCGAAGATGCCCGCAGCCTCTGCAGAGCCGGTTCGATTCCGGGCTGCTCCCCGGCCACCGCAGGAGGGTCCCACATGGCGCGCAGACCTCTCCTGCAGCCCGCTGCTCCCCTCAGCAGTGTACTTCGGTCTTTCTGCCTGCTCTGCTCCCCGCTCTGGCTCTGGTGAATTCTCTCACCCTCCCGTGCTTCTGACTGTACCCAGTGCTTGTATAAACAAAACAAACAAACAAACAAACAAATAAATAAATAAATGGCATGCCTCTATTAAAAAAAAAAAAAAAAAAAAACCTGCACTGTGATAGAACCTAAACAGAATTGTGCTGGAACTCAAGACATCTGACTGCATAAAACAGGAATTTTTATCCTCTGTGTTCACTCTCTCATCTGCTATTGGTTATTTTGGAAGCATGAAGTCCCCAAGGAGATAATTTTTGCTACTGGTTCTTTCTGGTGCAGAAAACCACACAGGAACAGATTTAAATGAGTCAAGATAAAAAGTTAAATGAGTCAAGATAAAAAGTTCTGCAAGATCAGGGGTCCTCCTCTGCAAACCTGCTAACTTAACTAAAAGCCCTCTTGCCTCACAAGGAGTCAGCTTACCCTGTAGCATCCAGCTTCCAAGCTTAGAGGGCAAGTGTGCCTATTTTAAGCTAGAATGGATGCCAAAAGTTCCATTTTTCTGTACTTGCAGACTCAATTGACAGATGCAGGGCTCCTGTAGGTAACAGTGGCAGGCTCATATTTGGCCCACTTGGAGGACTCATAGTGCATTGTATTGGGCCAGTTAAGTCTTTGTTCAAAATGACTATGATTCATGTAATCTTAAAGCAAGTCACGTCGTCTAAAACCTGCTCAACCCAATGGTTGTTGGAAGGATAAAATTAAATAAAGTATACTATGCAAAGTGTTTGATGGACTCAGGAAATGGTAAATGCTAATATTATTGATGGTAGCTATCTATTTCAATTAAAGGAGAGCCAGAGGAGAGATTCAGAGGAACATTTTCCTGATCCCTTAATTTGAAAAAGTAAAAGAGTAAAAAGGCCAAACCTGGGCAGTCTTAAAGAGTTTAAAGATAAATCCTGAGTTATAAACAGCCCCTGTCACTGTAAGTTCCTTATTGAGTTACTATACCTATTACACTTTCCTGCACCAGGAAAACATAATTACTACCTACTAATGTTTCTCACTGCTAAGATAAACTAAATGCCTTCTTGCCTGGCAATGAGTCAAAAGTCAAATGGTCATGTCATACTCACAACTGCCTAAGAGGTAAATATCAGTGTTGTCACTTAACACACTGAACCTCTGGAAGGGTGGGAATCAGAGTGAAAACTTGAACTGTATTCCATTTATATGATCCCACTGCTATATTGCACTACTTTGCAATGCTTTTTAATATATCATTAATAATTCCTCTGAAAATGGCTCAATGATCACTAATAGTTATTATTTATTATGTATGTACAATATTGGCTACTTTCAATTATTAAAGTATGTAATTATTCCAATAATCATCTATGATAGGTGTTATTGTGATCCTCATAATACAGATGTGGAAGCTGAGACCTAAGAAGTCAAGCAACTCTTCCAAGATAAAATAGATGGTGAGTGTTGGGACACAGATTCAAATCCAGACAGCCAAGCTTTATTGACGACTATGCAAGATGAATACACCCCAGTTCTTTTATGCATAAATAAATAAATCTTTAAAAAAAATTACCTTCGAGGTTACCTATCCAAATTCTCATTTTATTTATTCAGGTTTGTTTTTCTAAAAAAGAATTTGAAGAAACATATAATAAAAAGACAGAAATGAACTTGAACATTTAAAGATTAATAAGAACCATATAAAGGAAGGAGAAATGGTTCCATTAGGAAACTTAAGAGAACTCATAATTGTACTCCTGTCCATTTGTGTCTTGTTATCAGCAAAAAAAAAATGGGAAATGTTATTTGTGTATAATTCAGTTATATTATGTAATAATAGTAATAGCCTATAACTATAATAAAGGCTGAGGTAGTGCCTAGCACAAAACAAGTTGCTTAATTATTGCTATGTCTTCCTACCTCCCCCTTTAAAGTCTTTTTTCTTTATTTCACACAAATTCCAGAGCAAGAAGTAGCATTACTTTATGAAACAATATGGTTTTGAAATTGTTTTCAACATTTTTTTAGAATTGTTCCTAGACACAGTTCTTTGTCTTACATAAGAAATAACTCCTATAAAATAATATGAAATTCAGTAAGTGACAAATTGTTCGTAATCTTAAACTCCTCAAAGTACGAGATATAAAGAAAGAGAAAGAAAAGAAAACTAAAGGGGGGGAAAGGTAGGAAAAAGGAAAAACGGTGAATGGAGGGAAGAAGAAGGCAAAAGAGGGACTATAATCATATTAAACCAGAATCTAATGTGTGTACACATTATAAAAGTTTAAATAGTTTCCTCAAGATTTAAACTGCAACATTCACTCAAGGCAACTCACCTACTACCAGTCAATGATACCAAGAAAGCCACACACATTATTTATAAATCTTGATAAGGACTAATGACATATAGGTGGTAACCTTCTTGAAAACTACATGCATTTGGAGATTTGCTTACTTAGTCAAATCATTTATATATATACATTTCAAGTGCTAGTTCACTTAAAGTTTTAGTAAGTGCACATTGCTGAAGTGTATATGAACATTGAAACCCTATGGGAAAAAAGGAGAGATGCAATGGAATAAATCAATGTTTCCTAGTTGGGCACACTACTTCCTGGGTACAGACATACCATGGAAGACAGTTGACCTGAAACAGTGACACTTCAGCTTTGGAAGCATTGGTGAAAGCAATTTTGCTTGTTTGCTCCAGGGTATAAAAATAGTTCCATTCGTTTATTTATTTATTTGAAGATTTATTTATTTATTTATTTATTTATACAAGCACTGGGTACAGTCAGAAGTGAGGGAGGGTAAGAGAATTCACCAGAGCTAGAGCGGGGAACAGAACAGGCAGATGGACGAAGTACACTGCTGAAGGGAGCAGCGGGCACTGCAGGAGAGGTCTGCGCACCATGTGGGACCCTTGCCAGCAGCCGGGGATGGAACCAGTGCTGCAGAGGCTGCAGGCATCTTCGCAGCCCAGCGCTCAACCGCTGCGCCACCAGGGGAGACCCAATAGTTTTATTTTTCACATGTGGAAAAAAAAAAACTGAGAAAGCACCAAATGAAACAACAAAAGTGAAGATGGACAGAGAACATTGGTTACAGAAATTTGAAACAGAAGAGAAAAAGTCATTGAAATGCCAGCCACAGATGATGATGGAGATATATTCAATTCAAAAACTGTAATTAGAAATATGAGTTATAGCTGTGATCATTTCTGGCCAATATAATATGGTTGAGAGTTAAACAGGAAAATAAATACATTAAATGATCTAATGATTGCTAATGTGTCTGAAACAAGTACTTTATTATAAAATAAGCTCCTGATGTGTGCACCGGAAAATAATTATTTTGTTTTTGTTTTGTTATTTTCTTACCCTGTACAACTCAAAATTGTATTCCTTTTAGAGTATTTTAAGATGAAATCATCAACAGAGCATTATTCAGATTTTAATTTCACAGCCATTTTTTTATTTCTCTTTAATTTTAGTTTTTAAAGAGGTGACATTGGTTTACAACTCTGTGTATGGTTCAGCTGTATAGGATGGCATCCCTGCAGGTGCACATCACCACATCACACCCACCAACAAGATGCCCATAGTAATCTACCATAGCCCATCAGACATCCTCCACACCTTCCTCTCCACCCTCTCCTGTCCCCTCTGGTAGCCTCAATTCTATAGTGAGATCTCTAGTGTCTGTTACTGGTTTGGTTTGTCTGACCCTTTGTTTTGTTTCTCTATATTCTAAATATAAGTGAAACCATACTATGTCTTTTTCCTTCTGATTTATTTCATTTGGCATTATCCCCTGCAATTTAATCTATGATGTCACAGGGCAGATTTCCTTTTGTTTTATAGCTGAGTATTACTCCATCTACACAGGAGTTCACCACTCATGTGTTGGTAGTTGGGCTTATAAGTTGTTTGCATAGCTTGACTATTATATACAGTGCTGCAATTAAATAGGAGTATATATGTATTATATATATATATATATATACATATATATCCCTTCAAATTAGTGTTTTTGCATTCTTTGGGTAAATACTTAGAGGTAAGTGGAATTAGTGGATATATGGTACATCTATTTTTTATTATATTGAGAAACCTCCACGTGTTTTCCCTGGGTAGTCCAGTCTACATCCCCAATGATGTAGGAGGGTTCTTTTTTTTCCAATCTTAAAAACACTTTTTCTCATCTTTTTGCTATAGACCACTCATACAGGCATGAGATGGTAGCTCATTATGGTTTTGATTTGCATTTCCCTGATGATAAATTATTACAAACATTATTTTATATGCCTATTGGTCATCCGTGTGTCTACTTTGGGGAAGTGCTTATTTAGTTCTTTTGCCCATTTTTTATTGGTTATTCATATTCTTTTGTTGAGTTATATGGGTTATTTGTAGATCTTAGATATTGCCCATTGCCAGACATCTGGTATGCGTATATTTCCCCCCATTCATTAAGGTATCTATATATCTTTCTTTCTACCATCTATCTCTCTCTCTATCATTTATCTATAATATTTTGTTATAAACAAGTTTTTTCCAGTTATTTTATTGAAGTATATTTAGTTTACATAGCTGTATTTGTTTCCAAAGTTATAGGTTCTAACCTCTACAAATATATGTTTTCACACCTACTCCCTACCACCAAAGCCCCCAAATCCTCCACCAGGTTCCATTGAGCCACCTCACTCCCCTGTTCCCACACTGTCTTCCTCCCCTACTATTGGCCTCAGTTTTAGTCAGATGTCAAGGGTTTGTTATTGGCAGCTTTTGTTTAATACTTTGTTTTATTTCTCCATGTTCTACATATAAATGAAACCATCTGATATTTATCTTTCTCCTTATGACTTATTTCACTTGGCATTATCCTCTCAGTTCCATTGATGTTGTCCATTGTGTGTGTGTGTGTGTGTGTGTGTGTGTTGTATATAACAACATTTTTTGACCCACTCCTCTGTCTTTTGCCACTGAGGTTGTTTCCATAACCTGACTATGTAAATTGAGTGCAATGACCATATGAGTACACATATCCCTTTGAATTAGTGTTTTTGCATTTTTCCTAGATCTCCAGGAGTAAAAATTCTAGATTATATAGTAGGTAAATTTTTAATACATTGAAAAAACTCTACACTGTTTCCCATAGGGAATGCATCAATATGAATTCCCAACAATGTACAAGTTCTTTTTTCTTTGCACCCTGTCCCACACTTGTTTCTGTTTTGTTTGTTCTTTCATATGGGCCATTCCATGCATATGAAAAGGTATCTCATTTTGACTTTGATTTGCATTTCCTTATTATAAGTGATGATGAACATTATTTCATATGCCTGCTGGCCATCTGTATGTCTTCTTTGAAGAAATGTCTATTTAGCTCTTCTGCCCATTTTTTTTTTAACTGGGTTAGCTGTTTTATTTTCATTGAGTTGCATGAATTCTTACATATTTTGGATAGTAACCCTTCATCAGATGTATGACGTGCAATATTTTCTCCAATTAAGTGTGATTTTCTTTTTTGTTTTACTGTACTGAAAATTTCTTTCACTATGCAGAAAGTTTTTTGCTTGATGTAACCCCACAAGTTTGTTTTTGCTTTTGTTTGTGCCATTTGAGACAAATCCCCAAAGACCTTTATGAAGCTAGTGTTGTGGCATGCTTTGCCTATATTTTCTTCAATGTATTTTATAGTTTCAGATCTTATATCCATCTCTTTAATTCATTTTGAGTTAATTTTTTGTGTAAGGTGTGAGATGGTAACCTAGTTTCATTCTTTTGCATCTGTCCAATTTTTCCAACACCCATACATTCATTTCTCCAGTATCCAAGTCACAGAAATTTCTGGGTTAAATGTTCTACTGGATTATCCTCCAGGAGCAAAGCTGGTAACCTCTTCTGGCATCATCTTGGTCTGGTCTCCCACAGATAGGTTTTTTAACACAATATTTTATTTTTAACTGAAATCTGCTTGAATGTGTGTGTGTGTTATTCATGAACTGAAAATAAGCAGTACTTCCTATTTCAGTGAGTGTAAAGTTCAAAGTTAGTCATTTGGGCACAAAGTAAAGCCAAAAAGTTGACTAAGTTACAGATTTTTATTGAAAGTTAATTTATATGATCATTTTATAATTATTTCTTATGAATAAGAACTGTCAATTCAAATTCCAATGATAAATTCCTTTAAGCATACTCATCGTGGCTTGAAATTAAACTCTTCAGTTTTAAAACTTCTTATTTGGTTTCAAATCTAGGGAAAACTTTACAATTAAACCTCCTAGAGGCTATTTTCACTTTAAAGGCATAGGCATTCAAGACATAAAGATTCGTTCTCCTGAAACACTCTTTGCATTTCCTTTGTGGTTTACTTTTAAAATAATACCAAAACTGAAATAATAAGATCAGTTCATTCTTGTACCATAATTGAATTTCACAGTTTCCCTAGTTCTAACCTTAAAGTATTTTATTTCAACCAATTTCCAGATAATTATCTAATATTGGAGTAATAAAGCACCACTAATATTGTTGTTATGTTATTTGAGGAATTCTAAGGTTTAGAAACATTTGTGAAAGTTATTTTCCTATTATCACTACAAAAAAATAAAATTAATTCAGTAACAATGCCACAAACCAGACTGTTGCACTTAACATTCTACTATAAACTTATAGACATTTTTCTTATACATTAGTTTATGCCTTACATAATTAACATTTTATAATTTCCTACCATGCTTCCTAAACTAATATCATATTATGAACATTTTCTATCTAGTTTATTATAGTTAACCACATTATTTGTAATAGTTACATGTTATTCCATCTCACATCTATATTATAATTTATTTCAACAGTCTGCTATTATTAAACACTAATGTAATTTGAGTGCTATAAAGAATATAAACATCCCTGAGGAAAATATCGAAACAAGCATTAATGTATAACCAAAAGATAAAATAAAAATAAAAATTGTTTTAATATGTAGCTAAGTATGAAACAAGATAGGGACATTCCTATGTGCTGGGGGGAAAAAGAAAAAGAAAACAATTAGAGGGCTTAAGTATAAGTTGGATAATAAACAACTTATTAGAATCAGATACGGAATAGAGGGACAGGAGACTAGAATTGTTTTTATAACATCCTTTATATTTTCACAGTATAGGATTTCTCCCCTCAGATGCAGTCACCATAGTTTTCCCACCATCAAATTGCCCACAGTCCTCCACCACACTCCACAGTACTCTGTCCCACACCCCAATTCCTCGCTCCCCTGTCTCCCTCACCCTCACCATCCCCTCCTCAATGTCTCAGATATACTACTTTAAAGTGTCATTTCTACAGTTTGTCTTTTCCTAATCCTTTGGTTTATCTAGATTCCACATATAAGTGAAATCATCAGGTATTCACCTTTCTCTGTCTGGGTCACTTCACTTAGAATAATCCCTTCCAGTTCCATCTATGTTGCTGCAAATGGCATGACTTTTATCATTTTGGATCACAGAGTAGTATTCCATTGTGTAGATGTACCACATCTTCTTGATTCACCCATGTATTCTGAGGTATTTAGATTATTTCCATATCTTGGATATTGTGAGTATTGCTGTTGTAAACATGGGAGTATAGGTTTCCTTTTGAATTAGAGTCTTTGTTTTCTTTGGGTAGATGCCTAAGAGTGGAATTGGTAGGTAATATGATAGATCAATTTTTAGTCTTTTGAGGAAGCTCCACATTATTCTCCACAGGGGCTGGACCAATCTACATACTAAACAACAGTGTAATGGGATTACTTTTTCTCCACACCCTCACCAGAACTTGTCTGGGTTTTTTTGTTTGTTTGTTTGTTTGTTTGTTTGTTTTAATATATATAGGCCATTCTCAAGGATGTGAGATGGTATATTATAGTGGTTTTGATTTCCATTTCCCTGATGATAACTGATGAGGAGCATATTTTCATATCTGTTGACCATCTGCATGTCTTCTTTGGAAAAGTACCTATATTGCTCTTCTGCCCACTTTATTATTGAATTGTTTGATTTTTTATTGTCGAGTTGCATTAATTCTTTGTAAGTCTCGATATCAATCATTTATCAGATGTATGGTGTGTAAATATTTTCTGCCATTCAGTAAGGTGTCTCTTTTTTTGGATCACTGTCTCCTTTACTGTATAGAACATTTTAGTTTGATGTTGTCCCAATTGTTTTATTTTCTCCATTGTTTTCCTTGCTGCTAGAGATGAGTCCACAAAGATGTTTCTAAAGTTTATGTCATGGAGTGGTTTACCTCTGTTTTCTTCTATGTGTTTTCTTGTTTCAGGTCTTACATCCAAGTCCTTTATTTACTTTGAGTTGATTTTTGTGTATGGAGTAATATAGTGGTCTACTATAATTTTTTTGCATGTGGCAGTCCAATTTTTGCAACACCATTTGTGGAAGAGGTGGTCCATGTTCTCGTGTATAAACTTTGCTCCTTTGTCATATATTTGTGGCCCATAAATTGTCATTTTTGTCTGGGTTCTCAATTCCATTCATCTGTGTATCTGTTTTTGTTCCTGAAACATGCTGTTTAAATTGTTATGGTTTTATAGTATAGTTTGAAGTTCATAAGTGTGACACCTCCATTTTTCCCCTTTTTAGTCAGTAGAGCTTTGAATATTATGGATTTTTTTTTGAGCATCCATATGAATTTCAGTAATCTTTCTATTTCTTTGAAGAAAGTCATTGGGATTTTTATTGAGATTGCATTTAATCTATAAATTACTTTGGGTATGACAGTCATTTTGACAATGTTGATTCTTCCTATTCATGAGCAGGGAATATCTTTCCATTTCTTTGTGACTTTTTCTATTTCTTTCACAATTTTTATAGTTTTCCTAATATAGGCACTTTCCCTCCTTTGTTAGGTTTATCCCCAGGTATTTAATTGTTCTGGTAAGATTATAATTTCTTATTTTCTTATTCTTAATTTCTTATTTTTTTAAAAAAAAAGATTTTATTCTTTTTAATTTTTGTATAGAAGAACTAGGGTGTAGGCCAGAGGTTCATGGGGTGAGAAGATTCACCAGAGACAGAGTGGAGAGCAAAGCATGCAGATCTACTGACATATACTGCTAAGGAGAACAGTGGGCAGGACAGAAGAGGTCTGCTGCAGCATATGTGGGTTAGTTCCCTGGCCAAGGATCAAACTGAGGCCATTGCAGGGACAATGCTAAGACCTAACCTGTAGGCCACCCTGGAGGCCCAGTTTCTTATTCTTTTAGTTCATTATTTGTATGTAGAAAGTCTACTAATTTTTGTGTGTTAATTTTGTATCCTGCCATTTTGCTGAACTCATTTATTGTTTCAATTATTTTTTTCATGGTGTTTTAAGGGTTTTCTATGTATAGTATCATGCCTTCAGCAAATAACTATAGCTTTACTTCTTTTGCCAATTTTTTAATTGGTAATTTTTAATTTTTTATAAGGTATTAGTTTGCCTTTGAAGTTTTGGTAGAACTCACTTCTGAAGCCATCTGGTCCTGGACTCGTGTTTTGGGGAATTTTGGTTATTGTTTAAATTTCCTTGCTTGTGATTGCTTTGTCCAGACTATTTATTCCCAATTCAGACTTGGATTACTATATAATTCTAAGACTCTGTCCACTTCATCTAGGTTGTTGGATTTTTGCATGTAAACATGTATTTTATCTCTTATTATCCTCTGAATTTCTGCAATCTTTTGTAACTTCTCCTCTTTTATTTTTTATTTTATTTGAGTTTTCTCCCTCTTTTTCTTAATGAGTATAGCTGAAGTTTTATCTATTTTGTTTATTTTTTCAAAGAAGCATCTTTTGGTTTCATCAATTTTATGGACTGCCTTTTTTATTTCTATTTCATTTATTTCTGCTCTAATTTTTATTATTTACTTCTTTCTACTGGCTTTTGGATTTTTGTTTTTCATTTTCCAGTTCCTTGTGATGAGAGACAAGATTGTATGTTTCTTTCCAGTTTCTTAATGCAGGCTATATTGCTATGTAATTGCCTCTTCAAACAGCTTTTGCTGTCTTTCATACATTCTGAAAGGTTATGTCTTTATTTTCATTCATCTCAATGTATTTTTTTGGTCTGATGTCCTCATTAATCCAGTTGTCATTCAGTAGTGCATTGTTCAGTCTCCACATATTAAAGTATTTCCTTGTTTTCCTTTTGTAGTTGATTTGTAGTTTAGCACCTTTCTCGTCAGAGAAGGGAGTTGGTATAATTTCTATCTTTATAAATTTGTTGATGCTTCTCTTGTAGAAAGGAGTGACAAATATGAAAAGAGAAAAATAAAATAGATTGGAATTGAAGTTATACATGGATGTCAATGTAGACAGTTTGGGAAGTAAACATAAAACTATGTTGGTATATACGCATATACATGTGTATATATATATATACACATATATGTATATGTGTGAGAGAGGATAATAGCAATAATTACATTTAACACTCAGATATTATTTTTTCTAAATAACCATTCTCTCCTAAAGGAACGAGAGTTCCTTGGAGAAATAGCTGCTTCCAAGGCTGAGCAAATAAAGAATAAGGTGAACTCAGAACATATTTGTATTAGAAAGCAAGAAAATGATCAGAGAATCATGGGAATATAAAGCCACCAGTGTAGAGAACTCCTAGCCAGACTTTGGACAAGTTTAGCATTAAAATAAACAATAAGTAAAATAAATTATACAATATTTTGAATAGCATAGGAATATATGAGTTCATCCTAACACAAATAAATCATAAAAATAACAATTTGACAACCATCAGAATAATAATTAACTCAGCCATGAAACAGCAATGGATGCTAAACTACTTGGACAAAGTTTCATGAGGAATGGGACAGTTTCAAAATACTTCTCCACAAAATCCTTATTCATTACAAGAGCATAAAGAGTACAACTAGAGTGGAAAATCCTGACCGATACCACTTTAATCATGATTATGATCACCAGTAATGGGATATATCAAAACTATGTGTTACTGGACAGGATGCACTAAAAAAAAATATAGTATCACTTCTGTGCTATTCCTGTCAAAATGCAAAACCTGAATCTACCCATGGGGAAACATCAGCAATAGAAAAACTGATGGACATTCTGCAAAATAACCATCGTATAATCCTCAAAAGTTTCAACATTTATGTCAAGGAAGACTGAACAATGGTTCAACAGAGAAGGAAACCAAAAAGCCAGAACCACCACGTGGTTAGCTTCTTTCAGTATCAAGACATTATTGAAACAGTTGGCAAAACTTAAATGGAGGCTGACTAGGTGATAAAAATGCATCATTGTTAATTTTCTCTTTCTTTTTTTAAGATTTATTTATTTATCCATACATATAAGAACCGGAGTACAGGCCAGACTCGGGGGAGGGTGAGAGGATTCACCAGAGACAGAGCAGGGAACAGAACAAGCGGACTGAAGAAATACACTGCTGGGGAGCAGCAGGGCGATAAGAGAAGTCTGTGGCGCTATGTGGGACCCTCGCCGGCCGGCCAGGATCCAACGGGCGCTGCAGAGGTTGCGGACAGCTTCACGGAGCTGCGCTCAACCACCTGCGCCACCAGGGGAGGCCCCAATGTTAATTTTCTGATTTTAGTGGCTGCTTGTGGTTATGTAGGAGAATTCCCTTGTTTATAAGAATTATATTTTAAAGCAATCGGAAGTATAGTTTTACTACATCACATCAACCATTTTCTGTTAGGTAATAGGGAAAATTTCTTTATCCTTTTCTTACAAGTTTTCTCTAGGTTTGAAAATTATTTCATATTTTAAAACAATAATAATTCAACTAGTAGGGCAGACACAGAAAATAGTGAATTTTTTGAATCCTAGAACAGAAATGATTTCAAACAAAAAACTCAAATACTAGAAAAAATTTTAAAAATGAATGGGGGGGTCCAGAGTTAAGGGTTTAAGGGCTTTACACTAGTTCAGAGGAGAGTATATTTTTTTTTACTTTAGAATTTAAAAAGGCACATAAAATTTTAAAGTTAACATAAAGCAGGAAAACAATTAAAAACTTAAAAATTAATAGAGGAAAAAAATAAGAAAAACATGAACAATCTTATTTATAGGTAGTGGGACAAAAAATAAGACCATGGAAGCTGAATGATTAAAAATATTTGGATATAAACCAATCGATAGATGTGAGAGAAAGAGAGAGAGGATCATATCCTTAAATCCCTTGAAATGGAATCACTGTATTAAAATTTATGTACACAATTTTATTATCTATACAATAACCTTTGATTCACTAACAAGTAAAATAAGATTTTACTTTATAAATAGATTTTTCCCCTACATTGAGGTAATATTGGTTTAGAATACTTTATATGATTGAGGAAAATAGGTTCTCATGTTCTCAGATGTATGTACCTACCCACTCCCATCATCCAAGCACCCAGAGTCCTTTACCAGAGGCCATTGGGCCCCTCCCACCATCATCCCCACCCCCACCCACACTACCCCTTCTGCAGTCACATATATAGGGCTCATATTGGCTTATAAACTATGTTTTTAAATAAAAAATTTGTAACTGCCTCTCTCCTAAGCTTCCCTGTGCCATTTCTACTCTGTTGATGATGCTCCAGCCACACTATTTTTCTACCTGCTCTCAGAACATGCCAATCTCTTTCTCACCTTAGGGTCTTAGCATTTCCTGTTTCTTCTATCTGGATTGACCTCCCAAACCCTATTATAATTATAAACATACTCGTTTTGTTGTTCCCAAAATGGCTGCCTTCCCAAGGACATCCTCTCTCTACTCTTCTTCAGAGTGGACTTCCTGGTAGACCACCTCCCAGGGAACCCACTGTCATACCCTGCAGAAAATTTTTGACAACTTTCTCTCCTAAAACTGCAAAATGTAGTGTCACCTTCTTATGTAAATTTTTATAGTGCAGTCTTTTTCTTTTGACACACTATATTCATTTTTTTCATAAATCAAACTGCTAAGTGCTAATAAAACATGTAATAAAAAAGTAAATGGCCTCTGTATTAATCTTAAGTACTGCCACCAGTAATATGATTTTTAAAGCTATATTCTCAAATTACTTAAATCCCATGGGGCTAATTGTCAATGTCTTTCATACATAATAAAGCCTCATTATGGTTGTCATATAACTTATGCTGAATCTGTTTTCTCTTCTGAAGGAAGAAAGGGAGGAAGGGAGGGAGGAAGAAAAGGGAGGGCAGGAAGAGGAAGGAGGGATGGAGGGGGAGGAGAGAGGGAGGGAAACTTATTACAAAGATACTTATAAATTTAGTCTGGTGAAAGGAGCCGCCCTTACAGTGTCCTTGACCTTGGTTCAATTACAGGAGAAACATTCTTTACTCACACTGTCATGCTTCACATACACTTCAGAAAATCCAGTTTTCTTGCAACATTCATCTAATTTGGTGAAAGTTATGTCATTAGAGTTTTTGCCATTTCCAATAGGAAATGACCTGGACTGCCACAAAGCAACTGGCTTAATGGGGCTAGTAGTGGCCATTAAGAAAGAACTGGTGGGGCATCCCTGGTGGCGCAAGGGGTTAAAACACAACCTATGAAGCTATCCGCAGCCACTGCAGCTCGAGTTCAAGCCCTGGCCAGGGAGCAACCCACATGGCGCAGCAGACCTCTCCTGACTCGCCCACTGCTCCCCTCAGCAGTGTATTTCAGTAGATCTGCCTGTTCTGTTCCCCACTCTGTCTCTGGTGGATCCTCTCACTCCCACACCTGTGGCCTGTACCCTGATTCTTGTATACATAAATAAATAAATCTTTAAAAAAAAAAAGAAGGAACTGGTGAATTATTAACATTACTAGACTTATATGCAATGTTGAGTGTTTCCAGGCTGTTTTCTTAATAACTCATAGATTTTTAAAGGAAGACGTTCCAGCAATTTTTGCTTTATAGTTTGGATGCTGATCCATAGAAAAGTTATATACCATTTCTTGGGTCACCCATATGTTTCTGGATAGAACTTACTTAAGCATTCGTTGCCACTGACATAGGGTTCTGGGGACGAGAGACAAGTGACGAAAAGTCCTCCATGATAAAAATGACTACCATACACACACCTCTGGGGATAACCTTATAAACTATAGAGAAACAATTACATCACAAAAGAACCAATTATGTTCAGTTGTTGCCAGTATTAATAAGCACTATACTCAGGATTCCTGATAAAAGGCACAGCAATAAACTGAAATAGACTGAGAGAGAGATGAAAGAAAATACTTTCTAAATACTTACTTTCTAAATATATTTACTTTCTAATACCTACCAAGACATATTATTTATTTTCTATATATACCATGTCAGTTCTAACACATGTAGCTTATATCTACAAACATTCATGTAGCCCTTTTGTATGTGCTAAAAGCATTAGGCATTGTTTGTTGCTGTTATCTGTCAAGGTCACAATAGGCTCTTATTGTAAAAAGTACATTCTCATTTTTCAGAGCAGTTCACCATATTCAGAAAAGTTAAGTGACTTGTCCAACATCACACATTACCCAGAGTCCCCTACGCCCAGTCCAATACCCTGTCCCCACACCATGCAAGCTCCCTTTGACCTTCCTCTCTTGCGATAAATGATACCCTTAAGTATATGGAAAACAACATCCATGAGGACATTTTAATTTAGAGGAAGGTATGAATGGAAGGAATCAATTGACAAGAGCTATTCATCTACTATAGGATTTTGGGTAAAAAAAATGCTCAAAATAATCTGGAATCCCATGATCTGAAGTTCTTTGAGAGGAAACATCATTTCTCGTTAATCACCTATTCCATTTACTGCTTATCCTAAGAACATGGACAAATCTAGACTACCTCTGGAGATCAGCCTGGACTTCAATCTTAGATGCCTGGATCCATAATCACCTGGCTAATCAGACTGCCCTCTGCACAGAAATGGACAGAGTAATGCTTTTTGCAACTATTGCAAAACAATAGCATACAAGTCAAATCTCCAGTATTTTCTTTACTTATTCCAGATAATATCTTATTTCCTGTGGCTTATGAATACATTTGATCATAAAAATGTGTCAGCTCTTGGGTGTTAATGTTGTCTAACTGAGAGTAGAATAGATGCCAAGGCAGGACTTCAGGCTACTGAGAAGACTTGGAACTTCAAGAAATTCCCTTCAGTCACACCCACCTCTTAGCAGAATCCAAGCATGGCCCTCTTGCTCCTGTCCTCATCAGCAGCCAAAAGATTTTCACTATGTGATTAAGGGATTTGGTTTGTTTTCCCTTATCCCTGTGACAATGACTTTGTAAGAGAATTCATTGTTTCTCTCCTGAGCTCCCAAGTTGGTCTCCACAGAAGACTTGGTGCCCAAAGCAATGTTAGGTAAACTACAAAGTCTGCAGAATGAGGAATTATTGGAAGTAGATAATATACTCCACTGAAAGTTCTTCCTGGCAGTGAGACCCTGATTTGGACTTCAAAAGCTTAATGGCAACAACAAATGAGATTGGCCTGGAAAATCTGCTTCCTCTTAGGCAATACAAGGTAGGTGATGTGAAATGAGTTTTGGGTATTTGCAGACTCTTTATTTAAAAAAAAAAATAAAATGGCCACACTCACATACAGACCACTTTCATGAAGTCACTCAACTCAGCATCCCTTGCTTGTGATCCAAAGTTTTTTGCAGCTCTGACTGCCTCCCAGTACCTGAGGGTCAAGTGTCCCACTGAGAGCTCGGAAAGAGAAGCCAAAAAGATTTGGAACTGGTGCGGATGACTGCAGAGTACAGATGGCCAGTTAGAGGTGTAATCTGTGCATCTGGGAGACATGTGTTATAAGGAGGCAGCTGCTAACCCAAATGAATCAACCAGAGATTTTAAGAAAAGAGAATGCAGTTTGGAAAAATGGGTAGAAGTTTTGAATGTATGTAACTGGGCAGAGTTGTGACCAATGGTCAAAAATGAGTTATATGCAGAATAGTCCATTTCGTAGGAAGTGTGTGCATGTTGGAGGGGTCATTTTGCAAATGCTGTGTTAACTCTCTCCATCCAAGTTTTTGCCTCATATGCTGTAATGTGTGACTTTTTTATCGGTGCTCTAGACTCTGCGATAAGGTACAATTCAAGAGTTAAAGGAAGAATTGACCTGTCATTTTCCAATGAAGGGAGAATGGGTGGTGGAGAGTGTTTTTATTCCATTTATTGCCCCCTTCGATGTATGACTTTTGTATAGCTGGATAAAGTCTGAATTTCTACCTATCCACACCATAGCCCATGATATTGGGAAATGAGCTAACATGACTTTGTTCTGGCTATGTAAGCAGTTCTGAATTTTAATTGTATTTCTTTATCAAGACCCCAGAATGGAAACAAAATCAATTTGTTTTAATAAATCACCTGTTTCTGATGACAATCTACATTGAACTATAACTACTAAGCTTTTTTTATTCCTAAAAAAATTATGAAGCAAGCTGTGGGGGCAGGAAGGGCACAGGGTAGGTTATGACCTGAGTAGACAGGGTAAAGGAGGAGTCCTGGAGCCCTCAGTGACTTTTTCAGGGTTTTATTGGGATTTTACCAGGTACATGGTGGGCAGGGGTGGCAGAGGACCGGGAGGCCTGCCAGCAAGTCTTCACTCTTTATGGACTCTCCGGCATTCTCTCCTGGCCTGTGATTCTCTGTTCCTTTTGCTCTGCTGTTCCGCAGGTGTCCTCGTGATGCCACCCTTATAAGCCCAGACTCTCAGCCCAGGTGTACGCACTTACATATGCCCACACTCTACTCCAGGTGTCCGCCATCAGGAATGCATTCAGGACCGCAGATCCATCATCAACACTAATGGCGGGAAAGCAGAAAAACCTGATACATTTTTACCTCACCCTACACAAGCATACTCCAACTATGAGTCAAACTGTTTTAGTGAACTGATGAATTTCTCTGGGAAACTTATTATGACAACTTTTGATCAATTACTGAATACAAACTGGTTTAAAAGGGATGTATCATAATTACGGTAACAAATATGCTATAATGCTGCCTCTTATAATGAGTCCTTTCTTCAAGATTGAGGGCTCAGGGGTGAGGGAGTATTTTGCATTTTTTCTGTTTATTGATTTTCATGTTTTATAAAATGATAAATTAACCAGCAATGGCTCTTTGTCCAGAGTTTATGGAGAAAGAAATACCTTTTGGGCTCCCTCGGAAAAATCTCCTCTTAGAAGTGTAGGAGGAATAAGTTTATGTCATCTAGCAATACTACTGCGAACATTTACCTAGATCAAAATTAGGGAATGCATTTCAGCTGCCACTATCATATCATTATAGCTGCATGTCTTCAA
Source organism: Talpa europaea (assembly GCF_964194135.1). NCBI lineage: Eukaryota > Metazoa > Chordata > Mammalia > Eulipotyphla > Talpidae > Talpa > Talpa europaea. Next base: position 59,742,779 of record NC_140070.1, read on the forward strand.
TTGCATATTTGTTGCCAACAAGAATCCTCACCAGATCAAACTGATTAGAGTTAGGCCCAAGATAACTGTAGCCTAGATAAAACCAAATGATTTTCAGTTTCCTGGATACCAAGAAACAGGATATGTCATTGATGGCCAGTGAGTGAACTTATTCCACATTTCAGTCTTACTCATCTGAATGTGACACTTTCTTTATGGTACTTGAACTTTCATTGTTTATTACAGTTTAAAAGAAAAGATTTCTATTTCTTTAAAGCCTTTTGCTTCAAAATTAGAGATTCAGATACCATATGACACAGATCAAACTTCAAGAGCCTATAAAAAGAACCAACAATCCAATCAAATACAAGGTTGTTTTTTTTTCCCTAATAATTATGTTGTTCAAAAACTGAGGAGAAATGGGCATTAAATATATTCTATAATTTGGTTTTATATGTTATAGAAAAGGGGAAATAGGAACATGAAGACAAAGTCACCAGTGAAAACTCTCACAAGAAGTTTTGGGCATTGATAAGAAATTTGCCCTTTTATTGCTACTTGTGTTTAAAGACATTTAATATTGCACTTTATAAGATGAAACTTAATTAGAAATTTTGCAGGTCAGATATAAATGTGGACATGATCAAAGTCATTGGAACCTTATGACCAAAAACAAACAAATCTCTGTAACTCAAGGTAGTAACTTTCTTAGAAATAACCTGTGTTCTATCTTCCCCTTTTCCATAAAAGTCAAAGAGAACCCCTTAAGTGGGCCTCCATTTTCTTTTTTTTAAGATTTATTTATTTATCCATACAAGAGCTGGGGTACAGGCCAGAGATGTGGGGGGGAGGGGAGGTGAGAGGATTCACCAGAGACAGAGTGAGGAACAGAACAGGAAGACTGACTGAAATACACTGCTAAGGGGAGCAGCGGGCGAGACAGGTGAGGTCTGCTTCACCATGTGGGTTGCTGCCTGGCTAGCTGGGGATCTAACTCGTGCTGCAGAGGCTGCAGATTGCTTCATAGTGCGGTGCTTTATCCCTTACACCACCAGGGAGGAAGTGGACCTCCATTTTCACTGGCCAGTGAGTGATCTTTTTCTTATTTGAGGGAATGAGATCTTGTTTTTTCCCTGGGAATTCTTGAGTCTCCAGATTTATAGAGCTTTTTGTTTTAGTTTTTGTTCCTCTTGATAATAAAGTTAACCTCTCTGAAATAAATAATAATGCTATGTATGAGATAATCTGAGCAAGTGTGACATCTTCAGAAGACCAATGTTTACAGTCAAGTCACTTAAAACAGTGCTCCCAAAGTGTCCTCACCTCATAGAATACATAAAGTGATTGCTTCTACAGACAAAGTTGGGTGATGCCCTGCACTGTGCCAGGGTTGCTACAGCAGCCCTACATCCCACCACTCTGAGGATGGAGTATAAATATCTTGGGCACATTATAAGTTATTCATGAGGGAAGGTTTCATGTCCAGCAGAGGATCTTAACCATTTTTTTCCATGAACCCTTTTAATGTCTGATGAAGCATCTGGATCTCTTCTCTGAATAATATTTTTAAATGCATAAAATAAAATTCACAGGATTGGAGAGAAAAATTATTATATTGAAATAGTTATAAAATATTCAAAAGCCAAAAGTGTGATATAGTATATGTACTTTTTTATTAAAGCATTAAATAAAAAGATCTAGTGGCAAGTCTAGTAACTATCATAATTTCAGACTACTTATGAGTACAAGTAGTTTTTCAAGATATATGCAACAATTGCATTGTGATAGAAACATTTGTTATCTCTGTTAAAGACAAAGTCATGGATATTGCTAATGCTGCAGTGATTCTGGACTATATTTATGGTTGAGCGAAATGCTAACTTTCAGTTAGAACTGAGAGAAAATGAGAATGTAATTTTTTTAAATCTCATGGGCCCCCTTAATTTTCTCCATGGATCTCAAGTTGAGAAACTGCTTAGAAGAATAAAAGGTACAGGAGGAAGAGTTCTCTCTGTTACTTAACATTCTTCCCTTTCTGAAGACTTATCTTGAATCCCTTAATCTTCTTCCCTTATCCTCTTTCCTATTTCCTCTCTGTGTCTGACTTCCTTTCACTCTTTCTTTATTTCCTCCTCCCATTCTGTTCCTTCACTTCATTTGCTTTCTTTACTTTCCATAATCCCCACCTGGATACATTCAGCAGATGAGCAGACCAATCAGGGCAGGCTTTTGGATTGGTCTATCCATCACCCAGTAAGAGTTTGGACAAAGAGGAAAGGGCACCAAGAAATGCAGCCATGTAATGAGAAAGATGCAACTTATTTGAGCCAGACCTCCCTGTCAAAAGTAAAAGAAAGAATCTTCCATAGTTCAGAATGAAAATGGGCTTTTGTTAGCTAATTTTAGCCAATATTCAATCAGCAAAGTATCTAAGCTTCAAAGTAGAATATTTGCGGACATAACTTTTATCATTTAATTATCAAGTTCTTATAGAAACTAAACTTATATTAACTAATAAAGTTACATTGTTATACTATAAAAGAAATTAGTATTAGCACAATCCTAAAAATATTCCTGGATAGTAAAGAAGATTGTAAGGGATCTCAGCATTTAGAATTTGCTATCCACAAGACTTCACCCATATCATGGTGGGATAACTAGGTTGGGATCTTTTTCTATAAATATAAAAAATAATATTTGCTCAAAGGAAATTCAGGCATTCCATGATAAAGTCCCAGAACTTTCCCATGGAGGACTTTCCCTAAGGCAAGTAGCTCATAGCCAGGAAGGAGTGGGAGAAGGTGAGGGGAATGTGACCAGGAAACTACATACCCCCCATTGGGGTTTCACAATCCATGACTTTATAGAAAGCTCCAGAGGGCATGCTGAACTTCCCCAAAATTACATTTCAGAAAGGGGTTGCAGCCACGTCTGTGCGTGGATCCAGCCTCAGACACTGTGAGTTCCCCAACAAATGTAAGAAAGGAAAGCTCTCACCCACCCCTTCAGGAAAGAAAAGATCAGAGTCATGAAGCAGAGCCTCATTCATCACAAATAGGGCCTCCCTGTCATGTAAAACTGGTTTAACATATTCAAAGAAAAATTACATGATCATTTCAATAGACAATGAAAAACCGGTGAACAAGATTCAACATCTATTTGTGATTAAAAACCCTCAATAAAGTGGGAATATGTGGAATTTATCTAAATATTATGGAAGCCATATATGACAAACCCATAGATAACATTATGCTCAATCATGAATAAATGAAAGAATTTATAGAAAAGGGAACAAGACAGGAACAATACAAAGATATCCAATGTCATCACTGTTGTTTAACATAATATTGGAAGTCCTAGTTGGAGCATTTAGGCAAACAAAACACATCAAATCAATCTAAATTAGAAATAAAGAACAGTCATTATTTGCAGGTGATTTGATAATAATCAAAAAAACTCTACCAAAAAAAAACTACCAGAGGGGCCTCCCTGGTGGCACAGTGGTTGAGCACTGGGTTGCGAAGCTGCCCGCAGCCTCCACAGCGCCGGTTCAAACCCCAGCCGCCAGGCGAGGGTCCCACATGGCGCGCAGACCTCTCCTGCTGCTCCCGCTGCTCCCCTCAGCAGTGTACTTCATCAGTCTGCCTGTTCTGCTCTCCACTCTGGCTCTGGTGAATTCTCTCACCCTCCCTCACTTCTGACTGTACCCAGTGCTTGTATAAATAAATAAATAAAATCTTTAAAAAAAAAAAACTACTAGAAATAATAAATGTATACAGTAAAGTGGCAGGGTACAAAAAATCAATACACAAAAAACAAATGCATTTCTATATGCAAACAGCAATAACAAAAAAAAAAAATCCACAGACAACACAATCAAAATAATGGTAAAAATACCTAAACAGACATTTCTCTATAGTAGATATTAGATGACTTATAGACACATGTAAAATTGTTCAGTATCACCTGTTATAAGGGAAATATAAATCAAAACCACAATGAGATATTACTTCACCCCTATGACAATGGCTTATATCAAAAAGAATAGTAACAAAATAGTAACAAAAAGTAAAAAAAGGACAAGAAGAAAGAGGGAATCTTATCCAAAGTTGATGGTAATGCAAGTTGCTGCAACCACTATAGAAAACAGTATGGAGATTCCTTAAGAAAATGAAAGTGGAAGTTCCATATGATCCAGAAATACCTCTGCTAGGCATTTATCAAAAAACAATGGAAGTTCTAATACTAAAAGATTTATGTGTTCCTGTGTTCATAACAGCGTGGTCCATAACTGTCCAGTCATGAAACTAATCTGAGTGTTCAGTGACAATTGACAGGATAAAGAAGTTGACTGGAATGTATATTCAATGGCATACTGCACAGCTGTGAAAAATGATGGAATAGTGGCTTTTGGGACAAAATGGATGGACCTTGAGGTGATTATGCTAAATGAAATAAGTCAAAGACAAATATTAGATGGTTTTACTTATCTATGGAATATAAATAACAAAAAGCATACATTGGCAAAATATAGCAAAAATAAATCTTGGACTTAGTGAAAAAACATACTGGTTACCAGAGGGAACAGGGGAGAAGGAAAAGGAAATGGAAGAGGGTCGTATGTAGGTTATTGGCTTGGGAAGTTTGGCAGAGGGTGAGTAGAATACATGGAGGAATGAAAATTTAACCCTTAAATTACAATAGAAAAAGAGTAGGGCCTCCTTAATGGTGCAACAGGTTAAGTCTCAGCGCTACCACGCTATCACTGGTGCAGCCAGAGTTCAATCCCTGGCCAGGGAACTAACCCACACATATGGACCAGCAGACCTCTCCTGTCTTGCCCACTGTTCCCCTCAGCAGTGTATTTCATCGATCTACCTGTGTTGCTCCCCTCTCTGTGGCTGGTGAATCCTCTCACACACACCCCCCCCACACACCTCTGGCCTACACCTTAGCTCTTACATGCCTAAATGTTTTATTTTTTTTAAAAAGGTAATAATAAAATTATGTGTAGGGGGAAAATGAACTATTATCCACAAATCTCAAATACATACCATGAATTGGCACTCAAAAAAAGTAAGAATACTTCACAGATACACTTACCACCCTCCTCCTCAAATATTCTAATGGTGTCGTATACGATTATTCTCTCAGAGGCCACTGAATTTTCTGGTTGATCTTCTAGGCCAATACTGAATATTCCAGGCCATTAAATCCCCCAGAAGTACTTAATAAATATGGAAACAGTAGGACAACAATACACTTAAAAAGAAATTTTTTTTTATTAAATAATAAATTTTATTTTTATATTCCCCCATACAACTGCACATGCCCCATTCTGACACCAATCCCTCCCCTCCCGGCCCCCACCCCCCAAAAAGTGTCTCTGGTTCATAGTTTTTTGTTGATTTTGATTTTCACTTTCTTATAGTTATTCTTTTTCCTGATCCCTTATTTAAGTTTTCTAGATCCCTGCTATGAGTGAGACCATCCGGTATTTTTCTTTTTCTTTTTGGCTTATTTTGCTGAGCATGATCCCTTCCAGCGCCATCCATGTTGCTGCAAATTGCATGTGTTTATCTTTTTTGAATGCTGAGTAATATTCCATGGTATATATGTACCACATCTTCTTGATCCAGTCATCTATTTTTGGGCATTTGGGCTGTTTCCAAAGCTTAGCTATTGTAAATAGTGCTGCTATAAACATAGGGGTGCAGGTGTTCTTTGGAATTGATGTTTCTGCGTCCTTTGGGTAAATACCTAGGAGTGGAATTGCTGGATCATATGGAAGCTCTATGTTTAGTAGGTCCAGAAATCTCCACACAGCTCTCCATAGTGGTTGGACCAGTTTGCACTCCCACCAACAGTGCAGAAGAGTTCCTTTTTCTCCACAACCTCGCCAACATTTGTTGTTGCTAGTTTTTTTAATATGTGCCATTCTCACTGGTGTAAGATGGTATCTCATGGTAGTTTTGATTTGCATTTCCCTGATTACAAGTGATGTTGAACATTTTTTCATATGCCTTTTGGCCATTTGCATTTCCTCTTCAGAGAAGTTTCTTTTTAGCTCTTCTGCCCATTTTTTGACTGGGTTATTTTCTTTGTTGTTGTTGAGTCTCATCAGCTCTTTGCAGATTTTTGTGATCAGTCCTTTATCATTAGTGTTGGGTGCAAAAATGTTCTCCCAGTTGGTGGGGTTTCTCTTTGTTTTTGTTATTGTCTCTTTTGCTGTGCAGAAGCTCTTTAATTTGATGTAGTCCCAGCTGTTTATCTTTGCCTTCACTATCACTGCTTTGGGTGATGTGTCTGTAAAGATGTCTTTGATATGCAAATCACGTAGTGTTTCACCTATATTTCCTTCTATGTATTTTATGGTTTCAGGGCTTATGTCTAGTTCTTTAATCCATTTTGAGTTGATTTTTGTGTATGGTGTGAGGGAGCGGTCAAGCTTCATTCTTTTGCATGTAGCGACCCAATTTTCCCAGCACCATTTATTGAACAAACTTTCTTTGCTCCAATGCATAGTCTTTGCTCCTTTGTCAAAGATTAGTTGACCATAAATATGTGGGTTTATTTCTGGATTTTCTATTCGATTCCATTGGTCTGTATGTCTGTTCTTGTTCCAATACCATGCAGTTTTGATGATTATGGCTTTGTAGTAGAGTTTGAAGTCTGGGAGTGTGATGCCTCCATTTCCTTCTTTTTTTTTCAGGAGAGCTTTGGCTATTCGGGGTTTTTGGTGATTCCATATGAATTTCATCAATAATTGTTCTATTTCTTTGAAGAATGACATTGAAATTTTGATTGGAATAGCATTGAATCTGTATATTGCTTTTGGTAGGATGGCAATTTTAATGTTTATTCTTCCAATCCATGAGCAGGGGATGTCTTTCCATTTCTTTGTGTCTTCTTCTATTTCTTTTAACAGTGTTTTATAATTTTCTTTGTATAGGTCCTTTACCTCTTTTGTTAGATTTATTCCCAAATATTTGATTTTTTTTGTTTCGATAATAAAAGGGATGTTTTTTTTATTTCTTCTTCTTCAGATTTATTGTTTGTGTATAGGAAGGCTACTGACTTTTGCGTGTTGATTTTGTATCCTGCCACTTTACTGAATTGATTGATAAGTTGAATTAGTTTTTCTGTGGAGTTTTTGGGGTTCTCTATGTATATTATCATATCATCTGCAAATAGTGATAGTTTGACTTCTTCTTTTCCTATTTGGATTCCTTGGATGTCTTTCTCTTGTCTTATTGCTCTGGCTAGGACTTCCAGTATTATATTGAAAAGCAGTGGTGAGAGTGGACATCCTTGTCTTGTTCCAGATCTTAATGGAATTGCTTTCAGCTTTTCACCATTGAGGATGATACTGGCTGTTGGCTTGTCATAGATGGCCTTTATGATGTTGAGGTATGTTCCTTGTATCCCAAGAATTTCAAGGGCTTTTATCATGAATGGGTGTTGCACTTTGTCGAAAGCTTTCTCAGCATCTATTGATATTATCATATGGTTTTTATATTTCTTTTTGTTGATGTGTTGGATAACGTTGATTGATTTTCTGATGTTAAACCATCCTTGTGTCCCTGGAATGAATCCTACTTGGTCGTGGTGAATTATCTTATGGATACATTGTTGGATTCTGATAGCTAAAATTTTATTGAGGATTTTTGCATCAGTGTTCATTAGGGAGATTGGCCTGTAGTTTTCCTTTTTTGTGTTGTCCTTATTCGGTTTTGGTATTAGTGTAATGTTGGCTTCATAGAACGTGTTTGGTATTGTCCCTTCCTTCTCAATTTTTTGGAAGAGTTTGTGAAGGATAGGCACTAATTCGTCTCTGAATGTTTGGTAGAATTCATTTGTAAATCCATCAGGTCCTGGGCTTTTGTTTTTGGGAAGGTTTTTGATTACCATTTCAATTTCGCTGCTTGTAATTGGTCTGTTTAGGTGTTCTATTTCTTCTTTATCTAGCTTTGGGTGATTGTAGAGTTGTAGGAATTTGTCCATCTCCTCTAGATTGTTGAACTTGTTTCCATATAACTGTTCATAGTAGTTACTGATTATTCTTTTGATTTCTGCTGTGTCCGTTGTGATTTCTCCTCTTTCATTTATGATCCTGTTTATTTGTGCTTTCTCCCTTTTTTCCTTTGTGAGCCTGGCTAGGGGTTTGTCTATTTTATTGATTTTTTCAAAGAACTAGCTCTTGGTTTCATTGATCTTTTGGATTGTTTTTTTAGTTTCAATTTCATTTATTTCTGCTTTGTTTTTTATTATTTCAAAAAGAAATTTTTTTAATTATGCCAGATAGATTAGATTTACCAATGAGAAAGTGCAATTCATTAAATGTTAAGTATTTCATTTCAATAAGTCATGTGTAACAACATTTAATATGATTTTGTGTAAGAAAATCTGAACTTATTTTGCAGCAGAAAACTCGGTAATCTAGGTAGAAAACTGTCTTTTAAAATGATAATTTATAAGAAATTCAGCTGGAGAAATCCACTTAATACCATCTGACTTGCCAAAGAATATATCTATTCCAATTATTTCAATGCTCTGCAAGTGTGAAGATTTTTTGTTGTTTTGTTTATAATACATCATGACAAAGATCCAATCAGGAGACAGGTGGAAGCATCTGTGCCAGAGTCACACCTGAATTTACACTTTTTTTTCAGATGACTCTTTGCTTTCCATGCTACAGGTCTACTGCTTGTTGTCTCAAGTGCAAATAAACATGATGCCTCTGATTCAAAATCTTGAGCGTCCAACCCAGTGTGTAACCTGAAGCCATTACTTTCTCATAAGTCCCCATTTCTTCAAAATTAAGATTAATTCATAGAACAATTATGAAAATCAAGAGAGATGATCTATGTTATTAGCACTGAACCTGGAACAAAATATATTCTCAGTAAATAATATGATGTTATTTAGCTGATCTAATATACCAAGATAACATATCAAACTACAAAAAGAAAGCACAGATGAATTTTGTATACTGTGAAATGTCTTGTAAACATTAGTTTAGAAAACTGTTCTGTTCTATTATTTGAATGGTACAGCAATCTATGCTGGTGCCATGCTATTTTTCACACACCAAAGATGGTAGAAGCATGATTTTAACATCAAATTTAAGCAGCTCATTATGCCAAGGACTACAGCATCTGCCTTGATATGACAAAGAAAATTCAACTCTACCCGGAGGGAGAGAGCAGTTATAACATTGTTTATATTAGGGAGAATATATTAAAATTTTGTGATTTCTACACTTTGAAATCAACAGTACATTGACTTAACCTGGGAATTTCCAAAGCAATTATTTTTTTAAAGCAGTAGTGATCTTTAAAACTAATGATTGGTCCTCCCCAGTGGCACAGCGGGTTAAGTGCAGTGCTGTGAAGCTGTCTGCAGCCTCTGCAGCATGAGTTCGATTCCTGGCCAGCCAGGGAGAGACCCACATGGTGCAGCAGACCTCTCCTGTCTCGCCTGCTGCTCCCCTCAGCAGTGTATTTCAGTCAGTCTGCCTGTTCTGTTCCCAGCTCTGTCTCTGGTGAATTCTCTCACCCTCCTGCACATCTGCCCTATACCCCAGCTCTTGTTAAAAAAAAAAAAAAAAAAAAAAAAAAAAAAAAACCTGCTAAAACTAGTGATTAAAAATCCACCTCCTTTATTAAATTCATTCAAATATAATATCTATAAAAGCTTTCTGTTGTGGTAATAAACCTTTCCTATTTTCTCTCTCTCCTTGGCCTTTTTATTTATTCATTTCCCATTAATGGTAGCATTTAAATAAGAGAATGAAATTTTTAAAGTCACTTTCCATTCTACCGCTTTGTTAATTTCTTCTAAGTGCACTTTAGTGTTGTTTAATTTGTGTATGGGGTAGTGCATAGTTACCACACTATTCCTTTATTCCTCCAGACAGAAGCAATTAGCTGGGCTAGCCAAATCCTCCACCTGGCCACTATCAGCACATGCACAGCACCAGGAAGAAGCAGGAAGCTGAGTGCTCCATAGGGCCTATTTCCTTTGATATTCAAATCCTCCACTTTCTCCAGCAGACTGTAATGGAGGCAGATTTACAGAACCCATATCATCTCTGATCCTGATCCCACCAGACAGTGAACATAATTGCATTTCTATTCTAATATTTGAGGACTAAACACAATTGTGTGTGTGTGTGTGTGTTTGTTTTTCTATTTAAAAACTGTTGCACGGACAAAGAATGAATCTTTAAAATGCACTTACTAATTTAGCATAGGTTGATATATCTGATGTGTGTATTTTTTAATGCCACCAAACTAGACTTATTATTTCTAAAGATATTTATGTGGCATCTTCCATGTATTAGACACTGAGGTAGGTACCTAGATTACAACTGTCAACATCAGTTTAAATTGTACATGTTGTATTAATTAGTCTTTTTAAAAATGAAAATCAACAAGCAACTATAAACCAAAGACACACTGCAGGGGAGCAGGGGGCGGGGAGAGGAAGGATTACAGTCAAAATAAGGGGGGGGGTGCAATTGTACGCGGAATATAACCAAAATGAAAATGCATACATTGTGCAAAAATGAAAAATGATGTAAGAATTATATAAAATAAAATATTAAAAAAAAATATTGAACTGCACACATACAAATGGTTAAGACTGAAAAAAACATGATGCAAAAAATACATACAAAAAAGAGAAGGGAGGAGAAAGGTCCATATTATCAAGAAATAAAGGACAAGGTTTCTCCCTGGTGGAGCAGCAGACTGAGTGCAGTGCTGTGAAGCTGTCCACAGCCTCTGTAGTGCGTGTTCAATCCCAGCCAGCCACAGAGATACCCACATGGCACAGCAGATCTCTCTTCTCTCGCCCACTGCTCCCCTTAGCAGTGTTTTTGGTTGTCTGCCTATTCTGCTCTCCATTGTGTCTCTGGTGAATTCTCTCACCCTCTCACACCTCTGGTCTGTACCCCAGTTCTTGTATAAATAAATAAATCTTTAAAAAATAAATAAATAGGGCCTCCCCGGTGGCGCAGCGGTTGAGCGCTGGGTTGCGAAACTGCGCGCGGCCTCTGCGGCGCCGGTTCGATCCCCGGCTGCTCCCCGGCCACCAGAGGAGGGTCCCACATGGCGTGCAGACCTCTCCTGCCGCCCGCTGCTCCCCTCAGCAGTGTACTTCGGTCCTTCTGCCTGCTCTGCTCCCCGTTCTGGCTCTGGTGAATTCTCTCACCCTCCCGCGCTTCTGACTGTACCCAGTGCATGTATAAACAAAACAAACAAACAAACCAGCAAACAAATAAATAAAGCATGCCTCTATAAAAAAAATAAAAAATTTAAAAAAAATAAAATAATAAATAATAAATAAATAAATAAATAAATAAATAAATAAATAAATTGTACATGTTGATAGTAAGGAAAGAAGCTATTCAGTGATAGGTTTTTTTTTTTTTTAAGATTTATTTTAGTTATACAAGAGCCAGGGTACAGTCCAGATGCGCAGGAGGGTGAGAGGATTCACCGCAGACAGAGTGGGGAACAGAAGAGGCAGACTGACGAAATACACTGCTGAGAGGAGGAGGGAGCGAGACAGGAGAGTTCTGCTCACCATGTGGGTTGCTCCAAGGCCGGCGGGGATCAAACTGGCACTGCAGAGGCTGCAGAATGCAGACAGCTTCACAGCGCTGTGTTCAACCACCTGCGCCACCAGGGAGGCCTCTTTAGCAGAAAGTTTTAACTAATTAAAAATATTAATTTGCCTTAGAAGAAGAAATTTCCAACTTTTGGTAACTTGATTTAAAGATCTGTGGGGTTTCCCTTCCACACCTTATTATAATAGTTGTTTTTTTTTTTTTTTAAGATTTATTTATTTATTTATACAAGCACTGGGTACAGTCAGAAGCATGGGAGGGTGAGAGAATTCACCAGAGTCAGAGCGGGGAGCAGAACAGACAGACTGACAAAGTACACTGCTGAGGGGAGCAGCGGGCGGCAGGAGAGGTCTGCGCGACATGTGGGACCCTCCTCTGGTAGCCGGGGAGCAGCCCGGGATCGAACCGGCGCTGCAGAGGCTGCGGGCAGCTTCGCAACCCAGCGCTCAACCGCTGTGCCACCGGGCAGGCCCTTATAATAGCTTTTTTAACGTTTTTCCTGAATAACCTCTGTGTTTGGTATTTAGCAGCTTCTAAGACAAGGGAAAACATGATAACCAAAAAATAAATTTAAACTTCCTTGCAAAAAAGTGAGTGCCATCAGGTGATACCTAGGGTATAAAACTTCTTGTACAATAAATTAGAGAAAATTACCTGCTATTATGGGAAGAAAGTTTAGAAACTGGCGGTGATCCTCTAAGAGAAAACCATTTCACCATAGACATATTTCAAATTATACTTCAAACTTACTAAATTCTGATTCGTAGGGGTAGCGAGCTGTCCAGTAACTTTACAAATACAATCTCTCCATAGTCCAACATCTATACATTTTCTGAAGTGTAACCATGAATAACTAGCTGAGTCACAATGAAATCATTCCTATTTTTTCTAGGCTTTTCTTATGTAACTTATATAAAACAATGAGTTTCAGTGTTGCGATATTGTGATTTATAATAAGAAATATGAATTTTATCTTTGTCCCCATTGGAGGCACAGTACTCCAAATCCTTATTTCCCACATGATAAAATCATAAACATGTCTTGATATATATGACAAACCCCTTCAACCATACCTGAGTTTATGATAATGTGGAGACTTTTGGAAAGCACCCAAGGAAAGGGCTGATTGCCAGCAGAACCAAACATATGGTTGGATGCTTGGAGCTTTCTGTCCCACCTGTCTGACCTTGGGGAGGAAAGAGGAGTAGCGGGTGAATCAATTGCCAATGGCTAAGTGATATAACCAGTAATGCCTGTTTAATGGAACTTCCATAAAAATTCAAAAGTGGGCCTCCCTGTTGGCACAAGGGGTTAAGCACAGCGCTATGAAGCTATCTGCAGCCTCTGCAGCATAAGTTCAATTCCCGCCCAGCCAGGGAGCTACCCACATGGTGCAGCAGACCTCTCCTGTCTCACCTGCTGCTCCCCTCAGCAGTGTATTTCAGTACATCTGCCTGTTCTGCTCCCCGCTCTGTCTCTGGTGTATCCTCTCCACCCCTGCACCTCTGGCCTATACCCCTGTTCTTCTATGCATAAAAAATAAATAAATCTTAAAAAAAAAAGAAAGGGGGAGGGAAAAAAAAGAAACCAAAACTAACAAGAAATTGGTCCTTCTCTACTTCGTTTTGGAAAAATAGAAATAAAATAAAAATAACTACACAACTTTCTCTGGTCCCCACCCAAGTATGGCTTTACCTAGAAAAGGCAGAGGGAATCTAGCCCAGGAAAGATGAGGAAAGCCCAACTGGACTGTGCAGGGAACTCAATTTCTCTGGGGACAGATGTGCAGAAGGAACAAGTGTCAAAGAACTTTAAAGAAATCAAGCTACTGCTATTCAAAAAAAGTCTTCTCCATAATTGCTGCCCTCTTAGTTGGCAACTGCTATTAATTTCCAGTTTGTTGCATCTCAGCTTCCACTCTTCATGCCATGCTTCAGGGTTTCTTTTCCCTGGGTACAGCTGTTCCTTTTCATCTCATAAAGCCACATCTGCCTACAAAGCCACCAACCTCTCTGCTGTGCACAGTTCAAAGAGAATAATCTATTGGAGGAAGCATCATTTTCATGCAGAAATGTGAATACCTCATTGTCACTGATGTATTGAGATTTAATGCTTTAATGGGTTCTTAAGGATGCTGATAAAACCATTAAAAATTCATACCAATTTTTAATTTAAACATAATACATATATACCTTTTCCTGATTTGCCTCTCCATCTGTGTCCACAGTCTTACTAAATTTCATGGAAGCCTTAGCTAGATTTGGAACTAAGCTAATCTTACCAGTGGACCAGGGATTCTCAACAGGAGAGATTTGGTCTGGAGGGTACATTTGACAAAGCCTGAAAACAACTTTTGGTTGTCTCAACTTAGAGGGGATAAGAGGATTGCTACCAATTTCTAATTGGTAGAGTCTAGGCATGCTGCCAAATATCTTACAATGCATAGGACAACCCCACAACTAAGAAGTATAGAGCCCAAAATGTCCACTGCTAAAATTTAGAAATCCTGCAGTAGTATAACAAAATGTTGCTAATTCCATGACTAAACACATTTCTCATTGTCACAGGTTAATTTTTTTTTATATAAAGAAGCTCTTTAAAGACTATCCTTTCATATATTGAGCATATGTCTCTAAAGACTTAATAATGCAAGCCTGAATAGAAAATTGTTCTGTATATCAGCCAGGCATACATTTAAACCATATTCAGAAATCACCAGCATCAGATAAAGTAGTGCATGTCAAATACATTCTTGATTCTTTTTTTTAATCCCAAAATACAGGTAAGCTATTAATATGCATAAATCATTAATTCATTTAATAAATTCATGAAAGAGCAAAGTCACTTAGAGTCTCTGTGATTTCTTTTAAGATTTATTTATTTATGCATACAAGACCTGGGGTACAGGCCAGAGGTGCAGGGGGTGAGAGGATTCACCAGAGACAGAGTAGGGAGCAGAACAGGCAGACTGACTGAAATACACTGCTGAAGGGAGCAGCGGGTGAGACAAGAGAGGTCTGCTATGCCATGTGGGTTGCTCCCTGTCTGGCTGGGGATCGAACTCATGCTGCAGAGGCTGTGGATTGCTTCAAAGTGCTGTGCTTAACCCCTTGCACCACCAGGGAGGCCCCACAGTCTCTATGTTTAATTTTCACTTCTGAACATTCTTCCAGACTGTTTCTCCTCCAGATTAAAGCATTATCTAGGTTAAAGATGATATCTTCTCACCATAAGCAAAAAGAATGTATGTCATGGGGTTTGAGCTGCACACCTGTACCTGCAGGGCAGAATGTGCATTATATTCCAGTTTGACCTGATGTCTTCAAGATGCTCCCACAGTATAATCTTGAATTATGTGAACATTTTGTTTACTGGATAAACTCTATGTAGAAATGAAAAAAAAATCTTTTTTAGAATATATGGCAGAGAGTGAAAAAGGAAGAACACTAAGAACATAGAGAAAAAAAATTTTAATCATCAAAGCTTATCAGACATATTGGAAATAATCAGCTATGTCCTTTGTTCTGCCTCTCCAGCCCTGTCTTTGACCACAATTTATGCCTTGGTTCAGAATTTCTCTTGATCAACTAGTCATTCTGTCAGTTAAAATTTGCCATCAAGCAAAACTTTTACCAACTGCTGCCCTTATGCCCACTGGACTTAAACCAACTATGCTTCCCCACATTTTATACTCTGAAATAAATTGTGTGTGAAAATTACCTTTTATTGACTTTAGTGAGAGCCTTATACAAACAACTGAGGGCAGATTTCAACTGCCCACTGCCAAAATAGCCCTCTGTCCCATCTGTTGGGTGCACATATCATTGAGACTTTTATTAGCCTCAGAAATAGAGAACTCATTTTATGGTGTTAGCTTAAAATCTACAGAAGTTCTTGAAAAGTAGCTCTTCCTTTTCCTGACAACCATTGTATCTGAGCAAAGGCTGCTACAGAACCATAGTAACAAATATTAAATCATGGAACTGTCCCCAAAATGATAGGACCAATATATAATTTCAAGTCTATAAATTCATACTATATATAAACTGATCAAAGAATATATACCTGTTATTTCTGCAAAAGTGTAAACTTTTTTAAACTTAAGTTTTAAGAAAAGAATAAGAAAATTTTCACCAAAACATTGAAAAAAAAATTTTTTTTTTAAAAATCACAATAAAAGTTAAGACATAGCATAAGTGGAAGAATGGAAAAGTTGTAAAAGGCTTAACCATTAGGGGCCCAGGGAGAAGTAATGATCTTTTACCAAAAGAAGAGAAACAAAATCATGGAAGCCTAATATGGTTTTTTACAGTTCTGCTTACAATTACACATTAAACAATTTACCCCTTGTGGATGAGTTCCTAAAGCCTGCTGAGATGTTGCACTTAGAGAAATGAGTACATGCTGTTTTTTCTTCTGTTGTGGTTTATTTTTATTAAAACAAAAAACTTACAAGTAAAAAAATTTACTTTTACTGAATTTTACTCTTTCCAAGAAGACCAACAGCATGGATGAACATTTGTCCAATGTTTGTAACACAATAAAAGACAATGGCTTATACATGCATGCCTAGTCAATGTTCTATGGACTGGAATACATGAAATAAAGGCAACAGATGGTATACCTAAATTTAATTTGCTCTCTGATTTATCCTTGTTTCCACTCTGAAATGTTTGTCTAATGTTGTTAGAAAACACAAGACCATGCTTTGAGCAAGTTTATCTTGTAAACTGATGCTGGATCATCAATCCCCAGAATGAAAATTGTAGTCTATCCACAGGAGCACTCTCCTTAGACTAAAAGGAACTTGTCAACAACCAATACTACAACCAATATCAGGGATGGCATTTCATGATGTTTGGAATCACTACATATAACAATAAAACAACCCAGAGACCATCAAGAGAAAGAAGTGTGATTTGAAGTTAGAGGGGGTATTTTTGTGTGCCCAGTCTTATCTCGCAATGTTCCCTGAAAAAAAATGGTGTTTTGCTTGATTAATGTGATCACTTATCCTTGTGATTTCTTCTTTTGAACACTCTGCCACTGTCTTTGATTGTCCATCAGTATGTATACATCAGAGGAATGTTCTAGACAGCCACATTCTAAAATGAAAATTTTTGAGTCTTATGTTACTGCTTCTAACAGCTGTCAAAATAATTCATGCTGACATCGTATTTAACAGACTTGCCTTCAAGTCAGATCAATGTTGGGAGCAGCATGCAGTGCTGCAAAATTAGGTCATTAATTGAGAAGTAAGTTCAATCCTCCTTGCATTTGCAGACTAAAACTCTGAGGTAAAAGGGAACCGAACAATCAAAGATTCTGGAATCTTCTTTCAAACCTCCATCAAAATGTCAATTTAGCTATTTAATTCTGAGTTCTTAAGAAGAATTTCATTATTTAAAAGTATGGTGATATAATGCCTACTCTGAAAAAAAAAATCACTGTAAAACATTCCAACATTAAAATGTATCACTCTTAAAAAGGGAAAATTCAAGTGCTGAATATGTTACATTGGTCATCTTTCAAACACTCAGATGTCAACTTTTTCAAATGACTACAGAAAAATCTGTTGTTACTCTCAAATGTCAACCAGCATGGTCCTCATAGAACTAGCATACAGAATTACCTCATGGTAATATGTTAGAGAGAAACAGAAGATTCTCAATGACTTAGAATCTGGGAACAGAAAAAAACAATCTGGTGTTTAGAACCAGATTGCCAAATGACAGCATCAGCTGTATTATCTATGTGCCTAGGGGTTGCCCTTCCAAACTAATTTTAAGAATAAATTGAAATTGAACTGGTGCCATGCAAAGTAGAATACAGACATTTGTGAAGATTCATACCAGCTAAATAGTAAACAAGTTGTCATAAAATATCAACATTTTCTTTTTTGAATTGATTTTGAATTAATTTATATTTCTGTTAGTATGGCATTTTATACTATTAACATTTATATATTAAAATCCTGCCCTTTCTACAAAAGATTTTAAAGAGCTTTAATATTCCATTACAGAATTTTAAAAATAGAAATAGTTCCCCATTACGTTGAAAACTAGATAAAAATAAATATTTCTCTTATTTTGAGCTAAAGGTAGAAATGTACATACTTTGTTTTCAATAAAATAAAGATGCTAAATAGACATATAAAATTAGTAATTTATTCATTTAATAATTCAAATACTTGGGAGTTTTTTCTCTAAAAACAAGCATTTAATGCACAAATATAAGAACGAAACGTTAAGATGGGCTATAAGAATTAATAAAGATAAATGTAGATGTAAAAACAGGTTGATTTATTTGGCATTATTCCAATATGCTTTCTCATTCTTCTGTCCTGATTAATTGCCCTCAGCAAGGAACTGGAGCCTAGTTATGCTGTTTTCTTAATTCCTGTTGATGGAGTGTTAATATAAGGATAGAAAGAGAACAAACCACCTTTTAACTAACCCATTCTTTATGAGTTAATCAATCATAACTTGTCCATTTTAATTATCTCCCTAATTCCAAATAGAGATATGTTTGCAGTTTCCAAATATTTGCATGATTAAAGATGTTTTCCTTGTTTCAATAAAGAACCTCAAATTGATGAGTAAGGTAGTAAGATTTATGAGAAGAAGTTGTCCTGTTTATCTCCCAGTTGTCAAAAATACTGGTATGCAATCAGTAACAAACAACTTTCCCACCAGAGATATGCAAACTATGCCCCTTAATAGTGATAATCATGTTAAAATACATGTATATACCAACATCAGTAGATGCCAGAGCAAAAGATCAGCCAAGAAAATGCTTACTAGTCTCCCTCTTCATATCCACAAAGAGGCAGTTTATTTGAATATTAAATATAATTATACAAGCTAACAGGCCATTGGTGCACCTGGATAATATTTTCAGATTGCTTTTAACTTCCTTGGAGTGATATCAACAGATTGGGTCAGCAATCAGTTATACCCATCAAGTTACAGAGAAATTCTAGCTACCTCACAACAACTGGACAGTTAATTTATGAATAAGGAGCATGATAGCAAGCTCTGGAGAAGCCACAATGGCAACAGCCCTTAGTAGACCTCCGCAAGCCCCAGGATGGGACCCATCATAACAAACCTCCACGGAACCTGCAACAGACGTTGTTGAGTTCCAGGATAGGTCCTTGAAGCATCCCCATAAGCAGTAAACTTCAGCAAGTCCTATGATGAGTCCTGGAAGCAGACCCTCCAAGGTAAGACTGATGTAAGAGCTCAGAAAACTCTGTGAAGCTTATGGAAGCAGAACTTCCACAGGAGGCCTTCAAATCTCAGTGAGCCCTGGGACAAGTCCTAAAATCAAACCCACTAGTGATAGCCTCAGCAGTTAATACTAAATAGTAAACAGGGGCTACTCAGGTAGCCCCAGAAGTACATGGAAGCAGTTTTCACCACAGTAGGCCCTGGCAGATATAAGCCAGCCCAGTAATAGCCTGGGACCAAATAGTAGCCTTCCAAAGTAGGCCCCTGTTGACTCCAGTGAGGCCAAGGGAGCGTTCTGGAAACAACTCAGACCCTGTAAGTCCTAGCCCACAGTAGAGCAGGCCTTGCCAAGGGGAGAAGATGTGACAGAACCTAACAGAAATAACTGCAGGGCCTAGTCTCCACATGCTGTGGCTCTTGAAGCAACACAGATAGCCTTTCAGATAATATTGAGATTGATTATCCTTTGGTCAGTAGAGACCATTGCAGACTTCACTAAGGTTGTCATTGAGGATATTCATGCTACATTTAGCAGGAGGTAAATGGAGAAAAGAACCTGTGAATAGTGATGTTGAGTAGGAAACAATCTCACCACATCAGCTCAGTCAGGGGAACTGGGAGGAAGGGAGTGGAAGTTGGGTAGATATATTCTCCCTGAAAGAGGGGAAAACCTTATAGAGGAGCTAGGGTGATATACACAGACTGGGTTTCCAGTATAGATAATAGCAGAATAGGCTAAAATCAATCCTCATCTAATCCTCATTCCCTCTTCCCATTCCATGGTTCTGGTACTTACTTTTTGAGGTGTACTCAGAGCATACGGACTGGTGAGACTTTCATTCCAAACACCAGAAAGGAAGGTGAAGGGGTTACCACAAACATAAGGCAATCCCACCCCAACTCATTCTCACTAATATCTGAATTCCTCCTAGTCTCTTATCATGCTGAACACTCAGCAAATACAAATCACATCTGAGTATATATAGAAGCAAGAAAAGGCATAAATAAATAAATAAGAAAGACACTGAAGATATAAAAAATAAAATAAGGAGACATCAAAAGTAAACCTGGTAATATATATCTCTATATATAGATAGATATAGATATATAAATATATATGCATATATAGATATATATGTGTGTATATATATATATACACACATACATACATACACACATACACACAAAATAGAGGACTGCAAAGGAGGATGTTATCACAAGGAGAGAATAGCTCTCCAGAATCCAAAGTCAAAAAATAGGAAGATTATATTAACCTATCAGATAGAGTTCAGAACTGCTATAATAAAAAATCTCAAAATGGCAAGTCAAAATAACAGGAAACTCAGAAAAGCAAGTCAAAATAACACAAGAGAAAAGTAAGTCAAAGAAATATGTGAGAACTCAGAAAAAACAAGCTCATACAACAAAATTCAGGGAAAAAACTCATGAGCATAGAAATAAAATCAATGCACATAAGGTAGAAATTGAAGCTTTAAATAAAAAAAAAAAAAAACAGAAACTCAGGAGGTAAAGAGCTCAAAAATGAACTGACAAAACTAATCTATATTAAACCTTGGGACTATGACTGCAAAATTGAAAATGCTGAAGGGAGCAAGGAAGAAAGAGGTTAATACAGGGGAAAGGACCCCAATAACCTAGGGTAAAGGATTATGGGTACTTTCTATGGTTGGGATAGTGTGTGATAACATACATCTGAAGAGGTGTGAACCTATCCCCTAATTCATATTTAGTATTGTAAACAAACCAATGTTACTTCATTAAAGAAAATAATAAATAAATTTTTAAAAGCATAGGGGATGTGAGGGCCTCCCTGGTGGCACAAGGTGTTAAGACACAACTTATGAAGCTAACTGCCGCCACTGCAGCACCAGACCAATCCCCAGATAGGGAGCTACACACATGGTGCAGCAGACCTGCTGCTCCCCTCAGCAGTGTATTTCAGTCGATCTGGCTGTTCTGCTCCCCACTCTTGTCTCTGGTGAATCACTCACCCCCCGCATCTCTGGCCTGTACCCCAGTTCTTGCATTAATAATAAAAATAAATCTTTAAAAAAATTAAAAAAAAACAAAAGAGAATAGGGGATGTGAGCAGAATTTTCACTGATTGACTGAACATATCAGTTATTTCTGTACTAACTTCCCATTTCAGAGCTTCCCTCTTCCATCACCTAAAATACTGTTATATTTTTATTTTTTTAAGATTTATTTATACAAGAACCAGGGTACAGGCCAGATGCGCATGAGGGTGAGAGGATTCACCAGAGACAGAGCGGGGAGCAGAACAGGCAGACTGAGGAAACACACTGCTGAGGGGAGCAGCGGGCAAGACAGGAGAGGTCTGCCGCGACATGTGGGACCCTCGCCGGCAGGCCAGGATCGAACCAGTGCTGCAGAGGCTGCAGACAGCTCACAGTGTGGCACTCAGCCACTTGCACCACCAGGGGAGGCCCATTGTTATATTTTTAACATCGGAATTTGTTAGAGTTTTTGTCTGGTTTTATTGATATGATGAAAGGAATTTAGAGAGAAACCCAATCTAGAATTCAAACAGGGAACTTTCATTACAGATTACACAATAGGGAAGGATAACTGCCCTGACCAGTCTGAAAATGGCAGGGGTCTTGGTTATGAGGTTAATAAACAGGGCAGGGGAGTAGAGAAGTAGTATATTGACTTACTAGGATTTTGTGGTTTTCAAAACAAGGTTCTGGATAACTCAATAATATGAAGGCAAGGACCAGGTTTCAGGGGCCCTATAACAAATTGAAGCAACAATGTTCTCCTTTCATAGTAAATGGTCTTGCATATGATGCATAGAATATGATGTTGAATATAATGATGTTGATGTAGGAGTTCCCAGATTATAATTTTTATATAATTTATTTTTCAATTGATTCTCCAATAGGAATAAATACATATACAAAGTTCTTGAATTCCTCCAAGTTCTTAGAGGAATTAGTGTTCTTAACAGAAACAACACATTCCTTGATTTATGGCTTTTCCTGGTATTATCTGATCCTCCAACAGTGAGGAAGAGTCTTCTATTTACCTCTTCTCCTTCAGTTCCAGGCAGCACCCAATTTGAGAGAATTGTCTTATTCAGAATCAGCAGTTGACCAATTGATAAATGCCAGATTCTAAATCAAAGAAGAAAGATGCTAAAAAAAAAAAAAAAAAACTACTTTCTTAATGTGTCTGTCTAACCACTTGCCTGTCCAGCACAGCAGGATTTGAAAAGAAAGAATCATGCTTTTTCTTCTTTAACTACTCAATAGAATTTAGCCCAGTGACCTTAACATTAAAAATCACAGTAAGTCATTTGACCTTGAGCAAAACACAAGAATCCACAAGGCCAAAGCTTTAAGTTAATGTGATTCCATTTGTGAACTCAGTCTAGAGTTTCCCAAAATGTGTTCCCAAAATCAATGGTCCTAAGTGACATTTTTGAAGAAAATTTTGCATCGCCCAAAACACTGGAATGTAACAATGGTCCTAAACCTTCTAATTTTAGCTGGACTTGGCTGACCAGGCACAATCCACAATACCGGCAAGTATTAAGAGATAGATTTGGAAAATGCTGTATCCAAGTCCCTTTTTGAAGATTTTAAAAACATGTTAAAGACTCCAAGAAGCCCTACACCAAAGGAAAGTGTTTCTTTTAATTTAAAGCAAAAACATTTGACCTCAGAACCCTTTCCTATTTAATTCTATGAAATATGCTTGGGGAAATGATTTTCCAGAAACTAAGATAGGATGAGTTGCAACACCACAGGGCAGATTACAGTGTCAGAAATCTCATACTGTTACATGAAACACAAACAGACACAAAGGTGCCTCGTGGCTTATTAATCACCAAAGCTGTGTATATAAAAAGATAAATTTAAATATATAAATATGAGATAGGAATCAGAATTTCAATATCTATGGAAGACATATAGCAACTTAAAAAGACAAATTTCAATTACTAATTGCCCTCCATTTGAATTTACAGAACATCAGTTAAAATAAACTCATAGTTTTTTTTTTTTTTTTCCCTTGGTCCATTATTTGGTTCCCCTATATTCCTCCTATAAGTGAAACCATCTGATATTTTTCTTTTTCCTTCTGACTTATTTCACTGAGCATGATCCCTTCTAGCTCCATCCATGTTGCTGCAAATGGCATTAGCTTGTCTTTTTTGATTGCTGAATAGTATTCCATCATAAATATATATAAAATAATAAAAAATAAATAAATCATAGTTACACTATCTTTGTAGCTCCAAGTGCAGATCTATTTGTAATTATGTGACCAAAACCTACTCAATCAGCACACGCCATAATCTTAACTGCAAAATTGTCTCAAGGATAAAAAGGTTCATGTGCTAAATGAGTACACTAAGATTCAATTTGAAGATTTAGATTAGAATTTAGGGGAAGAGGAAATGATCTTTCCAATAAGATTACCAACCCAGTGACCATCCTGTTAGCAGGTGGCAGAATTGACTAAAACAGGGAGACCCAGGTTTGAACTTGTGAAGCCAGTACCATTGATGAACTTTTCAGTTACATGAATAGAGTCTCTCTTTCATTTAGCTAGTTTAGACAAGGTTTATCATGGACAGTAGAATTGTCCTAGACCCCCTGTGCCTCAGGCAAAGTAAAATAGTCAATATTGAATTTTTTTTGTGTGTGAAATCTTTATTTCTATCATGTTGCTTTCTGCCACATGAGGTACAATGGAACATAACCATAAATGTTGACAGTTTTACCTGTAGTTTTAAGCTGTAAACACATTTACACTGATTTTTTTAAGTTGTTCCCACCATAGTTCATTTTTATAGCCATAATTACTATATCTGTAAAGTTGGGTTCACACTTCCACTAAATTTGGCTGGTTTCTGCCTTAAGTTAAAATTCTCCTTCACTTAACTTTGATCAAATCCAATGTATGGTTTGATAGACTTCTTTGAAATTGCCATCTCCATAGGATTTGCTAATGATTTAGTCACACAGGATTTGTTAACTTTTATATATTTCCCAGAAAAATATAAGACACAAACAAACTTGTTAATTCAATTGATATGAAAGGAAGTTACCTGGATTTCTAAAGCAGACAATGATGGTTATGGAATTTGTTCAATTGTTTGGGTCTAGTACCCTGGGTAGGTATGGCTGTAATCAACATTGCAGATTGGTTTTATCATGTTGCCTGGAATCCTAATGCAATTTCTTGTAATTAAATGCCACATTAGAATAATTAAATGGATTTGGCCCCACCCCTGTCAGAATACTGAATGACCAACAGTAGCAAACTCATGGAAAAAGTCACCAGAAGTCAAGAGTGGAAATGTAAGTCAAGAGTGGAAATGTAAAGTACTTAGAATAACAAGATAATCTTGGGAAAAATCAAAGTTGGAGGACTAAAATACCATCTGAACTGAAGATTTATTGTATAGTACAGTAATCAAAAATTTGTGGCAGTTGTACAAAATCAGACAAATGGATCAACGGACACAATAGAAAGTGTAGAAATCATCCCATACATATATAACCAAATGAATTTGACAGAAAAAACAGTAATTCATTGGGGGAAGGAAAAGTCTTCCCAAAAAAATAATGCTGGATTTACTAGATATACATATTAAAAGAAAGTATGTTGGCCCATATCTGACACTTTACATAAAGACATAAACTATAAGCTCCCATAAGAAAACTTAAGGCATTTTTTTTAATTTAAAATATTTTTACTTAATTCATGTCCTGTTTCACAGAATAAAGCCACAAGTAGCTACTACTACATACTCACTAGAATTGCAAAAGTTAAAGATTAGTAATAATAAAATGTTGGAAGGAATTCAGAATAAGTGGATACTAGTAGAAAATTAAAACAGTACAGCCACTGAAAAATACATGTCAGAATCTTTTAATGTTAAACACTTATTTACATTATTTAGCAATTCCACTCTTAAATAGTTACCTCCTCTCAAAAGGAGAAAAATATGTCAACCATAAAACTTGTGCAAGAATGTTTAATTTTAGTTTTGTTCATAACTCACAACTGGAAATACTACAAAAACTATCAGTAGGAAAAATGGATAATTTGTAATATATTAATAAATGGAATACTACTAGTTAATGAAGAGAAAAAACAATATATAAACAAAAATAGTAATAAATATCAAAAACTTTATCTTGAATGAAAGAAGTCAGACAAAAAGGAGTATATAAAATATGACCTCATTTACATGAAATATTAGTACAGGAAAAATTAATGTGTGAATCTAGAAATCCATATAGTGGTTGTCTGAAAGGAATACAGAAATAGATTGGAAAGATGCCCCCAAGGAATTTCTTAGAGTAATGTTTATTTCATAGGTTACACACTTGTTAAAACTCATTGAACTTAAACTTATATTATAAAATTAATTGTATATAATTTTCAATTCAAAATGAAAAGACTTCAAAATAGGCTTTATTCAAACTCATTTATTTCCAGGATATTCAAGGTCTAACAACTAAATTAGATCATTTGAACTTGAGATTGTTTGTTCTACTGCCACAGGTGTTAAGGGAGATATCCTCTCATACTTTACACAGCTACCAAGGCAATAATGATAGAAAAATCATTAATCAAGACTTGATAATACCTGTTAGTAAGAAGAAAACAAATAACACCCCAGTATATAAAAGGAGGTGAAATTAATCCAAATGACCTAATCAGGCACAATGTTGGTGTTCTTGGTTCTCCTGTCTGTGGCTCTAGCTTCCACTCACCATGCTGGTGAGCACTTTGAAGGGTAAGTAAGCAGTAACTTAAATGAACAAATCCTTCTTCCTTGCTGGCCCCCAAATTTGAATGCACTGCTAAATTTTCTCTGTTTCTGCTACTATTTTTTACCATGCAGTGAGAAGGTGTTTCGTGTCAATGTTGAAGAAGAAGATCAGATTAAATTACTCCAAAAGTTAGCCAGCATCACCCAGGTAAATGACAATTTTATACTATGGATTTGCTGCACACTAACGTTATTTTGTTTTTTTTAAAGATTTATTTATTTTTTATGCAAACAAGAGCTGGGGTATAGGCAGAGGTACAGGAGGTGAGAGGATTTCCTGAGACAAAGTGGAGAACAGAACAGGCAGACTGACTGAAATACACTGCTGAGGGGAGCAGCAGGTGAGACAGAGAGGTTAGCTGCACATGTGCATTAGCATCCTGGCCAAGGATCGAACTCATGATAGGGTGGTTGCGGATAGCTTCATAGTGCTGTTTTAACCCCTTGGGCCACCAGGGATGCCCTGCACCCTAACTTTAAAATCTTAGATTGCACTGTGATGCCATCAAATAAATATGACATGAAAAGTTACCTATAACATTTTTTGACAAGAAATAAAAACCCAAAAAGCATTTAATATTGCAGTGCCTTCTTTAGATGTCTAATTTAATTGCCATAAGTCCTAGAGTATTATAAATCCACAGGAACTTTTAACAGTTGACAAAGCATGACAACTGGATGAGTTGGAACTATAGCAAAGGTCAGAGAACATCTAATACACAGTCACTTCCCTTCTAAGACAAAAGAGAAAAATGGTCTACTTGGATATTACTAAAAAAAACTGGGCTTCTGTCCAACTTGAAATTTATTTTCACATGCCATGTATCATCTGCTCTCTTTGATTTCCTTTCATTCCAAATCAAACAACTTCCTGACCTTGGTTCAGGCTCTTCTACTTTTTATATCATGGAAGTTGTGAGCGGGTGAGATGGGGAATAAAAAGTCATGAATGATTTCCATACTTTACTTTCAAGAAACCAAAATGTCTATGCTACTTTAGCATCCTCTATATATGGGCTAAGAACTGTTTTATTATATATGTAATATATATGTCAGAAAGCTATTACTTACCACACAAAAAATTCACTTGAGTAAACACTGTTTTTTTTCATGAATATATAAATCAAAATAATCTACTGGCCTCTAAATATCTGTCTATCCATCCACATATTCACTCTATATTTATCCATCTACCCACCCATCCATCTATCTTTCTCTTTCTACAGTTACTTTTTTAGTATAGATGTGGAGGGGGAAAAATAAGAGTGTAGAGAATGCGATGATCTGAAATAGGTTCAAATGTTTAGAACAGGAGTGAATATAGAGTCATGTATTCCTGCCTTCTATGCAAATACATTTCCACCATGGAATGGAAATAGTATTTCTGGTTGTTAGACCTAATAAAACCCATTTGAGTAGTTTCAAGGATAGTAGGAATTCCACTTTTCAGAGTAGCCCAACTGCCTTACAAAATTGTTATACTGAGATGAAATACACCTTCTCTAACTTTGACCTAACTGATCCAAACATTTGGCTTACCTTCAAGATTTATCTGTTCCAAGATTGCCATCATTTCTCTTAGCACCGGTTTACAGACACTTGATCATTTGGTCACCTCTAAACCTAGCTCAGGATTTCCATCCATATTTCTTTTATAACATGTAGCTCTCAGAAGTGACAATGGATCTCCAAGTGTGTGCTGATTGATACATATTGCGGAACCAGTGTCTGCCTTCATTTGTGAAGGAGACAATTATTAATGGGGCCAAAGATTCTTTTCAACATCTTGAACAGGTTGGAGAACATTTTTAATTTATATTAAGCCTATGGCAATTCGAAACAATTTTGTTATTTTTTTCCCCTTGAATAACCCTCAGCAAGGTATTCTTCCTTTTGTGTTTGCCTAATTGATTTTTTTTAATCTAAATGTAGGATTTTAGATTTACCCTGTTAAAATTGATCTTGACAACCTATTTTATTTATAGCAAGTTTAGGTCATTTTAAAAATGAATCCATTCATCCAGAAAAATAATTCTTCCCCCTGACTTGCACATTCCCAGTAAGCTTGATATGCATACCTTCTTGACTTTTATCTTTGTCACTGATACAGAAAAGTATTAGTAAGTCAGGGATCAGCAGGGAATTAGAGGCTTCCTTCATGGTACATTCATGCAATACATATTTATCATGGAGTCTCCAATGTTCCAGACACAGTGTTAAGTACTAAAAGTGATAAATTAACCTATTCTCCTTTGTAAGTTCAACTTGCCACATTATTGGGGTGTTACCTACTACTAACACTGCCACTTTTCAGCTTATAAAGTAGAATATAAAATGCAAAGATTTGGTCAAATACTTTGCTGAGAGCCAAGATTCAGAATTCTATCTGGCTGTGGCCTCTTCCAGTAATAAGATAAAGTTAATTGAGCTGACTTATTCTTGTTTTAAACTGTTCTAGCTCCCAAGGACCACTACTTCCTTTATAAGCATTCACAATCCATCTGCTTCCAGCTTACTCTGCAGTTTTGCCAGATCCCTGCCATGCCCCGAAGAATTCCTACTTCTGGGATTCACCTGTTTTCTTGTTTATGAAATCCAAATCTTGCCCCCTCAGGGATGCCTTCAAACTCTGACTCTTCCAGGATTACTGAGAAAATGCTGCAATCACATCTGTGGTATCTTTTTAGTTATCAGAAATACAACATTTTGTGGTGGTCAAGAGCAAAGAATCTGGACTCAGACTACCTGAGGGTTCAATTCCTGGCTCAACCACTTACTGGACTTTGGACACCTCTTTGGGTTTCAACTTTTTCATTTGAAAAATTAGGAGAATGAGGGCCTCCCCGGTGGCGCAGCGGTTGAGCGCTGGGTTGCGAAGCTGCCCGCGATCTCTGCGGTGCCGGTTCGATCCCCGGCTGCTCCCCAGCCACCGGAGGAGGGTCCCACATGGCGCGCAGACCTCTCCTGCCGCCCGCTGCTCCCCTCAGCAGTGTACTTCGGTCCTTCTGCCTGCTCTGCACCCCGCTCTGGCTCTGGTGAATTCTCTCACCCTCCCGCGCTTCTGACTGTACCCAGTGCATGTATAAACAAACAAACAAACAAACAAATAAATAAATAAATAACATGCCTCTATAAAAAAAAAAAAGAAAAGAAAAATTAGGAGAATGATAGTTTTTATCTTATAAGATTGTTGTGATATTTTAAAGTATTACTATAAATGGAACACTAGAAATTTCTTATACAGTAAAAACTATGTGTTTGTTACTATCATCATCGTATCTGGGATTTTACAAACCAGCATAATCACCTCCCTCCTCATGGACATTGGGCCTGAAAGAAGGCGTTTCTGCTATGATTATAGCATATGGAAAATCATTTCTTTTCATCCTTAATCCTTAAATCCCTTTTCATCCTTAATTCTATACTAAGGATTTTGTTTTATATCCTTGCAATCAGATTCTATGTCTCCATTCCTTGGAGACAGTCAGCATAAAAACTACTTTGTCTTCTCTGTACTTTTTGAACTCTGCTTCTGTAGGATAAGGTGAATATTTATGCCCAAAATAACTTAGTGACTATCTTCTGATATTCTTATGACTCCCACTGTACAAGTAAGTTCCTCTCTGTTAACTGGAATCAGACCTAAAGTTGCGTCCTCTCCCAACAAGATAGGAACATTTCAAGATAAATGAATCCTATCAGATTTCCAACTTATAGTCAAAAAAATGTTAAGAAAAAGTTGTACAGTGTGTGCAACACCAAAGACACTCATTACAAATATTTATTCTTTTATATATGCATCTTATTCCTAAAATTATGTAAGGTGGATACATTACTTCATCATGATTTTATGTTAGTTTTATGATATGTCTTAGGAGGACTCTAGATATTTGCCATTTGAATGATTAAGTTGGTAATTGCAATGTTATCACTTAAAAATATTACTTTGTCTTCCAACAAATGTTCTTTATGTGTCTGTCACTCATATTCTTGGAATTAGAATTCTTAACCACACTTTAATAACTTTTTAATATATAACTCAGTTCCTCACATCTTACATTTTATTTACTCCACTTGCATATTTCAAACCTAGATATAATTCATAAGATCTTGATAATTACTGAAATTCACATGTATTGTCTTGTGCTAATATTTTCAGTTTATCATTTATATGCATTCTTGATGCACTGGCAAACAGCGATGAAGCCAAATAATTGTTCCAGGTTTTTGGTTTCATTTCTTCTAATAACTACTGCACACTAATGCCAGTATAGTTAAATATACACCATATTTGTTTGAAGCCACGGTATGAGACATTGTGTATTTGCTTACCAGTTTTCTCCATGCCAAACTGAAATTTTCAAGTAACCTCAGATTAGGTCTGTAAGTTTTCAGTTAAGTATATTTTGGAGATTTCTTCAATCCATTTTAAAGAATCCTCCATTCTCATGTGTAATCTTGAAGGTAACACTATCTATTTATCCTCTTTTTCAATAATTGGCAGAACCAAAACCAAAGGCCAAGAGGTTATCAAGTTAAGAAAGCAACCTTCAGGTTAATATCAGAAAGAAAATTTCTCATAAGGCATTTAAGCTGTTCTGAAATGGTACTAAATGTACTCAAGATTGTGTTAGAACTGTCATCAAGGATATTGTATTGAGATTTATTAATTTGAGTGGAAAGCTGGCATCTATCATAGGTTTTTCCAGAGCCAACACTTAAGCAAATATTCAAGGACAAATATTACACTTGAGAACTGCAGGGAGCTCTTGTAGAAAAATGGAATGTGATACAAAGAATAAAAGGCAGACAACAAAGGGAACACTGTTAAACCAGCTACATAGGGATTGACTTGGGGTATAATCCTGCAGGGATACTTTAGGAAAGGGTGCAAATGACATGCTTCAGAATTATGTTACCTAAGGAAGGAGGGAATTGGATTATTTAGTCATCAAATTTCCAGGGTCATTGGTTGAGCACTTCTTTGGAAAGAGTTATTTATCCATCTTGCCTGCCTGAAGCAGTCAGCTTGTTTTTTGTTTTTTTTTTTTGTTGGTTTTTTTTTTTTTTCCAGTTCTAGAGGGAAAGAGCTTTCATGCACAGAGTTGCAGATCTTGGCAGTGAGGAGTCCCTTGAGCAGTTTGTGTTATGTATGGGGAGGGCTGTCAAATTGTCTACAGATGCTTAGAGGGCTTTATGTGCTTTACAAATTCCAAACCTCTGGGTCTATACTAAAGACACCACTCCCTCTGTTAGCCCATCTTGGAATGAAAAGTGTCTATTAAGAACACGAATTCAGACTCAACTTTTTAAGATTTGTTTTCTCCTATAATATGCTTTTTTATTGCCTTTCTATTTACAATGTTTGCTAACTAGAATTCATTACTACCCCTTTGCTTTCTCTACCCTTATCACAGTATGTCTTCATACTTCCTCCACTATCGTTCAATCTCTCATCTTTTTCCTCTCATCTTTGACTCACTAGATGACTTTTTGTAGCCAATTCATACCAAATCATCAATACTCTCCTTTCAACACCTTACTGCAACAGCACTAACACTTTATTTCCTGGAATCCCTCCTGATGTGAGCCGAGTGTCCCTGCATCCCATTACCCTGACAGTTTCTATGACCCTGATTCATGACTCAGTACCCACTGGATTTCTATAGTGGTTTGAGGACTAACAAGATAAGATATTGGCTCCTGCATTCTCCACAGGTATATCTATTTTTTTATTTAAATTTTATTTTTATATTCCCCATACAATTACAACCCCCTTATTTTGACCCCAATCTCTCCTTTCCCCACCCCCCGCCCCCCATAGAGTGTCTCTGGTTCATAGTTATTTGTTGATTTTGATATTTTCTTTCTTATAGTTATTCTTTTTCCTGGTCCCTTATTTAAGTTTTCTAGATTCCTGCTATGAGTGAGACCATCCGGTATTTTTCTTTTTCTTTCTGGCTTATTTCGCTGAGCATGATCCCTTCCAGCTCCATCCATGTTGCTGCAAATTGCATGTGTTTATCTTTTTTGAATGCTGAGTAATATTTAATGGTGTATATGTACCACATCTTCTTCATCCAGTCATCTATTATTGGGCATTTGGGTTGTTTCCAAAGCTTAGCTATTGTAAATAGTGTTGCTATAAACATAGAGGTGCAGATGTTCTTTGGAATTGATGTTTCTGTGTCCTTTGGGTAAATACTTAGGAGTGGAATTGCTGGAAGCTCTATGGAAGCTCTATGTTTAGTAGGTCAGGAAATCTCCACACAGCTCTCCATAGTGGTTGGACCAGTTTGCACTCCCACCAACAGTGCAGGAGAGTTCCTTTTTCTCCACAACCTCGTCAACATTTGTTGTTGCTAGTTTTTTTAATATGTGCCATTCTCACTGGTGTAAGATGGTATCTCATTGTAGTTTTGATTTGCATTTCCCTCCACAGGTATATCTAAAATTAAGTCATCTTAATATCGCACCTCATCAGGTTCTATTAAACTACCTCTAAATTTTCCCAAACTCCCTTCCAAATTTACAAGCAATGGTTCTAAACCACCTGTCAAATTCCCAGCCTGAAATAGTCCATAAACATCTAAATAGGGTATGGGTGACACAGGGGGGCAGAGAAAGAGCCAATAGCCTGTTCACTTCAGGCTTCCAGGTCAAGAAAATTATAGGAAACAGACACCTACAAGTGACAGCATGTCTTCTCTTAATATTTTTCCACAGGAAAAGGAAATTTAAAGCCACATGTCAAAAAGAAAAAAAATTAATATCATCAAATATGTCATCTTTTTATTTTTTGTGTACAATTTTCTCTAAAATCTCCCCCATGAGGAAAAAGGTCATAAGAGATTTGTCCACTAGTGTATTCCTAGTCTCAGGTACAAAGCCTAGCACATAGTAGGTTGTCAATAATAGCTGGTTAATAATTGAACAAATGAAAATATCAGTACATTACTGAATCCTCCCGGGTATTTAGTTTTTTGCCATGATGCCAAGATGTCCATTGTGAAAAGACACATGTTCCTGTCTGATATATTCTCCAGAGGCAAGGGACGCTCCCAGTTCCACATATAACTGTGATATATAGCTTTGAGTTTCAAGATAAATGCATAAAATAAGTCCATTAAAAAGTAAAGCAGAAAACTCAATTTCACTCCATTAAATTTTGTGATGCTAGTTAATTCATCATCATTCATTCAGCATATTTATCCTTTCCCAAAAACATTGCTATCACAATAAGCAACTGCTCCAGAAAATCAGTAAGTAGAGAACAGCAGTTATAGAATATTGCAATTAACTAGCATTGTGTGAAACAATTATATGTTCTTCATGCTTGTTGATAATCAATTAAGGCTATGGATATATGTGTAAACATGTTTATTGACATCTAATGGCTTGCTTCCAACCCTTGTTCACTCAAAGGGGATATTTTTAAGCAATTTCATGGATAATTTGATTTTGAAAATAGTTCAATGGAGTAGATCAACAGTGTAGTAGCTGATAAAAGTTCATAGTGGAATTATAGTTGTCCAATGTATCTTATTCCATATTTAGATTGACTTCTGGAAACCAGATTCTGCCACACAAATCAAACCTCACAGCACAGTTGACTTCCGTGTAAAAGCAGATGATGCTGTCACTGTGGAAGACTTTCTGGACCAGAATGAACTGAATTATGAGTAAGCTTATGTTTTATGACTATTTAAATTCTCTCCCCATGTATGCTGTCATCTAAGCCTCTGGGAAGATTAAAATAAGACCAAGAGCATAAGCAAGGCCCCACAAATAGATCATGGTGGAATTGGCCCTGGATTCCAAATCTTAAGACATCAGGCCTAGTGAATTCTGTGTTTTGATTGCATAAAAATGGTTCTTCCTCTTGAACCCCCAGTCCTCATCCAGATATATGATCTGCTACTATATTACAAGTGATATATAAACTATAGTCCAAATCAATGAACACTCTTATTATGAGCCAGATACAGTTCTACTTCCAAATCATATGAAATCTTCTTTCCAGGTGAGCTGTCAGACCTATGGTAAATCATGAGGGCTCTTCATGCTCTTTTAGATTAAGAAGTAGACTAGAGTCAGACTGAGAATTTCTTCTGCCCTTTCCTCCCCCAAGCTCCATCGTCTTCTCTAATGATAGATCACATGGAGAAAAACCCTGAAAGGAACGTGATTCTCCAAAGGCCTAGATAAGAGTTGGCAAAATAGGTTCTTCTCACCCTAAGTACCAAACTGGTCCATCTAAACCTTTAAGATGAGAATGTCCTCTCAAGTACAAGCAGTTGCCTATGTATTGATCCAAGAAAAGAGAGTGAGTGCCTATGTGTACCAAGTACCAAAAAAGCCAAAAATGGCCCCACCCACTTGAGAGGGATGACAGAGGAGTGTCTTTAAAGAAAGATAGAATTCAAAGAAAGAAAGACAGACTATTACATACAATGTGTTATATATGTGGAGAATGGTAAAGAACTAGAAATGAATAACAGACCAAGTCTAGGGACCAGGGAGATGCAGCATAGAAATGAAACTTCAGTGGAAAACTGAAAGATGAATTGGAGTTAGCCAGACAAAAACAAAGAAAAATCTTATTCTGTGAGAGTCCACATTACCCTGCAGGCATTTGCACAAGTGGAAGGTAGGAAATGGTTTCCTCCTCCAAAGCATGATCCTTCCTCCAGACAACAGATCAGACAGGAATGGGGGTAGTCTTGGACTTCAGTCCTGAACATTTGAATGCTTGTCCAAAATCTCCCACCATAAACCCAAAGGATTTTATTGTATTTTGAAAAATGTGACCTATATAATTTTAACATTAGAATTTTTTCTTGTTTTTCACATTTTAAAAATGTAAAATAGCATTTATGCCAATGAAGTTATTAGAATTGTCAGTTATAAATCTAAAATTCCATCAGAAGGGAAGCATAATAAGCAAGTTAGTGGTCTGGACAAAAACAAACCAGATTCAAACCCTGGCTCTGCAACTTCCTGGCTGTGTGACCTTGGATAATTTGCTTAACCTTACTGAACTTGAGTTTCCTTATCCATCAAACAAAGATATAATGCCTCCCCCAAAGGGATGTTGTGAAGATGAAATAAAACCATATGTAAATAAATTTCAATTGGGAGTACTATTGCTGAAAATGCTATTATGATCTACTATTGTATGGAGGAAAATTATACATTTTTAAAGGTCAATGGAAACTGTTATGTTTAACCCCATTATCATGTTTCACACAGTTTAACTATCTGCTTTTGCCTGAGGGAAGTGTCAAAATATGACCTTAAGAATTGACTGTCTTTTTAAAACAGGATATAATACATTAAGTTCCAAAATGTGACTATGATTCATGTCTTTGATATTTTGCTCTTCTTATTACATTAGGAAAGACTTCTAAAATCCTAACCTTTAGGAGCCTCCAGTAACCTTAAAAAGGATGGCAGTTTCTTAAAGTCTTAAGAAAAACAAAAGAAATTTCAGCAACTATAAATAAGCTAACTCTCGCTACCTGAATGATGTCCTAATTCTACCTATATCACAAAGTAGTAAATGTCTTCTATTTATATACCAATCTCCTTTCATCAGGTGGAAACTTCATGTCTTTTTTGTAATAGGTAAATTTTTGGGGAACTGAATGAATGTTATCTCATCTAGAACATAAGACATTCCCTGATGGTTATGAATTCATTAATTTTCGCTTCTCTATTCACTGTTTGACATATTTGTAGCATATAATTTTCTAAATATTAAGTAAATCCCTAGAAATTCTGTTCACCGGCAATATCTTTGTGAGCCCCAGCAGACCCTGTTAAGCCCATTATTATCTCGAGTGGTAACTAATGTTTTTAGATGGTTCCTGCAAGCAAGAATTTGCAGTTGTATTTGTGCGTAACAGGAACCATCTGCTGCACACGTTACTCCAAAATAGCTTCTCAGATTTTGGGGGTGTTCCAACCCTCTTCACTATGACTTGTATCATTTGGCCACATTAATCAGATTATGAATTACCATGGGGAAAAATTAAAATGTCTGCACCAAAAAAATAACTGTTTTTTTTTTAAATAAATTTTATTGTTATATTCCCCATACAATTGCAGCCCCCCCATTCTGACCCCAATCCCTCCCCTCCCGCCCACCTAAAAGTGTCTCTGGTTCATAGTTTTTTGTTGATTTTGATTTTCACTATCTTATAGTTATTCATTTTCCTGGTCCCTTATTTAAGTTTTCTAGATTCCTGCTATGAGTGAGACCATCCGGTATTTTTCTTTTTCTTTTTGGCTTATTTCGCTGAGCATGATCCCTTCCAGCGCCATCCATGTTGCTGCAAATTGCATGTGTTTATCTTTTTTGAATGCTGAGTAATATTCCATGGTATATATGTACCACATCTTCTTGATCCAGTCATCTATTTTTGGGCATTTGGGTTGTTTCCAAAGCTTAGCTATTGTAAACAATGCTGCTATAAACATAGGGGTGCAGGTGTTCTTTGGAATTGATGTTTCTGTGTCCTTTGGGTAAATACCTAGGAGTGGAATTGCTGGATCATGTGGAAGCTCTATGTTTAGTAGGTCCAGAAATCTCCACACAGCTTTCCACAGTGGTTGGACCAGTTTGCACTCCCACCAACAGTGCAGAAGAGTTCCTTTTTCTCCACACCCTCGCCAACATTTGTTGTTGCTAGTTTTTTTAATATGTGCCATTCTCACTGGTGTAAGATGGTATCTCATGGTAGTTTTGATTTGCATTTCCCTGATGGCAAGTGATGTTGAACATTTTTTCATATGCCTGTTGGCCATTTGCATTTCCTCTTCAGAGAAGTTTCT
Organism: Talpa europaea; assembly: GCF_964194135.1. NCBI lineage: Eukaryota > Metazoa > Chordata > Mammalia > Eulipotyphla > Talpidae > Talpa > Talpa europaea. The sequence goes on from NC_140070.1 coordinate 59,779,296, forward strand.
TTTTAGCTCTTCTGCCCATTTTTTGACTGGATTATTTTCTTAGTTGTTGTTGAGTCTCATCAGCTCTTTGCAGATTTTTGTGATCAGTCCTTTATCATTAGTGTTGGGTGCAAAAATGTTCTCCCAGTTGGTGGGGTTTCTCTTTGTTTTTGTTATTGTCTCTTTTGCTGTGCAAAAGCTCTTTAATTTGATGTAGTCCCAGCTGTTTATCTTTGCCTTCACTATCACTGCTTTGGGTGATGTGTCTATAAAGATGTCTTTGATGTGCAAATCACGTAGTGTTTCGCCTATATTTCCTTCTATATATTTTATGGTTTCAGGTCTTATGTCTAGTTCTTTAATCCATTTTGAGTTGATTTTTGTGTATGGTGTGAGGTGGTGGTCAAGCTTCATTCTTTTGCATGTAGCGACCCAGTTTTCCCAGCACCATTTATTGAACAAACTTTCTTTGCTCCAATGCATATTTTTTGCTCCTTTGTCAAAGATTAGTTGACCATAAATCTGTGGGTTTATTTCTGGATTTTCTATTCGATTCCATTGGTCTGTATGTCTGTTCTTGTTCCAATACCATGCAGTTTTGATGATTATGGCTTTGTAGTATAGTTTGAAGTCTGGGAGTGTGATGCCTCCATTCCCTTCTTTTTTTTTCAGGAGAGCTTTGGCTATTCGGGGTTTTTGGTGATTCCATATGAATTTCATCAATAATTGTTCTATTTCTTTGAAGAATGACATTGAAATTTTGATTGGAATAGCATTGAATCTGTATATTGCTTTTGGAAGGATGGCCATTTTAATAATGTTTATTCTTCCAATCCATGAGCAGGGGATGTCTCTCCATTTCTTTGTGTCTTCTTCTATTTCTTTTAACAGTGTTTTATAGTTTTCTTTGTATAGGTCCTTTACCTCTTTTGTTAGATTTATTCCCAAATATTTGATTTTTTTTGTTTCAATAACAAAAGGGATGGTCTTTTTGATTCTTGGGATACAAGGAACATACCTCAACATCATAAAGGCCATCTATGACAAGCCAACAGCCAGTATCATTCTCAATGGTGAAAAGCTGAAAGCAATTCCATTAAGATCTGGAACAAGACAAGGATGTCCACTCTCACCATTGCTTTTCAATATAATACTGGAAGTCCTAGCCAGGGCAATAAGACAAGAGAAAGACATCCAAGGAATCCAAATAGGAAAAGAAGAAGTCAAACTATCACTATTTGCAGACGATATGATATTATATATAGAGAACCCCAAAAACTCCACAGAAAAGCTAATTCAACTCATCAATCAGTTCAGTAAAGTGGCAGGATACAAAATCAACACGCAAAAGTCAGTAGCCTTCCTATACACAAACAATAAATCTGAAGAGGAAGTAACTGTTTTTTTTTTAATTCTTACATTGTACAGTTAGGTACAGAAAGACTAGGAATTGGATGGTGTTAATCTTCAACTTAAGGTTCCAGAGCCAAGTGGACAGAACTTTTTCAGTGGGCAGCCTGCCACAGGAGTCCTTCCTACAAATTGCAAAAGGGCAGTCTTTGCAGTTTCCAATCTAGGGAGAGATTAATTGTTGCCTGTAATATCATTTATCTCAGTGTTTTAGGTTCAGGAATATGTCCTTGGATAGCAATGGGTTCATAGTAGTATTCTTCAACAGTCCAAGAATTGATCAAATTATTTTCAAGAGTCTGAAAGAAGAAAAATGAGTCATGTCTCTAAGGCATTGATTCCTTGCTTTGTTGGGAGTCCCTATCATCTAATTTGCCTGTTGTTTTTTTTTAAGAAATTGGATGGCACTATAAAAAGAACCTATAAATGTATAAAATAGTGTATGTGCTTCTGTATTTTGGAGCTGTAATGTGGTCCCTATTACATTAAGAGGCATTGTTTTAATCTCCAAGAATAGAAGCTCATTATTTAGTAATGATATTTTGTAATATAGCTAAAGTAGTGCTATGTTCTAAATCTAATAACATCAAATAATCATAGGACTGGAAAGGATCATTTGAGGTTAATCCCCTGCCTTCAGGCAAAAAAAAAAGAGCATCATTCTGATGCTCTTTCTCAAGTTACTAGATGTGAAATTAATAAATTTAACTGTTATCTTATGCTTCTTTGTCCTGGTTATTGATGAAAATGTTTAATATTTAACAAGTAATAACTCCAAAAGAATGTTTCATCTTAGTACCAAACAAAACACTAACCCTGACATAGTTACTGATTCCCTTAAATAATTTGAATTTCAGGATTGGGTGCAGTAGAAAGAAAACTAGATGCAAAAGAAACTACTGCCCTCTGCACTATGAACTGGGTCCTCACAGATCAGAGATCACCATGACCTTAGATGCACATGTCTAGTGAAAGTCTTGAGACTATGCAATGCCTGGGAGCAATTAACTATTTTCTCTGGGTACACAATAAGAAGTCATGTGACTTAGATGGCATTTTACTTGCTCACTGATGATGGAAAAAGCTTGCTAAAATGAAAGTAGATGGCATTTACCATTTCCTCTTAGACTTTTATTTCTGTGGTTGAGGCAGAGTAGTTCATCTTTGTTAAGCAAGATTTATTCTTTCAAATTGATGATTTTGAAGTATAGCTGTTTTCTTAAAGGTTTCTGTCAGTTGATTTCTTTTTTATTATTATTAATTTATTTATTTATACAAGCACTGGGTACAGTCAGAAGCGCAGGAGGGTGAGAGAATTCACCAGAGCCAGAGCAGGGAACAGAACAGGCAGACTGACGAAGTACACTGCTGAGGGGAGCAGCAGGTGGCAGGAGAGGTCTGTGCACCGTGTGGGACCCTTCCCGGTGGCCGGGGTTCGAACAGGCGCTGCAGAGGTTGAGGGCAGCTTCACAACTCAGTGCTCAACCGCTGCGCCACCAGGGAGGCCCTCTGTCAGTTGATTTCATCTAAGGTTTCACAATTTTTATTTTGCTTGTTTCAGTTTGCTTTGATTTGGTTTTAGTTTTTAGTTATATTTGAAAATCATTTTCTTAAACGATCTCTATTCTAAGTGTTAATTTCCTCCATGTTTTCCTGGAGTTAATGAAAACAGTAAATGGAAACTTTACCATAGCTTAATTATTTTTCTTCATAAACTCTTGAGACATCTAGATAAATTGACCAAGATCTACAGATTTGAGTCATGTCATTGTATCATTGTATCTTAGAAATGAAAAGGACATTGAATATCAGCTAATCAAATGTGCCATTTGAAAAATCAAAATTTTAATTAATTTAATTGAAGACTAATTAAAGTTGATTAATATATTTAATTAAATAATTTAATTAAAGCCCAGTGATTAAATGACTTTTCTGAAGCCAGTTTATGAGTTAGGTAAAACCATAAAGTTGATCTTTTCAAATCTGATTCTGGATTCCTTCTATTTAGATCCTATTTCCTAACAATCCAATTTAGGTTGTAGAATATAATTATTACATTTATTTTTATCATTGTTCCTAACAGTAGCAGGCAAAATGGTGGTTCCCAAAAATGTCTACATCCTAATCCCTAAAATATCTGAATAAGTTATATTATATGACAAAAAGGAGTAAGGAATTAAGATTGCTAAACAGCACTTAAAATAGGGAGATTAACCTGGATTGTCTGGGTAGATTCACTGTAATCACAGAATCCTTAAAGGTGGATGAGGGAGGCAGAAGAGGAGGTAGAATGATGCCAAGTGAGAGGGATTTGAACCACAGTTGCTGGATTCCAATGTGAAAGAGGCAAGGAAGGCATATGGGCCGCCTCTGGGATGTGGAAAGGGCAAAGAATCAGAGTATCTTTCGAGCCTCCAGAGAACAGTACACATAATCCTGTTGACATTTGACTTTAGCCCAGTGAGGTCTGTGTTGAACTTCTTCCCTACAGCACTATAAAATAATAAATTCTACATTGTTTCAAGCACAAATTTGTTGTAATTTATAGCAGTTAAAGGGACCTAAGACACTCAAAGTACTAATGGCTGCTGCTCAATAGAAAATTTTCATTCCACAGAATATGCTTCTTAATCTGCTCCTTTTCTTTTTTAATACTACTGTAAGATGGTTAAGACCGTAAGACAGTATTTGCTTCTTGCTGGGAAGCAAATATCATTTAATATTAAGTTATTGTATTTTCCATAAACAGATACAAGTCATGTCCAAATTACCGTAATGAAGAAGAAACCAGGAGGGAGGTTCAGAGGATGTCCTTGACATACTTCATCAGACTGTCCTTGGGGCAGCCGGAAGAAAAGTAGACATTTGATGTGTGGCTGCAATTCTCTGCATGTCAGATAAAAACATTTCAAGGCTTGACTGTGGATGATAGAAGTTTCTGCAAACTAGACTCTGCCTGAATAGTCACAGTGCTATGATCAAGGACATTAATCTTCATAAAGATTTATCCATTCTAATCTTACTTGTATACATTCTACTCAATAGTACCAAAGAGAAATAAGTTACACATATCCACGCCTGTGCTTTGCCCTAAAACTTTTACTAAACAATCTTTTATAGAAATAAGCAGGTTTTAAAGGTTCTATCACTAATTTTCGTATAACCTTGCTACACATTATTTGTAGGTTGATTAAACCAGTTAAAGGACAAGCAAGCAGAAAACTAATTCCTTAACTGCAGTCATATTTTGCCTAATAAATCTTAAACTTGTTACTATTTCTGAATTTCCACTCATCAAGATATTTGGGACTGAGTAGTTTCCTGAGACATGCAACTTTCAGTGCTGAAGCCAGGAAAGCACTAAGGTTAAAGAGACCACAGAAAGGGCTCAAGCGCATGTTGTTGTATGGCAGCCCAAACCCCTGATTCAGAGTGCTCTAGGTACCTAAGGAAATAATTTTCCAAATTTAGAGCCCAAGAACATTCAAATATGTGATGTTCATGCCAAGGAAGAGCCAGCCTTGCTTATAACACCCAGTAGCCTTCTCAGGGGATTACTTCTTTTTTGTGGTGAACAGGTCAAGTTGAAGAGCAGCAGGACACATGTGACTCCATTCACTAAAGCAATCACTCTGGATCTTTGTCTGTGGTCCCACATGTGCTAATCGGAGCCCCTACCTTGTTTTATTGCAGAGTATTAATCAACAACCTGAGATCTGCACTGGAGACCCAGTTTGATAGCCAGGTCCGCGCAACTGGACACAGTTATGTCAAGTACAACAACTGGGAAACGGTATGAAGTGCACATGATTTTTAGATAGACATTGCTTTAAGAATTGAACCAAGAACACCACATTAATCCACAAATTATTCCATTTGGTAGATCGAGGCTTGGACTGAACAAATCGCCAGTGAGAATCCAGCTATTGTCTCTCGCAGTGTCATCGGAACCACTTTTGAAGGACGCAATATGTACGTCCTCAAGGTAATCATTTTTAACCATGACCTCACCAAGTCTCAGGGCTTCGTATCAATGAATTCTAATATGTTAACATCTGTTTTACAGACACACAGATCCCAAACATTGTTATAAGTCTTTCCCTGACTGCATCCCCCAGAGAATCAGATCCCCCACTTTCTTTTATCATATGTGGATTTTCAATCATTATTTTGATTTATTCAAGAAGAAAAAATGCAATAAAATAATAAAAGTACTATAAATTTAACCACATTCCTGTAAGCAATGTAAATGATCATCTACCTTGATAAAATTCTTCTCTCCCAGATGTTGTTTGCAAATCCATTTGCTAAAGAGGTTCATAAACTTCTGTCTATCAGACAACATTACAAAGCATATCAATAATTTGTTTTTGTCATCCTCTAATGCCATTTTGTCATGTAATTCTAATGAAGAAAATAAAAAGACAAGGAATAAGTGAGAGAGAAGAAAAATTCTTACAAGATTAGCAACAATCATGATTACTTCTAATTACTCATCCAGTTGTCTTGGTCATGTCACCTAATAATAGCAGCTGAAAATAACCTCCACGTGAGTACAATTAAGCAGGGTAATCAAGTATCTTCTGAAAATACGAGCTGTCAAGCTTAATAAAAATAATAAACAGCCATGTAAGTCTTCAGCTCAAACATTGTGAGTGTCTAGAGGCAAGAACATTCTGTGCTAGAATTATGTTTTAATTTAATCATGGGATATATCTCTTGCTGCTGTCAAGTTTCACCTGTTATGTCCAAAACCAGACAGGTAGTAAATGTTAACTTTGAAATATAATGTATCAGCTTCCCCTTCCTTTTTCTTTGTGATAGATTGGCAAAGCTGGATCAAATAAGCCTGCCATTTTCATGGACTGTGGTTTCCATGCCAGAGAGTGGATTTCTCCTGCCTTTTGCCAGTGGTTTGTGAAAGAGGTCAGTATGTAGAGTGATTTTGGGCAGAGGGAAACAGAAAGTATATTTTCAATCCAAACAATCCTTTATAACCTAACTATAATAATAGAGAAAAATAACACAGAAAAAATAATTCATAATTCCAAGTTCCCATTTTTTTAAGATTTGTTTATTTATGCTTACAAGAACTGGGGTAAAGGCCAGAGGTGTGGGGGGGGTTGAGAGGATTCACCAGAGACAGAGCAGGAAACAGAACAGGCAGATTGACTGAAGTACACTGCTGGGAGGAGCAGCGGACGCGTCCAGAGAGGTCTGCAGCACTATGTGAGTTGCTCCCTGGCTGGCCGGATATCGAACTTGTGCTGCAGTGGCTTTGGATAGCTTCATAGGTTGCATCTTAATCCCTTGCACCACCAGAGGAGCCCCAAGTTCCCATTTTTTATATTAATTCCAACTTTCACTAGGAGACCTTAATATGGCAAGATGTTAAAATAGTTAGCAAATTATATTTACTTGAATTCCATTCACCTGAACTTTCTTATCTATGTTTGGTGGTAAAGTTAACTGGCTCTATTTTAGATAGGCAATTTAAAAGTTAATATATAAATAAATAAATTATAAAAAATAAATTAATTAAAGTTAATAATTGTTGATAAACCACAAACTTACTCATTAGCTCCTGGATAATAATCATTGTATACAGAATAAAAGGAAACAATACACTTTACCCTCTTTAAATGATAAATTGTTTTTCATTCCTTATAATTCTATTGATAGGAGATACTCTAAAACCTTAATTTTGAGCCCATATTGATAGAAATAGATGACTCAGCAGATAAGGAGAGAGAAGGAACAACTTTTTCTCATAGAAGAATTACAACTAATAAATGTACAAAGAATAAGCAAAACAGAAAATTTCTGTTAAAACACCACAGTAATAATCATTTCAGGAAAAAATAATGGCTAAAAGTTTAGAGAAATAAGACATTTGCACTTTCAAAGTGTCTCTCCCAAAGTAAGTATTAAATTACAAAACAAAACTTACAGTAAAGAAACCTAGCAGAAACTTTCTGATCCAGTTGATACAGGTTATTATCACGAGGAACCTCATCAGTATAACATAAAATTAAATGATTCTACTCTCTGATATTATGCACCCCCTAGAACCATATCCTGTGCCACATCATTTTTAGTGATATTGTTCCAAAAAATGCATAACATCCCTCTAATTGTTAAAAAAAATTCAGACAAACCCAATAATGAAACTTCTGCAAAATAATCCGACCAGTACCCTTCAAGTGTGTCACTGATGAAAGATAAGGAAATACTAAGGAGTTATAACAAATAAGAGGCTACCAAGAACACATGACAGCCAAATGCAACACAGGATCCTAAAGTGGATCCTAGATTAGAATGTGGACATTAGTGGAAAAATTGCTAAAATCTGAATAAAGTCCATAGTTCAGTTTTTAGTATTTTACTAATGCTAATGTCTTCACTTTGATGACTGTACCATGGTTATTTATATAAAATGTTAACACTAGGGGGAACTGGGTGAAGGGTATATGGGACCTCCCTGTATTTGCAATTCTTCTGGAAGTATAAAATTATTTCAGAGTTAAAAGTTTATAATATCAAAATGTTCTTAAAGTGTAAGTATATTATTACATGCAATTTAATTCATTTTGTTTAAGGCACTTCTCTATTTGTTACAGTCTTGTTTCTAGATATGTTGTGTATCCAATTGGCATCATGTAACTTTAGTGGGCATCTCATCATCCACCCTCTAGAAAAAAAAAGAACTTCTGTCCCTACTTTGGTTATCTCCAATCATAGACCACTAAAAGAACATGGTTCTATAGATTCTCCTACCTAAAAACACATGTTTATTGTGTTATTATAATGAACACACATGTGTAGAGTTACAAAGTGTATATAAAAACTCTTATTACATAGAAAATTTGAAGATTTTATAGTCCATCAAACATGCATGGAGTATCTGGGTTTAAGATTAATATAATCCCAGAGACTCAGAGAACATAATATAAGGATATGAGGTCCTTCACTTGGAGATAAGTTACTTCACTCCATGTTACTTAGCACAGACAAATAGTCCTGTAACAGGTTTCCCTTCTTAAAGAAAAAGAGGATTAAGAATTCTGTCTGTCATTATGTGTGGATCTTTGGTGAGTGAGAGACTCCACAAAATCCCTCAGTGTGAACTCACTTATTAAATGGAAGTTTTCTCTTTCCATGTTGGGTACTCCCTCTTAAAAGAATATCTACAGAAGTTTTCAATTTCTACACAAAACATGCACAGATTTCTATAGGCATTCCTTAATAACTAGGAATAGGTCTTATCCTCATAGCCTAACTAAAAAAAATAATAATAATAATAATAACCGTGACGACTCATAGAAAGTAAATATATAAGTTCTTTAAAAATCTAAATTCATTAAATTCTTGTTCCACTTTAAAGTAAAAGATTAAAATAAAAAATAATAACATGGTTTTTGTTCTAGATGTGTTGTATATCCAATTGGCATCATATAACCTTAGTGGGCATTTCAATAAAAGACACTGCTTTCTCTACCAAAATAAACATTTATCCAGTATGTAAATTTTAGCAGCATTGTACATTCCATTTTTCCATGAAATTCTGCTTTATACTTCATATACAGGCTGTTCGTACCTATGGACATGAGATCCACATGACAGATCTTCTTGAAAAGTTAGACTTTTATGTCCTGCCTGTTGTCAATATTGACGGCTACGTGTACACATGGACAAAGGTATATGAACCAATATTGAGAGCTGATGAAATTAAAACCAACCACTTTGCATTATATTTGTCCTTACCATATAATCCATTTTCAGAACCGAATGTGGAGAAAGACCCGCTCCACCCATCCTGGGTCTTCCTGCATTGGCACAGATCCCAACAGAAATTTCAATGCTGGTTGGTGCAGTAAGTATCTGACTGGCCATTTTGCACACATTTGTTGAAAATCATAAGAGAAAAAATAACATAGGAAAGCACAATAATGTCTAAATCAAGAAAAATGTAAAATTTTTGGAGTTTTGACTTTCAAAAGCATATACTATAGTTTGTTTATTCAGTCAATAAAAATATTTTTATGCCCTATTTTGTTCTTTTCTGTGCTGTGCTAGAAAATTAACACTGAACAAAGCAGGAATAATCTTATTGTCAAATGTTCAATCTAGAGGATACCATTGTTAAATAAAAAATATTTAAAGAAAACAGTTGTATAATTATCATCTTAGAATTCAGTTCTCAGAAAATGATTATAGTAGTCTCCCCCTTACCCACAGGGGATACAATCCAAGACTCCCCATAAATGCCAGAAACCATGGATAGCAATAAACCCTACATATACTCTTTTTTCCTATACATGCATGCTTATAATAAAATTCAATTTATAAATTAAGTACAGTGAGAGATTAACTATAATAACTAATAATAAAGTAGAATTTTAAGTGTATTGCAATAACACTTAGAATGTTCCCCCCTCTCTCTTTCTCACTCTCAATATCTTATTGTACATAATATTTTCTGACCATATTTGACTGCAAGTAATTGAAACTGCAGAAAGCAAAACCCCAGATAAGGGGGCACTACTCTACAGTAATACAGAAATTTCTCACAGATATTAGTTTGTCCCTGACTTGTGATTTTAATACTATATTGATCTTATTATATAATGCAACAGAGGGACACACTGGGGGTTTCACATGCAACTTTTTAACCCTGTCAGTAATCTTGTGACTAAATGTATATACTTTACAATGTATATACATATATGAGTATGATTAAAAGAACTTTCATGAATACAACTTATTTTTAACTCCCTAATTTAAAACTTTGAAACATGCCCTATGAGAAATTCAGTAGGTGACCAGTTGCCATTAGCAAAATATATGTCTTTTTCAGAAATCGGAGCCTCTAATAGACCCTGTGATGACACTTACTGTGGACCTGCTGCAGAGTCTGAAAAAGAGACCCATGCCCTGGCTGATTTCATCCGCCAAAACCTCTCTTCTATCAAAGCCTATTTGACCATCCACTCATATTCTCAGATGATGCTTTATCCTTATTCCTATGATTACAAAATCTCCAAGGACAATGCTGAGTTGGTAAGTAATTACAGTAGAGATTTGGTATTTCACTCAAATTTTTTAAAATTTTAATCTTGAAAAAAATGTAATTTCTGGAAGTTCCATGATTGATGTTTGGCACTAGGAACAAAATAACATACAGATTTACGGGGAATCTAGAGTTGGCTAGATAAATTGACCAATAGAAATATGATTTTTTTGATGCAGGAAATGGTTCACCACAGGTAGTTTATTTACTGATCTTCAAAATGAAAATAATTCTGCTTCCTTCTGCTTTATGGCAGCACTGACTCACATGATGATTTCAGACACATATGGAATAATCAACAAAGTTACTCAATCTTAAACAAAATCTTCATCAGAAAGTCAATTTTATCAACTTGGCTTGAGTTGGATTTCACAAAGGCAAATTATAGCAGATGTCTTTAGGAATTTGGCATATTTGGTTGATATGAGGTTAATGATGAAATCCTAAAATTGCTTAATTAGTGGGACACAGAAGTCAATCAATCATTGAAAAAATGACCTGAATGGATCCTCATAAGATATAGGGAACAATGCAAAGAAATTTAACTGTCCTGATGAAAACTAGCAACCTTTTTGGAGAATCCAGATAAAATCATAAAATATGTTAAATAATATGGGTTTTATAACATTCATATTAATAAATATATCAATTCATACATTCTTTAGCAAGCATGTTTGAATTCTTCAAACACTGTTTTTTTACTGAACATCTGGTTCCCAAAAGTTGGGACCAATTATCAAAAGAAGCAAGTAGAAGATTTAAAGCAGATGATTTCTGCCAAAAAAAAAAAAGGAAAAAACATTCCTAAAAACATTAGACAATGATTCTATATGACTTACCTAAATGCATAAATTTAAAGACCCAGTAACTTTTTTTATTATTTTTATTATTAAGGCTACATTCATTTATAGCACTATATGATTTAGAGGTACAAAATCACACCCCTCAGTTATATGTCATCACACCACCCCCACCACCTCCAAAGTACCAATTGTCTCCATCACAGCCCACTGAGCACACTCCCCACTTTGCTCTTTCTTCTTTTGTTCCCCCTCTGGTAGCCTCAAATCTATAGTGAGAATTTGTTATTGATTTGGTTTTATTTGAGCTTTATGTTTGTTCATTTCTCTATATTCCACATATAAGTCACACAATCCCTTGTGTTTCTTTTTCCTTCAGACTTAGTTTGCTTATCACAATCCCATCCACTTCTGTCCATGTTGTTGGAAATTGCAAGTTTATCTTTTATATAGCTGGGAAGTATTCCATTGCATGTATCTGTTCCACATATTTTATATCTGCTCATGTGTCCGTGGGCGTTCAGATTGTTCCTATAACTTGGCTATTGTAAAAAGTGCAGCAATGAATATAGTAGTGCATATATCCCTTCGATATACTGTTTTGCATTTTTTGGGTAGATACCTAAGAGTGGGATTGCTGGATCATATGGTAGATCTATTTTGATATTTTAAGTGACTTTCATACTGTTTTCCATAGGAACTGGACCAATCTACATACCCATTAATAGTGTATAAGGGTTCCTTTTTCTCCACATCCTCACTAACACTGGTTGTTTCTGGTCTTTTAGATATGGGTCATTCTCATAGGTGTGAGATGGTATCTTTTTATGGCTTTTATTTGATTTTACCTGACAATAAGTGATGATGAGCATATTTTCATGTTTCTGTGGGCCAGCTGTATGTCTTCTTTGGAAAAGTGCCTATTAAGCTCTTCGCCCATTTTTTTGATTGGGTTATTTATTTTCTTTTGGTTGAGTTGTATGAGTTCTTTGTAGATCTTGGATATCAGCCCTTATTTCTCCCATTCAAAAGGCTATCCATTGGCTGTCTTCATGTTTTAATAATAGTTGCTTTCACGGTATAAAATCTTTTTAGTTTGACATAGTGACAATTGTTTATATTTCTCTTGTTGCTCTTGCTGTTGGAGACAAACACAAAGATATTGCCGAAGCCTTGTGTCATACAATAATAATATCTAGTGTCTTGGCTACTCTAAAAATCTCCAAATTATCCTTTAAAAAAATGAACCAAGTTCTACTTTTAGAATATAATAAATAATTTTTGCTACTTTCTTTGGTAGTTTTATCCAGAAAAAAAGACCCAAAACACAGTATTAGCAGGTTCTGTGGGCCAAAACACATCACACCCCAAGTGGTGTGAAACCTATCCACCAGAATGTGAGCCACTGATATTCTTCTCTAAGAATCATTTCTTCATTTATAATCAAGGAAAATGAGGTAATAGTAAATGAGATATTAGAAACCCTATCCTCCATAACTGTTTTTAATTCTAATTAACAAAGAAGTGGAATAAACAGAATTAAATCAAAGTAAAATATTCATGATCTAGTCTCAAAAAAAGCACTATGAGCCTCTCTGGTGGCCTAAGGGTTAAACCTCAGCACTATTGCCTCTACGGCCTGAATTCAATGCTCAGCCAGGGAGCTAACCTACATAAGATGCAGCAGACTTCAACTGTTTTGTCTGCTGCTCCCCTTTGCAGTGTATTTCAGTAAATCCACCTGCTTTGCTCCCCACTTTGTCTCTGGTGAATCCTCTCACCACCCACCACTCACCACCTCTGGCCTACACCCCAGTTCTTCTACGCAAAAATAAATAAATAAAATCTTAAAAAAAAAAAAAACTAGCCACAGAATAATCTTATCTAAAAATTAAAGAAAAGTACATGCTACTTCTTATCCTTTCCAAAGCATGTTAAGTTAAGTGGCTAAAATGCAAAAGTTCGTTCTACTTACATCACAGTCATTGATTTAAAAGTTACTTTGATTTCCAACTTTTTTTTCTATGACTAAAATTTTTTCTAGTCTCTTAAAGTAAATATTTGTATTCTACTACATAAGGTGAATGTTATTTTATTATTGACTTATTCGGGAACTAAATTTAGTTCAACACCCCGAAGCAACATAACTAGATTCTTTCATTGCTAATTCCAACTGACTTACTTCCTAAGCACATTATGCTAGATCATAACTGTAGTGTTATTACAAATACACGTGTAACAAAAATAAGGAAGAATACTGGTTTTTTTTAATTATTTTTATCTGTAATGAGAATATCAAGAGAAAAAGTCAGTCAATCTAGAAAGATGAATGACCTATCCATATCCTGTGCCTCCATTTTAATCCTCAGTTAGAAAACTGTGACCCTCATTATAAGAAGATTAAAAATATAAATTTTTGGCATCATATCACATTACAGATAACTCAGAATTTTCTTAAAGGAAAAATGCAAAGCAGACTTTGCCTTATACAGAATTCAATATATATATATATGATTTTTCTTCTCTTTAGAGTTATGAAATTTATAAGTATGCATTATAGCAAAAAAGTGTTAAAGGCGAATAAGTCGACTCAAGGAAATTATTTTGTACTTAGATTAGCATTCCCAGCCCAAATATGAATCTTTTGATATTACTAGCAATCTTTTGATGTCTGAGTCATGATAAAAGTATATGTGGCTTCATTTCTGAAAAATCTTAATATGTAGATTACTGACAATTACTCATATCATGAGATAACTTTCAGAGAGAAGAAAGGCAAAGACGGGTATGCAGAATCAGCGAAGTAAAAGAACAGGAGAAGTAATAACATAGATTACTAAGAAGGTTAGCAAAAAATATATCTTCAACAGATCTATATTATTTTCTAAAAGTGTGCAAACTGATTTCACATACACTATAAGTTTCCAATATCTTCATAGACAGCCCAGTTCTCAATGGTGATTTCTTTAATATAAAACTGTCACTATCTTTAAAAGAAAATTTATGAGAATTTAGAAGAATACTCTTACATTTCTAAAACTCTAAAGGATAATGAAATACTGAATTGTATAACCACTTTATTTTTAGAGGAAATAAAAACTAGGAGACAAAATTTAAAAGGCTTCTAACCCTGTCCATATCTTTGCATTTACTAACATTTATTGAGCACAGGAAAGCTCCCTAACTTCGGTCCACCTTTTCCCAAAGAGGCCTACATAGTGCTGTTATAACAATATCATTTCTAAGTTCAAAAACCCTTCTAAATTCAAAAGCAAAATAATATTGTTTCAACTAAGTGTCTTTTTTTAAGATTTATTTATTTATGCATTCAAGAACTGGGGTACAGGTCAGAGGTGTGTGGCGGGGGCAAAATCAGAGGATCCACCAGAGGCAGAGTGGGGAGCAGAATAGGCAGATCCACTGAATTATACTGCCGAGGGGAGCAGCGGGCAAGACAGGAGAGGTCTGCTATGCCATGTGGGTAGCTCCCTGGCTGGGGATGGAACTTGTGCTGCAGTAGTTGCAGATAGCTTCATAGGTTGACTCTTAACCCCTTGTGCCACCAGAGAAGCCCTTCAACTAAGTATCTTGACCCACTCCTTCAACTGAACAGAGAGACAGCTTATGATCACTATAAAAATAGGCTGATTCAGGGCAGTTTGCACCATATTTCTGAATTAGAACTGGGGAACCACATAGCTAGAAAACTTGGACATTCTCTGGTTATAATTTCTCACTGTCCAGCTGAGATAGTGAAGGCTTGGCTAGGCCAACAGCAGTACTGGAGACAGTCTTGGACTTACAGCTACTGAGTTCTGCAGCATATTCTACACTTACGCACAAACACACACACCGGTGTGGCCATGTTCTATGTTCGCACTCCATATAGCTTTGCAGAAGAACATTCATCAGATAAAGTCCTTCATACCAGAAATCATATCTTTATTTTGTCTGTCCTTGGACACTGCTACTGATTTGCACTGGTCAGCTCACATGCCGAATTCATAGGGTCTAGTCTTCATGATTCTGGCCCATGCTTTCATGGGTATATGTTCATTAACCAGGGGAAAGATGGCAATAACCAGAAAAAAGATGGCAATCTTTCTGAAAATTCATTAAACTTAACTGAAAGATAGAAATGCATTTCTAAAGTCTAATACTGCCCAGTCCATTAGCACTGCATTACCACTTAAAGGGGGTTTTAATGAACCACCAAGATAAAAGTTCACTGTTCCAGCCAGGTGTGTGAGTATATAGTAAAATCATGATTAGAAACAGACATAAGAATCAGAGATAAGAAATATTGTGATTAGGAAGTAAACGGATGCAAAGTCATGCACACGCCCAGTGACAGATGGCACATGCTCCCCTCTTCCTTCCCAATGACCAGTAACAAGGCCATGGTCTCCTGTCAGCCAGAATAGCAGCTGCTAAAACAGACAGACTTTAAAGCACACAAAAGATCCACTTCAGAAATATTTTCAGAATTTCTAATCTTAAAAGTTTAAATATTTTTAAATGACAGCTACAGAGTTTCCTTGATTAAAGAAACCAATTGCAACTTGCCATTGCAAATGACTTCTTGGCCGTTAAATTTCTCCTAGAGCTTGGTCACAAGGTGGCTCATGAGGTAATCACCAGAGATTTCACTGAGCACCTAGTAAGTCCTCTGAATACACACAGTTCCTGCCTTTGAGAACTTAAGATCTTATTCAAATGATAAGCCTCAGAGTCAGACACCACACAAGTACAGAACTGGAAGTTTCCAAGTCGGTACACATAGGAATTTAGGGCAGCAAAATGGCAATGCCTGACAGAGCTATTCAAGGCAGGTTATAGAGAAGACATACGATTTATTTTGAATCTCAAAATACAGGTAGGATTTGAATGGCCGAATAAGGAAGCTTTCACTTTAGGCATAGAAAAGTCAACAGGTTTTTGTGTGAATTGAAAAACAGAGTTGAGGAGGTTATTAGAAAGGAGTCAGTCTGTTTTGTGTTGTCTTGTTTTGGAACAGTAGGGTAAGGAAACCAGATTATAGGAGACTTGAATGTCTGGATGAATTCTGTGTGATAGAAGGCCCTGGGGCTTGCAGTCTGGTCACTACAGGACTAGTTTGAATTTCAGATAAATAACAAATAATTTTAGAGTAAGTAGTTTCCAAATATTGCATGGGGCAGACTTTTACTGAAGAAGTATTCATGGTTTATCTGAAATTTGAGCTGCTGGATCTGGCAGCCCTACTGCCAAAGTGGTATTCTAGCAGGTTGACTTAGCAGTAGTATTTAGGAGACAACTGTTCTGTCTTATGACCTTCAAAGCACCTTTAAAACCAGAATATTCCTGTTTAATTTTTTTCTCTGACACTTTTATTTACCACAGTCTTGTTTATCTGACTTTCTTTAAACTAATGTTTTCTCTTTCCCCACTGCTAGGGAACATTTGGTAATGAAGAGACATTTTTTGGTTGACCTAATTCTGGGAGTAGCATGGAATAAACAGCCCATTCTGGTAAACAGCCCAAAATACACAGGACAGTTCCCACCCTCAACAAAGAATAATCCAGCCCAACATATAAAGAGTGCTGAGGCTGAAGAACCCTGCTTCAGACAAAGATAAGAACAGAGTCCCATTCTTGGTCAAATTCCCTGGTTTTCACAGGCTCTTACACTCTCTTCCCAAATGGTTTCTCTTACAATGGTCTATCTTAAGTGCCAGACACTGCATCTGCCATTATATAGCATTTATTTTTTAATATTTATTTGAAAGATGCACTACTTCCTACAGTCACACACACACACACACACACATCTCTGGACTTTACAACTTCAGCTGACTCATGCTTCATATTTTCTTTGAATTGTAAAGAGTTTACAAATATGTATGCACATCAGCCAAAGAAAAAATTTGGTTTATATCAGTGAAAGCATTCCCACAATCCCAGTGGGCTCTGCTGAGCAGGGCAGTCTTTGCTCTCCTAATGCAAGCATGTCCCCTTATGCCCTGCTTTCTCTAATCTTAGGGTTTTGCTGCCAGAGCCTGTACCTGCTTACCCTCCTCCTTTTTCTCAGAAACATGTTAGTTTTTTCAAATCCCAAAGGCTTTCTCCTCAGAGCCTGCTTATATAGGGCTTAAGGACTTCTCCTTTTGCACCAGAGTTATAAAAGTTAAATTTTTCATTGGTCCCTTGGTGTAAATTACCCATTATCACAGGACAGAGGAAGGAAACTGCAGTTAAAGATCATTTTGATGCTTCCATTATCACATGTATTCACCCATAGGGATGGTTAAACTCGAAACTTAAGTTAGAAACAAGTTCGGAAGAAGATTTCCTTTGAGTCGTTTTATACCCTGAAATCAGTTTGAACTTTCCTCTTCTTGAACTGTAATAATAGAAGAGTGGATGATTTAAAGAGACAGCCTCTTGTCAGGACCTTGGCTGTGCACGTGGAGGTGCTAATGAGGACTATGAGTGTTCTTGAGAATGGGGGGCCCTGAGCACATGTTTCCAAGAAGACAGGTCAGTGGAAAAGAGCACCCTCACCTTATTCATCACACCAACAACCAGGAGCTCAGAACCTGGAGGGATATTACACAAGACTTTGGATTTGAAAAAAAAAAAAAAAACTAACATGTTTCTGAGAAAAAAAAAGAGGAGGGTAAACAGGCACAAGCTCTGGCTGCAAAGCCCTAAGATTAGAGGAAGGCAGGACAAGGCGTAAGGGACATGTGTGGATTAGGAGAACAGAGACTGCCCTACTCAGCAGAGCCCACTGGGAGTGTCTGGTCCTTTGTCTCTGGGCTTTGAGCTAGATGTAATATTTTAGATTCTCTTTGCCTTTTGCTCTATGTCCAAGGCCTCTTTTTGAGAAAACAGGTGAGAAAAGAGAACATGCATAAATTGTTGTGGGAAGCTCATCTCTGAGGATTATTAAAAGCTGGTGCTGTTTGGCCTTGACTGAAAGCAAAATTTCTCTTAAAGCTTTTTATATGTAGCTTCCTTCTATTCTTTACAATCGGTAAAGCCAGCTTCAGCAACCCCTCTTTTGATGTATTTGAAGGCCATGAGAAGTGAAAAAGAGCACAGGATTTAAAGCAAGAAGAACCTAGCTCAAGTCAGCCACTTAGGGTTCTTTGGACTTGGGCAAGTTCTCTTGTCCTCTCTAAGTTTCAATTCTTTTATCTGTAAAATGGGGATAAAAATATCTAGCTCTCATCAAGAGTTCTTTGTAAAGTCTAAAGTTTTATGTAAATATTTGTTCTAATTTTGGAACCACTGGGCAAGGACGTAAGGAAGCCCCCCAGTGTAGAAAGTGTCATTAATTGGAATTTCAAGGTATGGACCATGCTCTATGTGTTTTTGCTTCTGAAGGTTTTTTGTCAGTTGTGCTAGTCCCTTTTTTACAGAAACACAGAAGGGAAGTGAGTTACCACTCTAAATTTTCAGCAAATGTAGGAATTACCTCTCTCTGTACTCCTCCTTCCCAGAGTCAGTCACCTAGCTCAAATGGAGCATTCCTGTGGGGTGTGTTTTCCCTCAGGGAGTTCCATTCTGCTAGAAAATTCCATGTCTATGCAATGTGCACAGATAACATTGGAAAGATAAATGAATAGCACTGGTGAAAGTATTTGAACTCCTCAAAAGGAAAGTTCCACACTGATTATGGGGATTTTTGCTAAGAAAATTGGAATTTAAGCTGTGATATTTGGTTGATTAATGTCTATTCTGACTCTGTTTCTTGGTCTTGGAGAGACCGAAAGAAAAGGTCCGCAGAAGTTAATTTTTTTAATTAATGAAAATAAGCCAAGTGCACTGCAATGTTTAAATGAGGCATCTTATCAACCATAACTACATTCTGCCACCACCCCACAAGCACCCACAACCTCCACTCAGGTGGGTTACGGCTCAGCCTTGGCAGAGCTCAGAACTCTGCACCTCCATCCAGATAGGTAATGCCCAGAAGTCTTAGTAATAAGACGCAATCAACCAAGTGCATGCTAAGTGCCAGGTAATCTACTGAGGGTACCAAATGAATAGGCAAGAATTTCTTCTTGCAGAAAACTCTCCTCTGATGTTTAAAGATTATTCTGATTTCATTCAGCAATGGGCCCTATGTAAAAGGGTGGAGAAAAAATATACAGGTCTAATGTCTGGGTTAAAATAAGAGTGAACTACAAAAGCAGTTGATAGTGGCACAGTCATAGGACTCTGGAGGTGTGTAAGCTCTCACAAAGGAGGAGGCTCAGTTCTCCCCAAGAGAGTGAGAGGAAACTTTGAAAAGGTGATACTAAAACTGAATCTGGAAGAACAATAGCAATTCTCTATGTGAAGGAGAAGAGGATTCCAACCAAGTAAGGATACTTGAGTTGTGCAAGTATGGAGAGGCAGGGAATGGTGTACAAGGAGGTAGTTCAGGGAAGCCTCACCAGAAGGAACACGGGACTACATAGCAAGGGTTGCAGTATGAGGGAGGAGAAGGGACTGGTTCACAAAAACTGTGCCAAAAGAGAAGATTGGACTTCAACACGAAGTGAGAGAGCCACTGAAGGTGTGCAATGAAGGAACACTCAGAAGGTGAGTGATGAAAGAGCTATCAGATGAGGAGCAATGAGGATGAGGGGAGCTGAGGCCGAGGCACAGACCAAATGTTCCTTGAGTGCGCACCAGTAACAAGAACAAAATGACAGCTGATGTCAATCTTCAATATTGCTTCAGCATCACAGACAGCAAATGAGGCCTATGAAGGCTTAAATGAGGCCTATGAAGGCTTAAAAAGCATTTCTATATCACTTCACAGCCCCAGAGTATGAGTTGGGAAAAAGGCACACTGAATATTGTCGTTTTGTCCTAATGGTAGTTATGATTAATTTGATAAGTTGATGAGTCAAAAGAGATAACAGATCACGAGTAGCCCCTTTGGTTTTGAATGATAACTCAAATATATTACATTACACCAATAAATATATTGAAAAACTTGAAGGCAATTAACATTTAGGAGTTCAATAAATAATGACAATGACCTTCTCTAGTTTTAATAACTCTTCTAGTCTTAATAATTTTTCACATTTGGAACTAATTCTGAAGAATCATTTCTTTTTTCAGTTTTGAGATATAATTATAACATTGTATAAATTTAAGGTACACAATTTGATATTTTGATATGTATGTGTATATATTATGAAATGTTACCACAATAAATTAGTTAACAAATTCTCTTTCTCACATACTTACCATTTTGTTTTTGTTGCTGTTGCAGTGAAATTAAAGCTCTATTCTCATAACAACTTTTTACAATATATCACTGACTATAGTCACAGTGCTGGACTTTAGAGCCCCAGAACATATATGAATCTTATTTCTACTAACTAAGGGAAGTTGCTACTTTGTAAGGAAAAAAAGGATTATTCTGATCTCATCACTGACCTCACAGTTTACCAGGTTTATGTACAAAACATAATCATGATGCCAAAGCAAGAAATATAGCTAGTTTTGTAGCCAGAGGGAATTATGGCTAATTCTCCATAGTGAACAGTTTTTTTTTAATCTTTATTTTCCATGCAGCTGCATCAGATCTTACTTTCCAAGTGATCCGTTCAAATAGGCAGAGTAGCAGTGGACATGGCGGAGGTCATGGTGCAAGGAGGCGTTGGGGACAGAGCCTTCTCCTTGAGGAACTGAGTACAGGGGGTTGAAGTTCAATGGGTCTTATGGAAGGGTGATGCAGTTTCTAAGAAAAAAGGGTGCACAGAAGTTAATACCCACTACTTTTTAAAATTTTTTAATCTAAAGATCATCCAAGCTGAAACTAGCAGTCATCCTTAGAATGAGTTCCTAAGAAGGGCTGTGCCAGCACCGAGCACAGTATTAACTATGCAGTCTTTTAAGCGCCTGCTCAGAAACTCACATAATCTCTCATGATTCAGTCTTGGCTTTATAACCTGTCATGTTTCCAGTTAGTTTTTGTTTTGTTTGGAGAGGAGGAGTTATTTTGCATGTATTTGATTTTTGTTTGTTTAGCAGTAATGGACAACTTCATTGCATAACTATGAAGTTCTTCTTGCCACCTGCTTTTCTCTTACCATCTCCAGAGATAAAATAGCTCCAGAGATAAAATTCGATTCAATATAACCTAATTCTTAATATACAGTGACATTCTGCTATGTCAACAAATGTGATATCTGGGACTATTACATATCACTATAGTTTCATTTCTCTAACCTGAACTAAGATTTTTTAAAATATATTTAATAAGACTAAAAATTCCATTAAAAAATTACTAACTTGTATGTAAATATCAAAGAAAATGAAATAAAAATTGTCTTCGGCCTCTAAAACAAGACTTACTGCTAAGACCCAGACTTTACTGCAACAATGATTTTAAAACGAATATAAGACATAGATGTCAAATAATCAAGTAGGAAAAGTGTTAATCATCCTCATTATTTCAACAAGTAGTTCCTGAACAACCATTAAGTGGCAAGTCCTGAGCTAGGTCCTGAGTCACCGAGTTAAAAGGTGGAAAATTCACTGAGCTCTCTCAGAGGCCAGAAACTGTTGCTGACACAACATGATACTCTCGTGTGTGACAAAGGCAAGCTCAGGGTGAGTGCTTGGGGAGAGCGTTAGGGAAGGCATCCTTTCAAAAGAGACACTTGGGTCATATAACTAAAGTAGCTGGAAAAATTGGAATGGCTATTGAACAAGTATAAAACACTAACCCAAATTGTGCCATGTACATTTTCAATCTCTTAAAAATAATGTACGTGTGTGTGTGTGTGTGTGTGTGTGCGCGCGCGCGCGCGCGCGCATGCACAGTTTACTTATTCACTCACTGTTGGGTCTCTTACAGAATGCGCTGGCTAAAGCCACTGTGAATGAACTTGCCACGCTACATGGCACCAAGTACACATACGGCCCAGGAGCTACAACTATCTGTGAGTCTTGGCTTCTCGATGTACAAAGAATATGAGAGCCTAAAAAATCAACAAATGGTTCCCAAAGCCTTTCCTTTCTGATCATTTAAAGTCTGTGGCTTTTGCCTCGTAGTAATTATATATATATATATATATATATATATATAAATATGTCATCCATTTACTTTTTTCTTTTTTTTTTTTGTGGGACCCTCGCTGGTGGCCGGGATGGAACTGGTGCTGCAGAGGCTGCGGGCAGCCTCGCAACCCAGCGCTCAACCGCTGCGCCACCAGGGGAAGCCCTCCATTTACTATTAAAAAGAAAATGGTATCCCTTTCAACTCATGGGAGAAAAATTGTTCTCTGAAGACATCCATTGAGCATCTTCTATGTGCCAGACCCTTAGTGGGTGCCAAGGGAAAAAGGAAGGATGGAAAGAAAGCAAGGGGAAGGAGAAAGGGAAGGAGGGACCAGCACAAATCTTCCAAGAATCCACATTCAGGGAGAAGGAAAAGTGAAAGTCGATTGTATGAGGGTGGTAAGTGCTGTGACTGAAGGCCACAAAAGGGAAGAAAACACGCAAGGACCAACCGAGCCAGCTTGCAGTGCCAGGATGATGACACAGAAGCTTTACGTGGAAAAGCATTAGCCGGTGGAAAATATAAGAGGGAGTATGTTCCCAGCTCAAGAGACTGCATGTGGGAGGTCTACTTCATCCTCCAGCCACTTCCAGAGGCAGACCAGAGGCAGGCATCTTTCCCTCTCACCACTCACGCAGTATGTGGGGAGCAAATGGCTAGAGACTCACTGAGGGAGCGTGGGTTAGGATGAGACCCCACAGCCTTGCGTGCTGCAGAATTTAGATTACACTGGTGTGGGCCTCCCTGGTGGCACAAGGGGTTAAGCACCGCACTATGAAGCGATCCGCAGCCTCTGCAGCACGAGTTCGATCCCAGCCGGCCAGGGAGCAACCCACATGGCGCAGCAGACCTCTCCTGACTCACCAGTTTCCCCCCTCAGCAGTGTATTTCAGTCAGTCTGCCTGTTCTGTTCCCCACTCTGTCTCTGGTGAATCCTCTCACCTCCCCGCATCTCTGGCCTGTACCCCAGCAAAGTAAGTTTAGAAGTACGATTTGGACTCATTTTTTAAAACAGCTCCATACCTTTTGTGATCGATTTTACTGGAGAATTGTCCTACCTATAATATTTTGCAGAGCAAAACATTTATAATAGTAAAAGGAAGCTGGAATTGTTTTAAATCTCCTTCCTGAATTTGAAGGTTTTTTTCTGTTGTTTACAAATTTCAGATCCTGCTGCTGGGGGCTCTGATGATTGGGCTTATGACCAAGGCATCAAATATTCCTTCACCTTTGAACTCCGAGACAAAGGCAGATATGGCTTTACCCTTCCCGAATCCCAGATCCAGGCCACCTGTGAGGAGACCATGCTGGCTATCAAGCACATCGCCCAGTACGTCTCAGAACATCTGTACTAGTGGAGAAAGCAGAGATCCTTATTTCACTCTTTGTTTATTTTCTGTCCTGAATTCTTACTATGTTTACCTGGAGGTTTTCCAAAACCTAATCTTTCTTTTGAGCTTCTGGGTCTATTAATTATATGTGGGTCTTTTAATATTGATTATAATAAAAGTAAATCGTTATAATTGAAAAATGTGACAGACTGTCTATTTCTTCATGGGAAAAGATGTGAGCAAATGACTTGGCAAGTCACTCTTAAATGAGATGGGTCATTCAGATGGAATTAAAGTCCTTGGGATGTTACCAATGCTGGTGGAATGCACAGGTTTTAACGTGGGGGAAGGGTCTTGGGAGGAGGAAGAAATAGAAGGGGAAATTTAGCATTGTAAAGGGTGGTATAGGTAAAAAGGTGCCGTCTTGGCTGAACTTTCATATCTGCTCATTCATGTTGTTTTGTGAGCTGCCTACCAGGTGCCAAGCATTGTGCCAGGCAATGGAGAATAGAACAATGGCAAGGAAAGAGAGCACTTCTGCCCTCAGTGGCTACATAGGCCATTTGGGAAGACAGAAATAATTATCACAAATAATTATCACTTAACCAATTATTTAATAATCGGTATTTTAATTTACATGAAGAAAACAAATGCTAGGCATGCTGTCGGTGACAGCTGGTTCATGTGACAGCACAGAGCAGAAAAGTAAACACTGATTGTTAAGTGTCTGATGCAAAGATAGAATATAATATCTGAACAGCACCAACCAGGATGGTGGGAGGCAATCCTCAAGTTCACCACCCCAGTTGTGGGGTTATAGGCTTTTTACAGGAAGGCTTATGTGCAGAAAAACAGGGAAGTTAAAGTTAGTGTTGTTTACGGTTGCAGGGGCTAGAGGGTCGATGTTCATTGGCATTTATTGCAGATTTGCAGACTCAAGGGATCTGCAACCAAAGACTGAGGGGACTGTGTTACGTCATCTGTGCAATGGTTTTCTGGTTTCCCGAAGAACAAATTAATCCTTATCTCACAGCTGTGCATTCTTTGATCTACAAACAAAGAGATAGGTTAATGTATGGCCAGAGGGTTGGTAGTGGCCTGAGACTTAGGCAAGCTGTATAGATTAACCTTTGAAGGCCTGGGTTTTGGGCCCCATTTCAGGCAGACTACATAAAAAGAACATATAAAGATGTACCCACCTGAAGTGGGAGAGAGTACTCTCTCTCAAAAACAGCTGAAAACTGAAAAATTAGTCACACTTAGCTGGGCCAACATAGTACTGCTTCTAGGCCCATGACTGTAAGGAAAAAAATCCAGAGAAGGTGGAGCGCCAAGAGGGACATGTGTAGGCACTGAGCAAGGAAGCAGGGCCATATCAGGCAGTACTTATGGATCGCGGAAAGGATTTGGAACATTGTCCAACAGGAAGCCACTGAAGACATTAGATTGTAAGAACCTGATCAGTGGTGTTTCTTAAACACTAGACAGGGTAAGGTTTTGAAAGCAGACTGAAAGTGAAGCAAGAGGGTACCTTGCTAGCACTGTTGTGTCTAAAGTAAATAAAGCAAAAAATACTCTGTGACTTGGACATCACACATGACCTAAGGTTTTCCAGAATTAGAACTGAATGTGCTGATGTTGGAGAGTATTGTACAAAGTTCAAATTTTAAAGAACAATAACACATATTTGTTTTATAATTCAGGGACATCTTTTATTCTAAGGTCAGAGAAGAAAATATTAACCCATTATTTCCTGCATGGATTCAAGGAAAATTGGATTTCATATCTAGAATAATATATTGAAATACCTATAACAGTGTTCTATTCAAAAACAGTGTCCTTCAAAGTTACGATGATTTCAAAGTTGTCATGCCAAACAATGACTAATTTCATTAATTGACCACTAGATGGTAGCAGCGCAGCTGCAACAATTTGTCCAGTAATCATCCTCAAAACAATTTAGTAACACATCATTTAATAAGCAGAGACAATTTTCTCTTTCTATTTAATATATATCAGTTTTGTAAAGTTGAGGGCCAGTTCCACCAGAGATAGCTGAGTGATGTTATCTTGTTGAAGGCTGCAATTCAACTCATTGATAGTTTTACAGGACACTCCTAGTAACCTCAACCTCTAAGGGACCCTGTAGCCCTAAGTTCAGAAGTCATGTGAATAAACCAAAAAAAATCTTCCAAAGTTCCTAAATTAATAATTTAAAATATAAATTATAGGGGCCTCCCTGGTGGCGCAAGAGGTAAAGCACCGTATTACGAAGCAATCCGCAGACTCTGCAGCATGAGTTCGATTCCCTGCCGGCCAGGGAGCAACCCACATGGCAAGGCAGACCTCTCCTGTCTTGCCCGCTGCTCCCCTCAGCAGTGTATTTTAGTCAGTCTGCCTGTTCCATACCCCACTCTGTCTCTGGTGAATCCTCTCACCCCCTGCATCTCTGGCCTGTACCCCAGCTCTTGTATGCATAAATAAATAAATCTTAAAAAAATAAAATATAATATAAATTATAAATATATGATGTTTTCTAAAATTCCAATGATTTTTAAAAGGTGAATAAGGAATAGGAAGACAAATATGCAAACATTCTCATTCATAATCCCATGTATCCCATTTCCTGAACCATTTTTGCTTTTTATTTTGATACTTGCAGTTACCTGATCTATTCAGCATACTGACAGTGGCCAATTGTAAGGCTATTTTTTTTGTTACTTTTTTTTTAATTTTTTTTTAATAGAGGCATGCTTATTTATTTATTTGTTTGTTTGTTTGTTTCTTTTGTTTTGTTCATACATGCACTGGGTACAGTCAGAAGCGCGGGAGGGCGAGAGAATTCACCAGAGCCAGAGCGGGGAGCAGAGCAGGCAGAAGGACTGAAGCACACTGCTGAGGGGAGCAGCGGGCGGCAGGAGAGGTCTGCGCACCATGTGGGACCCTCCTCTGGTGGCCGGGGAGCAGCTGGGGATCGAACCGGCGTCGCAGAGGCCGCGGGCAGCTTCGCAACCCAGCGCTCAACCGCTGCGCCACCGGGGAGGCCCTACTTTTTTTTTTAAAGATTTATTTATTTATTTATACAAGCACTGGGTATAGTCAGAAGCACGGGAGGGTGAGAGAATTCACCAGAGCCAGAGCGGGGAGCAGAGCAGGCAAAAGGACTGAAGTACACTGCTTAGGGGAGCAGCGGGCGGCAGGAGAGGTCTGTGCGCCATGCGGGACCCTCCTCCGGTGGCCGGGGAGCAGCCGGGGATTGAACCGGCGCTGCAGAGGCTGCAGGCAGCTTTGCAACCCAGCGCTCAACCGCTGCACCACCGGGGAGGCCCAGTAAGGCTATTTATTGAAACTGAATATATTATCAGCTATCTAGAGGACCCAGTCATGTTTTTGAGTGCCTGCTATTCATCCAGTCTTACACATTCCTAAGTCACCAGTGAGAGTTGTTTTTGCATGCCCATTTCACAGATGAGGAAACCAAGACCAGATGACTAAATGGCCTGCTCAAAGTACAGGGGTTAATGTTTGGAAACCACAGTGACGTAGTCTAGCTAATTCAAAGTCAAACTCTCCCTTTCCATCTGTACTCCTGTTTAACGTACCCTTTAAGCAATCCCAAGCATTTACTTTGGGATTTCTGGTGCTGATGAGCTTGACCAACTTCAAGAACATGAGGGCACTTGTGAAACTCCTCTTTCTTACCTGCAGCACTGGGGCAAGAGGTCCTCTTGGATGAATGAATAGTGCACACTTAGCAGATGGAGATGCTGTAGATGATGTTGTACACATAATAATGTACACATCTCCTAAATAACATCATTTTGATAGGAAAAATATATAACCATGATTCAGAAAGTTCATATGTGACCATCTCTTCATTTGTTAATGTGAAGAGGGAGTTGTTGTTTTGTTTTGTTTTTTTAAAGAAAACTCAATTAATTATCTAATTAGATAAATTCACTCGCTCTTTAAGGTAACCTATAATTCTGGATAAAAAAGTGTTGTCTTCTCCAAATAATCTATAATTAACTGAGTTGTGTTCAAAATCAAAAACACACCCAGAGACTGTTTAAAATGGTGTACTTTCATTAATTCAGTTTTCAAAAAGGATTTTTGGGCACCAACGTCATCCAGACCCTGAAGACAGCAGCCAATGGATGAACATTTGCGCAACCACATTATAGATTTTCCTCAGTACCCAAAAGTAGAGTGTTCCTATGAAACCTTTTGTAAGCCACAATGGCACAAAGCATAGAAGCAATTACCATAAATGTATATGAAAAGCCTTTTGAGTGTTCCAAGACACCCAAACTAACCTCCCATGTCATACTAAGTAACACAAGACTACAATAACACGAACATATAGCACAAGCAGGAATGATATGACAAAAGCAAAGTCTGTGGAGTATCTTCTGGGGAAGTGCCACTCATGCTCTCTACTGTCTCTGGCACAGACGCTACAAAACCACACTAAAAGTCATTTGCAATTTTGGCCTTTTGTAATAAAAGTGAAAAGTCTTTTTATATTCCTTTTGTCTAAAAAAAATAGGTACTAATTAAGGTGTTTCATAAAATCAAAGAGATATATTACAAACTTTCAAAAATCAGAGGATACCTGATTTTTGGAGAACCCTTAAGCTGCTTTAGATGTAAAAGCAGCCTCTGATGTTACAGGGGAGAAAGGGGTGAAGAGTGGGAATGTGGGTGCTTTAGTTCTTTCTATAATGTTCACCTTTTGACAAAAAGTTACAGAGCAAGTGTGGCTAAGATACTGGACAGTGAACACATTGACGTTTTCCAGATTAGGGAATTTTTAGTATTTCAAAATATTTTGTGGTTTAAATGCTCTTAATTTAATAATTCACAGTGTAGCTTCAAAAACATGATTTATGTGATTAGGGACTACACACCAAGACTCTAGGACCTAAATTCAATTCAGATTCCAAGTGAAAATTTAAACTGATTTCTTCCACCATGCTATTCAAAAATAGTGGAAGGGTAGTATTTCAGAACTGTATTCAAACCCTCGCCTTGGAAACTTACTAGTTTTGCTACATTGGGCATGTTACTTATTACAAAAGAGATTTGCTTCCCATCCTTTATTTGCAAAATGGGCATTCCCAATTATAAAAGGCATATAAGTAGTATAGTACTGTGCCTGCCACCAAATCAGCATCTATTGCTACAGCTGCCCACCCTACTCCTCCCTCTTCAACTAGAAGACAAAGGGGGGGAAACATTTCTAAGAGGAAATCAGCTGCTCCTCCAGATAAGAGCTGAGGCATAAAACTGGCAGCGAATCTGGGACACAAAGAGCCATGTGGTTCCTCCTGCCTGTAGTTTTGGCTGCAACCACAATTGCCTTTGCTCCTGTTCGCTTTGACAGGTAAAACTCATCACTACGTTCCAGTCTCTGTGTGGGAAGAGAACTAAGAAAGGCTTCTTCACTGTCCCATCTTTTGTCTTTTGCTGTCTTAAAGGGAGAAGGTATTCCGTGTGAAGCCCCAGGATGACAAACAAGCAAACCTCATAAAGAATTTGGCCAAAAGCAACCAGGTAAAGCACTTAGAGGGCTATTTTAACATTTCCTTCTGTTCTCTAAAAGCTGTTTCTTTTTATTTTATGTTTAATGCCCACAAGAAAAAATAAAAGGAAGTGATGGGAGCTACTTGGGATAATTCAGCCAATTACCTCATTTGTCTTTGACGATTTTCCCTCCATTACCATTTTCAAGTCCCCAGTCCAAAATCTTTGCAAACAATAGGTGAAATTAAAAGAAGGGGCCAATCTACACTGCTTTATCAGCATCTCTTTTCCCTCCTTATGAGTGCCTTGCCTACTTCATTCTCCTCACTCTCACCCTGATCGCCCTCAGTGGCATAATGTCTGTTACCCAGAATGATAGGTAACTAACAAAGTGAATTTGTCTAATTAGATAACTATTTGGAATCAAGTATCCGACTGATAATATAAAGCTGTGACCCTTTCCAAGAGTAGGTCCATTTTGAAAGGAAACTCTTATAATTAGATCAATCTTTAAAATCCAAGGAGCTAATCATTTTATCACTTACATTATTAATATAATTTTTTGTCATTTTTGCTTATGTACACTCCTGTATGCCTGTCACCCTATATACATCATTTCAAATTCACCAACATAGTTTCAGTGGCAGTGTCATAATTTAACCCATTTAAAATAAAAGCTCAGAAATAATCATTTTAGTGACCAAGATGACAAATCAGGTTTTAAACCCAGAACTGAATCTGGAATTTATTTTAGTCACACGCCCTCTTATCTCCACATCAAGTCAATCAAAAGTCCTTCCAATTCTATTTTCCAACTGTTTTTCAAATCCACACTTTCCTCCCCATTCCCCTGCCAATTTCATGTCTGCCCTACTCTTACCTGGACAATTTCAATAGCCCCTTACCTAGGAGTCCTTTCACAAAGCCAATTTCACAGCACAACCTGATGGTTCTCTCTAAAACTTGACGATTACATTCCTCCATTTGAAGCTTTTTAGTTAGAAGCAGACTTATATGGAATGAGCATGTTCATCAGAGGTTTAAATCACAATTCTGTGGCCTTCAGCAAGGTACTTAACTTCTCTGGGCCTCAATTTCCTCCTCCGCTGACTGGGGATAATAATCATATCTACTTCCTAAGATTGTTATAAAGACTAAGTGAGCTTATATCTGAGTGGTGCTCTGAAGCAGGCTAAGCCATATGAAACACTATAGAAGCATTTTCTATTGCTATTAGCTTTCAAAGTCCTTCATGATCTGCCAATCTAGTAAATAGCCTCTGCAGTCTGTATTCCACCTTCTCTCTCACTCTTTACGCTCCATGAAAATTCACCCACTTTGACCCCACATACTCTTTCCTTACTTGACTAACTCCTACTATTTCTTAAAGAACCTCTAGTGTCTTCTGCAGGAAGTCTTCTCTGTCCATCAACTTTGATGATCCAATTAAATTGTTTCTTGTGCTCTGGAACACTTTGTGCTTGCCCTGGCATTGGATAGAAAGTTGGGAATGTATACATGATTATCTCCCACACCAGACCTCTTTAAGTTCTTTATTAACTTCTACAACCATGGTGGCTCACTCTGGGCCTGTTAATTAACAAAAGTCCCTGAAAGTTCACTAAATCCTAAACTCTTGCTCCACATTATCCTTATGGAACATAATTAGATGAACTGCATAGCTCAGCCTTAAAATACTAATTATATCTTCCACATGTCCAATTCATAGTTTTTGTTGTTGTTGTTTTTGTAAAGATTTATTTATTTATTTATTTATTTATCTATCTATTTATTTATTTATTTATTTATACAAGCACTGGGTATAGTCAGAAGCGCAGGAGGGTGAGGGAATTCACCAGAGCCAAAGCAGGGAGCAGAACAGGCAGAAGGACCAAGGTACATTGCTGAGGGGAGCAGTGGGCGTGGCAGGAGAGGTCTGTGCACCATGTGGGACCCTCGCCACCGGCCAGGGATCAAACCAGCACTGCAGAGGCTGCAGGCAGCTTCGCAGCCCAGCGCTCAACCGCTGTGCCACCGGGGAGGCCCCATAGTATTTTTAATGAAAATAAACCAATAAATATTGGTTGGTTTATAGCATCCTCATATTGTACATAATGGACTGACACAGAGGTAGAGTGGGATTCAAGTGTAAAACAGTCTGGAAAACTTAGATGCATCACAAATTTGGTGTGATGGTAGAAACTGAGCATTTGCTTCACATTTCCCAGGTTGGGGCTTTGTGTTGCGTTTGGTTTCACAATTGAGTATGATTTTTGAAAATCCACAAGAACTGGAATCTTCTCAAAGTTATTTTGCTCTGAATGCTATCCTTATGGGCTTATTTACCAAATTTCTGAAAGTCTCAGCCAGAGGAAGACAGAAAGGAATAGGCAGCTGTTAAATGCCTGCATGTGCTAGACCTCATATCCATTTTACAATCTCCACAACACTCCTGATAGAGTCCTATTAGCCCCATTTTTAGTGGAGGGGACTGAAACTTGTTAAACAATGTTTGCTGCTAGAAAAATGACAGGGCTAGAGATTAAACCTTATGTTGGATACAAACCTTCCAGGAATTCCAGAGTTTATTCCAAAAGGATATCTGATACTGAGCCCTGGTCAAGGGAAGAAAAAACATGTATTTATATTCAAGTTAGAAACAGACACTGTGACTAAATCAATTCTAAAATAACCCAAATCAACCCAAGATGATGGAAGCAAAACAGATAACCAAAAAGTGCTATTCCTTTTGAATATATGCATACAGGTTTCCCCCATTATCTGAAAGTAGGCTATTCCTATGAAAACTTTCATAGACCATAGGAATACAACAAAGAAACAACATTATCTATATGGAAACATTTTGTGTATTCCAGTATCCAAAAATAACCTACCAAATTATATGAAGTAATACATAAAAACTAAAATAACACTAACAGATGGCAAAAGCAGAAATGATATGATAGATACAATCTGTATAAGGTAGCTTGGGGAAGGAGCTTGGCAAGTCCAATCTCACTGCTCAGGGGTACACTGCCTCTAGAATGACTCCTGCAAAATAAATGCTGATCGCTATTTAACTTTCATCCTTTGTCATGAAGGTAAAAATCTTCTTCAGCTTAATTTTGTGTAGAAAAAAAAACAGCTACTAATATAAGTGTTCTGTAAGGCAAAATAGCATAAAATGAACTTTCAAAAAGTGGGAGATATCTTACTGTATCTTGAAAAAAGTAATCAAATTGTTTCTTTAACACTCCTTAATTGAATATATTTGGAAAAAAATCTCATAAGTTTAAGAAAGGGGTCTATACTTTCATCACATTGAGCCCCAAATTGCATGTGTTGGGTGAGCAAATAAAGAACTACCACTAACATTGAACTTGTCTCCACAGCTTGACTTCTGGTATCCAAATATCATCCACCATGTAGTTGCTAACATGACAGTGGATTTCCGAATCAATGAAAAGGAATCCCAGTTCATCCAGGCTGCCTTAGATCAAAATAAAATGCACTATGAGTAAGTTCTGTTCCAATATTCAGTTGTGTTGGATAGACAAAGTTTTGGGACCCTTGAAGTTAAGAGGAAAGTACTATTTTTTAACTGGGCCCCAAGAAACAAAAGCTCTGTCTATCAGATAAAATCTACAGTTACTTCCAAACAGACTATTAAAGCTACTTACACAGGTGATTAGATTAAACATGGCCACTCAACTTCCTTCTATGCCTTCTATGTTTGCTCTGATCTCCAAGAATGACAATTACCAACATCTGCCACCTCTAAAATCTACTATGACAGCATTCTTTTTTTTTAAAGATTTATTTATTTTTATACAAGAACAGGGGCACAAGCCAGAAGCGCGGGAGGGTAAGAGGATTCACCAGAGACAGAGTGGGGAGCAGAACAGGCAGACTGATGAAACACACTGCTGAGGGCAGCAGTGGGTGACACAGCAAAGGTCTGCCATGCCATGTGGGATTCTCACCGGCCGGCCTGGATCGAACTCGCACTGCAGGGGCTGCGAACAGCTTCACAATGCAGCGCTCAACCACCTGCGCCACCAAGGAGGCCTGAGTACTGCATTCTTGTGAGTTTTTCTGACTCATGAAAGGAGGCCCAAAAAATAGTGCTTATCTTTTAGTCAAAGAAGGAATGTAAAATATTTAATAAATAAATAATTCTTTATAAAAGAAATTCTTCCTCAGAGGAAGAAAAGCAAAGCAGTAGAATAAGACATCTAAGAAGAGAAAATTCTCACAATGCCAAAAAAATGCAAAAATGAGTCATTGTAGCCTCATAGTGCAATAAGGGGAAATTAGAATTTCTTGAGCACCAACCAGGGGCCACACACAGTCTGGGCCCAGTGAATAAAAAGGGAATCCAATGATAAATATTATAAATCACAACTTAAAATAGAAAACAAAATGTTTTTATTCTTCTAGTGATGACATTTATTCTTTAGTGATGACATTTTGAGAGGTTCTATTTTAATTCCCCATCACTCAAAATCCCAGAAGCCCCTTTAATGGAGATTCTTGCTTTTCACAACACTGCTGAGCATCAGTTCTTTCTTTTCTGTCTTGGTATTTCATCCTCTGCTACCAAACTTAGTGCTATGACGCAAAGACTTCCCTCTGACTGAGATAAACAGAAAACCTATTGATGTCAGGTGTGTCACATTGCAGAGTAGTGGTTACTGCTCTTCATGACTGAATTGTATTTATGATACTGCTATAATATTGTTGATAAATTTAGGCTATTGCAACTAAGTAAAGATAAAGAAACAAAATATTCTATTGTGGCTCAGTGCTTAAAAAGTAAGACTCTTTTTGTAGCTGTTGTTTTTGGTTTTAATTTTATTTCAACAGGGTTGTGATACAAG
This sequence comes from Talpa europaea, assembly GCF_964194135.1. Lineage (NCBI taxonomy): Eukaryota > Metazoa > Chordata > Mammalia > Eulipotyphla > Talpidae > Talpa > Talpa europaea. The sequence goes on from NC_140070.1 coordinate 59,813,346, forward strand.
TGTAGAAGTTAATAAATTGGAAGGATATACTTAAAATTAAAGTATACCAATATTTAACCATTTTATTTTTTTAAAGATATATTTATTTGTGCATACAAGGGCTGGGGTACAGGCCAGAGATGCAGGGAGGTGAGAGGATCCACCAGAGACAGAGTAGGGAGCAGAACACGCAGACAGACTGAAAACACTGCTGAGGGGAGCAGCGGGCCAAATAGGAGAGGTCTGCTTCGCCATGTGGGTAGCTCCCTGGCCAGCAGGGGATCAAACTCATGCCGCAGAGGCTGCAGATTGCCTCATAGTGCAGTGCTTAACCCCTTGCGCCACCAGGGAAGCCCTATTTAACCATTTTAAATTAATATATTAATATGTGCTTTTCTATGCTTTTATAAGTTGCACCATTAAAACTTGAAAGAGATATATTCTAAATAAACCTCCAAGATTGTAGAGATTAGTAGTATGTTATAGATCCTCTGCTTATGCTAATGTTCAGATGAGGTGTTCATAGTTTCATCTAAAAGAAATCATCCCTTCTCTTCCCACTCCCATAAACCTCCTAGTGACTGTTTCTCTTGATTCACTTCATTATCAGTCTTCTCAAGTATGTGCTTGATTATTACACTCTTCACTTCATTAAAACAGACCTGAACCAAATTTCTGAGATCCAGGCCAAGCTAAAATAAATTTTAGTTGGTTAATTTCATATAATTTGATTTGAACAGCAGGGTAAAAAATCAAGCATTATGTGTTCTATAATATCGTGGTAATGTGGACATAAACTAGTTGACTGACCCCAATGTGGATAATGGATAAATCACTTTCAGAAGACAGCTAGCAGCAACTGACATCCTCCCATTTTACCTACTAGCTCACATTCTCCCTCTCCCTCTTTGGTCCTCTAGGCATCTCCTAGCATGTAATACTTCTGTCTTAAATAGAGGTCTGAATTCAGATCCTCAAAAACAATGTGTTTTTTACTTTTCTTATACAAAGATACTTCCTTGCTATCTTCATCAAGAACCAAAGTGTTAAACTATCTATAAAAATTAGTTTTATCTAATTAGGACATGATTTCTAGAAATTGACCCAAATTAGCTACAGTTGTGGGAAAGCCACATAATTAGTTACCTTCCTCAGAAATATAAATATGCAAAGTGATCTGTGCAGACAAGAACTATTTAAAATCTTGTCTCCAAGTACTAATTATATAGATAATTTTATTTGCATATTAATTATATGTGTTATTTGGTATCAATCAGTAACAGAAGAGAGTTCTAAGAATGAAAACATCTGGTTGGACCCAGGCACAAGCCTGAATAAAACTCTATTAAGATGCTGCTTTGACACAATGATTTACTTAGACACCCTTCATTAGACAGTGCATATAAACCACTATTTAGTTTAAAGCATCTGTGCGTGATTTTTTTTAATATTCAGGAAATTAAATTACTGACAGATTTTATTTTAAAATAGCATGTTTGTTTTCTATTATTTACACTTTCATAAAATCATAAAAGGCTAAGTCCAAAAAACAAGTGTGGGGGTTTGGGTGTGTGTGTGTGTGTGTGTGTGTGTGTGTGTGTGTGTGTGTGTGAACCTGAACAAACTGGTGAATAAATGTCTACAGGAAAATCTAATCCATTGAACTGAGCCCAGATGAACAGATTCAGTAGTTTAAAAACTTAGTGTTTTTGGTAACTTTTCATATTGTAGATAGCCAATCTTTAGCATTATCTTTTCTTTGAACAAAAGCAAAAATTAGAAAATAAAGAGTTGTTAAAGAAAAGTAATTCAGATAACTATTAATGTAATAGTAAAACCAAATGGCACAACTAAGTAAAATCATATTAAAATACACATAAGAAGGCCATAGATGCAGGGAGGTGAGAGGATGGCGCAGAGGGTTGAGAGCAGCATTGTGAAGCTGTCCACAGCCTCCGCTGCGCCGGTTTGATTCCCGGCCAGGGAGATTCCCACATGGTGCGACAGACCTCTCCTGTCTCGCCTGCAGCTCCCCTCAGCAGTGTGTTTTGGTCCTTTTGCCTGTTCTGCCCCCTGCTCTGTCTCTGGTGGATTCTCTCACCCTCCAGCACCTCTGGCCTGTACCCAGTTCTTGTATACATAAATAAATAAATCTTTTAAAAAAAAGATACACATAAGATTATGGGAATTGCAAGAGAGCTATACTAAACTGATACAGTGATAATCAACACTTTACTTTAATGTCCAATTACTTAATAATGTTTAGTCAGACACAAATTCATATTCCAAGTATATACACAGTCCTATCAAATAAGTATTTCAATAAATCATTCTAATGTTTCATTCCATTCATTTTTCCTTCCATTCTATTTTCACGTTACTTGGCCAATAGAAAAATATTTATGTTAATGTCTGCTCCATATGTCAAGGAGATGTTGGTCATGGTGGGAAAAAGAAGAGGGTAGAAAGTAAGAGTGTGGATTCTGGAGTGAGACTTTCTGAGTCCAGCCCCATTTAAATCATGTGGTTGGTACTTAACATTGACAATTTAACTTCTCTTCACCTCATTTTCTTCATCTCTAAAATGGTATCTCACAGGGATTTCATAAAGATAACAAAGACCATAAATTACTTTTTGTCTTTTTCCCTAAATTCCATTAATGCAAGTGGAGTAAAGGTCACTTACACACGTGCTTACATGTGTGTGCACACACATACACACAATTTTGCAGCAGGGTGTAATTGCAGCCGATCACTAGATGGCCCATTCCGTCCTCGGAACTAAATTAATGCCTTAAGGTATTTTAACCTCTATATTTAACCTCTACAACACAGAGGTTATGTCTTAAAGGTTAGGAAATAAATGTTGGGAAGTAAATGTCAGTAAGTGCCAAGTTTGATAGGTGGTAACCTAATTAGGAAGTTACTGGAGAAAAATTAAATCTTGTGGAAACCTGAAATCTTGCTTCTTGAGTAACTTCTATTTTACTGGAATTGGGGGGAAAGAGTCCAGATCTGTTTAGAAGTCACCATAAGAATGACACTATCTCCCTGAAATAACTTTCCCCACTTTAGGCACACATACACACACACACACACACACACACACACACACACACAAGAGCCCATAGCACTAGTGTAGTGCCCACTATTTGCCATTATTTTTTTTAATATTTCATCTTATATAATTCTTACATCATTTTTCATCTTTGTACAATGTATGCATTTTCATTTTGGTTATATTCCCCATACAATTGCACCCCCCCTTTATTTTGACTCTAGTTATTCCTCTCCCTAACCTTCTCTCCTCTCCACCCCACCCCCAAGTGTGTCTTAATAGCTAAGATATGGAAACAACCAAAATGCCCAAAAATAGATGACTGGATCAAGAAGATGTGGTACATATACACCATGGAATATTACTCAGCAATCAAAAAAGATAAACACATTCAGTTTGCAGCAACATGGATGGAGCTAGAAGGGTTCATTCTCAGCGAAATAAGTCAGAAAGAAAAAGAAAAATACCACATGGTCTCACTCATAGCAGGAATTTAGAAAACCTAAATAAGAGACCAGGAAAAAGACTAATTAATATAAAGTAATAATTAAAATCCATTTTTTTTTGTTGATCTCTAAAAGATTCCTTGAAATAGCCAAAATAGGACTCAACTCACCTCTTCTTTGAAGTTTTAAACCTGTCCTTGAAACACAGGCTCTGCTCTGGGAGAAATTTACGTAAGTCTCAGTAGCCTGTGGGCAAAACCCATCACTCCTCGTGATGGAGACTTAGTTGTATAACGACTCTCAGGTAGAGCACTGAAGTTAGACAGTGAGGGATTCAAATTCCAACTTCCGGATTTTACCAGTTGTATTAACCTTAGAAATCAACCTAACCTCTATAAAAAGCGTGATACTGGCACCCAAACAAGAGTGCTGATATGAAGATCAAATGATAAAATACAAATACTATGTTAAACAGAGTATCTGACACATAAAAAAGGCTCAGCAAATATTGGTCATGTACATAGCATTAAATCCTCCATGACAATTATTCATCCTTCCACCAAGGCCTAGGAATTTTTTTAAACAAATTAAGTAAATCTTGGAGTATTTAAATATTTGAGAGAAAATAATTTTGTTTCATATGCTTGATCCTGGTTGCTGGTTAGTGGAAGGGCTCATGAAAATAGCATCTGGCTCTATTTCTTAATTGGTGGGTTTAGGGTTAATTTCTAGTCCTTATCAGCAACAATTTTGATGTCCTCATGCAGCTGTATTGTGGAGAGTTTGTATTTCAGCTCACGTGACTTTCTTTTGCTGCTGTTATCATAAGAGCTAAATTGATATGTGTAAGCCTAAAAATATTCTTCGATAAGAACTTCCTGTAACTAATTAATACTGCCTTATGTTATGAATCAACCTTTAGGGTCATAAAATTTCTCTTTTACTTGGTTCTTGCTCTATTAATGCAGGTGTAACAAAAGTCACATGCCCTCTTTAGAGCTTAAGATGACTGTGTCTGTAGTGACCACTCAAAATATAATTCCCAGTCTTTTCAGGATTCATGTTTTAGTGCAACATGCCCCACCTGATTCCAAAATTGTTGTCATTATTTTATTTTCATAAATCCAACATAGTTCTAGGTAAATGGAGAAATCAAAAGTCAGTCACTTGATATGTGTGAAAGAAATAGAGGACTATAACAAAGAGAAGGACAAATGATATAAGATAGAGAAGTCTGAAGAGAAAATGTTTGCAAATGACAAGGTGGCAGTGGTTTTTATTTCTCTAAAAATGTTCATTTTCCTCTAAAACAGAATCTTAATTCATGATCTACAAGAAGAGATTGAGAAACAGTTTGATGTTAGAGAAGATAGCTCACACAAGCACAGCTACGCAAAATATAATAACTGGGACAAGGTATAGTACAAAATGCTTGTATTCCAAAATAAAATTGCCCTCAACACTTGTTGTCATTTAATTTTCTTCTATACTAATTCCTCAAACTTGTGTTTGCTCTTAAGATTGTTGCTTGGACTAAAAAAATGGTGGATAAGCATCCCAAAATGGTCACTCGTATTAAAATTGGAACCACTGTTGAAGATAATCCACTGTATGTTCTCAAGGTAAAAATAATTAAATACTAACACTCATTATTGTGTAAAACCAGGACTTGACAAGTTAGTTTGTGACCTAACTGCCTAATTTTAAGATAAGAAAAAGTCTCATCTTCTGAAGAATATTTAAGTGCTAGATGACTTTTCAAAATAGAAGTGAGATGTGGTTTTAGGTGAAACAAAAAAAGCCAAATAAACCATTTGTCAGGCATAGTGTCCAAACCCACACAAATATCTCATCCCGTATCTTTACTTTTATAGTTTATCATGTCTCTGTAAAATATTTTTAATCCAATAATATTCAGTGAAACTGATGAATAAATATCATCATGAAAAGAAACTTAAGAATCATAATTATAGAAGCCCAGAAGAGTAAGTGAGGCATTTCAACCCCATGTCGACAGGATACAGTATGAATTGCCTGTACCCAGCTAACAAGTGCCATTCAACAGTGGCTAGATTTTTGTGCAACTAAAGACATTGCTCCCTTAATAACTGAAAAGATCTTTCTTTTTTTTTTTTTTTGCCTTGCAATTATTGGGCATTTATTCATGTCCTATACCAAGCACTAGGCATAGAGTTTTACGTGTGCTGATTCATTTCATTCTTACAATAACTGTATTTTTTTAAATAATAAATTTTATTTTTATATTCCCCCATACAACTGCAGATCTTTCTTTCCCTAAACTTCAATCCTCTCATTCTGTCCAACCACCCAAAACAAATATAAACTCTATTCTAAGTGACAGACCTTCAAATGTCTGTTCACTATTCCTCCTCCCCAAAGTACTATATGTACATCTTTTTCCATCCACTCTTGGCTAACATCTCCAGTGTAAAAAACCAGAAGAAACACAAGCGGAAAGGGCAGAAACAGAATCATCTGTTTCTCAGGCTAAAGGATGTTAGCAATAAAGTTTTAAAAAGCAGTAGACTGTGCTTTAAAAAAAAAAAAAACTAAAACAACTCTGACAGTAGAAAAATTGAAAAATATAGCATGTATTAGATTATAAATTATGGTGATCCTTGAGGATAATCTGTGCACAGTTACTCATTTAACAAAAGATAGGGAAAGAATTTCTTTGAAAACATCAAGGGATCAGTGTGTGAACTCATGTAAAATAACATCTCATTTATTTTTAAATAGATTGGGGGAAAGGATGAAAGAAAAAAGGCTATCTTTATGGATTGTGGCATTCATGCACGAGAATGGGCCTCCCCAGCATTCTGCCAGTGGTTTGTCTATCAGGTAAATGAATCAGAACATTCACATAATTCTCCTTTGATTGTCACATCCCCAGCACTTCACTGGGTGGCAACAACCATCTCCAAAGGAATGCAGTTCCACTTAACTAAAAGGACTGAAGTCCCACATTTGGTACTGTCAGGAAAAAAAATGTTCTGGATTTTACTCATCACTAGTTTTTATAAAATTGATGCCTTGCTTCAAATTTTTTAAACTCCAGCTGGACATCTATACAACTAAGATTTTCTTGGCTATAAAATGAGTTTTTGCTATAGTGTGGAAAATATGAAACTCTTCCTATTACAGCTAACAAGCCTGGCCTTCCTTCAATGAACTCAAAGCACAAATATTTTATTCCTGTTTGATAGATGATTAGTCACACGTGTACTTGAAATTTTCTTTTTTTTTTTTAGATTTATTTATTTATTTATATAAGCACTGTGCACAGTCAGGAGGGTGAGAGAATTCACCAGAGCCCGAGAGGAGAGCAGAGCAGGCAGACTGGCGAGGTACACTGCTGAGGGGAGCAGCTGGCGGCAGGAGTGGTCTGCGTGCCATGCGGGACCCTCCTCCAGTGGCCAGGGAGCAGCCGGGGATCCAACCGGCGCTGCAGAGGCTGTGGGCAGCCTCGCAACCCAACGCTCAACCGCTGCGCCACCAGGGAGTCCCTGTATTTGAAATTTTCTTACATTAATTTTCCTTCCAAGTAAAAAAAAAAAATCCATTTTTCTAGAGGTAAACTCTGTTTATATTTTTTATTTTTATTTTTTATATTTATTTTTTATTTTTTTTTATTTTATATATTTTTACATCATTTTTCATTTTTGCACAATGTATGCATTTTCATCTTGTATGAGGACTATAAACTCAGTTATTCCTTATTTTTTCTGCCTTATTTTTGTGCAGTTAGGGAATACATGTTTGAAACCATATGATCTTGAGCAAATGACTTCAGGAGTAGTAGTTATTTCTACTAACTGCTGTTATTCCTTCTAACTCTATTTCTATTGTATTTGAACATCCTGTTATCTTTATTATTTTTAAGATTTATTTATTCATGTATACAAGAAACTGGGGTACAGGCCAGATGTGCGGGAGGGTGAGAGGATTCACCAGAGACAGAGTGGGGACCACAACAGGCAGAGTGATGAAATACACTGCTAAGGGGAGCAGCGGGTGAGACAGGAGAGGTCTACCGTACCATGTGGTATCTCCCTGGCCAGCAGGGATCAAACTCTTGTTGCAGAGACTGTGGACAGCTTCACAGCATTGTGCTCAATCACCTGCACCACAAGGGGAAGTCCTCCTGTTATCTTTATACTTTCTCTTTCTGCAAGATTTTGCATGCAAGACACTGATGGAATATACATGCCAGTGACTTCCTGGGCATGGATACTTTCACTAGGGAAGAATTTGCCCACAAAATTATTTCTACAGCTGTTTTAGTTTTTTCCAAATGGAAGTCCAGAGTGCCCCTTACTCAATCCATATAGGAACAGATACCATAATGTTACAAGAAATCTATTGGTTCCAGTATAAATGTGTCTGGGAGAGATGACCCCAAAATAATGAGAGATGTTTTAGTTAGTTATAGAAAGTCCAGATGATCTGAAAATTTCAGTTCTGTGTGAATTTGGTCAGCTCAATTGACCAAAAGTTCACTGGTCAATCTCTAAGTGCTTGAGTTATTTTTAATAGAGCATTTTAAAATCATATTTATAATTAATTTGTAAATCTTCTCCAATATTTACATAGTTCTATGCCTACAGGAGCAATACCTTAAGGATGGGAGGGAAAGAATCCATTCAAAATATTGTACTTTTCACTCAGTTTCCATTCCTCCTGTGAAGTATATCTTGCATGCTACATTTGAAGTGCTACAAGTTTTAATTAAAATTTCCTTAAAAGAATGTTTAGTTCAGCTTACTTCTCTAGTATGAAGAAGTGTCATTTTTTCTGCCTTATTTTTGTGCAGTTAGGGAATACATGTTTGAAATCAGATGATCTTGAGCAAATGATTTCAGCAGTGGTAGCTATTTCTATAATGATCATAACTTTTCACATGGTAACAAAAACTTCACAACAATAGCTTATATTTTTTCCTATTCCCACAGGCAACCAAAACTTATGGGAAAAACAAAATTATGACCAAACTCCTGGACCAAATGAATTTTTATGTTCTTCCTGTGTTCAATGTTGATGGATATATTTGGTCATGGACACAGGTACTTCCCTGTAGTCTCTTGTTTGCATTTAGATAATACAGTATTTATTAAGTTTAAAGCATGTTGATTATTGTGCATTAATTTTAAAGTCTGGGTAACCAGGTAATTCCAATTCAGAATTTTTTTTTTTAGATCTGAATTTGAGGCTAAGGTAAACATGATCTCCTGATTGTACAGATATTTTAGAAATATTAAAATTTTGCTTTTGAAGCTAAATGTGAAATTGAAATAAAGTAGAAATTATAAAGGAAATGCATGCTTTATGTTATCATAAAAGCATATTCTAGCTAAGTAAAAAAAAAGTCATTTTAAGGTACTATTAACATATTGATTTCAAAACATGTCATTCATTCCATCAATTTGGGACAGAATTTGAGTAGAATAACTATATCAAAAGCCAAATAAAAGGGTGACGCAAATATCCTTCTGTCTTTAACAGGATATTTTATTGCCATATAAGATTGATGTTAAATTTTCATACACTTTTTAATCATGCTCTAACAGGTACAACTTCATCTGTATTATATCTCTGAACCATAAGTGGTGAAAGATGTAATGAAATTAAAATCTTGCCAGGGACCGGCCTCCGGCAAAATGTCGTGTCAGGGTTCCTGAAAGGATGAAACAGCCTCCTCGAATAATACGAATGATCTGAAACTTAGGGACTGAGGGGAAGGGAATGAGGAGACACGGACACTTGGTGAGGTGTTGTTAGTATCTTCTGCCTAAAGGCTCAGCAGGTTCTTTATTTATACATTTTTTGCAAGCATTGAGATTACATTATCAAGTGCATAGAAACAAAGCAGAAACAATTAGTGCATCTCCTTTTCTGTGCTCTCAGCAAGAAGGCAACCTTCAAGGTTAATAAAAAACTAAGTCTTACACTAAAATTCATTGTTTTAGCTAAATAATAACCTAAGACATTGATAGCCACCGGAACATCCCCATCAGCTAAAGCCTAAGCAAAGAAAGAACTTTTCTTATTCTCATGGCCTTCACACCAGGGGCGGGCTGCTACTCAGCTATCAGAACTTCCTCTGCCTAGAAACTCCTTAACTCAAATAGCTTCATTTAAGAACTTTCCCAAGAAACTTCAAGGGAAGGCAAAAGAAGGACTTAGAATAATAGTTGTATTGTGATGCTTGTCAGGCATGTTCAATAACTTGTCTCCCATTGTCAAGTGGGCCAAATTGTTTAATAATTAGTTTTTAAGAGATAATTTCCGTGCCGTTTATTTACTGTATATTGATGCATATAATGTAGTGCCTGATGTACTTTTTGGGAAATTTTTCTCCTTTTATGACCAAGAACAAAAAGTGAAGGGATGTTAGATCTTCAGCCCCACGGCGTGAGGCACAAGGAATCTTCGACCCCACGGTGTGAGGCCCTTTAAGCTTCGCTGCTTGCCAGTAGTTTATCTGGCTGGGCTACAAGGCCTCCTGCAGCAAAATCTATAGGCAATTTCAGAATACTATTGATCAATTTCTAATATTCAAAATTAATCAGTAGTTTTTAAAATCAAGTCATTTTCTGAAGGCTTGGAATATTCATATAAATGATGTGTTTCTGAAAATATTACAAATAAAATATTTTTACTTAATCTATTTTATATATTATACTTTTATCAAAATAAACTAAGCATATGTCAAATAAAGTTATAGATACGTGGAGAGAGAATCTGAAATGACCAAATTGAAAAATGCAAATTGATATGGTATTAACCCACGATTCAATTCTTCAGGACCGCATGTGGAGGAAAAATCGTTCCAAGAACAGGAACTCGGAATGCATTGGCACTGACCTCAACAGGAACTTTAATGTCTCATGGAACTGTGAGTAACAAACTTCATCTCAGGAAAAATAGCTATAAAGAGTGTTTAATCACCAAACTTAGCTAAACTACCTACTTATTTCAGTAAGGATATATGTTGATTTTCTTATCTACAAAATGAAAATCATCACAATCATGGAGGGATTAAGTGTTTTCTGTTGTGTGGGGGGAAAGGTGGTTATCTCTTATTTAACATATCTATCTTGCTAAAAATCAGGCACAATACAAATGTACCAAAAAATCATATATTCTGAAGAGAGATCTCAGGACACTTCTCTTTCTGGTCTATTAAAGTTGAGAAATAGCCAGTGGTTAAACCAATGGTTAAAACCAATATACCTGCTGCGTAAGATCTTTGGATATTTCTTAAAAGGAAACTTCTAGGGAAAGGAAATGACAAGGTTAGTTGAACTGCAATGATAAGCAGAGGCCTGGTATATCAGATGAGGCTGTACTTGCTACACAAATATGATTTTTATCATTACACACCTTCAAAGAGAAATTACCACTACCCCAATTCATAAATTTTTCTCTTTACCTAATTTTGTTGAAAATATTTCCTTAACTTTTAATTCTGTTTTGCCATAATGAATATGATAATAGCAGTTAATCCTAACTGCTAAAACAAGTTGAAGAGGCTCAGACTCAAAGAATGCAATTTCCAACAGTTCAGAGTTGGTGCAAGGGGGTTGAATTGGAACTGGGGTCCATCTGGCTCCCAGCCACAGGCTGATACTGATGTATTATTCCTGTGACCCGGGAAAATAAACAAGGTTAAGAAAGTTCCAGGAAGCAAATTTGTTATATGTTATTTGTATGACAAGGTTAGTCAACAGTGACTGTGATATCTTCCCTGTAAGCCCTGGAGGCTAAAATGTTTATAACATTTTGAGAATTCACCGTAGAAGAGGCAGGGGATGTGTACAGAGGAAGAACAAATGTGATCTAGTCCATCAATATCCTCTGCAGCTTTTCCTGACACCAAGAACCCATGTGTTCCTGTCTATCCGGGCCCTGCACCAGAGTCTGAGAAAGAGACGAAAGCTGTCACTGACTTTATCCGAAGAAACCAGAAATCCATCAAGGCCTATATCACCTTCCATGCCTACTCCCAGATGATGTTGTTGCCTTATGGATACACATCAGAATTGCCGGCTGGTTACAATGACCTGGTACGTGAAAAATGTCTGTGGTTTATGCATTGACTTCTAGTCAGTTAACAACTTGAGTTATATTAGAAGACTTTCATATTTTAATACCAACAACATAAGCTAGCACTTGATCAACTCTTTTGAATGGAAAAGAAATGGAGTGCAAGAGACTGAACTTTATCTGCCTCTTTCCAACTGACTCATTCAACTTTCACTCACACACAAAATAAATGCAGGAAAATGTATTAATCCATTTTTAAAAGAAAAAATAAATATAAAATTATAGTAAAAATAGTGTTTTACTTTAGTAACATGGCTGGAACAAGCTGCAGCAGTGACTGCATGGATGAAGATTTAATTCAGTGAATTTTCTGTGGTTGTTGGTTGTTCACTAGTATCACCATGATGGAAGCTGGACATTCTAAGGACAGAAAGCTGAAGTTTTGATTCTCCAGGCAGTAATCAAATGCACAGCAAGGATCTGGGGATCTTCACAGCATCCCAAGATCTCAGTGGACTGTACTTTTGAAGGATATGCAGTATTTGTTATTGGTACTACCCTCTTGCTAAAAGCACTGGTTCCCCTGTTGAAACTTACTAGGGAATACAGTGGGTTTGACTGAATTTAAAGCTTCTTTTGTGCTGGTATTAGTTTACTGAAGGCTTCTCATCAAGGGAACTCATCAGAATTTCCAGTAAGAGGGAGTTTCTTAATACATTTTTCCCAAATGGAGCAGCAGGATATGGATTCTGACTGTTGGTACTTACATACTTTGGAATTCCCAGAGAGGAAAGGAGATCAAACCCTGAAAAAATCCTAATGAGCGAACTTGACCGAGTAGTTATGTACATTCTACAAAAAATATGGTATTCATGCAAAGGACGTCACCTATGAGAATGGAATGCATGTGTGACCTGACACCAGATCTGTTATGATCCAAACCTATCAATCCTTTATGGGTGTTGGTATGGTAATGGATGTAACTTAATGAACTATTCACATCAATTCAAAAACCAGAATTTTTCTTTAAAGATTTATTTATTCATGCAGTTCTTAGTGGGATGTAGGCCAGATGTGTGGCAGGGGGAGGTGGGGGTGTGTGTGAAAGAATTCATCAGAGTGGGGAGCAGAACAGGCAGATCTACTGAAATCCCCTGGCCAGCCAGGGATCAAACTCGGGCTGCAGCAGCTGCGGATTGCTTCATAGTTCTGAGACTTAATCCCTTGAGCCACCGGGGAGGCCCAAAATTTTTTATGTTAACTTTGAAACAAACTTAAGTCATATTTCCTATGATGACTTGATCAGGGTTAGTTGTGAAAGTCTTCAAGCTGGGAAAATTTGTGACCACTCTCTTTGTAAGTCAGAGTTCTAACGAGACAGTATTTTTTTGGTTCAAGAAACCTGAAGGTTTTAAGCTTCTTGGTTACCAGAGCACTATGTTCAATGATTATCATTTTTACCAGTTTTGCTAGGAAGCAGCAATAGCAGAGTTGATTTTTTTAAAAAAATGAAGGAAAAAATGCAAAAGAAAGAACGTACATCGAAAAAGGTAGCGGCTACTTATTAGATAGTGATACTGGGGGCATGCTTTCCATAACCATCACCTCATAATTGCAGAAAACCCTAGATGTAATGATACTGTAATAATTTTTAATTGTGTGCATTACTCTATCAAGGAGTTAGATATCTTCATAAATGCTCTCTTCTGTGTTTAGGTATCCTATGCCATTCTTGTTGTGAAACTGAAGTGCCTGTAGGAAAAAAAAAATAACTTTTACTGTATTGAACTTTAAACACTTGTGAAAGCAACACAATTTGGGTTCTTCACAGTGAAATATTTCTCTGGAAATCCCCACAATGTTTTCAGGTGCTGGGTTGGTCTCAGCCTAACCATCTGGAATTGTTCTATTAAATTAGCAGGATTTTTCAAATTAATTTATTTTCTTACATTGTTATTCATTTTTATACAGAATTTGATTTTCCCCCACAGGTGTAGCTTTTAAAGATGTATTTATTTATGCATACAAGAACTGGGGTACAGGCCAATGGTGTGGGGGATGAGAGGATTCACCAGAGACAGAGTGGGGAACAGTACAGGAGGATTGACTGAAATACCCTGCTGAGGGGAGAAGTGGGCGAATCAGGAGAGGTCTGCTGCACTATGTGGGTCGCTCCCTGGCTGGCCGGGGATCGAACTCATGCTGCAGTGGCTGCAGATAGCTCATAGGTTGCATCTTAACCCCTTGCGCCACCAGGGAGGCCCTATTCCCCATAGTTCTGCCACTACCATAGCACCCATGACCATCACCACAGCCCCCTGTGCTCTTCCCTCCCGTTTTGACCCAGACCCCTCACCTTTACCCTCACACTCCCCTTCCCCCTCCCCTGCTGTATGCCTTAGATCTGTGGTCAGCTTTCAAGTTTTGTCTTTTTCCTGATCCTTTGTTCAATTTCTCTATACTCCACATATGAGTGAAACCATTCAGTATTTATCTTTTTCCTTCTGATTTATTTTCACTTAGCATAATACCGTCCAGCTCCATCCATGTTGCTCCAAATTTTTGCCAGGATTTTATATCCAGTTAACTCTCTAGAAACTATTCTCTACTAATGTTATTGAAACTTCATACATTACTTCTTCATGCAGAATGGTTTTGCAACAGCAGTTAAAATTTTTCTTCCACAAGTCCTCTTTAGAAAATAGTTCCAGTTTTCCATTTTGTGTATCACTAATTTAACATTATTGCTTCCTGCCCTTGAATTCCTTTCATTGATTTTTGTTCCCCCCTACTGAGGTCTCTCCCCCACCACCCCAACAGAGCGCTGTTATACTGTGGGCATGTACTAATATTATATACCAGAGAAGGAGCGGGGGATCCTGGACTTCCTTTTCTTTTAAGGTCAGGGGAGTTTGGCCTCCTTTATAGTTTTATGATCTCTTTTGAAAGATAGTGACAAAACTAATCTAGTGTTGATAAGCAAGAAAGACACACAGATTTGAAATTAGGATACACTGGCAGAACTGGGCTTAGTAAATCATGTCAGCTCAGATCATACACATTAACTTTTAGTTCAGCAGCCATTTCCACTAATTTCCACTAATAAGATAAGCTAATCTTTGGTTCAAAGCAGTCAATGTCTTTGCCATCTGTGACTTAAAGTTTTGTGACTTGTGATTCATGTGCTAGTGTACTGACTTTATCTGTTTCGCTGACTGGGGTTCCTTTCATCATGGCTGCGCAGGACTAAATGGATTACTGACAGCTCAGAAACGTCATGTCATTCAGGATATACAAACATACACAGTGAAGTGAAGCAGAATGCTATCCATAAAATGTTACAAAAAATTCAAAAGTGGGCAATGGGAAATGACCAGAAATAGAGGTTTCTAGAGTTGACATCTATTAGCTATATTTGCAAATACCGTGAGATTTAAGCAACTGAGAAAACAGCAAGGTTGACTAAATTTTGTATTTCTTGTCCTCCCCCAATATTTTTTTATTTCTTCTGAATTGATGCAGTGATTTTTTTTCTCTTTCCATATTTATGTGATACTTTTTTGACTATTTCTAAACATAAAATCTACTTGGTTTGATATTAAATAGATGGAACACTTGATTTTAATTTAAGCATGTGGCAACTGAAAGTTTTATGAAGGAAGCTTTCAATAAAGGAATCCATTTTGTTCTGTGATTACTGCAGAGTACTTAATGTTTCAGTGCTACTTTGAGGCCCAAAGATGAAAGTGGATTTTTTTCTTGAAGAATGTAATTGTAGGGCTTCCCTGATGGTACAAGGGGTTAAGCACAGTACTGTGAAGCTATCGGCAGCCACTGCAGTATGAGTTCTATCCCCTGCCAGAGAGCTGACCCACATGGTACAGTAGACCTCGCCTGTCTCACCCACTGCTACCCTCAGCATCATATTTTGGTAGATCCACCTGTTATGCTCCCCACTTGGTCTCTGGTGAATCCTCTCACCCCCTGTACCTCTGGCCTACACCCTGGCTCTATATGCATAAATAAATAAATCTTTTTAAAAAAAAAAAAAGTGTAACTGTAGATTTGATGACATTTGTTGGCTTTGAGTTCTGAATTTTTTACCCTAATAGATTTAAGATTTCTGTCAAATGTTGAAAAAATACAAAGTTTTATGGAACAAAGCCCAAAAGAATGAAAATTATAGATTGAGTAGTAGGGTTTTCTTTTTAAGATTTTTTTTTTATTTATTTATACAAGAACCGGGGTACAATCCAGATGTGCGGGAGGGTGAGAGGATTCACCAGAGACAGAGCAAGGACAGAACAGGCAGACTGATGAAATGCAGTGCTGAGGGGAGCAGCGGGCAAGACAGGAAAGGTCTGCTGCGCCATGTGGAACCCTCGCCTGCCAGCCAGGATCAAACCAACACTGCAGAGGCTGCGGACAGCTTCACAGCGTGGCGCTCAACCGCCTGTGCCACCAGGGGAGGCCCCTGAGTAGTAGTTTAAATTAATCCTAGTATAGTGATAGAGGAAGGAGATTTTGGGTGCCATAATTTCTCATGGTGTTGGACTTAAGTCAGTTGAAATATGTATCTGCACACAATCTAAACTTCAATAAAAGTTTGCATCATTTGTAACAAAAAAAGTTATATTATAGAATTAAAACTACAAATGTGCACAACAAATCATGTTCAGTAAAGTAAGAGTTATTACACAACAACTAAATTGACAAAAAACAAATTATCCTTCAGTAATATACACTATACATAAACTTAAAAATATTCATGTAGAGTACACATGTTAGTGATTTTATCCCATTAAAGTTCATTCCAATAATCATTCTCATAGCGCAAAACACGAATGTGTATCAAAGATGATGAAATTCCACTCTGGAAGCAAAGTAATTTCACAGAGCTATTTTAGAAAGGAGGCATCCACCTAGCTTCCATTGGCTAGGAATGTGGAAGACGTGGAAGAAGGCCTATGAGCTAAGGGATCGATAAAGACAAAAGAATGAGAACATGGAAGAGACTGACTTTAGAGGACAAATATCTGAAGCCAAAAAAAAAAAAAAAAAAAAACCTGGGAAGAAGAAATGACGCTTTTTTTGGAAAGAAGGATGCAAGGAGAATGAAGAGAGGGAAGATGGGAAGAGAGAGAAAAGGTAGAGACAAGTATGACATGTATGACAATATATAACTGATTTCACATTCAGATGGAATCTTTATAATGCCATATTGTACTGAAAATAAAGTTCTCATTTAATGATTGTTTTTATTTTGACATTCAAATGTCAAATAATCAAGTCAATGACTTTATTTTATCCCCAGTATAATAATGGTATTTCTATTATTCCACCTAACTTCCCTTCTCTCCAGGTCAAAGTTGCAAAGATTGGCACTGATATTCTGTCAACGAGATATGAAACGCACTACATCTATGGTCCAATAGCATCGACAATTTGTAAGTTTTATGTATTATTTATTGTGTTATTTTCCTTAGTTCCTTTTAATATATTTTTAAAGAAAATTATACAACTTGCAAGTTAGGGTTAAAGAATTATTAATTTAAACTCCAGGCTTCATAGTATATGGAATTATTCATTTAAACTCCAGTCTTCATAGTAGATTCTAAATTATATGTGAATCTAGGGAGGAATTCTGCCCTTTTTTCAGGATAAGACTTCCTAAAAACAAATTATGCTAAGATTTTATAAGATTGCAAGATCAACAGAAGTCATAAATCAAGAAAAAATTATACTTTAATTCATCTACCTTTCTGTTCTCCACCACTAAACAGATTTTATTCTCATGAGAACTTTTTTAAACATTTAAAAGTTTTGACTCTCCATTTGACTCTCTTTCTTGACTTGTCCTTATACAAGCACAGTCTTTTTTCTAGTTACTGTTGGGAAAACAGATAAACTAATTTTGTCAGGCACTCTGGCTATGTGAGACCATTTCCTATCCCTCTCACTAGCCAACTCTTATGTTCAGCTGAAATCTATATGGTAAATTAAGAAACGAAGTCACCAAATTCTAGTTGTGTTACTTTGCTTTTGTTTTAGTTCTCAGCATTATTTCTTACTCTTTAGTAATTTTAAACTTTCAATATCTTTGTGATTTGTTTAATTGTTCACTTAGATTTCTTGGCTTTTGTTTTCTCTTATTCTAAAAAAAGGTGTTATCAAACCTTTCCATAAGGACTAAACAGTAAATAGTTTGGACTTTTCTGGCAGAATGGCCTCTGTTGCAGCCACACAATCAGGATATTATAGCTTGAAAGTAACTGTATACAATAAATTACAAATTCTGAAAACAAGACAAAAAATCTGGAAAGCAACCAGAAAAAAATCTAAAAAGTTGAAACAATTCAAATGATAGCTTTTGGAGTTGGAATCATAGAAATTCAAAAGCAATTGAAAACATTTTTCAAGGGCTGGAGGTAAACAATTATCAACCCTAAATTCTATAGTAAAAATATCCATCAGGGCCTCCCCGGTGGTGCAGCGGCTTGAGCACAGCAGCACTGTGAAGCTGGCCACAGCCTCTGCAGTGCAGGTTCAATTCCCGGCCTGCCAGGGACATACCCACATGGTGTGGCAGACCTCTCCTGTCTTGCCTCAGCAGTGTTTTCAATCCGTCTGCCTGTTCTGCTCCTGGCTTTGTCTCTGGTGAATCCTCTCACCCTCCTGCGCCTCTGGCCCGTACCCCAGTTCTTGTATACCTAAATAAATAAATCTTAAAAAAAAAGACCTGAAGCAACCATGAAAACTATGTAAAGGGATATATTCAAAAAATATTATTATAAATAAATCAAATGGGAATCCTAAAAATGTTCAACCAAGAAGAAAATAAAAGAGAAACACAGGAATAAAAAAACAAAGGTAACAAAACAAAAATAAACAATAATATGGCAGCATTAAGTCACATCAATAATTTACCTACTTATATTAGTCAAAAAGACAGAAATTGCAAGAGTAGATTAAAACTATGACTTTACAATATACTATCTACAGAAACTCCCTTTATATATAGCATTGTTTGGTTGAAATAGAAAGGATGGGGAAATATATATCATGTAAACATAAACCAAAGGAGGAGTGACTATATTAAATATCAGATAAAATAAATTTCAGAACACAGAAATTTGTTAGAGAGGGATATTAATGACAAAATTATCACTCCACCAAGGAGACACAATGATCCTGAATGTGTACAACTGATTTCACCTATATTTCCACCAAACAAAACTTCACTTTCCCAGACTCCCTCCTGAATGTCTGATTGAGACAAAGCATATCCTTTTGCCTTCCTTTACTTGTTTTCCCCATCATTACCCCCTCTAAGTTCCTTTTTCTGTTAATAGTAGGCTGAATTTTTTTAACTACCCAGATTGAAACCTCAGATTTTTTATAAAATTCTGACTCTTCTATTCTAATGTTTCTTATATAGAGACCTCAATTTTTAGTGTTGACTCTGTATTAGCTCCAGTTTTCATTTCAGAATACTTCCCAAAAGGTTTCTCATGTTTACAGTTCAGATGAATCATCCTAAATACAACACAGAAATGACCACTATTGCCTCCCAAAACAAAATGTAAACTCATCTTGACTTACCTAGTTTTCTAGATTTTGCACTAGAAATGCTCAATGCTCTGTTTGTTCCAGTCCAGCTGGATCTCACTCATGCTTCCATGATTTTTCATCCTGTCACTCATTGTTTAGAATGTTGTTCTTCCAGTTCTTCCAATCAGCATTCTTCAAGGCTCTCCTTAAACACTATCTCATCATAAAGGTGATTTTTGAGCAGATGTTAAGCATGGAATACCATCCTCCTCATCAGGCATAGTATCTTTATTTCCTCAAATTTAAGAAAATATTTTACCTTTTCTATGGTTATTACATATTCTGCCATGTCTCTTCTGATTTGCATCTTTGACTCCTCTCCCCTTAAATTGGAAGTTCCCCAAAATCCCATTAGCAGCTTCTTCATCATTGGACCCTGTACCAACCACACTCCACAGTGCCAATAAAGTGCATTGTACATATTAAGATTTAATAAATATTGGGTGAATAATATGAGTCAACTCTATCTCTTTACAACAAATAATCCTTTTTTCTTTCATTACAGGTTTGAATTCTTATCTTTAAAAAGCTAATATGAGTTGAACTCATTACTTATCCTTGAACATAAGTTATTTATTACGAAATAGTTTTTCTGTTATGTAAAACAAAATAGACATAAATGCATTTGTAGTTTTACATGCACTTATGTAACACTTCCATACATATAACCTGTAGATGAATGGTTATATTTTCAATCTTCTTCAGCAAATCGCCTTAGAATAATTTCATAAAAATCGGCATGGAAAAATTAGATGAAGGGATTAAAAACATCATTAAAATAACTAATATAAGCTCTCTTGGACTTCGAAAAATAAAACAGCAACATGCATAGCAAGAGACCTGAACTGTTAAAGCAAATGTGATTTTGCATAGCTTATAATGTATAGTTTACATTGGTGGGTTTTCTGTGACCAGTGATCCATCCTCAATTGTTTTCTTCAGTTGCTATACTTGCTCAGACCACTCCATCTGCTACAATGTGTGTCCAGGAAACAAGTTAGAGTACTGACTCAAGCAATGCAATTTTGAAAATGCAGCACATATTTAAAATGTATAGTGAATTCCAAAGCCGTGATTATTTTTTACTCTATACTATGCAGACCATTACTCCCATTCATGACCACAATTAACTGTACACATAATTATTTTTATTGCTGATTTTACTCTAGTGAATCCATTTCAAAAAAAAGTTAGCATTTGTTTCTAATTAAATATTAACCACTTATGTTTTACAGACCCATCATCAGGTTCTTCTTTAGACTGGGCTTATGACCTGGGCATCAAATACACCTTTGCCTTTGAGCTCCGAGATAAAGGCAAATTTGGTTTTCTCCTTCCAGAATCTCAGATAAAGCCAACCTGTAAAGAGACCATGCTAGCTGTCAAATATATTGCCAAGTATATCCTCAAGCATGCTTCCTAAAGAGTTGCCCTCCATTTGGAATAAACCAAATAATCTTTCTTTATGCCTTTCACAAAAAGTTATCTTCAATTATCTCTAAATGCATTCTCCTCATCACCTGAATAGGTTCCTCTCTTGCTCACTCAACTACCAGTTATTTCTTTCTTGCTCTTATTTTCTCTCAATAGTACCTTCTGTAAGGTACTACTAGCTTAAGTGCAAGTCTTTACTATCTTTCTCTGCTCCAAGTAAAATCTAAAACCAGCATTTGGCCTTTTGAATGTTTTGAAAGGTGAAGTAGGCCATACAAAGAAAACCTTCAATTTCTCTAGAAACATATTTTTACCATGTAACTTCATCATTTCATGTGCTGATATAATAAAAACAAAATGCATTCCAATGTTTTAAAAATGTACTTTATGTTCTTGATAAACTATGCTCTCCACATTTCTCTAATAGTATTAATCAAGCACCAATGTTAAATATGCAGTCTGTTAATAAGAAAGAACATCTTTAACTTTTAAAGATATAAGTTGCCTGCATGTTTTTAGTAGAATTAGACACTGTTTATATCTTCACAATAGCAACAGGGTATTCTAGCAAGAAATAAAATTATTCAAAGTAGTTAATAAAGAGATGAATGTCAGTGCTTTAAACAACTGATCCAGTTTTTATCAACATGATGTTCATTAAATTCACAACAGTTGTAATTTAACCTGCCATAATCAGAAGAAACCACCTGCAAAATATCTTTTAGCAATTGTAGACACATCTCTAACAGTCTGGTCAACTATGAGCCTTACTCTCCAACGCACAGAAAGGCTGCCTGAAAAACAGGACAAATTGAATAGAGAAAGTCACGTTGAGTAGTAATTTATTACTGTCTATAAACACAGGTATCTGCCCAGAATTTAAGTACAAGTAGAAAGATCCTTGACTTCCTATAAACTTACTTCTCAGAATACTCTGGACAAATTTTTAATGATCCTGGGACATTTCTGATGACCCCTTCAGTCAAATTTTTTTACCTTCAGTATAGAAAGTGTAAATGAGAATCTTCCTAAAAATAGTATTTTTTGGTCCCAAAAATCTACACTGAAGAGTGTAGTATTAAATCAATCCTCAATTTTCCAGGACATGAATAATATAAAACAGCAGTTGTAAGCAATCTTAGTTGAACTCTCATTTATTTGAGCATCTATAAGAAGTAGTGGACTAATATACAACATAGTGATTACAGTCAACAATAATATATCAATAACTTCAGTTTCTAATATATCAATAACTTTCAGTTTCCTACTGCAAAACAAAAAGCTTTGATATTTATTAAATGATAGAAGTGTGGCTCTTGTACTTTTTGGTCAGTAACTTGTAGGACTCATCATTTTACAAGTCTAGGAACCTAATTTCAAAGATCTCTGGCATACACTCCTTGGCTCTTCTCCATTCCTCTTTCTCTTTCATTGAAATATAATGGTGATGACTGATATTGAGCAACTATCTTAGGTTGTAAGATATTCTTAAAAACTGAAACAAATAATATGATAGTAGGAACCTGGGCCCCTAACAATTGGTATAGCAGTTCTAGATATATTCTCAGTGGGGAGTACTGAAGGGTGATTAGTATAATGCAAATCACAGGAAGTTTGAGGTAAAGTCTTACATGTACTACCAAATGATATCCAGCAAGTAGAACTATATCAAAGTAAAAAGCTGCTACACAGCAAAAGAAGCAATCAACAAAATGAAAAGACAGCCTAAGTACGGGAGAAAATATTTGTAAATAATCTATCTGATAAGAAGTTAATACCCAAAATACATAAGGAACTCATAGAACTCAATAACAAAAAAAGAAAGGAAGAAATCAATTCAATTTAAAAATGGTCAGAGGACCTGAAAAACATTCTCCAAAAAAAAATAAAAATAAAAATAAAACATGCAAATGGTGAGCAGCTCCATGAACATCACTAGTGATCAGAGAGATTCAAATTAAAAAACCACAATGATATATATCACCTCATACCTGTGAGAAAGGCTGTTATTAACACCAACAAGTGTAAGTGAGGTTGTGGTAAAAGGGAACTCCTGTGCACTGTTGGTAGAACATAAAGTGATCAAGCCACTATGGAAAACCATATAGAGGTATCTCCAAAAATTAAAAATAGAACTACCATATGGGCTAATAATCCAACCTCTTGGTATATATCCAAAAGAAATTAAATCAGGATCTCAAAGAAATATTTGCATTCTCATCTTGGTTGCAGCATTATTCACAATATCCAAGACATGAAAAAAATGTAAGTGTCCATCTCTGGTTGAATTGATAAAAGATCTCTCTCTCTCTCTCTCTCTCTCTCTCTCTCTCTCTCTCTCTCTCTTTGTCTCTCTCTCTCTGTGTGTGTGTGTGTGTGCATATTATTCAGCCATGAAAATTAAAGAAATCCCACCATTTGTGACAACATGGATTGTCACAAATCCATGTGACAACATGGATTGTCACAATACTAAGGGAAATAAGCCAGAGAATGACAAATACTTAATATAATATCACATACTTGGAATCTAAAAGAGCTGAACTCACACCAACAGAGCAGAAGAGTGGTTGTCAATGGTAGGAGGTCAGAAGGGGAGATATTGGTCATAGGGTACCAAATTTCATCTATAAGATGAATAATGCTGGAATATAATGTAAGGCATGACAACTATGACTAACAAAATGTATTTTATACTTGAAAGTTGCTAAGATAGTAAATCTAAATGTTCTCACAACAAAAAATAATTATGTAAAATGATATAGGTGCTAATTAGCTCCATTTGGTAATCAATTTATAATACATGTATCAAATTGCAAGTTGTATACTTTCTATTTATACAAATTGTGTCAATTATATCTCAATAAACTTGAGGAAAAAGAAAGAATATATAACCCTTATGAAGGCCATGTAAAATTTTAGCTACACGTTATGAACTTTTTAGGCAAATTTACACATTTGCCTCAAAAAAAAATTAACCCAGGGCCTCCCTGGTGGCGCAGCGGTTGAGCGCTGGGTTGCGAAGCTGCTCGCAGCCTCTGCAGCGCAGGTTCGATCCCCGGCCGCCGGTGAGGGTTCCACATGGTGTGCAGACCTCTCCTGCCGCCTGCTGCTCGCCCCAGCAGTGTACTTTGGTCCTTCTGCCTGCTCTGCTGCCCACTCTGGCTCTGGTGAATTCTCTCACCCTTCCGCGCTTCTGACTGTACCCAGTGTTTGTATAAATAAATAAATAAATCTTTAAAAAAAAATTAACCCATTATAGCAGTATTATTTCAGGGAAGAACAGTCTTGTAAGGAATCATATAAAGTTCAGATTATCTCTGATGACAGTGGCAACCTCTTTTTCATTCAACTGGTGACATACAGAAAATTATGAGTGGAATTCAAATTAGGAGTAACAAATATAGGCACCCTTCCAAATTAAAAGGTTTTATGTCAAACCACATTTAAAGCAACATTACTAAATAGTACAGCTAATATGAATACACGGCAACAGCTCAAACATTATGCCTTTATACATCTTTCTGCTTTTCAACTCAATTGTATCTCATGATTAAAATACCAAGTCATTTTTCTATAATGAGTAGAAATGAGTCATAATAGCATCTTGAAAATTTCAGCTGCATATAGGCTACTGTCAGAAATTTCTTAGGCAAAGCTTTTGGGAGACTCTCTTGCATTTCATTGTCACAAAATCCATTATACCAAAACGGATCTCAGTCTGCCTGAGAACATCTATCTGAGGATTATAATTTTGTCATAAAAATTTACTCTCACATGAACGTAGCATAAAAGGTCTCAGTCCAGAAAATAGGAATTGAAATGGATATATTATCACATGAACTGCTTTTTTGCTCACTTATCCTTCAATTACAAGCCTTAAGTTCACTGGTGTCAAGAGAGGTTAAACCAGAAAAACGTAAAACAATTTTTGAAATATGTGAGGGAAATTTGACACTTAATGTTCCAAATGCATTATTATTGCCATGGTATTGCTGAAGTGTGCTATTGATTCATTTTACATTGTGGATTAAAGGCTTAAAAGACTGCTCATGAAACAAAGAAAAATCCATATGTATCATTTCACTTATAACATAAATTGCAAGAATTTTTATTTCTTTTCTTATGTTAAAAGTCTCTAATTTCTTTGGGAAAAATCTCTGCTCTGCAGAACTTGATTTTCAAGAGGTAATTAAATTTTAATGGAACAAAAAGGGGGGTAAGAAGGCAAAGTTCTAAGAGTTGCAATTATTCTGGCAAAAATATAAAAGCATATAAAAATAACATTTGCATGACACTGGATAATTTGAAAATTGCCCTTGCATTGATATATACATTTGATCATTACAATTCTGTGAAACTGGTTCAAAATACTTAAGAAATTCACATGTATATAAAGATGCAACTGAAACTTTATCTTCATACTTCAAAATTCAAATTCTTTTCATTACACCATATTGTCCAATGATCATCACTTCTCTAGAAGGCAAAGAGAAAAAGAGGTTATCCAACCGGTGTTTGTAATTCCCCAACTTGCTAAAGTTATATTATAACTACTCATCAGATGCTTCTCTGGTTGTTCTGAACCAGGGATTCTTATACTTGAAAGTGCATCATAATCACCTGGGGAGCTTATTAAAGGATACATTGATTGACCCCTTCCTAGTAGTTTCTGAAACAATAGGTCTGGGGTGAAGCACAAAAATTTTCATTTTTAATAAGTTCTAAGGTAATGCTAATGCTGCTGGTCAAAGAACCACATTTTGAGACTCATTGACAAAAAACAATTTTAAATTTCCTTTCTATTTATCAGTAACTTTTAAAATAATTTTAGTGGTATCATCTTCAATTAAAATTATAGACAAATCAAATAGATGAAATAGGAATATTTCCAATTCCTTTCTTATTGTCCATAAAAATGTTTGGAAATAGCAAAACCCAGTGTTGGTACACAGATTTACATATTTCAAATTAATTATGCATCAAAATAACATAAATATATCCATAAATAAGTAAGTATAAAAATAAAGAATTCTTGCTTTAAAATTTTGTTGATTCTATGGATTTTAAGATAACTGTCATTAATTTATTTTTACCGCCAATATTTTACTTGTCAATTTGTTGCATATTTAAATATTTTAACATTTTATATTAAATATCATATCCAAATCCATTTTTAGAACCAAAAAATGTGATTTCTGCTAAGGCTTAGGTTCACTTTGGCGATATCCAACTGAGAATCTCTGGTTTGGAAACCATTGTAAAATTCCTTTGACAGTGAGCAGTATTTTTCTTAATAGTAAACTGTGCAAATTCTGTGAGAATTATTTTCAGAAGTATTTTTTGGAGTTAAGAGCATTTGTTTCATGAAGACTAAGGGAAGAATTCCAGCTGATACGGTTCTTTGCCTGTCAGATAAAATGTTCAGACAGGGTAATGGGATAATCTGAGGACTTTCTTATGTTCAGGCTTCCCTGATGTTGCAACTTGACAAAGTTCAATTGTATCTGCTCCTATTAATTTTTACAAGTCAGGAAACTGAAGAAAGATAAGGAGCATGTCTGGTCCTTATTGCAGAAGTCTATGAAGAATCAAGAAGAAAAGGAATAAAATCGGATTTCCTGACTTCCTTCCCCAAATTTCCAGCTTTACCAGGATTATTTATTCTACCTCTAGGCTTCAAATTAACATTGCTATCCATTTTATTTGGTCTATAAAAAGCAAGTGTTTGGCTGAGTTGTATTTCCTCCAATCTTGAACCAGGACAGCCTCATGATTCTGGTTTATCAGTATTTTTTATTAAAATCACCTTGGGGAGATTAAAGACCTTTTTATTATTTTATCTTATTCTAAACCAAATATGTTTCTGATGCACATTTAAAAGGCTAAATAAGAACCCAGGAACATTTGAACATACAACACAGGAAATGGAGCCCACAGGACTGAGTCTCTCAAAGGCAGCTTTGAATAGAAGCTTCACCCATTCAGTAGCTGTGGTGCATTACCCCATCTGTGAAATCCACTTACTGGTGCCAACATCATGAGAGTATTGTGAGGATTGAAAAATAAACATAGAGTTTAAAGAAGAAAAAAGGAATAAAATTGGATTTCCTTATCCCCTTCCCCAGAACAACTGATCTTGTTTTCTCAGAAGTAACAGACTTCCAGAATTTTTCAGGGCAGGAGATTTTCAGGCTTAAACCAAGACAATCCTGGCAAAATTGGGAAGACTGGGCACTGAGTTGCACTGAAAAGCATTGTAAACAAAAATAAATAAATATTAGGAGTCCTTTCTATTTTCTTCTAATTTTCTCGAAACTATTTTCACCAGATAAAATAAATTTGTATTAATATTATCAGTAGCTATCAGTTTGCTGTTACATGTTAACTCCTTCTTATTGATTATAGTCAGTTATTCTTTATATGAACCCTTAGAACTAAATGCCATTTAATCACTCCCATTTTGATGGATGGCAAGACAAAGGCAAAAAGCAACCAAATGCCCAACCCTTCCTCACAGTGCTAGTTAGTGGCAAGACAGGCATTCAAACTCAAGCAGTCATCTATACACTAAACTCTTTCTACTCCGAGTGGTCCTCAGACCAGTAGCCTCAGACTCAGTTGGGATCCTGTTCAAAACACAAAATCTCATCACCACATCCACCTCAGAATAACATCCATAGTCTGTGCTAAAACAATATGCTACAATAACTGAGATGCTTATAGGTGGGAAGAAATTAGAATCTTGAGCTTCAGATAACATTAGCAAATTCTCACTTCATGCCCCTAATTTGAGAACTCACAAATCTGAAAATCAGATCCTCTAAAAGCCACAGAGACACGTGGTGAAGGAAACTAAGTTGAACTGAAATGCTATTAAGTAGCTCTAGAAGTAGAGTATACTAAGTAAACTTGAAATGGAAATAAACCCAAATAACATTTACTTAAAGCACAGGTATAGGGTTTTTTTTTTTCCTTTCAAAATATACCTACTTAAACCATAACTGAAACTACATCTTTTTCCCTAATACAAATGCATCAAGAAGCAAGGAGGACAGAAATTAAAATATATAAGCATTTTGAAAAGAACTTTGAGCTGATCTACTTTTTGTGCTGCTTAAGTTCTTAACTTTTAGCACAAAACTGAAAATTGGTGTGAAATTCATAACTAGGACCCTTGTTTATGTTTATCCTGGATTTAGAGTTTTGAATATAAATATAAATTAACAGGTATTTAATGTTCTTTCCAAAAAACAGGGTCTTAATGATAGTCTGTGAAGCACTCTTACCAAAAGCTGAAAGCACAGCAATAAAACCTCATTCTGGGCTAAAACCAGACACACAAAGTCAGAAGTGATGAAGTCATTATCGTTTGCTAGATTAAAAACACTCAGTTTCAATAACAACTCAGACCCAGTTCAGAGTAACAGCTTCAGTCTATCAGAGTAAATATTTTATGTGCCAAAATATGTTGGGTACACAGTCTGTACCAAATTATGTGTTTAATTAGCTGCATTTCATCAGATGCCTTTATACCAAAGATATCTCTTCTACACAACATATTTTCCCTATAAAGTGCATAAAATAATCACTAGAAATAACTGCGTTTAAGAAATAAGACAATAATTCCACCCTCAAAATTCCTTAGTTTAAATCTAAGGATTTTTCTCATACTCTTTCTTTTTTTTAATACAACATAAATATCTCATTCCTTCATTAAATTCAGATTGTATTTCTAAGTCTTTAGATTCAGGTATTACAACTGACATATTAGGCAGTACTAGAACAGAACTGACATTTTTAGCACTCCATTCTAGGTACTTTATTTCATGATTTTATTTCATCTCCAAGCAGTGCTAAAGCCAGGTATGACTACACACTGTTTTAGGAAACAAAATCGAAGAGAATCACCAGTGATTTTCACTATAGGGGCAGCCTTACAGCTTAAACCCAGGTCTGAGATATAAGTATAATGTCTTCCAAAAGTGACCATAAGAGCTTGTGTTAGATCACTCAAAGCCTCTGGACCCTAAGTAAACTGTTCCCTGCCTAACAAAATATAGACTCACAATTACAAAAATATGAGGTAAGGGGATAGCTTTGCAGTTCTTCAAATATATGTTACCAGACCACACCCATCACCAAAGCGCCCATAGTTCTCCAACATAGTCCAATGTTCCATTCCCATACTAGTTGAATAGTTGTGGTGAACGTGGACATTTTTGTCTTACACCTGATCTAAGAGGAAAAGCTTTCTATTTTTCACCATTGTGTAGGACGTCAGCACTGGGTTTGCATATATAACCTTTATTGTGTTGAGGTGTGTTCCTTCCATCCCCTTTAATTGAGAGTTTTCATCATAAGCATGTGCTAAATCTTGTCAAATGCCTTCTCTGCATCTATCAATACGATCATGGGATTTTTATCTTTAACGAAAGGATGACTTACTGTTTCTCCCAGCCACCCATGCAGCCCAAGCTTCATCCTACTACAGCCTACAGGAAAGCAAATGGTCATGTCTCTTTCCTAATGATGAATAAGAGGGAGTCATGACTCCACAAGGTGCCAGTTCCCCCAGCAGCTATTCAGCTTCATCCAAAAGACATGGGCAGTTATTTCCCCAGTAAGTTCCAGCACAAGCGATACAATGGCTTGGACCCAAATGCATGACCACAGTATGTCTGGCTATATCAGAGAATAAGCCACCAGGTTCTCCCTATTATGGGCTCCACTGCATCCATTGCTCTTATTCAGAGTTGCCAGGCATTGAGAAACTGAGCCTCCCATACACGAGTCAAGGGCACTCCAAGAACACTGTTAACGCCAGTCACCCATCTTCTCTGCAAATATAGAATTTAGATTTATATTCAAACATCAATCCCATATGCATGTTGCTGCTGTTAAGGTCTACAAGCTCCAAAATAATTTAACAGAAAATCTGGTGACAAAGGAAGAATAAGACCACTTTTTAAAATGGTATTTGGCTAGAGGTCTCAGACTTCAATAAGAATATGTCCTAGATTCCCTTATTGAGTTCTCCCCTTACTCAATTGTTTCCAGATTTTGAGTGCCTGATTTTGGTAAAAAGCCCATTGTGTAGGGTTACCTTTGAGCATGCATCTAATTTTTGGAACTCAGCACTGTTACATGAACTTCTTTTTTATTCCTCCATAGCACCTAACATATTTGTGACACAGGCTGATTCTGGCAGGCTGCTTCAGCTGAGCCTCCTGGGGTGGCAATGTCTAGGTGGGGCAACCACAATTCAGAATTTCATGTGCAAAAGTGAGGAAGAATGAACAGGTTTCTGCCAAATGAACAGATGTCTGCCAGACTCGCTAAGGTCTGACTTCTATACAAGATTGCCAAGTTATTAATTTACGATGTGCTGATAGGGGTTTGAAGTGAATTGTAGTATAGAGTAAATAAATAGGACAGACCCGGATTTCATCCCAAATAGTTGTTTAAAAGGGAGAAATACAAACAAACTTGCTGAGTAAGTGTCATAAGTTCATGCTCTGGCAAATGACATGGGAAAAAAACAAAACCAGCGTAGTGTTCCCCAGTAACCATCTCCAGTCTTCATTGTTTTTTATGCAAAATAATAAGGATGTCTCTGCTTTTCTACCATAGGGAAGCCTAGAAATTGTAGGACACTTACTGTCCCCAAAGATGATGTTAATGTCTTTGTGGGTCACTTGCTTCTAGAGATCACTCTCTAAATATGGTTTCTCAGTACCCATATTTTGTCGTAGCTTCTGCTTCCAGAAAGAGTCAGAATAATAGGAAAATGATGGTAGGAAATGACCAAATTATCCAGAAGAGATAAAAGAGGCTGTGTGAATAATTCACATACCATCTAGGATTATTGTTAAGACCCTAATTATGAATTTGTCAGAAACTTTTTGTTGAATATGTACAGAAGTTACTTAATTCCCAGAAACGTGATACAATTGAGGAAATTAATAATGGTTTATTGATAAATGTATTTAGTCAAATTGAAAATGCTAAAAAACTCACTGTTAAAAATGCTAAAGAGATCATAATCATGACTCAAGTCATAAAAAGCAGCCTAAACCTGTAAAGCTATGCAGAATTACCACAGAATTGCCAATAACAGTGTCATTATATTTAAATTTTTAATAGATTTTATTTTTTGTACCAGTTTTTAGGTTCGTAACAAAACTGAACAGAAAGAACACAGTGCTCCCAAATGCCCCCACCCACCCCACTGCACTCACACATAGCTCTCCCAACACCACCACCTCACACCAGGGTTGTACCTTTATCACAATCAGTGTGCCCACATAGACACAACTCTATCACCCAAAGTCCATTAGGGTTCACTCTTCTTATACATTCCTTGGGTTTCTTGTCTATTTTTTTTTAAGATTTATTTATTTATTTATACAAGCACTGGGTACAGTCAGAAGCGCGGGAGGGTGAGAGAATCCACCAGAGCCAGAGCAGGGAGCAGAGCAGGCAGAAGAACCGAAGTACACTGCTGAGGGGAGCAGCGGGCGGCAGGAGAGGTCTGCGCGCCATGTGGGACCCTCCTGGGGAGGCCGGGGAGCAGCCGGGGATCAAACCGGCCGCTGCTGAGGGTGCTGGCAGCTTCGCAACCCAACACTCAACCGCTGCACCACCGGGGAGGCCCTCTTGTCTAATTTTAAAATTACAAAATGGTATACAAAACTGAGCTCTTCCACCAAGATGTTATAGTATGTGCTAAAAAAAAAAAAAAAAAAAAAAAAAAAAAAAACAGATGGACTGACATTGAGCTAACTGAAAATCTTTGGAATAGATATGGAGGAACCTTACTCTATCCAACAATTCAGTTAGTCCCTTGTGCACACGGGAAAATGTATTAAGATGGAAAAAGAATACTCAGTGAAATAAGCCAGAAAGAAAAAGAAAAATACTGGATGGTCTCACTCATAGCAGGAATTTAGAAAACCTAAATAAGGGACCAGAAAAAAGAATAACTATAATAAAGAAAAAATCAAAATCAACAAGCAACTATAAACCAGAGACACACTACAGCGGTGGGGAGAGGGGTTCGAGGAAAGGAGGGATTAAGGTCAAAATAAGGGGGGTGAGAATTGGACAGGGAATATAACCAAAATGAAAATGCATACATTGTGCAAAAATGAAAAATGATGTAAAAATTTTATAAAATAAAATATATTTTAAAAAAAGATGGAAAAAGAGTAACTTCGAGGTCATTCCCTGGGTGTCATAAGACTGAGTCATTGCAACTCCTCATGCTTTGAGTCCACAAAACATTTAAGGACTCTTTGAGAATAGACTATGAGATGATACAAAATCAAAATAACTCCAGCCAAACTGGCAGAATAGTTGTTAGCAATTTGGAGATAATGATAGAGCACTCTTAAGAAATGATCCATCACAATGTCTCTGGTGCCTCCCAATAAGTGAAAAAATAAACACACTGAGGCCTCTAAGTGGAAAAAATAATTCACAAGAGGAAAATTCAGAATGTAAGTTATTTTAGAAATAATAGCATATTTATTGGGTTTACATTTAATTTCTTTCAAAATTTGTCTAAATAAGTTTAACACTTTTCCTCTTTATTTTATCAAATTTGGTCTTACATATCCTATAGGTTTCAGGTATACTGCATTATAGCTCTACATCTGTTTACACTACATCATGACACCACCAAACTAGACCAAGAGTCTAGTTCCCATTCACCACAATACAATTGGCCCCCTTGACCCAATTTA
This sequence comes from Talpa europaea, assembly GCF_964194135.1. Classification (NCBI taxonomy): domain Eukaryota; kingdom Metazoa; phylum Chordata; class Mammalia; order Eulipotyphla; family Talpidae; genus Talpa; species Talpa europaea. Next base: position 59,845,688 of record NC_140070.1, read on the forward strand.
CCTGTATACCTTCTTCCTTCCACTCTGGTATCCACCATTTGTTCTTATAATCTAGAGCTTGCTTTTGTTTTGTTTGTTCATTTTGTTCCTTTATCTTTCACATATCAGTGAAATCATAATGTTTTTCTCCCTCCATCTATCTGCCTTATTTCACTTAGCATAATAGCCTCTAGGCCCATCTATGTTATTGCAAATGGCAAGATTTCTCCATTTTTTTATAGCTAAGTAATGTGCCATAGTTATATATATACCACATATTCTTTATCCATTAAAAGAGCCCTTTTTTAAGTACTGAATAAATATCTAGGGATAAAAAAATCACAATTGTAATTGTTGCCTTTGTTTTCTTCTTTGACACATATGATAGTATTTTAATTCAATAAACTATGACAAGTACTTACAAAGTTATGGGAGTGTCTGGGGAAACAAAGGTCAGGGAAAACTGGCATTCAGGAGTCAGAATCCCAGAAAAATCTCTGCCAACAATCTCAGTCTCTGGCATCTCTCATCAAGTATTTCACTAAATCATGTTCAAAAATCAGAGTAAATTGCATGATCACCATTTGCCACTTATCTGCCCACCGGCTAGCAGAGAATTATAACTTCTAATTTTCCAATTTTGCTAGCTCAAATAAGTTTTCCTCATGAACAGAATCTGACCCAGAACTCTGTTGGGTCAAGAATCCTAAGAAATAAGGCCTCCCTGCTGGTGCAATGGGTTGAGCCTCAGCATTTTGAAGCTCTCCACAGCCACTGTAGCCTGAGTTCGATCCCCGGCCAGGGAGGTGACACCCATGGCACAGCAGACCTCTCCTGTCATGCCCACAGTTCCCCTCAGCAGTGTATTTCAGTTGATCTGCCTGTTCTGCTCCCCACTCTGTCTCTGGTGAATCCTCTCACCCCTGTACCTTTGGCCTGTACCCCAGCTCTTATATGCATAAATAAATTAATAAATCTTTAAAAAAAAAAAAGATTTAAAAAAAATCCTAAGAAATGGTGTTCCTAAGAACTATGTACTGAATTGTGTGGCCTAACCCCAAATTCATGTGTTGTAGTTCTAACAACCAATGTGATGCTATTACGTGACATCATAGCACTGAGCCACTCAGATGCACTTATAAGATCAGATACCAGAGATCTTGTTCCCTCTCTGCCATGTGGGGACACAGCATGAAGCAGTAATTATGCAGTGAACTCTCACCAGAATCCCACCATGCTGACATCCTAACCTCGGGCCCCAGCCTCCATATCTTTGAGAAATAAATCTTTGTTGTTAAAGTCAGCTACTCTATGGTATTCATAGCAACCCTACATGACCAATACTCTAGACTTCTCCCCTAAAATCAGTGCAATCACTACCTTTAATATAATACAGGGGATGGGGATGATGCTAAGTTAACAGCAGACAATCTGCATAACTGCTTTGAAGATTATAATACACAGAAATACTGTTCTCAATTCTTCACTCACTCCTTAATAAAGTCACTCATCCACACTGTTACTCATGTGACACTACAGTGCTCCCACTGTGGGCAGAGTACAAATTCCAGCCTACTGAACTTGACTATGTGATTCATATGGGAAGAGGGAATGTTAGCAGATGTAATGAAAGCAGAGATTTTACGTGTGTGTATAGACTGGTTTGCCCACTTACATATCTGTGGTCTGCAAGAGAACAGAAAGCTCCCAGATAACTGCTGGCATTATAAAACAGATGGGAACCCTCAGCCTAGAATACAGGTGAGGCACAGACAACCCAGATGTGTAAAACAGGAAATAGTATTTATTATTATAAACTTCCAAGATTTGACATTGTTGTGCAGCAAAAATTAATACAAGGATTAGACATATAGTAACTAAAAACAGTGCTTGACACATGTTAACCATAATTATTTCAGAATCTTGTAAATTATAATGCATTATAAAAATGTAAGAAACATTCAGAGATTATGTTGAAAGATAATAAAAGATTAAAATAGTAAGCTTTTAATATGTAAAAAATGCCATGTTTTTGCATTTTTCTACACCAAAGTAAATTAAGTTGAAGCACCAAACATTAGAATTGGCTAGAAGTTTAGTAGCTGTTCTTTGTTAGTCCCCATCCCTCCTTGCAGCCAAGACTATGTAACTATGTAACTCCCAAGACTTACATAGTTCCAACAGAGAGGGACAACCAGACTTTCTGACAACTGAAATGTAACACTGACTTCAAAAATATTATATACCTTTCTGAGACACCAAAGACCTCAAACAGTGAACTCAAACATGTCCTCTACACTGCCAGAATCTAAGGGAGTAAATGTCACCCATTGTCTTAAATTATATTTATATTCCTAATTACTTAAATTAGAATTAGAATTAAAGGATTTTACAGGGCTATTTGGAAGTAATAGTGGTTTAAAAAAAAGAGAGATGGTCTATCACCATTTTAATTTAATGTATCCTTTAAAAATGTAATCAGAGTAGTGTAAAAAAGACAGAAGAGGATTTGTCTTAAGTGATATACAAGTTTGTGCATATGCAATTAAGTATACTTCAGAATAAGTGTATCTAAAACCATTCAAACAATAGCATCATTCTTTGAAGGGCAATTTGGCAATACTTATCTAGAGCCATAAAGTGCTTACATCCATGGACCCTATAATCTCATTCTTAAAATAAATCTAAACCAATATATCAAAAGAAAAAAAAGATATTTCTATAGATGTATACTGATCCAAAATAGTGAAAAGTAAAAGTAGTACAAACATTCTATAAGAGAGCTCTGGTAAGCTACATGTATATTAGAATATTGTGCAATGTATATTAATATACAGAATATAAATATATGTAACTATAAATGCACGTTATATATAACTTATAAATGCATATTATATTATTATAAATATGAATTACATATAATATAAATATATAATAAGACACAATACTAAAATGAAAACTGTAAAATCATAACATAAAAATAACAAATCAAATGATGTACTTTGAAATAAAGTGAAAAAAAACTTGCAGAATAAAAATATGGTTGTGTGTGTATAAAAATGTGCACATGCACCTCAAAGACATCTTTACAGACACATCACCCAAAGCAGTGATAGTGAAGGCAAAGATAAACAGCTGGGACTACATCAAATTAAAGAGCTTCTGCACAGCAAAGCAACAATAACCAAAACAAAGAGAAACCCCACCGACTGGGAGAAAATTTTTGCACACAACACTAATGATAACAGACTGATCACAAAAATCTACAAAGAGCTGATGAGACTCAACAAAAACAAAGAAAATAATCCAGTCAAAAAATGGGCAGAAGAGCTAAAAAGAAACTTCTCCAAAGAGGAAATGCAAATGGCCAACAGACATATGAAAAAATGTTCAACATCACTTGTAATCAGGGAAATGCAAATCAAAACTACAATGAGATACCATCTCACACCAATGAGAATGGCACATATTAAAAAAACTAGCAACAACAAATGTTGGCGAGGTTGTGGAGAAAAAGGAATGCTCCTGCATTGCTGGTGAGGGTACAAACTGGTCCAACCACAATGGAGAGCTGTGTGGCGATTTCTTGACCTACTAAAGATAGAGCTTCCATATGATCCAGCAATTCCACTCCTAGGTATATACCCAACTGACACAGAAACATTAATTCCAAAGGGCATTAATTCCAAAGGGCATCCCTATGTTCATAGCAGCACTATTTATAATAACTAAGCTTTGGAAACAACCCAAATGCCCAAAAATAGATGACTAGATCAAGAAGATGTGGTACATATACACAATGGAATATTACTCAGCAATCAAAAAAGATAAACACATGCAGTTTGCAGCAACATGGATGGAGCTAGAAGGGTTCATTCTCAGTGAAATAAGTCAGAAAGAAAAAGAAAAATACCGGATGGTCCCACTCATAGCAGGAATCTAGAAAACCTAAATATGGACCAGGATAAAGAATAACTATAAGAAAGAAAAAAATCAAAATCAACAAACAACTATGAACCAGAGACACTCTTTGGGGGGGAGGGGAAAGGAGGGATTGGGGTCAAAATGGGGTTGCAATTGTATGGGGAATATAAAAATAAAAAAATAATAATAATGCTACCCAAAATAGGAAATAGAACTATTAAAAAAAAGAAAAAGAAAGAAACAAGGGTTGCCCAGAATGTGGAAATAAATGAACTTTCACATAGCGTTGGGAATGTAGACAGGTACAGACTCTGTGGAAAACAATATGAAGGTTCCTCAAAATATTAGAAACAGATCTACCATATGACCCAGCAATTCCATTCTTAGGCATCTACCTGACAAATGCAAAAACACTAATTTGAAGGGATACATGTAGCCCTATGTTCACCGCAGTAATACCGATGATACCCAAGCTGTGGAAACAACCTATGTGCACAACAACAGATAAGTGGATAAATAAGATGTAGTATATATACACAACAGAATATTACTTAGCTCTAAAAAGTGGTGGAACTTTGTTATTTGTGACAACATGGATGAAACTGGAGGAGATAATATTAAGTGAAGTAAGTCAGGAGAAAGGTAAATACCGGATGATTTCAGTCTTATGTGGTCCATAGAGAAAGCAACCAAAGGAAGTACTGCTGCTTCCGCTGCCTCTCAGAAGACTCCGAACAAAGCAAACCCTAGAAATCTGAATGTAGAATTGAGAATACCAGAGGGGAAGGGTGGAGGCAGGGGGCAAGGTGAGGGTGGAGGCCCAATGGACTGGGTTGGAGGACAACAACAGGTGCCTTGATGGTGGGCATGGTGTGGTAACATACAGCTAATGAGGTGTGAACCTATACCTCGAAATCATATACAATGTTGTAATCAATGTTACCTCAAAAAAATCAATATTATAAATTTTTAAATATAAATGAATAAATAAAATAAACAAATTATCTCAACGTAATAAAAGAAAAAATACAGTCTTTAAAAGGACAAGATTGCCATTCAGAAAAGAAGGAAAGATCAAGGAAATGAGAAGTATACAGAGGAGAGGCTCACCACGTAGGTAGGTACCCAAGAAAGAGATATCAGGCAACAGTGACAACTATGACCCCTCCCCGGAGTCTGTGTTCCAAGCTACACAGGCTTGCAGTCCTGAAGAGGAGGGCAGCGACAGAGGCTCCGTGCACAGCATTTACAGGGAAAGAGGGCAACATATGGCTGGGAGCCTGGTGTCCCCCATCCCTTCACTGCCCCAGCTCAGGGATACCATGCCTGGGGTCCTTCCTTCCCTTCTCCCTCCCAGCTCACTATCTGGTATAGAAAAGAGAAACTTGATTAGTCTTTTTCCTGGTCTCTTGGATTCTTGGGAGCTTTACTATTATGTGTCTTGCTGTATTTTTCCTTTCATCATGGAAGTTGGGTGTTCTTCTTGCTTCTTGTATGTCTATTTTCCGCTCCTTCTTCATGTTGATTAGGGAGGGCCGGGGAGAGGAAGAACTAGAGTCAAAATAAGGGGGGGGGTGCAATCGTATGGGGAATATAACCAAAATGAAAATGCATACATTGTACAAAGATGAAAAATGATGTAAGAATTATATAAAATAAAATATTTAAAAAAAGAGAAAAGAGAAACTTGAGCTACATTGCCACCTACTGAAAAAGAAAGGCACCTACTTACTCTTATATAAGCCAAATGTGCAGCCAGAGGAGCATCAAGTAATAGGAAGAAGAAGAAAAATACCGGATGGTCTCACTCATAGCAGGAATTTAGAAAACCTAAATAAGGGACCAGGGAAAAGACTAATTGTAATAAAGTAAAAATCAAAATCAACAAGCAACTATAGACCAGAGACACACACAGAAGACGGGGGGGGGGGGTGGAGAAGAGGAATTAGGGTCAGAATAATGGGGGTGGGAATTGTATGGGGAATATAACCAAAATGAAAATGCATACATTGTGCAAAAATGAAAAATGATGTAAGAATTATATAAAATAAAATAATTAAAAAATAATAATTATAGGAAGAGCCAAAGCAACATGGCATTACTAAAAGAGAACAATAAATCTCCAGAAATCAAAAAGACACAGAATTTTTATCATCTAATGAACAGAGAATGTGAATGTGTATACACTAGCAGTATGTTGAAAGTCGGGTTTTCCTAAGGAATGTGAGAACACACTGAAACAGTATTTCTCAACATGTAATCCATAGAGCTGGCCTGTGAATTGCTTATTAGTTCTTGACTGGAGACTTTACCAACTGTGTCACTAACCACACTGCTTAGTGCAGCTGACATGATTTTACATAAAGACTTTCTCGATCGGACATGAGGACCTTATTCTCACTGTGAATCAGTAACAAACAAGTCCCAGATGAACATTCTGGGTAAATAAAGCAATAAATTTAAAAGGGGGAGAGAGAGATGAAGTGGGTGAAATGAATATAAATAGAGGAAAAAAACAAAAATAGTAGGTTGAGATATCTAAGACTGGTTCAAATGTATTAATAATTAGTATAAATTAACATGGATTAAATACATAGTTTTTCATTACTGATCTTTGATCACACTTGAGAGTGATGCTGAGAGAAGAAAATTTGAGGATTAAACCCCAGTTTACTACCTGGATCTTCAGACTGCAGCTCAGGAAGGATCTGTAGTAGGTCTACACACTGCTAGTGGGGATGCTAAATAGTACAACTATTTTGGAAAAGAATTTAGTATTCTCTAGTTGAAGACTTACATAGCTATAGTTTAGAAACTCCAGTTCTGGATATGCAGCAAGAGAAACTCGAGCATGTGCATGAGACACATGTAAAAGCTTGTTCACAGCAGCATAGTCTGCAAAAACTGGAAACACCACAAATGTCAATCCACAGGTAAGTGGATGAAAAAACCATGGCATAGACACACAGCAATCAGAACTAACAACCACACAGGGACCCCCTGCCACTAGAAAGACTCCAAACAATGTAATAGTAATGCAGAAAAAGAAAGTCCTTTTTTTTGTCTTTAAGTAATTTTTATAATGAATTTTATTTTTATATTCCCCATACAATTGCAACCCCCTTGTTTTGACCCCAATCCCTCCCCTCCCACCCTCCACCCCCATAGAGTGTCTCTGGTTCATAGTTTTTTATTGATTTTGATTTTCACTTTCTTATAGTTATTCATTTTCCTGGTCCCTTATTTAAGTTTTCTAGATTGCTGCTATGAGTGAGACCATCCGGTATTTTTCTTTTCCTTTCTGGCTTATTTCGCTGAGCATGATCCCTTCCAGTGCCATCCATGTTGCTGCAAATTGCATGTGTTTATCTTTTTTGATTGCTGAGTAATATTCCATGGTATATATGTACCACATCTTCTTGATCCAGTCAACTATTTCTTTTCCCCCAGCAAAAACCGTGGGAATTCTGTGTCCCAACCCATGCCAGCAAAGACTGAGTGAGGAGTGTAGATTTCCACCCTCTTCCCCTCTTCAGGCTATAACAAGGAACCCAAACCACCCACAGGTTGGTGTCCAAAATGGTCAACAAAGGAGTCAAAACTTTCATCTCTACTTGAGGTAATGTGGTCCTGCAGCAGGTTCAATAGTCAATGTGGGAAACCTACTTTCCCCTCTGACCTGGTCATCACTGGGGGGCCCTCCCTATCTCTGCTGAGGAGGACTTTCACCGCTGCCCAGCAGTAACCAGGCCACTCCTGTCACCATGGTGCCATGATGGGAACCATATGAGGGGCAGTAAAAGTTACTTGTGTCCCTCTCTATGGGGTTCCAGTGAGGAGCTAATTCTCCCAATCCTATTTTTATTTCCTCTCAGGCACAGGGAAAATTTACATTCTCTCAATGTCCTTGCATCTAAGTATTTTGCTGGTGGATGGAGCTCCAGCTGCTGGTATTGTAAAGTACAACCCTTTCAGAACTGGCCATTAAACAGCTTTCACTATCTACCACCAATTTTGTTCTCCGTCCCTATGGCTATAAGGAGGTGGCAGAGCTGTACACTTACAGAGCCTAGAAAAAAAGAGCAGACTGCCTGGAGATGAACCTTCCAGAAGAGCCTGCCCATCAGTATCTGGACATCACAAGAGCTAGAAAGAACCCTTTGCTGGATAAAACCACTGTGAATTTTGCATGTTTATTTATTACTACAACACAATCCAGTCTGCTATGACTAATACAGATGCTTTATAAGATCCTTTAAAAGGGAGTGGGAACTCACAGAAGTGAAAGCTAGAACTGGCAATTAATTGTCAAAATCTGGGAGAAATGGCCGCTATTTGCAAAGCCCTCAGTATTGGATTGAGAAATATAATTGGTAACCCATGAATGTGTTGGCACTGGGTTGCAGAAAACCCGATGGCTAAAAAGAAGGGAGAAAGATGTTTTGCCCCTCCCCACTGTCTGCCCTGGCTCAGAAACACAAAGACACTGCCAACCAAAAAAATGGAACAATTTGGCTATTACAAGTAACATTCCAAATAGTCACTCTAGCCCTCCTCTTTCACTTCTATTCCAACAGATTTATTTTAAGTAAAAGAACATTATAAATAATTTGAAACTCCCTTTGTAACCTTCCCAAATCCTTCATCTTTTGTTAGTCCTCTGCTTTGAGTTATTTCTGTCCATATTTTTATGCTTTCCTACATGTGTAAATTCTATGCTTTTCAAAGCAATAGATGATAGGAGGTGTCTTAAAAGATTTACCTAAATACTAGCCTATCCTATGGATCCTCCTGCAACTTTTTTCACTTGATACTATATTTTCTATATTTTTATTCATATTGATATTTACTTGTATTTATTTTAACTGCTATACATACTGAACATACAATTTTTTTTAACTTGATAAATATTTATTTCTGGTTATATACAACGATGGAAATATACAACCATGGGGAGTATCACTTCGGTTGTTTTCAGCAGAAGGATTTCCTCATAGTGAATGTACATTTTTTTCTAAAATAAACTCCCCCCACTTAAAAAGAAATATTTCGATCAGAATCTTATCCAATGCAAAACTGTCTTCTTAAAACTCAAGGCTTGACCCTTTAGTGAGTGAAATCAATTTACCTGGAAAAGATGTAGCGTGTGCGAGGGGGCGCTGGTGCCGATGGCAGCATGGAATAAGTTCATTTGGGTTAAATGTGTGCTGGGGTGAGAAGGGAGATGCATTTCTTGTCTGATTTGTGGTTTAAAAAAAATTCCCATTATTCAAAGCCCCATGTTAGAGGCACCTGGTTGGGTGTGGCTGGAACCTGCTGCTGTTATTTGTGATGAAGAGAGCAAAGGCAGCCCTTCTCTGATGCACCGTATTTCAAAAGATCTGTTTTTTTTTTTTTAAAGATTTGTTTTACTTATTTATGCATACAAGAGCTGGGGTGTAGGCCGGAGGTGTGGGGGGGGTGGCGGTGAGAGGATTCACCAGAGCCAGAGTGGGGAACAGAACAGGCAGATCCACTGAAACACACTGCTGAGGGGAGCAGTGGGCGAGACAGGAGAGGTCCGCTGCGCCATGTGGGTCACTTCCCTGGCCAGGGATCGAATTCGTGTCACAGTGGCTGCTGATAGCTTGATCGTGCTGAGACCCAACCCCTGCATCACCTGTCGTGTGTGTGTGTGTGTGTGTGTGTGTGTGTGTGTGTGTGTGTGTAGGGCAACTGCCTTATATAAAAACATCATTCTAGAACAAGGTTTCTGAATCTTCGCACTATAAACATTCTGGCCAGATAACTCTCTGCAGGGCAGCTGTCCTGTGGCTTTAAGATATTTTGCCTCTCCCCATTCAACGCCAGTAGCATATGGGTGAATAACATCTGTTCACACCCCCACCAGTTCTGATCAGCTGGAGACAAAATGTCCCTGGATTACCAACTGTCCCTGCAGGGTGGAGGGTGGGGATGGCCCTGGTGGAGAACCACTGGTCTAAACCACAATGGCCTTGCTCCCACCACCAGTGTCCATCCAGGTTTAAAGCAAGACCAGCCCCAGTCCAGCCCAGTTCTACCTGATGAGCTGGCGTCTGTGCCCTCTAAAGCTCCCATCAGTTACAGAATCAACATCAGATGCCTAAGTCCTTTCAGGAGTTTGGGGCGCACGGTGCTGCCCTGCTAGGGGCTCTTGGAATGAGTCTGGGCACGTCCCTTATCTCTCTGGCATCTGGGATACACCTGTTCTAGCCACATCAACAGGGAACTGGGTGGTGCAGGGATGAGTTAATAGACAGGACAGATCTTTGGAGAGTTAAAAGCCCTCTTCAAAGGTGAGTGATTATACGTTGAAGGCTCGATCAGGGGGTACATCAGCGACATCAGCCTGAGCTCTTCTCACCATCTATGCCTGGAATGCGTTCCGAAGGGATGCCAGGGCCTGCCCAGCCCAGAGGCAGGGAGCATGGGGCTGAGACTGCAGACTTTGTCACTGCTGCTCCCATTGAAAAGGCTGTCTGGGGCTTTCTGGGTGGAGGGTGACGTCCTGTTCCACTCTGGCTTGGCTTGGTTATCCAGTTTCTAGTCTCCTTTCCTCTCAATCATTCTACTGGTGTTGGATGTTACCTTGATTCAACTGGTTAGAAAATTCTGCCAAAGGCCTCCCCGCTCCCGGGGGTCCCGGTTTTACTGTCCATAGTTACCTCGGCGGAGTCTCCGTTGCCAGGTGCTCGCCCTGAACATACAATTTTTACCATCCCTCTTTTAATATTTTACAGACATAATTTGGCTATTATTTGTAATACTCCAAAGGAACATTTTACGTATCTAATTATGTGTATTTGTGTTCATTCTCTAGGACAGATGCCTAAGAGTGTAGAGATCTTCTGTTATACTAGATAAAATCTAAGTGCTCTGATTGTGATATACCAATTTACATTACCGCTAGCAGTGTAGGAAATTTTATTCCTTTAATTCTCAACAATATTTAGTATTTTCAGACTTTTAATGAATATGAAATGCTCACCTTAAATAATATCACTTTTTTATTTTCAGGTTTCTGATTTTCAATAAAGTTGAGCAATTTTTCATAAGCTCACTGACCCCTCAGGTCCTTATTCTACTAATCACTTGCTCATACCACCTACCTGTTTTCCAGCTAAGTTTTCTTTCATCTTATTGATTTATAGAAATGTTCTGTAAATTCAGAGTCATAATTCTGGATCAGTTATATGCTTTGACAATAACTTCCTCAGTCTATGGCTTGTCCTTTCATCTTGCCTATGAAATAGTTTGCGATACAAAACTTACATGCCAAATCTATCAGGAAAAAAATTTTTCCTATATGATTTGAATTTTGTGGGTTTATCCCACTGATGTCAGTTCTTTCATTTATAATTTGTCTATACATGCAATATTTCTTGCCCTCTATTCTGTTCTATTGGTCTATATTTTATTCCTATGCCAATCACCTTAACACTTTAATTACTGTGGCTTTATTTAAAATGTTGATATCTGCTAAAAGATATTCCCAGTTCATATGTTAAATTATTATTTTATTCCTATCCTGTTACTCTTCATGTAAGTTTTCTTTTTCTGGTAAATGTTGCCTTCAAAAGAAGACTTTTTGATATTTAGAGGGCAAACAAAATTATTGTTCTATTTCTTTGATCCTTTTACAATCAGTAATACAAAGGCTAAAAATTAATGCATAAAAAAATTTTTAAATAATGATTCATGTATTAATCAAATGGCTGCAGTTAGAAGAGTGTGTAGTCTACATGAGGTTCTTGGTAGGGACATGGGGGGAGGAGGAGGCTGCCTGGTGGGGAATAGTAGATATGATATTACTTTTTTGGAATCCCAGAGATTAGAAACCCATACATAAATCAAAATAATTAAAATGGTCAATATAATGGGTTTCATTGAAGAATATTTTGATGGAGGAAAAGAGGTGAGAACTTATGCTACTCTGCGTTCTATTGACAGCACTTGGATATTGCACACCCTATTGAGCAGAGTTAATTTTTTTTCCTAAGTCAAGAGTATTTCCCATTGCAAAGTAAAATGGATTTCCTTCAATTCTCTGTTGTTCAAAGAATTCAATAGTGTATTAGAGTTCTCCAGAGAAACAGAACCAGTAGAATGTGTGGCGAGAGATTTTTTATTTTAAGAAATTGGCTCATGACATTGTGGAGGCTGACAAGTTCAAAATCTGCAACTTACACAGGCAGCTGGAAACCCAGGGAGAAATGAACATTGCAGTTCAAGTCTAAAGGCAGTCATTTAGCAAAACCCCCTCTTCATCAGGGTAGGTCTCTTTTCTTAAGACCTTCAGCCTATGAGATGAGACCCGTCCATTTTATAAAGAGGCATCTGCTTTACTCAAAGTCTAATGGTTTAAATGTTAATTTCACCTAAAAAAAAAAATCCTCACTGCAACATCCATGTGTGTTTGACCATCTATCTGAGCACCATGGTCTAGCCAAGCTGACACACAAAATTCACTATCACAGATGATCTGAATGAATTTTGTAAAACAAATCAAATTATAATAAAATATCTCAGATCCCTTTCCCTCCTCCTCCCCTGCAGGATATCTCTGGTTTATAATTGTCCATTTGTTTTTGTTGTGTTGTGTTGTGTTTTGTATTGTTGTTATTTTTTTCCCCTGATGTCTTATTTGGGATGAAGAGGAGGGAGGGAGGAGCACAGGGGACTGTGGTGATGGTGCCCGGGTGCATTGGTGAAGGAAATTCTATGGGGACTACACTTGGGGGCGGGGAAGCAAACATTGTTTAAAAATGAACACTGGGGGCCTCCCCGGTGGCACAGCGGTTGAGCGCTGGGTTGCGAAGCTGCCTGCGGCCTCTGCGGCACCGGTTCGATACCCAGCTGCTCCCCGGCCACCGAAGGAGGGTCCCACGTGGCGTGCAGACCTCTCCTGCCGCCCGCTGCTTCCCTCAGCAGTGTACTTCGGTCCTTCTGCCTGCTCTGCTCCCCGCTCTGGCTCTGGTGAATTCTCTCACCCTCCCACGCTTCTGACTGTACCCAGTGCATGTATAAGCAAAGCAAACAAACAAACAAATAAATAAATAAAACATGCTTCTATAAAAAAAAAATGAACACTGATGTAAAAAATATATTAATTTTTTTTTAAAATAAAATATCTTAGGAAGCACTGTCAACAAGAAAAAATGGACACTGAGTGTAACAGGATAAATTCTTTAGCATAGACAAGTTGGAAAAAATAATTTTTAAAAGAACATGCTTTCTGGATATTCTAGATTAAACACAAAAAGGAAGGAAATTGTATTTCATATTTTACACCATTCTGGCATCTTGACACAGAGTTGGTTTTTTGTCTCCTGTGTTCTCAGGGATATCAGAATAGACTCTTCACTCTTTCTGACCTTGCTCAGAGGTCAGAAAGATCATCATTACCAAGATTTTTCTCATTTTTTCAATTTGAAATGAACTCTGTTTGCCTGAAGTCTCATCTGAAAATGTGGACTATGTAAAAATACCATAAAGATTTTTTTATTTATATTACAGATGGAATTTCTGTCCTGCTATTTCAAAGCTAAATAACTACTGAACACAAAGCTAAAATCAACCATCCCATACCCACAAAAAACTCAAATGGAATCAGTTTCCATGTCGTTTGGCAGTTACAGTTGGACTGTGTTATTGGTGGAATATTATCCAAGTGTTGTTTTTTTTTTTCTTCTTTAAAAGAAAATAGTTTCGGGGGGGGGAAATCCAGTGATTCCCTGCTTTACCTGCCAATAGTCTAAACTCTACTGACTCCATCTAAGATGTTGCTAAGTTCTAGACCCGTCAATGGCGAATTAGTCAAACGCCTGCGTGTGTGCGCAGGTGGAAGGAGATGAGCGACACTTCTCAAGTTTCACGGAAGATCAGAGGTTGTTTTCCCCAGACTGCTCTGCCACATGGGTCAGTATTAAACAAGAATTCCCTATATATTTTCAAGTAACTGCCCATGCTAAGGGTTATCTGCCTCCATGGCTCTTCGCCCCACAAATAATATCAGTGGAATTTTTTCAGCCATCACCTTAAACTATATGTGTCGATTCTCACTGATTCACTGTGGACTGGGTTAGGGTTTTTTCCTATCGCTTCCTTATCTTGAAGTTTTTTGTTTTTATTTTCTTTTAAACACATTTCTCCGTCACTATTTTTATTCTCCTAAGGTTTTTAATATTCATATTTTAATTTTACCTTGTTTTGTTTACTTTTTTTGCCACTTTTGTATTTTATTGTGGAACTGAGTTTTTTTTCTGTTATTTTTTAAAAATTTATTTTATTTATACAAGAACCAGGGTACAGGCCAGATGAGCAGGAGGGTGAGAGTATTCACCAGAGACAGAGCAAGGAACAGAACAGGCAGACTGATGAAATACACTGCTGAGGGGAGCAGCCGGGAGACAGGAGAAGTCTGCTTTGCTGTGTGGGTTGCTCCAAGGCCAGAGGGGATGGAACCGGCACTGCAGAGGCTGCGGACAACTTCACAGCGCTGTGCTCAACCACCTGCGCCACCAGGGAGGCCTGAGTTTTTTTTTTTTTTTTTTTTCCTTTTACATCAAATATCCTCAGTGGAAGAGAGGATATTTGCACACAAATATCATAAAAGCACTACAGATTACTTTCACTGGAAACTAACTTTCTACATTAGATATGACTGGATAGGATAGAAGTGATGCAGGATTATAAGACATACTACCACACACAGCTGCAGACTCACACAAACACCTTTCAGAACAAGAGAGAGGAGTGGGCGGTGCTTCTCAGCTGGGCTCAGGACCCTCTGCCCAGGGCCCAAAGAGCAGGGCCGCTGGCCACTCATGAGTCCAGAACACCTGCCTCCGGGTGTTCTCAAGGAGCAGCCTGGTCTTGATGTCTCATCTCGAAGTCTTCCTCTATTGGGGAGCTCCAAACCAGTGTGGAGAAGTTATTTTGCCCCTTTTCAGTTTTGATGTTGCCTTTTAAATTAACTTAAAGTCACAGATTTTTTTAGTAGTTTAATACCAGGTGAATAACCTAATTGCTTTCAAAGAAATGCTCATTGCTAGGTGGCTTTGGTGTATTCTTCAGTTGGTTAAAAGAGAAATGCTTAAGCAGCTCCTTTCAAATGGAAACAGATCTGTTCTTCTTAACCTGAAGCGCCAAAAAAAAAAAAAAAAGAAAGAAAGAAAAGCTATTAATATAAATCACAATATCATTACTGAGCAAGAACGTCTTATGACAGGTGACTAAAGAGAGGCAAGAAAAGCAATTTCAGAATTGTAGAGCAGCTCCTGAGAGCTGAAATTTGGTAACGGAGAGAAAATGGAAGATGGTATACTTTCCATTAGCAAAATTCTTTTATTAATCCTTTATCCCCTCAATTTCTATTTTCTGAACTTTGCTATCACAGATATTAATCTTTTATGGTCCTCTTTTATCTCTTCCACTGTTATATTTTTAAATTTCAATTCTTTATATCTTAATTTTAAACTACCTATTTACCTATAAGTTATCTCTTAACCTTTTGTCTTTCCTGACATTTAAGTGTCATATTTAGATCACATTTTTTCCTTCTACTTTCTTCCTACATCTCTAGTTTTTGTTGTAATCTCCTCATATTATCATAGGGTAGGAATCCTTTTTGCATGTGACAGAAGCCCTCACTCAAAATGGTTAAGGCAAAAAAAAAAAAAAAAAGGTTTAGATGGGGAGGGTAGAATATACTGACTTATATTGATGAAAATATCTACCTGTAGACTTGGTTTCTGGTATATTAAATTACAAGTTTCAAAAACTTGCCTCAAAAACCGGCTCTCAGGTTTCGTCTGTATTGCTACATTCTAGACAAACTCCACTACCATGAACCACAGGGTAAAAAAACGAGATCACAATTTCCGCCTACTACCTTCTTCCTGACTCAAGTCCCTGGGAAGGGAGATTTTTTTGTGGTTGGCCAGATCCAGAGCCACAGGCTTCATTCTAACAGGCTATACTTGAGCCTCATGCCTCTCCCTAAAGTTTGAAACAATCATGTAATCAGGGGAAATTTATTAACTGACTAGATCTATATTGAGTCACCACGCCTAGAGCCATGGCGGAAGGCTGCTCAGTCTCCATGAAAGCTCTGTGATTAACAAGAGAGAAGGAAGTTTCCCCTGAAGGAAATGGGAATATGTGGCCAGTAAGTGAGAAAAAGGATGGTGGGCAGGTCACAGAGAACACATAGCTAGGCCAATGACCCTCCAATTGTTTTAGGTTGTCTTAAAATGGTCAGCCCTGTGATTGGCTTCAGAATGGACAAAGGAGCTTATATCACCCCCATGATTGGCTTCAGAATGGACAAAGGAGCTTATATCATGTCAGGATAGACTATAGATCTTTTTCTTTCATCTTTCCTGGCAGCCTCTTCTCCAGCTCCCCACAGTGGATACTGCAGCTTTTTCAGATAATTCTCCAAAACAAATACTTTACAGAGCCATAAATCTCACTGAAAAAAAAAATGAAATGTTAAGTTTAATGAAACAAGAGTAGCTTCCTTACATCTCAAGCCATCCAGGCTTCAAATAAACAAACACAACTGCTTCCATTTTTAAATCCATTAGAAATAGAGTGTGAATAAGCCAAGAAGGGTTGATATACAAATCCTTCCTTGAGAAGACACATCGTATGCAACGTAGTTGGCCTTACACACTGCAGTCAATAGCTCAAATAAGTAACAACTAACAAGATATAGCCAACAGTTGCATTTTTTTAAAATTCTAGTAGGTTCATTGGAGTATGTGCCTCTACAACAAACACCCCTTTTAAAATAAGGTGAAATCCTGCTTTTTAAATTATTTTCATTATTATCTTATAGTCCCCACGCCCCTGCCTCACTTTCTCTTTGACTACCAGGAAAAAGAACCATGTCAGGCGTTAGTGTGGAATGACATTCACTTCATACAGTCCTATATCCTGTTTTGCACCTCATTCCATCATAAAACCTTCCTTCCAGGCCTAATTCAGTTTCAGAAAGATGATGGATTATAGTTCCATCCCCAAGCAATTGTCTATACACACAGAGTGTGTATGAATTCACAATTTTTATAATGACTTCACAATTTTTATTTACTACACACACCCAAGAATAGAATAAATCCCACATGGGGAAATAAATGATTCCTGCATAAACTTAACACATGTGTTGCTTTAAATGACCCCTCTCTCTTTTCTTCCTATTTTCCTGAAATCCTTTCCTGGTTTGGGGGGGCGGGGGGGAGGTGATTTGTATGTTTAAACATATATGTAAAGTATCATCTCAAATGTCACTGGCCAAGCCATTGTGCATTGCCTCTTGACTTAATGCCTTCCATAATTATATAAATCCCAAACCCCAAGGTTCAGCACTGAGCCAAAAACATGCCACATCTACATGATACAAAAGAGCTTAACCTTGAAATGTATCACACCAAATGGAGCCCCATTCCTTGCCAAAAGCTTTGCAGGCATCTGTCACAACATTTATCTCCCTTCAAGCAACAGCATCAGCAGCTCACGTTGGTTTCTAACACTCAAGCTTGATCCAAGGCCACTCCATCTTCTGCAGAGTTTATTCCAAATACAAAGAATAGATTCCCTCCCTATGCCCAGAGAACCTCATATTCCCCCAATTACAAGTTTCCCTGGGTCATCCTATAATTCTTAAATCCAATCATTAAAACCCAATCATTGATAACAAACTCCTTTAACATATGTTGATTTCACATATATCTTTCAGAGCTATTTAACTCAGGCTTCCCTATTCACATCATATGGTTCTAATTACTTTAGCATAAAGTTGCTCAAACCTTTTTTGTTTAAGTAATACATGTACATGGTATTTCCAAATTCAAAAGTACATTTACTTCCCACACTGATTCCCATCCCAAATACTCATTCTCCAGAAAGAACTACTAAAACCAATTTATTGTGTTGTCCAAGACCTACTCCTTTATATATTTAAAGATATATCCAGTTTATTGACAGTTATAAATTCAGTAGGGTTTAAGTTGTCATAGTTTCATTATTTTTTTCAAACACCACATGCAGCTGAGCTCTGCAGAACCACCTTTCTCCTCCTACTTTACCTCTCAATCAGATCCTACAACTTTCTTGCCATAAATTTCATTTTAGTTTAAAATATTCACCTCACATCCAATTAAAACCTCATCTCCTTTATCTTCCCAGAGTAGACCTGGCATTGCCTCAAGGAACTAGGTGTTTAAAAGAGGATCTTTCATTTGGTGGAGGAAAAAAGAGAGGGACTGTCTCCTTTTCTGGATTAGGTGTTTCATGTTGAGTGGGGTGGATGAGGAATAAGAGAAACAGAGACCCACTCACATTATTGGCAGTATATGGGAGTTTGGGTGGCCTCCTTGGTCTTGCTCTAGTTCCATCTGCTAGTGGTAACACCTGGGGATGGAAAGGCTTTACCGTGGAGAGGATGATTTTCTAGGAATAGTTCTCAGCTTCACCATGGCATCCTCCATTGTTGAGAGCTACCTCAGAAAGTGGCAGTTGTGTCTCACTAACAAACCTAGTTCCCTTTTATTGGCTGAATTGTGTACCCTCAAAATTCATTTATATTTAAGCCAAGAACTTCAGTACATCAAAATGTGACCATATTTGGAGATAGAGACCTAAAGGTGATGAAATTAAAATGAAGCTCTTAGGGTATACCCTAAACTAATCTGATTGGTGTCCCTTCTAAAAGAGGAACTTCAGACAGACAAGGAGACAGCAGATCTGAGCACTTGCAGAGGAAAGACTATGTGAGATATAGTAAGAGGGCAGCCATCTGCAAGGCAAGGAGAGAGGCTTCATTAGATATCAAATTTGCCAACACCTTGATCTTGAATTTTAGTCAGCCTTTCTAATTGAGAGAAAATAAATTTATGGTTTCTAAGTCACCAATCTGCTGTATTTTGTTATGGAAGCCATGGCAGACTAATAGAGTCCCCCTAACTATATACACCCACTTAGACCAGAGGCTCCCTAGACCTCATAGCCTGTACCCTCAACTCTCTCTTTTATGTTCTTTTACATGAACTATAAAATAATCTTCCATTTTTTCAAAGGACATGGGGAGCTACATGTGGAGCTTTCCCCTCCCATGCAAACGAATCCTCTTTGTTCTCACCTCTTTGCAATGGCTGACTCCTGCAGTTCACCTATTTGCAGAAATACCATTAGAAATGCCACTCTAATGGGAACTATAGTGAATCACCAGATAAAACTATATCCACCAAGAGAGGAAATGACAACCCCAACCCTTTCTTACAGGAACACTTATTGCTATGAATGAGTCTTCTGGGCCCCTTCACTATGTCTTGGGCGATGTAATCTTGAACATTGGACTTATTCCCTAACATTTTGGGGCAAATGTATGGGAGCAGAGATGATTGTGGTTACAGTCCAATCCAGAACTTCTTGGTAAGCCCAAAGGAAGAGTTTAAACTAAATTGTTGGCATGTTTCTTTAGCATGTGGGACTGAACCTCTTTGTTCTCAATGATGAAACTTATTCACCAATTTGAGAGAAATAGGAAAAGTACAACTCCACATATTCAGAGTGCAAAGGAAATGTAGTTTGTTGTAACGATAACTGATCCGGTCTTCAATATCAACCCTTCCTTCTAAGAGGTAGCTGAACGTGAATCAACTTTTGGTTTTATCCAATCCCTTAAAGCTCAATGTCTTGGGATAACTGCGCTTTCTTTCACTGCAATAAACACTGCTCAATGACTCGGGTGTTTATGTTGCTTTGTGCACATGTGTAAGTCTGTCATAGAATAGATTCCTAGAATTGCTGGGTCAAATGCCAGTCAATATTTTTTTTTAATTTAGGAATGTATTTATAAATAAATACCTATATGACAGCTTGTCAGGCACTGCCAATGAACAAAATGAAAACGCATTGCCCTTGTGGCAGTTAAATTCTCATGGAGATACAAGCAAAACCAGATAAATAAGGCAGTCACATAGTGTGATAGGACATGATCCGAGCTATAGAAATAAATAGAGAAGAGCAAGAGGGAATGGGGTCACGAGCTTAGGATTTTAAATTGAATTGTCAGTAATGGTCTGGTTGAAAAGGTGGTATTTCTGCAAAGACCTAAAGGAGATGAGAGTTTTGGCACTGCAAATATCTAGGGAAGACTGTTCCAAGCAGAACATCCCATGCAAAAGCTCTAGAATGAAAGGATCGCTGATATGTTCAGAGAAAAACAAGTAGTACAGTGTGTTTAGAGCAGAAGGAACAAGAACAGAGTAAAATAAAACATCAAAGGTCCTTGTATCCCATAGGGGAATTTAGGGTGTTGCTTTTAGTAAGATGGGAAGCCAAAGGAGGGATTTGAGCAAGACATGACATAACGCAGACTTGAGTGGGCAAGAGTGGAAGGGGGGGAGCAAAAAAGAAGGTTATTGCAGCAATCCAAGTGAGAGAGACGTCGGCTCAGATGTTAGTGGATATAATGATATTAGTGGAGATGCTCAAATGTGGTCAAGCTCTACCTATATTTTGATTATATGTGATAGAGTTTCCTAAAGTAGTTTCACCAACTTATCATCCCAATAACAAAGGAGATTTCCTGTTTCCACACGCCCTGGCCAAAGCAGAGCATTGTCACACTCCAGAGGCTTTGCACAGCAAGTAGTAAAAAGTAGCAGCTCACTTTCTAGTTCAATTCCTGTTTTTCCATTTGTGAGGGATGACAAATATTTTTCACATTTATAAACTATTTTTATGTCATGTTACCTATCCCTGTCCTTTGTCCATTTTCCTAGTGAGTTGGTGATCTTATAAACTGATTTGTAAGAACTTTCTACATATAAATGTAATTGTATTGCATATATATGGATCATATGCATAATCCATAAAGGATTATATATATAATCCTTTCTCAATTTGTCATTTTCCCCTGACTTTCTCTCATATGCACAATTTTAACTTTTGTATACTTAAAACTGCTGACTTTTTCTTTTAAAAATAACTTTTTAGGAAAGCATTTCTTGCACACAACCTTCCCCACAGTTTCTTCAAAATATAGTGGCCCTCCAAGTTTTCAAAAGAAAGATCCCTGTGGTCAAAAGGTCTGGAAATGACTGTGACCTTATTCCCTTCCTGGAGACTTACAATACACATAAACATGTTAAGAAAAATCTTTCAGTAAAGAAACGTGTTTACTTTGCTAACCCTGTTTCCCAAGATTACTGAACTACAAAGCACTGCCTTACCTCATATCCTATTAAATTCTAAGGGGCTGGATTAACTTAGGACATGATTTAGAAAACGCTGCATTAAATATTATTAAATCTATCCCCGTGTCAAGGCAGCTTAGATTATGTATTTTTGCTTACTCTCTCCTTCTACATTGCCTCATGCCAGTCCACCCACCAGACCCGACAGCAACAAACGTGCAAGCCTTTACAGCACAAGTGCCATGAACCAATATTCCTCTTCATTTTATCTCACCTTTTCAGTCTTTCATTTTCCTTTGCCTTCTTATTTTTAATTTTAGTTATCTTATTATTTTGAATTTATATATGCATATATGCGTGGCCCTTTCTTAAGTCCTTTCTGGAACAAAGCAGGGATAAGTAAATATAAAGAAATAAATTCCATACAGGAATACTGTTTGGCGTGCAAAGTGCTAAGGACATAAAGTCTCTTGACAGAAAGAAACATGCCATGGTGAGGTTGAAGACTGAAGGAGAGAATGAATGGGGAAAGAAAGTAAGCACTCCTGGCTTCCATGGCATATAGAGCCCCAAAATCTCACATCACTCAACAAGCCTGCTCCCTCTACCCTCGTCTATCAGAGGTAGATGGCTCCACCAGAAGTGATGCCTGGACCTCAGCTGTGGTCAGTAGCAAATGGGAGAAAATTGGGAATGGAGGAGACTGGAGATAAGGGAATTGATCCAAATTAGGACCGGTCCTTTAGAAGATCAGGTGAGGCACCAAATGACAGCAGCAAGAAGAGATCTGATTGAGGGGTACATGAAGAAGGGGGAGGTCCACCATCAGGCAGTGAATGGCCAGAACAATAGAAAATAGAACTTCAGACAGAGGCACAGTTTTCATGGGAAAAAGACCAACTCAGAAGAGGGAGAAGAGTATAAGTGTTTAAGTGTAGGGCTTAGTGCCATATTGCCTGAGTTCAAATTCTGGTTTCCATTGCTGGCTGTGTGACCGTAGGCAAATTACCTATCCTCTCTGTGCTTTCCACCCTTTAAAAAAAAAAAAAAGGTTTAAAGTGTTAAATTCAAAGAGGCAGCATCCATCAAGCACTTAGAAGATGCATCTGGCTTAAAATAAGGACTGTAAAAAAATTTTTTTTAATGAAGTAAGGACTAAGGAGAGGAACCCAGCAATAAACTGTTTAGGGTGAGGACAAAGCAGATAGAAACCAGGGGAAAAGTAGAATGCAAATACCCCTTGCTTTGTTTTTCAGTTGGGTGAGTGGGTGGGTGGTGGTTGATTGGTTTATCCTGAGAAGATCTGCAAGTTGAGACAATGGGTGCTACGCTTAAGCACAGCAGAATCCAACTAATGCAGACTAATTTCAATTCAGCTAGAGGTCTAGTACAAAAGGAGCAAAAATAAGCCTTTTAAATATGAACTCAGTATCTGGGGCCACAGCTTTCCAGATGGTGGCACCTTTTTGTAAATTGGTAGCTAATGGAAGGAGCCCCTTCCTCAAGACATTTCCAAGTCATTTGCTAGGAAATTATTGTAATAAATACACAAATGTGCAAGGGCTGTGATGTGAACAGCACCTGCAGCATTTTGCAGTGTGTGTTCTGCAACAACCCCACAGCCTTCCAACTCCAGCTGAACGTTTGCTTTCTTGTCATTATGCATTATGTTGCATACACTACCATAAAATTTTCAAGAAAAAGGAAAATGGTATAAGCCATATCAATCCTTCCTCCTGTTGAGGTAGATTGGAATATTTTTAATCCCTATCTGATATTAAAAAATATTTCTGAAAATCTGTTTTACAAGAGATATGATTGATTCAAAATGCAATTTTTTAAAAAAGGAATTTAATTCAAAAAGTTCAAGTTGTTTAGAAATAAAGAATGCTGAATATGATCTAAATGTCAGAAAGTCTGTGCTATTAACTTCTTTATTTTGAAATAAACTTCTGGAGAGGCTTTCAAATCCTGAAAAAAGTTTAAAAGATTTCTGCAATCATTGAGATTCCACAGACATAGAAGACAGGGCTGGAAGCAGTTTGGCTGAAACAAACACAAACTAAACTTCTGGTTCGGGTAGGGTTCCCATCCCCCAAAATTATTTTCTTTTCATCACAAAATAGAAAACTGCTTTGTTTCATGTATCCCGCTGAGCACCCATAGGCATTCATTCTGGTTTGGTCTCAGCTAAATGCGGAGAACAGAGTGGACCTGTTTCAAGTCTACGTGGCCTCGTCGTCATGAATCCATCACTGCACTGTTCACAAATGTCCTCCTACGGTGCTTTTCATTGCCTAGTGGTAGCCAGAGAAAGAAGCCAGTATTGTTTATGAAAATGGCTGTGAAACAGATATTTGATTCTTTTTCCCCCCTCCAAATCTGTTATAAGTGAAGGAAGGAGGAAAAAAAAAAAAAAAAGGCAGTCACTTCAGTAGTGTCTAACAGAGTAGAAGGAAAAGAGGAGAAAGAAATGGAAGAAAAGAGTGCAGAACTGGGCAGCCAGAGGGGAGGGAGGTGGAAGAAGAGTGGGGGACAAAGGGGCCCAATGGAACATGTGGATGACTGTCACACACTGGTGTTGGGCAGGGTGTGAAAATGTATTTGTAGAGGTTTAACCTACAACCCCCAAAGCAGATACAAAGTTGTAAAACCTTTTATCTAAATAAACATAATTTATATATTTTTTTTAAAGTTGAAAGAAAAGAGAAAAAGAAAGCAAGGCAAGAGGAAAAGAATTTCAACATCTCCAATGCATTGGTGGGAAGCTAATATGGAAGGGTTTTGTTTTGTGTTTTTTAGCCTTCAATGACAAATGTTTACATCTCGTTAAACTATGATCTCTGCTCTTATCAGAGTAAAAACCTTATAATGCACTAAGACTTTCGTTCCCAAAGTTGGGCTATTTTGATTTTAATCAGAACCTCTGTGTTCTGATTAGTTTGAGGC
Organism: Talpa europaea; assembly: GCF_964194135.1. Taxonomy (NCBI): domain Eukaryota; kingdom Metazoa; phylum Chordata; class Mammalia; order Eulipotyphla; family Talpidae; genus Talpa; species Talpa europaea. The sequence goes on from NC_140070.1 coordinate 59,869,768, forward strand.
TGTCTTGGTGAAAGCAGAATGTTCCATTTTCCCTGCTCTCAAGTGCTGCACAGACAGCAAGCCAGGCCTCGACCATGCAAGCTTTAAGGAGGGCTTCACTTTTCACACTGGCTCTGCACTGCCAGGAACCCGAAGGTGGGTGTCTCCTTACATTTAGCACTTAGCTGACTCAGTTGCCTTCCCCTAGCCCTGCCTTGCCACTGGCTGCCCTGCCTAGTGCTCCTCTGTCCTGGCAAGAATCTCAGTGCCTTTCAGATTCAAATCTGAATCTCCACCTTATACCTTCAATCCTTCCCTTACTCTCCCAAGTATTGCCCTCACCTCCCTCAAGCAGCTGTTTCTACCCTTAGGAGTATGTGACCGAGTTTAAATTTTAGAGGTTAATAAGTAACTCTTGTCCTCATTAAAAAATCATGAAAGAAACTGTCTTTGTTATACTATGAAACAACGACACCACATTTAGTGACATGCTGCCATACAAGCCATGCAAAGTTCTACCTGGAATGGGTTTTTTATCTATTGATGAGATAAAGTCTAATAGACCTTTCTAGTTCACTGTTGATTAGATTATTTATTCTTATTTATTCGTGAATGAGGTTTTCTAAAGGAATCTATACTATCACGAAGGAATCTGATATTCTGAGTGGAGACTCTGGCTTCAGCCCCCCAGTGTCCTCCCTTCTTCCCACTCAACTTTCTTCCTTATCTACAAGCAGTCTTCACTGTGCGGGCCTCTCATAAGGAGAAGGGTGTAGCACAGCAGCAGGTGTGTTGAAAAGCATGGCTTTGCTGGAGAGAGTCGCTCCAGAGAGAACAAGATGACTTTTGTTGCAGCAACAAAGTTCAGTGTCGGTAGGCAGAGCTGTTTCTTGGTCAGAGAGTCTTGTTCCCGTCCACCAAATCCCTAAAGCGGGAAGTTATAAATACCTGGATCCTGCACACAATCCTGCCTTTGATTTTGATGACAGAGCAACAGCAAAATACTGTGGCCATCAAACTGCTTGAAAATAGCATGTTAGCCATTCAGGGATTAAAGTCAGTTGACCATAGAAATGTTGCACATGCACCCTCCTCGGTTCTTAAGTAGAGAACTCTGCTGCCTGCTTCAGACCTCACCCCTCACTTGGTACCACTCTCCTAGATGGAGAGGGGACTCACAGGGGTGATTTTCAAGTGGGATTAGGAGCAAAATACCCTTGCATTTAATCTTCTAAAGAACCCAAACATATCCTAGGGTCGTAATTTTGCAAATGAAATAGATACCCACAAAAGTTAAATGACTTTCCCAATGTCACTGGGTAAGGAAAAGGTGGAGGTAGACCTGGAGCACTTACGTAATGTTGTTGACTCACATGATTCAGCCTCCCCACCACTGCTTCCTCCCATGATGCATTGCCACCAATCTCTTCTCAAAAGCATGTGGTGTGTGGTTGACAGGTTGGCTTGTTTATATGAGCTGTGTCTTGACCTTTCTTTTCACAGGAAACTAATGCTAAAGTGAATTTTCTGGGCTGCATTATTTAATCCCTTTAAATTTTGTTGAAAAACTAAAGTGCAATGCTTAATTACTGTGTGCTAGTGAGCCACTTCGTGCCAGGAATAGGACTAGCACAGATGCCAGGGCAGACTCAGGGTGCTACCAAAATGTACACAGAGAGACTCAAGTCCCAGATATAGAGAACTGATCTTCTCAACTCCCTGACACTTCTGGGAACATACATACCTCACAGGTGACTACAAATGTCAATCCCATTGGACTTAAGAGTTCACTGTTACTCTCAGCAGAGCAATTCCAGTTATCCAAGCCCAAACAGAAAACAGATATTAGAATGCATGGGAAACAGATTCTGCTACATTTTTCCAGATTGATTCCTGCTCTTATTCCAGGAGTTTCTCATCCCTGAGTATTTACAGGGCTTTCTATGGCACAACCAGCCCTTAGTTACTCCTCAGATCACCACTATCACCACACTAAAGTCCTTGTACCCTATTTTCCAATATGGCCACGTGATCTGCCAGGTCCATCAGCATATGACTTGCCAAGGAAGTACTGAGCAAGTACTCATGTTATAGCCCCTGGATGCTGCCTCCTCCCTCCTGTGCCCCTTCCCAGTCCTCTAATCTAAGGCTGGCATGCAAATGTCTAAAAGGTATAAGAGATGTGTGAAGTTCCGGGTATATGATGACAGGGCCCGGTGAGGGATGTTGCAAACTAAAAGGTGCATGTCCCACCAAACGAAGTTCAAATGTTACAACACTTAACATCTTCCACTGATAAAGCAAAGCACTTTAGTATATACCAGTTTTTTACCCTTGTTAGGCCTCCAGCATAATCTGTAGATATTACTTTCTTAAAATCCAACTCAAAGTCAAATTTACTTCTGAGTATGTTCTCTAATAACTACCACTCCTTTCCATTCCCTAATTATATGTATATTTGTGCCATATTATCTGACTTTTGTATTTATGTCTTTTTTTTTTCCAACAAGAAGCATAACTTTATTAATGATAGAAACAGTACAAATTTCAAACTGTATTTATGTCTTGATGATAAGAATAAACTTTGTTTTATATTCCAACTTTATATCAGCTCATGCCTTAAATTTAGTCAACTAGATCCTCCAAGGATAAAGTGTATATAGTGCGCAAGTTTTATAAGATTACCCTTTTATAACAAGTCCCATACTAAGTGTGTAGATTTATATCATCAACACCTTCAAACTCCTAACAATGAAACAGAAGTTAGTTTTTGTATGCCCATAGTTTGGAGGAAAGGGAAACATTCTGTTGTTAATTTGCACTAATATGAGTAAACCAATTGGCTTTCTAAACAGTAGAGTCACTGTGTCGCCCAATCAGCTATACCTGTGACATTTCTCACTTGTTTCCCAAAGAGCCACCAACTCAGGAAGTCAACCTTAAGACCAAGGAGTCCTATCATCTGCCGCCCTCTAGTGGAAAAAAAGGAAGTAGCAGACATTATGGTCCAAAATCTAGAGTTCTCCCAAGCCTCTTTCCAGGAGACTGTTAACGGACACAAAAAAATTCATCCCCTCCTCTGTGTGGCAGATTTGGAGTGATTAGCAATAAAAATAGGAAAAATTACAGAGGAATCAATCAAGTTGTAGTTTCCCATGTAGAAGGTAAAGTTTGTGTTGAAATAAGTAGGAATCCACAATTCACAGGTGAGATAGAAAGCTGCCAAGACGGTGGAAGGAAACCAGGAGATGAGCCTCACACCATGCAGCAAACATGTCATTTTTTAATAATAACCTTTAGTGGTAAGGATATAGACTTACCACTAAGTACATATAAAATGATATAAACTAGTATACATATTTCATTTACAAATGTATGTTCATCTTGGGAAGTGCAAAACAAGCAAAAAAATAAAAATTAAATCACCCTCCACTAAAGGACTATCACTGAAAATAGCATGAGTCTATCATTCTAGACATCACTGATTGCACATGTCGATGTATGATCCTGTTCTAACTTCACAGGATATATTTTACATCCAATTTCACCATGTGCTCCTTTACTCTGAATTCTGAGCTCATGAAAGGTGCATGTTTCCCGAATTCACTCTTCACTGGGGTGATTCAGCCACTCAGAGCACAGATTATTGAAGAATACTGAGGGTTGGGCCTCCCCTGGTGGTGCAGGTGGCTGAGCGCAGCGCTGTGAAGCTGTCTGCAGCCTCTGCAGCGCCATTTCGATCCCAGCCGGCCAGACGAGGGTCCCACATTGTGCGGCAGACCTCTCCTGTAGTGCCCGCTGCTCCCCTCAGCAGTGTATTTCGTCAGTCTGCCTGTTCTGTTCCCCGCTCTGTCTCTAGTGAATACTCTTTCACCCTCGCACGCATCTAGCCTGTACCTGGTTCTTGTATAAATAAATAAATCTTTAAAAATAATAATAATAAAATGAAAAGTAAAAAAAAAAAGAATACTGAGGCAGGCAGTTAGCTGAATTTCTCATCTGGGGCCCTCTTTCATCTGACTTTTCCAACTGGTTCAGCAAGTGACCAATAACAGCATATTGTTTTGTTTTCCATATATAGTAGTTAAAATAATAAATCTGAGCATATGGAAATAAATCAACATTAATACTATCTAATGTAACTGTTTTCATCATGGTGAGTTAATTAAGATCTGCTGCCTACATTTAAACTTTGTGGATTATGATTTTCTATTCCTGCCATAATAAATACATCTTTAAATTACATGTGCATGAAAGTTTTTTCCCCAAAAATTATGGAAGATATTTAACTCTATTGACAGAAAACTTCAAATATAACCAATCTGTACTTCTCCTAGAAATGAACTGTATCATTTCTCTAGGCATGTTTAGTTTGTCTCCATGTTATCAACACAGAAAAGAACAGCATCTACTTAAGAGAAATCCCTGATGGTAGGAATGAAAGACAGCATGACCAGATTTAATGTTAAAGCAAAACTAAAAACTCCAGGATGGTACTTAAGTGAGTGTGATGGGAACGTATTGTTTCCTTATAATGATTTTAAATGGAAATTACAATTCAATCACAAATAAAAGTAAATTGTAGACAGTGAGGCGAGCAAATCTGTTTCACTCGGATTCACGGTGATTATCAAATTAGCAGCTACTCATTCACCACTAACCATTTTCAGTCTTCTTGGTCTCTCTAACAGCCCTGAACTGCAGCTTCATGGTGATTGCAATAGTGGCAGCTCATCAGGGTTGTATTTTAGCTGTGCTTTTATCTTCCCTGTTTTTCCTTTTGGTTGCTTGGCAAGGTAAAAGGAAAAAAAGAACAGTAGGGGAGTGAGAACTTATGCCTGCACCTGTTTTAAAAGTTGTGTAACACCACTAAAGGTCTAACATCTGGTTGGCTCCAGGCTCCCTCCTGAGCCTCTGACTTTCTGTCCTCACGGACTACATTCTGGCCATAAGGCTCTCCTTTCTGTCTCTGCACACACCACACACACCCCTGCCTCAGGACCTTTGCACCTGCTAATCCCTCTGCTAAAACACTCTTCCCACTTACCTCTGCAAAGTTTACTCTTCCAATCCTGGAACAGTATGGATTCAAATGGCTTCTCCTTGAACTTTCCTCAATTGAGGATCCTTTCAAAAACATGATCTCCTAACATTCTCAACTCCCTCACTCTGCATTGATATTTCAAAATCACTTCCCTCTATCTGCATAGTATTAATAGATGACTGGATCAAGAAGATGTGGATGGTCTCACTCATAACAGGAATTTAGATACCTACTTTAAATGACCAGTATCACTCAGGAGATTCTGAGAGAGAAGAACCAACATGTGTCTGATAGTACATATTTTGAAAAGTTCACCAAGAGATGCTGTGCACACCCTGGCTAAGAGCTACTTGTTTAATGGATTAATTATAACCTTTGGAGTCCAATGGTCTGAAATGAACCTCCAGTTTGACAAGCATGGACCATTACAGCTGTAGGCCAGTCAGAAATATGGTAACAAATAGCACCCATCTCTCATGGCTATGCCAAAGATGATACCAGGTGATGGATTTATGACAGCTTCCTGAACTGGAGTATGCTATATAAACAGTAATTATTATGTCCCATTTTTCCTTTGAGTGTTAATGCTTCACATTTTGGAGTAAGAAAAATAAATAATAATACCTATTTTTTCATTAGAACCTAAGATAATCTCTCTGAATCAGGTTGTTGCTTTCTTGTAAACTCTAATATGTAAGTCCATTTTTATTCCTGAACACTGTGCAAAAAAAAGAAAAAAGGGTTGAATTTAGTTAATACACACAGCCAATCCAAATAATTCCATATTCTGAAACTGAAATTCAAAATTGCTAGCAGCAATTTTGCCAGCATTGCCCTCCAGAGGCCTTGGTAGCTAGGCAGCTCCTAGATAAGCACCTTCCCCACCCCTGAGTGTATTTCAACTTGGGCTTTTTCAGGCTCACTTAGAAAGGTGGAAGCTGGTGGGTGCCAGGGGATCATGGGCCAGATCTCAGCCCATGAAAGTTCAGCCTGGAAATGGCACTTCAGGAACAGCAAGGGGTAGTGGACATTTTGGAAACATTACCTCTAATCACTGGAGAATCCAGTGTGATCTCCAAATGGGATGGGTCCTGGGTCTTAAAAAGCAATTGCTGAATCTAGGCTTTGACTCTGGGACCTGCCTGCATGGCACAGGAGGTGTCATCACAGAAATGGTCCTGTGATAGGAATTATTCTTCCTGGGAACTGATTACTGTCGCCTTTTATGTCAGAGATCACCAGAAAGGACTTAAGAAGAGCCAAGTGGTGATATTTTGTTCTTCATGTTTACGTAGCCAAGGAAATAAATATTTTATAGATTTATATCTATTTATAAACAATGCTAGCCAGGTTTAATTGTATTAAGAGTGACACCTAGTGGACAAACTCTGCTAAACTCTGTTTTCTGTCCTCTCCCCCTCCCTCCCCCCATAAAATCAAATTAGCTTATAAAATCATTGCATAGTATAGCCAGGTTGTCATAAAATCAGTGTCTTTGAAAATTGCATCCAAAATCCTATAACTTCAGTCTCTAAAAGAACAACAGCAAAAAGAGACTGGCTGACTGAAACCAGTTTTAAAGCGTATGTGTATATGAAGATACTGGCAAAGAGAGGAAATCGAAAAAGAAAAAGACAAATCTTTGTTCCAAGTTTCTTTGGTATGATATGAAAATAGAACGTGAAGTATAAAGGAGATAGAAATTCAAATTTGATGGGGAATTTTTGAGTAAGACTTCTCAGATTGAAATCAAGCAGCAAGCAGTTGCTACTACCCCCCTGCAAACCCTGCGATTGGCCCCTTTACCTGGTGCGAGCCAGAAATCCTGAGGTTCTGCAATGATTTCACCCCAGCTCCCGACTAGCATAAGAAATCCATGCTTCTACCTAATTGTCCTATGGAGCAGTATTTTTTTTTTTTCTTTCTTCCCCAGAAACAACCATTGGCAGTTACATGGAGGATGTGGCCAGCTCTTCAGTAGAGTTGCTGTGCCTCTCCCATTCCACCAGTTTTCTTTCAGCCTCTCCTCGTGACCTGGTATGACTGCAGCTCTGGCCTCTCTCCCTCCTCACCGAGCCCCGCACAGGACCCCGGCGGCTCCACTCCAGAGTGTTGCCAGCTGGGACCTCCCTCCCAGCTGCCTCATAATGATTCCTCTGAAACTCACCAAGTAAACATCAATTTGCCATGAAATGGCTCCCACTCAGCACCTCTTTTCCACTAGAAACTTGCACTTTATTACTCCCGGGTCTGGGCTGCACCGGGCTGTTGGTTTGCTCCAGCAGCCATGTTGAGCCTAACGGCATAATCCACTCCTGTTTGTTTAATTGGTTAAATCAGATTAAAATGTGGTTTTGGCCAAGGTATAGTGTGCTCACTTGTGTGTGTTTTAATGAACATACACAATGCTGAGACCCAAAGGCACAGTTTAAAAATTAAAAGCTTTCCAAGCCACGATGATGACAGTCAGAAATAGCTAACAGACTTCATAGCTAGCGAATTCTTAAAATAAGTATAATTACCAAGACTACTGGTTCTCAACTAAATCACAAGAAGTAGGTCTGGTATCCAGTAGTTCTACTATGAATCCAGGGGTAAAAACTAATGATTCAGTTCCTTTCCAAAGATATTTCCCCCCAATTAGGAACCCCCGCTACCACTAACTCCTCCAAGGAGGCCACCTTGCATTGATTGATAAGGGTGAAAAAATCACTCAGCTATTAAAGCATTCTCACAAGTACATGGAAGAGCCAAAAACTGATGTCTGGATTTCAGAATTCCCAAGAATACCAATCTCCAGGGCTGTCATACCACACGGATCTACTTGTATGTCTCTATGGAAGCACTGGTTTCCTTCACTCTTTCTTCATATTTTCTGGTTTGTCCTTTTATTAGTTAAAAAGAAATAATGTACTCTCTTTCTTATTTTTAAAACAAATGTCCAATGCAGTAAAAATTAGTAATCTAAGTAAAAACACTTTAAAGGTCCATAACACATCCATGGAGACAACCACTTTTAACCCTTCAGGATGGATATTTAGAACCCTTTCAAGACCTTGTGACAGGGAACTACTCACAGATTGATGTGGGCTGAACTCACTGCTGTAAAAGAATGACAAGCACTTTTTTCTTCCCAAGTTTTAGAGCCAGACATCAGCCACTTAATACAGTTTAGTTGCAGAGCTGAAATAGATGCATGTGGTCCTGCCCCGAAGGAGGCTGGTGCTGAGTAGAGACCCGGGCAAGGAAAAGGTTGTCTAAGGAGAAAAACCTGAGCAGTGGGTTCAGGGAATGAGGAAGGCCTTGCCCCACTCCCCACAGGCTGGAGAAGTGATCTGGCTTCTGGAAAGGAGACTGAAGCCAAGATCGTTGGCTTTATCCTGCTGCACAAGATCTTGTTACTCAGTTGGGCATAGAGGAAATGAAGCTGTCTCCCAGAAAGGATGATTAGCATCTCCATAGTTTCCAAAAGGCCCTCCTCCGTTACCCACCTGCAAAACTCAGCTGAGATGGAATTTTCAGTCAGTTCTGAAGGCGTGTGGTGGGAAGGGACCAAATTTATTTCATTTACAATTGTTAAAGCCCACTGACCAAAGCCAGCAGAAACACTGGTGGGGCCTTCAGTAAGGATTAGAGAGGAACTTCTTATATCATTGTAGCTTTTTATGAATATTTTGAAAGAATTTAGGGAATTAGGTATCAAGTATGGGTTGGGTGCTGTCAAGAAGAGGAGGCAATTTGGTAATAAATATCTCCACTTTTGTGTTGCAAAGAATGAAAGTGTGTGAGAGCAGTCATTAGTTTAAAAAGAAAGTAGCAGTCGCTCACATTGGAAGAGAGCCATTTTTTGAGGTGGTAGAATGGCTTTGGCTTTGTCATGTTCTAAACATGGGCAGAGTGGCCTTGTCTGAGCATTGTTTACATTCTGTGAACATTGTTAATGTTCTCTTGGGACCACCATGATCTAGTAAAGGAATATAACATCTCTTTGACCAGATATCTAGTGTGTGTGTGTGTGTGTGTGTGTGTGTGTGTGTACAAACGTAGGATTATACTACATTATATATGTATACTATACTATATATACATAGTATGTTTATAATCTATTTTATCTAATGATAGATCAATAAGAGTTTTCAGCTGCCTAGTTTGAGACCTCCATGGGAAAGTCCTGGGACTCTACCTGGGGAAATCTTGAGTCTTTCTTTGAGCAAATACATGTTTTCATAGTTGTTTTTTAGGGGAGAAGGTGATTCCCAACCTCTCAATGGGTAAATGGGGTTCCATTGTACAGACAAGTCATAAATATTTAACAAATGCCCTATTGGTTGTCATTTAGAATGTTTTCCTTTGTGTATATGTATGTGTGTATGTGAATACGTGTGTGTGTGTGTGTGTGTGTGTGCAGAGTTTTCTAGGGCTGCTGTGACAGAGTCCCACGGACTGGGTGGCTTAAAAAAACAAATTTAGGGCCTCCTAAGTGGCGCAGCGGTTGAGCACTGGGCTGCAAAGCTGCCCGCAGACTCTGCAGCGCCGGTTCAATCCCAGGCCGCCGGGCACCGGGCAAGGGTCCCACATGGCACGCAGACCTCTCCTGCCACCTGCTGCTCCCCTCAGCAGTGTGCTTCGTCAGTCGGCCTATCTATTCCCCACTCTGGCTCTGGTGAATTCTCTCACCGTCCCGTGCTTCTGGCTGTCCCCAGTGCTTGTATAAATAAATGAATAAATCTTTAAAAAAAAAGAGCAACACATATTTAAAAAAAAGGGGGGACTTAAAATGAGACTCAACTGCAGGCACACACACACACAAAAAAAATTATTTTCTCACAGTTAGGAGTTCAAGAAAATTAGAAATCTTCCCTCTGGGAACTCCACCCACAAAATTGCATTATTAGAGAGGTTGGGAATCACCTTCTCCCCTAAAAAACAACTATGAAAACATATATATTTGCTCAAAGAAAGACTCAAGATTTCCCCAGGTAGAGTCCCAGGGCTTTCCCATGGAGGTCTCAAACTAGGCAGCTGAGAAGAGCCAGAAGGCAGCAAAGGAGAGCATAACTGGGAGAGTAGATACCCTAGCTGGCAAAACAGGATAGGAGTCAGTCACCCAAGCTGCTTCAGATGTACCCCACAGCACTGGGAAATCTGTTTGTGCACCAGGCCCAGGCATGATTCTGGGGCCGTGAGAACTCTGTGACAACAGTGTGGGCACAGAAAGCTCTCTACCACCCCTCCCAGGAGACCAGAGAGACACAGGCTGAGCCAGGCCAAGTTCCACAACAGGCCCAACAGCAGAGAAGTACTTCTGAGACAGCTCATTCATCACTTGAGAAAATAACAAATGTTGCACAGATCTCACAACCCCATAGAAGTGGTGGGGCCATGGCAGCCGCAGGGTGGTGACGGCTGTTGTTAGCAGTTTAGCAGGGCAGCATGGCACAGCACAGACCACTCACACTCTTCCTGCCTGCCAAGCCAGCTTAGTCTGGGAATGTGAGCCTAGTGCCCAGACTTACCCACCCTCCCCTGCCCCAGGAGACTCAGGCTCACAAATCATGATCGGGGACAGAAGGGAACTGTAGGGAGGTAGAGTGGTAAGTTAAGACAAAGAAAATAGGGGGCCTCCCAGGTGGTGCAAGAGGTTAAGATACAATCTATGAAGCTATCCACAGCCACTGCAGCAAGAGTTCGATTCCTGGCCAAGGAGCTACCCACATGGCACAGCAGACCTCTCCTGTCTCGCCTGCTGCTCCCCTCAGCAGTGTATTTCAGTACATATGCCTGTTCTGCTCCCCACTCTGTATCTGGTGAATCCTCTCATCCCCTACATTTCTGGCCTGTACCCCAGTTCTTATATGCATAAATAATAAATAAATCTTAAAAAAAAAAAGACAACGAAAATACAAAACACAGCTTGCTGTGGAGACAAAGAGGAGGACAAAGATGTGACCAACTTCACTTCACAAACTGAGATTGAGTCTGTAAGTCCCAGACTCCCCTCCTGTCCCCACCTCACACCAAGAGAAACAAACAAAAAACTAAACTCCTAGCACACAACCACAGGAAAAAACAGCAAATAAGGCAGCACACATATCTAGGAAGCAAGGAGCATCTTTACACAAGATGGGAGAGCACAATGAGAAAACAGAAATTCTGGGGCAAATATAAAAGGCACAGAAATAGAGGACATTTCAGACAAAGACTTCAAAACAACAACATTAAAAATGCTGAAATACTGCAAGGTCAGTCAAGGCACATAGGCAGATTCAAAATCTCAGAAAGGAGATCCAGGGACAAAGAGAGCTCTTCACCAGAGATTGAAAATATTAAAATATCACAAAAACCCTAAATAGAATTAAACTGGCACAAGACAGAACTTCAGAAATAGAAAACCCAAATGAATAAACCACCCATTACAAAAAGAAAAAGAAACAAGGAAAAGGAAAGAAATGTGAGGAAACTCAAAGAGAAATATCAGACTCGATTAGGAGAGGAAACATACAAATAATTGGTATACAAAAAGGTGAAAAGAGACAAGAGGGAGCTCATACCCTATTTAAAGAAATAATAAATGAGAATTTCCCAAACCTAAGGAATGAATTAAATATGGATATCCAGGAATGAGGAAGAACCACCAACTTTTTAAATGCAAAAAGACCTACACTAAGATAATTGCTAAATTATGAAAAATCAAAGATAAAAGAAGGAAAAAGAGACATATAAAGGCACCCAAATTAGGTTTTTCATGAATTTTAACCCACATACTCTTTAGGCAAGAAAAGAGTGGGAGAATTGTTCACAATCCTAAAACACAAGAACCACCAAAACAGAGCCACAGAACTGTCCCCAGGAAATTCAAGATTCACTTTCTGTAACTAAATAAATGTATGCTGACTTTTTTTTTTTTGAGTTTCATAAGAAATCCATGCTTCTACCTAATTGTCCTATGGAACAGTATTTTTTTTCTTTCTTCCCCAGAAACAACCATTGGCAGTTACATGGAGGATGTGGCCAGCTCTTCAGTAGAGTTGCTGTGCCTCTCCCATTCCCCCAGTTTTCTTTCAGCCTTGGCCGGGGATCGAACCATCAATCAAGAATACTCTAGCTCACAAAATTATCATTAAAATGAGTATAAAATACAGGTTTACCCAGGGCCTCCCTGGTGGCGCAGAGGTTAAAGACCGCACTGTCAAACTATAGGCAGCCACTGCAGCAAGAGTTCCATCCATGTTGCTGTGAATGGCATGAGTTTATCTTTTTTGATTGTTGAATAGTATTACATTGCATATATATATACCAGATACCTTTGTATTGGCTAGGTGATAAACTCTCTCTGGTAACCTCTGGCAGCTTCATGTTGTGTGTCCTAATAGTCACAAGATTAATGCAGGAAAGTCAAAAGGAAGTCATCCATGTCACTGGGCAGAAAGCAGCAAACACCACTATTCTGACTCTCATAGAATTTTAGAGCTTATAGGAAATTTAGAAATCATCTAGTCTAATTATTTTGAAAAGTTTTTGTGGGAATGTTGTTGTGTTTTGTTTTGCTGGATCAAAGTTCTTTTACATTCTTCAAACAAGATCTTATGATAAAGTCAAATACAGCAGGTCCTCAACATTGTTTTGTTTAATATCCTTTCATTATAACGCTCTTGAAGAAAGCTTTTCATTTCCAAGTGGGGTCACTCTGAGGAATTTGCACATTCACCCCTAGGTCTGGTGGGTTTTCTCCAGGGAGTTTAGTTTCCCCCCCACATCCAAAGATGTGCACCTGAGGTTACTTGGGATGTCTCGGCTATCCCATTTGAGGGAGTGTGGGGGTGTGTGTGGGTGTGCCCTTTGACTGGACAGGTCCACCTAGGTACTGCGCTGTACCCTGAGCTGCAGGGATAGACTCAGAACTGGAATAAGCAGGTTGGAAAATGAATGAATGAATGAATACAAATGGCTGCTTGATTTCGTCTTTATTTAGAACTTTAGTGATGTTTCTGTGACCAGAAGTATGCTGTAGGAAATAAACTCTTATTTATATTGTTAATCTCTGGTAAAACTGGTTTCATTATACATCATTTCACTTAAAGCCACAGTTTCCAGGCCTCCCCGGTGGCGCAGCGGTTGAGCGCTGGGTTGCGAAGCTGCCCGCAGCCTCTGCGGCACCGGATCAATCCCCGGCTGCTCCCCGGCCACCAAAAGAGGGTCCCACATGGTGCGCAGACCTCTCCTGCCGCCCGCTGCTCCCCTCAGCAGTGTACTTCGGTCCTTCTGCCTGCTCTGCTCCCCGCTCTGGCTCTGGTGAATTCTCTCACCCTGCCGCACTTCTGACTGTACCCAGTGCATGTATAAACAAACAAATAAATAAATAATACATGCCTCTTTAAAAAAAAAAAAAAAGCCACAGTTTCCAAAAACAATGTTATTAAGCACCTACTGGGCATAAAATAGAATAAAACTGAGATGCTCAGGTTGAAATAGTGATAAGAACTGCTATAGTGGCTTGACCCCTCTTCCCTCCCTCATCCGCCCTGAGGCACTTACTGGAAGCACATTGCTGATCACTGTAGAGATGAGGGAATAGAACTGAAAGACTCAGTTGTCCCTGTGTGCAGTTATGCACAGTCCTTCTGCCACCAGACACATTGATCACCCAGATTCCTACGCTGCAGGAGAGCAGCTTCAAAGGTATACTGAGCCTCTGTGATCCTCCAAATATACTTGAGGTTTTTATTTCAACCCAAGAGTTTCTAAGTCAGTGTTTTTTCTTTTTTTAAAGATTTATTTATTTATTTATTTATTTATTTATTTATTTATTTATTTATTTATACAAGAACCAGGGTACAGGCCAGATGTGCTGGAGGGTGAGAGGTTTCACCAGAGACAGAGCAGAACAGAACAGACAGACTGACGTAATACACTGCTAAGGGGAGCAGGGGGCGCGACGGGAGAGGTCTGCTGCCCCATGTTGGATCCTCGCCGGCCGGCCAGGATAGGACCAGCACTGCAAAGGCTGCAGACAGCTTCACAGCGCTGCACTCATCCGCCTGGGCCACCAGGGAAGGTCCGCTAAGTCAGTGTTTTATAGGGTGTAACCTTCGTGGATACTTCTCCATCATCCTCTTAGGAAATCTTGAATTTATAGATACAACATACCATATGAACAATAGCAATAAAGTGAACCAAATCTGAAATCCTTGCGATAACTGTCCTATGAGAAAGTCTTTCAGTTATACTTTAAAGGATAGAAATGTTTTTCTTTAGTACACAATTGAGAGTTGAAACCAATTTTGAAAAAGGTGGTCAAATTTATGCAAATGCCAAAGGAATCCTAAGCAGTTAAAAATATTTGAAATACATAAAATAAAGAAGAATAAAATTATAAATAGCACCTATGTCTAGTGTGAATATACTCCAAACTACATGTTTTCTCTGGATATATAGCAGAGATTGATATAGGGGTTAATGCAAGTCACCAATATATTCTCATTCTCTCTCCACCCACCCCCTCCTTTTTCACTTTCTCCTAGTTTTAATTAAAAATTTCTTATTGAAATGGAATTTTCCAGGAGCTACATGACATATGACAATATTATTGTTCTGCTGACTAATGGAGTATTTGTATATTTTGTTTTTTAACAAATGTCTAAGGCAATCGGTTTCAAATAAAAATAAATTTCTATTGAGAAGATTTGGGGTATAGGAGAAAAACTTAAAAGTACATTAATAAATTTTCCAAAAAAAATTAAAAGTTAAGGGTCATTGGAACACTGGTAACAGTGTAAGTTTCATATAAATAGAATCATCATGGGCTAGATTAGGTAAATGTCACAAGAGACTAGGAAGGGGGCAAGTTTCTGCTTTGATAAGAATAATTTTTGAAGGATTTCATTAAATATAATCCTCGTTAAAGGAAGAAAAGTCATTTCAATCACAACTATGATTTCTAGGAAAACCCACACATATCTTTTTTAATGGTATTTTGCAATTAACAACAATATTTAATTAGCTGAAGTTAGAGATGTAGAGTCTCTCTAAATGTTAATGTTATAAAAGAAATTCCTCGCACATAGAATCAGGAGAAAACTGAAATATATATTTACATATCCCTTTCAGCTCTATAATCTCTTTGTGGGGTTAGTAACATAGAAATATATTAAACCACTCATGATTTGTTCATAGAATATTGCGGCCTAGTACATAGAGAGACGTGACACATCAGGAGGAATAATTCAGGTCAATAAGGCATGCATCTTTTTCAGGTTTGGGTTTGAATAACCAAACAAAAGTTTTCACATCCCCTTATGCTCATCCATTTAATTTTTCACACCTCAGTTATTTGTCATGTGGTGTTAGAACTTTCTGTTTACTCATCCGTCTTTCCCACCACACTCCAAGCTCAGCAAAGAAGACAGTGCGTCTTACTCATCTAGGACCCTGGATGGCCCACAGCATTCAATAAGAAGCAGGCAATAAATAAATAGCATAGAATCAGGAGAAAAGGGGGGGTCTCCCTGGTGGCACAAGGGGTTAAGCACAGCACTGTGATGCTATCCCCAGCCTCTGCAGCATGAGTTCCATCCCCGGCCAGCCAGGGAGCTACCCACATGGCGCAGCAGACCTCTCCTGTCTCGCCTGCTGCTCCCCTCAGCAGTGTTTCAGTAGATCTGCCTGTTCTGCTCCTACTCCGTCTCTGGTGAATCTTCTTACCCCCAGAACCTCTGTCCTGTACCCCAGTTCTTTTCTGCATAAATAAATCTTTAAAAAAAGAGAAACAAAAGAAAATGGATCAAAAGAATTATATCAACAACCCTTCCAACCTTTGAGTTGTTACCATTGTTACCTTTTTTTTTCTGGATTAATAAAATGTTAAGCGTAAATCCCAAAGAAGGAATTGGTTGGACGATTCAAAGGCCATGGTCAACTAAGAATTCAGACTGTGGAAGAAAATACTAGAAGCATTGAGTCACTAGTGAGTGAAATTAATTTACCCCCACAGTATCTTTTGCTTTTCTTCTTTGTCAATTTATTTAAAAAAAAAAAAGAAAAGATAGCTAAAACTAAGAAGTTAGCATTGCCAGGAAAATGGCAGCTGAACACAAGTAGGGTATACCAGAGTGGGACCTCTCAGCACAGATACTTACAGATCTTTTTTCAACTTTTGCCCCACAGTGAGGCCAACAGAGAAGGCACGGCATTCTTTCATAAGGAGTTCATAGTTTTCCCAGCCAAGTATGAAGGAAAAGGAAAACACCAAGGCTAAAAAAAATTAATAGTGAAGGATGCCAAAAGCTACCACACTCCCTAATCATGCACTCTGGAAAGAGCTTTATAAGGCTCTTAAAGGGCTTCTCTGCACTTTGCTTTTTAAAAAGCAAGAAAGGAAAGATGCCAAATAGAAACCATACCAAACCTATTCTCATTCTTCCTGCATTAACCCCTCCCCTGCATTGCCTGTCAACTCTTTTTATTTCTGTGTGTGAAAACAAATCATTTCCCTCTAGAGCTAGATCATACCATAAGATTCGGGGACATATGCCGGAGGTCTGTTGTGTTGATAGTGTATACATTCTGAGGGGAAGAACTTTTAAGTTCTGGATGCTCCCTTCCCCTGAAAGTTACCTGAGCTTCTCAGTGATAGAAACAGATGAATCCTGTCCCTGTCTTCAACCTTCTTTGAGAGACCAGATGATCTTAACTTTGGGAGAGACAGAACTTTGGTTCTTGTCCTCCTCTGAGAGCTGCATCACACACAACATTTTTTCCTAATATTTCATACTGAGTTAATATTGGTTTACATTGTTTGTATCCCCCCACTTCAGCTGTTTTGCCATAGTAACCCACCACCAAAGTACCCATAGTTTACCACTATTGTGCTTCCTTCCCATTTTGTTCTTGTCCCTCTCCCTTCCCCTTCTGGTGGCTTTCAAGGGTAATTTTTCAGTTTAGCTTTCTCTGACCTTTTGTTTGCTTTCTCTATATTCCACATATAAGTGACAGCATCCAGAATTTGTCTTTTTTAGCATAATTTCTTCCAGTTCCATCCATGCTGCAGCAAATGGTAAGACTTCATCTTTTTTAATAGCTGGGTAGTATTTCATAGTGTATATATTTCACATCTCCTTGATCCGCTTGTCTATTTGGGGGCATTCAGGTTGTTTCCATATCTTAGCTACTGTGAATAGTGCTGCAGTGAATGGGAGTACAAGTTTCCCTTCAAATTAATGTTTTTGTATTATTCGGGTAGAAACCTAGGAGCAACACACATTTTTGATCCAAAGGCTGGAAGGTAGGTAGCTGTCTCATCTTGCCCCCAAAGCCCTGTCTTCCCCCAAGATCATTTCTGGAGATACCATTTTTGAAATATAAAATTCACCCTTTCCTAAACTGTGTACAACTCTATAATGCAAACTCTATTGCTGTTATTCTGATTCAAGCTCTCATCATTCCTTATCACTCCCTGCTCTAGTCCTGATCAGATGAGTCTTTCACGCTGCACTGGAGTTCCCTTTCTGGAAAAATATCTGACCCCTGCCTACTTTATGCCCATCTTCCACCATTCTTTCCATTGTTCACTCCAGCCAAGTTATCTCTCTGTTGCTTCTGCTGCAGGACATTTGTACTTGCTTTTCTTTCTGTATAAAATTATATTCTCCCCCTCACATCAATCTTTCACTTCATTCTGGTTTATACCCAAATGCCATATTTCCTTGATCTGGGGCAACTACACCAACACCTACCACATTATAGCCTATATCCTATTCCCTTGCACTGCTTTAGTTTTCTTTAAAAAAAAAAAAAAAGATTTATTTTTATTTATTTATACAAGCACTGGGTACAGTCAGAAGCACGGGAGGGTGAGAGAATTCACCAGAGCCAGAGCGGGGAATAGAACAGGCAGACTGAAGTACACTGCTGAGGGGAGCAGCGGGCGGCAGGAGAGGTCTGCGCGCTGTGTGGGACCCTCCTCCAGTGGCCGGGTTGCAGCCCGGGATCGGGGATCGAACCTTCGCGACCCAGCGCTCAACTGCTGCACCACCGGGGATGCCCATGCTTTATTTTTCTTTATAGGTGTCATTACTCCCTGACATCATCAGGAAGCAAAGACTTAGTTATAGCTTGCCCTCAACTGTATTTGTAGCACCTGGCATAGTGGATATTCCCAATAAACACTTGTTTAATTGAAACAAATATTTCATCTACTTGGTTCCTTCCTCCGTCCTCTCAGGAACTCCTCGTTCACTGCAGAATTAAACCAAATATCATGGCATTTTGCTCAGGGCTCATGATCTGACCCTCTCCTCCTTTTCTGACCTGTTTCCCATCACAGACCTCCCCCTCTCACCTACAACACACCCGAAGTTCAAACCTAGTCAGACATCATCTAATTTCAAACAAACAAATCATCTAATTTCATGCCTGCATACCTTTGCTTCTGCTTTCTTTTCCATCACTATGAAATCCTCCTGATCTCTCAAAACCTTTCTGACATGCTATCTCCCCACAGTAAAGACATCTCTACTCTCCCTTCAATCCCAGCCATAGAAAGTTCTTCTGCCCTTCAATATCCATTATTTTACATGTACATCTCTCATATGACACATTATAAATTATTTCTGCATTGAACTTTCGATACCAGGAGACAGAGTATAGGAACTATATATCCACTCTTGGTTTCCAAGCTCATAGAACCGGTGTCTCCAATTCAAATGCTCCACAGAAGTTACATGCAAAGTGTGGCATGTGGGTATATTAGTTAACTTGGGCTGACATGACACCACAGATAGGGTGTCTTAAAAAACAGAAATTCACTCTCACAGTTCTGGAGATTAGAAGTCCAAGATCAAGGTGCAATTAGGGTGGGTTTCTGGTGAAGCCTCTCTTCCTGGCTTATGATATTCACTTTCTCTCTGTTCCTCACATGACCCTTCCTCTGAATGCACAAGGAGAAAGTTCTCCGGTGACTCCCCCTCTTCTTATAAGGACACCAATACTATCTGGTGAGGGCTCTACCCCTAAAACCTCATTTACCTTAATGACTTGCTTAAAGACTATCTCTACAGACATTCACATTGGGTGTTGGGGCTTCACTATATGTATTGCGGGGAGGAGGTAGTTGGACAGAATTCGGTCTATAACAACAGACAAGGAGAGACTTAGGTGAACTCCCCATCCACATGGGGCACTGCTACTCAGCTCAGCACATGGTTTTAGGCCTTACATACAAGCTGGAAATGTGGATAATTCTTAGGTAAAACATCTTCATTTAAAAATGTTAGTAACTAATTAAAACAACTTGAGCAAAACCCTATTCTTAGGCAAGATTTAGCATGTGATCCAAAACCTGGCAGTTTTCAGAATTCCAGTGGAACACTAGAGAGTCTTATTAAGTCCTTTGTTAAGGGCACAGTTCACTGAAGTATGTGCCAGTGTTTGGGAAACTCTGAAATTAAAAAAAAAAAAGACACAGTGGGAAAAGTCTGACTTCTGCCTCCTGCCCTCTACCAATATGTTCATTCACTAACAAGTTGCCACCATTACTGCCCACCTCTCCATTCCCATCTCCCCTACCACTCACACAAGCTCCACAGACACTCCCCAAGTGTGGGGTCTTGTTCTGAGGTCTATAATTAATGAGGGAGAAAGAGAAACTGGAGTCAGTTCAAAACAAAGTCACAGAAGAGATTAAAGGGCTAAAAAATAAAGATCAGAATAGGTTAAAGGAACCAGGTTACATGGGTTACAAGGTTAGCAAGTTATGGTTGTCAAGTATATAAAAAACTCATGCCTAGGACAGTAATGAGATGGTCTCTCTACTGAGAACAGAACAGAAAACAGACTCCATGAGGCATGGGAACTAGGATGTTCTCTGCCTAACATAAGTATTTGTAACGACTTTGTAATTTTTTTAAAGATTTACTTATTTATGCAAGCACTGGCGTACAGGCCAGAGGCAAGGGAGGGTGAGAGAATTTACCAGAGACAGAGCAGGGAACAGAAAAGGCAGAAGGACCAAAATACACTGCTGAGGGGAGCAGCGGGCGAAATAGGAGAGGTCTGCAGCACCATGTGGGAATCTCCCTGGCTGTCCAGGAATCAAACCCTTGCTGCAGAGGCCGCGGACAGCCTCAAAGCACTGCGCTTAACCCGCTGCGCCACCGGGGAGGCCCATCACTTTGTATTTGACAGGCTTAGACAGCGGAAAAATTGAATTTTTCATTCATTATCTTCCTTCTGACTATAAAATTCCATAATTCTAAGAAATGTCCTATTAGAAAAGGTTGTTAATAATGAAATAACAAGCCATCAGGTAAAAGAAAATCTCTCATTTGTATTAAAAAAAAAAAGTAATGTGATGTTGCTCAATGAAGAATATATTCTTTTTTTATTAATCTATGAGATCCAGGCATACAGGAAGCAGAAACCCAAATGACTTTGCAATATGTTCAAGGTCAGAGAAGACTATAAATAGCTAAATTTTCCCCAACACATACTTTTTAGTTACATGCCAAGAAAGTTGGGTTTTCTCCAGAACATGAGGGGAGATGAGGAAGATATAATAAATATATGTGAACAAAAATGTGCCTGTTCCTTAAGAAGTACAGAATCATGGCCCTGTACTTTAGAGTCCAAGACAGAAATGAGCTGCCCTCCTAGGATAACTGGGTATTTCCCAAGGGCCTCTGCTGTGACTTGTATTTTCTTAATGTTCTCAGTTGAAAGAAAAAAAGGGATGTACTTTTGTCTCTGGAAACTCTGGCAAACCTTGAGTTATAACTGACCTCCACGAAAGCCTTCAGCAGAACAACAACATTGATAAAGACTTAGTTATTTCCTATCTATTCTTTTCCCTCTCATCCAGAGTCCTCTTGTTCCTGCATACCTCCACCAGTAGTGATCTATTTTGGTAGGTATCCTCATAAAGATGGCTACTCACACCCAGAAACCAGCCTATGTTATTCTGCTTCCCCACAATTTCATTCTGCCTAGGAATTGCTACCAAAATAATCTGGATATATAGCTTTATTTCTGTATTTAAGAATACCCATTGTCAGGGCCTCCCTGGTGGTACAAGGGGTTAAGACTCAGCATTATAAAGCTATCCACAGCCACTGCAGCACAAGCTCCCCTGCCAGGGAGTTACCCACATGGCAGAGCATACCTCTCTCCTGACTTACCCGCTGCTCCCCTCAGCAGTGTATTTCAGTCAGTCCTCCTGTTCTGTTCCCTACTCTGTGTCTGGTGAATCCTCTCACGCCCCCTCCACATACACCTCTAGCCTGTACCCCAGTTCTTGTATGCATAAATACATCTTTAAAAA
This sequence comes from Talpa europaea, assembly GCF_964194135.1. Lineage (NCBI taxonomy): Eukaryota > Metazoa > Chordata > Mammalia > Eulipotyphla > Talpidae > Talpa > Talpa europaea. Next base: position 59,891,103 of record NC_140070.1, read on the forward strand.
ATACTAGCCATTGTACCCATTGTCACATTACTCAAGGGAATGAATTTGAAGGGTTTCCATTGAGCAAAGAGATTTAAGAACACATGCCCTTGCTCTACATCCACCACTTCACAGAGGTGGAACCTGCCTTGCTTGGTCTTGATTTCCTCTTTCCTTCCCTCTCCATCACTTGCCAACATTGATTTCTTGTTGGGTAAGTGGTTTTTCAGGCTTTTCTGCCCTTCCACCATTAGGATAGCCCTGCCTGATGGGGCACCTGCACTTGTTACATTGTTGCAAACTGTCTTGTTTACTTCTGTGGGCCATGGGGAGGAGTATTGAGATAGTCACAGAGAGAAGCAGAAGCAGGAGAGAGGAGGAGAGAAAGAGGCCAGAGAAGTCCAGAGTAAAGACTTGCTGGGGCTTAGAGGCCTGCCAGCCTCCTGGCCCCCCAGCACCCCTGCCTGCTGTGTACCTGGTTGCTGCTCTACATGTAACAGCTCAATAAAAGCCTGAGGAACCCACCGAGGGCTCCAGGACCCCTTCTTTACCTGCCTGCTGGATCACAGATAACCTGCTCTGTGGCCATCCTGCCATGACAATTGGTGTAGTCGACAGGATGATCAGATACAGATGGGTATGGAGCCCTCAGAAGACCTCAGGAGGGACTAAGGAGGAGCAGACTGTGTTTGCCTGTGACAATGCAGGACGTGCCATGGTAGCACAGGTGGTGACCAAAGTCCAGGAGCTGTGGAAAGAGCTGAAGATGCTGCAGGAGCACAGGAGGTGGGCATGGCCTGGGAGCTGCGGGACGAGACCTCACCTGGAGGAGGAGACAGCCCGAGAGGACCAGCCCAGGACCCCTGAGGGGGCAGAATCGCTGGGGAAGAAAGGACCATGATTCGGCGCTCGCCAGTGCTGCTGCAGGGAAAGACTGATGGACTTGGACTTAGAATCCCACCAGAAGGTGGAGGAACTTTGGCAGGATAATGTTTTGGGGACCCTGAGGGATGATGGTATTGTTTGTACACCCCAGGAGATGGGAATCTGGGGGTGGCCAGTGGGCCTTGATGGCCAAAAGCATCCTGTGAATTGTCTAGCAGCTAGGCAGAGGAAAAAAGCCAACTTAGGCAAAAGCTGGTGCTGAGATTGGGAAGCCCTTAGTGGCTATTAAGCAGCCTAAGTATGCTAAAGAAGGCTAATGAGTCTCTTAAAATCACCTATGGATGATGCCCTGCTCACTTTTGAGTAAGGTTGAGTTGCTGAGGAACTCGTCCTTGGGGGAACAGGTGGGGAATGTGGCTTGTGGTGGAGCCCACAGCTAAAGAGGGGACCCAAGAGAGGCCACATGTGGAGCTTGTATCCACGGATCCCCAACCATGTGCTGTGCAATGGGCTGGCCTGAGTGCAGGGGTCTGTGTGTCATATTGGTGGCTAGGAAAGCCAAGCGTTGGAGTGACCTCAGGCAGAAACCCTGAGGATTGGGCGATTACCCCCAAAGTACAGAATCGCTAATCCAAGAGTGAGTGCATCCTGGGGGTGGATGCTGTGTGTGGCTTGTGGCTAAGACCACAGCTGGAGAAGGCCAGGAAGCCAGACAGCTCCTGGCATGTGACAGCAGATGCCTGAGTGGTTGCCCCCTTGAATGAGCAGTGCCTTCAGCAGAAGTGATGGATCATCTGCTGGTGCCAATAACTGTCTTTTGCCACTTGGTTGGTGCCCTGCCTGGACTCATTTGTGTTCTGTTGTATTGTGTATTTTCTTTTGTGGGCCATGGCTGCAGTGGTTATGTTTGTTATGGGAAAATTGTATATACTGGTATATATGTAGATTGTATGGCAGAAAACCCTGAGGGGGTGGATTGTAGGCTAAATGGTTTTTCAGGCTTTTCTGCTCTCCCATCATGAGGATTGCCCTGCCTGATGGGGCACCTGAAGTTATTACATTGTTGCAAACTATCTTATTTACCTCTGTGGGCCATGGGAGGAGTATTGAGATAATCACAGAGAGCAGCAGAAGCAGGAAAAAGGCAGGATAGAGAAATGGAGAAAGAACCAGAGAAGCCCAGAGTGAAGACACGCTGGGGGCTTGGAGGCCTTGTGGCCTCCTGGCCCCCCGGTACCCCTACCTGCCGTGTACCTGGTTGCTGCTCTATATGTAACAGCTCAATAAAAGCCTGAGAAAACCACCAAGGGCACCAAGACTCTCCTTTACCCATCTGCCGGATCATAGGAAACCTGCTCAGTGACCATCCTGCCCCTACATTTCTCTTCCTTGATATGGCCTGATTATATTTTTCTTCTTGTTGAATTATGAAAGGCCTCAGGATCATTGTAGGGGTAGGATGGGCCACTGAGCAGGATATCTATGTTTGGAGCAGAGGAGGTTAAGGAGAGTCCTGGAGCCCTTGGTGGGTTTCTCAGGCTGTTATTGAGCTTTTACATATAGCACAGCTACCAGGTACATGGCAGGCAGGGGTGTCAGGGGGCCAGGAGGCCAATAGGCCTCCTGGGCCCCTGGCAAGTCTTCACCCTGGGCTTCTCTGGCTTCTTTCTCTCCTTCTCTCTCTCCTGCCTCTTCTCTTGCTTCTTCTGCTCCTGCTTCTCTTGGTGACTATCTCAGTATTCCTCCCATGGCCCACAGAAGTAAACAAGACAACTTACAACAATATAACAACTGCAGGTACCCCATCAGGCAGGGCAATCCTAATGGTGAGAGGGCAGAAAAGCCTGAAAACCATTTGCCCTACGATCATATTTTAATATATCAATTATTAGTAAAATGATTGTCAACACTAAGTCAAAAAGTGTTTTGTGTAATAGGACTGTATCTAAAGGATATGATAGGAAGAATCCCATTTAATTATAAGCCACAAATAGTGGATACTGAAATCAGGAATAAGTCCCTCAGGAGTTAGAAAACCTTTACTTGAGATCATGAATTTGGAAACACCTAACAGGACAGTTATCTTATTGCTACTATTTCTTGTAATACTCTTATACTCAGTTCTTCTATGTTCTGTACTGACTTTAAAAACATAAAGAGGAGGGTGGGGAGATAGCTGGGGGTCACTGAATCCATGTTCTATAAGTACGAGATGAAATTGCTTATTTGGGATTCTGTTGCATAAATTTTGGAGCCAGATATACCTGGACTGAAATACCAGATATACTATTTGCTGTGTGAATTGGCCCAAAAAACTTCATTCATCTCTAGAATGAAGAAAACGCTACAAACCTCCAAAGTTTTTGTAGAAATTAATTTCACAAGTGGCAACTATTAAGATAATAATAGCAACAACAATATTTTCCACTCCTAAGAACTTCCCAATCACACATCTCTGGGTTCCAACCAAACAAACATAAAACCAGACACCAGCACCTGGAATATCGTGGCAAAGGCAGCCTGGGAATTGGCCTGGAGATTGTACTTCTAGATTTCCACTGAGGTGCATGTGTTCAATGAATCCCAAGCAACCTCCTGCCTTTATATCATCTATCACCTGTCTCCTGAGTCTGTCTCCTCTTTCCAGCAAACCCACCCACAGCTACCATCCTTTGCTCTGTCTCCTCCTTCTGCTCCTCCTTAATCAGAACTGTTTTTCCTACAGAATTGTAATGTGTTTTATTTTCCAGTATCCAGAAGTATCATTGGTTTCCCCATCAGTCAACTGTGACAGTGAATGCAAAGCTTCTGACTATCCTAGGCACTCAGGAGGCCTCCTGTAAAGGGTCAGGAATGACACAGTGCAGGTTTTCTGATCCAGCAGACCAGGTAAAGGAGGAGTCAGAGTCCTCCGTGGTTTTTGCAGGTCTTTTATTTAGATTTGCCAGGCACATGGCAGGCAGAGTGCTGGGGGGCCGGGAGGCTAGCAGTCCTCTCAGCCCCCAATAGGTCTTCACTCTGGGCTCTCCAGCCTTCTCTCGGCTTATTCTTGGCTACTGCTTCTCTTACTTCTCTCTCAGCTTCTTGGCTTCTGCTGGCATCCCCGTGACGCCGACCTTAAAAGCCCAGTCTTAGCCCAGGTGAATCCCATCTACCTGTGCCCACACCCTACTCCAGGTGCCCGCCATCAGGCATGCATTCAGGACCTCAAGGATCCATCATCTACCCAGATGGCAGAGGGGCAGAAAAGCCTGACATTTTCTTTACCCTACACCTCCATAAACACCTGAGTGTTCATCCCTCAACTGTAAATGAGAGATCTGGACATGGTTACTTCCAAAATCCTGGGGTTCCACAGAAATTTACAGCCAGGGTATATTTGCATGCTACAGGAACATTTTTGTAACTGTCCCCAACCCATAATCTCTAGTTAGTAGACTCCGTGATATTTAAAGACACCCAGGGAAACTGGTTTACCCCCAGCCCACACACAAAGGTCATACCAGTATTAAGCTCCTCACCACTCCACTTCTAAATGGTGAATAACCTCTGTTCCTCACACAAATATGGCTAGAGAATTAAAATTAGGGTTACCAGCTGTTAGGGATGTTTATGCACAGTTCAAGAGACATGTTAAATTTATCCTGGAAAGACCCTTTGATCAGAGTCTGTGACCGCCCGCTTACAGGTTTTTGACAGGCTTTTTGAGCAAATTCGAAGAACAGCCTAGACACCCCAGGCTCCCAGTAACATCTGCTGGATTGGGGCTGGTGACCTGACCTGAATATAGTATTTGTCATTAAGCAAGTTTGGAATTTGATCAGTAGTTTGTCAGTGGGCCATCCATGGGACTGATGGCTCCATAAGAACCCAGTAATCGAATTATGTGCCTAGGATACACAGCTGGCAATTATATTCTCTACAGATCACTTCAGGCAGCAATAAAGATAAAGTGCTATATAATGTATTCATTCATTTCAATACAGCTAGTAGTCATGTTAGAAAGTAGTTCATAAAAAAAAAAAAGACTGAACGGCATTTAAAAGAAATGTGTTTTCTTAAAGGAATTACTTTGGAAGACCAAATGAATGTACATGAGATGCTTCATCAAATCATAAGTCAGTTTGGCAGGTGATTCTAATATGCTCCTGCCAAAAGTCAGAATCAGAGCAATTGAAACTGGTAACAAATGAGCTACAGGTGTGCCTTATTTTTGTTTTTTGTCTCATTTGGATTCTTACAGGCTACAGAAACATACTTCAAGAAGCTTATGGTATAGCATCCCCATAAATAGATTTGATGTCTCAAGAAAGCATAAGATATATATCTGATGTACAGCTTCGGGGAGAAAATGTGGGTAACCCTCTCAGGGTATCAAGAGTACAACCCCTTCTTTGAAAGTTGTTCTTCCAGGGAAAGGCCAAGAAAGAGTTCTACAACAAGGTAGAAAACACTGATGTAACTATCAGTGGAGGATAGTCTCTGTAGGGTAAAGAAAATGTCAGGCTTTTCTGCCCTCCCGCCATCAGGATAGATGATGGATCCTTGAGGTCCTGAATGCATGCCTGATGGCGGGCACCTGGAGTAGGGTGTGGGCATAGGTAGAAGGGATTCACCTGGGCTAAGACTGTGCTTTTTAAGGGCGGTGTCACAGGGACACCAGGAGAAGCTGAAGAGAAGCCAAGTGCCAGCCTCCCTGCCCCCCAGCACGCCATATGCCTGGTGAACCCCAATAAAAGACCTGCAAAACACCACTGAGGACTCTGACTCCTCCTTTACCCGGTCTGCATGGGATCAGAAAACCTGCCCTGTGGTCCTTCTTGACTCTACAGTCTCCTAGACAGGGCTGTTAAGTAGACCTGTGCAGGGCAGGGTGCTGCATCCCTAGTCCTGTTGTGTTAATTCTTTTAGGTTGGCCCATGTTTCAAGCTAACTTATCTTCCTCCGACTTTCCCCAAAATAATCTCCTTTTTGAACTCTCCTGTTTCATTCAGTTAGTATAGTTATTAAGAACCTACCATGCCAGACACTAGGTGCAGAGGATATAGCAATTAAAGAATCTGTCCATATACACTTACATTCCAGGAAGAAATAAAGAGAATAACCAAACAAATGATTATATAAAATGTTGCCAGTTGCAGAAACATGCTATGAAGAAAAATTGAAAGAGTGCTAAAACCAGCCATAGTGGGTGTAGGGTAAGGAAAAATGTCAGGCTTTTCTGCCCTCCTGCCATCAGGATAGATGATGGATCCTTGCGATGCTGAATGCATGCCTGATGGCGGGCACCTGGAGTAGGGTGTGGGCATACATAGATGGGATTCACCTGGGCTGAAACTGGGCTTTTTTTTTTTTAAGGGCGGTGTCACGGGGACGCCAGCAGAAGCCGAAAGAGAAGCCAAGAACGAGTAGAAGCCAAAAGAAGAAGAGAAGCAGAGAGAACTCCAGAGAGCCCAGATAGAGTGAAGATGTGCTGGGGGCTGGGAGGCCTGCCAGCCTCCCAGAACCCCTGCCTGCTGTGTACCGGGTAATCCCAATAAAAACCTGCAAAAAACCACTGAGGACTCTGACTCCTCCTTTACCCGGTCCGCTGGATCAGAAACCCTGCACCGTGTCCATTCCTGCCCCCTACAGTGGGGCCTTACAACAGTTGCCTGCCTGTGGATTCTCACCCACGAACACAGTGACAAGACCACTCAGGCTCAGAGAACAACAGTGAGGTTTATTTAACAAACACAGGAAATAAAGGGTTTCTAAGGCCGCAATTCACAGACTGTCCCACCCCAGATAGTGTCCACACTCTCCAGAAGTCCCAAACAAAAGCTGTTCATCCAAGATGGTGCCATCCCTTCAATGAGGACCTGGAGCACGTGGCACACTGGCAAGCAGGGTCAGGCCAACTCACGTTGGAAGCTGGAGATCTTCATAGGCAGGGCTGCTGAGATGACACAACAGTCCACAGCCACAGTCTGAAGGTCAGAATGGACAGCACCAATGCTGGACCAGGCAGCAATGGAGGCAACAGCACCAGGAGGTGATGCCAGATGATTACATACTTTCATATTAACAGCATTCAAAAGTGACCTGGACACAGGGTGCCGGTCACTAGGAGGCACGTAAGATACACCAGCATTACAGCTCTCTGTGGGGACACCAGCTCTTTGTGGGGATGCAGCTTTGGGGGTGACCAGTCCTAGGGTGCTCTGGTGCTCCTTTCATAGCCCTTCTCTAGCACACAGTGAGTCCCAAGCTGACTCCTGTCCTACCTTATATCCCCTTTCAGGGGATACAACAATATTCAGCTCCCCACCCCCACCCCGCAACAAATCCGTTTTCAGTCCTATGGCTGATGGGACCATTTACCAATCAGTTCATAGCTTGCACCTGATTAGTCCATTCTAACGTCCAGGCACCAAATCCATGGGCCTCTCTACTGCCTGCAGGTGGAGAGAACCACAGTGCTGGAGCTGGCCAGCTCCTCATGACAGCCCCGAAGCAAGTGCTGCATGCCCTGGAGCAATGTGATAGGGAAACCACTGCTGCCCACCATGACTGCTGGCATCTGGCTGCAGCCTGAGCCCTAGTGGGGGCCCCTGGTTGCAGGCTGTAAAATGCCCACCACCTGCTGCTGCTTTTACTGCTCACAGGCAGTGCTCTGGGGCCAAATGCCAGATCCCCAAGGGGGAAGGGATGAAAGGGGGTATGTTCCAGTTTCAAAATCATCCAGGGGATGGGGAAAGAAAAGGAGTCAGAGAAGACCTCTCTAGTGATGGTACACTTTAACAGTCCCTGTAGTTGGATGATTCCCATAAATCGGTCTCACCTAACTTCCCCTCTTCTCTCTTTAGAATTCAGACTCCACCTACTTTATGCTCGGATTACTCGCGAGTCTCCTAACTGTCCTTCCAACCTCTTTCAGCTCCTATTACTTTACTCTAAACTTCCAGATTAATCTTCCAAGAGCATTACTTGTGCCACGTCTTTTCTTCCATGCATAAAAAATGACTTGCCCATACCTTAGGGTAAAATTGAAGCTCCTTAACCTACCCTCCTCACTGTATACCTCAATCTTATATAACACTTGCCCTAAAACTCTGTTCCCATCCTCCCAATGCCAGTTACTTCCACCCATCACTCTCCAACCTGGAAGCCCAGCCTAAGACTCACTTTAGCCTACTCTTAGTGGCCCAGTCCCACAGTGCTTCTGCTCTCAAATATCTTAGTGCATCAGCTGTCGGATGGATGGATGGGTAGGTAGATAGAGATCTCTAAGTTAGTGCTTACTATACAGCAATATATAAGGCTTATCTTTCCCTTAGTCCAGACTCACCAATGAACCAATGAGACTGGATAAATATATACAAACCATTTATAAAATATGAGGCAATAACTATCAACAAAAAAGATTCCTGGATTGTTAGGTATTTCATTGGGTAAGAAAAATAAAATGATCATATTGTGTCTTTGAAACGGTCCTTTTTCTGCAAAGGGGGCTATTCTAAATAGGAGGGGTAATAAGCTCAGTAGCATGGTCACAGAAATCTTTTTTCTGTTCACTTCCTGTATTCAATAACTAGCTATCCAAGTAATCAGATATCTACTTATTTATGTTAAGCATTAAATATTGTAACTACAAACTCTATAGGGAAACACATCAATGTAGTAGAACTGAATGAAAACAATGTGCATCTATGTGTGGTTGGTAATGTGGAGAGATTTGAAGAGCCTTATAAAGTGAAAAGATACATTTTCTCAGTCTTCAGTGCAAATATCAATAGTTGGGCAACAGCAATATTTTGCCTAAACAGAAAACCCACAGGGCACCTCTGAAAATATCGGCGAAGTTTATAACTTGCATTATTATGGAGAAATGTAAAATCTGTCTTAAGAAAGGTTTCCAACAAGAAGCTAAAATAAAAATTCTTTTCACCTTTGGAAGCCTAATGACCTTACACAGAGATGCCCAACAGAACTGAACTGTCTGTCTGGATGGTATTTTATGTGTGTTCTTTGAAGTTAGCACCTGCCAGCTTCTTTGAAGTCCGATCCTTCAAAGTAATAAAGTTAAAAATAAGAGATGCAGGAATTCTGTATTCAGTTCATATTTCTCCTGCTTTTACCAGCAAGCATGAAGCAACTCAAGGAAAGGGGTAGGTGGGAGAGTGGCTGATGTTGGGTGGCAGATCACCAAGTGCCAGCTGGCTCTGCAGCCTCACTTTCCGCCTGCTTTTTTCCTGGGAATTCCCATTCTTGACAAGGCCCTGGGTAACCCTTGCTCAGAGTGAAAGTAGGCAAAGTCTTTGCCTGACATGATATGCAAATGCCTGGAAAGTCTCCAGGTCTCCCTCTGGGTGGAAACCTAGAATTCCATTATCACTGTGTAATCTTTACTGCTTCTTTCCTTCTCTATGAACCTGCAAGAATTTCCAGGAAAGATAGTACTACTGTAGTGGCAAGAAGGGCACAGGGCAGGTTTTTTATGATCAGATCAGACCTGGCAAAGGGGAGTCCTGGAGCCCTCAGTGGCTTTCTCAGGCTTTCATTGAGCTTTCACATGTAGTGCAGCAACAAGGTACATGGCAGACAGGGGTACTGGGGGGCCAGGAGGCAAGCCCCTGGCAAGTCTTCACTCTGGGCTTTGCTGGCGTTCTCTCTCCTGCCTCTCTCTCTTGGCGAGTATCTCAACACTGCTGCTATGGCCCACAGAAGGTAAATAACAATAACACAACTTATAACAATGTAACAAATACAGGTGCCCCATCAGACAGCGTAATCCCAATGTCAAGAGGGCAGAAAAGCCTGAGAATCCTTTACTCTACAATCCACCCCCTCAGGGTTTTCTGCTACACAGTGTATATATGTTGTATGCAATTTTCCCTTAACAAACATAAATACTGTAGCCATGCACCACAAAAGAAAATAAACAATACAACAGAACACAAGTAAGTCCAGGCAGGGCACCAATTTAGTGGCAAAAGACGATTACTGGCACCAGCAGATGATCCCCCACTGCGGAAGGCACTGCTCATTCAAGGGGGAACCACTCAGGCATCTGCAGTCACACACAACTAGCCTTCAGGTTTCCTGGCCGCCTCTGGCTATAGTCTTGGCCACAAGCCACACACCACATCCACCCCCAGGATGCACTCCCTCTTGGATTAGAGATTCTGTACTCTTTGAGGGTAATCACCCAGTCCTCAGGATTTTCTGTCCGCAGTCACTCCAACACTTAGCTTTCATAGCCACCAATGCAACACGCAGATCCCTGCACTCAGGCCAACGCATTGCACAAGCACATGGGTCGGGGATCCAGGAATACAAGTTCTACATGTGGCCACTCTTGGGTCCCCTCTTCTGCTGTGGGCTCCACCACAAGCCTCATTCCCCACCCGTACCCCAAGGACAGGTTCCTCAGCTCCTCACCCTTTTTCCATAGTGAACAGGGCATCACCCACAGATGATTTTAAGAGACTCACAGGCCTTCTTTAGCATAGTTAGGCTGCTTAACAGCAGCTCAGGGCTTCCCATTCTCAGCACCAGCTTTTGCCTTTCTAAGTTGGCTTTTCCTCTGCCTGGCTGCAGAGAACTTGGCGAAGGCTTCTCCCTCAGCCTCCTGGGTTCTTCTCATGCCTGCCCCTTCCTCTACTCTGGCCACTGCCTCTCCCGGCTGTGGCCCTAGAATTGGTGGGCAGTACAGAGGCTGCTTTTAAACACTGAGGCCCACTGGCCACCCCCAGATTCCCATCTCCTGTGGTGTACAAACAATACCTTCCTCCCCCAGGGTGCCCAAAACATAACATTACCCTGCCAAAGTTCCTCCACCGTCTGTTGGGATTGTCAGTCCACGTCCATCCATTGTTCCTTGTATGAGCACTGGCGAGCTCCACTGGTGAGTGGTTCTTTCTTCTCCGACGATTTTACTGCCTCAGGGGTCATTGGCTGGTCCTCTCCGGCATCTCCTCCTCCAGGTGAGGTCTCGTCCCACAGCTTCCGGACCCTGTCCGCCTCCTGTGCCCCTGCAGCATCTTTAGTTCTTCCCGCAGCTCCTGGACTTTGGTCACTACCTATACTATCATGGCACATCCAGCATTGTCACAGGCAAACACATACAGTCTGCTACTCCGCAGCAGCAGGAAGTACACGGGGCAGGTTTTTTATGATGGGAGCAAAATGGGTAGAGTCCCGGAGCCCTCGGTGGCTTTCTCAGGCTTTTATTGAGCTTTTACATGTGGTGCAGCAACACTCTGGACTTTGCTCCCTTCCTCTCTCCTGCCTCTTTCTCTTTTGGTGAATATCTTAATACTGTTGCTATAGCCCACAGAAGAAAACAACACAACTTATAACAATGTAACATATGCAGGTACCCCATCAGGCAGGGCAATCCTAATGGCAGGAGGTCAGAAAAGCCTGAAAATCATTTACCCTACAACTACCATTTACATCTTAGTGCAAAGGTTGAAATTTACATCTTAGTGCAAAGGTTGAAATTTCAGTGTTCAGGATGCCAGGCAAGACTAGGAGGGAACTAACGCAAATAGCTCCAGCAGAATGAAGCCATACAATATACACACGATGCTTCCTAGCCTCCTGATTTGTCAAAAGAAACCAGAAATCTGGATTTTTATAATACTCCTAACTTTGTTTGAATATTGGCAACTAACTGTTATTTGTTAAAACACTATCCAGACCAGACCAAAAGCATCTATGTAGGGTAAGGTAAAAAATCAGGCTTTTCTGCCCTCCCGCCATCAGGATAGATGAGGGAACCCTGTGATCCTGAATGCATGCCTGATGGCGGGCACCTGAAGTGGGTACACCTGTGCTAAGACTGTGCTTTTTAAGGGCGGTGTCACGGGGACACCAGTAGAAGCTGAAAGAGAAGAAGCCCGAAGCAGAAGCAGAGAACGCCAGAGAGCCCAGATAGAGTGAAGATTTGCTGGGGGCTGGGAGGACTGCCAGCCTCCCAGCCTGCCACGTACCCGCTGAACCCCAATAAAAGACCTGCAAAAAGCCACTAAGGACTCTGACTCCTTTACCCGGTCTGCATGGGATCAGAAAACCCGCTCAGTGGCCATTCCTGCCTTTACAAATTGGCGTAAGTCGGCAAGATCCATGTAGACGGGTAGGGAGCCCTCCAAAGACCTGGAGGGACTAAGGAGAACAGACTGTGTTTGACTGTGATGACGCTGGAGACGCCATGGCGGCACAGAAGGTGGACAGTGTCCGGGAGGGATAAGACCTCGCCCAGAGGAGGAGAAGGAGACACCTGAGAGAACCAGCCAACGACACCTGAAAGGACCAGCCAACGACCCTTGAGTCAGCAGAATCATCAGGGAGGAGAGGACAACGATTCGGAGCTCGCCAGTGCTGATACAGGGAGAGGCCAAGAGACTTGGACTGATGGACTGACAATTGAACTTGGACTGACAATCCTGCCAGAAGGCGGAGGACCTTGCAGGTTGATATGTTTTGGGACCCTGGGGGTGGAACAGTTTTGTTTGTAAACCCCAGGAGATGGGAATCTGGGGGTGGCCAGTGGGCCTTGATGGCCAAAAGCAGCCTGTGTATGCCCAGCAGCCAGGTGGAGGAGAAAAGCCAACTAAGAAGGCAAAAGCTGGTACTGATGCTAAGTTGAGAAGCCCTGAGTGGCTGTTAAGCAGCCTGAGTATGCTGAAGACCTGTGAGTCTCGTAGAATCACCTGTGGGTGATGCCCTGCTCATTCTTGAGTGAGGGTGAGGAGCTGAGGAACCTGTCCTTGGGGCACGGGTGGGGAATGTGGATTGGGGTGGAGCCCAAGCCCAATGTAGAGTTTGGATCCCCAACCCATGTGCTTGTGCGGTGGGTTGGCCTGAGTGCAGGGGTCTGCGAGTCGCATTGGTGGCTATGAAAGCCAAGTGTTGGAGCGACTGCAGACAGAAACCCTGAGGGTTGGCGATTACCCCCAACAGAATAGAATCGCCAATCCCAGAGCGAGTGCATCCTGGGGGTGGATGCTGTGTGTGGCTTGTAGCCGAGACTACAGCCAGAGAAGGCCAGGAAGCCTGACGGCTCCTGGAGTGTTACAGTAGATGCCGTGAGTGGTTCCCCTCCCTCGTATGAGCAGTGCCTTCGGCAGCAGATGTGGTGGCTCATCTGCTGGTACCAATAATTGTCTTTTGCACTAGGTTGGGGCCCTGCCTGGACTTATTTGTGTTCTGTTGTATTTTGTTATATTGCGATGTATTTGCTTTTATGGGCCACGGCTGCATTGTTTGTGTTTGCTAAGAAACAAAGTTGTGTATGTGTGGATTATATGGCAGAAAACCCTGAGGGGGTGGACTGTAGGGTAAGGTAAAAAATCAGTCTTTTCTACCTTCCTGCCATCAGGATAGATGAGGGAACCCTGTGATCCTGAATGCATGTCTGATGGCGGGCATCTGAAGTGGGTACACCTGTGCTAAGACTGTGCTTTTAAGGGCGGTGTCACGGGGACGCAAGAAGAAGCCCGAAGCAGAAGCAGAGAATGCCAGAGAGCCCAGATAGAGTGAAGATTTGCTGGGGGCTGGGAGGACTGCCAGCCTCCCAACCCCCCAGTACCCCTGCCTGCCACGTACCCGCTGAACCCCAATAAAAGACCTGCAAAAAAGCCACTAAGGACTCTGACTCCTCCTTTACCCGGTCTGCATGTGATCAGAAAACCTGCTCAGTGGCCATTCCTGCCCTTACAATCTACAATGAACATTTTAACTAGCTTATCTCAGTATAGTGCACAATTGGAGAGAAGAGGCGTCAGCATCCACCTGCTGGCAAAGGCAGGTGGGCAGGGGAGTGGTCAGGGAGAAGTTGAAGATCTGATGGTAAGTTCAACCATTTTGCCAAAGGTGAGCTCTGTCTGCAGAGGTTTGTCTGGGCACCAACTTGCCAAGAGAAGGAAGAAACCACACTAGGAAATTCCAGAAAGGTCTCCACGCAGCAGCACTGCCCATACCCACCTACTTAATTCTGCTCTGTCCTCCAATCAGTCTGAAGTATGATGTTCATGAGCATGTGTAGGGTAAGGTGAAAGGTATCAGGCTTTTCTGCCCTCCCACCATAGGATGGATGAGGAAACCCTGTGGTCCTGAATGCATGCCTGATGGCGGGCACTTGAAGTGGGTACACCTGGGCTGAGAGACTGAGTTTATAAGGGTGGCATCATGGGGATGCCAGCAGAAGCTGAAAGAAGAAGAAAAGCAGAGAGAACGCCAGAGAGCCCAGGTAGAGTGAGGATTTGCTGGGGTGTAAGGCCAGGGAAGGACACGGTGCAGGTTTTCTGATCCCATGCACACCGGGTAAAGGAGGAGTCAGAGTCCTCAGTGTTTTTTTGCAGGTCTTTTATTGGGGTTCACCAGGCATATGGCAGGCTGGGGGGCTGGCAGGCTGGCAGGCCTCCCAGCCCCCAGCAAGTCTTCACTCTATCTGTGCTCTCTGGCGTTCGTTCTGCTGCTTCTCGGCTTCTCTTTCGGCTTTTGCTTCAGCTTCTCCTGGCGTCCCCGTGACGCCGCCCTTAAAAGCACAGTCTTAGCCCAGGTGTACCCACTCCAGGTGCCCGCCATCAGGCATGCATTCAGGATCACAGGGTTCTCTCATCTATCCTGATGGTGGGAGGGCAGAAAAGCCTGACATTTTTCCTTACCCTATATGGGGGCTGGGAGGCCTGCCAGCCTCCCGGCCCCCCAGCACCCCTGCCTGCTGTTTACCGGGTAAATCCCAATAAAAGACCTGCAAAAGCAACTGAGGACTCTGACTCCTCCTTTACCCAGTCTGCTGGATCAGAAAACCTGCACTGTGTCCTGCCCTGCCTCTACAGCATGTTTAAAATATGTAAAATGTAAAGTACAATTGTGTTGGTATAAAAACTAATATGATCCAGGCTCAAATATTCACTTTTTAACCTGATTTTAAAAATAGTTAAAACATTTTCTTCAACCCCTAAAAGAATCATGGGCCTTACACCCTGACCTACTATGCCTAAAGCATTAAGTTGTCCAGCCTCCAGTTCAGCGATGCTTGACTGAAATGCTGGGTGAAAGCTCTTGGATATGAGTTACTGGCATGTGTGTGCCACTGAAAATATGTCAGGATGGAGCTGCATTATTATGGATATAAGCCTGGGTCTTGAAAACACACTGCCTAAGTTCAAATCCAAGCTCTACTGTTTATAATTTAAATGATGTTAGGCAAGTCAATTAACTTCTAGTACCCACCTGAGGATCGCTATACGATGAAAGGATTCAATACATGTAAAAAGCATAGAAAAAACCCAGCAGTACTAAGAAATATTAGTTATTATCATCATTTTGTTCTGTTGTGTCCCCACAACTGACTAGCTTACAATTCTGGATAAAATTGTTGAGTAAACATGTAAAACCTCTTGATGAGCCAAAATTTCCCAGATTATAAAGGCAATTAGCTATCATGATTTTCTATAGGCAGTTTAACTCTAAAATTCAAGAGATATGTGAATGTCTATGTTTTTAATTCTGACTTTTTCCTCCTGTCAGTTTTCTGTCCTACTTTTGCCTGTCAAAGAAATTCAAAGTGGAGATGAGAAATCCTATACTGTCAAAAAAAAAATTGCAAGGATGTCAGGAAATGTTACTTCATTTAAAAAATTAATTTTAAGAAGAAATTCAAAGCAGACTTGATTTTAGAAATTTAACCATGGATTGTATTTCTTGTGTTTTTTCTTCCAAATTTTATTTTAATTTTTTTATTTTAATATCATTTTTTACATTTTTTAGATGATATTTGTTTCCCCCCAACCCCTCAGATTGAGTCCCCATAGAATTTCCTTCCCCCAGGCACCTATGCACCATCACCACAGTCCCCTCTACTCCTCCCTCCCTCTCTCTCACCCCTCTCCCTCCTCCTCCCCTGCAGTATGTCTCTGGTTTATAATTGTCTGTTTTTGCTTTGTTGTGGTTTGTGCTGTTATTATTTTTTTTATATTGATGTCTTATTTGGTTCCCCTATATTCCTGTTATAAGTGGAACCATCCAATATTTTTCTTCTTCCTTCTAGCTTATTTCACTGAGCATAATTCCTTTAGCTCCATCCACGTTGCTGCGAATGGCATGAGTTTATCTTTTTTGATTGCTGAATAATATTCCATTGTGTATATATACCACATCTTCTTGATCCAGTCATCTATTTTTGGGCATTTGGGTTGTTTCCAGGTTTTACCTATGTAAGTAGTGCTGCAATAAACATAGGGGTACAGGTGTTCTTTTGAATCACTGCTTTTGTGTCCTTTGGGTAGATCCCTAGGAGTGGAATTACAAGGTCATATGGTAGCTCCATTTTTAGTATACTGAGGAACCTCCAGACAGCTTTCCATAGTGGTTGGACCAGTTTGCACTCCCTCCAGCAATGTAGGAGAGTTCCTTTTTCACCACATCCTCTCCAACATTTGTTGTTGCTTGTTTTTTTGATATGTGCCATTCTTACTGGTGTAAGGTGGTATCTCAGTGTGGTTTTGATTTGCATTTCCCTGATGATAAGGGATGCTGAACATTTTTTCATATGCCTGTTGGCCATTTGCATTTCCTCTTTGGAGAAATGTCTTTTGAGTTCTGCCCATTTCTTGACTGGATTGTTGATTTTGTTTTTGTTGAGCTGTGTGACTCATCACCCAAAGCAGTGATAGTGAAGGCAAAGATAAACACCTGGGATTACATCAAACTAAAGAGCTTCTATACAGCCAAAGAGACATTAACCAAAGCAGAGAGACAACCTACTGATTGGAAAAAAATCTTTGCACTCCATTCAACTGATAAGGGACTGATCACAAAGGTATTTCTTGTGTTTTCTGAAGAGATGTGATTATTCAGTGAATAGCCTTGTGTTCAAGTGTTTAGCAGCCTGGCTCTTAGGCATTATACAAGGATATGCCACACATTCAAGGCAGCTAAAAAGAAGAAAGAATAATAGAAACTTTTTTTGCCACTGGGAGGATCCAAAGTATCAATCTTTCCTGTTGAACTGAGATAATCAACAGTGCTTTCTGTTGTGAATTGTAGAGGGAGAAGGAGCCTCCTAGGTTACCAATTCATTCTTTATCCTCTCTTGCTGAGGACATTAAGGGGTGTTTCCTCAGGGTCTTTCTACCTGCCCTGCCATCTCTGTCATCATTTTTGCATGTATTGTTTATTCTGAGTTATTCTAGACAAATCCATTTCTCTAATGTAGAATTGTTGCAGCTAAAAATAGTTATAGACTTTTGTGCGTTTTAAATTTTCTTTGGTGGAAAATTTAAAATTTTCCAAATACGGATTGAATGAATGTTGGAAAGTCAGTTGTTATTTATTACCATCTTGGAATCTCATTGTTTGTTACCATTTTATAAAATAGGAGGAAATGGAGTCCACACAGGAAAAAGATGATAATCTTAGTCTGCATGTCATTTGTGGTACCCGTGGTTCATAACTGCAAGTGGTACGTGTGTTGTAAAGGCATGAAGTATTTTGATTTCCAAATGTTTAAAGATTATATTAAAATAGTGTTGATTTCAAAAGAGCTGACAAAAAGTGTAATCAAAGCAAAAGTGTAATCAAAGAATACATGAATACCTGGTCGTATGGAACTATGGGCTACACTAGGCCTGCATTCCTTGCTCTCACTATACAATGTACCTTTAACTGTTTAAAATTGCAAAAAAAAATTAATAAATCTCATCTAATGTGGCACAACTTTGAACCACTTACATCAGCCAAAAACAAATGCATTTTTCAAAATATATCTTTACTATATCATCATTGTTCCCTTAGTGGAGGTAGGGGGCAGGGGAAGGAAGCAGGGTAGGGACACCATGCAGTCTCCTTAGGGTTCAGTGGAGCCACCTCCCATCTTGGATACTGGGGCCACTAGCCTTATTCTAGGTGAATTGCTTCTAAGGCTCCAGTTAGAGTCACTGGACTAGGCAACAAGGGCAAATTCAATAGCAAAAAATCTCATGAAACATGGGTCTCCACTTCCTAAGTATAATGTGTTCCCTGTTGTACCCAAAGAGTTTCAAATGCTCATGAATAGGTATTTTTTTCCCCAGCAGATGTAGCCAGAATAGTTGACAGAATTATTACAATGTTACCCACCACAATGAATGCATAGAAGCTTATTCTGGAACAAAAGGGATTCTAAAATAGTTTAGAAAGGCTCACTATGAATAGATTCTAGTACTTTCTTGAAGTTTCTAAAGAATTGGCTGAAGAAGTTGAATAACATGCGGGCAATCCTTATGGATGCCCCTGTTTCTGGTGGTATGGGAGCTATTGGTCTGGGAACCTTCACATTTGTAGTGGGAAGAGTCAAAATAAATTTGCTGCTGTCCAAGTATTGCTGGTGTGCATAGGCTCCAAAGCAGTTCACTGTGGAACTGTTGGGTTGGGAAGCAGGGAAGACCTGCAACAACATTCTCTCAGCCATCAGTATGATTGTAGCCACTGAAGCTCTGAATATTGGAACCAAAACTACTGGCTAAAATCCTAAATTGAGCTCAGGACTGTGCTGCTCAAGTGACACCCGCATCACATGGGGCGATGCATGGAGTTCCCTGTGCTAATAACTTTCAGGGTGGATTCAGAACAGCACTGATGGCTGAGGACCTCAGATTAACACAAGGCTCTGCCACAAGCACAAAGAGCCCAAACCCTGTTGGCAATTTGCACCTGCATCCCTATGTTTATAGCGGCACTATTTACAATAGGTAAGCTATGGAAACAACCCAAATGCCCAAAAATAGATGACTGAATCAAGAAGATGTGGTACATATACACAATGAAATATTGCCCAGCAATCAAAAAAAGATAAATTCATACAATTTGCAGCAACATGTATGGAGCTAGAAAGGATCATGCTCAGCAAAATAAGCCAGAAAGGAAAAGAAAAATATCGGATGGTCTCACTCATAGCAGGAATTTAGAAAGCTTAAATAAGGGACCAGGATAAAGACTAATTATTATAAAGTAAAAATCAAAATTAACAAGGAACTATAAACCAGAGACACACTACAGTGGGTGGGGGGAGGGGGAGAAGGGAATAGGATCAAAACAAGGGGTGTGGGAATTGTATAGGGACTATAACCAAGATGAAAATGCATACATTGTGCAAAATTGAAAAATGATGTAAAAAATACATAAAATAAAAATAATTAAAAAAAAGATCCCAATCCCTCTGGTTGATCAAGCCCATGAGATCTAAAAGATGATATGTACAAAGGGCTATTCAAAGAAAGACTTCTTATCCATGTTCCAGCTTGTATGAGAGGAGGAGGTATTCTAAGTTTGTTCTCTGGCTATGGACACTGTTGAAAACCAAACTGTATGTTGGTGCCTCCTTATAGCTCACTACACAAATAAATACAATAGGTTTTATTAAGATCCCCTGTCTGCTTTTGATTGTGTAAGTCACAATATACCCTAGGATTTTTTCACCCATTTTTTACTACTTATCCTTTCAGTGAGCATATTATCTTAATTTTTTTCTGTCAGTCATTGATGATCTCTGCAAACAGCTATATAACCTTTTTCAAAGTTTAACCCCTGATTACCTTCATTGAAATCAATACTTGCTTCAATCAGGATATTATTTACTCCACATTACAAAGAAAATTTTTTTTCAACAAGATGAAACCTATTCTAGAGGGGAAAAAAACAAATCGGTGTGAAGGATAAAGTTAGAAAAGGTAAGGTTTAGCAAATTACTACTTGTGTCCCTTATTATCTCAGGACCAAATGTCCTGTTAACGGAGAGGTGGTATTCTTGCACTACTTTTTTATTTTGCAGGGAGTTATTTAAAATTTGGATTGAGCAAAATAAGCCAGTATCTTAATCTGCCCCTCTCATAACAACTCCCAAAACTCAGCAAACTTGCTTTTTAAGTTTTTCTTTCATCTTTCTACATTTTTACTACATACTTTTTTTTTACTTCAAAAGAATGACATCTTTAGACCTGTTTCAGAATCAGTGGTGATACTTGCTTTTGATAATTATTACATCATTATAAATAAAACCTTATTATTTTCAATTCAAATAAATTTCTATGCTGATAGTAAAAAGAATCACTTTTGCACATTTGCTAAATACTTCAAAATCAGTAATTATTCCCAATAGCATTGTTAGTGCATTTGATAGTTAAGGTGCTAAAGAAAGTTAGAAGCATACTATGGAGTTTTGTAAAACTCAAGTTCTATTCTTTTGTTGAGTCCAGTGAGCCATGCTGCATTCCTAATGTTCCAATAGATGTCTGAATTTTTCTTTGGGCCAAAATAAACCAATTGGTTGCATCTGAAATAGCTGCTTTGTTAAAAATTGGAGTCATTTATAAACAAAATGGTTATTTCCTTATAGCAAAAGAACAAAACCCATTCCTAACCTATGCTCATATATGATGTTCAGCTCTATGGGCTCAAATGCAATTCCTGAACACAAGCCATGTCAGCATTAAGTGCTGAACAGAGGCTAATATATTGGCTCTTTTTAACTGGACTATTAAGTCCATTAACATTTAATGAAACAATTTTAACTTTATCCACAAAAAACACTCACAAAGCCTTTCCATCAACTCCCTAAAGGCAAAACAACATAAATTAAAAAAAAAAAAATAACTATGAAGCTTTGCTAAGTGCAGATGATTTCCATAGGACAGGTTAAGTCCTGATTTTCTGTTTCAACACAGTCCACATTTGATTTTTACTACAAAGATAAACCAAACTGACAATTACCCTCTGCTAACCTTACCAAATAATCTCAGCATGAAAACACTAGCATTTTTCTTACTATGAGTAAGATGTATATAGAATTAAGTAATGTAATTTCACAAAGAGTCAGCAACCCATTTCAAAATTATGCTGTGAAACAATATCTTTAAAAATATGTTGATTCTTTTTGTCTTTACAGCAGTCTCCAGGTAAAGTTATATTCACATTGATTTAAATAATTAAGATCTAGAAACCAAAGTCCTTTTCAAAGACCCAACTGTCACATTGCCACAGAGAGATATATATGGAACACAAATAAATCAGATTGTTCATTCAGCTGTACTTCATTACCTTCAACACATACATGCACTAATTTAAACTTATGTTTTTTCTGAACCTTAAGTCTATAGCATTTTATGAATTTGTTTTCCAAGGCCCATTTTAAAACTTCTAAAGTAGAAAAAATAAAATTGGCCCCCGTATTAAGCTTTTCTGAAAAATAAATTAACATATCTTTTATGTGTTTCTTAATGTGATGCTATTGTCTAGGCAATTGTGTAGATTTAGTCATTCATATCCAGTCCTCCCAAATTTGATCACTTTGGAAACACTCTCCCTCAATTAAAAAAAAAAAAGCTACAAACATCTATGACTTACAGTCATGTTTTCAGCAAACATACTTAAAATCTAATGTTTTAAAAAATAAGTAATTTTTTTTAAATGCCTGTCTTAAAATACCTCACATAGCAGCTTCAGGCATTTGAATACCTTAGAGAAACCTGAACATCTAAAGGAGTTAGTTGGACTGATGAGGTTGAGGCTCTGAACATTTGACATGGCAGTTGTAGAAGTTGTAAACGTACCACAGTAGGAAGCAGCTTTTCATGGGACTTCAAAGCAAGTGGCAGTTAATTATCTAGCTTCCAGAAGCAGTGTGGACTCGCCGTGACAGCTGTTAGGCGAGGACACACGGGCATCTCCACCACTGAACATCGGCTCGTGTCATTGTTCAGCTTGGATCTCATTGGAAAGAAATGCTTACGGTCTCAGCTTGGTTCAATTCAAATTAGTCAAAGAGTTTTCCCAGATGGCTTCTCAGCACAAGCTTATTTCTCACCCCAGAGTCTGCACTACGCCATCACCTCAGAGCTGCTGTCGACATGCTGTTTGCATATGCTCAAGCTCCATTTTTAATGTCATGTGTAGGATAGATCCATTTGAACTTTCTCTTCCTGTCATGATTGTGAATTCAACCTGGAGGTCTTATGACTTTAGTGAGAAAGAAATGCTGCTTCTTTTTATTCTCTCTTTCCTCCCCACCCCCATCAGCCTCCCCCTACTCACCACCCTAATTTGTCTCTGACCAAGATTGGCTGTTTCTTCCTCGTACCTAACAGGCAGGATGTCTTAGGGTGTTCTCCATGGATGACCAAATACAGTGGGTCCAACAATAATTAGACTTGCATGAATCCTGGCAGGGCTTGGCAGGCCCACAGTTCCCCAGAGCATCTGTTTCTACCTACCCTCATCAGGCTCCAGAACAGCCACAAAAAATAACCAGAATAAATAAGGTGACCTCTACTAACACCTCCTCTCAGTCAGCACTGTAGTCATAATTATCACTTTCCTGTATCTGGCACTGCTTTTTAGGTCTAGAACTCATCCTTCTTGAAAGTCAGATGGTCCATAAAAACAAGGATGTCCCCTTAGGAAAAGAAGACCAAAATTTTTAAAAAGTGAGGATTATATTTCTTTTATTAGACCCACTGAAGGTTGGAAAGAATATAATTTGAAGGCAGGGGGTGGGAATGAGAAACCCAGAGTTGTAAGGGTCCGAAAGATAATTAGGAATGAGTTGAGACAACGAATGCTTTTCCAAAAAAGGAAATTGAAGCACTGAACCTATACTTTTTATTCCTTTAAGAAATTTTCTGGGGCCTCCCCAGTGGCACAGCGGTTGAACGCTGGGTTGTGAAGCTGCCCGCAGCCTCTGCAGCACCGGTTCAATCCCGGGCTGCTCCCCGGCCACCGGAGGAGGGTGCCACATGGCGCGCAGACCTCTCCTGCCGCCCGCTGCTCCCCTCAGCAGTGTACTTCGGTCCTTCTGCCTGCTCTGCTCCCTGCTCTGGCTCTGGTGAATTCTCTCACCCTCCCGTGCTTCTGACTGTACCCAGTACATGTATAAATAAATAAAATCTTCAAATCCTTTAAAAAAAATTTTTTTCTGCTTATAAGTATTCAAAGTCAGTGAGGTCTTGCTCTTAAATTTGAAAAGTAAAAAAAAACAAAACAAAACAAAAAAAAACCACTTGAACAAAAATCCTCAGCAGCTGCTGACCTCTCACTGCCATTCACTTCAATCAGCCCCATACTGTTCCTTGACATGTCCCAAGTCTCAACTGAGGCCTTGCTGATTTTAAAGAGTCAGCAACTATCTGCAATATACACAGAATCATCTTATAAGGACTTAAAAAACCAGGACTCTTCTTGTGTCTCCACCTCCAGAAAAAAAATATCAAATTCTTTCATCTTTAGTACTAGTGTAGAAAATGTTTTCAAGATGCCTATAAAATGTGTGATGTGAGTGATTTGACAAAAATATTATACAAATTTATGAATTATCTTTAAACACATTTCTTTGCAGTTTTTAGTTCATCTTAAATTAAGTGCTGAACAGAAGCTGGCTTTGTTTCTTATAACCACAAGAACAAATCTTCAATGTTTTTATTTTCCCTTAATAACTTTGCTTTCTTCTGAAAGAGCATGAATACTTCTGGAAGCATGCTGGATAAATTCCCAAGTTGCCAGACTGCTGGCCCAATACTCAAAGGTGATAGGCCTCAGCTGCTTCCTTCTTCCTGTGGCAAACAGTGCAAAGTAGCAACTTTTCAGTTGCTAAACAATGCAAAGTAGCACATTGAATACTCAAGGTTTGTATGATTGCCAAGAGTTCAGGTTCTGTCTTCCAAGAGATGATGAGAAAATTATGTTAAAGAAACTGTTTTATGTGGTGAATACATAGTTAACCACTGGTGGGATTTTTGGTCTAAAATAGGCAATGTTTAATGAATGAATAACAAAAGTACAATTTAAAATTATATGGTCCAGAGATCTGATACAAGAATTCCTTCTATTTTATCTCCACCACATAATATTATGTGGAACACACCTGGGCAGAGAATCTACTCTTTGTTAAATATAACATTCACGGGACTTCCTGGTGGCTCAAGGGGTTAAGCACAGTTCTATGAAACTATCCACAGCCTCTGCAGCACGAGTTCAATCCCTGTTCAGCCAGGGAGCAACCCACATGGCACAGCAGACCTCTCCTGCCTTGCCCAGTGCTCCCCTCAGCAGTGTATTTTAGTCAGTCTGCCTATTTTATTCCCCACTCTCTCTGGTGAATCCACTCTCCCCCTCCCCCTGCACCTCTAGCCTGTACCCCAGTTCTTATATAGATAAATAAATCTTAAAAAAATACATAACATTCACATGAAAAATCTCTACAATGTAAAAGGAGCTACTACCTCTAATCAAGAAAAAGACCAACAGTCCCATAGAAAATGGCAGAGGATTTTGAAA
This sequence comes from Talpa europaea, assembly GCF_964194135.1. Taxonomy (NCBI): domain Eukaryota; kingdom Metazoa; phylum Chordata; class Mammalia; order Eulipotyphla; family Talpidae; genus Talpa; species Talpa europaea. The sequence continues at coordinate 59,915,265 of NC_140070.1, forward strand.
TAAGATGAAACAACAATGATTCAAATACTAAAAAGACAAATTATATACTCAAACCCAACCAGAGTAAGAGAAATAGAAATCAAAACTACACTGAGGGCCTCCCCTGGTGGTACAGCGGTTGAGCGCTGGGCTGCGAAAGCTGCCCTCAAGCCTCTGTAGCACCAGTTCAATCCCCGGCCACAGGGCGAGGGTCCCACATGGCGCGACAGACCTCTCCTGCCATGCCCGCTGCTCCCCTCAGCAGTGTATTTCATCAGTCTGTCTGTTCTGCTTCCCGCTCTGGCTCTGGTGAATTCTCTCACCCTCCTGCACTTCTGACTGTACCCAGTGCTTGTATAAATAAATAAAATAAATCTTTAAAAAAAAAAAAAAACTACACTGAGGTAAAACTTTCAAAGGTCTCTTATTTCACTAACAGGAGTATCTAATTGGCACAATCCCTATAGAGGATAATTTAGTAATCAATGTAAAAAAATGCACATGTATGATTTTACTCACCATTTCAACTTTTAGAAATTTTCACACATGCAACATTAACTATCTCATGGTTTGTCCCTGCACCATTGTTTGTGGAGACAACCTAAATATCAATAGGGATCAGGTAAAATAAATTGTGGTGTATTCATGCAATGGAGTGAAGTGCACCTTAGGTAGTAATAATAATAACAACAACAATAAGGTATTAATGTCCACAATAGAAAGTTCTCCAAACAATATTGCAAAAGGGAAAAAAAATCAAGGTTGCCTAAGTAAACCAGGAAGAGAGGAGGACTTCCTCAAATTGATAGGTGAGAAACTCAAAATTTTCCCACTAAGATCAGGAACAAGACAAGTATGTCCCTTCTAGCCATTACTTTTCAACATTTTACTGGAAGACCTAGCTAATGCAATAAAACAAGAAAGTAAAATGGGGCCTCCCTGATGGCCTAGGGGTTAACATGACTACAGCATTAACACGACTACAACCTGAATTTGATCACCAGCCAGGATGCTAACATGGCAGAGCAGATCTCTCCCATAGGCAGTGTATTTCAGTGGGTCCATCTGTTCTGCTCCCCATGCTGTCTCTGGTATATCCTCTCACCTCTGGTTTACACTCCAGTTTTTCTATGCAAAAATAAAAAATAAATATTTAAAAAAAAAGTGAAATGAAAGATGTGCAGGTTGGAAAGTTAGAAATAAATCTGTCATTCACAGATGACATGAACATCTATGCAGAAAATATGAAAGAATTGACAAACAACAAAAATAACAAGCAATTATACAATTTTGCAGGATATAAGGATCAACAATATTTGATCTCCTTCCTATATGCCATGGATGAACAAATGGGATTTGAAATTAAAAACAAGTTACTATTTAGGTATAATTCTAACAAGATCTATATGAGGAAAAGTATAAAATTATGATGAGACATTAAAGAACTAAATAAATGGAGAAATTTTCCATATTCATGGATCGGGAGACTCAATATTATCAAGACCCAGTTAATCCCAACTTGCTCTATAGATTTAACAAAAACCTAGTCAAAATCCCAGAATTTTGTGGATATTGATGAACTGACTATAACACTTTTATGGACAAAAGACCCAGGTAGCAAACAATATTTAAGGACTGACACTACCTGACTTAAAGACTTACTTTAAGCTACAATAATCAAGATTGTATAGTATTAACAAGAGAAAGGATCAAGGGGAGTTAATAAAGAGCCCAAAAATAAGCCCATATAAATATAGCTAAGTTATCTTTGAAAAGGTACTACAATGGAGGGGAAAATTTTTTTTTCTACAAATGGTACTGGAAAACAAAAGGATATCCACATGCAGAGAGAGAAAAACAGAGAGAGAGAGAGAGAGAGAGAGGATCTAGACACAGATTCTATACCTTTCACAAAAAATGACTATAAAAATGGGTCTCCCTTGGTGGCGCAGCGGTTGAGCGCTGGGCTGCGAAGCTGCCTGCAGCCTCTGCAGTGTCGGTTCGATCCCTGACTGCTCCCCGGCCACCGGAGGAGGGTTCCACATGGCGCGCAGACCTCTCCTGCCGCCCGCTGCTCCCCTCAGCAGTGTACTTCTTCGTCAGTCTGCCTGTTCTGCTCCCCATTCTGGCTCTGGTGAATTCTCTCACCCTCCCACGCTTCTGACTGTACCCAGTGCTTGTATAAATAAATAAATTAATAAAAAATAAATAAATAAAAATGACTATAAATGATCAAAGACTTAAATGTAAAACACAAAACTATAGAACCCCCAGAAAATTTGGATGGCCTTGGGTTTGGCAATGACTTTTTCAATATAATATCAAAGTTAGAGTTCACACACACAGAGAAAGAATTAAAAAATTGAAATTTATTAAATTTCTGCTCTGAAAATGCACTGTCAAGAAAATAAAAGAGCAAACCAGAGACTGGGATAAGATATTGGTCATAGAAATATTAGATAAAGGACTTATCCAAAATATACATGGAACTCTTAATTTGCCAATAAGTAAAGAAGCAGCTCTATTAATAAATGAGCCAACAAGCTTAATAGATACCCACCAAAAAAGATTGAGATGGCAAATAAGCCATGAAAAAGGCATTCCACGTTATTTATCATCTGGGAAATGCAAATTAAAACACCATCTATTAAAATGTACAAAATCCAGAGCACTGGCAACAGCAAATGTTGATGAGCATATGGAGCAAAAGAAACTCATTCATTAACAGAGACAGTGTACCAAGGTATAGCTATTTTGGAAGACATTTGAGATATTTTCTTATAAAACTACACATATTCTATGATCCAACAATTGAGCTTCTTGCTATTTACACACAAAAAATCTGAAAACTAATATTCGCAAATAACCAGCACATGGATGCTCATGCAGCTTTATTCACAACTGACAAAACCTGGAAGCAGCTGAGATGTCCTTCAATAGATGAGTGGATAAATAAACCTGTGCTACATCCAGATGATGGAATATTATTCGGCACTGAAAAGAAATGAGCTATCAAACCAAGAAAAGACATGGAGTTACTTGAAATATTAGTAAAAGAAGCAGCTCTGGAAAGGGTAAACACTATGTTATTCCAATTATTTGACATTCTGAAAAAGGAAAAACTATTGGGACAGTAAATAGGCATACAGAGGAATTTTAGAGCAGTAAAAACTATTCTGTATGATACCACGATGATGAACATTAGGCCTTACACATATGCCCAAATCTATCAAATGTACAACACCAAATGAGCCCCAATGTAAACTATGAGCTTTGGGTGATAATGACGTGTCAGTGTAGTTCATCACTTGTAACAAATGCACCACCCTGGTACAGGACATAATAGTGGTGAAGGTCATGTGGGGGTTGGGGAGAGGGCGGTGGACAGAGGGTGAAGGGGAAGTCTTGGTACCTTTTGCTCAATTTTACTGTGAACATGCTCTAAAAAATAAAATTATTACAAAGGAAAAACAAAGTATATAACAAGATGCAAAGGATATTGCTATTTGTATAGTGGGATTACATATATATTCATTTTTTGTATATGCATGAATTGATTAGCTGTGTGGGGATTGTTTGAATTACCTACTCAAAGTATAAAAAGCACATGAAAAATAAAAAGTCTATTCTATCCCTTTCTCACAATCAGTTAAAAAGCCCACTCCTGCATTGAAGTACTGCCCAAATAGGTAACTCTTACATATTTTTTTCAACTGAGATGATCACACAAATGTTTTATTATTCTATTCCTGAAAGTCTGGACTCACTTTTCAATCTTCTTGAAAGCAACAAAAGTATAAAGAAGACCCTATAAAACCTCCAAAAGAGAAAAATCAAATCATCAAAATACATGGATTCTTATGTTAATCTCTGCCTTCCCTTTTCTAAATTAAAAACTTTACCTAAAATGTTACCTATCAGCCTTGATTATTTTTCTGTTAAAGCTTTTTCACTACAATCCATAAGATTCTGCGGGTTGGGAATGTGTCATGCTCTCTGTGTCAAGGGTGTGTGTGAAACACAAGCTGTCCTTACCAGCTGAGTTTATTTCTTATTCCTTGATCCACCAAAGGCAGGGCCTTTGGCTCTTTACAGCAGTTTTCTCCTTATCTCAAAAAGCATCTGATCACCTTTTTGTTTTTCAGCACCAATTTGTCTAAAAAGGCTGTCAGGCAAATTGCTGGAAGTGATGTCTTTAATAAGAGCGGTTCTTTTTTTTGCCCCTGGGATATTTAATGTCTTTCTTGCAGACATCCCTTGTGAATTTCACATACAGTGGTCACACACTTTCTCAATGAGTTTGATTCTAGCTTAAAACATCAGTATGGTAAATGAATATAATTTTAGTGTAGATGGCTAGGCAGCTCTGCCTGGGTTTCCTCAAGGAAAGCCACTTTCTTAAAAAAAAAAAAAAAAAAAACTGCTCTCAGCTGACATTAACAGAACTTGCTACAGAGTTCACATACTGTTTTTTTTTGTTTTTTTTTTTTCCTGTGGGACCCGGAACACAAACCAGCGCTGCAGAGGCTGCAGGCAGCCTCACAGCCCAGTGCTCAACTGCTGAGCCACCAGGGGAGGCCCTCACATACTGGGTTTTGATAGGCCTAAAGAGGTTAGATACTATCATTCCTCCCAAACTTTTGACCAGGTCAGAAATGGGTGCCTCCTAATAATGTACTGTGCCCATGCTGTTTTGACTTCATCACTCTGTTTGGTAATAGTCCTGTGCAGTATCAAATTCTGGGGACAATTTTCAGCTCTGTAGTATTCAAGGAAGATCCTGTTCTGCAGGGGGGATTTCTCTGATGTGAACTTGCTGAGAAAAATCTTTAGCACAAGATCAGTCCACATTGTACAATCAGTCTGCCTACAAATACTTAAACTATTCGTTTGTAAACATCTTGCAAATATTGATTGCAAACACAGATATCAGCAGACTGTGAGTCCTAAATACTTGCTAATGAGTGTTAACATGACTAGTACTTCAGTAAAATTTTTAAGCTGTTTAAATCCAAATAAAAAATTATTTCAATAATCCAGCAGAACAGAACCTGAAATATTTGGGCAACCAAATGTATTATCTAGTCATTATCCACAAAATTCAAAAGTAAAGAGCTGGTAAGTTCATTAGAAACAAGTAAAGCAACCAGAAGCATATATTTAACAGCCATGTAATACAAAACAGAAGCAAGGAAGCGTTTCATATCTCAAAAACCAATGTGATATGTGTAAGAAAATAGTCACTACTTTCACCTTACTCTAAAAAAGAAGGCTTCAAATAATGTTTGGGGAAAAAACCTTAAATATCCTTTACAAAGTTTAAGTACCAAGACTAAGTAAATTTCCATTTCTACATGAACTCCTATTCAATTTATAAATGACAACAACAGGATTAAATATTCTGGTTCCAAGAATTACACATTACTATAATTGCCCAAGGAACAAAATTGTGATGCCCCAATCTCCTAAAAACATGGTGCTCTATTAAGAAGTTTGTTTCAAAAATCTTCAACAACTGGGAGCAATGAGTAGAGGGGGTCCATTGGACCGTGATATTGTTGGTATTTTGGTGATGGGTGTGGTATGGTAAAATAATTTGAAAAGGTGTGAATCTATACACCTAAAATGTATGTAGTGTTGTAAACCAATGCTATCTGAATTAAAAAAAAAAAATCAAAGAAAAGAATGGTAGGCATTACCTTGACTTTGACCTCAGTTTTCCTCCTTTTGTTTCAGACTTGCCAGACCCCTTTTGCCCATTTTCTGGGGTCCCCTGCCAGAACTGACTTGAATATGTGGCAACTTTTCAGGCCTCAGCAGCCCCATTTTGAGCACTTAATAAGTTTGGGCACTTATTCACGAGGGAATGGGTAACTTTGGATGTCTCAATGGAAAACTATTATGCACATTAATTCTGTTAAAGTTTTTTCATTGAGAGTATGTTTTGTGTTTATGTGGCAATAGCAGAACCCATTAGATGGTGCAAGTTTAAGGGCGTTAGTGTACCCCTCAGTCTACACACTAACATATTTACACTCTGAAGGTAGTTTCTTTTTTTTTTTTTTTTTTTTATAAATTTTATTGTTATATTCCCCATACAATTGCAGCCCCCCATTCTGACCCCAATCCCTCCCCTCCCGCCCCCGCCCCCCTAAAAGTGTCTCTGGTTCATAGTTTTTTGTTGATTTTGATTTTCACTTTCTTATAGTTATTCATTTTCCTGGTCCATTATTTAAGTTTTCTAGATTCCTGCTATGAGTGAGACCATCCGGTATTTTTCTTTTTCTTTTTGGCTTATTTCGCTGAGCATGATCCCTACACTCTGAAGGTAGTTTCTTAACCTTTCATCACTTTCGTGTATAAAATGAACCTAATAATATTGCCTGCACAGGGTTGCTGTAAAGATTAAATAGGATCATTTCCCTGTAAGAAGCTTTTTAGTTTGAGGTAGTCCCCATTGTTTATATTCTCCTTTGTTTTCTGTGTTACTGGAAATTTTATCAGTCCTATAAAATACTGTTAAAAAAATAGAACAAGAAATAAAGAAATGAAAAGCTATCTTTTGCACATGGATAAGAAAAATAAACATTATCAAACTGGTCATACTATCCAAAGCAATTTACAGACTCAGTGCAATCCCAATGGCAAAAAATCCTAACTTTAGCCTACCTTTTTGGTCATTATCATGTTGCTATTATGTTACTGGTAGTATCAGTAGAAAAAGTAAGATCAAAGTTGGAGCAGTTGTTTAGTTTTTCAAAGATTTTAAACTAGGGCCTCCCCTGGTGGCACAGCAGTTGAGCGCTGGGCTGCGAGGGCCTCTGCAGTGCTGGTTCATTCCCCGGCCACCGGCGAGGGTCCCCCCCCTCCCCCCAAAAAATATTTTAAACTAGTGACAGAGGGTTGTTCCCTCATCGGCCTCAGTAACTTTGCCACTCTAATTTATAGAATCGCCATTTCACTGACAAATCACTATAAAAATCTCCAGAGTCACTCAGTTGAGCTGAAATTTCACCCTCATATCGTACTCCCTCTGGAAACCTCTTATCATTTATTCAATTATTAATTCTACATTCCTTTTCCAGGTCTTAGGATCTCAAGCAACGCCATAAATAAATCCAGCAAGGGTAATAATATTGAAGAAAAAAGTTCAAGTACAAATAAGTGCAGTGTAGAGTGCCTAAAAAACTACTAGAAGTAGCTGGAAATTTTACTCTAAGCTTCTAAATGGCCATCCAGAAAGGGGGAATACTGTACTGATATAAGACTCAAATGTCTGTAAGAAAAAGAAAACAATTAAATATAAAGGAGATGCAACATTCTTTCTGGTACTAAGATCAGTGTGACAATTTTCCCATGCAGACTCCAAAAGAGCAAATTGTGTGACAGCAAATATATTTATAAGAATGTAGGAAAAAAATTACAATTATGAATTTTCTGTGACATGCTTAAAATGACAGTAAATGCTAAGAACATAATGAAATTCTAGGTAGGAGAAAATGGTGGCTGGGGGAAAAGGGTCAGGGGAGGGTTACTTTTCACTGTACACATATTGTCTTGCAGTTTTTAAGTAGTGCATCACCTACACATAGTACCAAACAGTGGTTAGTGTGCAGACTGAGGAGAGTGGCTACTTGGTTCAAATCCCAACTCTAGCTGCATAATGTTGGAAAAAGTTGTCCTTCACCTGGAAAGCAGGGGTTATATACTATCTACTGCATTACATTGCTGGGAAGGTTAAATAAATACATTTAAGAAACTCAGAATCAGGTATGTGTTAGCTATTGCTAATGATAATGCAAAATGTAGTTCTGTTAAAAGTTGTCTGTGACAGGGAAAAAAGCCAAGGTTTTACATCTCAATGATAATCAGATTTTAGTCAAGAATATAAATTTAGAGCATCTAACAGATATTTCAAAAATCATCTTCAAGATACGGAAACAAGCCCAAAAATAGGTGACTGGATCAAGAAGATGTAGGGGCTTCCCTGGTGGTTCAAAGGGTTAAGCATCAGCACTATGAAGCAATTCACAGTCACTGCAGCACGAGTTCAATCCCCGGCCAGGGAGGTGACCCACATGGCGCAGCAGACCTCTTTTGCCTCGCCTGCTGCTCCCCTCAGCAGTGTATTTCAGTCAATGCCTGTTCTGTTCCCCACTTTATCTCTAGTAAATCCCCTCATCTCCACTCCCACATCTCTGGCCTGCACCCCAGCTCTTGTATGCATAAATAAATAAATTTTAAAAAAATATGTTGTATATATACACAACTGAATACTACTCAGCAATATAAAAACACAAACTCGTGCCATTCACAGCAACATGGATGGAACTAGAAGGGATTATGCTCAGTGAAACAAGTCAGATGGAAAAAGAAAAGCATCAGATGGTTTCTGATGGAATATAGGGACTGAACAAGGAGTCCAAAAAAAAAAAAAATAGACAAAACTAGGCGGCAAACTATAGAACTGAGACATATCACTGGTGGGGATGTGGGGTGAAAAAAGGAGAGGGAAAAGCACAAGAAACTATGGTGATGGTTCATGGGTGATTTGGTCATGGAAATTTTATGGGGATGACACCTGAGGGGAGAAAGCAAACATTATGCAAAAAAAAAAAAAAAAAAAACAATGATGTAAAATATAGATAAATTAAAAAAAAAATTAACAAAAAATTCTTTGCCCTCAGTTACAGGGAGGTGATATCTAGGCCTTAATGGAAGTGACTTTACTTAAGGGACTTGGGACACAACAGATAGTCTGTGATTTATGATGGTTTGGATCACGCTGTATTAGCTCCACCCCCAGAGAGTTTACAGGCTAAAGGTCAGCCATATAGGCTGTCAGTCATGTCTGTATGATGGCACGCCAATAAAAATTCTGGACATGGGGGAAAAAAATGAACAACGATGTAAAAAAATAAATAAATATAAAATTAAAAAACTGCAATTAAAAAACTAAATATTAATCAGCTTTTATACTTGTGCATTTTGTGTAGCTAACAAATCTTAATTTGTGTAAGTTTTATTATGTGGTTTAAAAGGTAATATGTTACCAAGCATTTTTGAAAGAAATTTAAGAACTAAGTAAATGACAAGGCAACCCACATTCATGGGTCAGAAAGTTTAAAATGATGCAGATATTTTGGAAAACAGCCTGGCAGTTTGTGAAATGTTACACATAATGTTACCATGCAACCTATCAATTCTACTCTTGGTAGCTATCCAAAAGAAAGAAAACACATATATTGATGCAAAAAACTGCGACATAAATATTCAATGCAGCATTATTCATAATAACCAAAAAGTTCATATATCCATCAGTAACTTCCCCACACCATGGATAACTAAAATGTGGTATGTCCATGTAATAAAATATTATTTAGCAACAGAAAGGAAAAAAAAATTTATGTGCTGCAATGTGGAAGAAAATATGCTAAATGAAAATATGCTAAATGAGAGAAGCCAGCCACAAAACACAACATATAAAAAATCTCTAGAGACAAATCTAGATACAAAAAGTAAATTAGTAGTTGCCAGGCACTCAGTGAGAGAGGAAGAATGAGTAACTGCTATTAGGAACAGGTTTTCCTTTGGGTGATGCAAATGTTCTAAACTTGGATTGTGGTAGTATTCGCACAACTCTATGAATAAACTAAAAAAAATTTAATTGTATACTTTAAATGGATGCATTTCATGGTAGATGAATTATATCTCAATAAAGTTTTTTTGAAAGGCAATGTAACAAGTCACCAGACCCCTGCAACTTTTAGAGTTTGGGACTCTAGTTCTTGAGTGAAGAATGAGCCACTTTGGACTTCCAAGGATAATGTTTCTTGAAACTAAGCTTCCAATTAGAACTGCACTGGGTTCTAATTACTGACAACAATTTCATGTACAGATTTTGCGTGTTATCATATAGAACAAAATTTTAGGTAGGTAGTTCCCACGTTACATCTATTTCATTAAACATCTGTGGGAACTGTTTGTGTCTTAGTCCAGCAGGTTGCCCTTTGATCTGGAATATCTTTCCTGGTCAGTTGCTCCCACCATCAATTAGTATGTGTACTCAGGGGAATGCGAACGATTTCAGCATTATCTTAAATAAAACATAATTAGGAAGTTGGAGTCAGGCTTCCCCTGGTGGCGCAGGTGGTTGGCCACAGCGCTGTGGAGCTGTCCTCAGGCTCTGCAGCGCCGGTTCCATCCTGGCCAGCTGGCGAGTGTCCCACACAGCGCAGCAGACCCCTCCTGTCGCGCCCGCTACTCCCCTCACCAATGTATTTTGTTAGTCTGCCTGTTCTGTTCCCTGCTCTGTCTTTGGTGAATCCTTTCACCCTCCCGTGCATCTGGCCTGTACCCTGGTTCCTGTACAAATAAATAAATAAATATTTTTTTAAAAATGGATTTGGAGTCAATCGTGCTGAATATATGCATGTAGCTTACCTTTAAATGTTTAATAATTTTATGTGTACTCATGTAGATTAAAGCTTTACCTTTTGAATTTATATCTTTAGGGTCCTTCAAATTTCATGGGCAAAAAAAGTAAGAAGCGAAAGTCTTAAACATTTGTCTCACTAGAGTGTGTGTGTCTACCCACTACTCCCAGCGCTTTACATTGCAGAATGTTCAAACACCTAGATATTCAAAGATTTTCCAAATTACTGAGTCAGGATCTACATTTTAACAAAATCCCCAGGCCATTTGTGTGCATATTAAACTTGAGAAGCAGGCTGTCACGCATAACTGAAGCTCAGTATAACATCCTCAGGGAAATTGGGCAGTGGCTTCCTCCTTTATGACATGTTTATAACATTTGTAACAACTTCAAAATGTCCACTATTTGATTCTACATAGTAAAAACTATAAACTTTCTGTTTCTGTAAATGTGTATGAAAGAAGGGAAAGAAGAGAGGTGACTACTTTTACTTAAACACTGACTGGGGGATGGAGTGGATAGGTGCTTGTCCTAAGGGAAGCTTCTCTATTCTTTTACTTGTCCTCAGTTCTTCTTGTTGACCCCAGTACCACCACCACACAAAAGCCCCTCCTTGGGCTTTGAGCAGCAGGTGGCATTGAGAGTCACCAGTTTCACATGGTTTTCTGGATGAAAGATGGAAACCTCACTCTTCCAGGTCCACCTAGCCATATGGAAAGGAACAATTCAGACCTGGAAGGCCCGCTCTCTATTTTCCCTGCCCTAAGGTAGGTAAAATTCAAGTACAGGTTACATCTAGGAGATATTGCAGGTTTGTTTCCATGTTGCCTCAATAAAGCTAGTATCACAATAAAGCCAGTCACAAGAATTGTTGGTTTCCCAGTGCAAATAAAAGTTGTTTACATTATATTATAGTCTATTAACTGTGTAATAACATTGTATCTAAAAAATCAATACCTTAACTAAATGTAACAGAAAAACAAAGTGAGCACATGATGTTGGAAAAACAGTGTCAATAGTCTCACTCTACACAGGGTTGCCACAAACCTTAAATTTGTTTAAAAAAAAAAAAGAAAAAAGAAAAATCCACAATGTCTGTGAAGCACAATAAAGAAAAATGCAATAAAACAAGGTATGTCTTTACAGCCTTTCTATTCCTTAAAGAGCACCAACTCTTGCAGGCCTAAAATGGCTACAGGGGTAGAAACCCATCCACTATGCCCTCACCTCCATATTTCCACCTAACCAGGAGGTTTTACCACATGGCGTTAGGGGAAGAGGAATGACTCTAGAGAGTCTCCTGAAAAGTGGTATTTAAAATGCATATTCTTGGGTTCTATCATTAAAATTATTTTTTAAAGATTTATTCATGCATACAAGAACTGGGGTACAAGCCAGAAGTATGGGGGGGGTGATAGGATTCACCAGAGACAGAGTGGGGAACAGAACAGGCAGATATAGTGAAATACACTGCTGAGGGGAGCAGCGGGCAAGCCAGGAGACCTGGTCTGCTGTGCCATGTGGGGTATCTCCCTGGCTAGGGATCGATCTCTTGCTGCAGTGGCTGTGGACAGCTTCATTGGCTGTGTCTTAACTCCTTGCGCCACCAGGGAGGCCACTATCATTAAAATTCTGATTCATGCAGTTTGGGTTTAGGAACAAAACTTGCATTTTAACATGTGCTTTAAGCAATTCTATTATAGAAAGTCTAGATCTGCACTTTAGGAAATAGTGATAAAATTTATTTGAAACCAGTAAAACTTTGCAAGTAAATCACTTATTCTCAAGGATTTTACTTTTTGGATTAATGTGGTTAAGTTTCTGTTCAGCTTCCATTCAGCATTTACTGAGCAATTATCATTGGCAAAGAACTGTACTATATGCTGCTTTTTTGGTGTGTTTGGGTTCAGTGGCAGGAATGGAGAGAAGGATGTGTTATATTAGAGAGCTATTTCTCAACTTCCTAGAAAAGTGACAAATTCAAGATTTTGTGAAATAAATTAACCTAAACAACATTACTCAACCACAGTTACCATACTTACTAGCTTTTTCAATGGCACCAGTGTATCAGAGATGTCATAGTCTTGCCATAATCCAAACACCATGATTTTAATCCTACCTTGTTCACTTGATATGACCACAGACAAATAATTTAACTTTTCTGAGTCATGTTTCCTCATCTGTAAAATGAGGCTATAACATCTACTTCATTGAGTAGGGGTGAGGATTTAAGGGAACCCTTAAATATCTAACTGATGCAGAAGCTTTGGGAACCTATTAAACTGAAAAAATTCATCATATTTTTCTATTAATACTTTATGTAATAGGGTGCTCTCCAGGAAGAGGGGATGTTCCAGGTTCCCTGCCCCACTCAAGAGAGGTTGGAGCTGAGCAGGGAGGGGAAGAAGCTAGAGAAGACACTGGAGCAAAAAAGGAGGGAGAGCCAGAAGGAGACCTGAAGGAGGCACATGGAGCAGAGAGACATGTGAAGAAGCTGCACTTCCTGGACTGGTGGAAACAGATGTGGATGAGAGACCATAGGAAGGTTAACAATGGCAGCTTTTATCTTGATTTTGATTTTGCTCTTTTCCTTGCAGGCTTGTCTGGCTGTTTCCGATCAGAAACAGTCAATGTGTCCATGCCGGAATGTGCTTTAGACTTGCGGCAGGTTTTTGGGCCTCAGTGGCCGTGCTTTTGGCCAACCCTATTTGGCTGAGCATTTCCCCAGGAGAAGACAAGTTAATTTCCAGTGCTTGATTTGTAATCTTTATTCTCTGTCTTTTCTGTATTATTCACTAATTATAAAGTTACTTTCCATAAAAGTTCTTATGCACTAGAGTATGTTTTGTCTTAATGCGGTGGATGGCAGAAACTTTTTAGGGCAGGCAAGTTTGGGGGTTATGGGCTGCCCCTCACCCTGCCCTGTAACAATACTACAAACCATCATGGAAACACTAGGAAGTGCTTCCACAGGCTTGGAAATTCAGGTTTGAAACATGAATATTAAACTTTGTTAATCAGTTTAAATAAATTGGGACAAGCAAAATTAAGTGAGTTTATTAAAGAATGAAGAGTGTGGAGGCAAAGCGGAAAAGTAGTGCGCACATGCGCGTACACACACACACACACACACACACACACGGTAACAGCTTTCTCTTAGCACCTGTTATGTTCCTCACATCCCTTCCTGTCAAAGGAATGGACTGAAAAATGAGATTATGTGTTGTTATTATTATTTTTAATCTTTCCATCCCTGGAACAAATCTCCCATGTCACATAGATTGTTACTGAAACATTATCCTAGATTTAATGAGGTATTTTGCATATATTTTAATAAGAATGCCTAGTCTCTACATTTCATTTTTTGTAAGTTTTTGATTCTGATGTTAATATCTCTAAACTTATTTGAACAAACACAAGTTTGAATTAGTTTGTACAGGTACAGCAGAGAATCAGCATCATTAAAAACAAAGATATGGCGATGCTACTTATGTGCAGAGGACAGCAAATGCTTAATCACATCCCTCATTTCTGAAGAATGCACTATGCAGCTGCAAATGCCAGGTACCAAGTTGCTGAAATCTTCAGCATCATCTTCCTTGATCATTAGTGTGGGCTGAAAGGCTGATTCACCCTGAGGCAGCAGATTCCCCATAGCCTGAAGAGTGGAGTCAGTTTCAAGTTTAAGTCCTTGAAAATGCTTTTGCTCTCTTGCTTGCTAGAACAAGATTCCAGGCCTCAGAAAGTTTTACGCTATGTTCCCACGTTTAATTCATGCACTTCAGACCAATGACGGTATAACCAGAGTGACCTAACATTTTTTGTTTCTATTTTAAGGTTCCCTCACCCTTGGCTTCCTGGGCAGTTTACCTGTCTGATGCCTCCAAGCCCCCTCCAAACCCCGGGCTCCGGGAGGACACTTCTTTAGGCGGTGACAAGTAGGTCCCCCATGATTGCACGACCAGAGGCTGGGAAAGCCCGTCCGGGGAGCCTCACCCCGGGCACTGGGGCTGCAGCGAGCGCGGGGGGCGGCTCGGGAGCCCCGCCGCAGGGCGGCTCTCCCCGCGGGGTGGGCCGGGCGCCCGGGGCGTGCGCAGCCACGTGACGGCCGCTATAAGAGCCGCGGGGGCGGCCGGGCTCCCGCCGCGCCTCCTCGCTGGCGGAGCTCCCGTGCGGCCTCTCCGAGCCCCGGCCTGCGGCTGCGGAGGCCCCGGCAGCACCATGACAGGTACCCGCCGCGCCGCGCGCCCCCCGCCCCGCGCGCCCGCCCCGCCGCCGGAACCCGGGCCGCGGCTCCCGCCCCGCGCAGCCCCCCGCCCCGCCCCGGGGGAGCGCCCGGCCGGGCCGGCCCCGCCGCCAAGTTACAGGCCGGCGGCCGCGAGCGCGTCTCTTCCTGCGTCAGCCGCGGTCTCGCCGCCCCCGGGAGCCGGGGCGCAGCCCGCAGCCCGGCGGGGGAGCGGAGGGGGCGGCCGGCAGAGCCGGGCCCTCCGCCGCAGTCCCGTCCCGCCCCCGTCCTCTCGCCCGTCCCCCGCGCTCGCCCTGAGGGGGGACGGGCCGCGGGCCGGGTGGGGGTGGGGGCGGGGGCGGGGAGCCGGCTCCTCCGCGGGCGCCGGACCCGAGCCGGCGAGCCCGGCGAGACTGCGGGGAGCCGCCCCTCCTCCCGCAGGCTGCAGCCCCTGGAAGGCGCGGCCCCTGCCCGGCTCCTCGGCCGCGGGCCGGGGCTCTGGCACCGAGTCGAGCCTATTTTTAGGCCTTTCGAGCCGGGGTGCTGGAAGCCGGAGCCGGGCGAGCGCCGCGGGGAGCGGGCCGGGGGCCAGGGGAGAGCTCGGGCCGCGGCGCCACTTGTTGCAAGGTGTAGGGGCCGCGGGGCGAGCTGCTCCGCGGACGGGAAGCTCCAGGTAACTGGTCCTCCCCTTGTTGAGGCCAGTAGCGGGCTGTGGCTGCGGCTAAGCTGCCGGACTCTGCAGCTGTGACCGGAGGTCAGTCATCTCCGGGGAGGTTGTTCTCCTACCCAGCTGCCCTTCGGCTCTCTTGCTCATTTGTGGGGTTTGCTAGGTCTGGGTGGTCTACGCAGTGTTCCTGAGCATTTTGTCCGATTCCCTGCTTTGTCTTGGAAATCATTCCTGTTGCTTCCTGAAGTCCTTGAATATTACCTTACTAAATGTTCCTCAGAGAATCCCTGGAATCTGAAAAGCTTTAGAGTTAACACCCCCGATTAAATACCCTTGGGCTGCACTGACTAATAGGTTGCCGTTTTGCAGGGGTGGAAGGAACAAGTACAAATACACGCAGAGGTTGCTGGGCATGTCAAGTGGCAGATCAGGGTTGTGCACTTTCCTAGAGTGTGACTGACAGGGTTTTCCACAACTAAATAATGGACCGGCGTGGGAGAGAGTCCAACTGCTACTGTATGAGGATGCACCTCAAGTTAGAGGCTGGGGGCGTGCCAGCCCACTTGACATACTGCAAAGTCCTTTCACTTTTGTCAATGGCATTTCTACTGCCTCCAGCCTCCACATTGGACACTAGGCAAAGGAGAATGAGGAGACCTAAGACAGAAACAAAGTGACTTCTTGACAAAATGTCCCAACACTCTGGTTGGGCAACAATTCCCCAAGTGACCCCGGCCAGCGCTTGATCTTAAGTATCCTGTATGTTTGGCTGCCCATCAACCGGATGGTGCATGCCCCGGACTCAGTCCAGGGATGGACTGGAGAAATCCTAAAGGTTGGGTTGATGCTCTTGGGAGAGTGGGCCTCCTTCTACAAGGAAGAAAAACCAAGTTGTTTGCCTTCTGTTCTCACAATTATTGGAGATTGGTTATTTTTATGTGTGAGGGATAAAGGTTGTTGGGGGACCCTAGGGTAGAGGGTAGAGAGTATGCTTGCTTCTCTAAAGAAAAGGAGACAGGTTTGTTAGAGTTTGTGAAGTGGTCCCTGAATCCATTTAACAAAGCTGTTGGCCACTATGATAGAAGAATCAAGGACAGAAGCTTCTCAGAGTTGATCTTTTGAGAGGTGACTATGTGAGGCTGCTCTAGGATAAGGAAACAGTATTAAAAGTATGAGCCTTGGCAGAAATGTGAACACCAAAATGAAGTTTATGGCCACTTCTTTCAGATGGTCTCACTGGAGACTCTTGGATTTGAACTTGACTGAAAACACTGTCTGTGGTATCTTGTAGAAGAAACAGAAACTGTGCTTGATCTTTTCATTATCATTTGTTCTTTTCATTATCACTTGTTAATTGCCTAAGGCTCACCCTCTGGGTGTTAAGTTACCATTTATTCTGAGAATTTAGCATGTCTAACTCTAAATTGGATTTACCTCAGTCAGTCTTTAGAAGATTGCCAAAGATATTCCTGCTAAAGTATGTCTTAAATCATTCTTAAAGTGGGTACTTGTGTTCCCCACTCAACCATCAAGAGGTTGTTCCTTTTTGAGTACAGTAAGTTGATCACAGAGGAGACAGTTTTGCCAAGTTATTGCTTAGGAAGGATAGTGCGGTAGCATTTTTGAGGTAGGAATTATATGTGAGTGTGTTTTTTCTCTTTGTATTAAGATCAGGCCTTTGTGACGCTGACCACAAACGATGCCTACGCTAAAGGGGCCCTGGTCCTGGGCTCGTCCCTCAAACAGCACAGAACCACCCGGAAGCTGGTTGTGCTTGCCACCCCGCAGGTCTCAGACTCCATGAGGTAAGGATCCCTCTGTCCTGTTGGTGGTGGGGCTCTAATGCCTGGCTCCTGTTAATGGCACCAGTTCATATTAGGCCTTACTCTCTTCAAGGCTTGAGGACTGGGTAGAGAAAGAGGATAATTGTTCAGCAAAGGTTTCCTGGATCTGAAGCCTCTTCCTACCTTTTGGAAGATATTCCAACCAAGATTCCTTGGGGGGGGCGGGGGATTATGTTCTGTTTTGGGCTCTAACTGATCCCAGCTAGAGAATGATTTCTTCCTTAGGCAAGATCTCTCTGGGTAATCTGTGAGTGAGTCCAGACATCCCTGTGAGAGGTCACATTTCATTTACACTCCCTTCCTAAAATGGGCAGGGACAACTTGGCTTCCTGTTTCAAACAGAAGAAACCTCAGTGACTTTGACAAATTTTCTCCAGTTGACAATTTTTATTTACCATTTAAGAGACTAGAATATTTGCCAAAGGGCTTTCTGAACTAGGATTATATTGGGAAACCACCTTGAAGGGCACAAGCTTTTGTTGATTTGTTAGTTAATTTTGATTTGTTGGAGTTACATTTTGAGGGATCTGAATGAACCTACCTAGCTCCTCGTACTAAGTTGAAAAATGTTGGAGCACATTAGCAGCTCTGTGTTGTGTTTATTTTGCATTCTCCTGTCCATCTAAAGAATTGAAAACCCCTTTTTGTGACTTTTCCCCCCCCAAAATGTAAACACAGACCAAGGACCTCTGAAAAGGAGGTGTTATATAGACATACATATATTACACTAAAAACCTTGTTCCTAAAAGGTAATTTAGGGAACTGTCAAAAGACTGTGTCTCAGAACTTGTAGTCAACTTGTGAGGTGCTGTGTAAGAAGACAGATATGGTATTAGGTTCCTCCCCTTCATTTATTGTGGTTTAGGGTGTCATTGACCATTTCCTTTTAAAAAAAATCAAGTTTGCTGTGTGAACTAGAACTAGAACATTATTTTTGTATGGTTTGGGGGATAGATACTAGAATACCAGTTTTGCTCTGCATGTTCAATGATGATCTGTCTTTATCATACTTTTTTCCCCTTGGGCTGAGTGTAGCCACTTAACCAACATCAGGATGACTTTCTAAAATTAAATCCTTTGTTAGTTTTGGGTATGAAGGAGTATTGCACCTCAAACCAAAGTTTGAGTGAGTCATTATATCAGGAGTGCTAAGCACATAATAAATGCTGGTTTTTGTAGATTGTAAAAAAGGGCAACTTGGTAACTGTAAACTTTTCCTGACACAGTTTGGTCAGTTCTCTGTCAACTGCTTTGTAAAAATGATTTATTATAGGCTTTGCAGATATTATATAGACATCATTTGTAAAAAAAAATATGCAGTAGTTACAGTCAACTCTAATAAAATATCACTGTTAACATACATAGACTTTTGCAAAGTTGTATTCTTACCAAATGTGAATCACACTAATTTTCCACAATTTATCTGATGTTCAGTGGTACAATAAAAAATAGAACATTTCTTTTGTAATAATACTCTAATCCAAGTGCTTTATCCTCATAAGCAGTTCTTATTATTTTAATGATGTTAACTCCACACACAATGTGGCACAATATTCCTAAAGTAAATTAGGATGTAAGAATACCAATGTAGCCAATTGCTTCAGTAGTTGATGGATAGGCTCATAAGGACACATTAGCTGGGTCACTTGTTCTGAAAAGATACTAAGCTCTATTTTCTGGATTTTATTTTGACAGAAAAGTTTTAGAAACTGTCTTTGATGAAGTCATCATGGTAGATGTCTTGGACAGTGGTGATTCTGCTCATCTAACCTTAATGAAGAGACCTGAATTGGGTGTCACATTAACTAAACTCCATTGCTGGTCACTTACACAGTACTCAAAATGTGTGTTCATGGATGCTGATACTCTGGTGAGTGTGGCTTTGATGACAGAAAAGATGTGTATAGTAACCAAGACCACTTAGACATTTGAAGAACACTAATACTGACAGTGTTCAGATAAAAGTTCAGATAGGGCCTCCTCTGGTGGCGCAGCGGTTGAGGCTGGGCTGCGAAGCTGCCCACAGCCTCTACAGTGCCGGTTTGATCCCCGGCCGCCTGCGAGGGTCCCACATGGCGTGACAGACCTCTCCTGTTGTGCCCGCTGCTCTCCTCAGCAGTGTATTTCATCAGTCTGCCTGTTCTGTTCCCCACTCTGGCTCTGGTGAATTCTCTCACCCTCCTGCACTTCTGACTGTACCCAGTGCTTGTAAACAAATAAATAAATCTTTAAAAAAAAGAAAGTTCAGATAAAACTACTGTGGTACAAAGTGTCAGGGGATGAGGAAAGCATGTCCAGGCTACCTTACAGTGTCATCTGAATAATATGACCAGCTGTAGATTGCATATTTTATGTTTGATAATTTAGGAAGAACTTAAGAAAGATTTGTTATAGCAGGACTTTCCTATAATGCTTTCCCTTCTTCTATCCCATCTCCTCCCTGTATTAGGTGCTAGCAAATATTGATGATCTTTTTGAAAGAGAAGAGTTGTCTGCTGCACCAGACCCAGGATGGCCTGATTGCTTCAATTCAGGAGTGTTTGTTTATCAACCTTCAGTTGAAACATACAGTCAGCTGTTGCACCTTGCTTCTGAGCAAGGTAGTTTTGATGGTATGTATCTGTTGTCTTTCTATCTGATAAGCTATTAGTGTAGTGATTTGTTGGGTCTGCTGGGCCCAGGGATATAGTTGCTATGGTTCCTAGTGCCTGAAAGATAGCAGTACATGAGCTATAGCAAGCATTTTTAAGTTGTATTCTTTCTGAAGATAGTATCATATGTTTTGTGTAAACATGTATCTTTCTTTCTATAGGTACATATGATTAAACTAAACTAGGATGAATGATGAATGCCTTTAATTGGCCTTCCTGTGTCTCAATTAGAGTATGATAAATGAACCATAATTATTCAAGATTTGAAAGACCGTTAGACCATGCAGAAGGTTTTTAAAACTAATATTTTTAAACCTGAGCAAACTTAAGTACAAGAGCTAACAGAAGAACCAAGTGTTGTCTCCATGGAAATTTGAGAAATAAACCTGATAATTTGGCTCTCATTCCTCGGGAGGGAATGAGAAGATAGGAATTTATATGAATAGCTTTTGTCTTAAATTTGCATTCTCTTTGAGGGGTGTAACAGTAAGAGTGGAATCTGCAAAACTAAAGAGTAGAACATTGGTGAATTCAGCATCCATTTCCATAATGTGTATGTGTGTATGTAGTGCATGTGTATGTGGATACATACAGAAAGGCCCTAACTAGTGAGATTTAAGACCTCATTCTTTACAGAATTTTGGCCAAATGGATAAGTAGGTATGCTTCCATTAAGCCAGTCTCTGAAATGATAAATAATAAGCTACTTTTTTTTTTAAAGATTTATTTATGTATACAAGAACTGGGGTATAGTCCAGAGGTGTGGAGGGTGAGAGGATTCACCAGAGACAGAGTGGGAAACAACAGCCAGATTGATTGAAATACACTGCTGAGGGGAGCAGTGGGCGAGTCAAGAGAGATCTGCTGCGCCATGTGGGTTGCTCCCTGGCTGGGGATCGAGCTCTTGCTGAAGTGGCTGCGGATAGCTTCATAGGTTGCATCTTAACCCCTTGCGCCACCAGGGAGGCCCAATAAGCCACTTTTTTAAAACAATTAACCACACAAGACAAAATAGTAGCCAAGATGCAAAAGCATCTCTTTGAAAAATTAATGTTAATAACTGTTTTGTATGAAAATGACCCAGTTGTGTCTAGAAAAAATGGGTGTGTTCTAAGAATCACTGCTTTCCATAGTGACTCACTGTCAGATTGTGGCAAAAGCCTAGATTAGGAACAGGGCTGCAGGCCAGAGCCCTGAGCTCCACACCCTATCCACCCCTCAGCACAAGGGGCTTTTTTCCTGTCTTCCTCTCTCTAAGAGCAGAGAGACCTAAGATTTGCTGTGGGTAGATTTTTTTTTCCAAACCAGCAGAAACAGCCTTTTTCAGATAACATTAGGTGAAGATCTGGGTACTGAAGATTCATTTTCATTAACTAGTTACAAAGTTAAAAATCAGAATCTCAAATTTGAACTTTAAATGAAAAGGTTAAATTTAAAAGTATGTCAGAGTATTGGAGTAAAGAGATGGGAGTTTAAACATTTTAAGTTTTAAGTACATAAGCCTGAAATTGGGTTTTTGTTTTTGCTATTCACAGAAATTGCTTTCGCTCCTGGAGATTTTGGATATGCAACTATTTGAAATGTCATTCAAAAGAATAGAAGTTTAAAACTTAGTCCTGTTTCACTACTAGGCTAGTTGGTAGTTTATACCTGCAGTTCTCAATCTGGAGTGATCTGACCCTCCATTTGGCAGTATCTGGAGACATTTCTGGTTGTTACAACTAGTGAGGATGCTATGGCATCTAGTGAGCAGAGGCCAGGGATGGTCCTAAGCATTCTACCATGTGTAGGACACCCCCCTACCCCAAACAAGGAATCATCCAGCTTAAAATATCAGGCTCTGCTTAATTCTAAAACATGCATGCTCTAAAAGGTGTACAGGACTATCTGAACACAGAATAGTAGCATCTGACAAAAAGCCTTATTTTAAGCAACCTTAAAGAATATGTTGTGTGTTCACTGCGACCAGGGTCAAATATAACTTCACTTTACTGACTTATTTGTTAGTTCTTGTATTTCCCTTCTGTATAAGGACTGAGAATTATAGTATTTGAGTACAAAACACATTTTCTTTTATTGTTTATCCTTAGTTACCATTGTATGTTACCTTGTGGGATGAGAGTATTTTTAGCAGAAGTCCACTATTAGTCTTAACCTTCCCATCAAAATGTAACTTCCTTCACCTCCTCACATCACACCTTAAGGAAGTAGTGTACTCCTATCAGAAATTCATTGTAAATTCTCGACTTCAGTAAGAGAATCATATTTTAAAGTAGACTTGGCTGCCTGAAACCCTGTAATAGTATAAAGAAAATCCGGTCTCTAATCTAGAAGAGTATTAGATTTTGTTGTTGAGAAGTAAGAGCTTGGATACTAAATAGTAAAGGGTTAATGGTAAGTTATCCAAGTTACAGTTTTAGAATATAAAACTGATTAACTGCTGGGGAACAACCTGGATTTTCTACTTTGCTCTAGAATCTAGAGGGACTAAGGAGTTGATGAATTCATTGTTACGAAGCAAGAATGTATGAAAAGTGCTCAACTAGAAAACACTTTCTGCTTTTTCAGCCAGAATCTGAAACCACTGAGAGATTTTCTCCATGCCTGCTAGCACATTTCATTATTCAGCAGCAGGGTTTCCAGAAGCTGGCCTTTCTGTAAGGTATTCCATTTACTGGCTCGTTGGTGGCGATGAATTGAATTTTCTCTGTTAATAGAAATGCTTAAATGAAGGAATTCAAACTTCAACTATGCAGATAGGAACTTGTATTTAAACAATATATTGAGAATAACCATAACAGAGGAGTTAACCAACAGCTTTTAAATCAGAGTTGTTTTCACTTGAAGTGTTGATAAGCTTTACTCATCAAAGCTTTACTCATGTTTGCTCCCCACTTTTCTGGAGGAGTCTACTATTTCACTGAATCAGTACTTGTGTAGCATAAAGATTTATTGGGCTTACAGTTAATATTAACAAAATATTATTCATGAGCTACATCTTTTCTATTAGCAATGCCCTTTCTTCACCTCAAGTTTTCAATATAGCACCGAATTTTGTCTAGGGGTTATGTCATCAGCACTGTGATGAGCATTTGTAGATATTTTCCTTTCACTTTACCATACATTTATAGTGTCCACAGGTTTCCATTCACCTCACCCCACCTCTCGGTTTTACTGTATAAGGATGTTTAAGTTCCTGCTTTTTTTAGACTGGCCTTGAAATCAGTTTGCAAAGAGTATATCTCAGTCTGAATATCTTCAGGTTTTTTTTTTTTTTTTTAATCTCTGTGTACATTCAACAAAAACTGATGGGGCCTGGTGTCCTCTGACAAGCCACACAGACTGCTGATGGCTAATCACTTGCAGCTGCTTTTGCAACCCTTCTAATGTGAAAGAATGTGGCTGTCACGCTTCTAATCATCAGCCCTCCATCACTATCTGCCCTGTCCCCTCCCCATCTCTAGCCAAGAAACTAATCCTAATATGGCAAATCCTGCTAGGTATCTTGATATCTCTTTTCTTCCAGAATATCTAGTGTTATAATTTAGAACTAGTAACTGTATTCCTAATTCACCTCTGGTAGCTGTTTCTCATAGTGAAATGTCTAAGTTCCTATATTGTCTGTGTTTGCAAACTGTCTTGGCACTTACTTCATAACTGAAGTTACATGTTTCCTGAAAGTTGAACAATAGCTGTTGTGAAATAGACATATAGTAACATCGTGTAGAATGTAACTAGATAAGGTTAAGCACTCATTAGCAGTGAGAAGGCAAGAGAGAGGTCATGTCATAGATAGTAATTAGCAGTTTTGTCTCGACACAGTCATATAGGAAGTTGGTGTGCTTGCTTTTGAATTGAATAAATTAATCTGAATGCAAGTTGAAGTTAATTTTATTTTCCCCTGTGATTCTACAGTATCTTAAATTAAGGGTGTTTATGCAGATGAAGAAGAATTTAGTGTTTATGAATTGCTGTTGATTAAATTTTACCTGTATATGTTTGTTTTATAGATCTAAGTCAGAAAGAGAAATTCATATTTTCCAATTTGGGATGTCCTTCTTTTAAATCTTGGGATAATATATGTACCCTAGCCTTTTTATTGGAATAATATAATTTTGCTGTTTTGTTGACTTTTTTTTAAGATTTATTTATTCATGCATACAAGAACTGGGGTACAGGCCAGATGCGCAGGAGGGTGAGCATATTCACCAGGGAAAGAGCGGGGAGCATAACAGGCAGATTGAATGAAATACACTGCTGAGGGAAGCTCAGGCGAGGCAGGATCCCACGAGGCCGTGCCATGTGGGATTCTCGCGGGCTGGCCAGGATCAAACCGGCACTGCAGAGGCTGCAGACAGGTTCACAGCACTGCACTCAACCACTTGCACCACCAGGGGAGGCCCTCTTTTGTTGACTTTTCAGAAAGAATATCAGAGAACAAATTGGTGATAGAATATTATGTAAGGTTTTACCTTACACAGAATCCAAGATATGCTGAGGTCCTTTTACCTGCATGTTCCATATTCTAAATGGTCGCTGAGACTCTAAATTTTAAGATCTGTATCCTGTGCTTATAGATGTAGTAAAGCAGGACATTATAATAAAGTTTTTAATTGGTTTTTAACAGGAAATTGTAGCACAATTTAACAGAATTGTGCTACATTTTATTATAGTTAAATTGACTCAGTGCCACCATCCTTAATCTTTGTAGTTAGGCTTCAAGCTTGAACTGCCAAAAAAATGGAATGAAAGAGAGTTGTTTCAAGACAGTGCTTGACTTTTCCTTTGGTTTGGAAAAACCAAGAGAACTCAAAATTTGGGTGTGCCTCACTTGGTTCCCTGACGTGATACTGCCCAACACTGAGCTGTTTGTGGACCTCAGAGTGTTTTATCAACTTCTTTGAAAATAACTCCTTGCTGTCCAGAAAGCAGCCAGCTCAAGTGTCCCTGAGCTAGTGACAGAGCCAGATCTAAACCACAGCCTTTCTGGACTATATGGCTCAATTGTATAGTTTATTTTTTCCTTTCCTATTTATACCACATTGTAACATTCATAAAAATGTATCCTAAGAAGAATAACAAGATAAAGGAAAATGTCTGTTATGCTGGTGTTATTACAGATAAATTACATAAAATTTATTCCACTGAGTAGAGAAAGCAGCTCATTTTACATATGAGAAAGAGAGGGTTTACTTTGTCTCTATAGCTACCACTCTTCTCCCTGGAACCACACACCTAAAATCCTTATCTTTCAAAATCAGCACAGTTGGTAGTTTTGCCTCTATAAAACTTAGATCCTGTGAGTCCTTATAAACAATTAGTTCACAGTTATTAAGATTCCAAAAAGTTCAGAGTGCTAAGAGAATCTAGACTAGGAGGTTAAGAAAGTGAAATTTAAGCCAAGAGTAAATGTTCCTTTGCAAAAAAGGGCTTTTATTATGAATGGCACATGTAGGGCTGCTCGATTGCTCTGTGTGCAGAATTGACATCAGATTTTCCTTTGGGATTAAACAATTATTTAATCAGTTAATATTAAGAATTTTCTTTTCCTTAAAATAAGATAAAAAAAAAAGCTTTAACATGAAATGGTAAGATACATCAATTATTCTTGGTTTAAAATGGGTCGAGGCCAGTGATATATAGGAATGTTGAGGCTAGAGTCTGAGTGCCCAGATTTCTATGAGCCATTTGGTGTTACTCTAATCCTTTTTTTTCCCAAGATTTATTCATTTATTTATACAAGCACTGGTTACAGTCAGAAGCGCAGGAGGGTGAGAGAATTCACCAGAGCCAGAGTGGGGAGCAGAACAGGCAGACTGACAAAGTACACTGCTGAGGGGAGCAGCAGGTGGGGCAGGAGAGGTCTGCGCGCCATGTGGGACACTCGCCGCCAGCCGGGGATCGAACTGGCACTGCAGAGTCTGCGGGCAGCTTCACTGCCCAGCGGCCCAGCGCTCAACCGCTGTGCCACTGGGGAGGCCCTTACACTGATCCTTATTAAACCCCAGAAATATACCCATGAGCTGGGCCATTTGTAAATTATAATTCAGTAATCCTTGGCATGTTCACTGTAGGCAGAAATGATGATACCTCATTCTTGAAGTGTCTCATTTTCATTTCAGCATTTGCCTGTTATCGTCATAGTATTGAACATGTTTTACTTTAAATTCTTTGCTATCTGCTTCTGTGTCCCCTTATTGGACTGAGAACCACTTGAGAGCTGGAACCTGTTCACTCAATTATCCTGTATCTACAGTGACTTTACCTAATTTATATAACTTAAGACATTTCCTATAGAAATAACAGTTTTGCATTCAAAAAATGGACTCTTTCTTTAAAAGACTCTAGACTACTGCTTCTCACACTTTAATATGCAGACAAATCACCTGGGATTAAATTGTGGATTCTGACTCTGTAGGTCTGAGGTGAGGCTTAATGGTCTAGATTTCTGTCAAGCTCCTAGGTGATGCCCATGGTGCTAGAAGCTACACCAGACTTGAATAGTATGTTCTGTGGGGGAATGTTCCTGTGGCTTAGCTACTAGAACTCATGTTTAAAGTAGTATTGAGGGGCCTCCCTGGTGGTGCAGGGGGTTAAGCACCACACTGTGAAGCAATCGCAGCCTCTGCAGCACTGGTTCCATACCTGGCTGGCCAGGGAGTAACCCACATGGCGCAGCAGACCTCTCCTGACTAGCCACGCTGTTCCCCTCGGCAGTGTACTTTGGTCAGTCTGCCTGTTCTGTTCCCCACTGTCTCTGGTGTATCCTCTCACCAACCCCACCCTGCATCTCTGGCCTGTACCCCAGCTCTTGAATGTATAAATAAAAATCTTTAAAAAAAATACCTACTTCTCCCTTGTAATGCACACTGAGGCCAAAAAAACTGAAAGAGCACACCAACTACAAAAGCCTCAAATAAGTGCACAAATTTAAAAGTGCCCTTAACTCCATTTATATCTTACAAATAGGCCCAGTTCCTGCAAATGCTTTTATGTCCGTGGTTACCAGGTGTAGCACCAGGATGGCACGGAGCATGTTCTCTGTGGATCCGGGCAGGTGGGTAAAGGAGAGTCCTGGAGCCCTCAGTGGTTTTTCAGGCTTTTAATGATTTTTCTATACCCTTTGTAGTGAGGCAACCAGGTGCGGGGCAGGCAGGAAGGCTGAGGAACCTGGAGGCTGGCAGACCTCCTAGACCTCTACGAATCTTCACTCCTTCCAGGCTCTCTGGTGTTCTCTCATGGTCACTTCACTGGTCTCTACTACACTCTGCTGCACGGTTCTTTGTTGCCCTATCCTCTGTTGCTGTGCTTGTAGGCTCAGTGTCTCGGCGCAGGTTGTCCACTCATGCACGCCCATATACCACACTCCAGGTGCTGCCATGAGGCATGTGTGTAAGACCACAGGTGTGGATCATAGATGCTAATGGTGGGAGGTGTGGGGGGAGGAAGGAGGAACCCAATCGCTTCCATTTACCCTACAGCAGGATCATGACCCTGGTCAAAAGACCTGAAAAAATACCCAGTTGTTGTAAGGTTATTGCTAGCATGTGGGCAGCCTGGGGGAAGGATGATACAGAATCTGATATTTGCCTTTGTTTGCAAAACAGGTGCCACATATACCTTGTTCCATTTATTCTTTCTCCTTATCTCTAACCTATGTCACCACACCCTGGCCCCCTGGCTCCCAGCTGCCAGCAATGCCTTGTAATCATGTTTGTCAGTTCTGATGTGATTGAGATTGAAAATGTCTTAACCTGTCAGAAAACATAAAATTGCCTCCAAAAGTCAGACAAGAATATACTGGGTGAAAATCTGGGGTTTTGTAATGAAAATTCAGTATTCACAGCATCCTTGTACATTTTATAAATCATAATGCTTAAATTTGTTTTGAATTGTACTCCAATGTAAGGATTTCTAACGAGGATATTGTTCACTCCACTCATTGATATTTTTTCCCAATGAAGTGAAAACTTGTGCTTAACCTTGACTTGTGAATTGTGCATTTGGGAAAGATGATTGAGTGTGCTAATTTTAAAAATTATTTAAGAAGCCACAGACTTTCAGGTGGCATTTAATTATATTTTTAATGCACAATTTTTGTATTTATGCATACAAGAACTGGGGTGTAGGCTAGAGGTGTGGGGGTTGGGGGGCAGAACAGGGAGAGCCACTGAAATATACAGCTGAGGGGAGCAGCAGGGGAGACTGAGAGGTCTGCTGCTGTGCCATGTGGGAAGCTCCCTGGCCAGGGATTGAATTCACGCTGCAGTGGCCTGCAATAGCTTGATAGCACTGAGACTTTAGTCCCCGTGTCACCAGGGAGGCCCTAATCCACAATTTTTTAATAAAAAAGCGAACTTGTGTAGTCACATAATGAGGTCAATGGCCATGGTCTATACTGGTTCCTCCAGGTTCATGGTCTATACTGTCCCTCCAGACACAAGGTCCTTATTGAATGGTTAAGGGTTTGTCAATTGAGTCGTCACTGCTGACTCATTCTGCTTCCCTGCCTTTCTTCTCATTCATTTCCTATTCTACCTGTGCATCTCCGCTTTGCTATGGCACATGGTGATGTTTGTAGGATACATGAAGGGATATGGAAATGGCTTTTTGTGGCTGGAGGAAGCTGACTAGGAGTTTGGAGGGATCCCTGGCACCCCCTCTTATTTCCCTGTTTCCCAGACTTGCCCTGCTGGACTGAGAAGTTATAATTTACAGCCACTTTTTATTTCAGTCTTCATAGAAGTAGATTTTTTGTTGTTGCATTACATGTAACTACCCGTAATTTTAAAATGATCTTATAATATGGCATAAAAAAACAAGTAATAGAAAATACATATATAACGCCCAGTTTACAAAGTTCAAAAACAAGTGAAACTACACTTGTCTAGGGATATTTACATATGTGATAAAATAAAGGAAATGCAGACAATTACAAATGAAATTCATGATTAGTGTTATTTCTCGTTGGATGAGGGATCCCAAACAGAGAACTGAAACAGTATTGGTAATATTTAAGTTCTTAAATTGGATATTGAGTTTATAGTTTTATTTAAGGTGTTTTATAAACTACATGAATATTTTTGATAGCATATTTCATAATAAAATAAATTAACACGTAAAAATGGAAAATGTTTAGAAAGACAAGATCTTAGCACAAATCTCTTACCACCAATTGTGTTAATACTTACAAGTTATAAAAGTACTTATAAGTTATACTTATAAGTTAATATACTTGTAAGTTATACTTATAAGTTAATATACTTATAAGTCATACTTAAGTTAATACTTATAAGTTATACTTATAAGTTAATACTTGTAAGTTATACTTATAAGTTAATACTTATAAGTTATAAGTTAATACTTATAAGTTATACTTATAAGTTAATACTTATAAGTTATACAAATAACAATATAAGATATATAATCTACCCAAGTACTATTGTTTCATTTATTTTCTTCCAATATGAATGTTTACATTCTTAGTTACAATCACAATGTTACATAGTGGGCAGAAAGTTTTCCTTTTTTACAGTTTATAGTTGTAAGTTTAATGAGTGAATAATACTCCCTTTAGTATCATAGTATAATAACCATTCCTTAGTGGTAAAATATTTTAAGTGGTTTCAACTTTTCTACTGCTGTAAAATGTAGTCAAGGTTATTGTATTCATTCATATACAATTTACATATATAAGGCATTCTGCTACATGCTAAAATTATAGTGGTAAACAAAAAGAGCCATAATCCCTGTCTTTGTGGAATTTAGAATCTAGTGACTAACAATTCTATATTCTATTTTGCACTTTAACCACATGAATTCTCACTTGTAAAATAACCTTATTTTGAGAGAAATATAGATCTACATGTATTTGTAAGAAACAATAAAGAACGATCCCACATACTCAACACCAAGTTTTCCCCAATGGTAAAATCTTGCATAACTATAATTCCACCACCAGGAAATTGACATTGATACAATTCACCAGCCTTATTTAGATTTCACCAGTTTTACGTGTATTCATCAGTATGTGTGTTACATGTATGTGTTTTCATGCAGTTTTATCAAGTATATAGATTGGTATCCGCACCACAACCAGGTACAGAATAGTTGTATCAGAGGCACCCTTGTGCTACCCTTTTGTAGCTATAGGCAACTTCTTCTCCTCCTGAATCCTGGCAACTATGAATCTATTCTCTATTCCTCTGATTTTTATCATGTGAATACCATTTTTATCAGTGGTATTCAATACCATTTTTGTCAGTGGTATTCAAATGGAGTCACATCATTTGTTACCTATGGGACTTTATTTTTTTACTCAGTGTAATTCCCTTGTGAGCCATCCACATTCTGTGATATTAATACTCCCTTTTATTATCAAGTAATATTTCATTGTATGGAGGGGCCATATTTGTACACCTGATGAAGAACATTTGGGCTGTTTACAGTTTTCCACTATTATGAATCAAACCACTATGAATATTTCCTCAACGTTCATTTTGATGATTTTGTGCAAAATTAAATCAGCAAGACTTCAACTTCTGCACTGCAACCCCTAGTGTCTGTCCACATTTGGCTTATCTGTATAGTCTATAAGTAAGTCTGATGATGGTATGGTGTTTAGTTTTAATATTTCATATCTCAAGATACATTAATTTGTCTACATAGCTAAATTCTGTTATTCATGTAACAAGTGAAGCATATCCTGATGCTGTCTTAAATGTCCTTTGGAACTTAAAAGGATGAAACCCGATTTTCTCTTGGGCTGTTTGTCTCTTGAGGAAGGGGACTTGTCAGAGCCTCCTTGTGCAAAGAAGTTTTCCATTGA
Organism: Talpa europaea; assembly: GCF_964194135.1. NCBI lineage: Eukaryota > Metazoa > Chordata > Mammalia > Eulipotyphla > Talpidae > Talpa > Talpa europaea. The sequence goes on from NC_140070.1 coordinate 59,945,894, forward strand.
TGTTCATTCAGTGAATACCTTTGATCCTTAGGATTGTTTGAGTGTATTTGGGAAAAAAGGACATACAGAGGATGGCTAAGGTACATTTTCACCTTATTTTTTAATTTTTTTAAAGATTTATTTATTTATGCATACAAGAACCGGGGTATAGGCCAGAGGTCTGGGAGGTGAGAGAATTCACCAGAGACAGAGAGGGGAACAGAACAGGCTGACTGACAAAATGCACTGCTGATGGGAGCAGCAGGGGAGCCAGGAGAGGTCTGCTTTGCCATGTGGCTTGCTTCCTGGCAGGCCTGGGATTGAACTCGTGCTGCAGAGGCTGCGGATTGCTTCATAGTGCGGTGCTTAACCCCTTGTGCCACCAGGGAGGCCCCATTTTCACTTTAAATCTAATGCCTTAAGCTCCAAATATTAACTAATTCTCCAGAGTTTTAAAGTTTCCTTCAAAACCAAGAAAAACGGAACAGTAATGATAGCCAATTAGACCTCCTATATGTTTAAAAAAGAAACTGGGTCTCAGGGCCAAAGCAGAATGAAGAGGAAAGTAATTAAAGTATACCAGCCTTGCACTGGGAAAGGACACAATTCTCTTTGCCTGCCATCCCCTATGTACAAACACACACACACAGGAGACTTTGCTTTGATGCATATTCTCTGAAATGTCATGAATCTTAAACAGAAAGCTCATGGGCTACATGGAAGACTGTTTTGAGGAGACAGTGACCTGTTTTATTTGTGTGATTGTGATTTATGTTAGATACTTTGCCATTTAGATTTATTATTTCTTTTTTCTTTTGAATGAATAGCATCAATTCACTTTCTGAGGAAGACTTTATGTCCATAAAGTCCAAGGGCTGAGCAAACACTGTGCTCTACAGTTGTGACTGACGTAGGTTCAGTGATGGCCGGCTGGGACCTGCCCAGAGACTTACTCAGGGGACAGGAGAATGCACGATGTGGCTTTCTGTTAGTGAGCTAACAGTTGGAAGACCCAGGAAATAATTTCATTATCCCTGTTTGCTCTTGTTTGCTTTTTTTTTAAGATTTATTTATTTATTTATACAAGAACCAGGGTACAGGCCAGAGGGAGGGTGAGAGGATTCACCAGAGACAGAGTGGGTAACAGAACAGGCAGAAGGACAAAATACACTGCTGAGAGGAGCAGCTAGTGCGACAGGAGAGGTCTGCAGCACCATGTGGGACCCTTGCCTGCTGGCTGGGATCGAACCGGTGCTGCAGAGGCTGCGGACAGCTTCGCAGCGCTGCGCTCAACCGCCTGCGCCACCAGGGGAGGCCCTCTCGTTTGCTTTTCCACTATTATTTTCTGTGCCATTGCTCTTTAACATAAAGTCTTATATTTAACTGAGGATAGAACCTGAAACCTGAGCCCCATGATCGATGCAACCCATTCCCCACTCTCCAGTCCCCTACACAAGCCACCTTCCAAGTCTTCTTTCCCCAGGATCCTGTTCCTGCTCACTCCAGGCCTTCGGTATGTTCTGTTTGTTCTGCCTAGAACACTATCTGCCCTTCTCTCCACCTGCATTTGTCAAGTACTCCTGTGGCATGGACCCCTCAGATCTCGGCTTAAATACAGCTTCCTCATAGAATCCTTCTTGAATCATCAGATGAGGTCTGTAGACTTTGGGGTCTACAGAGTACCTTGGAGTCTCAAGAGTACCTTGTACTTTCTTCATGCCCTTCTCCCCATTGCCAAGATGTTTATCTGTGATTATTAATTCACTGATACCACTGCTCCTCCAATCCCACCCAGACCCTCATAAAGATGGTGACCCATGTCTCTGTTCACCGTTCAATCTCCAGTGCCTGGTGCAGTGTCTGGCATAGAGTAGTTGCTCAATATTTTTTCTTTTAACTCAGGAAAATAGCCACCCCTTGAACTGTCCTTAGTAGGTTTAATATGGCATTTATTTTTAAAATGGGATTAGTTTTGGTTTTAAAGGCTCAGTACTGTATCTCTGAAAAAATACTCAACTTTCCTCGAAGTCTTTGACTATTTCATTTTTCTCTTTCAGGTGGGGACCAGGGTTTACTGAACACATTTTTTAGCAACTGGGCAACAATGGATATCAGAAAACACCTGCCATTTATTTATAACCTAAGCAGTATTTCTATATACTCCTACCTCCCAGCATTCAAAGCGTAAGTGCAAACAGTTTAACTGTTCTTGGGGATGGAAAAGGGTAAGGGGGTTGGGTTTAATATTTTTGGATGCCTTGGATGCTTTATTGTCATTCTGAGGATGATAACAGGTCACCTGAGGAAAGTCTTTCTCTGTGAGAAACAAGTTCTGTGATGGGAGAGGCCTTGATGTTCTGGGTCACGTTGTTTGCAGTAACCCGGAGGGTGATTAGCTGCACCCTTAGCTGGGGAGAGGTTTCTTTCGTTCCTGGAGTGCCTGACCCTCTGATAAATCATCTGTATGTCATGGTCAAGAACACAGACTGGGCACAGACCCAATTTCTGCTCTGACTGACTGCTGAGCTGCAGTTCTGTCACATCTAGAAAAGGGGTGTTAATAATGGCTCCCTCTCCTGTTTTGGGGATTCACGCAGATGCTGACTGCAGCTGTGGGGGGTGGGGTCAGGAATGGGGGTGGTGGCACAGACTACCTCAATTCACACCCTGGACTAGCCACTTCCTAGACAGTTACTGGTTGCTGAACTTCTAGTTCAGTAGATACTGGGTTAGTTACTGACGTTCCCCCTGAGGCAGTGTCCTCCAGTAGTTATCATGTGCATTAAGGAAGGTTATCATGTGAAGTGGTTAGAAGAGGGCCTCGCCTTAGGCATTCAGTAAATGTTAGGTTATTGGTCTCTTTTGTCTGGGAGGTTGTAGTGGCAGGAAGGGCACAGAGCAGGTTTTCTGTGATCCGAGCAGAGCGGTAAAGGAGAATCCTGGAACCCTCGGTGGCTTTTTCAGGGTTTTATTGTCATTTTACCAGGTACATAGTAGCAGGGGTGCATGGGGTAGGGCCAGGAGGCTGTTAGGCCTCCCAGCCCCTGGTGAGTCTTCACTCTTTCTGGGCTCTCTGCATTCTCTGCTGGTTATGCTCTCGTTCTGCTTCTCGTTCTTGTTCTCCTCCTGGTTCCACTGATGTCCTGTGACACTGCCCTTATAAACCCAGTCTCTCAGCCCAGGTGTACCTACCTACACATATGCCCACACCGTCAGGCATGCACTCAAGGACCGCAGGGATCTATCATTAATGCTAATGGAGGGAGAGTGGAAAAGCCTGATAATTTTTCACTTACCCTACAGAGGTAGTGTAGCAATGATAGTAATCTCTGAAGCCAGCAAGGCAGGACTGGTGTCCTCACGCTGCCACTTACCTACTGTATGTCTTAGGCACTGTACCTTATTTCATATACAAAACAGGAAAGAAGCTAATATCTACCTCACAGGTTGATCATGTCGATAATGAGTTCATATGCATAAAGTGCTTAGTGAAATACTGTTGTTTTTGGCAGTGTGCTCACTTGCCTTTATTCCTTGGTGTGGATAACTCCGTTAGCACAGCCTAGTTAGTTGTGGTGCTTCTTTCCCTGTCAAGGCCTGGGTCCTGTTCTTTAGCAGCTGACTCATTTGTGTTGAGCCAGTTATCTTGAACAGAGGCCAAGCTGTCAGGCTGATCTTAGACCCAGCTGTGAGCAGCAAAGCTCACTGAATTGGGCCTGGCTCTCCGATCTGTGTCTGCTTGAGCATTCCTGAGTGAGCAGGACACAAAAAGGGCCCTTTACTCCTCATAGTTTACTATCTAAAGTCCTCTCTCAAAATCTTGCACCATGGAAATGAGCACTCTGGCTTTTTGTGACAGAAATGTTTCTTTTTATTCTTTTCTGGACAAACTCTGTCAACATCCTCAGATAAAGAAGTAAAATATCTTGTGTTCTTTCCTCCCTAAGTGTCCTTTAGGTTTATGTCTCTGACACACTAGAGCCTCTTTTTTTTTTTAAAAAAAAAAAAAAGATTGTACCTTTTGTATCAAGTGCATTCTTTTTTTTTTTTTTAAAGATTTATCCATTTATTTATACAAGCACTGGGCACAGTCAGAAGCGCGGGAGGGCGAGAGAATTCACCAGAGCCAGAGCAGGGAGCAGAGCAGGCAGAAGGACCGAGGTACACTGCTGAGGGGAGCAGCGGGCGGCAGGAGAGGTCTGCGCACCATGTGGGACCCTCCTCCGGTGGCCGGGGAGCAGGCCGGGATCAGGGATCGAACCTTCACAACCCAGCGCTCAACTGCTGCACCACCGGGGAGGCCCTGAGCCTCTTGATTTTGTTCCTTTTCTGTAGTGAAATAGGCAAGCTCACAAACATACCAACTGTGTTTCTAGTAAAGTAAGTAGAACAGGGTTCACTTTCAGGGGATGGAATAGGAGCAGCATTAATTTTGCCTCTCAGTCCTTGGCCTTGTAAAGAACAAACCTGTGTTCCTTGGCCATGTGGGCCTGTTTCTCTGTAATATTTATTGCCCCATAGCCAACCCTGCCAGTTTGAACAGTGTTTCAGCAAACCATGTTAGCTCTACCCCCTAGAACTGTAGGTCTGTAATAGGGCAGTTGCTTAATTTAATTACCAGATTCAGCTGAGCAGTGAAAACAGTGAGTGCAAAGGAGAAAAGACTCATTAGTAATATGAGTAATTCTACCTACCTTTCCATTCAATTCTGCACAGTGAGCATCTATCCTAGAAGGAATATGTTGGGGTCAATTCGGGCAGAGAGGTAAAGTAGAATCCCAGAACCTTGGGTGGATTTTTCAGACTTTAATGCTTTCTCAGGGAACCAGGTACACAGGCACACCAGGCAGGGAGGCCTGGCATGCAAGGAAGGAGACAGGGCAGGGGGCTGGGAGGCAGGCAGGCTACCAGCCCCCCAGGAATCAAGAATCTGTGCTCTTTCTCTGGGCTCCCTCTGGCATTCCCAGCCCCCTCCTCACCCCGCTTCCCCTCTCCCTTTCTTCCTACCCTCCTCTCTCCTCCCCACACCCCATAGCTGTTGCTGCTGCTTTTATCCTTGCTTCTAGGCTCAGATGAGCACACCCATGCTCCAGGTGTCACAGTGAGGACCCACACCCATGCACATTTTGCATTAACACAATCAAGGCCACAGATAATAGCCACAGAGGCTAGTGATGCAAAAAGCCTGATAGTTTATTTGCCCTACATTAGCTTTCAGTCATAGCCTGATTTGCACAGTCATTGCCTGCATTTATTTTATTTTTAAAGAGAACAAGTGGCAGGTGGAACAGTTAAGTTTTGTTGTTGTTTTTTAGAGAGGGGGAAGCAATATACTTATGTACTAGAAACTTGACCTCCTCTCTTAGGAACTCAGTAGTTTTTATATACCCTAAATTAACTTCCCAGAAAAGCAGCTTGAGATCTAAATTTCCAAAATTGTTAGGATGGTTTCTTCCTCCTTGCTCAACAAATGAATGCTAATTTTGGAAATCTCCTTGGTTTATTGCCATAACCATAGAGTAGATGACACTCTGGGGATGTCGGGAGCAACTCCATCCATGAGCCAGATGTCAGGCAGCCTGTGGCCTCACTGAGGTTAGTGCTGCCTCTGTGTAGCTTGCCCTCAGGCTGTCAACTCCACATTTGTGTGATAGGACTGCTCACAGTGATGCCTTGTCTCACTTCATTGCTGCCTACTTAGGAATGTTGAAGCTAGATCAGAAGTATCATTTTCAGTTTCCTCTGTCAGAAAATACTTTGTTTTCCTTATGGAAATCCTTCTCCAGAGATACTTTCCTTACATTTTTCTTGCTATTGGGAAGGATTGAAAAGGCAGGTAGTTATATTTCCTTTTTGTGTTAAGTTAATGTAAAATTTGTTCGAACTCTTTTAAGCTGAAATAGCCTATCCTGAACATCAGGGCCACCATAGCTGCTCCACAAATTGCCATGTGGGTTTCTGAGGGCTCATGAATTTGAAACCCCCATTCTTGGACTCAGAGTAAGAGTAATCTCCAGGACCAAGTGGTCCTGTGGTGTATTGGCCTTCCCTAAAACTGTATGGATAGTGGCAGATAGAATGAGAACCCATGAGTGATTTACAGCAACTTGAGCATCATGGAAAAAGTAATTGAGAATTTGTCTTACTAATTCCAAACTATGTGCCATGAGGTCCCCAAGGCAGTATTTAAATGTCCCAGTATCTTAGAGCTTGGGATATTTTGGAAGAGTGTAATCTTTGCTATCATAAGTTTTCCATAAAAAAAAAGGCATAACATAAAACAAACAACATGAATTTGAGCCATGAATGTTGCATATCTAATGCTTTCATCTACCTATTAATTTATAATATATGAATTGGAAAAGAAGTTCATAACTTAGTTTATTAATGAAATAATATTCCTGCAAGTATCTAGCATAATGTTTGGGAAGTGTGTTTTTAGGTAACTATTGGTTCCTTTTAAGTTTTCTCCGTATCTATCCATATAGCACAGAATTTCACTTGTGCATGGTACTAGGCAAAATCTCATTAGTCTTCTTAAACCAGTCATTTAGTTTAACTGTAGTTTTCTATTCAATCCACTAACTAAAAGCTGTTTATGTCATGTTCTGTGGACCTAAAACAAAGAAAAAGAAGTCTCTGGTATTGCTTCCAACTGCTATAAACTGATTGACAACAAAGATTGACTTAGCAAATAACTTACAAATAAATATTTTAACTTACCCTTTTACTTGAGTTTAGATTATCTGGGACTTGGCCTGTTCTAGTCTCAGAAACTAGATCTAGAAACCTAAAATATATCCATTTGTTTATTGCCTTAAACTTTTCTGAGAATATTTGTATCCATTATTTTTTTTTAAAAGATTTTATTTATACAAGATCTGGGGTACAGGCCAGATGCGCAGGAGGGTGAGAGGATTCACTAGAGACAGAGCGGGGAACAGAACAGGCAGACTGACGAAATACACTGCTGAGGGGAGCAGCGGGCGAGATAGGAGAGATCTGCCGCGCCGTGTGGGATTCTCGCCAGCTGGCGGGCCATTGAACTTGCGCTGTAGAGGCTGCAGACAGCTTCACAGTGTGGCGCTCAGCTGCCTGCACCACCAGGGAGGTCCATGTATCCATTACTTCTTTTTCAGGAATGTGGCTTATTCACTAAGAACTTACTAGGCCTCTTTAAAATCAATGTTTTCCAAAAGTGAAATTTTTGGAAATGTCCTAAATTCTGTTGTTCTTATGTATTCCTCATTTAATTGTTTTTCCATGACCCTTTACACCCCCTGATTTCAGCTGTTTCTATGACTAATATCATTGAACCCATCACCTTTCTTTGTTCGTTTCTTTTCACATGCCTACATCTCACCTGGTATCCTGAGACCGTCGTAGTTTGGGTCACTCTTAATTTTTTGCCGTGTGTTGTCCATTCTCTTGGTCATTCAGGTGGCAGGCCTGGAGAATGGAGAGTGAGATAGAATCTGACCACTGAGGGCTGCAGAGGTGAATGAGGAAACTGAGCCTAGTGAGCTCAGCAAGTGTGTGAATGTGCCATGTCCTGTACATCGCATGGCACAGGCCCATCATGGCGCAGGTGTTGCAGAGCAATCAAGTGGGGCTGCCCAAATATCTTATTTTCCCTTTCTCGTTTGTGATGCCTATCGGGCCTCGGTGCCCTGTTTCTCAGCATGGCCATCCGCATTCTGACCTCATCTCTGTCAGATGATGTGTCCTCAGATCTTATGACTGCTTCTTCCATGACTCTCCCTCAGTCCTCATCATCAAGGGAAAAGCTTCCATGTTATAACCAGCGCACCCTTTAGAGGTTGCTGAGTGTGAGTAAAAAGGGAACAAGGGGTGCTGTCTGTTGGTCCCACAGATATGCTTGTCTACCTTACATAGTATTAAAAAAAAAAAAAACCCTCAATTTCCAGTGTTGTGAGATTAGGTAATTTCATATAAAACTAAAGATTTCTAGCTTCTTTAAAAAAAAATCAGGTATTTAGTGGGACATGGAAGAAAGATGTCAAAGATGACTGTTACAGGCTTGGGGCCTAAGTAACTTGAATAATGGAATTGTCACTTCCTGAGATGGGAAAGAAGCATCTCAGGATGCTGGGTGAAGCAGGTTTGTGAAAACAGGGATTGGTCAGAGATGTATTGTTTGTATTAAGTTTGAGGTGCATATTAAATATCCCCATGAAATTATGGAATGGTAAGTAGTTATAAGTTTCAAATCCGCAGAGAGGTCTGGGTGAGACTTAACTATGGGAGCTGTCAGCATGTAAGTAATATTTATAGTCATGAGACAAGATGATTTAACCAAGAGGTTAAATAGAAGATAGCCCTGAAGACTGACGCCTGAGGAAGAACAATGAGGAGGAATAGAAAGAACCAAGTATAGCAAATCAGGAGGAAACCCAAGAAAGGGAGCTGTTGCACAAGCCAAGCAAAGATGTTTCAGGGAGGAGTGATCCATCTGTGACAGATGCTATGAATGGTCAGATAAGAGGACAACTGTGAATTGGCACTGGACCTAGAATGTGGAGGTCACTGATGACTGGTGAGAGCACTTACGGTGGAGTGGTGGGAAACGCCAGATGAGGTGGTGGTTCAGGAGAATAGGGGATTGGAAAGAGAGTGAATGTAGATAGTTCTATCTATATTCTAAAACATTTTCTTTAAATGGGAGCAAAGAATAAGGTTGGTAGCTCGATGGGGATGTTAGGCTGAAGAGGATGGTGGCTGTTTTTTTTAAAGATGGGAGAAGTTACAGCATGTTGTGTACTGATAGGATAGATCAAGGAGGGAGGGAGAGCATCAGTAATGCATAAAACTGGATGCATTTGCACTTGCTGGAGTGATGTTGCTACAAGGGAGTACATTTAGGTACAGGCAGTCATAGAGCCAGGACAGCTCATTCTTGAACAAGGACGGTAGTGTGTCGGGGCACAGATACAGGTAGATGGGTGTATTTTTTGTTTAAATGAATGAATGAGCAGTCAGCCGGGAGAGACCGATAATGACATGCTAACCCCTGCCACACACACCCCTCCCCCCCCCGAAAAGTCTCCCTAATGGCCTAGTGGGGCTTCCTTGGCCTACTCTGTATAGAGAGATCAGCCAGGTGGTAGGTGGTATAGTTCACTAGGTTCTAGTCTAGGATATTAAAATCTAGGTTTGAGGGCCTCCCTGGTGGCACAGCGGTTGAGCGCTGGGTTGCGAAGCTGCCCGCGGCCTCTGCGGCGCCGGTTCGATCCCCGGCTGCTCCCCGGCCACCGGAGGAGGGTCCCACATGGTGCGCAGACCTCTCCTGCCGCCCGCTGCTCCCCTCAGCAGTGTACTTCGGTCCTTCTGCCTGCTCTGCTCCCCGCTCTGGCTCTGGTGAATTCTCTCACCCTCCCGCGCTTCTGACTGTGCCCAGTGCATGTATAAACAAAACAAACAAACAAGCAGACAAATAAATAAATGGAACATGCCTCTATTAAAAAAAAAAAAATCTAGGTTTGAGTACTGAGGATGATCTGATTTCCAGGCGTGATTGAGAGCATTATTTAGCATGAAAGGCAGGGGAAATTCTGGTGGGTCCCTGATGACCACAGCTGTTTGCTACTGCAGCACTTGTCCTCTGTGATGGGACTTGCTCGTACTTAGTGATTCCTGCCTCTCCAGATCCACTCCTCTTCTCTGCATGACTAACCCACAGTTGGGTACTTGGGTTGGTCATAATTTATATTGTGAATAGGTAAGAGGAGGAATTTCTTGGTGACAGAGGAGATGGCTAATTAGTTGTGGATTTGTGTGCAAGCCTGAGAAGGTATGAGAGTACGTGGCCATGAATCAGAAAACATGAGTCACTGAAGTGGTCAGAGGATGGGTGGCACGGCTGCCACATTTCCCTGAGAAGGGTCATGCAAACAGTGCTGTTTTTCTCTTGATACCTAATTGAACACTGTACACAGAGAACTTTGTAAGAACTAAAATTGTCCTATGTGCAGTCTAAACAGCTTCTGTAAGTCTCTTCCACACATTACTGGCTACATGTCTCAACTGCTAAACTAGTCAGGAAAACCCTGTCTGATCTTTTGGTAACACCAGGTCACAGGGATTATTTTAATGGCTAACATAAGCAGTAATATTGCTGGCTCAGGTTCAAGCAATGTCTTGTGATCTGGACTTCTCTTTTGAGATTCTGTCAAGTTAAAATTAGAACATTTATTTTAAGAGATGTATGCAAGCTGAGACAAATCCCCATTACTTGGTCAGAATGAATGACTCTTAGTAATTTAAAGACAATTGTGATATGTACCCAAGATTTTTTTTTGTTGTTGTTGTTCCTGGCTGGTCATTTGGTGGATAAATCAAGCAATGAGTCAGTGATTCTTCTGGTTATCCTTATTCTGGGTTGAGTTCAGTTGGACTTTATCATTTGATATCAACATTTCCACTTCTTATTGACTATTTTGCTTTCAACTAGGAGAAATTCTAAATGATACATGATTGTTGTCTTTGGTGTGAGGTAACATTAGAAAAGATACTCTGAGTTACCCTTCTGTAAAGAACACACAAATTTGCATTTAGGGCTAAAATATTATCTAAAGCAAAATGCTCTTATTTGATATATTTTGTATCTTCATGAATGATTGAACTAATTTGATTATAACGATAGAAAATTATTTTTAAAAACTTTCCTCAGGGAACATGATTGAAGCATAAAAATTACTATCTAATTTAATTGAAACTTTAGATAGAAAATAATATTTGAGTAACACCATCTGGTATTTTTCTTTTTCTTTCTGGCTTATTTTGCTGAGCATGATCCCTTCCAGCTCCATACATGTTGCTGCAAATTACATGAGTTTATCTTTTTTGATTGCTGAGTAATATTCCATTGTGTATATGTACCACATCTTCTTGATCAAGTCATCTATTTTTGGGCATTGGGGACGGTCTCACTCACAGCAGGAATTTAGAAAACCTAAATATGGGACCAGGAAAAGACTAATTATAATAAAGTAAAAATCAAAATCAACAAGCAACAAGCAGCTATAAACCAGAGACACACTATGGAGGCGGGGGAGGGAAGAAGGGAGTAGGATCCAAATAAGGGGGGTAGGAATTGTGTGGGGACCAAGATGAAAATGTATACATACATTGCAAAAAGGAAAAATGATGTAAAAAATATATAAAATTAAAAAATAATTTAAAAATAAAGAAAATCTGTGACTTCTCAAAAAAAAAGAAAAAAATATTTGAAACCTTTTGTTCATCTTAGTTTTGAAAAGCATGTGTTTTATTACAAAAGCTAATAGAGCAATCCCTTTAGGCCATTTTGCTGTATAAATACTATTCTGTATGTACAATTAAAGCATAGTTATATAGTTAAAGTGACTCCCAAACCTTCATATAAGGTGACTAGTTTAGACGTAACAGTAGGACATCCCTAGATGATATCCCAGAACATTCTGATGGGTGACCACCTTATACAAAACTGCAAAGCTTATCTTGGCTTTCTTACCACCTTCCTATTTGGTAGCTTGTATTTTCATTATCATTTGTCTCTAAGTATTTTTTAAATTATTCTTTACTAAAGGCCAGCAGACATATGAAAAGATGTTCAGCATCAGTTATTATCAGGGAAATGCAAATGAAAACCAGAATGAGATATCATTTCATGCCTGTGGGAATGGCCCATATTAAAAAAAAAAAAAGAAATGCTGGCATGGATGTGGAGAAAAAGGAACCCTCTTCCACTTCTGGTGGGAATGTATACTGGTTCAGTCATTATGGAAAGCTGTGTGGAAATTCCTCAAAACACTAAAAATGGATCAGCCATATGACCCAGCTAGTACATACCTAGGAATCTACACACAAAAAAACATAATTTAAAAGGAAACCTGCAACCCTATGTTTATTGTTGTGCTATTTACAGTAGTCAAGGTTTGGAAACAACCTAAATGCCCAAAAACAGATGAATGTATCAAGATGTTGTGTATAGGGCCTCCCCTGGTGGCGCAAGCGGTTGAGTGCCGCACTGTGAAGCTGTCTGCAGTCTCTGCAGCGCCGGTTCGATCCTGGCTGGCCAGTGAGGGTCCCACATGGCGTGGCAGACCTCTCCTGTCATGCCCACTGCTCCCCTCCGCAGTGTATTTCGTCAGTCAGCTTGTTCTGTTTCCTGCTCTCTCTCTGGTGAGTCCTCTCACCTTCCGCGCCTCTGGCCTGTACCCTGGTTCTTGTGTAAATGAATAAATAAATCTTTAAAAAAAACAAAACAACTCTTCTTAAAAAAAAAAAAAGATGTGTATACACACAGTGGAATACTACTCAGTGATTAAAAAAAAAAGCCATTTGCAGCAATATCAGTAGAGCTAGGAGATCTGGATAATCCTAAGCAGAATAAGTCAAAAAGAAGGAGATAAATATTGGATGGTGTTACTTATATGTGGACTATAGAGAAACCAAAGAAAGGATAAAAGACAAACCTTTAAATCTGACCAAAGATATGAAGCATCTAGGATGGGTGGGGAAAGGGGAGTAATAACAATGGGGAGGGGAGAGAGCACAAGGGACTGTGGTCTAGACTCTGGGTGCTTTGGTGGTGGGAGAACTACAGTGACCACATCTGAGAGGAGAAATCATATATTGTCTAAAAATTAACAATGATATAGGAAAAAAAGTACTAAAATTTTTTAAAAGATGTGACAGATGAAATAAAAAATATTAAGTAATTTCTTAAGTCAGTAGTCATTCAGTAGTGTATTGTTCAGTCTCCACCTATTAGAGTTTTTTTCCTGCTTCTGTTTTGTGATTGATTTATTATTGCAATAGAAAAGATACTTGCTGTATCAGTCTTCATGAATTTATTAACACTTGTTTTGTGACACAACATGAGGTCTATCCTGGAAGATAGTCCATATACACTTGAGAAAATTGTATACATGCTTTTTTTGTAGCACATTGTCCTAAAGTGTCTGTTAAGAATTTTTGAGCGGAGCAACATGGCAGCGAGGAGACACTGCGAGTAAGATCTCCCATTAAAAAAAGTTAATAGGGAGGGAAAGCAGCAGGTCCCAGTGAGAACTGGGACACGGAAGATAAACAGACGACTCCAGCAAACTACCCCAAGAAGAAAGTGGCCATAAAAAAGGACTAGAAGGGAGGAAAGAGCAGAACCCTGCTCCCCTCCCCCACCCACAGAGTCCACACTCTCCCACCAGCAGAGAGGAGAGGAGGAAAACAACAAACTAAAACGACCAACAAGAACAAACTACGCAGCAAGCCGGACTGTGAGTGGAAAGGAACTATTGCAGCCACCACACCCCGTGAACGGGAGCTGTAGAGAACCCTGCAGGATTCGCCGCAGCAGTGAGCGAACGGCTCCGGGTGCCGCCATTAGAGAACAAAGAGACTCTGGAGGAGACCTGCACACAGCCCCGGGCAGGCCGGTAAGCTTGTGCGGAAAAGCGGCGCTTGAAAAGCAAACGCGGATCGGATCGGGATCGTGGCTGCCCAGGTCCCCGCGCCTGCGACCTAGGCTTGCGGGGAGATGCACGGAGGCCCTCACTGAGGTGAAAGTCCCTCACTGAGTAAGCAGGAACCAGGCGCCCAGGCACGGGAGTGGGTGCAAAAGGCGCCATTCCCGCGCCACTGAACTGGGCTACAACCCGCGTCCTGGACCTGAGGGCTTTGAACTGAGACCCGGGGCACGAAGTTCGGGGCATGGGTTCTCCACAACGGTGGGGCACAAGGCAGACACAGCACCCCAAAGCCGTTGAGGTTTACCCTACCATTCCCGCTCTGTTCCCTGTACCACGGGGTGGGGTGGGGGCGAAAAACAGCCCCCCAAGGACAATAGGAGAGATCTCTGGCGCCACCTAGCGACCAGAAAAAAAAGTCACGAACACCCCATAGAACAGGGAAATGTCTTAAGTTGGCTTGAAAAGGGCAGAAGGCTCCCGGAGGAGACAGTGGCCAGCTGGGAAGTTAGCCCATGCCAGGCCCCTTCCGACCAACAGTCTGAGCCCACAGAGGGAACAGGCACACACGGCAGGGGCAGACCGGGCGCGCAGAAGAGTGTGCCTGAGACCGGATGCTCAGGGACTGAGTCCCGCTTTGCCATTTTAGAACAGGGACATTTCTTCAGTAAAGTCTTCCTGAAACCAGCAGAAAGCTCCCTCAGAAGCCAGAGATGGCTCCTGGAGGAGCCAGAGGGGAGCGGAGAAGTTCACCCAAGATGCCGGCCAGTCCGAGCAACACAGTATCCCAATGCATACGGCAAATTAGAAAACAGACAGTAGGGAGTAGAAGAACCACACACAACCTAGCAACTCCTCAGGAAAAAAGCACACCACAAAAAGAAAACCACCCCCCAGATTGCCACGACAGTAACTTGGAAGAACTTCTGAGTCTTCCAGAAAGAGAATTTAAAATTGCCATGATTAAAAAAATGACCGAACTCATAAAGGAAAACAATGATCAGAAGAAGGAAATTGAGTCCCTAAAGAGGGAAGCAAAAGAAACGCAGGAGATCAAAGAATTAATGGAGGAACTAAAGAACTCTGGGAAAAGCAATGAAAGCAGAATAGATGAAATGGAAGAACGAATAAGTACTGTTGAAGACACAGAAATAAAAAGAACCAAAACAGAAAAGGAAAGAGAAGTACAAAGGAAAAAGAACGAAGAAAGACATCAGGAACTATCTGACTCCATGAGGAAAGGAAATATAAGAGTTATAGGAATTCCAGAAGGAGAGGAGAGAGATGTAGGAACAGAGAAAATATTCCAGGAGATAATTGAAGAGAACTTCCCAAACGCGAAGGAGCTTAAAATTGATATACAAGAAGCAAGAACACCAAACTTCCACGACGAAAGGAAAAAATACAGCAAGACACATAATAGTAAAGCTCCCAAGAATCCAGGACAAGGAAAAAATAATGAGGCTGACAAGAGGGAAGAAACAGATAACATTCAAAGGAAAACCAATCAGGCTGACATCAGACTTCTCTGAAGAAACACTACCAGCAAGGAGAGAGTGGAGGGACATAGTCAACAGACTCCAAGAAAACAGATGCCAACCAAGAATACTCTATCCCGCAAAGCTCTCCTTCCTCTATGAAGAAAGAATAAGGACCTTCCCAGACAAAGAGAAACTCTGGAATTTCATTACGACTAAACCCCCACTTCAAAAAATACTACAAGGAATCCTAAAGCCAGAACCTCAGAAGGATGAATAACAACGAAAGAAGGCCAAAAAAAAAAAAAAAAGTTATTAAAAGAATAAATAAAATCAAAGGAAAGACAAACACAATGGCAAATACAAATGCTAACTTATCAATATTAACTCTAAATGTAAATGGACTAAACTCTTCAATAAAAAGACACAGAGTTGCAGCCTGGATTAAGAAACAAAACCCAACCTTTTGCTGTCTCCAGGAAACACATTTAGCTACAAAAGATAAAAATAGGCTCAAAGTTAAAGGATGGAAAACAATCCTACAAGCAAATGGACCAAAAAAGAAAGCAGGAACAGCTATACTTATATCAGATAAAACAGACTTCAAACTCAAAAAAATAAAAAGAGACCCCAATGGTCACTACATCATGATCAAGGGGACAATACTTCAAGAAGAAATAACACTCATTAACATATACTCATCAAACGAAGGAGCACCAAAATATATCAGACAACTGTTGTCATCTCTGAAAACAGACATCAGAGAAAACACATATGTAGTGGAAGACTTCAACACACCACTATCAACAATGGATAGATCAACAAGACAAAAAATAAGTAAAGAAACTAAAGCTCTAAATAAGGACCTAGAGCATTTGGGCTTAACAGACATCTATAGAACACTAAACCCAAAAAAAACGGAGTACACATTTTTCTCAAGCGCACATGGATCATTCTCCAGGATTGATCACATACTGGGGCACAAGACAAACATCAACAGATACACCAAGATTGAAATCATATCAACCATCTTTTCTGACCATGAAGGCATCAAACTAGAAATAAACCATAAAAAGAAGGCAAGGAACTTTCCTACCTCATGGAGATTAAAAACCACACTACTGGAAGACCACTGGACTAATGAGGAGATCAAAGAAGAAATTAAAAAATTCATTGATTTTTGTGTATGGTGTAAGGTAGTGGTCAAGCTTCATTCTTTTGCATGTAGCGACCCAGTTTTCCCAGCACCATTTATTGAACAAACTTTCTTTGCTCCAATGCATAGTCTTTGCTCCTTTGTCAAAGATTAGAGACTACATCAAATTAAAGAGCTTCTGCACAGCAAAAGAGACAATAACAAAAACAAAGAGAAACCCCACCAACTGGGAGAACATTTTTGCACACAGCACTAATGAGAAAGGACTGATCACAAAAATCTGCAAAGAGCTGATGAGACTCAGCAACAACAAAGAAAATAATCCAGTCAAAAAATGGGCAGAAGAGCTAAAAAGAAACTTCTCTGAAGAGGAAATGCAAATGGCCAACAGACATATGAAAAAATGTTCAACATCACTTGTAATCAGGGAAATGCAAATCAAAACTACCATGAGATACCATCTCACACCAGTGAGAATGGCACATATTAAAAAAACTAGCAACAACAAATGTTGGCGAGGGTGTGGAGAAAAAGGAACTCTTCTGCACTGTTGGTGGGAGTGCAAACTGGTCCAACCACTATGGAGAGCTGTGTGGAGATTTCTGGACCTACTAAACATAGAGCTTCCATATGATCCAGCAATTCCACTCCTAGGTATTTACCCAAAGGACGCAGAAACATCAATTCCAAAGAACACCTGCACCCCTATGTTTATAGCAGCACTATTTACAATAGCTAAGCTTTGGAAACAGCCCAAATGCCCAAAAATAGATGACTGGATCAAGAAGATGTGGTACATATACACCATGGAATATTACTCAGCATTCAAAAAAGATAAACACATGTAATTTGCAGCAACATGGATGGCGCTGGAAGGGATCATGCTCAGCAAAATAAGCCAAAAAGAAAAAGAAAAATACCGGATGGTCTCACTCATAGCAGGAATCTAGAAAACTTAAATAAGGGACCAGAATAATGAATAACTATAAGAAAGCGAAAATCAAAATCAACAAAAAACTATGAACCAGAGACACTTTTTGGGGGGTGAGGGGCGGGAGGGGAGGGATTGGGGTCAGAATGGGGGGGTTGCAATTGTATGGGGAATATAAAAATAAAATTTATTATTTAAAAAATAAATAAATAGTCTTTTAAGCCCAGATGATCTAATTATTTGCTTAAAGCCATTAAGCAAATTGTTCTGTTTCCCTTCTTTTCTCTTCCCATTCTGGAATACCCACTTTTTTTAAGATTTTTTTTATTTATACAGGAACCAGGGTACAGGCCAGATGCGCGGGAGGATGAGAGGATTCACCAGAGCCAGAGCGGGGAACAGAACAGGCAGACTGAGGAAATACACTGCTGAGGGGAGCAGCGGTGCGGCAGGAGTGGTCTGCTTCACCATGTGGGATTCTCGCCAGCGGGCTGGGATTGAACCAGCACTGCAGAGGCTGCGGACAGCTCCACAGCACTGCGTTCAACCGCCTGCTCCATCAGAGGAGGCCCTGGAATACCCATTTTTATAATGTTGCCTTTCCTAGTGGAGTTGGACAATTCCTGATGTGTTTTTTTCTTTTATTCACATTTCTTTTTCCACTTGGGCCCTTGGCGCAGCTTCAAGGTCACTGTACTGATCATCCCTTTGGTCTGTTCTGCTTCCATATATTTGTAAAGAATTTTACCTCCTTTGTTGATCCTACATCTGTTATTTTCTTATTTAAAGTTTGTTTTCCAGCTTCTGTTCATTAATGTTATTTTAGAGGACATTAATTTTCTGAGTTTTCTTTTATATCTTTGATTAGTGTTCTGTGTTTTCTTCCATTTATTTGAATTCTCTTACCATTGCAGTTTTGAGCTGTGTATCTGATAGGAAGAGAAAATCTTCCATGTCTTTGTAGTTGGGTTCCAAAAAGTTGTTCTCGTGGTGACATATTCCCATGAGCATTAAGGTACCATGTGTTGTGTTTTTATGTCTTCCCATTTTGCTGCTTTTGGTTTGCTTTTTTTTTTTTAATATCCTTAGCAATAACTTAGAAGTTTGCAGAATTTCTACTTTACCAGTAGGTGACAGGTTTGTTATTTTTAATTTTTTAACTTTCCCTGGTTGTTTTATAGTATTTGGCCTTTGCAGGCTTCTATACATTATTTGTCAAGCAAACCTGATCTGTACCTGCTGAGTAGAACATCAGGGAGGGAATTGAGTGGTCCAATTGCTAGTGAGTTTTTGGGGGGACAGGGAGGAGGCTGTGTTTTGTGGCACCACTGATCACCCTTTCCTCTGGGGTTCCACACCCATGATTCTGCAGTCTGCATGCAGCTAGCATAGTTCACAAGTCTCTCCGGAAGTTCAACTAGATTTCAACAGAAAATATAGGAGAAAAATCCTTTCCAGTTTCCCTCCAGGGGAGGGATGAGGGACCATTTTGAAATACTGCAGTGCAATCTCCTTATGACTATTTCAAGCAATGCTGCTGCTACTCTGAACATTATGTCTTCAGTTACACATGGTGCACACATTTCTCAGGGCATGTGCTAGTAGCTGAGCTTTTGGTTTAGAGTATGAGCATTTTCATACAGGTAATACTAAATGGTTTCTCAGGTGGTTGTGCTTTTCTTATTTATAATGGATTGTCTGAGTCAGTGCACTTAATCTGCTACTTTGGATTCTTCTGTAGATATAACATAAAATGGAATAGTTTAAAAATATGTCTAAAAAGGTTAACAAGTTTCTTTTTCCAGCTACTACTATCGGCTGATAGAAGGTGCACTGTTTAAATAGTTACAGAACAAAGTGCTGCTTGTCTTTTTGTTAGTGCTTTGAATCCACTAACCATTTCAACTTGGATTCACTTGGCAGGTTTGGTGCAAAAGCCAAAGTCGTGCATTTCTTGGGACGAATCAAGCCATGGAATTATACTTATGATCCCAAATCAAAAAGTATCAGAAGTGAATCCCATGATCCCACCATGACTCATACAGAGTTTCTCAACCTATGGTGGGACATCTTTATCACCAACATTTTACCTCTGCTTCAACAGTTTGGCCTTGTTAAAGACACCTACTCATACCTAAATGTGGTAGGTTCCACTTTATTCTTTTAATTTATTTAGCTGTACTATCTTTTAAACTTGGCCTATCATTTGAGATGGAGTAGTTTGTGGTATTTTAAATGAAGAGGTAACTAAGCTTTTGTAGAAATAAAATGTCTATCATTTTATCAAATACTATCAGCAAAGAACTAAAACAGAACTCTGTTTTGTGGGAAATTTAACTAAATTTGAGAGCATAAGAAAGGTTATTTGGGGTTTTTATATACATCTGTATCTTGTAACTGTAAAATTCATAACCCAATGTCCTATGAAAATATTCTGAGATTATTCCTATAGTTGTAGTCTAGAAAAGTAAGGAATACCCCATTTCATGTTTTAGAAATTACATTTAAATATATCTTTAAATAAACCTTTAAAAGTGCATTTTCAGTGTAAATTATAACAACATAAACATACAAATGCTTTTCTAGGATTTTTCTGATTTGCCATGTTTGTACTCCTGTGATTATATAGGGTATTGAAAAAGATTTCCTTAGAGAGGAAGATTGCATGCTAACATTATAGTAACAACCTACTTTAGCATCTTTTTTGACATTAAAGGTTCCTATGAGGTTTATTCTTTCGAAGAATTAGAAGGGGATGAGAAAATAAACATTTCTGTTAAATATTAAGATATAAAGAACAGAACTGAATGGATGAGTTACAATCAAGTCTAACTCATCCGTTGCTGCAAATTATAAGAGACTATAAGGTTATGAGAGATCCTTCCCAAAGGGAACAATGCTATGTTGAAGGATAGAAATGGATGTTTAGCAGTGAATTTATTGTTGTATATACAGGTCAATTCTTAATCATGCACATCTGAGACCATTATGTTATAATGCAGTGTTTCTTCAATTAAAAAAAAAAGAATAAAGAGAAATCTTCCTTTTACTATGGTAAAGATTTTAGCCATTTCATTCATTAGCTTTTATGCCAAAACATCAAAAGGAGAAAGGGAAATATAATATATTCTTATTCTGAGTGCTTTATGTGGGTCATAAAATAATACTTGTACATAACTTAAAATGGTGTCTGATACAAGCTGCTTGAAATGTTAGAATTTAACCCTTGCAAACACTCTGTCAAGTAAATATTGTTAATAACGCCTTTTCCAGTTAAATTAAAGAACTTACGTAACTTTTCTTAGTTATGTAACAGACTAGTCAAAAGCAGAATTGGGACTCAAATTCAGGTCTGATAAACTAAATTATCCTGATAAAAAATATTGTGAGCAGAGGACTGTGAAAGAGCCTTCCAATATCATTCCTATTGCAAGCAGAAGGCATTTGGCAGAACTCAAATGCAAGGGATGGATTTCTTATATTGTCTCAACTATACTACAGTTCCATAGAATCTACCCAAATGCCTTCTAATGCCAGTATATTTAAATACATACATATACTGTTAGGCTTAAACATTGCTTAAACACTATCACACATGAAAAAGTGATAAAACTTTTGTCCTACCACTTTGTTAAAAACAGTACTTTTATATAATTATTCATCTTTTTTTCTCTGCTAACATTTCCAGTACTTTCTCACCTCAGAGTTTTTTGGAGGACTACTTTGATATTCTTTTATGGCACTACATGTAATGAAAATTGAATTTAATGTAGAGCAGATTTGCTCCATTTCCTGTACATTTATTTACCGTGTTCCTTCCCCAACCCAAGGACTGAGGATTATGAACCAAGAAAATATGAAGATGGGAATTGAAACGGTTCAAAACTAAGCAAATTAAATTAACAGAAGCTACAAGAATAGATGCACCTTGATAATAAGCTTGAACAGGCAGATAAGTTTGGTGCAGTCTTAAACCATTTAGCGTTCTTTCGCTTTTATAATGTGACAATTTGTGTATGTGGTGTGGCTCTGTGGTTAGGTTCTTTCTAAATCTCAGCCAATGAAGTGCCATTTTGTTTAAGTTCTCAGCCTTTC
The DNA here is from genome assembly GCF_964194135.1 of Talpa europaea. Classification (NCBI taxonomy): domain Eukaryota; kingdom Metazoa; phylum Chordata; class Mammalia; order Eulipotyphla; family Talpidae; genus Talpa; species Talpa europaea. The sequence continues at coordinate 59,967,002 of NC_140070.1, forward strand.
TGAGCCCACACAGATCAAGAATTTATTGTTAGACTTGTGATCCCTGGTCTATCCATCTTACACTTTCTAATGAACTGTTTGCAGCTTTCAGACATGGTCTATACACTGGCTTTCTCTTGTGGCTTCTGTAGAAAGGTATGCAGAACTTAAACATTAACCCTAATTACTTTGTTCTCCCAATGTCTTCACTGAGTCAAGAAGTCTTCATTTTGTTAGGAAAAAAATCATATGACCCTTGTATCTGTGTCTTTTTTGTTTGTTTCATGTAATGTTTTCAGTTTTTGCTACTTTGCATGATAATTCATCCTGGCTTTTCTCACCTTATATTGCATTCTTTTAAATGGTATGATTTTCAGGTCTTAAGGAATCTCTGATTATGTTCTCCTTTCTAGGGAGATATTTCAGGAGCCATGTCACATCTGTCCCTTGGAGAGATCCCAGCTATGGCACAACCTTTTGTATCCTCAGAAGAACGGAAGGAGCGGTGGGAACAGGGCCAAGCTGATTACATGGGAGCAGATTCCTTTGACAATATCAAAAGAAAACTTGACACTTACCTTCAGTAGAAACACTGCCATTTTCCTGTGGACACACCCACTTTACAGGCTCTTGTTCCTGACACTTAGTATCTATAGAGTTGGGTTGGAAACAGTCTGTTACAGTTGCTAGAAGCTTTAACTAAAATTCATCAGATGAGAGGTTTTGGGAGGACAGCAAGGTGTGAACTGGATAAAAGTTGTGAAGTAGTAATTCTGCCATACGAAGTGTCCTGCCTTTTTAACCTCACCTTAACCCTCAGATGTTTCAGGAATTTAAATGATGCTGATTACCAACATGTGGTAAGGGAAACTCAATATTCAGGGTATTGAAATGGCTATGTCAACTCTTAAAATATGCCAAGCCTGGCTTCAAATCAGTCTCCCTTCAGAATGGGACATGGTATCTGTCTCTCTACCAGACTTGCATTTTAAATTGCCCAGAGGCAGCCACAGTGATTGTAATTCAGCTTTCGGGTAGACTATAACAACACTGCTAAGTGATTCAGAAATGTATCAACAAAAGATGCTAACCTATTTTATTTCCTAGTTTTAGAGTCTGAAGTTTTTCACCAGTTTTCATTGTATAATAAGGCAGCATGCTAAAATGCTTTTGTTCAGTTCTGTATATCTGAAAACAGCAGTGTGCGCTTTGATGGTTATTTGCAATGGCACCTTGTATGAAAAATAAAGATTTACTGACATATCTGGTTGTCTAATTAAATTAAGGCTCTCCCCACTGAAAAAAAAACTGTGTTAGGGATTTTTTCCCATAATTTGTATTATGTATCAGTGTTTTAAAAACCAGAGTAAAACTTGACATTGGAACATATACTTAAAAAATTGATTTCTAGATTATCCAGAGATACTTAGTGTTCTCTAAAGAAGATGACAGATCTGATGGAGGAAAGTGAAATCAAATTTATTTAATCTGTCAGCCACATTGACTGCATCTCCATATGAAATGGGTACTGAGATTTTAAAATATTGTAACCTTGAAATCAACATACTCAACAATCTTTCTGGACTGTTAGTACTGTACCCAGTGTCTTCAAGTGTTTTACTTATGACTTACAATGATAGAGTAAAACATTTATTAAATGTACAAATGATTCCAGGTTGCAAGGATGGCATGCTAGGGAAGGGGAAGATTAAGATCCAAAATAACTTTTTTTTAAAAAAAATATTTATTTATACAAGAACCGGGGTACAGGCCAGATGCGTGGGAGGGTGAGAGGATTCACCAGAGACACAGCGGGGAACAGCACAGGCAGACTGACAAAATATACTGCAGAGGGGAGCAGTGGGCGCGACAGGAGAGGTCTGCCAGGCCAAGTGGGACCCTCGCCGGCAGGCCGGGATTGAACTGGCGCTGCAGAGGCTGCAGACAGCTTCACAGTGCGGCGCTCAACCGCCTGCACCACCAGGGAAGGCCCCAAAATAACTGTTTAAAACTAAGGTTGAATAATCAGAAATCATTGGGAAAAAAACAGGATAGAAGACCATGACAAAACGAAACTTTAGTGGTTTAACAATGCATTAAGCTGTAATGGTTTTTATGACCTATTAGTCAATGTCACCCTCCTTTATATCCACAATAGCCTATTGGTTACACAGGTGAACCTATTCAATATAGGGGTATGGAAACTTGGAATCAGGAATGATTGGGAGGGTCTCTGTAGCAGCTGGCTACCACAAGAGCGCAAAAAGAACCTGAGGATTTACCTAAAATTGTGAAATGTTAAATTATAAGATCAAATAAGCTATAGTATTTGAACTGGTGAAGAATGACATGCTATGATCTTCCAAGTATAGAAACACGTACCAAAAATTTTTAAGTGCCTCCATGTGTCAGGTGCTGTGGTACAAAAACCTCTCAAGATATTCTTAGTATAAGAATCTCTGCAATGGCTAGTATGAACTGAACTTTTCCAATGAAAATCCAATGCATTAAATAGCTAAACTGAAATTAAATTTCTTACAGCATAATATGTGATAATATACAGTATAATATGTAAATCATACAAATGAGCCTTTAAAGGAGTAAATTTTTAGACCGCCTAAGATAGTATAAACCCAAAGCTTGTTTCAGCCCTATTTTGCTTTTACAATCCCAATGGTCATAAAGATCTGCCTGGTTTCAAAGAAATATTTGTGCTTATTCCAGAAATAACTACTCAAAGCATTTATTCAATCATGTTAGTTTCACATTAAGCACAACTTGAGCTAACATACACATTGGTGACAACACAGTAATTCACAAGTACTTATCAAGTACCTACCATATCACATATGTGATGGGACAGTCATTAGAAACACAGGCATTTACAAAAAAGACAGAGTTCCTGATATTCTAGCAGGAAACTGTCCAAAAAAAACTAACAAATATGAATTATGCTAAAGCACACTGACATTAATGTGGAAAGTCCAATTTAGGGCAGTCTGGAAATACTTCCTCTCAGATGGTAAACAAGCCAAAAGAGGTTATGAGATAATCAAAAGGGTAGGAGAAGGAAGAATTTTCTTTCCAGAGGGAACAGTATGAAGCAAAGTCTAGAATAGGCAAGAACTTAGTGGAAGTAAAGAATTTCAAGACAGGATGGAGGGGTAGGGGGTGACTGTAGGCCAATTTGTGGTGTTTGGATTTTACTATAATTCTACAGCAACTGATTGAGGTTTTATTAATGTAATTTGTACTTTTTATTAATGGGAAATCGTGCACACAAAAATAAGCACAATACTATAAATTTAGAACTCGCATCACTCAGCTTCAGCAATTACATGTCACATCTGCATTCCCATCAGTTCTCCCCCCACCAGATTATTTGGAAGCAAATCCTAGTTAATATTTTATGAAAATATTTCCCTGTATATCATAAGGACTTAAGAAAATTATCACACCAAAAATGTATTAATAGCAAATGTCCTCCATTATTTTTTGTTTTATTTGCACTTTATATTATTAGGAAACAAGTAAGGCCTCTATCTCTGATAAAGTCTTGCTTCCTCACCCTCCCTTTTTTTTTTTAATTTCCTTGCAATGTTTGAAGAAACCAGATTTTTGTTTTGTAATCCTGCATTTACAATTTGCAGTGATTGCAATTTGATGTCTTCTTGTTCTGTATTTCCTATAAACGGATTTAGAGGACCAATCGGATAAAGGAGTGATTTCGTTCTGGGGTGGGGCAATACTTTACAGTATCGGTGGTACTTCCAAATCTCATGATTTTCCCAGCCATTGATGAACTCTGCCTAGATACATAAAAACTGAAATACTTCTAAATACCCCATCACTTGGTTATCCTGAGATTAAAGTTTCTATTAATATAGAAAAGGCAGGAAAATGCTTTCTCTCATTTATTAATATAACAAAATAAAGGAATTGGTGTCCTCGCATTTTTCAAAGGTAAACAAAATGGTTTCAAGGGAGGTTGGTTCTAACAATCATTATGAATTAATTTCAATTGTTTCAATCCATTGCAGTTAAGGATGGTCTAATTGTCTTTGTGACTTACATTTTGAGGACACTGCTTTTGCAATTGTTGGAAAAAAGCTTGAATGAGGACATAAGAATTTGATAGGAAGGTCTGTTAGTTTACTGAAGAAGTCCTGGAAAGAATCAAGAGTAATGCAGCAAGTGAAGACACTAAAGTTGCTAATGGATTGGATGTGAAGAATGGAAAAAGCAGTAAAGATTAGGGGCTTGAGCAACTGTCTCCAATTTGGCTGAACCTGAAAACAATGGAGACAATTATAACATAGTTTTTTGGGCATCATCACTACAGACTCTGATTCAATAGATGTTGTTTGAAGGCCACAATATCTCCACTCTAGATAACTATCACATATTCCAATTGTTTCTGACCCAAATCACATTTGAGAACCATTCATACATTAAGTATTTACACTAAATACAACATGGAATCAAGTTTTTGTTAGATACATGAAGAGGTGTTTGTTGCATAGCAGAGAACTCAACTTCTATTCAGTGAAAGATTTTCAAAATACAAACTCAGCTCCTTGAGTGATATTGGAAACATTACCATAAATAACATCTATAAATATAATTATGTAGTTTTTACCTTTTTAATGTCACTGAGACTTGGGGCATGCTAAGTAAGACTTGGCTCCTTAAGTAAAATAGTCTGCCATGGGTTGTTTTTTTCCTGCTTATTATTACAAATACAAAAATGGATTGCAATTCATTTTTATACTTGGGTAATGTTATTTGATAACTTATTTCTCTGAGTTTCAGATGCTGAAATTCAATCTCCTTTACGTAAAAACAATCTGTAAGAAAGCAAAAAGAGGAAAGAAAATATTAGGTATTTACATCTCAATTCTCATCTCAATCCTATGACATATATACTATCCTCATTTTTTGCAGAGGAAAAGGTAGTAATGTGCAAAATAATTTGTTTCAAGTATTTGTTCTAACTCCAAAGCTATGCTTGACTTTAAACAAACATAAGGTCAAAAGAGACAATATCCAAGAAATGGGCAGAAATCAGAGAAATGCTTCCCATAAATAGAAATACAAATAGCAAAAATCTGGGAAATAACACAATAATGTAAAAACTTTCATTTTGCTTGTTATGAATGGCCTTGAAATAGGATTTGGGGGCTATCTTTTACACAGACATTCCTAAATAGGAATTTATATTGTAAAACTGAATTTAAAAAAGTCAAAGATAGTAATTAAGTTGTGACTTTTGGACACAAGTCAGCCTCACAACAAATAAACTATTTCTTACAAGTGTACATATAAAACTACTGTTTTCAGTTACCTTACTAACCCAGAAGTGGCAAAACCTTGCTGTGATACTGTGATGTATTCAAGGTCAACATAACCCTGTGAGGTAAGGGCTCCCTGTGCTCGTTGCAGTTCTGCTGATCTACTTAAGTTTTGAGGCTTCTTTTTTGAGGTCCCATCTGTCAGTACTCTGCCTAAAACAAAATATATTAGCCACTGTTTATTAATAGGACCTTTGAATGCCAGTCCTTTTCTACTGAGTCACATACATGAACCCAGTAGAAGGCTACTATTTTAGCCGGTCAGAAGCCGCCTTGGCTTTTGGGTCCCTGGTTATGAACAGAAAGCGGTTTTTCAGATTTGCTACTACTACCTTGTGGCCATGCAATACACAATCCAGTTAAGTGTATTTTAGAACTCTTCACCTGTATCAGAAGCAACCATAGATTCAAAGTTTTTTTTTTACAATTCGTAATGTGGGCAGGGTAAAACCAAACACCTGTTACTTTTTTTTTTTTTTTGCTCTCTATTTTTACACAGAATGAGAAAACCCTAACGTAGAAAACCTAACAGTTTAAGTATTTAGCGAAGGGCACTCACTATCTTTTGGAATCAGCAAAGGTGGAACTAACATGTGCATTAAGGTCTCAAGTTATGAAGCTGGGAAGTCCCTGAACTAGGCTAACAGACTAACAGATTTCTTCTCCTTTCCTGTGTCATCTATGGATATACCGATTAAAGTGAACTATTAATTTTTCCAGGAAAAGCTACACAATTATACTTTAAGATCTTTCCCAGGGAGCCTAAAATACTAACGATCACTAAACAAGATGTGTGAGAAGGCAACAAGAACTAAGATTACAAGAACATACATTAATAAAGGTGATCAGTATGTCTTTTACCCTCTTGTAAATAATGGTGCATATTGGCTACAAGACAAATTTGCCTATACAAAGGTCTGATCCAGGCCTTTGGAGATGAGTAACTCCTTATTGTATCAAGGTCTGTGATTCATGTATAAAATGAATGCTTAATTCTCCATACACCTGTCTGCAAGAAGCATAATAAGTCTCACAAGACCAATTCTCATGAAATATTTATTTTCATTATTAACATTGACATAGGTCCTATTTTTTTTTTTTAATTCCACAATGTACTTATTAAGGAATAGCCATCCCGTCTCTAACAAAAACGGTAAATTAATTTAAACATTCGGGAAGCTGAATACTGGTTAATTTGCCTTTATTTTTAATAAACTAAAAAGCTGAAATGACAAGTTTACTACGGTACATATTTAACAAGATGTGGTATCATTGCTGACTCTTTAATATCATATCTGATTACATTAAATAGCCTCTCGGAATAATGAGATTTTCAAATATGCAAAAATGCCCTAGAATTTTTAACCATGCATCTAAGGAATCATTTTGACATTTGCTGACTTTTGAAATGAAATTCCTGTGTAGTCTATTCAAGTTGGTTCAGGTTAATGGAGGTGGAATGTGCCATATATATTAAATCACATACATTAAATTCTATTTTTCACATAGAAATCAATTTTCATATTTAGAAGTTCAAATGGGTTTAAATGTTAGAAAAATCGATTAAGAAAGCTAAATAGGGAGCTTGGAAGAGACATCTCATTTTAATTATTACTGGGAACATGAAATCACTTACCCTTTCAAAAGGAGTAAATTATTAGGGTTTCACATGCAAGACTGCTCTCCTTTATTACCATAAAGTATATTAACATGGAAGAAAACATTGTCTGCTTATAAAATTGCTAATCAAGTTTCCTCTTTGAAATAGGCATCACTGCAGGAATGTATCCCAATCGCTATTCACAAGCTCCAGTATCTTTGGCTTTTTATTGGGAAGTATCAAACTAATAAGGTACCAATTCCAGCTTGTAAGGGAGGTAGGTAACTACATACTCACAGATAAATTACTTTTGTTTTGTACTTTTTACAAATATTTTTAATATAGTTAAAAACTCCAAGTATTTGAGTTTTTAAGCCAAACATAAAATGTTTTTAATAATGTTTTAATCTTCCAAATCCTAATGAAATTTGTTAAGTAGAAAAAAAAAATAATGCAGTTGACATTCTCCAACAGAAAACATAAAATGCCTGAAGATAATTTCATTGCTACTCACAGATAGTAACTACAGGATTATTTTCTTGATTAACTATCTCCAATCCAGAGCTGTAATTACAGCAAAATCTACAAGGTAGAGTATTATCTAATAATATCACTATACCTCATAGATATTATCACAACTTTTTTTTCCTGGTAGATGGGGAAATAAAAATAATTGGAACCAGTTTTTTTTTTAGTTCAAGGCATTTAATAAAAACTTAAAAAAATACTCTAATTTCTAAACAAAATTTCAACTGTTAATTGAGCAAAATAAAGGTGGTAGGAATATGAGTAAATTATTATTACTCATAGTACTCCCTATGTACTGTCAGTAAAAAAATAATTATGTAACAAGCATCTTCAGAGCAGTGTGAAATTTTGAAAAAATTTTTTTTTTCCCAGAAAAAATAGTTATTAAAAGTATGGCACTGAGGAAGCTAATACATTTTTGAAACTTTTATTTTAAATTTAAACAAAATCCAGTTTGAACAACAAAATTGTTTGAACCACAAGAGGGAACACAATGTCTTCAAGAAATTTCTAAAGCTATTATCTACATAGTAATGAAAAAGAATTAACAGCACAGCATATCGTGAAGTTTTTATTCCAGTGGTTTATGTATTTTTCATAGAATAGTTAAATTTGTTGTTTTTTATTTAACACCACAGAACTGTTCAAAAACAGAAAGGTATTTTTAAAATGACTTGACAAACTTTATCATTATAAATGTGTTTAAAAAACACAAGTCTGGAAATGTTTCAGTAAAGAAGCAAGAGAATTTTCACCTTTACTGGTTTTGCAAGGCGTTGCCTTTGTAAGAATAGATTTGTGTTCCTTTTTGCTGAAAACTTTTTACATTTACTCTCCCTAGAGATCAGTATAGAGAGATTATGACCCTCAATTTTCAGTGTGATGCCAGTCCTAGAAGTAAATAACTTGCTCCCATAGCTAGTGAACCAATCCCAACAATCCATGCTCAACCATGGAAGAAGGTCTAATGTTTAGTTTATCAGCCCTCCCCTGCTGCAGATTACACAGCTCCCCTGGAGCAAGAAGGGGAGGGCTTATCTGTTGATAGATTTAGCATATACCTAAACAGGTGTGCTCCAGAACACAATGCCACCTTTAATCTCCTTATCTTTTGGTCAAGTCACATCTAACACTGTTTAAGTAAAATATAAAGTGTTCTTAAGTCTGTATCATCAAAAATGAAGCCTCTCCTGTTACAGTAATTAATCTCTTCTTTGGATTAAAGAGAAAAGTTTCCCTTAAGGAAATAACAGCACTGATTACCTGACTGCTAGATTTATATAACTTACTGTTTAAATGTGACTCAGAGTCATCTAGAATTCTGTGTGAGTTACATTATTCAAAAAAAGTAACCAAAAAACGACTAATTCTAGAGATAGATGCAAAGATCAATTACTTAAGTCCCAAAATTAAATCCTGATTCTAAACACAGTAACACAATTTTCCATTCAGGATTAAGAAGAGTTGTAATGGATTTTGGAGGTCATCCAGCGCAACTTCCATCCAGGTAACATACCTCTCAAATATAGTATATAGTAGTCTTCTGAATTATAAAAATTTATAAAGTTATCTTTTTTATAAAAAGCTACATAAATAAAAATTATCTCTATATAGAAATACTCAGCAATTCCATAATTTAAATATTCAAATCAAATTGAGTAGATTGGTCCCGTTATCCCTAGACTGTTACATTTAAACAATGAATAATAGTAACACCTGATAAAAGGGAGAACACAGTGCTCTAACATAGTCCCTAACGTTTATAAAACTGCAAGTTACTTAGGTGAGTTATATCTTAATGAAACTATAAAAAACAAATAAGTAACTTGCTAGCCTGGACTTTGGTCTCTTATTTAACATTTAGTTCTGTAATGCAAATGTAGTTTTTGAAAATTTAATATAAGCAGTATGTTGTATATAGTCTGTGTATATATTAATAACTTTAATAATGTGAGTATTAATAATTTTAGTAACATGAATCCACTGCATCAAAAATGGGAGGCATTGATGAATAACCAAATTTATACAACATAGAAAATAACTCTTTATTTGGTCAAAAGTATAAAAGGTTTGATCTTACTTGAAATATGAAAAAGCAGAGTACTTCAAAGATATAAGAAAATACTCAGCATTGGTAATATGAAAAATTGAGTAATTTTTTCCTCAAAAAGTTCTTTTAGGCCACAGTATATAACAGCTTGTTGCTATTTGAAGTATTAAAAATAGGTTCACATATATAAGATATTATATCAATAATACCTCTTCACTGATACAAAATGTGTCACTTTTATTAGACACACTCCTTATCTTTTATAAAACTCTATTTTTCTCATTTCCAAAACTTCTTTATATATCTGATTAGACTGACCTTACCAACATCCCACAAATTATAAATCAATTAAAGTTCTGATTTCATTAATTTTAGCTTGTTTCATTTCATTAGCATTTGTTTTTTTAGTTCCAAAGGCTCCAGCTGCAAGTTCTCTCTTTGTGTTTTGTATTTTCAGCATATTTTCTTCAACAGAGTCCTTCACAATGAACTTTAAAAAGAAAAAAAGAAGTGAAATTGGTTAAGTACTTTTTAGGTCAAAATTTTTTAAATCTTTAACATTTAAAAAAAATGAAATTTTGAGACATGATGGAAATGTTGGTATACGATAAAGAAATTTACTTTCTTGAAGTATTCAGCTTTCAAGAACTGCCAATAATAATTGATTACAAAATGTTTAGCTGTTCTTTTCCCCTCTATATATAGTGAGAATATTTAGAACATGACATAATGCTTAGAGATGAGCACTGTTTTCCACTATCACTCAGTATGGTTTTCTTGTGTAAGAATATGGATCTAAGGACGTAAGTTTTATCTTATATCCCCATCACCAAACAAGAACAGCACACTGAAAAAAAAAGCAAACTTTATAGGCAATTCTGCAAAACAAATTTGGACTCATATTAAAAGTGCTAAACGAGATTTTCCACATGAGAAATACAAGAATGAACCTAACTGGTATAATTAATTCATAACAGCAAAAAAATAAAAGGAAAAATGTGATCATTTCAACAGATGCTTAAGAAGCATTTGGTAAAAGTCAACATTTATTCCTGATAAAAATATTGATTAAAAAAAAAAAAATCGGAGCCTCCCCTGGTGGCGCAGTGGTTGAGTGCTAGGCTGTGAAGCTGCCCGCAGACTCTGCAGCACAGGTTCAACCCCTAATCCCCAGCCACCGGTGAAGGTCCCACATGGCGCACAGACCTCTCCTGCCGCGCCCGCTGCTCCCCTCAGCAGTATGTTTCGTCAGTCTGCCGTTCTGTTCCCCGCTCTGGCTCTGGTGAATCCTCTCACCCACCTGTGCTTCTGACTGTACCCAGTGCTTGTATAAATAAATAAATAAATCCTTTAAAAAAAATCCCCATTAAACTGAAAATAAATATCCTCAACCTTACCAAGGGCATCTGCTAGACAATCCACCAAACATATTTAGTGTAACACAATAAAAGTATTCTCAACAAAGAAGTCAAGGACGATTACTAACACAACTACTATTCAACAAAGAGGTCCCAATTACTCTAACAGCTATATTAGTTGTGTTATAAAACATTACTGAACTACATAAAAGACCCAAATAAAATGAGAAAGATACAAGATTTCTTAAATAGAACTTGGTAACTTAAAACCAAAGTCCAATTCAAGAGTAACAGTAATAAGCAATATGATTTTCAAAAGGGGTGAAGTGAGTGCTGACTTAATACATAATAAAAAATGCCACAGTAATTATAATGTAGGAAAAGATCAATGGAACAGATAAGAGTCCAGAAAGAGACCCACGTAACAATGACTTAGTTCATGATAAAGGTGACATCTCAACTTTAGGGGAAAAAAAATGAACTCTTAAAAATGGTCGTGAAGCAAATGATTCTTCATTTGAAAAAGAACAGTTAGCCCCCTATCATGAATTATAGAAGAAAAACTATTTCAAAAGAATCAGATAAATACAGAATCATTTTTAGAATCTGAAGATAAAGACTTCTGGCCTAAGCAATACCTCAAAATCCAGAAATTATATTAAAAAATGCAATGTTTTTAATCACAAAATTTCAAAAATTTTTTTATGATAAAAAGCATACAAAGTTTAAAGATAAGCAAGAGCCTAGAATTAACCATTTCCAATATATGTATGTATGAAGGAGTCCTTTTTACCATAAAACAGTATTTCTGCTTTAACTATGAAAACTAGACAAAAGGTATAAACAATTCACAGAAAAAAATACTAATGGATAACAAATACGTAAAACATGCTGAAGGTCTTAGGTAAATGCAAAGTAGAAGGGCAAAGAGCACTTTGTTGGCCTCCACATAAACCTAATTTTGCATCATTCTCATACATCAAGTTGAAAGAAACTTGTTACAAGAATTTGATATCTAGAATTCTAGATCTGTTAATATCATCAAAGGTAATGCCTAATAAAAACAGTACCATACTACTGGAATGGTACTGTTTTTATTAGCAAAAACTTGGACTGGCTAAATAAATTGTGATGTATGTATTTTGCAGTTACTAAGAAGAATGAGTTTGTAGAGTAGATTCACAGAAACAGAAAATAGAAGAGTGATTTACCAGGGGCTGAGAGGAGGAAGGAACGGTGTGCTTTAATGGGTACAGAATTTCAGTTTGAGAATGATGGAAAAGTTCTGGATACAGATGATGATGACGACTGAACAATAAAGTGAATGATGCCAATGAACAGTATACTCAAAAAGTTAAAATGGTAAATTAAGTTATGTGTATTTTGACACATAGAAAAAAAAATATGTATAATCTAAATGAACCTTTATTAGTAGTATCCAGATACACTGTTAAGGGAAGACAAAACGTGTTCCAGAATAATAAAAATATGATCCTATTTACCTTATTTTTTTTTTTTAAAGATTTATTTATTTATACAAACACTGGGTACAGTCAGAAGCGCGGGAGGGTGAGTGAATTCACCAGAGCCAGAGAGGGGAACAGAACAGGCAGACTGACGAAATACACTGCTGAAGGGAGCAGCGGGCACGGCAGGAGAGGTCCGCAGGCCATGTGGAACCCTCACCGGTGGCCGGGGATCGAACCAGCACTGCAGAGGCTGTGGGCAGAGCCCAGCGCCCAACCACTGCACTACCAGGGGAGGCCCCTCACTTAAATTTTTTAAAGAAGAGCTGCAGATACAAACATGAACGTATTTAAACATAGAAAAGGGGGATTGTAGGGTCTGTCTCCCAGGTGGCGCAGTGGTTGAGCACTGGGTTGCGAAGCTGCCCGCAGCCTCTGCAGCACTGGTTCAATCCCCAGCCACGGGGCGAGGGTCCCACATGGCATGCGGACCTCTCTTGCCGCGCCCACTGCTCCCCTCGCAGTGTACTTCGGTCCTTCTGCCTGCTCTGCTCCCCGCTCTGGCTCTGGTGAATTCTCTCACCCTCCCGTGCTTCTGACTATACCCAGTGTTTGTATAAATAAATAAATAAATCTTTAAAAAAAAAAAGGGAGGGGGACTGTGAATAACTACTGATGACAGTTTCCTCTAAGGAGAATAAAAGTGACAATGTGTTACTGTTTAATTCTATTTTAATCTTTTACAAAAATATATGCAGGCATTATTTGTGTAATTTTAAACTTCAACCTATTTTTTTTTAATTTTTTTTTTTTGGTTTCTTCAGGTTTTTTTTTTTTAATTTAAATTTTATTTTTATATTCCCCATACAATTACAACCCCCTTATTTTGACCCCAATTCCTCCTTTTCCTGCCCCCCACCCCCCATAGAGTGTCTCTGGTTCATAGTTGTTTGTTGATTTTGATATTTTCTTTCTTATAGTTATTCTTTTTCCTGGTCCCTTATTTAAGTTTTCTAGATTCCTGCTATGAGTGAGACCATCTGGTATTTTTCTTTTTCTTTCTGGCTTATTTCGCTGAGCATGATCCCTTCCAGCTCCATCCATGTTGCTGCAAATTGCATGAGTTTATCTTTTTTGATTGCTGAGTAATATTCTATTGTGTATATGTACCACATCTTCTTGATCCAGTCATCTATTTTTGGGCATTTGGGCTGTTTCCAAAGCTTAGCTATTACAAATAGGGCTGCTATAAACATAGGGGTGCAGGTGCTCTTTGGAATTGATGTTTCTGTGTCCTTTGGGTAAATACCTAGGAGTGGAATTGCTGGATCATATGGAAGCTCTATGTTTAGTAGGTCCAGAAATCTCCACACAGCTCTCCATAGTGGTTGGATCAGTTTGCACTCCCACCGGCAGTGCAGGATAGTTCCTTTTTATCCACAACCTCGCCAACATTTGTTGTTGCTAGTTTTTTTAATATATGTGCCATTCTCACTGGTGTAAGATGGTATCTCATGGTAGTTTTGATTTGCATTTCCCTGATTACAAGTGATAATTTTAAAATACATAATTTAAAAACTCACTTTTGTGATGATAACTTCTTGTTTCTGGCCAAGTCTATGGCATCTGTCAAAGCACTGATCTTCAGCAGCTGGATTCCAGGCCTAGCAAAAAAGCATGAGTTGATTTATTACCACCCTAATCTCCTCAGTATTCTGCAAAAGTCCATTTCAGCATTATTCATTCACCTTTTACTGCTGAAATTTTTCTGAGTGAATTTAGATCTGACATTATAAATACACTATAAGAAAAAATGTACCACCCACCCCCTGAAGCCCAATCACTACTATGATAGGTATTCTCCCCCATCATTTCAGGGGCCTAATACAAATCACTGTTGGTTATTAAAATAATATCTTCCCATTTTTCCATTTTAAAGTAGATCTATGTCCAGTTATCAGGAAAAAAAACATTTCCACATTCTTTTAGATTACTCAATGTTAGAAAAGGCATGTTATTGAGTCCATTTATGAAGTTTTCTTCCATTTTGCTGACCACCTTTGGTTCCTTTTCTTTTATTTTCCTCCTCTTACTAACTACAAAAAAGGTTTCTGGAGTAGTCAAAAAAACTAAAATTATTTAAGACTTTTTAAAATGTAAGACTGCTGATGTAACTTTCTATATTAGTTAGACTTCAAAACTCAACTAAAAAAGTAACACTAATTAACATAGGCATTATAATGGATCCTGTCTTAAAGTGAAGAACAAAACAAGCAATGAGAAAGGAAGAATAAACAAGATACAGAGTTCATCAGTCTAGAAATACAGGAGGTTAAGTGGCTTTGAAATATGAACTGTTGGGATAAGGATCATTGTATTTTAAATTGAAGTTGGAATACAGGGTGTTTTGGGGGAACAAACATTTATACAACAAAATACCACCTAAAAATAGAAACAAAATCACAAATGCACATGTAGATGACAAGTTTAGTATGTAATTTATACTTAGGCTGTTATTTTCTTCTTTAAGTTCCCTTGAAATTTAGGGAAAAGGAAATTTTACTGTTATCTTGCTGTAATTTGGGTTAGGGACTATTCTTTGGTATATGTTAGAATTATGAATATAATTAGATTATGATTTACTAAAACAGAAATATTGTATTTCATAATTGGACATATTTCAAAACTGTTATACCAAGAGTCCAGATAAAATGTTCCTGTCTGTTGCCAATATTTTGCTTAGAACCTTATGATGAACTGGCAATATACATCTAGTGTGACGAATAAAATTTTGTCTTATAAGAACATAAAACTGATCATTCCCATTCTCACATTTAGTCACTGAGGAATCAAGTAAAGCTGTTCCTAATGGAACAGCAGAAC
The DNA here is from genome assembly GCF_964194135.1 of Talpa europaea. Taxonomy (NCBI): domain Eukaryota; kingdom Metazoa; phylum Chordata; class Mammalia; order Eulipotyphla; family Talpidae; genus Talpa; species Talpa europaea. The sequence goes on from NC_140070.1 coordinate 59,982,217, forward strand.
ACAACCTAATTCCTTTACAAGATACCATGAGAAGGAAAGAATTTTCATGTGCAAACTTTTTTGACTGAATCTTATATTCCTGAGACTTGGCTTTTTTTTTTTTTTTTAAAGATTTATTTATTTATACAAGCACTGGGGTATAAGCCAGAGGCACAGGAGGGTGAGAGACTTCACCAGAGACAGAACAGAGAGCAGAACAGGCAGACGGACCAAAAACACTGCTGAGGGGAGCAGTGGGCAAGACAGGAGAGGTCTGCCGCATCATGTGGGTATCTCCCTGGCTGGCCGGGAATTGAACCTGCATTGCAGAGGCTGTGGACAACTTCACAGAGCTGTGCTGAGACCTGTTTGGTTTTTTTTACCCCTTTCTGCAGATGATTTGTTTTTGTTTGTTTTTTTTTAAGATTTATTTTATTTATTTATACAAGCACTGGGTACAGTCAGAGGCACAGAAGGGTGAGAGAATTCACCAGAGCCAGAGCGGAGAGCAGAACAGGCAGACTGACGAAGTACACTGCTGAGGGGAGCAGTGTGCAGCAGGAGAGGTCTGCGCGCCATGTGGGACCCTCGCCCAGCGGCTGGGGATTGAACCGGTGCTGCAGAGGCTGTGGGCAGCTTCGCAATCCAGGGCTCAACTGTTGCGCCACCCGGGAGGCCCAACTCTGCAGATAATTTGAGAAAGGCATGGACTGACTCGTTTTTTTGGAGCTAAGATCAGAGAAGCAGGGCATCACATCTGGCTGGTTTATGGACTATTAAATGTTTTCAAACTTAGTGGAAGCCAAAGTAAAGGCTTCCTCAAAAATTGACAATGTCCCTTTTCAGTCAACTTCCAGAAGGAGGACTGAGGCTGTCAGCTGGACCTATCCTGCAAGCTGACAGGCTTTTCTCAAAGCTGTACAGGACAGAAACCATGACAGACAGTATTCTTCTAGCTTTCTGGAAAAATGAGAAATGCCTCCTAGTTGCTGGGGCAAGAGGCAAACCACTTCTGAGGCAAATGCTCACCAAAGGAAGGTGGCATTAACTCCAACACTGTGGGCTTTGAGCAGTTGTCAAAGTATCTCTTTGAGGAATGGCTGAGCAGAAGGGCGTGTGCTTGCCAGATCCTCCTCTTAGCAGGTTCTGGAAACTCCAGTTTTGGAGGAAAAGGGAACATTACTAGAGTTTACAACATCAATATGTTGGGCTCAATATCTGGACCATCTTTAACAGGTCTGATTTTTTTCCTCCCAGATGTAGTTTTGGTGGCTCAAGTATTCAAAGCCATTATCTGGCAAGATTACAGGTTTATTATAAAAGGATATAATTCAAGAACATTCTGATGTGCAGGGCAAGGTGTGTTGAAAGGGGCACTGAGCTTCCATGCCCTCTTTCAAGATGTACCACTCTCCTCAAATTTCCAATTATTCATTAACTTAGAAGCTCCCTGGCTTTTGTTTAAAGTTAGAAACATAATGGAATACTATTCAACTATTTTTAAAAATAAAACAGAAAAGATAAAATACTGCCCTTGCAACAACATGGATGTACCTAGAGGGTATTATGCTTAAGTAAATAAGCCAGAGAAAGACTAACGCCATATGATTTCACTTGTATATATGTGTATACGTGTGCGTGTGTATAATAAAAAAACGGATAAACAGATAAAACAAAAATACACTCAAGATTAATTAGTGGTTGCAAGAAAGGAACCAGAAGGGCAGGGGAAAATAGGGAAGGTAAATCAGGACAAGGAGAACAATGGCATGGTGACAGACAGGAGTGGATGTTTAGTGATGCAGTATATATACATGTTGATTCTCAATGATGCACACCTGGAACATGTTACAATGAAATGTTATTTCCAAAAAGTCATAAATATTCAACTCCCTGAAATATTTAATGAAACTGCTAAATCATTCTAAGTTTTCAAGTACTGTTAACTGCTAAGTTAAACTACTTATTAACAAATTCTTTTTTACCAAGTACTAAGATTGTAATCAAAGAAAACTCTGAATCTGTTCCAAAAATCAGCCTCCATCAGGTTAGTTAATAACTTAAGTTACAACGTATTTTTTATTTTTTTTTATTATTTTTTTTTTTAATAGAGGCATGCTTTATTTATTTAGTTTGTTTGTTTGTTTGTTTATACATGCACTGGGTACAGTCAGAAGCACGGGAGGGTGAGAGAATTCACCAGAGCCAGAGCAGGGAGCAGAACAGGCAGAAGGACCGAAGTACACTGCTGAGGGGAGCAGCGGGCGGCAGGAGAGGTCTGCGCACCATGTGGGACCCTCCTCCGGTGGCCAGGGAGCAGCCGGGGATCGAACCGGCGCCGCAGAGGCTGCGGGCAGCTTCGCAACCCAGCGCTCAACCACTGTGCCACCGGGGAGGCCCTACAACGTATTTTTTAATAATAACCATAAAATAGTAAAACTCTAGCAGAGTTCTAAAACCAAAAAAACAATAAACCACTACATGCCAACATATTAATGTGAAATATTAGTATGATTAGGCCTAATTATACTGGGAGGCAGTATAATTGAGGCAACAAAAGCCTTGATTGATAAAGGTATATGCATTAACTAGATAACCTAATTAAAATAATTTGTATCTCAGTAAAATTTCATTTACTTTTCTGCATTTCAGGCAATAAGCTAAAATAACAAATCTTAAATCTGTAAATGTACAGAAATACCACAAGATTGACACTAGCTCAAATAGTACCCAATGCAAAATGAATTAGTTCAGTGTGCCTCTAGTCAAAACAGTTCTTTTGTGTAATTAGAAAAAGGTGCACCTCAGGGAACTGTGGTAATGGTGCAAGGGTGCACTGGTGAAGGAAATTCTATGGGGACTGCACAGGGGGGAGGGGAAGAGTAAATATTGTTTAAAAATGAACAATGATGTAAAAAATAATAATAATAATAAAAGAAAATGAGGGAAAAAAAAGAGAAAGGAAAAGGTGCTCCTAACATGAACACACTTCCAAGACACAGTTTGGTGACTAAAGTTCAGAGCGAATTTCAATTCCCACTCTGGTCCCTCAGCCTGCATTACATAACCAAGTGACTGCCCTAAAATTTACCAAGCTGAATTTCTCCAGGAGAGAGGATAGATCTTGTGCTCAATGTTGCATACTATTTTTTTAATAACATACAATATCCAACCACATGGTCAGAAGATGGTATCTCCTGACAATCAGTCTCTTGATTATAACTAATCTTGGTGCTTATATCCTGTTATTTCTTCTCTGCAACACTTAGCTATTATTCCATGATCATCCATTAATGAAACATCCATAATAATGAAACCACCATACTTTCTAAAGAATCAAACCTACAAAGAGGTAAGTTAGTGTCTAGTCATTACCATAGGTAAGTATTCCCATAAGGTTCAGTGAGAGGTCACAGCAAGTTACAGGACAACAAAGGAAAATTTCTAAATGACGGGTTTCAAATGATCATAAATGTGTTGTCCTTTATATTTTTCACTGATATGCTGACCTCCTAGATTTAGAGGCCTTCGTCATCAACTTGTACATAACCACACACATAAACATCATCTCTGGAAGACTCCTACCCCACTTGCAAGTCATTCTTTTCAACACATAAATGGCTTCCTTCCTTATCATTATGATGTCACTGCACAAGCTAATTTATTTAGGTTTGTATATCTTTGTCATATATGGACAATTTCCATTCATGATAGCTGGTTTCCTGATTCTCAAACATTAAGGCCACATAATAATGGCTCAGTTAATCATACAGATCATCACCTGTTCTTTGATACAACTATGTACAGTATTTCACATTGTGGAATAGAACTGAAGACTTTTTTAAACATCCTTCCTTCAAAGAAGGGAAGGGACCATGTAGTTAAGTCAAGATGAGAGAAGAAAATTGCAATAGCCATGCTAGAAATTGTCACAAAAATGAGAAAATCTAATGGTTAAAATACTAGGTTTGGCTCTAAGAGACAACTGTGTCTCTCTAGCCAGGGAACCAATGTTAAAAAAGAAAATAAATTATTGAGGAGACTGGGTTGTTCTTTTGCCTTAATCCACTCATATTCACTAAAACTAACTGTACTTATAATAACAAGGCTATGGACCATAACAACAACAACAAAAAAATACTACTAAAGTGTAAGTATAAAGGTGGTTTCTTGTCTCAGGGATGGTTGAGTCTTCATTGCTGGTACAGTAATGACTATCTGTAGCTCAATGTTCAAATAAAAATTATCTGCGAAAAATATATATGTAATATGTAAGTGGCTATGCAAATGGCCTAGTAAATAGAGTATAGTAAGATTATTATCTTCCTATACTTAGGAAGTTTGTTCTCTGGGACACTGTCAAATATTACATTTCACTGATAAATAAATTGGAATTATTTAAATAAATTTTCCCAAAACATTCCATTAGTAGTATTTGCTTAAAATTGTGTGGTTGGGTCACCTGTACTTAAATCACCTATCATATAAATGCACAGCTTCCTGCTCATCCAAGAACTCATTATCTTGGAGGATAGTTCAGAAATTATATTTTATTGAATGCGTATGCACATTAAAACTTTTGAATATGGTTGTAACTACTTTTTCTATTTTGCCTAAGAGTCATATTCCCAGTGTCTGCAAGATTCCTGACACAAAGCAGGATCTCATTATTTGTTGATCAAATATATCAACCATTACCCTAAGCTAATCAAAATTGTACAAAGAGAAGCAGAAAAAGCACAGCACAGTGGTCAATAATATTGTCTCTGATCCTGGCTTGCACGTTAGTAGCTATGAGTAAGTTATTTCTATGGACAAGTTATTTCTATGCTTCAATTTCCTAACCTGTAAAACAGAGAGACAAACCTCATAGGGAATCTGGAGGATTTCAGATGATAAATAAAGCATTTATGAGTAAGACCTCATTATACATTTACTAAATAATTACTTCTAATGTTTACCTAAGAATTTTCAGTCAATTCTAACCACGAAGGTATTATCGAACCTTCCTTCCCCCCCTCTTTTTTTAAATGTAATAACATACCAAATTCAACAAAATTACTTACTGGGTCCATTAAAAACACTCGAGAAGCTGCAGAAAGATTCAAACCAACTCCACCTGCTTTTAAGGATAGGAGCATTACAGTTGGAGATCCTGCTTCAGTGTTTTGAAAACACTGAATTGATTCAACTCTTTTCTTTTGGGCCATAGAACCATCCAAACGAGTAAACACAAATCCAGAGGCTCTAACACAGGGGGGGGAAAAGAGACCAGTAAAACACATACCATACTAGAAAAATGTTAAATATAATTACAAATCTCTGTACTCATTAAATTCTATCATTTATTCTAACAAGTACTTACTAACCGCCTACTAACTTGCCAGGCTCTTATAGACAACTTTCCCCACCCTGGATAAATACAGGACTTGCTGTTATTTCATCTTTAAAATTCTAACTGCCAGGAAATATCATGCCTGTTGTGACAATGTTATTTTAGATAGATGAAATGAGTAAAACTGGTTAAAATAATTATCCCATTAAAATCAAAACACTTATATAAAATCCTTTTACTCAGTGAAAAAGAATGCTGAACTTACCTGAGTGGTGTCTCTATTAAAGACAGGAATGTCGTAAACTGAGAAACAACTAAACTTTTTATGTTTGGGTTCTTCTTCCTTAGGTCAATTAATGCATGCATTAGAGCATTAATCTGGGGGGAAAAAAGGAAATCTATTAAAGATTCCATACTAAATAGGTAAAATATACCCACAAAATTCTGTTATAAAGAGAAAAGTCCTGTCACAGATTTCCTTAAAACACAAAAATAAAAGACCACTAATTTTTTTAAAACTAAGACTGGAAAAATACTAGAGTAATCCGCACTCTTTTCTTTTCCTCAAATTCACCACCAGAAATCAACAAAAAACACAGTAACCACCAACAAAGTATAATATTCAAATGATAGGATTAAAAGCAGAAGTACTACTTTCATAGGTGGTATTTCTTTATATATATATATATATATATAACATACTCAAATAATATGCATGTGTGGTTTTTACCTTTGAACTGGATGTCCATTCCATATTAGACTTTTTCTCAGTGTTGCATTCCAATTCTTCTGGAGGACATTCTAATAGATTGTCTCCATGTATATCATTTCTGCATAAAGGGCATTTAGCATGTGGCTAAATAATAAAGAAAGTATAAGTGACACCAAGGGAAAAAGAAATATAAATCTGCCTAAAATATTTTTTATAGTATGGTAAATCCTGTACCCTAAAAGTTAGCTTTCTATTAAACCCATTTGAGATAAATCTGTATATGATCCATTCCGGGAAGATACAGTGTTCAAGCTAGTAAAATGGGATGGGTTATAAAAGAGAACAAACATATAATTTGACTAGCATCAAGAGCTTGAAACAATAAATATTATACTACTTGTAGGCAAGTAAAGAAACCATGAATAACAATTTCTTGATCCTAACTACAACACAGCATAGTAGTTGGAATCATTCTTTAGAAGAAGAAAAAAAAAATTTCTTAATGGCTTATATAGCCAGGCCATATCTAGTAAGTCTTACTGGGTGTATTCAAAGCTTTATTGGTAGTATTCATTTATAATAAAGACATGCTAATAAAATATCTCTTAAAAATCTATATGCCAAGTACCTTTACCTTAAAAAAAGATTTTGGAACAAAATAAAATAAATTAAAAAAAAAAGATTTTGGAACTAAAACTGGATCAGAAGTATAGCGAGGTCACCTTTAGAGACAAATAAGAGGATAAATGGGAGGGAATACAAGGAATCTGAAGTGGTAGTTATATGGTCTGTGTTTACTTCACAATTCATTAAACTGTACAATTATGACTTGTTTTTTTCAATATATATAAATATAAATGCTTTTAAAATTCTATCTCAGCTGAAAGACTGCTTTAAAGATTATTTCACATTAAAATTTTTATCATACACAAGAAACTAGATGTGTATTACCCCTATAATAATGCATAGCCACATGTGGCAATTAAGTCTTTGAAATGCAGCAAGCCAAATGGAGATGTGCTATAAGTGTATATCACCAGATTTTGAATATTTAAGCTAAAAAAATCATGCAAAGTATCTCAATAATTTTTATATTTCAGATATGTTGGCTTAATTATTATCAAATGTATTATAAGAATAAACTTCCATCTCCTCTAGGAAACTCTATGGGGACTAAACCTGAGGGGGTGGGGGGAAGCAAATATTGTTTAAAAATGAACAATTATGTAAAAAAATTAATAAAAAAAATAAATCTAATATATTAAAAAAAAAAAAAAAAGAATAAACTTCACTGGGCCTCCCTGGTGGTGTAGGGGATAAGTCTCAGTGCTATCACCTCTGCAGTCTGTGTCTGATCCCTTGTCAGGGAGCTAACACTCATATGGCTCAGCAGTCTCACCCTCTGCTCCCCTTAGCATTGTATTTCAGTAAATCTACCTGTTCTCCCCACTCTATCTCTGGTGAATTCTCTCACCCCTCTGTACCTCTGGTGTGCACCCCAGTTCTTCTATGCAAAGTAAGAAAAAAAATTTTTTCAAGAATAAACATCTGGGGGCCTCCCTGGTGGTGCAGGTGGTTGAACACAGGGCTGTGAAGTGGTCTGCAGCCTCTGCAGTGCCAGTTCGATCCCCACCAGCCTTGGAGCAACCCACATGGCGAGCAGACCTCTCCTGTCTTGCCCGCTGCTCCCCTCAGCAGTGTATTTCATCAGTCTGCCTGTTCTGTTCCCTGCCATCTCTGGTGAATCTTCTCACCCTCCCGCACATCTGGCCTGTACACTGGTGCTTGTATAAAAAAAAAAATGAATCTTATTAAAAAAAAGAATAAACATCTGTTTCTACTGGTAATTCAAAATTAACCTGTGTGTCTTACTTTATCAATTTATTTACTGGATAGCAATGACATAGCCAGTCAATATAACTAAGATACTGACTATGAAACAGGGCCTCCAAAAGTATCTTTTTATGTTAAAAGGGCTTACCTATAAGAAACATAAACCTTTTAAAATACTGATATAATGACCATGAAAGGCACATTAATAAACCCAAATGCAAAACATATAGTATGTTGGACTTGGGCTTTCATTATACAGGTGCACCACTCCATCAAAGCTAAATCTGTACAAACAAAAAACTAACCTGCTCATTCTGAATGACCTGGCAAATACAGGGTTTACAAAAGACATGTGCACAATGTGTTATGACAGGAACTGTTAAAGAATCCAAGCAAATTGCACATTCTTCATCGGAACCTGAGCTCAGAATCAACTTCATCTTCCTTATTAATTTCTTTTGTAGTTCTTCAGGTGTATCATTTCCTAAAGAAAAGGCTGAAAAATTAATTTCAGAGCAATATTTGTAATATCACAAGACAAATTGATCTTCCTTATACAAGGAAAAGTTTTGCTCGGGTGGTCTAAATTTAGTCTTTATCATAGGGAAAAAGCATAGTTTAAATTTTAAATTTTAAGAAAAAGTCAGAAGTTAAACTGTGTCTAACCCAAATAATACATCTTACCTAGAAACATCATTATAACATGATTTGTACCTACAAGCACAGATTAAAAGACAGATTCATTCTGAACCTTTCATCTAAGAGTATCTATCATTGAAAAATCTGCAAAGACATCTTCATTAATCTTAACCATCACCATCTCCTAACTTACTGCCACTGCTTTAAGTCTTTGTTCCTACAATCTAAATTTTAACACAGCTGTCAGAGATCCTTTTAAAGTACAAATACGATTATGTCACTCTCCTATAAAGCTTTTCCCTGAAAATTAATATTCAATTTAATTGGTAAGAGATTCTCAGGTATTTTTCTCAGTTGAGTCCTGTATTAAAAACAATGTTCATTTGACAGAATAAAACAATAAACTAAACTCAGACCATATAAAAACTTTATCACTCAGATTTAAGTATCTGTAATAAATATAAGGATGTAAACAAGTCATACTTACTTACCTGAGGTACCACTGGAAGACACTGCATTTGTAAGAAGATGAGTATGACAACATATCTGCCGTAATCTAAGCAAAAGACCCAGGACATCAGCATAGTGTGCAAGGACGGTTCCTTCATTAAAATACCTACAGGTAACAATGTTAAATATTGTGAATGCCCCTAAAAAATAGTATCTCCAATTCTAGAACAGTTGAATAAAAAAATGGCATTGCTTGCTCCTTTCTCTGCAATCACTTCAAAAAAAGAATGGAAAACAAAAGAAGCAAATCTAATAAAACCAGGACAGATTTGTAACAATAAGGCAAAGTATGGTAAATGGTTACAAATTACAGTAAAAGATAGGAAGATGCTGAGACCTATGACTACAAATCTCAAACACATGTGCTAGAGCACAGTTCTCCAAAGTAGACAGCATGCCCTAAGAGGAAATACATCATCTCTCATGTGCAAAAACAAAAACAGGGTACATGGTCAGTGGCTTAAACTTCCCTAGAAAGTTTTACATCAAAGAGGAGGGAAATAAAGCTGAGTAAGAAAACAAAAAATGACTATGTTTTCAGAAAAGACTATGAGCATAGCATTCTGAATTGGTAAGCAATCAAAAATTTCTATGTTGTAATAATTATAACAGGGTAATCCCCAGAGAAAGAGGAGGTTCTAGGTTTCCTAAACCAACCTAAGGAAGGGTAGAGTAGGGTAAGGAAGGGTAGAGTAGGGCAAGGAAGAGAAGCTAGGAAACACCGGACAGGGTGAGGGGGATGAAGGGAAAACCTGGAAGAGGTTCACGGAACAGAGGGACATGTGAAGAAGCCATGCTTACTTCTCAGCCTTGGACTTGTACCAGGGACTATGGCGACTTGAAAGAGACAGAGACTTGAGTGAGAGACCTGTAGAGAGTCTGACAATGGCAGCCATTATCTTGAGTTCTATTTTGATTCTGCTCTTTTCCTTCCAGACTTGCCTGGTCCCTTCTGGTCCCGATCCTATGGGTTCCCACTAGAAGGTGCCTTAGACTTGTGGTAAGCTTTCAGGCCTCCCAGCTTTGGGTCAACCCCGTTTGGCCAGACATTTATTTTACCCACAGGGGCTGGGTAACTGGGTGTTTAACTGGAAACTATTTAACTATATTCTGTCTCTTCTCTCTATTGCACACTAATTTTAACAAAGTTCTTTTCTATTAAAGATTTTACACACTAAGAGCATGTTTTATTTTTTGCAGTAGATGGCAGAACCTATTTAGAGTATACGGTTTGGAGAGGCTGGTGTGTCCCTCAACCTGCCTGCTAACACAACTGACTATGCAACATTCACATTTAGAAATGTCAGCAATATCATATAATCAATGTGTACAAAACTGAGTTACTAATAATCCCTGAAAAACCTCTCCTCTTCCCATAGACTTATTTCTGCAAACAGCAATTCTACCCTTATAGACACTCAAGTGAAAGACTTTGGAATTATTTTTTCATTCCTATCATACCCCTTACTGTATCAATCAATAAGTTGTTGGGTCTCCTCCAAACACAACAGAATCCATCCATCTCTCAGGTTCTCTCATCACTATTATGTAGTTAAAAACTAACATCATCTCTTCATTTACGCCACTACTGTAGGTCTTTATTTTTACAATCTAAATTTTAACACAGTAGTCAGTGATCTTTTTAAAGTACAAATAAGATTATATCATTCTCCTGGTCCAAAACCCTTAAAAGGTTTCCAATCTCTTAAAAAATAACAGCCAATATGTCATAATGCCTTACATAATTGTCATCTGTCCAAACTCCATTCCTCTCTGACATCAGCAACTCCTTTCCATCTTGTTGATATTATCTAGTCACACCATTTTCTTGGTTGTTCTTCAAGTTCACCAGGTATGCTCCCAACTCAAGGCCTTACCTGCTGTTCCCACTGTCTATAATGTTTCCTCAACCTCAATCTCCTGTAGGGCTTTTCCCATATAATTATTTTCTCAATGAGGTCTCCCCTGAATACTCTATTAGAGTAGCTCTGTACTCTCTATTCCCCTTCTCTCTGCTTTCCTTTTTTTGCATAAACTTTATTTTTATCATGTTTCCTCCCACTGAAATGTCTGTCCTGAAAGAGAGATTTTTGTCTATTTTATTCCACTGCTAACATATCCAAAGCTGGGCCTCTTAGGCACCAAAAGAATAATAGTGACTGAAACATAACAATACAAAACAAAACAAAGCAAAAACAGACAATTATAACTCAGAAACACACTGCTGGGGAGAAGGAGGGAGAGGGATCGGAGGGAGGGAGGAGTACAGGGGACTGTAGAGATGGTACACGGGTGCATTGGTGAAGGAAATTCTATGGGGATTACACCTGAGGGGGTGGGGGAAGCGAATATTGTTGAAAAATGAATGATGATAGAAAAAATGAAAAATAAAGTTCCTTCTACTTCTAAGGTTGAAGGGGCAATGGAAAGAAGAGTCTTCCAATTAGGTATCAAATTCTTATAAATGTATTTTCAATGTTCTTCAAAAAATAAAAAGAAACATAAGAACTTAATAAATTCTAGCTGAAAACATTAATTTGAAGGAAATCTCAATCACCATTGCAAAGATTTTGAACTCAATTTCTTGCTTATAATAATGTTTCTCAATCATTAACTCTTACTAAACCGGGCCTCCCCAATGGAGCAGCGGTTGAGCGCTGGGCTGCGAAGCTGCCCGCAGCTTCTGCAGCACCAGTTCGATCCCAGGCCACCAACGAGGGTCCCACATGGTGTGCAGACCTCTCCTGCTGCACCCGCTGCTCCCCTCAACAGTGTACTTTGTCAGTCTGCCTGTTCTGTTCCCCACTCTGGCTCTGGTGAATTCTCTCACCCTCCCGCGCTTCTGACTATACCCAGTGCTTATATAAATAAATAAATAAATAAATCTTAAAAAAAAAAAACAAAACAACAAAAAAAACTACTAATTCCTACTAAACCAATTGAATTCATTTACTTATGTTTTGAAGAATGAATCCGGTATTTTCTCACCTCAGTTGTTCTGCCTTCACTTGTCTCCTACTCATTCTGATTCTTATGGGTATTCACAAACATGCTCTTGAACTAGGATTTATCTTCTGCCTAGCTCTAAAATCTACTTTGTGACCTCTTAGTTCTAGATTTTCTCCTGTTACTGTAAGGTCACACTGACTTAATTGCATATATTCAATACTATGTGAAGCATTACCATGTTATGATGGTTGCAATTTCAATCTACCATCCTCAATTTCCCACCACCTTATTCTACAGACTCTTCCCTCATGGTTCACTGATTATACTCTTGATATTATGTATCCCCACACCAGGCTTCATTTTTCCCTACCTATCTGCCTTACTTTTCCTTGTACCTTAGTCACTTTCACATTCTTTTCCTCTGAAGGCAGTTATTCAAATAAAGTTATCCAAAAATTGATTCGCCCATCAATCATATTTAATGGCCTCACTTTTTTCCTTTCAAAGACAAACTTAGTGGCAAAAATGATCTAGCTATAAACTTCTACTTCTTTGTAATCCCCTTCCTCCTACAATTTGGCCACAACATTCCCATGAAAATTATTCTGAGAGTTTGTACCAGTAACATCAGAGTCACCCTTTGGAGTTATTAAATAACCTTTCCTATGTATGCGTATGACATCCTCTCTTTCTTGATTACACTTTTTTCTTCCTACTGTCTACTGCTTTATTCCTACTTTCTCCTCTTGAAAAAATATCTTATAATGGCTACTAAGCAGAAACTCAGATTTGCCATTTCACGTAATTTTTCAGTTTTTCCTAACTTAAGAAATTACTTCCCTGGTGAAATATAGTACTTCATTCACTACAACTATTCATTTGTAAAAAGCAGTTTAAAAAATAGTGAAAGGGCCTCCTCAGTGGCGCAGCAGGTTGAGCGCAGTGCTGTAAAGCTGCCCACAGCCTCCTTGGCGCCATTTTGATTCCCACCTGGCCCAGGCACGACAAACCTCTCCTATCTTGCCCGCTGCTCCCCTCAGCAGTGTATTTCGGTCCTTCTGCCTGGTCTGCCCCCTGTTCTGTCTCTGGTGGATTCTCTCACCCTCCCGAGCCTCTGGCCTGTACCTCAGTGCTTGTATAAATAAATAAATCTTTTAAAAAAATAAAATAAAAAATAGTGAAAGAAATGATTTATTCTTCAGACTTTACTGCTAACATACCTTAAAATTACCACTTAGTTAAATGGGAAACAAAGAAAAATTATGTTTTGAAATGACTTTTTTTCTCCATACCTTCCAATAGTAGCTCTGCCTTCATTTTTCACAGACTGATAAATCTTTCTCTCTTCATCTGAAAGTGTAATGTGCTGAATAAATACTTTACGTTCTGGTAACTCCAAAACAGGTTTTCCTTTAATTTTGCTTGTCTTTGTTCTTCTAAGTGTAATATTTTTAATTAGGGATTGTAAACGCCTAGTGAAAATGAAAAAAAAAAAATAATAATTACTCCTTATTTCTGTATAAACTGATTCAATAAAAACAAGGCTATTTTAATCTGTTTTAAAATCTTTAGTATAAGTTTTGTTTTGTTTTGTTTTTAAATCCCTTATTTGGGGTTTTAGCCAATCAAATAATCATGGATGTAAATAGAAAGTTAAAGGAACAACTATATTCAGATTTCCCCTCAAGTTAATACTTTGAGCAACTAAATCTTTTTATCGTATCCTTAATTTCCTTAATCTCTGCCCCCCATTTTTGTTCTAATCACTAACAGTTTTACTTCAAAATTCTGTCAACATCACCAAATATTTGACAAATTCTTAGTATTTAAATGGAAGGTGTTGGGCTTCCTCGGTGGTGCAGGGGGTTGAGCACAATGCTGTGAGGCTGTCCATGGCCTTTGCGGTGTGTGTTCGATCCCCAGCTGGCTGGGGAGCAACCCACATGGCGAGTCAGACCTCTGCTGTCTCGCCCACTGCTCCCCTCAGCAGTGTGTTTTGGTACATCTGCTTGTTCTGTTCCTCGCTCTCTCTGGTGGATCTTCTTCCCCCCGCGACTCTGGCCTGTACCCCACTTCTTAAAATAAATAAATAAATAAATGTAAGCTATTATACTAAGTATCATAAAAAGTTAATATAACCCTACCTCCAAAATGTTTTTTTCCCCCAATAATGTGAAATCAAGGTATATAAATAATCTTTATGAAATAATGAGTGTCAAAAAAATTATGTTATGTGCCAATTCAGAAAAGGGAGAAATGCCTTTTAGGCTCCACAACCTTTAGACTCCCTTTTTCACTATCAGGAAAAAAGGGGTAGAACATTATCAATTTTTAAGAAAATTTTTTCCTAACACTGAAATATAATTACTATTTCTTAGATTAGCAGTTAAATAATTGGTTCCAAGGAATCAAGCAAACAGTACTGCAAACTAGATTAGTGGCTTCTAAAACCTTTTTTCATGATAAGCAGTTCCGAGCAAATGAGTTTGGCAATGCACTTGACTCACTCCAGGATGTGATATTGCCTCTAGAAAGACTCACTCTAGAACCAGTCAGCCACTAAAATATTCAAGGATAATTTTAGGCTTTTTCTAAAAGCAAAATTCTTATTTGGAGTTCTTTCAGTTAAGGCAAACAGGTACTAATGTAGGTCTTTCCTAAAGTGAGGTTATACAGCTTTTGTAAAAAGAGGTATACTTGTACTTATGTGTGATATAGTTTGTTTTCTTACCTCTTCTATTTTTCTTTAACAATGCAAGCTGCCATCTTTATGATTTTACAACCTGTCAATGTGGATGTGGATCCCAAAATCCTGCTTGAAAATCACAACTCTACACAACTCAAACTACATTAGCCCAATACCTTGCAAAATCACCATAGCCAAACTGAATTTTTGTTGATGTCATTGTATATCACATCATTCAAATACCATTATACGAACTTATACAGGATATATTTTGGAAATTTAGTGCATATCAAATCCTCAAGTTAATTTGTGACAAGTAGTTCAAGTTACTAGTAGTTATTTGACACTAATATGAAATTACTTACCTAAGTCCTCCTTCGTCTCCCATTGTGACAGGACGTTGTATTGTTCTATGCCACCACTCTCTATCAATAAATGGTTTAAGTTTTAAAAAGGAAAGAAGAGACCACAAGTCCTTTAAAGAATTCTGAATTGGAGTACCTAAAAATAATATGAAAACTGTCAGAACTCTATTACCGGAATATAAAATTAGAATATCCATCTGGCACAGAAGACACTACAGTTGACAACGGGTACTCCACACTAGGTACACACACTATCAAGCTAGGACTATAATCCTTTGTTAAACATATATACAATCTCTAAGGTTTGCTCTAATTTTGAGCTCTTGCTTACCACAATAACAGAAAAAGACCTTCAACCCAGTAAATTCAACTTTTTTCTTCTCAGGAACATTTGCCTATTTGACTTTTAAATCAGCAGCACCAGCGAAAAGGAAAACACTAATTTCAGTTTATATTCTCTTCCATATTCTAGTAGAAGTATCAGGAGTAGTAAACAAGGAGTAGTAAACAGGTTTCAAAATGGAAAGTAGAGAAATCAAGCTTTTAATTGGAAGATTCAAGTTTCTAATTAATTCTTCCACAAATTATCTATAATTCAAAAGTTTATATCATATACAACTTTGAAGAACAAGTAAAACATATCTCACTTACCGAGTTCTATAATTCATTTTGAGAAAAACTTTTTTGTCAACTTGAAATTTACTAACTTACTGATACACTATTTGGGAAACGTGTAACGCTAGCTTTACCTGTCAATACCCATCTTCTTTCTGCTTCTAAATCAAGTACAGCTTTTGTCTGCTGAGCATTTGGATTTCGTATGGCATGTCCTTCATCCAGAATCACTCTTAGCCACCTTATGCTATGTAATGGACTATCACCTTTAGTCTGAAATAAATGTTTCGTTTGAATTAAAAATACAGTAAAATAAAATAGCACATTATAAAATTAGTTGTTTTTATTCCTTACTATCAATACTTCAATATTCCTTACTATCAATATTATCAATACACAGCAGATACTAGTTTAGATACTACGTACCTTGAGTTGTTAATGTTTACAAGTTTGTATTATCATTGCTCTTATTTTACAGATGAGAAAACTGAAGCACCAAGGTATGAAATATATTGCTCAAATATCACAGCTGGAAATGGCAGTTAGCTAACATTCAAACTGATTTAGTCTAGCTTTCTCTTGAGACCTTGCTTTAGATTACTGTCAGTTGTAAGAACAATGTGAATATGACAAAATATTATCTTTCATGTAAAAGTTAATGTTCTTATCAGAAGAATGTAATATTGTCAATAACCAATTCTTAAAAACATTTTAACTTAAAAATGGAATTAGAGGATTCAAACAAACAATTAAAATTCAAAAAGAACTTGTGAATTTCAGTCACAAAAAGCTTATTTTTATACTAAGATGCACATCAAATAAAATTACTATAATAAAAAATAATGAAGAGCCTATTAAAAAATAGAATTTATTTACAGATTAATGTTATTTAATTATAATCCAAATAAAATATTTTAATGCCAAGCATTCCAGTTAGAAAATATTCTTATATTATCTAAAGTCTAATCTTGTTTTTGCAAAATATTAAAATTTTTACTTGTTTCCTACATATTCTTAAGCATTTAAAAGAATGATGATGGCTCATGGGTGAGATGGTGGTGGGAAAGCTAAGGGGACTACAATGATGTAAGAAAAACACAAAGAGAAAAAAAATTTCACGTGTACTTATGCATGCGTAACATTAGATGAAAAGGTCTTTACCTACTTAATATTACATTTTTTCAACGCCATTATCATCACCCTCCCACTATACTTTGGTTATTATAAGTGCTGAGAAATACAAATTAAAATTGCATGTCAGGAGCTAAGTGATGTGAAATGCTTACTCCTAAATATTTAATAAACGTGTATCAAACCTAAAAGATATCAAAGGGGTTACTAAAAAATAAAATACAATTACATGGCAATTCCCAACTCAAAGCAAATGAAATGACAACAATACAGTTCAAATAAAATTATGATGAACTTTATCAGTTTATTTAATACCAAAAATGCATTATTTGTGTTTAACTCCTGTTTTTCAAGTTCAAGAAATTAAAATAAGAAAAAGAGCAACAGTATAGGGGCCTCCCTGGTGGTACAAGGGGTTAAGACACAACCTCTGAAGCTATCTGCAGCCACTGAAGCACAAGTTCCATCTACAGCCAGGGAGTTACCCACATGGTGCAGCGGACCTCTCCTGTCTCACCTGCTGCTCCCCTCAGCAGTGTTTTCAGTCCATCTGCTTGTTCTGCTCCCTGCTCTGTCTCTGGTGAATCCTCTCACTCACCCACACCTCTGGCTTGTACCCCACTTCTTGTATGCATAAATAAGTAAATCTTTTTTTTAAAAAAAGCAGTAATATAAAGTATGAATTTTAGGACAATTTAGAAATCTGAGTTATACTGTCTCAAGTTCAACTTTTAAAATCTCTGTATTGGGGCCTCCCTAGTGGTACATGGGTTTAAGCAATATACTATGAAGCAATCCACAGCCTCTGCAGCAAGAGTCAATCCCCAGCCGGCCAGGAAGCAAACCATATGGCGAAGCAGACCTCTCCTGTCTCTCCCACTGCTCCCCTCAGTAGTGTGTTTTATTTAGTCAATCTGTCTGTTCTGTTCCCCACTCAGTCTCTGGTGAATCCTCTCACCCGCACTCCACCCCAACATCTCTAACCTGTACCCCAGCTCTGGTATGCATAAATAATCTTTTTAAAAAAATTTAAAAATAATAAAATCTCTGTATTATTAGCAATACTTACTCCATAGTCATGAGTTAAAATATTGTATGTAGTCAACACAATATCCTGTCTTGAAAGCAATGTTGGGTCTCTAATACGGTCAGGACCATAATAAACATAAAAATTCAAGTGTACATCTGATTTGATATGTTGTCCAAATTGGTCCTAAAAGAAAATTGGAAATAATTTTAATAATAATTAGTTCTATATGTGTATAAAAAGTGTTGTCTAGGAAGAAGTGGCACACGTCAAACTTAAAATTATGTAAGTGTTCTGAAATTTAATTTAAAATAATAGGAACACTAACAAACAAAGTAACAGTATATAAATTTAGCCTGGCTCTACGAATAAGCAGTCACTTCATTTCTAGGCATAAAAACCACCATGCTTCTTTATTAGTCCTTTGAAAATTTAGCATTTTATCAAAAAAAAAAGGGGGGGAGGGATCTGTCCCCAAGGGGCTGGCCTAAAAAAGAACACTGTGGGGGGCCTCCCCTGGTGGCTCAGGCAGTTGAGCACAGCACTGTGAAGCTGTCCGCAGCCTTTGCAATGCTGGTTGGATCCTGGCCAGCTGGCGAGGGTCCCACATGGAGCAGTGGACCTCTCCTATCGCGCCTACTGCTCCCCTCAGTAGTGTATTTCAGTCAATCTGCCTGTTCTGTTCCCTGCTCTGTCTCTGGTGAATCCTCTCACCCTCCTGTGCATCTGGCCTGTATACGGGTTCTTAAAAAAAAAAAAAAAAGAACAGAACACTGTGGGGATTCCACAACTGAACTCAGGTACCCACAACACTGGCAAGAACCTTGAATCTCAAAGCTATTCAAGGGACAGTAGGGAGCTTCTGTGTTCTACTAACCCTTTGCAGTACCAGCTGTCTGATTAATTAAACAGGTGCAAAGATAACAATCAGAAAATCTACCACTACTACAATCCATAAAAACTGAATTATTAAGAGAAAGAAAAACATAGTACAAATGCTGAAGCAAAAATACCCTGAGAGGAGTCTTTATCCAGTAAACTACAGAAATGACTGAAGAGAAGTTCAAGGTAATTGTAACATTTATATAATTCAAAAAAAGAAGAGATACAAAACCCAAAGGACACGAAACAGACCAAGAAAATTGGAAGAAGTTACAGTTAGAAGTAAGGGATGTTCAACCTCCCTTTTAATCAGGGAAATGCAAATTAAAACCACACAGAGATACCACCTTACCCCAGTTAAGAATGGCACATATCAAAAAAACAAGCAACAAATGTTGGCGAGGATGTGGTGAAAAAGGAACTCTCCTACACTGCTGATGGGAGTGCAAACTGGTCCAACCACTATGGAAAGCTGTGTGGAGGTTCCTCACTCTACTAAAAATGGAACTACCATTTGACCCAGCAATTCCAGTACTAGAGATCTACCCAAAGGACACAAAAACACGGATTCAAAAGAACACCTATATCCCTGTGTTTACTGCAGCACTATTTACAATAAGTAAATGCCCAAAAATAGATGACTGGATCAAGAAGATGCGGTATATATACACAATGGATTATTACTCAGCAATCCAAAAAGATAAACCCATGCCATTCACAGCAATGCTCAGTGAAATAAGCCAGAAGGAAAAAGAAAAATATCGGATGGTTTCACTTATAGCAGGTATATAGGGGAACCAAATAAGACATCATTGTAAAAAAAAATAAATAACAGTACAAAACACAACAAAGCAAAAACACAATTATAAATCAGACACATATGCAGGGGAGGAGGAAGAAGAGGGATCAGAGGGAGGGAGGGAGGAACACGGGAGGCTGAGGTGATGGTGCATGGGTGCACTGGTGAAGAAAACTCTATGGGGACTACACCTGAGGGGGTGTGGGGAAGCAAATATTATTTAAAAATGAACAATGATGTAAAAAAAAATTTTAAAAATTAAAAAAAAGACGTAATGGAGCTAAGAAATACTACAATTGAATTTAAAAATACTACAGAGGGCGTCAACAGTAGATAAACACTAGCAATGGTAATAATTAGTAAGCCTCAAAACATAATGTTGGAGAACACGCAAACAAAATAACAGAGAAAAAAAGGACTAAAACAAATAAGAGCCTTTTGGGATAACTTAAGGAAAAATAACATCTGTATCATGGTGGGGACCGGTAGTTCCCCAGAAGGAGAAGAGAAAGGCACAGAAATTCATTTAAAAAAATAATTACTGAAAATTATTTCTGAGAAAGAAGCCAGATATCATGATCCAAGAGGCCCAAAGAGTTCCAAACAAAGTAATACCAGACAGACATGTACCAAGACACATTATAATAAAGTGGTAAAAAGCCAATGACCAGGACAGAGTATTAAAAACACTAAAAGAATAAAGGGTAACCTATAAGGGAACAGCAATGAGACTGTCAGCAGGCTTCTTTTATTTTTTTTTAAAGATGTATTTATTTATTTATACAAGAACCGGGGTACAGGCCAGATGCACAAGAGGATGAGAGGATTCACCAGAGACAGAGCAGGGAACAGAACAGGCAGACTGAGGAAGTACAGTGCTGAGGGGAGCAGCGGGCGCGACAGGAGAGGTCCACTGTGCCATGTGGGACCCTTGCCAGCTGGCGGCGATCAAACTGGCGCTGCAGAGGCTATGGACAGCTTCACAGCGCTTCACTCAAGCTCAACTGCCTGAGCCCCCAGGGGAGGCCCAGCAGGCTTCTTTTAGAAACATTATAAGCACAAAGGAAATGGCAGGATATATTTAAAGTATTTAAACAAAAACACTGCTAGCACAGAATCATTTATCCTGCAAGACTAACATTCAAAACAGAAGGAAAAGTAGAGGCATTTCACTGGAAAGCAAAAATTCAAATAATTATCAATGCCAAGCCACACATGA
The DNA here is from genome assembly GCF_964194135.1 of Talpa europaea. Taxonomy (NCBI): domain Eukaryota; kingdom Metazoa; phylum Chordata; class Mammalia; order Eulipotyphla; family Talpidae; genus Talpa; species Talpa europaea. Next base: position 60,002,898 of record NC_140070.1, read on the forward strand.
GAAAAGCCTTAAAGGGGTTTATATTATAAAGCAACAGAACAACAAATACAGAAATAACACCTAAATCGTCATGGAGATAGAGAATAACAATGCGGCCCATCAGAACCAAAAGGATACCAGAACATCCAACAGGTCACAGAAACAGAACATCATAACTAACCTCAGCAGAACCCGCAAACAAAAAGAGATGTAAAACATAAGACAATGGAAATGGAACTTAAGACTTAAGAAGACCCAAAATATTGCAAGACAAGCCAAATAAAACTGTAACAAGATGGCAATAAGCATTTATGTCTCAATAATCATATTCAATGCAAATGGCCTGAATTCACCAGTCAAAAGATAGAAGTGGTAAAATGGGTTTCAAATCAAAGTCCAACTTTCTACTGTATATAAGAAACCCATTTTACTAACAAAGCACAAACTTAAGAGTTAATAGCTGTAAGACAGAAGTACAAGCAAGTGAAAACAAAATTTATAGCAAACTAAAAAAATCAAATAAAACAGACTTCCAATTAAAAAAAAAATGCCTTAAAATTAATGACAAAGAGGATACAAGCTACCAGAATCTATGGATGCAGCTAAAGTGGTCCTAAGAGGGAAGATAGATTAAAAAAATAAAATTATCAACTGTTTAAGGATCTAGAGCTTGAAAAGCACACACATGAGCACTAAAAGTCCGAAATTTTTAAGACTATATCCTAGCTCCATCACCTATTAGCTGAACAGTCTTAGGCAAGTTACTTTACTTCTCCTGTGTTACTCAATTTGATAATAGTCATTAAGAATGTATGAGAATAATCTATGAAAAGGACTTAGGGGAAAACAGCATTTCATTAAGTATTACAAATTGTTACAAAAGCCAAGTTATACTTACTGATTTCTTAGAAAAGAGATTACAATAGTTTGTAAATATGCTAAGAATCATATGTTACATACCCTATCTACTGTGGAGAGAAATGGTAGCGGCAGAAGTACAATCCAAATTTTATGACAGTATTATTGATGTTTCTTTATTTCTGTTATAAATCCCCAACTGAGTATACCCAATTCACCTAACAATTATTTGAACTTAGATATAAAATGCAGACCAAGCATATTTCTTGGTCATCCTAATGAATGACTCTCTAACAGAATATATTTTATTGCATGACAAGTATTAATTATATCACATTTTAAAAGGGCTTCAATACTTACAATCCAATTGCTTAATACAGAAAGTGGACAGATGATCAGTGTTGTTCTTGGTCTCCCTTCCACATCAATTTTCTTTGAACATTCTACTGAAGAATCTCCTGAAAAAGTGAATCAGTTCACAATTTTTAGGTTTTTCCCCCTCAAATATGAATTCAAAAAAAAGATAATAATGTAACTCTATGAAAAGAAAAATTAGGAAGGATTAAAATGAAGCAGATGGACTTCGGTTTCCAGTCATGATGAAGTAAAACACTAGATTTTACTTCGCGACTGGAGGCAATTAAAAATTCACATAGCAATTTATGAGTAGATTATGAGTGGAAAAAGGCACAAGAATTTTCGATTATCCCCTGACATTTGCTAAACCATTCCTATTTATTCTTTAAGATGAACATTGTTTCATGCAGTTTTCTGAAGCTGAATTAGAATTAATGTAGTGGACAGACTCCAAAAGATGGCCCCCAATGATAACCACTTCCTGAGACCCAACCTTTTGTAGTTCCCACCCACACTCTATCAGGGTTGGTCTGCATAACCAACAGAATATGGTATATCACTTATGAGCTTAAATTATAAAAGATGCAGCTTCTGTTTTAAGTGCTATCTCCCTCTCTGATCACTCACTCCTGGGGAAGACAGCTGCCAATGTTGCAAGGGCATTCAGGCACCTACACAAGGATGCAACGCAATTTTATTTTCCATTCCCTAACTGGATAGCATTTACATTATTTCCAATATTTTGGTATAATAATGTGGCGGGGGAGGGGGGAGTTGTTTCCATGTTTCTTTGTACATGTCTACACAGAGTGCTAGGTGGTACTACTTGCTCTCCATTGTAACTGACATCTGACACTCCCATCCAGAATGCATGAGTTACTACGGCAGCACAATCTTGCCTATACTTAGCAGAGATTTTTTTTTTTAATGCTTATAAATATGGTGGACAAGAAGGTATCTCCATGTTCCCTTAATCTGTAGTTCCTCAATGATTGAGTCTGAAAATCTTTTCCTAATGTTCATTAATTACTTGGGTTTTCTTTACATGGACTACATTAATATTCTTTGTGCCTATTTACCTATTGTACTGTGTATTTCTAAATGATTTGCAGAGAATTCTTTACATATTCTAGATACTAATACTTTTTAAGTTACTCATCACAGATAATTTATTCAGCCTTATCTCTTTTTACTCTATTCAACAATCTTTTTCTTATGAGACTTTTTCCTGATGATTTTAAAGAAACCACTATTAAGAAAATATGACTTCATTCTCCATTCCCTTTTTTTGCCTATTCGGTTTTCTTCCAGAAGCACATTTATTTTGGTTTTATCACAGTTATGATTTACATTTCTCTCTTGTATTACTGCTATGTGTCTGCAACAGAAAGCGACTTATTTGTGTGAATTTAATTCTATCTTCCTTGAAAAGTCCACATTTCTTAAAATTTCAAAAATTAGGGTCCAGAGTCATCAATTTGAAATGCCTATATTGACTAGTACTGCCTGACTCTTAGACCAAAAGTCGGCTTTTTCATTCAGTGTTAAGTATCAAACACACTATCCTCCCTTTATTGTCTTCATATCATTTACCACTTAAAATTATGTTCTACTTGCTTATTTTATTTCCCTTATCAATAGATATAAATGTCATGAAAATAAATTATCTGCTGTATCCCCAACATGTACAACACTAGAAGAAATTACCTCTGGTACTGAGAGGAGTAAAAGACCTCTTTCCCATCATATTTTCGACCTAACTATAAAACAAACAGACTAGAAAGAGGTACTAGAAGAAAAATACATGAAAATGTACTGCCTTTTGAAATGGGACTTGTTTGCTTTTTTTCCTACATTCTAAACTTCTTGTGAAACAGTTTCACAATTTTTGTCATTTATACTTTTTCTACTGAGAAACAGAACAAAACAAAAGCTAAAAAAACCCAGCATATTTACTAACCCTTTTTCAACATTTTCTTTTTTGTTGCAGGGGATGAAATAAGGGTGTATGCAAACTCTCCATCTTCCCTAACTTTAGAAGATCCTGCTGAAGAAAACAGACAGTGTTATTAAGATATCTGAAAACTAATTCTCTCTATGCTTAGGTATAGGTACAATTTCTAAGACTAGGGAATATAATACCACACCCACTCTAAGAGCTTCTATTACCAAATAAAAATAGTATCTAGTAATCAAAATTGCCTTTTCCAACACTAAGTATATATTTCCAGTTCAGAAAAAGAATATAATCATTCATGATGTATCAGTGCTTTTTTTGATGAAGAGATATGAAAGTAGGAGCAGTTGCATGCAAAGTCAAGTCACAAGGTACATGGGCTCCTGAAAGCCATCCTTTGAAGTTTTGAAACCAGGCATTGACTGGTTATAGTTACAAAAGTCTAGGGGCCTGGGCCTCCCTGGTGGCACAATGGGTTGAGCGCAGTGCTGTGAAGCTGTCCACAGCCTCTACAGCACAGGTTTGATTTCTGGCCCACCATGGAGATTCCCACACGGCACGGCAGACCTCTCCTGCCTCACCCGCTACTCCCTTCAGCAGTGTATTTCAGTCAGTCTGCCTGTTCTGTTCTCCACTCTGTCTCTCGTGAATCCTCTCACCCTCCCACGCCTCTGGCCTGTACCCCAGTTCTTGTATAAATAAAAATTAATCTTCAAAACAAAAAGAAATTATTAAAAAAAAAAAAAAAAAAGTCTAGGGGCCTCCCCCTGGTGGCACAGGGGTTAAAGACAGCACTACCAAGCTACTGGCAGCCACTGCAACACGAATTCAATCCCTGGCCAGGGAGCAGCCCACATGGTGCAGCAGACCTCTCCTCTCTCGCCCACTGCTCTCCTCTGCAGTGTAATTCAGTAGATCTGACTGTTCTGCTCCCCACTCTCTGGTGAATGCTCTCAAATCCCACATGTCTGGCCTGTACCCTAGTTCCTGTATGCATAAATCAATCTTAAAAAAAAAAAAAAAAGAGATGACATCTTCTTTCAGTATAAAGCTTTTTCATCTATATTGAAAATTCAGTGAGTATAGCCACCTTCATGTATTATGTTGCTTAGTGTAGTCACCTATCATCTATTAACTCAGGTAGATTTTCTGGATAACTTGCTATACCTGCTGCTTCACCTTGCACATGGAGATGGCTTCTTAAACATCATGAAACAACCTATGCTAACTTCAACCTTTTCTTTTGGCGCTTCCTTGGCTTTTGCAGCCTTCACAGAACTGAGAATCAGGGTCTCGTACTTGATTCAGCTTTAGCTTATGGGAATGTTATGTCTGGTTTGACCTCCTTCCACACAATTTAAACTTGCTTCATTTTAAGTAATAATGCTGTTTTGCTTTCTTATCATTTATGTGTTTGCTGGTATAGCACTTTATTTTCCTTCAAGAATTTTTCCTTTGCCTTCACAACTGTTAGGCACAAAAGGCCTAGCTTTTTCCTTTTTTTTTTTTTTAAGTTACTTTTTTTTTATTTAAAGATTTATTTATTTATACAAGAACTGGGGTACAGGCCAGAGGCGTGGGAGGGTGAGAGGATTCACCAGTGACAGAGCCGGGAGCAGAACAAGCAGACGGACCGAAAACACTGCTGACGGGAGCAGCGGGCAGACAGGAGAGGTCTGCTGCACCATGTGGGATTCTCCCTGGCCGACCTGGAATCAAACCCACACTGCAGAGGCTGTGGACAGTTTCACAGCACCGCACTCAACTCCCAATGCCACCAGGTAGGCCCATAAGGCCTGGCTTTTACCTTATCCCAGCTTTTGAAATACCTTCCTCATTATGCTTAAGATTTCCACTTTTTTATTTAAAAGGAGGGAAATGTGACTCTTCCTTTCACTCAAGTAAATACTTAAGAGGTTATTGTAACCTTAGTGACAAAGAGAGAGAGATGGTCGGAGGGGAAGACAGGTGGTGGGTAGAGCAGTCAGAAAACAACATTTATCGATTAAGTTCCCCATCTTCTAAGAGCACAGTTTGTGGTACCTAGAACAACTGACAGTAGTATCATCAAACAGATAGTAAGGATAATGAAAACATTTGAAATACTGTGGCATTTACCAAAATGTGACACAGACACCAAGTGAACACATGCTATTGGAAAAAAATGTAATATAAAAATTGCAATAGCTGTGAGGTGCAAGAAAGTGCACTTATTAAAATGAAGTATGACTACAATTTCTACAGATACAAATAAGGTTTAATTAAAAGTCATTTTACGAATAGTAAAATGCAGTAAAAAAATTGTTTTGTTTAAACTTGGTTTAAACATTATCTCTTAGATTTTAGTTTGAAACTCTTTCAATTTGTCTCAGTCATTTAACACCCCTTAGGACATTCATGAATAGTTGAAATATTAGCAGCAAATTTAAAATCTACTACTAAAGAATTCAAAATTGGAGAAATAGAAATCAATAGGTCTTTAATTATATTTAAAATGTCAACTACAGGGTTTGAGATGTACACACATACCTTTTACTCTGCTTTTGGCATCTGTCTGTGTATTTTTCAGTTTGCCTAAAAACAACCAAATATAAAAATGGTCACATTAAAAAATCAGAATATAGGGCTTCCCCGGTGGCGCAGCGGTTGAGTGCTGGGTTGCAAAGCTGCCCGCAGCCTCTGCAGCACCAGTTCGATCCCCGGCTGCTCCCCGGCCACCGGAGGAGGGTCCCACATGGCGCGCAAACCTCTCCTGCTGCCCACTGCTCCCCTCAGCAGTGTACTTCGGTCCTTCTGCCTGCTCTGCTCCCCGCTCTGGCTCTGGTGAATTTCTCACCCTCCCGTGCTTCTGACTGTACCCAGTGCTTATATAAATAAATTAAATAAAAAAAAATCCACTGTAGTTAAAAAAAAAAAATCAGACTATACCACACATTATCAAATCAACTCCATTCATATTACCTTTCATTTTCTGTGGCAATTCACTTGTTTCCATTTCCTCTGAATCACTACTTTCAATATACTGAACAGCAGTTTTTCTTCTAAAATTAAGAAGATAATATAAACACTTGTAATAAATGCACTACCAATACTTTTGTCTTCCCTTTTTTTTAATTTCAAGAGAAATTTTTGTTTTGACAAATGAAAGTGTCATTTACTAGAAGCATTTTGCTTCCATACTGCATTAACTACACAAAATATAGTACCATTATTATTAAAATGTATTTGAAAAACTAAACTATTCTAATAATAATTTTTCAACACTAAATATTTGATAATTCAATTACATGAAATTAGAAAAGAAAATGACACCAAATATCAACTACATCTAATATAGTGTCTAACTGGCAAAAATTGTTTCACAGTGAAAAATGTCAAGTTTTGTGCATAGAGAGTATAATATAATGGTTAAGTGGCTAAGAATATTAAACTCTGAAGTCAGACTGTCTAGTTCTAAATCCCCACTTCCCTACTTATTATCGGCTAATAGTCCTCAGTTTTCTCATTTGGAAAACAAGAATAAAAATACAATCCACTTTTTAGGATGAAGTGCTGTTACTATATGCAAAATTCCCTTAGAACAGTATATATGTATTACCTATTGTATTGATTATAATTAGTTTTCCTTGTGTCCTCATTCTTATTTCTGTGTTCTTTGATATGATCTTCTCTACCTAATAGTGCCCTATTACTCAGGCTCATAGGTAGTTTAGAGTTGTTAACAGTCAAGTTCTTGAAGAGAAGGAACAATGAGTCCTCTTTTATGTTCAGTTCAGACTCAGTAGTAATGATAGAGAACAATCAGAACAATTAACAAAGCCCCAGTTTTGAGTTCTCTATTGGTAGAAGAGCTAACAGAGAGACTCATTTTGAGGTCAATCTATTAATATTGACGGTAAATATAATACAATAAAAGCCAATATTTAATTCAAAAAATAGGTAAAATTCAAAGATAATAGATTCAAGTTGAGATTTGAGGGACCCAATTCCCCCTTTACGGTTTACATATGTTAACATTAATACTCTAAGTAGCTTTATCATGTCTTATGGTAAAGGAAAAGTGAGAAAGAATTGAGATGAACAAAGAATGGTTTTCTAAAGTGATCCACTAAATAAATATCTCCTCAGATTCATTAAAAAAAAAAACCCTTTTGAAGTCTCAACTAAAACAAAAAAAACATGAGGTAGATCTTAGTTCTTAGGTGAAACAAATAGAAAAGACAAAAGTGATAGAAAGATCACTGATTACTAAAGATTACAAATTCACAGATTAGTATTACCCTTTTTCACTTTTAAAATGTGTCCAAAGTCACAGTGATATTGGCAGTTTCAAATCTAAGATTATATCTGAAAGAACTACATAATTGAGGCATAATAGTACAATCTCAAGAAAGAATTTAAACCAACATTATATACAATCAAACCATAAGAGCTTACCTTTTGGGGCGGAAGCTAGATAATTCTGACTTGGGACATTTATTCTTTTCCTTGATATCTGAAATACTGGGATCTCCACTACATCTAGAGCCTTCTATTTTAAAGAAAAGGACAAATAGAGTATAAATGAATTGTCCCCTAATATCCTTGGTTTTTCAATGCAATAATTCAACTTTCTTAATAACTCACTCCTCTTCCTTCATTGAATCAGCCAGCTACTATTTCCTAACCTACTATTTTTTTTAATGCCAAAAAGTATAAATTTTTGTACCCAGTCTTTTCCCCCTGTAGTCATTTCAACCAATAGTCACACTGAATTTCCTGCTGGACCAAGGCAGCTCAGGGTTGCTAGGGAAAAAATGAACAATGGGGAAACAAGCAATAATCTGACTTTACATTTTCAAATTTCAGCTGTTGCCTATGCCACTTAGCAACTCTTACACGTTACCATACAACTTCCTTATCCGCTCACTAGAATAATCTAAACTACACTGGATCTTTTGCCTAGATTTTGAATTCCTTATATTCCAAGATAATGACTGACCACAATTTAGAAGAAGGTATCACCTTTTATAAAAAATTCCCAATATTTGTACTTTTTAATTCTATCAATTACCTAGTTATTCTCAATCTCATTTCCTTTCCTTTTAATTCCAACTAATCATACCAATTCCCTCCTGTTCTTAATTATTCTCTTCATTGCACCAAAATCTCATCTGAATCCATGGTTTTTCTTAAAACAAACAAAAAAAAGCCCTTAATTCTGCCTCCCTTTCCAATTATTTTTCTATTTCTCTCTCCTATTTCAAACTTAGCTAAATAAGTAACAGCACACAGTTTTTATTTCCAATTCTTTATCTACTATTCTAAATGTCTAAAATATGTTCAAACCAATTTTCAGAAATTAAATTTTAATGGTCATTAAGGGCAAAATCCAGCTATATAACTGCTAAATCCAGAGATCCCTTTTCCTTCCTTCTGACTTCAAAATTTGACTCCAACCTATTCTGTTCGCCTTATATGCTGTTATCCATGCACATTACATTATAAATAAAGTAAGATTCCAGAATAACACTGATTTTTTTTTAAGTTGTTCTTCAAGGGATTTCTTCCACATCAACCAGCTCTTTCTCAGCTTCTCAACTGGTATCCGAATGCCCAATTTCATCATCACCTCCGTGATGAAATTTTTTTCCTACCAGGACTCATGAGATTCTTCAGAGAGACCCAAAATACTCATATAATACAAGGTGGGAGCTAGATTTAAATCACTGAGTTGGAAATATCTAAATCAAATATGGGGTCATGTTCAAAATTAAAGTTTACCTTTTATTAGTCCATCTGCCTTCTCACTGTTGTTTCTTTCAAGTTTCATAGACTCATCCTTAACACTACATTCCTGGATGAAAAGGCACACATTTCTTACATAGTACTGTTGTCAATTTTAAATGAATTCCAAAGCATCCTATATTACATAGTTCTATTTTACATAATAAAGACTAGATTGATACCATATACTGGAGCGATGGAGGGAGAGGAATTAAGAGGAAAAATACATAAATTGATCAAAATTTTTTTCACAGCTATCTCAAAAAAGAAAGCCAGTCTTTACCTCTCCAAAAGGAATGCAAAGTGTAAACCTCAATTATAAATGGTACACTAGCTACTGTGAGAAACATGTATGAGATGGAATTTATTTTAGAATTAGGACTTTTCACATTACAAACTTTCAAACCAAGAGTCTCTACTCAGTAAATAACAGATTATTAATGAAGGTACCATCATCATCCTACTCTCTGGAAATCCCAGGGTAGGTGGATACAGTAGCACTGACTCTATATAGAGTGCCACCTCTCTTTATCAGGGATTTTCTTGCCAACCCTGACTTTTTACTTTTCCCTACATGTAACCCCTCCACCTTTGTTTCAAATATTCAATTTATTATTTGACTTGTTTCTTTAGGCAGGAGTACAAATGAAATTGGACTTAATTACATTAATTCTTTAATTTAAAAAGATAAATAGGTGACAACATCATATCGTGAATCAAAATTTCAGAGTGGAGATCAAGGCTGGTGTGTAGGAATAAACGGTAATTTCTACTGAGAAATGAATAACAAAGAATATGTGATTCTAGTTTTAAAAAGAATTATAAGGGCCTCCCTGGTGGCGCAGCGGGTTGACCGCAGCACTGTGGAGCTGTCCTCATCCTCTGCAGCGCCAGTTCGATTCCAGCTGGCCAGGGAGATTCCCACATGGTAAGGCAGGCCTCTCCTGTCTCGCCCGCTGCTCTCCTCAGCAGTGTACTTTGGTCCTTCTGCCTGTTCTGCTCTATCTCTAGTGAATTCTCTCACCCTCCCACGCCCTCTGGTACTATTCCCCAGTGCTTGTATAAATGAATAATAAAAATCTTAAAAAAAAAAAAAAAAAAGGAATTTTAAGCATCTTGTAAGATCCCATTAAGTTTCAGTAAAAACTTGGTTGGAAAGGGCCTCCCCTGATGGTGCAGAGGTTGAGCACTGGGCTGCGAAGATGCCTGCAGCCTCTGCAGCGCCGGTTCAATCCCGGTTGCTGGGCAAGGGTCCCATATGGCGCGCAGACCTCTCCTGCCGCACCCGCTGCTCCCCTCAGCAGTGCATTTCGTCAGTCTGCCTGTTCTGTTCCCCGCTCGGGCTCTGGTAAATTCTCTCACCCTCCCGCACTTCTGACTGTACCCAGTGCTTGTATAAATAAATAAATCCTTTAAAAAAAAAAAAAAAAGTTGGTTGGAAAAAACACTTATCCTGTTCTACTAATCTGAGCTAAATTATGAATTACAAATACAAAAAATACAATATTTTTAGGGACATGTAAGTTATTGTAGATAATGAGGTTTTTAAACCATGAGTTCCAACAAACACTTGTTAAAAAAACTTTTCATCAAATAGTCTTCCCAATCTTCTTCAATAATTAGTACATAACCTAAATGTTTATGCACAAATGATAACTTTTACAATATTCTTTATATTAAATGGTTTTCCTCAGTAAGCTCTTCATAGAGTTCAAAAATAAACTTTCAACCACGTACAACCTATCAAATCATACTACACTCTAATGGAACTTAAATGAACAACATTCCACTTAAGTTTGAATAGCAGTCTTTCTGAAATGGTGGGATTTTCTGGTATAGTAAAATCTTCCCTGGAAATCACATTTTCAGCCTAAAGTTCAACTAATGCAGCAAGCTAAATAAAGCATTCTTATGCACAACACTTTAAATACATGACTAATCTTGGGAATAGAAAAGGAAAGTTTTACACATAATTGATAGTTTTTCAATTGATAATTGACACTAAAGCTATAAGTAGTACTAGCTCCATTAGAACAGGGTGTAAAGCACTGGACTATTTAGGGTAGTGAACTGAATCTCAGATTCTAATAATTAAATTCCCAATAAAAGGAGTTGCATTCTTTTCTCCTTTGCATTCTCAATAAGCAGTGGCAGAAAATTGATATGCAGCCTCTCTGAAAACTAAAAATCTACAATAGCAGTAGAGTCCAAAAAAGATACTTTGTACACACCTTCCACTTAGTTTTTTCCTACAATAAGTTCTATGGATTTTTAGCTGAGAATGAAAAGAATTTTTCAATTCTAGTAATAATTATTTTCCCTACTAAATGACTTAAATTCTTAGAGGCTAAATATTGTATGTATATATGTACATTTAATATAGATTAGGTATCAACAAAAGTCACCCATATTATCACTAAGACATAATTACTACTATAAACATTCTGGCACAGAGCGTAACTACAGTTATAAACACAACATCAAAACTTGTACTTGGCCTTCTTTTTAAAAACAATCAATTTGAATGTATTCTTCAGAAACAGGATTTTCTAGTTGCATGTTAAATTTCATAGCTATATCATATTGTAACTGTTAGCTTATGAGATGCTTCAAACTTCCTACCTTTACAATAACTCTGAGGGAAAACATTTTAGACTTATATCTTTAGGGAAAAAAAGCATTTCTGGTAACTTCTATACATAGCTTCTTTGAAATGGCATTACTGAGTCACATTTTAAAACTTCAAGGCTTCTAAGAAGCATTACCAAACTGCCCTCAAGAATGTGGTAAAAGAAACATGAGAGACACATCTCTATAAATACTATCATCAAATTTTTGGCAGTAACTTTTTAATGACAGAAAGACTTTAAAATAAACCAGAGACTTCAGAGAAAATACACTTATTAGCACTTTACCTTCTTTGGTTGATTCTTTTTAATTCTTTCAACAGGAAGAGGCTTGTCATCATGAAAGTTTGTAAGAATTACTGCAATAGCTGTAAGAGTTTTGCCCTTTAAAATGTTTTAGAAAACATAAATGGTGAGTTTTTTTAACTAGTTGACTAGAGAACATTCCAAAACAAAGTAATCAAATATTTTAAAATCAAGTAATAAAATATCAAATGGCACTCAAGGGCACAAAAGTGAACTATTACATTACATAATATAAGTAAACAAATAAATAAACAAACAGTATTTCACTGATTCAGGTAGAAAAAGCTTTCCTGTATTGCACTGCTAGAAATTATTACTCTACTAAAATGCTATAATAACCATCTTCATTTTAGTTAAGTTTATTTTAATGAATTATTCTAAGATTTTACATGTAACCCTAAACTAATAACTTTACCATGATAATGTAACCATTGGCTTGCTAATTTTAAGTTAGTATTCTAGTAGATATATGAGCTAATCATTTTATTAAGCTTATTTAAGGAAAACACCAATGCTTAAACACTATAATTTAACTTACCAATAAAACATAAAGGACATATTTCCTGTGTTTTTCTCATTGGAAAGATGTGAGTTTTCACTATTTTCCATTAATTAGCACTACAGAAATAAATCTTCAGCAATTTTAAAGTGTAACCACAGATGGTAGGGGATCTCCAGGATCCTTAAACCATATGTGCAGCCAAAATTATTTTCATAATACTATTAAGATTTAAGTCATGTTGCTTGCTATCTGTAGTAAAACCACAAAAAGCCCTGACAGGTAAAATTGGTGGTGCCTCAGCATGAAACAAAGCAGATGGCACTACTGGGATGTCATATTCTTACCTACTCTTAATACTACTCATAGAAAAAATTTTTTTCAAAGCCAGTTTCACTTTAAGAATGTTCTTGATACAGGTTTACTTTCAAATTAGTGTTTTTTTTTTGTGTCTTCTGGGCAGATTCCCACAAGTAGAATCACTGGGCATATGGTAGATTCGATTCTAGTATTTTGAGGAACCTCCACACAGCTTTCCATAGTGGTTGGACCACTTTGCATTCCCACCAGCAGGATGAGGGTTCCTTTTTCTCCACATCCTCACCAGCAATTGTTATTGCCAGTTTTTTTTTTAAATGGGCCATTCACCATTGTGAGGTGGTATCTCATTGTGGTTTTGATTTGCACTTCCCTGATTATAAGTAATACTGCACTCCTATGTTTATTTCAGCACTATATATAATAGCTAAGATATAAAAACAACCCAAATGCCCCAAAACAGAAGAATGGATCAATATGCGCTATCTACACAATGAAATACTACTCAGTGATCAAAAAAGAATAAATTCATGCCATCTGCAGCAACATGGATGTAGGTGGAACAGATTATGTTCAGTGAACTAAGTCAGAAGGAAAAAGAAAAATATCAGATGGTTTCTCTATAGGAGGATTATAAGGAAAGTGAATGAAGGGTCCATGTATCTGAGACATACAGAGGGGGAGGAGGAGAGCAAAGAGTCAAAACAGGGGCGAGAAGAGCTCAATGGACTACGGTGATGGTTCACAGGTGCCGTGGTGGGAAAAATATGGGGACTACACCTGAGAGGAGAAATCAAGTATTGCATAAAAATGAATAATGCAAAAAATAAAAATATTTTTAAAAACGAATATCCTTGATGAAGTAGTATACATCCCTTTTTTTAGTGTTCTGTATAACAAATGAGAAGTACATATAAAATACTTTAGTCGCACACCAAACCATGAAAGCCATCCTGAAAAAGTCCCTGTGAGACTGAATTGCAAGCTCAATTAACTGCTATATATCATCAAGCATCTACAATTTTTCTGGCATCACACTTCTACTTGAAATAATGATAACTGGTTATTCATGATTAACATTTTCTTGAAAAGCAAACAAACTGTAGTTATCATCAAATGCTAACAGCATTTGATATAATGATAAAATATGAGCTTTCGGTGAAAATTACAATGTCAGAAAACTTGTATCCAACACTGTAAGCTGAGCACTTCCCAACTATTACTGCTTTTCCATAAGTTCAATGGTAATATCAATGATAAATTATTGATATGGTATACTGAAATGCATCAAAATTTGAGTCTGCATAATTAAATGAACCAGTATTTTCCAAATGAGTAACATCTGACGTTATACAATCATGCATGGGTAAAGTATCCACTTAATGAGCCAAGTATACCAAAGAATTCTAATGGAAGGGTATAAAATGCTAACATACATGATTTTAAGTTTCACATTATAACTTTAATCATTTATTTTAAGATTTATATTTTTTATTTATACAACAGGTGGGGTACAGGCCAGAAGCATGAGAGGGTATGAGGATCACCAGAGACAGAGTGGGGGGCAGAACAGGCAGACAGACCAAAAGCACAGCTGAGGGGAGCAGCCGGCGCAACAGTAGAGGTCTGCTGCACTCTTTGGGAATCTCCCTGGCCAGCCAGGAATTGAGCCCACTCTGCAGAGGCTGCGGACAGCTTCACAGCGCTGTGCTCAACCTGCTGCACCACTGGGGAGGCCCTATAACTTCAATCTTTAATAACACTTATTTTCTCAAATCAAAGAATATCTACAAGTACATAAAAAGGCTATTAAAATACTCCCTTTCCAACTACGTATTTTGTGTAAGAACTAGTTTCCTTTATATAATTCAATTAACACACTACCTATCACAACAGACAGAATAAAAAATTAAATATGAGAATCAAGAATTAAAAGAATGTGCAAAACTGTAAAACAATCCCATCTTCTCATCAAAAGTGTTTGGTTTTAGATTACTTTTCATTTAAAAGTATGTTATACTGGGGCAGCCACATGCAGAAGTATGAAATTTAACTATCTCACACAACACAAAAATTACCTCCAAATGGATTTAAAAACTTGAATATAAGACCTAAACCCATAAAACAGAGAAGAAAACATAGGTGTGGGTAGCTCCTTGACATTTCTCCTGGTAATGATTTTCTTGGCTCTGACTCCAAAAGCAAAGGTAACAAAAGCAAATATAAACAACTGGTACTACATCAAACTAAAAAAAGCTTCTGCAGAGCAAAGGAAGTATCATCAACAAAATAAAATGGTAACCTACTGATAGGAGAAATATTTGCAAGTCATATAACCAATAAGGAGTTACTATCCAAAATATATAAGGAATTCATACTCAATAGCAAAGTATTTGTTTTAAAAATGTGTAAATGTGGGCCTCCCCTGGTGGTGCAGCAGTTGAGCACTGGGCTGTGAAGCTGCCCACAGTCTCTGCAGTGCAGGTTCGAACTTCGGCTGCCGGGCGAGAGTCCCACATGGCGCGCAGACCTCTCCTGCCGAGCCCAGCTGCTCCCCTCAGCAGTGTGTTTCATCACTTTGCCTGTTCTGTTCCCCTCTCTGGCTCTGGTGAATTCTCTCACCCTCCCACGCTTCTGACTGTACCCAGTGCTTGTATAAATAAATAAATAAATCTTTAAAAATAAAAATGCGTAAATGTGAATAAACATTTTCCAAAGACATCCAGTTGGGTTAACAAGATATTTGAAAAGATGTTCACCATCACTACTAAGCGAAATACAAATCAAACCACAATATGAAAATATTACTTCATACTAGTTAGAATGACTTATCAAAAAGAAATGTGTTGGCAACTATGTAGAAAAAAGGGAAACTGTGCACTCTTAGTGGGAATGTATATTGGTGCAATCACTATGGGAAGTAGAAGGAATGTTCCCCCCAAAATAAAAATTACAACTACATATAATGCAGTAATTCCAATTTCAAAGAAAACAAAGAAGTTAATTTGAAAAGATACATGAACTCCCATGTTCACTGTAGCATGCCAATATCCCAGATAGGAAAACAACCTATCTGTCTCAATGGATGAAAGGATAAAGAAGCTGTGTTATAGGGCCTCCCCGGTGGCGCAGCGGCTGAGCGCTGGGTTGCAAAGCTGCCCCGCAGCCTCTGCAGTGCCGGTTCGATCCCTGGCTGCTCCCCGGCCACCGGAGGAGGGTCCCACATGGCGCGGAGACCTCTCCTGCCTCCCGCTGCTCCCCTCAGCAGTGTGCTTCGGTCCTTCTGCCTGCTCTGCTCCCCGCTCTGGTGAATTTCTCACCCTCCCGCGCTTCTGACTGTACCCAGTGCTTGTATAAATAAATAAAAAATAATAAATCTTTAAAAAAAAGAAGCTGTGTTATACCCATATAATGGAATATTATTCTGTCACAAAAAAGAATGATTTTTTGCCATTCATGACAACATGGAAGGAACTTCAGGGTATTCTGCTCAGTTAAATAAGTCAGACAGAGAAAGACAAATCTATGCAATCTCACTTACATGTGGTATCTAAAAAAACAACAAAAAAACAAGCTCATAGATATACAGGTTGGTGGTGGCCAGAGACAGGGGGTAGGTAGTGGACTAAATGAATTAAGGTTCACACATCCAGTTATAAAATAAGCCACTGGTGATGTAAGATACAACATTATGACTACCAATAATACCATATTATTTATCTGAAAGTTGCTTGAAAAGTAAATTTTAGAAATGCTTACCACAAGAAAGGTTTTTTGGTAACCATACATGGGGATAGATGTTACCAGACTTACTATGGTGAACATTTTGTAATATAAACAAAAAATCAAATAATTAGGTCATACAACTCAACTAATATAATGCTGTGTATTAATCACACCTCAAATTTTAAATATATGCTATGTATATTAAAAAGTAAGGTGCTTATTATTTTTAAATTACTGATTATTTTTGTTTTAATGTCTAGTACTAAAAACACTGTATAATCAGGTATAACCAAAAAAAACTAAAGAATCCTCAATAATTTTTAAGAGTGTAAAGGGCTACTGAGATCAAAGGTATAAACTGCTATTGCAAGAAACCCTAAAAATGTATTTAATATGCTGCCTATCACAATATTTCTAATAAAACTTCAGGTAACATTACTGTCTTCCCTTTAAGAAAGACCATGAAAGATAAGCTACCCTGAATTACAAAAGAGAACTGAGAAACACTTTGTTTTATCAACCACTAATTCTTTTCATTGTACCTTAACCAAGCTTGAAAAAAAAAAAATCGCTTCTCAGCCTTTAAGGCTAAGATCAAGTGTTAAAAATAAAACAAACTAGTCCCAACCTGGTACCAACATATCCCCTATCTCTATCTACTTCAAAATTACTTCCTATAAAATCATAATCACAAAATAAAATATTAAACTCAAGAAAAAATAATTACCAAACCCATATCATCAGCAAGAATGCCTCCATGGACATTTTCTGGTCGATCCTTTTCAGAAAAATTTGTTATTGTGTTATAGTATAAGTCATTTCGCTGTTCCCAAAATGGTGGAAGTTCTTTACTGTTTTCCCGTGAAACCATCCAAGCTAGAGCTTGTTTTTGATGTGGAAGCAATGGTGTTTCAATAGCCTATAAGTAAAAGAAATGTCATAAAAAAAGAAATAACTATAAGCTCTTTTTCAACATTCAAATAACATGAAAAAGTTTTTTGTGATTAAATAATGTAAAGATTAACAACATTTTAAAATTAAAGTAGTTTTAAATAGAAAATTTGACTTAGTACCTCAGCTGGTTCCATTTCATGAGTTTTGTCATCTTCTTTTAAATCTTCAAACAACTTGTCAAATTCTGTCTTAAGCTACAACAAACAGCACAGGAAACACAAAACAAACCAATTAAAATAATAATTACACTTAACTCAGAGATTTTAAATAATTTTATTAACCAAATGTCAGACACAAAAAGGTACATAAATTCTTTGAGATACTACACTGCTCATTTAAGGTAAATGAGTGTTTTAAGTCTAGCTATGTTAGAGTAGAAAGAATAGAGAATGGAGAGTTGTTAAGTCCTAGGATTCAGTCATAAACCTATATGTAAGCTTGGGATGGACATTTAATCATAAGACTCTCTACCTTATTCCTGTAAAATAAAAAGAGATAAACTCAATTTAGACTATACTTAAAGCACCATCTGCCATTAAAATTCTGTGATTCTAGGCCTCTCCAGTGGCACAAGGTAGGTTAAGATGCAACCTATGAAGCTAACCGCAGCGATTGCAGCACGAGTTTGATCCCCAGCCAGCGAGCTACACACATGGCGCAGCATACCTCTCCTAATTCACGCTGCTCCCTTGCAGTGTATTTCAGTACATCTGCCTATTCTACTCCCCTCTCTGTCACTGGTGAATCCTCTTACCCCCCACACCTTTGGCCTGTACCCCAGTTCTTGTATGCATAAATGAATAAATCTAAAAATAATGAATAAAAAAATTCTGTGATTCTATTAGTTATATTCAAACTATTTCCATAGATCATACTATTACTGCAGTAAAGAACATCTCTGTGACAGAAATTATTAGAATGATTTCAGTATCATACTAATTTCATTTTTCCAAATGATCTAGTCCAATTATAACAACATGTTATAATTTTATGTCCCATAAAAGCAACACATTCATGTTATAATTATTTTGTTAAGTTAGCATATGAATACATAGCAATAGCCCAGAAGAGATCAGGCCAGATCAAAAAACATTAGGAGATATAACCTGGGCTTTGCCTACCATACTATAAGCTCAAGTTCTTCTGACAATAAGCTGGAAAATACAGCAACAATGATTAGAATTAATTAGAAGAACTAAAACAAAGATGTAGAGACTCTTCATTAATACCCCCCTTTTCCAAACTAACTCAGCACAGCAGTATCCCAGATTAAAAGTAGTGCATAAGTTTTTAGCTCTGCATTTACTTTACTAAACAGTAAGTTTCAAGCTTCAATTTTTTTAACAATAGTTGGACATTTAAAATATTCAAGTAACCTGATAACATACTAAAACATTCCATACATAATCATGTATCTTTTAACATCCTCATGGATGTGCACTACATGGATATAGTCTTCATCAATGCTTCCATCTTACAAAAGTGTTTGCAATATACATCCTATTTAGTCTACATGTTTCATTACTTAATTTATTTTAAGATCACTAATACCAGCTCACACATAATTACTTTATTCTTTAAGCACCAATATTCTACATTTAAAATTCACTTTGCAGCTCAAATAAAGGAGAAGTGTACCTGTTCAGCTGTCATCTGTACTGCAGCATGAACTGGCACGCTGTAGCTTGGTCCAGCTCTTCCAGAGCACCAATTACTTTCCAAACTGAATCCTAAAGCTATAAATTACAAATTGAACAAAATCATCAAATGAACAAAAATTACCTTTTACAAAGTAGTTTTTTAAAAATGTGTATAAGGTACATTAAAAATTACCTTAATCCTAGGTCACTGAAAAAGTACATTAAAATAATTCTACATTATTTGAACAAACTCATGCCAAACCAGTAATATTTTTTTACTCTTTTGGGAGAATTTTTTTTCGCTTATAACACATCAAAGTGAATGTTTAAAATCAGAAAATTTCTAATCATCATCACTGGGGGGAAAGGAAAGAAATTCAGAGTCTTCTTATATATGTGTTGTATGCACAAACCCATAATCACAAATATCTTATTAATCTATAAGCTATTCCAAAATAAAGAGGAAAAAAAATAGAGCTTTCCTTAAAAAAGGCTCTTTTAAAAAGTTGTAATTTGGAGTCTTCAAGCACAAATTAGGCCACCAAACTCGAAGTATTACTTCAAAGAATAAAGGTTTTACAATTTCTGCATCTTCCAATATCAAAATAATAGTAAGTTAAACCCTAAACTTACTTTTTGGTGCAGGACCCAATTTAAATCCATGTTTCTTCAACTGATCTAAAACTGCTTTCCTATTTTCTTCTTTCCCCCAAAAAGTCATATGCAGAGGCATGGTAAAAGCATTGTTTGCGCCAAAAGGAACTACCCTATTGTATTTAAGAAGGGGGAAAAAAATGGGAAAATTAGAAGGGTTACTTTTTACTCCAATTAAGTATCTAACTGTTAAGTATTCTAAGTGTCACATTCAAATTTTGCATGGAAATAAAACAGGAACATTTGGGCAGACTAGAAAGAAAAAGGAGAGGGAATAATATCAACAATAATCAAAAGACTGGAGAAAACAGAAAGCAGTGCCTAAATATATGTTACAACCAAGACTAAGATAGGTAAAATAAGACTGTAGATTTAAAGATGGCAGAACTTCACTAATAAGAACCAGTGAGAGTAGCAATAAATTCTGGGAGAAAGAGAAATGATTAGCAAGAACTATTTCTGATCCAGGATTTACTAAAAGTTTATTCTTAAAACTCGAAACCCTTGATGAACTAAAAAATAAGATAAAATGAGAATAAAATGCTGAGCATTTATCTTCCAAATGGTGCTTTCATATCCTAAATATTCCATACTTAAATTAAGATCACAAACATAAATTCCTGAAGCGAAAAGAAAACAGAAGAGGTAGTAGACTGGCAGTGTATGTGACAACTGAAGCAACAAAAGGTAATACAGTTCTACCACAAGGGCATAAATGCCCAGCATCACCAGATCTTTACTTGTCAAGACAAATTTTCATTAATTTTTACAATTAGGGGAGAAACTGATGTGTGTAAAATATAGAATATTCGGATATTGAAAATAAGTGAAAAAATTCTAAAACACTGTGCAGCCAAAGTAAAACTCACCTACACCTGATCACAGGCTATCAGATTACCACTTCTGATTTAAACACTTCCAAACTACTAGATAATGTGCATGAAAAGGCTTGGATAGTGTGGCGTTCCCAATATGAAACAAAATCTACTATCTACATGGCAATAATTCAATAGAAAAATGGGAGAATAGTTGTTTGACAACTAGAGTAGCAAAGGCAGATGAGAATTAAAACATTCACTGAACACCTAACTAAAGGTATGGCAAAAAAAACTGCCTGGGTAATTATATAGACTAACAAATTCAAAGAGCACCATAATTCACAATCTTTAAAATCAAACTCGAAAAATACATTACCCTTCAATTTGTGCCAATTTGTTGTCCATGATATAGGCCAAAGCAGCTGCGAGATCTTTCTTTAAATGGCCAACCTGATTTCCATTCACATTGTTAACTTTAATCGCATTCTTATCATAGGGGTTACTGGGCTCTCGTTGCAACGCAACCATTTCATTATTATTAACCTAATAAAAATAATGAAACAATATTATAAATAATAAACACACAATAGCTTTATTCATTATACTTTGTCTAGAATTTCCATTTGTTTTTAAATTCTTACTGATTAAAAGAAAAGATTTTCTTGGACTCATTTGTATACAAATATTAAAGAATTTATTTCAGAATTCTTTTTTAGTTATCAGATTCAAACTATCTAAAGTTTTCAGCATCACAATTTCTGAAAATAGGTAATCTTAATTAAGAGCTTATTATGCACATTGTCATAAGTATACAAAGTCCTTCTGGATGTTAGTATGTTCTTGGAAACTGATTTTAAGTAAAATGACATAAAATGAAAGCAGATCCATGAAAAAGTCTGTTAGTTCAATCAGGGATTATTTCTCACTGATACTATAATCAAATGACAATGACTAAAATGATATTCAAGGATCTAAGCATTACATAAATTGACCGGTAGCAGTAGGCATGTAAGTTCATTATGTCCATTTTATATATGAAAACACTTAAGCATAGAAGAGTTGAGAAACTAACTTGCCCAAGGTCACAAAGTAGTAAATAATAGAGGTACAATATGAATTTAGGCAGGCTAGTTCCTAAACCTGAATTCTCCAGACTCTTAAAGTGGATAATGGTATTAATTATAAACAGGATAGAACTGGAATAAAAAATATACATCGAGCGTTCAACTCATGCCACTCTCTGATTACATTTGATTAAAAACTATCTGAGAATGAATTGCAAATACAAGAGTAAGGACTTCCAAAAATTCTCTCCTCCATAAAAGCCATGAAAAAACTAATGAAAGTTGTTCAACTTTTTCAGTACTCTGCAAACAATGGATTGCAGAAACCAGGAAGTATTAATTCAAGAAAAAACAGGTGAATTAATAACCTAGTTCCATCACTGGCTTTCAGAGAGCTTGATGGAGCAGAATCTTTTAAACATTCAGTCCCAAAGAACTGTCATCATTTGGTCTATTATCATAGTTCCTATCACAGGGACAGCCCACCTGCAAGTTTGCATCTATCTGGCCTCTGAGCTCACCCAGTACAAAAAGTCTTTTCCCTTGGGTGGGTGTCAAAAATAATTTTACAGGTAATGGGTAATGATTGGGGCAAACAAATAATCAAAAGATTTAAGATGGAATAAGAGGAATTAAGATGTTCATATGTGGTTTCCAAGCTCCAATGTATTTCTAGAAATCTAGGTCATATGAAAGAATATGGAAGAATAGGGCTGGATGCATGCAAAGAAAAGTGCCTGTGCTCAGGGAAAGACCTGAGAAGGCCCTAAACTATCATTTATGGCTGAATGTGAGATTCTGAGTAAGCAGAAAGTGAAAGCTAAGAGAGCTGTCAACTGCTGGCTGAGTGCTCAAATACAATGCTGGGTAAAGACAGAGGAGATTTATTGGCTCCAATACAATCATTAGCTGACCTACTAAGCTAACCAAGCAGACATCAGTGGCTACACATAGGAAAAAAAAAAAATGTTTCACACAGTTAATTCAGAGAAGTTACTTAGAAAACATTACCAAAATCAGCAACAACAAACAATCCTGATGAGGTGGGAGAATTTAATTTCTAGAGCTGCTTCATTATTTAAAAATGTTCACTTTTTAACAAAAAAATGAGACATGCAAAGAAACTACAGTTCACACAAAGGAAGAAAGTACAAAGTGTGGTAGATGATCAAATAAGTAAGTTATTATTCTGTATGGCAGCGTTTAGAGAGAATTAATACTTTTTTTTTAGCATTTAAAATAAATGAGTACTCATTTTGAAAAATAAAAATATTAAGTGATGATTACTTTTAATTAGCCCACCATATTTTTATTACCTTACCAGTATCATAGAAATTATTCTAAAATCAACAAATGGTTACCGTTCTAGGATTAGTAACAACCATAATCTATTATTTTAAAAAGGCTTAAAATAATTTAGAAAACATTTTAAGTTTTTAAAAGCACAAATTAGAAAAAGGAAAGCTCAGAAATAGATATGAGAGAGACTATAACACACTGATATAATAATTGAGGTTTCAGGGCCTCCTGGTTGGCACAGGAGGGGGTTGAGCGCAGTGCTGTGAAGCTGTCCACAGCCTCTGTGGCGCAGGTTCAATTCCTGGTCAGCCAGATACCTGCATAGTGTGGCAGACCTCTCCTATCTCGCCCACTGCCCCCTCAGCAGTGTTTTCGGTCCATCTGCCTGCTCTGCTCCCCACTCTGTCTCTGGTGAATCCTTACACCCTCCTGCATTTCTGGCCTGTATCCCATATCCCAGTTCTTGTATAAAATAAATCAATCTTTAAAAAAAAAAAGAGGGCCTCCCCAGTGGCGCAGTGGTTGAGTGCTGAGTGCTGAGTGCTGAGCTGCGAAGCTGCCTGCAGCCTCTGCAGTGCCGGTTCCATCCCCGGCCACCGGTGAGGGTCCCACATGGCACACAGACCTCTCCTGCGTACCCGCTGCTCCCCTCAGCAGTGTACTTCGTCAGTCTGCCTGTTCTGCTCCCCGCTCTGGCGAATTCTCTCACCCTCCCGTGCTTCTGACTGTATAAATAAATAAAACTTAAAATAAAATAAAATGGATATACTTATTTTTTCCTTGAAACCTCAGTTGTTTTTTTTTTTTTTTTAAGATTTATTTATTCATTTATACACGCACTGGGAACAGTCAGAAGCATGGGAGGGTGAGAGAATTTACCAGTCAGAGGAGGGAGCAGAGCAGGCAGAAGGGCCAAAGTACACTGCTGAGGGGATCAGCGGGCGGCAGGAGAGGTCTGCGCGCCATGTGGGACCCTCCTCCAGTGGCCAGGGAGCAGCCAGGGATCAAACCGGCACTGCAGAGGCTGCAGGCACAGCCTGGCAACCCAGCGCTCAACCACTGCACCACCGGGGAGGCCCAGTATATCCATTTTAGAATTAAAGATTTAAGTAGAAAGAACACAAAAGCATGGCAAGGAAATAAATGAAACCCTGAAAAGTGAAAAAATATCATTAAAAAGGATTTCAGGGAAATAATACATACATATGGCATATACATACACAGAGGAGATCTAATAAATGAAGAGTCCCTGAAGAAGAAAAGCATGCTTTGGAGAAAAGCAAACATTTGAAACTATAATTAAATTTTGTGAAATGTAAGAAAATGAATTTATACAACAGTCATACCCTAATGAAACTTAGACATACTCTACTGAACATTCAAGATAAGAAAAATTATCTGTTGGCTATGCAGGCAAAAAAAAAAAAATTTCCAATTCATTTAATATGGGAGTGATACTGGCATCACAACATATTTGCATCAGAATTCTCACCAGCAACATTTTACAACAGTAGATATCATGGAGAGACAATATGTGTCAAGGACTCTCTAATCAGCCAAACTGCCCTTCTATTATAAACACAATTACAAACACAAAAACTCAAGAAACTGTTCCTTTCTAAGAAAAACACATTTCAAACAATCACAGAATGATCTCAAAGGTTCCAATATAAAGAAAACATGGAGAAAATGAAAGGTTATATAATTCCACATCATGGACTTTTTCCCACTCTCTTACAAAACACACTTCAGACAACCACAAAATGATTTGAGAAGCTTCAACTTAACAAAAATGTGGAAGAACTAACAAGTCCAGAACTTTCTTCAGAAAAACAAATGTAGTTTCTGCACCAAATCAATAACCAGAAACAAAGACAAAGAGAAGTATTTACAATATATATCCCCAAAGGTAATATAAAAACTTTGTCTTGATCATGATTTTTAAAAAGTTAACTTTAAAAGGACATTTTTAAATAATTGAAAAAACTATACATTAGTAGGGGATTATTAATTTTAAGCATGAAAATATTTAAGAAAAATGTCTGAATTTTGGGGAGTATACATCCTAAATTTTATGGATATTAAGTGATAGATGGAATTTTTGGTACAAAAAGACAAAAGAAAAAGTGATGAAGCAAAGTGCAAAAGCCTGAAATTCGGAATCTGGATTTTTGCTATACAAGCATTTATTGTATTATTCTAACTCATGCACATTTCAAGTTTTTCACAATTTTATTTTTTAAAAAGATTTATTTATTTATTTATACAAGCACTGGGTACAGTCAAAAGCACAGGAGGGTTAGAGAATTCACCATAGCCAGAGGGGAGAGCAGAGCAGGCAGACTGACGAAGTACACTGCCAGGGGGAGCAGCGGGCAGCAGGAGAGGTCTGCGCACCATGTGGGACCCTCACCCGGTGGGCCAGGGATCCAACCAGCGCTGCAGAGGCTGGGGGCAGCTTCACAATCCAGCGCTCAACTGCTGCACCACAGGGGAGGCCCTTTCCACAATTTTAAGACACCAAACTAGAAGTACATCACTCAGGTAACACAGAAACAAACTAGGCAACGATAATAAAAAGAACTGAGCAGAGAGTCATTACTTTTTCTCTCCCATACACAGAGAGGATATAGAAAGAGGAAGAAAAGTTGGGAGACAGTTTCATGACAGAGAGAAAAAGAGGAACCAAAAAAAAAAAAAAAAAAATTCCCATATCTAGTAGGAGCTGAACTCCCTAACTAAAATTACTGAAGTGTAGAAATGTGCTGAAGGACAAAAGAGGAAAAAGCAATGAATTTAAGTCACTTTGCAAATGAACAAATAGCTGGTCTGGGCAAATCACTTAACCTTCCCAAATTTCAGTTCTTCAATTACAGAAAGGGATAATAGGCATCCTATTTACTGCAGTCACTGTGGCAATCAAATGAAACTAAGCCAGAAAAAAATGCTTTTAATGTTTTAAGTAGGATATAAACATAAAGGTATATTAAAGTAATTTAGGTGGTTGCTATCTTTTGCCTTCATATATATCAATTACTTTCAGTAAAATAAATATTAACTGCATGTAGCACCTAATTCTTATTTTCTAGGCTAATACAAAAAATAAATCTCATTTTAACTTATCTAATGTTGCACTCACGACTCCTGTGTAATAGCGTAGTCCAACCACGTGACCTCTCAAAGTTCCAAATAAAACTGAATCTAGCTCTTCATCACTAGTTAGGAAGTCATCTGGAGGAATAACATCTTGGAATTCAAAACGGGGAAAGAAAGTTGGATATGAGAGGCGTGGAAAATTTCCATGGACTCCATATTGGACAGTCTGCAAGTACTTCCAAACAGGATCTCTATTTCAAAAAAAAAAAGAGGGCACAGGAAAAAAAAAAAAAAATACATTTATATACAAATGGGATCATGGGACACATACACTTGAATTTTTATGGCTCCATTAATTCACTAAATTTTACATTTCAAACACGTTGCATGTCACTGTATTCCCATTAAAAACAAAAAACAGTATTTAATGAAATATTTCTCAAATATCATACCACCTTTATAGACCAATTTTTTTCTCTCACTTTATTTCAACCAATAAATCCTATGTGAAAACTGCCATAAATATATATTAGTAGTTACGCTGGTTGAAATCGGATTGGAGTGAGTGGCAGTATCCAAGAACCCTACCTGTTCATTAATGCCTTTCACCCACGGGTATCAGAAATGAAACTGCACACCGAGTGTTTACAAACTGAAATGTACAGTGACGTCTGCAACCGTAAGTCAAGTTTTCAATAGAGATTGAGCTAAAACGCTTATAAATATAGAGATGTCATTATACATAAAAAGTTTGTATCTTCGCAAATGACAGGCCCAGTATCCATGCCTTTAATTCCCTCAGAACAAAAGCCCTACTAGCTTATTCAAGCCGTGCCAACAAGGAAAGCTGACCTGCAGCCTCCCACTCCGGCTGGCTAGCCGATAACCTCAAGTCTAGCGGGTAACTCAGGAAATCCGCGTATACACCAATACAATAAACAGTGAGGGACAGTCTTTGGGGTGCTTCCAGAAATTCTCACTCTCCTTAGAACTGATAGTCGTTATTTCCCCTGTGTTCTTAAAAGTCGCTCACACATCTTTTGGCTTCTTCGCAAATTACCTACTTGCACATCTGTACATGCACATAAATTGTGAGCTACTAGGGGAGAAGGGCTGTGTACCGGTCCTTTATCCGAGCACAATGCCGAATACCGAAGGGGCGTTCTGCTAGCGAAACACAAACAGGTCGAGATCCAGGCTAAGGAGTGGAGCTTGGGAGCCTCAGGCGCCCCCGACCGTGACAGAGATTTCCCCAGGCCCCAGGAGGACACTCTCTTGAGGAGCTCCCCTTCCCCAGCCAAGACTTTGCACTTATTTCTGCGGCAAATAAGGAGCCCACCAGCAGGACGAATACGAGCTGCACTGATTGCACTGGGGAGCGAGGTGGACGCGGGGAAGGTCAGGTTCGCCAGGGGAGGTCGCCAGGCCGTTACCCCTTGCGCCCCACCCCCTCCACCACCTTCACCTCTTGAACATCCAAGACATGGCGCTGAGAGGGGTGATGAGGCAAACGCTTAGGCTTCCCAAATCGTTCTCGAGACGCGCCGACACGCCTTCTTCCAGCCCCTGCAACAGGGGAGCGGAGGCCAGGTTCGGAGCGCCGGGCACAGGCGCCTCGCCGGAAGGTAAGACGCCGCGAGTCCAGTCAGACGTCGACGCGGTCTCCTTCGAGCAACAATCTGCGAGACCAGTGACGCTTTGCGACTGACAGTAGGAAGGCCCAATCGTGAAGCTAGGTCTAAGGAGACAAACCAATGACAACACGGAAGGGAGGGCAACTCCGCCCCGCGCTGCGATTCAAAGACCTGGGGGGGGGGGGCGGCTGCAGGGGCGGTTCCATCCGGGTTCTTCCCCGCCCCCTAGGTGGGCGCGCGGGAAAGCCACGCGGCCCCACGAGCGGGCTTAGGACTTGCGGTGTCCCCCTGTTCTTAAATTTTTTCCCCTTAACTCCCCTGCCTCAAACGGAGGGAGGCATCGCTCTTTTCCACATTTCACCTCAAGTCCTAAGCCATTTTTTCAGGCCTTAACTGATAGTACTTGTAATTTTCTCCTTGTCTACCATGACCTAAATCGGGTCTTCCAATAAACAAACTGCGATTTACGAGTCCTGGAGATACTTCACTTCATTCCTGTGGTGAACGCAGGGTAGTAGCCTTATTAGTGAGTCCGTGAAATACTGGGGAGTCTGCAAGAGTTTAGGTGGAATTCAGATTTATGGAGTCCTCCTCCAACTCTCTTTTCCATTAAGGAAAATTTTCCTGTCTTGGAAAAGGAAAGCTGGAAGATGCAACCGTGCGCATCTTCCAGGCACCTAACAAGGCAACTGTTGGCGATGCTGGGGGGAGGCAGGGGAAGTCTGCTGTCTCTGAGGCCTGTAGCTGCCCGGGTGAAGTGGAGGAAGAAACTTGTTTTTCTCAGGAACTCTAGAAGACACATGGAGGGCTTTCCGGAATCTAAAGAGCCTCAGAATTCAGTTTGGGGTGGGTTAGGCGGTGAATGTTTGCAGCCGAGGGGCTGGCATGGCGGGCACTGTGCTTTGGGAGCCCATTCAGCTCGCCTTTGACCTGATGCAGCAACCACCCGGGTAAGAAGCTGGTGGTGATCCAGGTCAAGAAAATTGTTTGATCAAAAAGGAAACGTACTTGTGAAAGTGATCAATATTGACCTTTGTCCTTAAGAGTGCGCCATTTTATACTTCCATCAGCAGAGTATGAGAGGTGGTCAATAAAACAGTTTTTCAAGATAACTTCATTTACTTATGGTCTCTAAACATGAACCAGAAGTGAAATGAGAAATCAAATCTGCAGCAACGTATCACTTCATTTCTCTAAGCGGAAGGAAGATGAAGACAGTGGCATTTCAAATTATTTGTTTACTCTTTATTCTGAGGTAAATGGTAATTTTGTTCAATTTTTGTTGTGCCAGATTCAATTAATTATTGGAAAATGTCAGAAACTGCCTGGATTTAAATGATTTGTATGCAAAATTAATGAAGCCATGCTCAATCAGACTGAAAGATAAAATTCCAAATATGAGAAAAACAGTGAACTTGACTCAACAGTTAAGACCCATGAATAACAACTGTCCCATAGTTAAAGAATGTAGGATAAATAAATTAAAAATTTGTCATTTAAAATCAACACGTTTATCCATCTTGTCATTGTTTTACATTTCAGATCTATCGAACTGAAACGCTTTTGTTCAGTTTTTTTAAAACTCAAGTACAATTTTTACCAGTTTGATTAAAACATACAACAGTTACAAATAAAGAACTGTCACACTAGATAATGCCTCCTTGAAAAATATTTGTAACGAAAGACTGGGAACTGCAGTCTTTTTGTATGTAAGACTGATGGAGGAGGAGGAGAGTGGCACAAAGGGAATGGTGAGGAAGATAAGGCCAGTTTAGAAATGTATGGTCTCTTGGAGAGTTTGTAAGAGAAATTCACTGAATATTTTAAACAGGAGAATGTGAATCTGAACTAGGCTTTAAAAAATTCACTCTGGCAATGTTAGCAGGCAAACTGAGGGGTACCATGGGACCCCCAGACTTCCATGCTCTAAAAAGACTCTGCCATCTGCCACATAAAGACAAAGCACACTCTCACTGTGAAAGAACTTTAATAGGATTAGTGTGCATAGTGAGAGAAGAATATTTCAAATAAATCTCCAAAGTTATCCATTCCCCTTGTGGGTAAATGCCCAGCCAAACAGGGTTGTCCCAAAGCAGTGCTACTGAGGCCCAAAAGGTTGCTACAAGTTTAAGGCACCTTTAATGGACAACCACAGAAAGGGGATGAAAGGGACCTGCAAGCCTGGGACAAAAGGAGCAAAATCAAAGTACAAATCAAGATGTCATGTCAGCTGCCGTTATCAGTCTCCCCACATGTCTCCCTCCTATGTGTGTCTTCTTACTAGCACTACATATCTTGCCTTCACATGTCTTCTCCAACTAGCCCCAAGTCCCTTGTGCAAGTCCAAAGTGGAGAAGCAAGTGAGCCCTTCTTCTCCTCTTGAGTCTCACCTCTGGTCTTCTACAGCTTTAACTGGCCACTCAGCAATACCCCTCACAGGTGGGGCAGGGAACCTGTCCTCCCCCTTTTGTGGAAATTCCACTTATTGCAACTCTGTGGAAAACTAATTATAGAAAAAGAATGAAAGCAGAAACTCATTGTTTAATAATTGTTTGTTATTGTATCCTTGTAAGCGATGATGGTGGCTTGGAATGGAAGGGTGATGAAGCTGAGAACAAACAAGATTTGCACATACGTTTGGCTATGGGTGCTGAGGGAAGAGAAGGAATAAAAATTTCCTCCATCCACCCACCTTCCAGTCATGAACAGTCTTTCTCATCCTCCCCACTTTACGCAAATTAATCATGTTACTACTTGATGCTGTGAGCATGAAATCAAAGAATGTGATTCTTTATGCTCTGTTCCCTGTCTCTTGTTCCCCTCACTTCCCAAACCACCCTGTCTACAAATGGCCTTCATTAGCTTCTTGGAATAACGTGAAGATTTTCACATGAGGTCATTCTTACATCCAACAAAATTAAGAATCTCTCAATCCTTGGTAGCTTCTAATAACTAGTTCATAATCAAGGTTTCACAATTGTCTCAAAAGATGTTCTTTCATGTTTATTGAAATAGAATCTGGAAGTCCTTGGTAAAGACAGCAACTTTAAGAGTCTGCTTTTCCAAGTGTCTAGCTTTAATATAATAACCTCTAAGTTTATATCATAACTAAAAGAATTTGGAAGAATATATGATGCTGTAAGGGGCTTGTTTGCTTTGTTTACCCAAAAGGAGAGAGAGACAAAGTTCAATGGAGAAAGAAAATTTTCAGGAATGACATAGGATTCACAGAGTAAATCTCTATGTGCAATGCCATCACCCTAAGTGCCACAAAGGAGGGATGACAAACAGTCTGGTAATGTTTCTGGAAATCCTATAAGAAAAGGAAATAATGACTTTGCCTTTTAGAGGGAAACTTCAAGATTCTGGAGACCTTTGAAAAAGCCTCAGAGATCATATGCCAAGGAGTAAAGGAGTAAGGGTTAGTAAGATGACTGTCAGGGGCCCAAGGGCAGCCTTTCAAAATCCTATATACCCCATTGAGTTTCCAGCACTTTGAAGGCTGGAAGCTTTCAATACTCAGTCATTGTTCTGGCAGGCAGAAGCAGGAGGCTGCTGTCCAAAGATGGCAGTGGGACAAGTTATATCCACAGTAGGTGTCTGCGAGAAGATTAATAGAGTCCAGGAATAAATCCCTTTAAGGGTAAAAAAAAGGGAACTGAATTTACAAACTTAATTTAATTGACTTTAAATCTTAAAATGATTGAACTACTTGGGAGTAGCTATGTTCAGTTACCTACTATTAGGTAAAGTGAAGTTTTATGATAAATTAAGTTTAATAAAGAAATATAAAGTTTTGTCTTTGCAAACAGAGTTAGTGATTATAATTAGTACAGGCCATACATTCATATACACACACCTCAATTAATTTATACCTAGATATTTATAGCAGATACCTCTTGCTGGTTGAATTATGGAATTTCCATTTTCTTTGTGTTCATATTCATGTAAAACTTTCTCTATTTTTGAACTGTATTGCTATAAAAATAATAGAAATATATGTAGTAAGGAAATTACTAAGTTTTTCAACTTTTATTTTTAACTAATTTTAGATTTATAGAAAAAATATAAAATCAGTATAAAAGTTTCCTCATATCTTACTGCATTTATTTTAACAACATATACAATTACACTACAATGATCAAAGGCAGAAATTAACATTAGTATAATGCTATTTCTTTACCAATTTAAACAAGTCAAAGAAAAGATAGAGGAAATGATAGGAAATAGGGCCACCCTGGTTGTGCAGGCGGTTGAGCGCAGCGCTGTCTACAGCCTCTGCAGCACAGATTAGATCCCCACCAGCAGGGGAGCCCTCTCCTGTCTCACTGGCTGCTTCCTTCAACAGTGTATTTCGGTTTAGTCTGCCTGTTTCTGTTCCCTGCTCTGCCTCTGGTGAATCCTCTCACCCTCCCACACATCTGGCCTGTACCCCAGTTCTTGTATGCATGAATAAATAAATCTTTAAAAAACAAAAAGAAAATAATTTTTTGTGACTTAGTTATTTACATTTTCTTAAGATTTAATCAGCAACCTTACAAATTTGTGGGGCAGACTCCTGGATACAAACACAGATATAGAGCAAAAGAAGTAATATGAAATGAATGCCAAGTAAAATTCTTCTAATAATATGAGTATCAAGTGCCTGCCATGAGGTAAGGACTCAATAAAGGCTCCTATTATCATTACTATTATTGCTATATTATCGAATGAATTATTGTCAAATGAGTCTTCTAGAACTTAACAAGAAATATATTTGATTGAGGCTGATTTCCTGATGCTCATCAACAGGGTTACTCCTAAATATCAGAATAACAGATTCCACAGGCCAGTCATTTTCCCAGGTACCTGTCCTTGAAACAAGCTTCAATTGTTTCAAGAACCGGGAGACACTAATTCCAGCTCTCACTGAGAAACCCCTGGTGTTCCAGATCACACAATTCTTTCCCAGGAGATAACTGTTTCCTCCTCCTTTAGACCTTGGCTTGCTAAAGAGCTCCTACATGGCCAAAGACCAGAGTTGCAGATGCATCAGGTCTGCTTAAGAGCTGTCCTTTTTATTTTAATGAATACTGAAAGGATTAGTGAATATTTTTCTGCTTCCTTTATACTAGAAAATTAAAAGATCAAAACTTTTAAAAGATCAAAACTTCAACTCTAAAATGCACCATTGATACAATCAAAAACATTGTTTTTTTTTAAATTGAGAAACTGTTAGTAAACCAGTCACTGGTCATCACCACAATTCATCAACCATATATGTGCTATCCTAAAATAAGGTTTACTTTTAGCTTTAAATAGTCCTTTAGTTAAAAAAAAAAATTCTCAAATTTGAAAAAAAAGACATTTAAATAGATTGTTAGAGGAATTTAATCTCCTGATTTAATAGAATTAGAAATTCTAAGAGACTCAAATTTATCAACAGATAAAATTTGAGTCAGACTATATTATCATCCTGCTTGAACTGCTTATATTTACAGATGAAATTTTCATTTCTCAAATATTTTAAGGTAGAGTGTTGGGTTAAAGACAAATAGACTGGCTATACCCCTAGATGAACATTTAAGCTTTTTTTTTTTTTTTTTTTTTTTTTGCATAGAAGAACTGGGGTATAGGCCAGAGTTGCGGGGCGGGAAGGGGGTGAGAGAATTCACCAAAGACAGAGTGGGGGGGTTGGGGGGAAGAAGAAGTAGATCTATTAAAATACACAGAAAAGGGGAGCAGTGGACAGGACAGGAGAGGTCTGCTGTGCCATACATGAATTAGCTTCCTGGCCAGGGATGGAACTCAGTCCTTACTAGTGATAGTGCTGAGACAACCCCTAGGCCACCAGGAAGGCTCCCATTTAAGCATTGATGAGATAAATTAGTATACTAAATATCTACATAGTTAACAGTACACATTCAGGAAATTCAATGTATTGGGAACATCAATAGTTGGCTACCTTATAACTTTGTGTAAAAGATAAATTTAAAAGGCAAAGACACATTTTTACCCATAAAATTAACAGATTTTCTAAAAAGGTTAAGAAACACACTACTCTGATGTTCTAAGAATGACTCTAAGATAATTCTGCTAAGAGAGAAATCATTATAATCTTGTTTAAAGATTGCTATCTATTTGAAAATTTGAATTTAAAAAAAGAAATTGCAATAACTGGTATATGTATTTATTTTTTTTCTTTTTTACTGTATATAAGAAATAAAGTTCTTAACCTGTCCCCCAAAACTATTGTATTATTGAAAGTTTGTCTAAAACCTAATTAGTTTATGCAGGCTTTTAAATCAAGACCTCTAGTTAGTTTTAAGGAATTTGACATATTATAATTTTGAGTAAAATTAATTTGTAAAAACATTGTTAAACCTATACATTTTACTCTAGGGGGATATGTATAATTTTTTAACACCAAAAATAGGTCAATAAGTAAGACAACCTTTGCCAGGGGTTCCTGGTCTCAGCCTGGGAATTACAGAGGTTTATGTGTGAAACACTATATGTACACATAAAGCAAAAAGGAATAGTGTACGGCTAGTAAGTAAGTATAAATGATAAGTCGCATACAGCCTTGTAAGTATGCAAAAGGAAATAATGCAAGCCTTGCATGGATTTACAAAGCAAGAAGATACACAAAAAGAAATACAAATCAATAACTAAACTGCAAGAAGAGTAACAAAATGAAAAAAAAAAAGAGTAACAAAATGAGACAAGAGATTTAAAAAAATATGGTTTTCTGGGAACTAGAGAAAAGTTGTTCAGAAATGCCTTATGGACTAGTATCTGAAGGGAACGGGGAATGATGAGTGGATTCCAATACATTTATTACACAAAGGGTCTTCAAAAAGATGAGAAAAAGGCATCAAATCACAGAAAAGAAGCCCCCTTAAAAGATGATAGAGTATTTATTTTGGGTAAAAGGATATCTAAAGAAAGATTATATAAAATAGAGAAATGTGAAGCTCATCTAAACAAGCCAGAAAGAATGCAAGTCTATATTTCTCAACAGCAATTCAATATAGAATCTAAGGTGGCCCACCAAAAAAAAAAAAAAAAGCTGTTTTCCTAAACACTAAGACTTGACAAGCTTTTTATTGAGGTTTATTAATTAAGGGGCTATTTTGTTGTCCATCACCCACCTCAGGAGTCTCTTGACAATCAATGCCATATTTACCAAGAATCTTTTTATGGATATTATCTCTGCCTAAAACAAACAAAAATTAAAATAATACAAAAACTAACAAAATTCAAAGCAAGCTAAGAGAGAGCATCACAAGAAGCTTTACAAGAAGCTTTAACCCCTCACAATGGACTTATGCTCCAATGTATTTCCTTTGCTAAGTTCCCCCCAATATTTTTTTTAATTAATAAATTTTATTTTTATATTCCCCATACAATTGCAATCCCCCATTCTGACCCCAATCCCTCCCCTCCCGCCACCCACCCCCCAAAAAGTGTCTCTGGTTCATAGTTTTTTGTTGATTTTGATTTTAACTTTCTTATAGTTATTCATTTTCCTGGTCCCTTATTTAAGTTTTCTAGATTCCTGCTATGAGTGAGACCATCCGGTATTTTTCTTTTTCTTTTTGGCTTATTTCACTGAGCATGATCCCTTCCAGCGCCATCCATGTTGCTGCAAATTGCATGAGTTTATCTTTTTTGATTGCTGAGTAATATTCTATTGTGTATATGTACCACATCTTCTTGATCCAGTCATCTATTTTTGGGCATTTGGACTGTTTCCAAAGCTTAGCTATTGTAAATAGTGCTGCTATAAACATAGGGGTGCAGGTGTTCTTTGGAATTGATGTTTCTGTGTCCTTTGGGTAAATACCTAGGAGTGGAATTGCTGGATCCTGTGGAAGCTCTATGTTTAGTAGGTCCAGAAATCTCCACACAGCTCTCCATAGTGGTTGGACCAGTTTGCACTCCCACCAACAGTGCAGAAGAGTTCCTTTTTCTCCACAACCTCGCCAACATTTGTTGTTGCTAGTTTTTTTAGTATGTGCCATTCTCACTGGTGTAAGATGGTATCTCATGGTAGTTTTGATTTGCATTTCCCTGATTGCAAGTGATGTTGAACATTTTTTCATATGCCTGTTGGCCATCCGCATTTCCTCTTCAGAGAAGTTTCTTTTTAGCTCTTCTGCCCATTTTTTGACTGGATTATTTTCTTTGTTGTTGTTGAGTCTCATCAGCTCTTTGCAGATTTTTGTGATCAGTCCTTTATCATTAGCGTTGGGTGCAAAAATGTTCTCCCAGTCAGTGGGGTTTCTCTTTGTTTTTGTTATTGTCTCTTTTGCTGTGCAGAAGCTCTTTAATTTGATGTAGTCCCAGCTGTTTATCTTTGCCTTCACTATCACTGCTTTGGGTGATGTATCTGTAAAGATGTCTTTGATGTGCAAATCACGTAGTGTTTTGCCTATATTTCCTTCTATGTATTTTATGGTTTCAGGTCTTATGTCTAGTTCTTTAATCCATTTTGAGTTGATTTTTGTGTATGGTGTGAGGTAGTGGTCAAGCTTCATTCTTTTGCATGTAGCAACCCAGTTTTCCCAGCACCATTTATTGAACAAACTTTCTTTGCTCCAATGCATAGTCTTTGCTCCTTTGTCAAAGATTAGTTGACCATAAATCTGTGGGTTTATTTCTGGATTTTCTATTCGATTCCATTGGTCTGTATGTCTGTTCTTGTTCCAGTACCATGCAGTTTTGATGATTATGGCTTTGTAGTATAGTTTGAAGTCTGGGAGTGTGATGCCTCCATTCCCTTCTTTTTTTTTCAGGAGAGCTTTGGCTATTCGGGGTTTTTTGTGATTCCATATGAATTTCATCAATAATTGTTCTATTTCTTTGAAGAGACATTGAAATTTTGATTGGAATAGCATTGAATCTGTAGATTGCTTTTGGTAGGATGGCCATTTTAATAATGTTTATTCTCCCAATCCATGAGCAGAGGATGTTTTTCCATTTCTTTGTATCTTCTTCTATTTCTTTTAACAGTGTTTTGTAGTTTTCTTTTTATAGGTCCTTTACCTCTTTTTTTAGATTTATTCCAAAATATTTGATTTTTTTTTGTTTCAATAATAAAAGGGATACTTTTTTTGATTTCTTCTTCTTCAGATTTATTGTTTGTGTATAGGAAGGCTACTGACTTTTGCGTGTTGATTTTGTATCCTGCCACTTTACTGAACTGATTGATGAGTTGAATTAGTTTTTCTGTGGAGTTTTTGAAGTTCCCCCCAATATGAAAGACTAAACGAAGTGTAAAAGTCCACACAAATCTAAGATTTCTGCTATAATACTACTACATAACTAGATGTTATCTTTCTACTTATTTGTGAAATATTCTCATCCCAGAGAGCCAGGGAAGCATTACAAATAATGCTGCTTTATATTTCTATCCTTGAGTTGGATGTCCCAAAACAAACACAGCGAAAATTACATATTTTTCTTCATCACTGTTGTGCAACCATCCTAGGCTAGGCAGGTTCACTGTTGATTCAGGCAGAGAAAAAGAGAAATTTGGAGTCTTCTGTATCTCTATCATGTCTTTATGCTGAATCAAGGGACTGGATTCACAGGCATTCCTGCAGTCAGGGTGGTAGACAAGCAGCAATTGAGCCCCCCTAGTCCCTGTACATCTCCCCTTTATCCCTCCACTTCTCAACCTAGGTGTCTGTAATCATAAGTGTGCATGCCCCTGCTCACACTCCCAAGAGCCTTCTGCAATAATACATTATCCTGTGTAGGTAATGAAACCTAGGATGAAAGCAAAACCGCAGGTGGCAGGTGTAGAGGCTAGCAGCAGGGAGGCAAAAAGAGTCTGAGTACCTGATGTTCTTTATAAACACTAAGAATTAATTATCCCAAAGTCCTACAATCCAAATCCTTATTTCCTGATTCCCAGACTAGTGTGATGTTCTCCCCTCATACAACTTAATCTAACAATTGAAAATATACACAAAAAGATAAAAGTGACAAAAAATCAAAAGTAAAAAAAAAAATACCAAAAAAAAATCTAAAATTGGTGTCATATTAACAGACTAAACTTAGCTAAGACAAAATTTAATTTTTTCACTAAAGTTATAGGCATTTCTGAACATACTTGAACATATTTATAAAAGTAGGGTAAACATCTTATATGGGAGCAGAAAGCTATCAATAAAATCAAAATTCCATGTCATCAAAAATAATGTCTTCGGCCTCCCCCGTGGCGCAGCAGTTTGAGTGCGGTGCTGTGAAGCTGTCCACGGCCTCTGCGGCGCCGGTTTGATTCCCAGCTGGCCAGGGAGAAACCCACATGGCGTGGGGGATCTCTCCTGCCCCACCCGCTGCTCCCCTCAGCAGTGTCTTCGGTTTTCAGCAGAACAGGCATGTTCTGCTCCCCACTCTGTCTCTGGTGAAGTCTCTCACCCTCCCGCACCTGACTGTACCCCAGTTCTTGTATAAATAAATAAATCTTTTAAAAAATTTTCAAAAAAGAATAATGTCTTATGAAAGTGTTCTTAGACTGAATCATAATTTTCAAGTAGATACATTTTGCTTTTCTCCTCATATTTGCTTCAAAGGTGCAGGGATATTAGCAGCAGTCTGTTGTAACACACTACACACTCTCGTAGAATTATGTAAGCTTTTTGTGCTGCATATTGATGTCTAGCACCTGCTACTAATACCTTCATTTTGTCAAATATTTATCAATGAGAACACCTTTTTCATTATAATTCATTTCCTAGTTTCAAGACATCCTCTTTGATAACTTGCTTTAGTTCCCCGACATATAATCATCACCTTTTTTTTTGGGTAGGATACAGCAGGAATTTCTAGGAACATTATCAACACCAGTTTGAATTTCTTCCTCATAAGAGCAATTCACAGTCCTGACTTACCAGAGACACACAATTGACCTCAAAAGATGATTTCTATTTATCCACCAAGTATCTGTTAAAACTCTTCAAGGTCACAAGTATAGCTGGAAAAAGCAAAGCCTGGTCTAGGGGTCCCAGTGGGGAGAATGGGGCCCCCAATAACTTCCCAGGAAAAAAATCACTATGTACTTTAAGTAAATATATAAACTTCCAATATTTTTATACTTTTAACTCAGTAGTCTAATTTTGAGAAATACTCCTAATAAAATACTTTGAAATAGAAGAAAATACTTTATGTATATACTCACTGCTACAATATTTGTAATGCTGAAAAATTAGAAATTAGGTATTACGGTACAGGTTTCTGTAATAATGTAAGCAAGATATTTATCTTATGTAATGATCCAGAAAAATCCAGTCTGATAAGGTGGCTTGACAATAAAAAGTCAAAGATTCTTTCAACTTTTTTGGTCTACTTTCCCTAAAATGTCATTCTCATCTCATGGCTGATATTGAGTATCTGCCACTTCCATATTCTAACTCTCAGCAAGGGGAAAAATTAGTCCAAGACAAATAACATGATCTTAAACAAACAACCCAGAAGTTTTACACATCAAGTATGTTCACATTCCATTCAACAAGTTTAATCAGACTATGGTGGAGGACTATGGGTGCTTTGGTGGTAGGAGAGCTACAATGACCACACCTAAGGGGAGAAATCCTATATTGCCAAAATACTAATAAAGATGTAAAACAATGTTACTTCATTATAATGAAAAAATAAAGCTTACTCAATGTGGCCACACTTGCATTAAGAGAGATTGGGAAATGTCTCTAATTTAATAGTAGCATGCCTAATATAAGTTTTATTACTGTGGAAGAAGTAGAGAACAGATGTGGGGTTACAACTATTGATCTACTACAAATCCCACTCTTTAGTAACATAAATTATGACAAGTATACAGGATGAAACCCTATTTAATTATTTAAAACAATGGTTTTGTGAAGTTTGTTATGGTAAAATGTTTACATTACTGAGTTAAGGTAGCAAAAAAAGTGCAAATTTAGAAAATCAGGATTAATTTAAAGTGTGTGTATATGTGTGTGCACGTGTGCATAACAAAGACTAGGAAGAAGCCTCCCACCAGGTGGCCCTGTGGCCTCAGGGTTAAGTCTCACCACTAAGGCCTGAGTTATGATCCCTGGTCAGGGAGCTAACCCACATATGGCACAGCAAACTTCTGTTGTTTCACCTGCTGCTCCTCTTAGCAGTGTAATTCAGTAAATCCACCTGTTCTGCTCCCCACTCTGCCTTTGGTGAATCCTCTCACGCTCTACCCCTATGGCCTATACCCCAGCTCTTCTATGCAAAAATAAATAAAAAAGTAAAAACAACAACAACAAAGACTAGGAGGAAATACTTCCAAAGACTCACAGTGGTTGCCTGTGGATGGTGAAAATATGTAAACTTGACATTTTTCGCTTGTGGATTTTTTTTTTTTTTAAGTTTTGCAATTTTTTTTTTCTTGTATAGAGGCATGTTTTATTTATTTATTTATTTGTTTGTTCATTTGTTTTGTCTATACATGCACTGCGTACAGTCAGAAGCGCGGGAGTGTGAGAGAATTCACCAGAGCCAGAGCAGGGAGCAGAGCAGGCAGAAGGACCGAAGTACACTGCTGAGGGGAGCAGCGGGCGGCAGGAGAGGTCTGCGCACCATGTGGGACCCTCCTCCAGTGGCCGGGGAACAGCCGGGAATCGAACCGGCGCTGCAGAGGCTGCGGGCAGCTTCGTAACCCAGCGCTCAACCGCTGCGCCACCGGGGAGGCCCTCGCTTGTGGATTTTTAAAAAGCATCTTTACAAGTAAAAAGGTAGAAGTAGAAGCTAGATATGAAACCATGCAACTGAAGGGTACCCAGACACCCCCAAAACTGTTAAGTGAAACAACCTATTTTGCTCACCCTGAAAGGGCCTGGCTATCTTTGCAAACAAAGGAAAAGAAAGCATACTTTTAAGTGCCGGGGACCAGCCTCCAGCAAAATGTCGTGTCAGGGTTCCTGAAAGGATGAGACGGGGTCGGCGACTACGAATGATCTGAAACTTAGGGGCTGAGGGGAAGGGGATGAGGTAGAATGAGGAGACACTGACACTTGGTGAGGTGCTAGTATCTTCTGCCCGAAAGGCTCAGCAGATTCTTTATTTATACGTTTTTTGCAAGCATTGAGATTACATTATCAAGTTCATAGAAACAAAGCAGAAACAATTAGCGCATCTCTTTTTTGTGCTCTCAGCAAGAAGGCAATAAAAAACTAAGTCTTACACTAAAATTCATTGTTTCAGCTAAACAATAACCTAACACAATTGATAGTCACCAGAACATTCCCATCAGCTAAAGCTTAAGCAAAGAAAGAACTTTTCTTATTCTCATGGCCTTCACACCAGGGGCCGGCTGCTACTCAGCTATCAGAACTTTCTCTACCTAGAAACTTCTTAACTCAAATAGTTTCATTTAAAAACTTTCCCAAGAAACTACAAGGGAAGGCAAAAAAGAACTTACAATAATAGTTGTATTGTAATGCTTGTCAGGCATGTTTAATAAACCATCTCCCATTGTCAAGTGGGCCAAATTGTTTAATAATTAGTTTTTAAGAGATAATTTTCTGTGCCGTTTATTTACTGTATATTGATGTATATATAATGTAGTGCCTGATGTGCCTTTTGGGAAATTTTTCTCCTTTTATGACCAAGAACAAAAAGTGAAGGGATGTTAGATCTTCAGCCCCACGGTGTGAGGCACAAGGAATCTTCGGCCCCACGGTGTGAGGCCCTTTAACTTCGGCCCCACGGTGTGTGAGGCCCTTTGAGCTTCGCTGCTTGCCAGTAGTTTATCTGGCTGGGGCTCCAAGGCCTCCTGCAGCACTTAAGATTTTTTTATTTTTTTTTTAAGATTTATTTATTATTGCATACCAGAACTGGGGTACAGGCCAGACATGTGGGGGATAAGAGGATTCACCAGAGTTAGGGTGGGGAACAGAACAGGCAGACTGACCGAAATACACTGCTGAGGGGAGCAGCGGGTAAAACAAGAGAGTTCTGTTGCACCATATGGGTAGATCCCTGGCCGGCCAGGGATAGAACTTGTGCTGAAGAGGCTGTGGATAGCTTCATAGTGCTGTGCTTAACCCCTTCTGCCACCAGGGAGACCCCTTAAGATCTTTAATTGGTATGAAAATTCAAAGGATATAATGAGAGAGAAGAAAGGGTTTCGAATAATAGATGTCTGATCAAACGCCAAAAACTACCCAATCCCTCGTGGGCAAATGACAAGTCAAACTGGCTTGGTCCAGAGCCGGGTGGCTGAGGCCCCAAAACACCAGAATTAAGTCCAAGGCACATAATGGCAGGAACTGTAGGAAAAGAGGTTAGGCAGGTCCCAGGGAGCTGGGACGGAAGGAAAGACCAAATTACAAAATGTATCATATAGTCCATCATGAAATCAAGATAATGGCTGCCAAAATGCCAAAGCTACTAGGACCAAAGACAAAAAGCAGCCTTCTCCATATGGCTCTTATCTGCATGTCTCTTTTGCACAGTGTCCTTCCCTCCTTCTTCATTCCACTTTGATTTATATATATCCATCTTGCTCCTTCCTCCTCCCCAGCTGTATCCCATTCAAGGAGTCCAGTTCATGACATGTTGCAAATTATAATCCAAGGCAGCCCATGGGGGTGGGAAAACTGGTGCCTGTTCACTGCATTGCAATGATTCTGTCTTTCACAGAGATGCATTCCTAAAAAGAAAACAGTTATAATGCAGAAGGGTTGTCATATAAAATATGAATTTTCAGACATGAAAATGCTTGAGAAATTTAATGCTTAATAAAGCAAATTTAATTATTGTACAAATACAATAAATCAAAAGAAATATAATTCATCAACTGAGGTCTGAATATCTAGAATAGTGCCAGCCAACAGAACTTTCTAAAATTATGGACATATTCTATATCTATGCTCTTAGTAGGGTAGCCACAAACTTTATGTGGCTATTGAACAACTGAAATGTGACTAATGCAACTGAGAAATTTAAAGTTTTTTTTATTTAACTTAATTAAAGTTTAGATAAATTAACTATGCATAACTAATGGTTACCATGTTGGACAGTACAGATGCAGAATATACAACTTGCAACAGCTTAAAAAGCCACAAACTCATGTGATTTGTCACTTTTTTCATTATTTTAGTATTTTTTTAGTACATCCAGTAAAAACAAGTTCTACTGTAACATCAGTTCAGTTGTTCAGTGATCTTTAAGAGGGGTGGAGGAGGAAACAATCTACTCTAACTTCATCATCAACGGTACATATTTCTTTAACATAAACCACCCTCACCATAATAAAGTTTCCCTACCTCAGCACCACTGACATTGTGAAAGACAGGCATTTGTGGAGCCATTTTGAAAATAGAGCCAGGAAGCCATTACAGAGAAATTGCATTTCCTGCCTCATTTGAGCTAGGTGAAAAATCTTTGAACTGAGGGCCTTCCTGGTGGCACAGGGGTTAAAGTCTCAGCTTATCAAGCTATTGCCCGTCACTGAGGCCAGGGAGCTAACCCACATGGCACAGCAGACCTCTTTTGTCTTACCCTTTGCTCCCCTCAGCTGTATATTTCAGTAGATTTGCCTCTCCTGCTCCCCACTCTGCCTGGTGAATCTTCTCACCCCCATACACTTCTGGCCCATACCTCAGTTCTATGGATCAATAAATAAAAATAAATCTTTAAAAAATAAATAAATCTTTATAATATAAATTATATCATATTGCCACCACCCCTGCTTTCCACTCATCCACCGCCACACTTAAAACACTACAATAAATGATCTTTACCTTAGATTGCAATCCAAATTTGTACAATGTTGGGTCAGCAACAATGTACAGGAGTCATGGAGCAGGATGTAGGATGCAGGATGCTGCTTAAAGAACAAGATCCTGGCCTTTTTATTGACAGATCAAAGAGAAAAGAGTGGGTCAAACTGAAATATGATTATGTTATTTAGGGCTTTAGGGAGGGCAATTCCAATGATCAGGTATATCATACTCCTGATTCCATCCTTATTAACAAGGCTTTCCACAAATCAGTATCTGGGATGATACTGATCATCAGTCAGTCCCCTTCCCCCTCTCCTCTCTTTCCCCTTGCATCCCATCCCTTGTCATACCTTGTGATGTATACCTATTGCCCCAGGGTGATCAATGGTCCTGCTCTTGTTAACTTGAAAGGAGCCTTGTAGGGTCTGGTATGCTACATTTATCAGACTCACAGTATGCAGCACATTATCTAGGCCTGTGTATCTTTACTTCTTAGGCGATAACATGAAAAAGAAGTTTAATAATAACATATATGTGTCTTGTATATATGGGAAAGACCCTGTATGATTTCAGATGCCATCTTAAATAGTTTAGCCAAGACAGGGAGGTTGGGGAAGAAGGGAAGGCAAAGTAAAGGAGTTTACCAAGAAAGGAACAACTCTATCTTTTAAAATCTTATTTCATATCACACTTCCCTGGGTTTCCCATGTTCCCAGCAACTCAGCAACTCTGACCCTTTTTTTTTTTTTTTGGTTTTATAAGCAGGTACCACCAAGCTTGTTTAGGTCTCTAGGTTTCTAAAATTCCTATTTCCTGTGTGGATCCTCAGAAGTTTCTAAGCCTGGCTCCTTCTCATACTTCATATCTCAATTCAGAAGTCACTCTCTCAATAAGACTTCCTTGATTTTCTGATGTAATTTAATAATCCTTTGGTTTTTCTCTACCCCAGGACATCAGCAAACTTTTCTTTTAAAGGACCAGATAGTAAATATGTTCAGCTTTGACTACATAATTCTACTGTAGTAATAGGAAATCAACCATAGACAATATTTTCATGAATGGGAGTGGTTCTGTTCCAATAAAACTTTATTTACAAAAAAGACTACAGGTCATAGTTTGCCTACTCCTCTATCACATTATCCTGTTTCATCATCTTCATCGAAATCACAGCTACCTAGAACTACTTAGTTTGTTTTCTTGGTTGTTGTCTGTCTCTTTCCCCCAGATAAGCTTCACCACTCAAAGTATCATATAATATTAAGTCTAGGTGCCCAGTAAACATTTGTTGAATGAATAAATTACGTAAATCACCTTTCTTTGCAATTTAAAATTTATAAAAATAATCATTTAACAATCAAATTCTCATCTTTTTCTATTTTATCATAAAATGTTTTCTCATAGATTCTTACATTTTTAGAGTTGAAAGCACAGAGATCACTAATAAGAGCCATCAATACTTCATAGAAACTTACTGAAACTGTTTTTAGATGGTTCAGAAAATTTATCCAAATTATTATCGTTTTCAATCAGATCTTTTGGTATAATTTTATACATAATACATCTATGCCTTTGTTTTTAAGGAAAATATACAAATAATGACAAACCTTAACA
Organism: Talpa europaea; assembly: GCF_964194135.1. Lineage (NCBI taxonomy): Eukaryota > Metazoa > Chordata > Mammalia > Eulipotyphla > Talpidae > Talpa > Talpa europaea. Next base: position 60,047,789 of record NC_140070.1, read on the forward strand.
AAACTATAGTATTTCTAAAAGAGAGCAAGGGAGGCCTCCCTCACCAGAGAACATTTGAGATAAACCACATCCTCTTCTTATTCCATTGCCAGTTAATCTCCCAACTCCTTTCTTTGTCCGCCTGCCATTTTTTAGAATTTATACATTAGATTAGAATTAGTGCATTTCTTGCATAGATGACTATAATCAGCTTTCTACTTATTTTTGCAGATTTTATGGTGACTGGTAGTGTTACAGGGCAGGGTGAGGAGCTCCCCAGAACCCCCAAACCTGCCTGCTGTAAGTAGGTTCTGCCATCCACTACATCAAGACAAAACATATTCTAGTGTGTAAGACCTTCAGTGGCAAGGAACTTCAATATAATTAGTGTGCAATAGAGAAGGGAAAGTATATAGTTCGAAATCAAGCACTCGAAGTTACCCATTCACTCATGGGTAAATGCCCAACCAAATAGGGTTGGCCCAATGAGGCCCCTTAGCCTGCTACAAGTCTAAGGTACCTTCTGATGGGAACCCATAGGAAAGGAGCAGAAGGGACAAAGGAGCAAAATCAAGATAAATGCTGCCATTGTTAACCTCCCATGGGTCTCTCACTCACATGTTTCAGTCAGTCCAGGACCAAGAAGCAAGCACACCTTGTTCAGTGTCTCTCTTCTGTTCGGTGTACCTCCTCCAGGTCTCCTTGCTCTCCATCCTTCTTCCTTTTACAGTCTCCTCTCCAGCTTTCCTCCTCTCTGCTCATCTCTACCCTCCCTTGGATGGGGCAGGGAACCTGGAACCTCCCCTTTCCTGGAGACCACCCTATTATAATTACTAGTGCTTTTAATTATCTCAGGCACATTTGAAGTCCTCCTTAGAGTGTTGGAATTAAACTGCTTATTTAATACTGAAACTTGAATAGAAGATCACTGTGTAATTAGCAAGTTTTCAGACTTTAGTTTCACATTGTTACAGTTAAAGGAAGTTGTGAGGTAGCTTTTGGAATTTAGATCAAAAATTCATTTGTCTCCCAAATGAAAATTTATGGCTCTTAAAATAGGCATTAAATACTACGGTAGTTGGTAGTTTTATTTTCTGAAGATGGAGTCAGAAAAAACTGAGAATACAAGTTAAAGGAAGAACTAACAAGATATGAACCCTACAGTTGGCCTATTCAAAAAATATTAAGTCAAAGACACAATGGAGAATTAATGTGGTCCTTCTAGGAGTTATCAAGATTAGGGAGTCCTCTTCTCTCCAGGCAAGACCAACTTTAATTTCCCTCTCAGGCCTATTTATTTTGTTGTGTTAGCTAATAAAACATTGAATACTGTTTGTGCTCAATTTTTAATTTAGTTATTTCTAAAATATTTGTTTACCTCCCATGTGACAGAGGCTTCTAATGGACACTGGTGATATAAACATGACAAACAGCTGACACAATATAGGATTTTTGTGTAGATCACAGTACTCTTGTGAATCAGACTGATTTAATTCCCACCTGCTTATCACAGTAAGACTGTGTTACCCTACTGGTCAGTCACTGAGAAAAGACACTTTAGAAGAATCAATCTTATGGGGGTTTCAGAGCTCCCTCTCCCTCCAGTGCCCAGTATAGTTTCTATCTGTCCTTTCCCTGATTGCCTGATACTTGTAAAGAGGCAGCATGGGCCTATCTGATTAGGTCTGAGAAATTACTTCAGCAACAAAGAACTTCCCTATTTGGGAAGATTTTCTTTCCAGGTGTGGGATTCCCTCAGGAATCTACTACCTCATAAAAATTCCCGGGTAAAACCAACCCTGGCCTCCCTGGTGGCACAGCGGGGTTGAGCACAGTGCTGTGCAGCTGTCCGCAGCCTCTGCAGCAAGAGTTCAATTCCAGGCCGGCCAGGGAGATTCCCACATGGCCGGGCTGCTCTCTCCTGTTGCGCTCGCTACTCCCCTCAGTAGTGTATTTAAGTCAATCTGCCTGTTCTGTTCCCTGCTCTGTCTCTGGTGAATCCTCTCACCCTCCCGTGCCTCTGGCTTGTACCCCAGCTCTTGTATAAAAATAAATAACTCGTTTAAAAATTTTTAAAAATAACACCAACCCTCGATCTATACTAGCCCTTTCTCCAAGTCAAGAGGCCAAGATTTGCCCTATAAAAGACTCCCTTCACTGACCTCACACCTGGGAGTCAGCCCAGAAAAAGCTGTTACTGGAAATTTAGGGTGTCTTCTGAGCCATAAGTCTCCTCTGCTCAACCAGAGGTATCCTCTGTACTCTTCTCTACTTTTGATTAGAATAAAACAATAAAGCTTAGTTTACACTTCTCTCTCCCTGTGGGCACACTAGTTCCCTTTTATCTTCCCTTTGCCAGTGGCATGTGCCACAAGTCCTGTGGAACTTCTCCTCAGTCTGGCCAACAAGATCTTCTTAATATCTTGCCGCTCGGAGAGCCCCAGAATAAAACAACCTTTTGGTTTCCTTGCTGCTTCCCAGTCTGCTGTTCAACACAAATATATATGCTGATGATTCTGTGGTTAGACGGTGGCTGTGTCCATTTCTCCACCATGATCTCCATCTATATGCTTAAATTAACACAAGTGCCTGATAGTTCCCCTCCCTCCAATCCCATATTTGCATTTCTAAAACCTTCCAGGTTTTATTTTAATGTTTCTATTTCTCTTTAAACTATCATGCTGAGCTTTTCTCTTCTAAGGAACCATCTTCTATCTTCAGGAATCATCATCCATGGCTAGACACACTACACACTAGAACTCCTAGGACCTAAGGCTCATGCTTAACATGTTACATTCTCATTACAAGGTCTCAACTCTAGAGACTAAATGAAGTGAGGTTAAATAACTTGCTCAAGAGCATGCAGTGAAGGGCCTCCCTTGTGGCGCAGGCGGTTTAGCGCAGTGTTGTGAAGCTGTATGCAGCCTCTGCAGTACCAGTTCGATCCCTGCCGGCCTCAGAGCAACCCATATGGCGAGCGGACCTCTCCTGTCTTGCCGGCTGCTCCCCTCAGCAGTGTGCTTCGTCAGTCTGCCTGTTCTGTTCCCCACTGTGTCTCTGGTGGATCCTCTCACCCTCCCGCACGTCTGTTCTGTACCCTGGCTCTTGTATTAATAAATCTTAAAAAAAAAAAAAAAAAAGAGCATGCAGTGAAAAGGAACAGATCCTATGACAAATAAGGTAAAGGTAAGGAGTTCAGATCCCAGGGTAGGGACCTAGTTTTATCCTTCCCAGTATAACACAGGTATGTTTGTGTGAAAAGCTTCTGCTCATCAGGGCACTACAAACTGTCCAAATTTGAACATGTTGTATAAATGGGTAGAAATATCCTTCAGTTTACTTTTGGAATGACATAATTTGTAAATACGAACATCACTGCATACCCTATAAATACGAATTCACAAGCATACCCATAACCATTCTTTTTCTAATTTATCTCCTAAATATATCTCACTGTGCCTATGCTAGCGAGGCCACAACCATTTCTTCCATGAAATCCTAACTCCAACTTTAACTCCTTCAATCTACCCTCCACAATGGAGCCGGATTTTTCTAAATCAGAGCCAGTGGCCTCTGGCTGGAGCTCTAATGTCCCCATACTGCTCTAGACATAACATCCATGTTGCTCAATCCTGTTTTGGGTGGCCCTTCACCCCGTCCGCATTGCCCTTCCCCTTACCTTCACCATTTCCCTCATCAAAAGGTGAAGTCCTACGATTAATTACACTGTTTTCCGGACCTATGGCTGATAGGGAATCTTGTCCTGCCTGTATCCCTCGCCGGGCATCTGCCTATAGGTCCTTCAGCTTTCAGCTCGAACCTGTGTTAAGTAGAGGAAACCTTCACCACCCCGGGTTTCAGACTAAAGCTGCAGTTAAATCGCAAGCTCTTCTACCGCATTACTGCAGTCGCGCCAGCCAGCACTCAGGCTGAACCAATCTAAACTTCCTTGGGGCAGGCGCCTGCTTTGCAGGAGACCAAATTCCAGACCGCCATAAGCGCACAGGGCTGGGCATGCGCAGACAGTGCTCACAAACTTTTTCCCAGAATCCTTTGAGAAGGCATTGGCCTCACAGAGGGCCGTGTTTCCGGAAAACCCGCAGAGCTGCTTACATGGTTTGGAAGATTTGCTTTCATTTGGAGTGCAGAAGACGAAATTAACCTCAAGCTTTCCCTCTGCCTCAGAAACCAAGATAATCCCCGTCTTCCAAGGGATGGTGTGTGCAAAAGGTGAGTTTGATTAATCACAGATTCAGATCATGGTGCTGTTAGAAGTTTGGAGAAGAAGAGACTTGGGAGTGAATGGGAGGGAGGCAGGGTAGGCGCAGGAGAGGTAGCTGCTCATTGTTCTCAGTTTCAGCCACCAAGGAAGACATCGTGACACTTCTTCCTTGCTCCTGGTCTCCAGTCCTCAAATTCCATTCTGTTTCCGCTTCTGGAAAGCAACTTACCAGTGTAGGTGCAAGGATCCACCCCAGGCCCTAAACCTTTGGCCTTTACCCACCAGCTCAGATGTCTTAGTTTCTTCCTTCAGACCCAGAAATCTACCTTTTTCTTGCACTCTGGCATCTTTCATTGTTAACTCATATTGAGGTTACACCTCTGGTGTCCCAGGATTGGGGGACCTACAGTTTAGTCAGGGGCTTTCAGAACCCTGCTTGGCGAGAACAATTCTGTAATTGCACCTCAGTTTTCCCATTTATATGAATACTTTTGCAGCCATCCCAGGCCACGTAGGCATATTGTCAATTCTCGCAGACATAAAGGAATTTGGGGCCTTTGATGGATCTTTGCAGTCCTTTAATGCTGAGACAGGGGACTACTAGCCCCTCTACACAGGAAGGACAGAAACACTGAAAGACTTCAACACTGGCAGGCAACTCTACTGCCCAGCCCCCTTTACACAAACACTCCCATAGCCACATAACCCATACATTGTTGCAAATGCAAGGCCCAGCTGTTGTTTGTTAGCTATCCCAATGGTGAAAAACAGGGTTTCAAGGTATGGGCTGTCTGTTCTGTGGAAGGGGAAAAATAGCCTGATTTTAACTCATTTTCCTTACACTAGACCATTTCAACACATCCTTTCTCTTGGTCCTGAATTCATGGTATAAGGAAAATGAGTAAATCATGTTATTTTTCGCTTTCTACACAAGAGACAGCCCATACTTTGAAATACCGTTGGGTTGGGACATTTAGCAAACAGTAGCTGGGCCTTGCGTTTATAACAATGTATCGGTTGTGTGGCTATGGACACTTAGTGTAGAGGGCTAGGCAGTGGAGTTGTTATTCTCCTCTCAGTGTTGCCTGCCTGCCTGTGTATACAATTTGGCCCCATCTCAGCATTATAGGACTGCAGAATACACCAAAGTCTCTAAATTCTCTTTTAGTCTGTGAGAGCTGACAATGAACCTGTAACAGATGGCTGAATCCAAAGACTGTTACAGGTGGTGCCCCCTGGAGGGGTTGCTGGTGAGGATAAATAGCCCCAGGAAAAATGATAACAAAGTATTGGGGGGAAGGGGGAGACTCTGATAAGAAATATAAGGGACTTCAAGAAGCAGCCCCCAGAATTAAGAGTTTGGGATTTCACATTCTGGATTTTAGTATTTTTGGCTCTTCAGTGACTCCGGGGCCAGCAATTTCTGTCCTTATTGCTCCTACCTTCCAGAGGGCTGTTATGGGCCTCTGGGGAACATGGGGAGGCTTCCAGAAGCCAACCTCAGAGAGAGAGTGTTCAGAGGCTTTGCAGGTAGCCAAGCACCCAGCTTGGCTGCTGTTATATCCTGGAAGGAAAAAGCTGGGCCAAGTGCCCAGCTTTGCTGCTGTTATATCCTGGAGGAAAAAGGGGAAGACCCAGTGCCGGGTGCCTCGGTGAGCTGCGTGAGTGTGGCCGTTTGTTGGGTCTTTCAGCTGCTTCAGCTGCTGTTTTGAGAGTCTGTTGTCTGGTGCTGTGCTGGGGCATCCTGGAATATCTGTGAGCATCTCCCGTTGTGTTTTCTGTTATCTTCGTGACTTGGGTCCTGGCCTGTTATGTGGCTGCCAAGTGCTTCAGGTCCACAGTAGTGGGAAGATGCCATCTTGGGAACACTTGCTTCAGGTGAGGTAAAGGACCATTTGTTGTCTCAGTAACTCTCTTTTCCCTGGTTTGTTATGTAAATCCCACTGTTGTTGTTCTCTGAACCTGAGCAGTCTTTGAAATTGTGTTCGTGGGTGAAAAACTCAGACAGTAACTGATAAACTATTTGGGCAGTGTCCCTGGCCAGTCTGGCCTGTGATGATTGCACAACATTTAGCCAGTACTGTTCACTGGGCCTTTTTCTCATCATTTGTAAAATGGATGGAGACACTTCTTAATCAGAAGAATGGGTCCAAACCTCTTGACCCAGTGGGTCAGACTTCCCTAATGAGCACATCAACCTTTGCCTTCCACACAGAGAGGAAATCAAAAACATTTAGTGTAAGGAAAATGAATTAAGCTATTTTTTGCCTTCCACACAACAGACATACCTTCAAATGTTGTTTTCCACCCTTCAAACAACAGCTGGGCCTTCCATTTGCAACAATGTATCATTTCTATGGCTATGGGCACTTCACAGTGTACAGGGGCTAGAAGTTAAGATGCTGTCTGCATCTCTCAGTGTTAGTCTCTCAGTCTCTCTGCCTGCCTGTTATATACTGTTCCCTGTTACAGAAATAAAGGCCTGAAAATCCAGAGAGTGCCATAATTCTCTCTTTGTCTGTGAGAACTGACAGTGAACTCACCTTGCCTGAGATGGTTGCACAACAGCGAGGCATAGGGGAGATGTCACCAACTTCTCTCCAGATACTCATGATTCAGGTCAGTTATGTGACTATTTGGCAGATACAGGAATCAAGGTCATGCTTAAGAGCTAGAAATGGAACCTAGCAGCTATTGATGTACACTGGCGGTGGTTACAGGGGGAAGTTGTGAAATGACGCTCTGTGGGGGAGGATGTAAATGAGAGGAAGGGGAAGTTGGAGGACTGGTAAAGTTTCAGTTCCACGTCTATCAGTGATTCTTGTATGATCTGGGACCCCAGTTTCTTTTTCTACATAATGTGGGAGGAAGTGGGGGGTAGCAAGAGTGGTTATTGACAACTTTTCCCTGTGTTGAAAACATTCCTCCACCAAGAAAATTAGATTATTTTAGGTTCTCATTACACCACTAGAGGTCACTATTGACTATTGGTCTAATGAATGTTTTAGTCATTTTACAACTTAAGGGCAGCAATTAAATGGTTTTATACACATTTTTTAGAAAAAAGAAAGCAACTTCCCGGTAAAAACTTGGATGTATTCAGCACCCTAAACTCTTAAGGAAAAGGAATCTTGTAAGACAGTGGTTCACAGTTTTGTAGCATATTAGAATTTTTTATAAAGTAATGATGTCTTCTCCCTGCTTCCAGGCTTTCTAATGTTCCTGGTAAGGGATAAAATATGGGCACTTTAAAAAGCTCCCTAGTGGTTCTAATGTGCAACAAAATATGGGAACCAAAGTTTTTAAACCCTCTTCTCAGTTTTAAGAAAGTACTGTGGGACTTCCCTGGTGGCACAGGGGTTAAAGACAACACTATAAAGCTGTCGCCAGCCACTGCAACATGAGTTCGATCCCTGGCCAGGAAGCTAACCCACATGGCACAACAGACTGCTCCTGTCTCTCCCGCTGGTCACTCAGCAATGCATTTCAGTAGATCTGCCTGTTCTGCTCCCCACTCTGTCTCTGGTGACTCCCCTCACCCCCTATAGTGCAACCATCCCATACCAGGTAGGTTCATTACTGGTTCTAGTAGTTGTGTTGGTGTCTTCATGCTCTCCACTGTTTGTCCCACTCCGTGACACTCTGCCACTCCCTGCCACACACCTCCGTCCACTCCACTGCACTCCTCCATCCTCCGCACCACACCACGCTGCGTGTGCCACACCACACTGCTTGGCTGAGTGTGCATGCATGGTAGGAGGGCAGCTAAGCTTGAAGCTTCCCCTTCCCCACTTACCCCACAATCCACCTCCTCAGGGTTTCCGCCATACAGTCTATATATACGAGTACATACAAGTTTCCTTTAACAAACATAAACACTGCAGCCATGGCCCACAAAAAGCAAACTGTGTACATCACAATATAACTAAGTTCAGTTCTCCTAGGGGTGGAAAAATAAAGAAGTCACTGGCATCAGCAATGGGCAATCCCTCCCATCTGGCACTATGCACGCCAATTTTGTGTCTGAAGATAATATTGTAGCTGGCATCAGTCGCCTTCCAGGTCTTGAGTACCACACTCACTTTGCCAGTGAAGAGACATCAGAGGGCTCTACATGTAGCAAGAGTGGAGAACTCATAACAGGCCAGAGAGTCATCACAAATGTCCCCTTTAGAATTGCCTTCTGATCTGCCAACCCAGGGTGGGTAACAAGCACCCATGGTGGCCACTGTGTACTCACCCATGGTGTTATTTGTAAATTGGCCTCCATGTCACGACCCCAAGGGGCTATCAGAGCCACCCAGCGCTTGGGGGAGCCTTCACAGTCCAGGGCCATTCCCAGTCCACAGTCTGCCCTGGGTCTACTTCAGTTGGGGCTGGCAATAAAATGTTGGCCTGCTGTCCAAATCCAGGCTTTAACAAAATATCTGAAGTTTGTATCTGCAATTGAATGGGAGCAACGGCACAATGCAGCAACGCCTTCACTGGAGCCAGGTCGCCTTTCCTGCACTTCTCATTTAGTGTTCGTAGCACGTCCCACAGATGTCGGCTCCACCTGGCCAGCGTCAAAGTGGGGGCAGTAGCTCTCAGCCCTTATTTTAGCAATCGGTTATAATGTTCTATGATCCCTGCAGCTTTGGGATTACAGGAAGTGTGAAACTTCCATTCAACACCCATGTCCTTGGCCCACTGCTGCACCCAAGCTCTGTAAAATGAGGCCCTTGGTCGCTCTCCACTACCAATGGATGTCCATATGCAGCACATAGGTGTGCCAGTGCTGCCAAAACTACCTTTTGGTCAGCATGTGGAGCAGGGTAAGCTGCCAACAACCCGGTAGCAGTGTCCACACAGGTGACTGCATACTGTTGTCTGTCGGAGCGAGGTAGTGGTCCAATGATGTAAATCTGCCAGTGTGTCAGGGTTACCTGCCCCCGCAACACCTGGCCTGTGGATGCAAAAGGCTTCCGGGGGTAAATCCTGGAACATATTACACATTGTTCACAAACAGTCTGAACCTCCTCTAAAGTTACAGGTAGACCCTTGAAATTTTTCTAGATTTGCATAGAGCAGAGTACATTCTGCTCCTGTGTCTACCAAGGCCAAAACTCTTTGCACGTTAGTTGGGGACCAGTGGATGGCAAGCTCCACATGTGGCCTCCGTTCCCGCCTGTCCCCTGTGGATGGGTTCCTTGGCCCTTGCCCTATTCGAAAGTGATCAGGCCATTGCCCAAGGACGGTTGGCAGCAACCAACCATCCAGGTGCAGGGCATGTGCCTGAGGCCTGAAGCTTCCAGGCTTCCCCTTAAGCAGCAGGCCTCAGGGTGTGAACCTGAGCTTCTTGCAATTGCTGCTGTAATTCTAACAAATATGTATTGTGCTTCACATGTATTTTAGTGCTATCTACACCTGCTCTCACTAAATCTGTCCACATTTGGTTACGGGTAACTTTAAGAGGTTCTGTCATGCCAAGAGGCTTCCTTGGCCTCCTCGGCATTCCTTTTGATTATTCAACAATTACCCATATTCCTTTCTGAGTATGAGCATGCTAGCTTTCGACTTCACCCAAGCTAGCTGTCAGTGTTGTGATATCATGTATTTGACGTCCCACATAGGGTGCTAGAACTGCCAGGAAGGATCCAAATGAGGATGAAGGGACAGCCTTTAATACCAAATCTCTCATCCCAGCTGTGAAATGCTCATTGTCAGGACCGTGAGTATTCACATTGAACATGTCCTGCCACATTCCCAGTCTCTCCATCTCTTGTGCCATACAAATAATCCCATCTGCCCCCAGGTCCCACAAACATAGCAGCCAGGCTGCCAAGTGTTCCCCTGGTTTCTGGTGGAACTGCTTGCCCAACTCCACCAGTTCCACCTGGGTGTATGGTCGGTACATAGTAAATTCTGTCATTTGTGGTGGTCCAGCAGCCTCAGCCCCTGGAGCCATGGGTCGCTGCCGCTTCATTTTCTGAGTCATCACCGGGAAGGCCCGGAGCATGGGACCAGCCTCCTCCTCTCCAGAGGAGTCCAGCATCTCCGGAGTGGCAGGTTGGTTTGCCACTATCGGCTGAGACTCCAGCAAAGGGCCAGCCTCCCTCTCCTCCCCTCCTGAGAAGGAGTCTGGTGTCTTCAGAAGGGTGGGTTGGTTTCTCCGAACTTCTTCCTCCAGAATCCTCAAATGTTGTTGTAGTTTCCGCACCTCTTCCCGCATCTCATACCATACTTGCTGGATTCTGGATTGTTCTTTATGTCTACACTCTTGCAGAGCTGTGAGAAATACCCATCCCACAGCCCCTGCCACCTCGAGGGTACTATATCCATCCAGGGTCTCTTCTATTTTGTATAGGGCCTGTTCCACCTGCACCAGGGATCCATTTACCTCTGGCCATTCCTGGGGAAGTGCCCACTGGGAGAGGAGGCTGGCCACCAAGTACCATCTGCTCATGGCCGGCCACCCCTCAATCCTTCCCCAGGTTTCAAAGGGTTCCATACCCGTCTGCATCAGGCCGTCCTTCTTTGAACTGTCCTGCCGTCTACATGAAATGTAGCACAACCATCCCATACCGGGTGGGTTCATTACCCGTTCTAGCGGCTGTGTTGGTGTCTTCATGCTCACCGCTGTTTGTTGCCGGCACCTCTGGTCTACACCCCAGTTCTTGTATGCATAAATACATAAATCTTTTTTTTTTAAAAAGGAAATTATTGTATATCTTGTTTAAATTTTAAATGTATCAATATAAACCTCACAGGAGAAAAACAGCCATCAGGGAAGTAATTCTAGGAACTGACTTGGACGTAGCTCCAATTGGAGTAGACATTAAAGGTCCCTCTGCCATTTAGTATTCCCAAGAACAAGAGCCTCACTCAGGTGACCAGGGACTCAAACTGAAAGATTATAATAACATCAGTTTTCACATAACAAGCTCTTAAAATGTGTGAGGCATGTTTCTCCCTTACAGATTTTATCTGATTTAATCTTCAAAATGAGCAAGTAGATGCTATCATTGCTTCCATTTTACAGATGAAGAAAATGTAATTAGTTGCACAGCATAATTTAGTTGTCCCCAATCATATAACATTGCTGGTAAATTGCAGAGCCAGGATTCAAATTTCAAGCAGTCTGTTGCAAGAACACAAACTTAATTACTATGCTAGTATACCTCCTAATCACTTAGCTATTCAACTGTCTTTCCAGATACACAAATAGTGAAATTTCTCCTGTTCTCCTCACTTGATCTACGCTTCTTCCTTGATCCCTCCTTCATTCTGTACTCTCAGGAAACCTGCATTTCTGTTGTTCGTTCTTTAATTGCATTTCTAGCACCCCATAGCACTATGTACTCTGGGGAGATACAGATATAACATTTATTTTGCTCACTGTGTCAGGTCTTCCCCTAAAAACTCTTAAGTGTGTTATTTATTTCATATGAGGCTCACAGTTACAGTATTGCAGATGAAGAAGCAGGCTTGGTTAAAGTGATACACCTGGTTCAGCTGATAATGGTTTGATCTCAGGTCCTCCACCCTGACTTCACTCAGGGCCTATCTGGCTTGCTAGGGTTCCAGTAAATATTTATTAAAAGAGAAAGAAAAGGAAAGGAAAGGAAAATAAGGGAAGAAAAGTAGAAAGGTATAAGAAAAGAAAGGAAGAAAGAAAATGGAAGATGCCTTTTGTTTAAGATGTTAGAGGGCCCCTGCCCTTTGAAAAGTTCATGTTACATCATTTTGCTTTTTGTAAAGGACCTACTTTAATACCTTTCTTTGCTAACCAAAAATTACAGGATTTGTTGTTACAACAAAAGGCAAAAGGTGAAATTACTGTGTTGGAACAGCTGTTTTAGAGGCAATGCACACACCAAGGATCCAGAGCAGTCCCACTGAGAACTATTTTATATACTCTGTGTGTGTATCCTATAATTCCTGCTTTTATTACATGTTAATGTTACTTTAGCTTTTATGTGTTATTTGGTATATTAGGTCATTTTTGCATCTGAGAACACTTTTTTTTCCATATAAATTTATGGTAATTATTTCCTTGCTTCATATGCCATTTAAGCTTATGAAATTTTCTAGGAACACTAATTTCAAATAGCAGGAAAATCCAGCATTAATACTACAGAACAGGCCCAAATTCTATAGTATGACACCAAATGAAGAGATGATTTCTTTAATAGCATACCACCAGGACAGATTTCTGAAGTCCTATTATTTGGAATTTCTCTTTGGCTTGGTTTTAGTGTCTTGCACCCTCAGCTAATCAGCAAGCTTTATGTTTTACGATCTTCAGTTCACCCAGCACTTTGGTATGAATGTAGTATTATCAAAGAGTCATTAGGTGTTTTTAGAGGTGGATGACACCCTAGAGATCATCTTTTTCACTCCCCTCAGGCTGCAGCTGTGGAAACTCAATTCTAAGGAGACTGAGTGTTTGTACCAAGGTCACAGTTAGTTGTAGTACCATTAGTTGTTATACTACAGTAGGTTATCCTATCAGGTCAATGTTCTTTGCACTCCTTCAAAATCAATGAATTTTTTTTGTGCATGTGATTTATATTTTTATTTTTACATAGAAGAACTGGGATGTAGGCCAGAGGTGTTGGGAGGGTGTTTAGAGGAGTCACCTGAGACAGAATGGAGAGGGGGAAGCAAAACAGGCAGATTTACTGAAATATACTGCTAAGGGGAGATCTGCTGCATCATGTGGATTAGCTCCCTGGTCAGGGATCGAACTCAAGCCTTAGTGGTGATAGCACTGAGACTTAACCCCTACACCACCAGGGAGGCCCTGTGATTTATTTTATGTCGTTAAAATGACTCATATTATGGTTGGTACAATGCATTTTATAACACTATTCCATGAGATGTTTAACATTGCAAATAAATTTTGACTTTAATAAGATTTCAGATTCATCCAGCCAACTGATTCTCAAAGTTTGGTATCACTTAACAATTTGTTATTAATGAAATTTCTCTGATTCCACCTCAGATTTACTGAATTAAAAACTGGGGGCAAGGCACAGCAAAATGAATTTTGCTTCAGGAGATAATAATGTATACTTAGGTTTGTGAACCACTGGTTTTGTGTGGAGTGTCTATTTGCTTGACTTAAATATGTAGCTATCATAAAGACTCATTTGAAAGATTTTTTTTTGTAATGGAGTTTTTTTAATCCAATATCCTATTTATATGTTATCTTGACTAGAACTTGTTTGATCCTTAAACAAGGAAAAGTCGTTTAAAATGTTTTGACAGAAATAAAATTTTTACTATATACTTGTTCTCTAGAGTAAATCTTAGAATTTACTGTAGGAATTTAATTTTATGTAATATAGGTTTATAACACCTTTTTTTAGGGGAATAGGTTCACACCTCCTGAGACCTATGTCAGCACATCACATCCAACAAAAAGCACCCGTAATAGTCCTTCACCAGAGATCATTTTTCTTCCTCCCCATTTGGTTCCCACTCCCTCTGCCCTCACCCTCTAGTAGTCTCAATTCTGCAGTCATATTTCTAGTCTTATTTCCAGTTTTGTCAAACCCTTTGTTTTGGTTCTTTATATTGCTTGTATGAGTGAAACCATCTAGTACTTGTATTCTTCTAACTTATTTTACTTAGTATAATCCCTTCTAGTTCCAGCTATGTTGCTACAAATGGCAAGATTTCATCCTTTTTATAGCTGAGTAATATTCCATTTTTTATATATACCTTATCTTCTTAATTTACTGCTCTGTCATTGGGACTTAGGCTGTCTCCATAAGTTGGCTATTGTAAATAGTGCTGCAATAAACTTAGTGCACATATCCCTGTAAATTAGTGTTTTTATGTTCTTCAGGTAGATACCTAGGTGTGGAACTTCAGGATCATATGGTAGATCTACTTTTAATTTTGAGGAACCTTCATAATGATTCTCACAGGGGCCCAGTAAATTTTCTTACCAACAGTGTATGAGGATTCCTTTTTCTCCATATCCTCCCAAACACCTGTTCTGGTCTTTTTGATATGGGCAATTCTCATGGGTATGGGTTATCTCATTGTGGGTTTAACGTTCATTTCCCTAGTGATAAGTGATGTTGAATATATTTTCATGTGCCTGTTGGCCATCTGTATGTTTTCTTTGGAGACATATCCATTTTTGATTGGATTCTTTATTTTCTTTTTGTTGAGTTGCCTGAGTTCTTTGTAGAACAAGAATTTTTCTTTACTTCACATTAGGTAATAGTTTTCATACAATTTCAGCATAGCTTTTTCAAGTTAGAGGATGCGACCAGCTCTAATGGTGAAACTCATGCTATATATGCCATTCTAGAAGCGATCACTTTATTTTTTTACATACAAATACTGGGGTGTAGGCCAGAGGTGTGGGGTGAGAGGGTTCACCAGAGACAAAGCAGGAAGCAGAACAAGCAGATTGACTGAAATAAACTCATTAAGGGAGCAGCTGGAGAAACAGTGGTCTACTACACCATATGTAGGTTAGCTCCCTGGCCAGGGATGGAACTCAGGCTATAACAGTGATATCACTGAGACTTAGGCTACCAGGGAGGCCCCAAGAAGGGACCACTCTTGAATATGACAGAAATCTGAGTGAACTAAGTATGGTTCTAGTTGGTTACCAGGAATGTAAATTTTTCCTTTTAGCAAAGAAGGCAGCTATTTTATCAGTTCTGCTTTATTAGGTCAAAATGTAGGGATGGAAGAGTGTGTGTGTGTGTGTGTGTGTATGTGTGTGTCTCATTTGGAAGTATGGAGAAATTTACTTTCTCAAAGGAAATAGAGAATGGTAGCCCAGAGGACAATTTTAAGAACTTTGTGAGAATCTATATCTGTTGAAGTTTACCCATATTCCCATATTTGTTGCTTACATTTACTGCCTGTTTGTTTTCTTTTCCTAACAGTAACTAGAAGCAATATAATGAAAACTGAGTGGCTAAAGATTGGCTTTAGGAGTAGTCTGTGGAATTCCAAGCCCAAGAGTGGGTAATGATGGGTGCTGCTGAAGAAGGAAAAATAAAAAAGTTACTGGCCTACACAACCTTCACAGTGGAAGTTGTGACCCAGAAATAGAAAGGGCCTCCGTGTTCACCTCTAGTGGCTATGGATGATGTTAGGAGGAAAGAGTTAGCAACTTTGGTGACAATTTGAACATAAGTACAGTTGCTACTTAACATTCTAATCTAAATGTCATTCATCCATTCTTTAAAGCCCAGGACAGGTTCTGAACACCTTAGCTTCTATAGTAATACACAAGATCTACTTTAATAACATTAGGTATTTTCATAACTAAAATTACTTGCCTATCTTGCCTTTTTTCTTAATGTCTTGATCTCTTTAATCAGAAAACTAAAACAAATAAACATGGGGTGATGAAACACTAAGAAATTCTGAACTGGACATGTGTTTCCTGGCTGTAAATGCTCAGCATGTTCTGTACATTCATGTTTTTAAACATAAACAATATATTTTGATTTCTGTATTTTTTAAAAAGATTTTATTTATTTATACCAGCTCTGGGATACAGGCCAGAGGTGCAGGAGGGTGAGAGAATTCACCAGTGATAGCACTGAGACTTAGGCTACATATATATATATATATATATATATATATATATATATATATATATGTATCTCAAACAAACTGTGAAAGACCCTGGAAATGTTTTTAGTGAGGAATTGGGAGATAGAGGAGATTAGAAGAACATTTGCTATAGTATACCAATCTGTGTTACACATTCAACCCCATGGTTGGTGAGCATTGGAATAATACCAGAAAGGGAAAGGCATGAGGACAAAGATGGAGACAAACTTTCTACTACAGGAGAGAATTTAAAGGATTGCATATTATGTGGAGGGGCCTAAAAAGTAAAAGCAGTGCAAATCTCTAAATGATGCATTGAAGTCACTTTTTAGATTTACCAGTTAATGTTGCAAAAGTAGTCCCAAACTGCCCCATTGTTAGGGGGAGAGGATGTTCTGAGCAAACTCCATACGGGCTTTGTGGACTCCACCCCCACTCCATCAAAACACTGGGAACTACAAATCCCATGATCACCAAAGGGAGGGTTGTGAGGACCTGAGGGCAGAGTTAAGCAGCCATGTTTTTGTTTGGGTATATAACCAGCCATATGAGCTGGGGTCGCCCTCTTGGCCCCACGGTGCTTGGCTTTTAGCCAGCTCTTGGAGGGCCATTGGGATTCCAGGTCAGCGGAACAGTTAGGACATATTTACAAATTTATCTCCCTCTTTTTCTCCCTGAGTTATTTCCTCGTTTCCTCTTCCCTTGTAAATAAACCTTTTATTAACCTTTTGCGTGTGCCTGCAGTTTAGCGTTAATAAGTCCCCTTTAAGCATGTGGGTGAGGACCCACAGTCAGGCAACCTTTTTAATATCTGGGTTGCTCTGTAACTCTGTGAGCTGAAGGGCAGTCAATCCAACTTCACTGCCCCTTCCCTTAGCAAATGAGGGGTACTTGCATATGGAGTGCACTCATGGAACTAGTATGGATTGATGAGGGGCATAGCAGCTCCCTAATTCTATAGAAGCCACAAAACTTATCCAAACACTGAAATTAGTAAGATTCACTTGTGTAAGAAATTAAGATCCTTATGTCACATTGGGTTCCAGTCTTTGAATGCCCTTGCGTCAGTCCATCACAAGAGATAGGGATGCCAGATGAGGCCCTGGAAGTTCTTCTGAGATTTCCACAGCTGAAACTCCCTTTTGTTTGAGGCCTTTAAAACTCCTACTAGTAACAAAAGTCCTACTAAAATAGCATATCTTCTAGAGTTTCAGTTGTGATTATTACTCTTACTTTCAACAAACCTATAAAAAAGAAAAGTGAATCTGCATGACCTATTGCCTTTCTAGGCTGGCATTTGTTGAGATGTTCTATATTCCCCACTGATTTTTTCATTGTCATTTACAGATACAGCTATCTTTTGTGACTGCAGGCCTCTTTCAGAGTTTTCTGCCTCTTAATTTTCTTCCCCAGCAATATAGAGCTGTGAGAAACCACAGAGATATATTTTCAGATGTGGGAATCATAGTTTCTGCCCTGGTCTGAGCTTCACAAGGTGCCCGTGAGGCTGCTCAGGACCAATTTTCAAACCTTTCCTCAGGAACATTTCTGCAGGGCCTTTGGTTCTTTATTTTGTTGTTAGTGTTGTGTTTACTGTTTCTTAGCTATCAGATTCTTTACTTTCTCTTCCCACCCCTGCAAATTATGTTCATTGAAGTGGAGTTACTTCTTTGCATCTGCTGTGGTGGTTATAGAGGCAAACCTCTACAAATGTATATTTTCGTACCCTGCTGGACACCAGCACCCCAACAATTCTCCATCATGTTTGTTGTGAATCTGTTACAGGGCAGGGAGTGGGGTATCCCAGAGCCCCCAAACCTGCCTGCTTTAAATAGGTTCTGCCATCCTCCACATCAACACAAAACATATGAGACTTTAATGAAAAGGAATTTTCATACAATTAGTAAACAACACAGGAAAGGCATAGAATATAATTTCTAAATCAAGCCCCCAAAGTTACCCATCCCCTCGTGGGTAAAAGTTCTTTACCCAAACAGGATTGGCACAGAGCAAGGCCTGAAAACCTGCCACAAGTCTAAAGCACCTTTCAGTGTGGACCCACAGAAAAGGATCAGAAGCAACCAGATAAGTCTGGAAGGAAAAGAGCAAAATCAAAATCAAGATAAAAGTTGCCATTATTATCCTTCCCACAGGTCTCTCACCCACATCTGTGTCACCCAGTCCACGACCAAAAGGCAAGAGCAGTTTCTTCACATGTCTCTCTGCTCCATGTGCCTCCTCCAGGTCTCCTTCTGGATCTCCATCCTGCTTCCTTTTTTCCTCCATCCCTTCTGCAGCTTCTTCTCTTCTCTTCTTAGCCCTACCCTCCCTTGGGTTGGGCAGGGAACCTGGAACGTCTCCTTTTCCTGAGGACCACCCTGTTACACAACCATCCTAGGCAACGTAGGTTCATTATCAGTTCTTGCAGACAAAAAGATAATTTGGAGACTTGGGTGGATTTTGCAGACATTTAATGCTGAGATGGGATAGTATACACAGTCAGGCAGAGAGATTGAGACAAGCAAAACAGCAACTCCACTGCCTAGCCCCCTTTACACTGTTAAAACTCCCATAGTCACACAACTATATATATATATAGTTGCAAATGCAAGGCCCACCTGTTATTTGCTGGGTGTGCAAATGGTGAAAAACAGCATGTCAAGATATGGGCTGTCTGTTGCGTGGAAGGTGAAAAACAGCCTGATTTTAAAACAATGTTCCATAGGGCCTCTTTTATTCACCATCACGTTTCTCCTTTGCTTGCCTCAGTTTTGGAGTCAAATGCTAAGAGTTTATTGGTTCAGGGCCTCCCTGGTGGCATAGGGGTTAAATCTCAGCACTATCATGCTATCACTGCTAGGGCCTGAGGTCGATCCATGGCCAAGGAGCTAACCCACATGGCGCAGCAGTCCTCTCCTGCCTTGCCCGCTGCTCCCTTGTAGAAATTCTGGCCTTTTACCCAGGCAGAGGACGAGCAAGCTGTACTTCAGGAAATGGTGAAGTCAGGAAAAGCTTTATTCCTAATGCATGAGGTCTCAAACCTGTGTAGCCCCATAAGGTCTGAGCACAATTTTAAAGACAAAGGGTTCCAAAAAAAAAAAAAAAAAGACAAAGGGTTCCTTTTAGACATAACTATCTTCATATTTGTTACATTGATAGCATTGTTTTTTTCAGCAGGCACAACCTTTTGCTGCAAAGTCCCTAGACAAGTGGGGGCGGGGAAGACAGGCAAAAGGGGAAAGATGGAGACATCCAGAGATGGCCTTGGAGAGACAACCAGCTTGACAGGCTACCCTACCCTTTTGAAATGCAACTTTGTTTAGCTAGGAGTGCTGAGACCCTGGCCATGAATCTTTAAAGGGAAAGAACTGTAAGTAAGAAAACTTGTTAATTATGTCTGCATTGGAGTGTTCTTTGCACCTGGGCTGGAAGTTCTGCTGGGATCTTTATTATATCCATTTGTTCAATAATATATTTTCTTATCACCCTTAGCAGTGTATTCAGTAGATCTGCCTGCTCTGTTCCCCACTCTGTCTCTGGTGAATCCTCTTATCCCCAGCATCTCTGGTCTACACCCAGTTCTTGTATGCATAAATAAATAAAATCTTTTAAAACATATATTATTATATCAACATGAGCCACCCTGCAATGTGCCAATCATTGCTAAATGTTTTAAATGCTTTAGTTCATTTAATCCTCTTGGTACTCTTTAAGACAGTTGTGAACCGCTTAGGCCAACAGGCTCACTGTTGATTTGGGCAAACAGAAAAAGAATCGTGGAATCTTAACTGTGTATGACATGCCTTTAATGCTGAAATGGGGCCATCTACAGAGGTAGGTAGGCAGGCAAGCACTGAGAGACAGAAAGTTAGAATGTCAACTGAGCCTCCCAGCCCCATTTACCCTGTTATGTGTGCCCATAGCCACACAGCTGATACATTGCTGTACTTGCAAGGCCCATCTGTTTTCTTCCTGGATGTGAAAAGTGGAAAACACAACATTTCAAGGTTATGGGCTGTCTGTTGCTTGGAGGGTGAAAAATAGCCTGATTAACTTACTTTCCTTACAGTAGGAGATGAGGAAACTGAAGCTAGGAAAGATTAAAAAGAAAGTTATATGACTGTAAGGGTCCCATTTAACAGGGTCCAAGTTCATTCATTCAGCAAATATTTAGCAAGCACCAATACACTGTCAGACAACATTGTAGATACTGGAGAGAGTTGTGAAGAAGACAAAGTATTCTGTTTGCCTCTTTTCTGGTAGGGGAAAAAAGGCAAAAAGCAAACATTTATAACACAATGTAGGCTGTGAAGTCAGATAATGATAAAAGATAAATGAAAAAATAAGACCGGATTAGGTGATAGTGATACAGGGCAGGAAGGGGCACTAAAACTGGCCAATCACACTGCCCAAATAGTTTGCCCATCACCATCTGAGTTCTTCACCAGCGCACATAATTGCAAGACTACTCAGGTTCAGAGAACAACAATAATGGGATTTATGTAACAAACCAGGGAAAACAGTTACTGAGGGCATAAATGGCTGTTTTCTCACCTGCAGCAGTGTCCATTGTTTCGAAGTCCTAAACAAAAAAAAAAAAACTAAGAGTGTCTTCCTGTCACTGCACTGAATATAGGCTGGGATCCAACTCAGGAAGACAACAGAAGTACAACAGGAGATGCTTACCAGAGCTACCAAGATGCCCTAGCACATCACCAGATAAGCGATACTTAAAACTGCAGCAGCTGCAGCCCGGTGATCCTACAAATAGCCCACACTCATACGGCCCAGGGTCTTTGCCTTCCTTGCAAGGCTGTAACAGCAGCAAAACTGGGAACAGTTTCAGGCACTTGGCTACTGGCAAAGCCTTCAAACTTTTCTTCTCTGAGGTTGGCTGCTAAAAGCCTCTCCGCATCCTCTAGAGGCCAGCAACAGCCTTCTCAAAGATCAGCATGGTGGGAGCAGAAATGGCTTACCCTGGAACCCCTGAAGATCAGAGAACACTGAAATCCCCAACGCTGAATCCCGGGGCTGCTTCTGCAGTCCCTTATATTTGTTACCAGTTTCTACCCCCACTGATACTTTGTTGGCATTTTCCCTGGAGCTATCAATCTTCACTAGCACCCCACCCACAAAGGGTTCCTTTTAGACATAACTATCTTCATATTTGTTACATTGATAGCATTGTTTTTTCCAGCAACCATCTTTCGCTTCAGCCCTATGTAATAATAGCATATACCAGGAGTTTGGGGTGGGGGATATGTTACATGGAGTATCAGGAAAATAATAGAAAGAACCTAAAAAGAAGTGAGGCGGTAAGTCATGGGAAGATCTACCATGTGTGTTCTAGGCACAGGGACAACTAATACCAAGATCCGGAGAAGAAAATGAGCAAAGGATGTTAAGGGAACAATAGCAGGACTTATGTGTCTGGTATAATGAAAGAGGTTGGTAGGAAATAAGGTTGGAGAGAGATAATGAAGGTGGCCAGATAATGTATGCCCTTGCAGTTCAAACTAAAATTTCAGTTTTAACCTAGGTATCATGGGAAGTCATTGGAATGTTTTGAATAGGAAACACTATCTCTATTTTAGATTTTTGAATACTAACTACTTTGTAATTTAGGCTCATCAATGAGTTTTCTTTACCTCTGAGTGGTAAAACAATTTGGGACAAGGTTCTTAAGCCATTATATGTCTTGAGGTCTTGAAAAAAGTCCCACATATTTAAAGTATACAATCTGGTAAGTTCTGACATACATGCACAGAGAAACTGTTGATGGGAATGCAGATTGTCCCAGCCCCTAGAGAAAACAGTATGGTGGTTTCTCAAAAGATCAAAATGGATCTGCCATATAAACAGCAGTTCCACTCCTAGATATCTACCCAAAGAATACAAAAACACTAATTTGAAGGGTAACATGTACTTCTAAGTTTATTGTAGCACTATTTACAATAGCCAACTGCAAGATCAGGCTATTTTTTGCCTTCCAAACAACAGATAGCCCATACCTTGAAATGCTATGTTTTCCAATATTCGGTTATCTAATAAGCAATAGATGCGCCTTGCATTTGCAACAATGCATCAGTTATTGGCTGTGGGCACTTAGCAGTGTAAAGGGGTTTCAGTTGCTATTCTGCCTCTCTCAGTGTTGGAGTCTCTCTTGCTCTGTCTGTCCTCTGTTGGTCCCCTGTCTCAGCATTAAATGCCTGAAACATCCACTGAAGCCTCCAAATTCTCTTTTCTTTGGCAAGAACTACCAATGAACCTACCCAGCCTGGGATGGTTTTGATAGGGCCTAGGGAGGGGGAGTAGATCCGGTGAGATGCTAAGCTGGTAAAGTAGGAAGTCTGCACACACGTATGCTTATGGCCTGAGTTAATTTTGCTCTGAGTTAATTTTCCAATCCAAGGACATGCCTGGAGGAGTGCAGGCAACCAGTGCTATCTTCAGACCAGCCTCAGCAAGCAGGGGCAAGCCTGAGGCCAGGTGTCCAGGAGGGTGATAAGAAGCTCTGGGGCGTGGACAACACAGTCTCCTGGCAGCAGTGAAGGCCTGCTTACTGTTGAAGTCTCTTTGTTCAACTCACTATAAAAAGCCAGCTGGAAATGAAATGGGAGGGTGGTTTCTTTAGGATGTTAGCCCTCTGTCTTCCAGATTGCCGGCTGCCTCATTAAAGCACACTTTAAAGATCCAATTCCTGTCTCTGCTTTATTGGCATTCAGTGGTGACAGGTGGCCTGAACTCAGGTCTTTGGTTACAGTTTCACAACACCAACTTAGGAAATAACCTATCCCAATGACAGAGCAAATGAATTAAGGAGATGTAGTGTGCATATGTATCTCACCTATTAAGAAAGATAAACTCTTGCCATTTGTAGCAACATGAGTGGAACTGGAGGGGATAATACTAAGTGAAAAAAGTCAGGGAAAGACAAATATCAGATGATGTCACTTACATGTGGAATGTAGAGTAACCTAACAGAGTCAAATGAAGCAGAACTAACAACAAACCTTAGAGAGTTGACTGTAGAACTAAGACTACTTACGGAGTTGATAAGTGAGAATAGACAGGGAGTACAAAGGACTTTGATGGAGAGCTTGTGTGTGCTTTGGTGGTGGGTGTTGTGTGGTAACAACGTCTGAAGGGGGAGATCCTATACTTCTCAAATGCAAAGAACATTGTAAATTATAATATTACTTCCTGGATATAAAACATAATTTCATTCAATTAAAAAAAGAAGAAAGTAGATTAATGGTTGCCTAGGAATTGAGTAGAGAATTGGAGAGTAATAAAGAGAGACTGCTGTGGGTATTTTTTGCGGATTGGTGAAAACCTGAAATTCATGAATTTGTAAAAGAAAATAAATAGATATTTAGTAGAGCTGTTATTCCCTATTGACTGCTTTAGCAATGTGTGATGTGTTTTGTTTTCATTTTCAGTTATATAAAAATATTTTCTTCATCTTTAATTATTTGACCCATGGATTATTTAGAAGTGTATTATTTAGTTTCCACATATTTGGAAATTTTGTGTACATTTCCGTTATTAATTTCTAACTTAATTCCATCATGTTCAGAGAATATACTTTGCATCATTTAAATAGTTTTAAAGGTACTGGCACCTGTTTAATGATCCACAGCATGGTCTATTTGGCAAATCTTCTGTGTGTACCTGAAGGAATATGTGTTCTACTCTTGCTATTTACTCTTGTTATCTATTATGAATTAGATTAAGCTGATATATAATGTTCACATCTTCTGTATCTTGACTCTTGTTTAGTCGTTCAATTAATTATTATTATTATTTTTATTTATGCATACAAAAACTGGGGTGTAGGCCAGAGGTGGGGGGGAAGTGAGAGGATTCACCAGAGACAGAGTGGGGAGCAGAACAGGTGAATCTACTGAAATACACTGCTGAGGGGAGCAGTGGGCTAGATAGGAGAGGTCTGCTGCACCATGCAGGTTAGCCCCCTGGCCAGGGATGGAACTTATGATGCAGTGGTTGGCAATTGCTTGAGAGTGCTGAGACTTTAACCCCTATGCCACCAGGAAAGCCCTGTTCAATTAATTATAATTTTTTAAAACATTTATTTATTTATACAAGAACAGGGGTACAGGTCAGAGGCATGGGAGGGCGAGAGAATTCACCAGAGACAAAGTGGAGAACAGAACAGGTAGACGGACTGAAAACACTGCTGAGGGGAGCAGCGGGCGAGACAGGAGAAGTCTGCTCCACCGCGTGGGTATCTCCCTGGCCTGTGGGGAATTGAACCCATGCTGCAGAGGCTGCAGACAGCTTTATAGTGCCTGCGCCACCTGGGAGGCCCTCAATTAATTATTGACTACAATTGTGAATTCATGTTTCTGCTTGTAGTTCTGTTTTTCTTCATATTTTAAGCCATAGATACAAAATACCTTAGGTCTTTTTTTCTTCTTGACTAATTCATCTCTTTATGAAAGAAGCATTCTTTAGCCCTGATAATATTCCTTTCTCTGAAATCTACTTTGCTTAATAGTTTTACAACATCGCCATATCTCTTTTGGTTAGTATTAGCATGGCGTATAATTTTCCGCCCATTTAACCAATTTGTGCCTTTTACTTAGTGTGTTTCTTGCAGGCAACATTTCTTTAAAAAGCAAAATCATGGATATTTTCTTATTCATGACTGAGGCAAGATCCTTCGGACTAACAATATCTCATACATTTTGAGGTTTTTTAGTCTGACTGGTAAGAATACTCACTATTCAGGCCTTGTGTGAACACACAATTCTAATACTTTCTTGATGGCTGTTTCCACAGCTCTGGCAGTTTCTTCACATGCTGATGCTGATTATATTCTACTGGAGCCTCTGCAGATCTCTGGACTTTCTGGGCAGCTCTCTCTTCTATGGTTCTGGTATTCCAAATTCCTAGCCTCAGTGTTCTGCCTGGAATTCAGTTCTGTCTCCACAACCCAGGGAATCATTCTGGCTCTTCTCCCTGCTCTCTGAAAGTAGGAAGCAGGGCAGTCATAGTTGTTGCCTCATTTGTTATCCATCTCTCAAGGACACTGTCCTACATTGTCTGATGTCCAGTGCTTTGAAAACCATTGTTTCGTCCATTATGTCTGGTTCTTGAGTTGTTTTCAGGTGAAAGAGTAAATTCAATAGTTGTTACTTCCTCTTGGCGATGTAAAAGTAGCTGGGGATAGGGCCATGGTTTTTTATTTTTAATCTTTAAATTTTGAAATAATCATGAAATTACAGAAAAGCTTCACATATATTTCAATGATACATTGCTACCATCTAATCCTTAGAGTCTTTCAAATTTGGTAAATTTGTTAGGGGAGGTACCATGTTTCCTACCACCCACTTTTATGCAGTGTTCCTGGACTAGCTACTGGGAATTAGGGGGTGAAGCTCAACAGCCATGTGGAGCTATATAACATGGAAGGCAGGTGGGCTAAAAAGAAAAGGGAAGAAACTTTGTTCCTGCACCTACACCCTCCTAAACCCTGGTATTGCTGGGAAGGAGACATGGAGGAAAGACAAGGAGGAGCAATGTGTGAAAATGCTTGAAACAGACACATGGGTGAGAGATATGTTGGTGGGGATAACAATGGCAATGTCCTTTTGCACCAGCCATCTGGGACCTGATTAGAACCCCTTTCTTATGGTCCCCTGCAAGAGAATGCCTTAGGCCTGTGGCAGTCTTTCAGGTCTCAATGGGCCCTGCTTCAGGCCAACCCTGTTGCACTGGGCATTCACCCAGTAAGGAATGGGTAATTTGGGGTGTTTTATTGGAGATCTGTTATCCTTTCTTCTCTGTGCTATGCACATTAATTCTATCAAAGTTCTTTAACATTAAGAGTTTCCTTTTATGTGGTGGATGGACCCCATTAGTTTGGGAATCTCTGGGTACTCCTTGGGCATGTAATAGCAAATTGTATCAGTAATGTTCTTTATAACAAAAGAATCACATGCTGTATTTAGTTGTCATGTCTCTAAATTTAGACACCTTCATGCCAGGGAAATTTTTTCTGGACATTTTTTGACTCTAATACTTGTGAAAATTATGAATAAGAAAGTTAGGCTGAGTACAGGCAGTCAGGTAGGGTCAGCATGCCCAAACCCACTAACAACTGACTAACTACTGGACTAAAGCTTGTATGGACAAAACATTATGAGTAACCGGAGAGACCAAGTGGAACTCAACCAATCAACAAGAGACACAGTGCAGAGGCACCCACTGTATAAACCCCAATCCATGCTCTCCATACTCATGTAAATTCGTGTTTCTTGCCCCCTCATCAGCAACCCATTAGGGGCCCCTCTCTTCTCAGAGAGCTTTTCAGTCCTCATCTGACAATAAATCTCTTGCTTTTGTGCTTAATTCCGTTGATGTTGAAATTTTTCCTTGCCAAGACAAGAACTAAGAGCCCTTCGGGTCCATCTGGCTCCTCTACTCCAAGCCCAATTCAGTTACAGGCCAAGTTTCTTTCAATATAAGCCTTATTTTTATTTTATTTTAAATTTTTAAAAAAGATTTATTTATTTATTTATACAAGCACTGGGTACAGTCAGAAGCGCGGGAGGGTGAGAGAATTCACCAGAGCCAGAGCAGGGAGCAGAACAGGCAGAATGACTGAAATACACTGCAGAGGGAAGCAGCAGGTGTGGCAGGAGAGGACTGCACGCCATGTGGGACCCTCGTGCAGTGGCCGGGGATCAACGGGGCGCAGCAGAGGCTGCGGGCAGCTTCACAACCCAGCGCTCAAATGCTGCGCCACCGGGGAGGCCCAGATAAGCCTTATTTTTAGAGCAAGTTTTGTATTCATAGCAAGATTGAGAGAAGGGTATGAAATTTAACACTTCAACTTCATCTGAATATATTTGGGCATATAATTGGCATTATTAAACAATTCATGGATAAGGCAGCATTCCATCAAGCAAGTAGGAAGGAGGTTTTCATAGTCAAGACAAGAGGGTGGGCTAAGAATTGAAAGCTTATTTCAGGGAAAGACAATTTCCCTTAGGGGAAAGCAGGGGGGATTATTTTTTTTAAAGATTTATTTATTTATCCATAGAAGAACTTGGGTGTAGGCCAGAAGTGTGGGGGGAGTAAGAGGGTTCACCAGAGAGTAGGGAGCAGAACAGGGGATCCACCAAAATACACTGCTGAAAATAGCAGTGGGCAACAGGAGAGGTCTGCTGTGCCATGTGGGCCAGTATCCTGGCCAGGGATCTAATTCGTGCTGCACTGGCTGCCCATAGCTTGATAGCACTGAGACCCTAACCTCAAAGCAGGGGGTATTTTATAATGAATTTTATCACTAGTGCTAACCAGGAAATTCCAGATTAATTGGTTTAAAATTCCACTTTTGAGAGAGACTGGAACTGCAGTTAGGCTAGGGATTAAATCTTCGTGAGGCTTGTCATGTTGTTTGCTTTTTTATTATTTTTTTTAATACTACCCATTCCCTGCCTCCACACATGCCCCACAACATCCTCCCCACCAGAGTGGTATTTTTGCCACAACATGTCATCCAGACTTCATAATTTACGTTAAGATTTTGCAGCAACATGGATGGCGCTGGAAGGGATCGTGCTCAGCGAAATAAGCCAAAAAGAAAAATAAAAATACCGGATGGTCTCACTCATAGCAGGAATCTAGAAAACTTAAATAAGGGACCAGGAAAATGAATATAAGAAAGTGAAAATCAAAATCAACAAAAAACTATGAACCAGAGACACTTTTTGGGGGGTGGGGGGCGGGAGGGGAAGGATTGGGGTCAGAATGGGGCTTTTGCAAGTATATGGGGGAATATAAAAATAAAATTTATTATTTAAAAAAAATAAAGTAGAATAAAAACTAAAAAAAAAAGAAAATTAAACAAGGATATCAAAGAGAAATATGCAAAAAAAAAAAAGATTCACTCTTGGTGTGGTACATCTCCTTGGGTTTGGACAAATTTATAGTGGCATGCAGAATCTGTCACAGAATAGTAGCATACACTGCCCTAAAGATATTCTATCAGGCCTGTTTTTTTGAGTCTCTTCTTCAAATTGAATTTGTTTGATATTTCCTTATTATTTGATTCAACTTATGCAATATTGGTAAGAATACCATAGAAATGAATGCTTTATTTTTTTTAAAGATTTATTTATTTATGCATACAAGAACTGGGGTACAGGCCAGATGTGCAGGAGGGTGAGAGGATTCACTAGAGACAGAGCGGGGAACAGAACAGGCAGACTGACTGAAATACACTGCTGAGGGGAGCAGTGGGCGAGATAGGAGAGGTCTGCTGCACCATGTTGGTATCTCCGTGGCTGGCTGGGATAAAACTTGCACTGCTCACTGCAGAGGTTGCAGACAGCTTCACAGTGCTGTGCTCAACCGCCAGCCCCACCAGAGAGGCCCCTCTTCTTATGGCATCCTATCACTATAGACAATTTCTATTTTTCTCAAAGCTGATAGATTGGGGCCTCCCACATGGCACAGCGGGTTGAGCACCGCGCTGTGAAGCTGTTCACAGCCTCTGCAGCGCGGGTTTGATTCCGTCTGGCCAGGGAGATTCCCACATGGCGCAGCAGAACTCTCCTGCCTCGCCCGCTGCTCCTCTCAGAAGTGTCTTGGTCCGTGTGCCTGTTTGGTTCCCCTCTCTATCTCTGGTGAATTCTCTCACCCTCCTGCGCCTCTGGCCTGTACCCCAGCTCTTTTATAAATAAATAAATCTTTAGAAGAAAAAAAAGCTGATAGATTCTAGCACCCTCCCTTTCTGTGATCATATATACTCTTGCCTTCCATTATTCATAATATATTTACTGAATTGATCAAGCCACATGCCAGGCTGCCTCTGTCACATGAAAACCCTCTTCCCCGTCATCCCCTTTGACTCAGATATCCCATGCTGTGCCACCCTCCCACTGATTAACATTCTCTTCACCTTTCTCAGCCTCTGACACCTCACACCAGCCCACTCTATGTATGGAGCTCTCTCTATCCTGCATAGATACAATCCTCACTATAATCTGGTGTTGACACATCATGCTAGTGCCCCTGGTGGGGATGCCCTCTTCATGATTCTCGGATTCTGACTCCCACTCTAGGCTACCCCTACCATGGATGCCCTCACCCCATTTGGACTTTCCCCCTGTCACCTTCCCCCATTATGGTGGACTTAACCTTACTCTGTCCTACCTGTGAATTTTAGGATTGAGTTGTTGATAGCTGGAAAGGGAAGAGAAAGAAGGGAAGAGGAAGTGTTATACATATGTTAAAGTTACTCTGGCTGCACTATGACAACAGACCATGGGGGGGGGTGGCATGTGGGGAGTGTGAGCAACAATGCTGCAGGAAAACATGTTAGAAGGATTTTTGCAATAGCCAAGATATGATGGTGACATGGATTGGGATGGTAGCAATGACATTGTGAAAAGTGGTCAGATTCTGGATATATTCTAAAGGCAGAGCTGATAGTATTACTGTTTTTGCTGATAGTGTTACACCTGGGTTTTGCTGCATCTCACTATCAAAAAGCCAGTAAGCAGAGACAGGAATTGAATTTATAAGCACTTTTCTTTCCCAGATCTCTGGCCATTGATCTGTGAGAACAGATTGTTCTGCCATCTCATCTCGAGCTGGGCTTTTTATAATGAGTTAAAAACAGTCATAAGCAAACAGTTCATCAGAATAGCCTGTCAGAGTTGATGTCCTTGGCATACATCATGTTCAGCCCCCAGAGTTATCAGCCTCCTGGTTATCTCGAATTTGGTACATCCTGGTCTGCTTGGTTAATTTCGGATGGTGTCAATATCTGGCACTTATGCAGGTGTCATCGGGGCAGGAATCTCTGTTCAAAGCCAGAGTTTTAGTTTAAAGAAGACAGATCATTAGTCATATAGTGTGTATGTGCAGTTTCCTATAATAGGAATGCCCTTCCATTCCCACTTTTCTCATCCTCAAGGTATAATGGTTGAAAAATCTTTGAGGAATTGCTTCACTCTATATATTTAATTTTTGTGACTTTTTTCATGAAGTGCTTTCTATAGTAATAAAAAAATTCACTCTCTTAAGATCAATGTAGATATCCTGGGGTACTTCATAAATAGGATCGAGAACCACTGTCCCAGGGATCCAGAACTGTTTTCTAGACTGGCTGAATATAGCTTCTTATCCATGTTTTTGGAAAACTATCTTTGTAGCCACCTCTAGCTGTGATATAACTTCTGTGTGGAAGAAGTTTTATACTCATATAATCTCCTTCAGCCTTCCAGGCAAATAAAGCTTTTAAAAGTCTTTAAGACACCCCTTTTCAACCAAAGTGCCAACCTTAAGTGCCTCTGTGATGGGCTGAATTATACGCTATTCCCTCCTTCCTGTAGCCTTATGTCGAAGCCCTAATTCCCAGTACCTCAGAATGTCACTGAATTTGAAGATACAACTTTTAAAGAGGTATTAAGGTTGAGTTCATGGGGGAGAGGGGGCACAAATCCAGTATGGTTATTATTCTTGTAAGAAAAGGAAGAAATCCCTGGGATGCTACAGGAAAGACAGTGTGAGGACACAGGGAGAAGGTGGCTGTTATGGTTTGAGTGTTTTGTTACCCAGCTCCCATCCCCAAATTCATATGTTGAAATCCTAATGTTCAAGTTGATGGTATTAGGAGGGGTACTCTAAGGGAGGTGATTAGTTCAAGAGCTGCAGCCCTCATAAATGGGATTAGTGTTCTTTTGAAGAGATCCCCCAGAGTTCTTTACCTCCTTCCAGTAAGTGAGTGCCCAGCAAGAAGTCAGCAGTCTGCAACTCCAAAGAGTACACTAAGCCGATTATGCTGGTACCTTGATTTTGGACATTCTAGTCTCCAGAATGGTGAGAGATAAATTTTCTGTTAAGCAATCCCGTCTGTGCTATTTGTCATGGCAGCCCTAGCAAATGAACACAGCTTCCCATAAGGAAATCATGCTGTGTCCACTGCTGTGCTGGCAAGTGGGAAACTCTTACTTGTAGCTCCTGACATGGAAACCAGGCATACCCTCTACCTTCCCTTAGCTAACATGTCTATTCCCTAAGAATCTTAAATAAGCTGGATAAAGATAAACTTGTAGTAAGAGAGGTGGCTATACCTAGAATTGATCATTGTCCTTTGAGCAAATCGTAACCTCTTTCTCCAAAATAGACCATTTTTTAAGCAGGTGAAATTATAATAATAATTTTAGACTTAAAATTTTAATGTAGTACAAAATTTTTCTTGAAGGAGAAAATTGATCAAAAAAGGATGATATGACAGATATTTGTGGAGGTATTGTAGAATGAGCAAATGGATATATAAAGCAAATGGGTTGTGGAATATTAGGTTGTTTGTTTTCTATCAAAGCCTTATATATGCTGTATCTGGCTATGCAGAGCATCCAATATGTCTACTTCTTAGCCTGAGTTTGATGAAACCCTTGTACACAAAGATCCTACTAGTGGTATGAAGTATATTTCTTAGGAGTACTTAATTCATGTGGAGGGTACAGGGAATGGTTTAACTTCAATCTAGTTGCACCTACTTTGTAATTTCTTGGAAGGAATGCCTCATGAGAGTGACAGGAGGACATTTTGATCTTTCTTTTTCAGTTCTGTACCTGTGCGCTAAAAGGAAGGCAGCATCCCATAATCTATACTTGCCTTACATATTTTCTGGATGATTTAGAAAGAGTGGCCACAATGCTCACTTCAGCTAAATCTGCATAAAAACTGGGTTTGCTATCATGAACTCCACCTTGAGACATCAAGAATAGATACAGGGCACAGATTACAGAAGAGTGTTAGGTCTGATAGTGTTTTTCACCTCCAGTCTTTTTTAGCCTCTGGGGCTTACGCCAGTCTTCTGCAAATAAGTAGAGTTCACTACATTATGTCCATGGATTCTCTCATACAGCATGCTCCCCCCCCCATACATTCTCGATGTAACTCTTTTCAACTAAACCATTCTAGCATTTTCAGTATTTCTGAGCATCTCTGGCGTCTTTACCCCCGAGTGGAGCCCTGTGCACCTCACTTGTTTTTACAGCCCCACCCTCCAGGAGTTTCTGAGCAATAAGGGAGACTTAGCAATGTCCCCCAAAGCAAGCTCGAAATAGTATCAGAGAGCTGATGATGAAGTGTTAAAACGCACTGAAAGGCCTAAGCATCCCGCAGGAACCAAAGCGGTAGTGTGAAAATACCAGGGGAAGGACGTAGCAGTCTCGGCGGGGGCGATCAGCTGAGCTTTGAGCCGGGCCAGCACAGCGCCGCGGGGCCCCGGGGCCGGCGGATCCGGGGTGGAGGGGGGTCGGTCCGAAAGTGGCGTGACCTCTCCTCGCCACCCGCCTCTTTAAGAAGCTGAGCCGCCGGCGGGCGGGGCTGGCGGTCACGTGACTGGGTCCGGCCCGGCTGCTCGCGGAAGTGGTCCTGCCTCCGCGGCCGGCGCGGGGTCTCCAGGCGCCCGCCCGGCGGGCCGGAGCCCGTCTCCGGGATGGTGCAACTGTACAACCTGCACCCGTTCGGGTCGCAGCAGGTGGTGCCCTGCAAGCAGGAGCCCGAGACGTTCTGCGGCGGAGGGCGCGACGCGCTGTTCGTGGCGGCGGGCTGCAAGGTGGAGGTGTTCGCTGTCGACGCCCAGGGGCTGTGCCGGTCCCAGTGCACTTTTTCCACGCTGGGCCGCGTGCTGCGCCTGGCCTACTGCGCGGCGGGTGAGTAGCGGGCGGGCGAGGGGGCACTGGGGTCCTGGCTTGGGGCCTCGCCTGGGGGGCGGCCGCTCTGGGTGGGTAGGGAATTCGTGCCTCCCGGAACTGCCGAGAGGTCTCCCGGGGCAGCGCGGCTGGTTTCGGAGCCGGGCAGGGCTGTGCGGTTGTCCTGGCAACCGCGGCGTGAGCCCGCCTCTCGTGGGCCGGCAGGCTGTGCTTGCCAGGCGTGGTTAAGTGACTGCGTGAGGTGACTCAGCCCAGACTCTTAAACCACTTAAAAAGCTCTTTTAGTACCGGACATTTCAAACACATAGAAAAGTAGGAAGAATACTATCCCGAATCTCTAGCTTCAACATTTACCCAACTCATAGCCAGTCCTTTTACATTTATGCTTCTTCTACTTCCTGTCCATTTTTGAAACCTAACATCTATGCTGACTTTTAAATCTGATTAAGGTGGAACTTGGATTTTGGACCTTTACTACGCCCCAAACAGGTGTAGCAGTACTCTCTGTTCTTTCACCAGAAATGTGAAACAGTATGAAGGAGTTCTAGTGGATTTCTATTTTAGAAAAATGCAGCATTTAAAAATAGGTGCTTTTCTTGAGACAGAAGGTTTCATCGAAGCATTCTTTTAACAGCCTAGTAATGCACTTAGTTTGATTTTTTTTTTCCCCCAAGAGGGGGGTAAAACTGTAAATGAATCTATTTATGGTGGAAAAAAATCCTTGACTGAAGTATTTAACTTGGAGTATTAAGAGCTATGTCTAATTTCTATTCTGTAGCTGGCTAGATGTGAGTGTGTAGAGCTATGGATTTCAGTTTCAATTTCAATAAAAGAAAAAGTAAGTTGAGTTGCTAGATCATTGATTAGACATTGGAATTGTGTGGGTCAGTAAAATTCACCATATGTATTATCTGACTGTTCATTTTTACCAGGTAGAGATACGTATTTAAAACAATGAAAAGCCCTACTGTTTACTATCACCATTATTTATATGAGAAAACATACTGGTGTCTTTGCCTTCTGAGCAACTTACTATGTTGCCATTGTTTTTTTCTTTTGACTAGTAAAGGCAGCAACAGGGGCCTGTATTGGTCCATAAACCTGCTTGAAAACCATTTATAAGATCTGTAAGTTCTCTTTTAGCAGAAAATTATGATTTTGGTATATCTTAGGAAATTTTTAATCTTTTCACAATATTGTTGGTTTTTCCCATTCACCCCTTTTTTTAGGCCCAGGAGTTCCAACTATCAAGTTCTTATTGAGTGGCAAACTTGTTTGTGTGTATGGGAGAGACAGACAGACCTCATGTTTACGTGATATTCTTCCAAATGGACATTTACTCTAGACTTGGAAGTGGCAGGCATTATGTAAATCTCTAGCTCTCTTGCCTGTCAGTAGTGTTGATTCTTTAGATCCCCGGGTGCCACTATTTGTGCATAAGAGTTACCCAGGGAGCATTAAAAAACATCTGAACTACACTCAGAGAAATAATGTCAGTTTCTTGCGGTGTGACCTGGCATGGGGTGTGTCTAATATTTAGCCAGGACAGGACTGCTGACCTAAAACCATACTGGCTGCTGTACACATTGAGTAGAATGGTAACCTCATTAGTAAAGCCGTTAAAAACAAAGATGTTTTTGTAATCCAGTTGTCTGCCTTAAAGAATGTTCAGGAATCATGTGGTATGACATTAGCTTGGATCATAATAGCTCAAGGGGTGGCTTTCAGTCCTAGGCTTGAACGCTTGAACTTAACCCTGGGGAGTGCTATTAATCCACACTTCCTAGCTATACTGATATCCAGACAACTCTTTTCTGCTTCTCAGAGTTTTCCTTTTGGTCTTCTTTCTCCTACTCATTAATTTGGCCATGAGAATTTCTGTTCTAAGCTCCCTGTGTCTTCCTCTGTAGCAGATCTTCCACTGTCAAAAACAGAATGAATCTTCTGTCAGCCTTTCATATTTACTATAAATGCTTTGCAGTTGTACCCAAGCAGAAAACAATTCTGTTTGTTTTATCTCTAATTAATGGGATTGCTATTCTCTTTTTATATAATTTGGGAGTGTTAGGAGAAAAGCCAGGTAGACATTCTGAAGGATGGGATCATCATCGGTAAGGGAAACTTAATTTAAGTTTTGTGTATGATGGTAGAAGGAGGAAATAAGAGCACTGTCTGCCTGCTCTGCTCTCCCCTCTGGCTCTGGTGAATTCTCTTACCCTCCTGCACTTCTGACTATACCCAGTGCTTGTATAAATAAATAAGTCTTTAAAAAAAAATCATAAACTTACAAAAAAAAATGGATATGTCAAAAATACAGAAAATAACCAGTGTTGGTGAGGATAAGGATTAATTGGAAACATTCTATGTTGCTGGTGGAAATGTAAAATGCTAGCGTTGTTTTGGGAAACAGTGTGGTTCTTCAAAATATTAAATATGGGATTACTATATGATATAGCATTTCACTTCTAGGTATAGATACAAAATAATTGATAACAAGGACTTGTGCAGATATTTGCGCATCAGTGTTCATAGCAGCGTTTTTTTTCATGAGAGCCAAAATGTGAAAGCAACTCAATCGTTTATTGACAAATGAATAGGTAAACAAAGTGTGATATATGTGTACAACAGATTATCATTCAGCCTTAGAAAAGGATAAAATTCTGACACATGCAATACGAGTGAACCTTGACATGGGCTGATATTGCATGATTTGGTTAATATAGGGTACGCAGAATAGTCAAATAGTCAATCAGAAAGTAGAATGGCAGTTTCCATTCTGGGGCTAAGGAGGGTTGGGAGTTACTGTTTAATGAGTGCAGAGTTTTGGGAAAATTAGGGAGTTCTGGAGAAGGATGATGATAATTGCACAACAATGTGAATGGTACATGATGTCACTGAATTATATACTTAATATGTAGGTTTTATTGTTATATATTTTTTACCCAAATAAGAAATTAACAACATCAACCACAAAATGTTCTGGGATAGTTCTAGGAAGAGGGAGACTTCAAAAGTGTCTTTTGACTTTTTTCCATCCAGACTGATTCTCTAGAACAGAGTGGGCAAACTTATGGGCCTGCAAGGTATGTTCAGGCATTCTACCAGAGCTCAGGAGAGAGCAAGTGCAGATCCCATCTCTTGCACCAATAGAAGCAGTATAGGAAGAAGCCCTGTCCCTCCTGAAACTGGCTCAATTTGGAGAAGTGAACTGGGCCAACACAGTGGGTATCTGTGGAAATGACCTGTGGCTGCTTACTTGCTGCACATGTATGTGGTACATGTCTGCTATTAGTATGCTTGCAGCAGTGTTTCAATGTCAGGTCATTGGAGAAGGGCTGGTTTACTTAATAATGTTAATATGTAATATGCTTTGCATGTGTAAAAACCCTGATTTAGTCCACTCCACACTCCCAAAGTTCTAAAGATTAAAAGTGAAATAAAAACCACTAAAATAGAATATATATGAGTATATTTATGTAATTTAGAGGACATCTGTGACTGTTTAAAAAAGATAGGAAACTCTGAAGCCATATGGAAAAAGATACAGATTTAACTACATAAGCAAAGCCCAAAGCCAAACAGTAGACTACTAAAATTGATTTGCTATTCGTAGTCAACAAAGGAGTCATGTCACTTTTACTCAGAGAACTGTTATTCCTTGATAAAAAGATCACATCAAACAACCTAATGGATAATTTTCAGAAGAGAAACTATGTGATTGATAAACATAAGAGAAAGATGACCAGCTCTATAAGTGATCTGGGAAAAGTAAATGATAATAACCATGAAAGTCTGTATTTTCCCATCACCTGGAGTCAGTGCCATTGAGGATGTCGGGAAATAGGAATGTTCAAAGGGTGCTTCTGGCAACATGAATTTCTGATAAGTAACTGCTATAGTAATCTGGCAATAGCTATTAAAATTTAAAGCACACTTGCCCTTTGGCCCAGCATTCTAATATGCAGTCTGTGCTGTTGAAACAAACTCCCACTAAATAGAGTAATTACAGTTACATGAGGTTTTGCTTTCTGTGGTTTCAGTTACAATCAACCACTGTCTGAAAATATTATGTACAACAAGATAATGTGAGACCACATTCACATAACTTTTTTTTAAAGATTTACTTATTTATTCATTTATTTATTTATCTATTTATTTATTATTTGTTTGTTTGTTTATACAAGCACTGGGTACAGTCAGAAGCGCAGGAGGGTGAGAGAATTCACCAGAGCCAGAGCCGGGAGCAGAGCAGGCAGAAGGATAGAAGTACACTGCTGAGGGGAGCAGCAGGCGGCAGGAGAGGTCCGCGCGCCATGCGGGACCCTCCTCCGGTGGCCGGGGAGCAGCCAGGGATCTAACTGGCGCCGCAGAGGCCGCAGGCAGCTTCGCAACCCGGTGCTCAACTGCTGCACCATCCGGGAGGCCCATCACATAACTTTCATTACAGTATATTATAATTCATCTATTTACTGTTAGTTATTGTAAATCTCTAATTTTATAAACTTTGTCATATGTATGTATAGGAGAAAACATAGTATATTAGGATTCAGTGCTATTCCTGATTTCAGGCTTACCTTGGGGGTCTTGGAATATATCCCCTGCAGATGAATTTAAGATTTACTACCATAAATATGTAGATATAATCCTAATTGTTTAAGCATTCAGTGATAAAAACAAACAAACAAACAAACAAACAGGAAAAACCCAGCCAAACAATCAAAA
This sequence comes from Talpa europaea, assembly GCF_964194135.1. NCBI lineage: Eukaryota > Metazoa > Chordata > Mammalia > Eulipotyphla > Talpidae > Talpa > Talpa europaea. The sequence goes on from NC_140070.1 coordinate 60,084,995, forward strand.
ACACACTGGAAATACTTGCATGTCTATTAATAGAAATAGAAGAATTATTTTTTTTAAGATTTATTTTTTTATACATACAAGAGATGGGGCACAGGCCAGAGATGGGGGGATGAGAGGATTTACCAGAGACAGAGTGGGGCACAGAACAGGCAGACTGACTGAAATACATTGCTGACGGGAGCAGCGGGCAAGACAGGAGAAGTCTGCTTTGCCATGTGGTTTGCTCCCTGGTGGGCCGGGGATCGAACTTGTGCTGTAGAGGTTGCGGATTGCTTCATAGTGCATTGCTTAACCCCTTGGGCCACCAAGGAGGCCCAGAGGAATTGTTGAATAAAGAATGGCACATACAAATACAGGATATTATTCAGATATTATTATTCTGTTGACCTGGAGGGAAAGATTTATTGGTGATTTTTAAAAGTTGCAGATAGTTAAATATATTTATGTTGATTTCTTTTTAGTAAAAGAAAATATTCCTCTGATTTTTGTATTGGATAAAGATATAAAAAGACTCACAGATACTGGGTGTGTGAACATTGGCTTCGCAGGGAAGGGGCTGCAGCAGGGAGATCATTATGCTTTTCATTTTGCATTTCTTTACCACTTTGACTTCTCACAACAAAAAGTAAATGCCAAATTATTTTTGTAATTTGAAAAAGCTAATATAATCAACAATTAAAGGGAATTTACCATAGGTTTACATTTTTAAAAAATATGTACTGTTTTGTATTATTTATCAAAATTGACTTGAAGATGTGAGTTTTGGGAGGTATTTCGATGTACATTTTGCCAAACTTTTTAGAGTTCCTTAATTTAGACCTAATTTTAGAGTCACACTAATACTATTGAACTCTTATGTCAGGAGAGCTTTATTGAAACTTGAATTTAGAGCTATTGAAAACACTTAGAGCTAATATAAGGAATAAAACGTAGAATTTCTATACAAATAATTAATGCATTATATTAAGACACTTAAATTGGGAAAAATGTGTTTCAGAACCTAAACATCTAATGCCAGTTAAAAATGTACCTTAGATTACATTATTTAGGGTTTTATTTAGTCAGTCTGTTTAGGACAGGGGAAGGGGCACCCCATGTCACCCAAACCTGCCCGCTTTAAATAGGTTCTGTCACCTGCGTCAAGACAAAACATGTAAGACCTTTAATGGAAAGGAACTTTAATACAATTAGTGTTCAATACAGAAAAGACAAAGAATATAGTTTCCAAATCAATCACCCAAAGTTACCTATCCCCTCGTTGGTAAATGTCCAGCCAAACAGGGTTGGTGCCAAGTACGGCCTGAAAGCTGTACAAGCAAGTCTACAGTACAAGTCTACAGTACAAGTCTACAGTACCTTCCAATGGGAACCCATAGAAAAGGGTAGGAAACAGACAGGTCTGGAAGGAAAAGAGCAAAATCAAAATCAAGATAAAAGCGGCCATTGTTAACCTCTCCACTGTTCTTTCACCACATCTGTTTCAACCAGTCCAGGACCAAGAAGCCAGCACAGCTTCACATGTCTTTCTGCTCCATGTGCCTCCTTCAAGTCTTTTTGCTCTGTATCCTGCTTCCTTCCTTTTCCCAGGCTTCTCTCCAGCTTCTTTTCCTTCCTGCTCACCTCTGCCCTCCATTGGATGGGACAGGGAACCTGGAACCTCCCCCTTTCCTGGGGAACACAGTGTAACAATATTTAACTTAATCATTCGTTAGGATTCACTAATCATTTAATAACATAGGTAAGTAGTTGTTTCCAATTACAAATTCTAAGTATAATCTTTCTTTTCAGGAGACTATTTAGTAGCAATTGAAGAGAAAAACAAAGCTAGGTTTCTGCGTGCTTATGTGAACTGCAGAAGTAAAAGGACTGAGAACTCTCGAGTGTGTATCCGAATGGTTGGACATAATGTGGAGGCACCCTTCAGTGAAAGCTTCAGAGACCAGCTGTCTATTGTTGAAATGCCGCTCTCTGAGAACCCCTTGAGCATTTCTTGCTGCCCTGTGAAAGGAGACCTTCTTGTTGGCTGCACAAATAAGTTAGTCTTATTTACTCTAAAGTATCAGATCATTAATGAAGAATTCTCAATATTGGACTTTGAACATTCTTTAATAATACACATAGATAATATCACTCCTGTTGAAATATCTTTTTGTGTTGGATATGCCGCTGTCATGTCAGACTTAGAAGTCTTAATCCTAAAACTGGAGTCAGATCCCAAAGATGGAGAGAATGTTACCCACCGTCCACATAAGACCAACAATTCAGTGAAACAGACACAAGGTAAGTTTTGAATTTAGTTTTCTTGTTTCAGGTGTAGAGAAAATCCTTACTTCTGGCAATCTCTGATGTCACATAAATTGTCATTTCAATAATATGTATATTTAGTTATTCCTTATACATGGGATTAAGGTTTATGATCCAGCTGCCCACATCTGATTCTGTAGTATGTAATTGCATTTTAACATATATTTATCGGGCCTCCCCTGGTGGCACAGTGATTGAGCACTGGGCTGCGAAGCTGCCCGCAGCCTCTGCAGCGCCGGTTTGATCCCTGGCCTCTGGCGAGGGTCCTGCATGGCGCAGCAGACCTCTCCTGTCTCTCCCGCTGCTCCCCTCAGCAGTGTATTTCTTCAGTCTGCCTGTTCTGTTCCCCACTCTGGCTCTGGTGTGTTCTTTCACCCTCCCTTGCTTCTGACTGTACCCAGTGCTTGTATAAATAAATAAATCTTAAAACAAACAAACATATTTATCAATAAAAGTAGTGTTACTTGAGTTTTTAGTTCTAGTTTATAGATATATATATCTGATTTTCAGTTTCCTCATGTATAAAGTATTGATTATAATAACAGGCTGTACTTTATCAATTGTGAGTAATAAATGAACTAGATTATGACTTTTCAAAACCATAGGGTCTTGTGAATATAGGAGATGTTTATGTGTTTAAATAAATAAAATCTTATGTCTAAATTGGTGGGGGAAATGCTTTGAAATATAATTTTTATTCGAGTAGTATTTGGAATTATTAAACTCTTCTTAAATCTTACTTTTTAAGGTACCAGTAATGAAACTTTGCAACTTGAATCAGATGATTTTGTAATCTGCCAAAAGCCTATGGAACTTCTTGGTGAAAAAAGTGAACAGTGTGGAGTATCTGTTACACTGGAGACAATAGGATTATCTGATGAAAAAATAAAATATTTTCATGTTCAGCACCTGCTCTATAGGTATTAGAAAGCTTGTTGTTCACCAGCATTTAATATATATTTACCTGCTTACAGAACATGGAAATAAGATCTCACCCTCTTTTCTTTTTTTCTTTTTAAACCCACAGACGTTTTGCTCCTGATATTTCATCCTATATTTTGCCCGATGATGCCAAGTTGCATTCACTTCAGCTGCTACCCATTTACCAAACAGGTAAGTATGACAGTGCTGCAGTGCAGTGAGGTGAAAGGCTCTGGATTAAAAGAGGAGACCGATGTGGCTAATGGGTAAGGTTCTACTGAATCACCCTGTGACCTGGAACGAGTTCCTTAACAACTACCTGTGAGCCCTACAAAGGAAACCCTGCGTGCTAGGAGAAGCCATGGTGAGGCTGTGGCAGACCAAAACCAGTTCCAATTTGGAAGTGGAGCCCTGTCATAGCTGAGGTTTTTCTAGATTTCTGCTGGGTATTTGTTAAAACTTCTTGTAATATGAGCAAGCTGGGAAAATGAAGACCAAATGGAATTTATTTAGAACAGTGGTTTTTAACTTTGCTGCACACTGAACATACATAGATGCTTTTCAAAATACTGATGCCCAGGCTCTACATATTGGGGATTCTGACTTAATGGACCAACTACAGGTCCTGGGCAACAGTATTCCTAGGAATTTAATGGCTAGCCAAGATTGAGAATCACCATTGGGGTCTGTTCTTGGTCCTGGCATAGAGAAAGATTGAAATATTCTAATGAAATGTCTTTATAACCTTTTTTTTTTCTTTTAGTAAACATTTATTGAGTACCTATGTACTGTGCTAAGTATTGTGCTGAATACTAGGGTGCCAATGATAAGCAAAAATTTGTGAAGTACTTGCATTCATAGAGCTCATTGTCTATTGGGGGTGGTAGATGTTAATCAAGTAATCACAAAAAAGAGTAAATAATTACACACTGAAATGAGTGTTCTATGGGATAAGACCCTACTTGGAGAGCCTATAATAAAAGATCCCAACCTCATCTAGGGGGAAGGGAAGTCATGCGTGGAATGCTTTCTGAGAAGGAGAGCTAGAGTAAATTGGGGCTGATTTGTAGAGAGGTTTGGTGCAGGGAAGACAACCCCCCCCCCCAAAAAAAAAAAAAAAAAAAAAAAAAAACCAGACAGAGGAAGCAAGTGTCAGGGCCCTGTGGTGGAGGGAAAATCTTATGTTTGAGGAACTGAGAGAAGCAAAATGGGAGAGTCAAGCAAAGAAGGTGCATGAGATGAGACTGGAGACCAGACAGGACACATGGTCATATTACAGGGTCACTTTATCTAATGGCTTGCCATGGAACTTAGAATAAAATCCTAAATCCTTTGCAGGGCCTAGATGACCCTAATTCTGAACTCATCTCCTGCTCTTACCCCCGCTTACTGAAATCTAACCTGGTGATTTTTCCCTGTTCTTTAGATATGCCAAGTGCATGCTTGTCAAGACCTATTGTTTACTCTTCCTGTGTTTAAAGAGTGCTTTCCTCAGATCTTTAGTGATATCTTTGAGTCATTCAACTCAAAGCTCAAATGTCACCCCACCAAGGACTTCCCTGACCTCTTAAACTATCCCCTCTCCATAGACTACAGAGTAACAGTTTATTCTTACCCCCTCCCCCCCAAATCCGCATCATTAGAATGAATGCAGTTACCTTGTCCTGTGCACTTTTAGATTCTTAGAACCTAGAACAGTGGTGCATATAGACAAATGAGTGAATGGGTAGTTCGTATTTGACCTGTGCCCTAATGGATGAGTAGAATTTTTAGGTGAAATTAGTATGATAACAAATAAGGGGAACCAACATGTGCAAGGTGCACTATCTTCATGTGTGTTTGGAAATTAAACAGCAGTTCTGTTGAACTAGAGCACCGTATGTAGGGAATAAGAGTTAGAAAAAACTGAACAGGTTGCTTTGGGCCAGTCCAGGATTGGACTTTCTTTTGTTCTTAATCGGTGTCCATAAAGGGTTACTTTAAAAATTTTTGACTCTGAGAAATTCCAAGCACATCGATTTAGAGAAAGTAGTACAGTGAACCTGATATACTTACTCATAATATAGCTTCAACATTGTCTCCTCTGATCACACTCTGCCCCATGTCAGATTGTCTTGATGCAAACTTTTGATCTCAAAATTTATACCATTTCATCCATAAATATTTCAGTATGTTTTTAAGAGAAAAGGATTTTTTTTAAAAGATTTATTTTTTATTTATAGAATAGCAGAGGCGCGGGAGGGTGAGAGGATTCACCAGAGACAGAGTGGGGAGCAGAACAGGCAGACAGACCGAAAGCACTGCTGAGGGGAGCAGCAGGCGTGACAGGAGAGGTCTGCCACGCCATGTGGGAATCTCCCTGGCCGGCTGGGAATCGAACCCATGCTGCAGATGCTGCGGACAGCTTCACAGCGCTGTGCTCAACCCGCTGTGCCACCGGGGAGGCCCCTAGAGAAAAGGATTTTTTTTTTTTTTTTTTTTTTTTGTATAGAGGCATGCTTTATTTATTTGTTTGCTGGTCTGTTTGTTTGTTTTGATATACATGCACTGGGTACAGTCAGAAGCGCGGGAGGGTGAGAGAATTCACCAGAGCCAGAGCGGGGAACAGAGCAGGCAGAAGCACCGAAGTACACTGCTGAGGGGAGCAGCGGGCGGCAGGAGAGGTCTGCGCGCCATGTGGGACCCTCCTCTGGTGGCCGGGGAGCAGCCGGGGATCGAACCGGGGCCGCAGAGGCCGTGGGCAGCTTCGCAACCCAGCGCTCAACCGCTGCGCCACCGGGGAGGCCCGAGAAAAGGATTTTTAAAAGGAACCTCAAATGCCAGTTCATATTAATAAAAAATACATAGATGTCTTCAAATGCCATGTTAATTTCCCTGATTGTCTAAAATTTTTTCTTAAGATTCCAAATAAGGTTTATACATTGTGATTGATTGCTATGTCTTTTACATCTTTTTTGAAATACAGGTTCTGTATAGGTTCTGCCTGTTCCACTTTTTTTTTAAGATTTATTTATTTATTTATACAAGCACTGGGTACAGTCAGAAGCATGGGAGGGTGAAAGAATTCACTAGAGCCAGAGCGGGAAACAGAACAAGCAGACCGATGAAATACATTACTGAGGGGAGCAGCGTGCGCGGCAGGAGAGGTCTGTCGCGCCAAGTGGGACCCTCACGGTGGCCGGGGATTGAACGGGCACTGCGGAGGCTGTGGGCAGCTTCGCAGCACAGCGCTCAACCGCTGCGCCACTAGGGGAGGCCCCTGTTTCACTTTTAGTTATGGTGTAGTTAGCAAGAAACTGTACTAGTTTGTACTAATTGAATACTCACAATATCATTTACCATGTTCCTATATCTTCTGTATTGGCCTGTGATTTGGTAGTTAGACCTGAAGTTGCACTGTTCAGCATGGTTGCAAGTAGCAGCATGTAGCAATTGAGTGCTTAAAATGTGATTAGTCTGAATTGAGATGTCCTATAAATGTAAATCAAACAGTAGATCTTGAACACTTAGTATAACAAAAACAAATATAAAATAACTAATTTTTTTTATTTCTTATTGAAATCTTTGCATATGCTTGAGTTAAAATCTATTACTACATTTTGTATTTTTCTTGTTAAACGTTTTTAAAAGCAATTAATAGAAAACCCTAAATTACATATATAGCTCACACTGTATTTCTCTTGATAGTGTTGAATGTTTATATTTCATTAACACAAGTAGCATTCAGTTCTCTTAGGAGGTAGGTATTAATATCTGATTGATTCCTTTGTGATGCTAATAGGCACTGGTGATTATTATCTAATCTGTTTGTTTATTAGCAGTTGCAAAATGATATTCTAATTGTACTACTCCTTTTTTTAACTGAGATAACCAATGTTATGTTCCTTTTTCATCTCTTATTGTCATTCTTCTATTAAGAACAAATCCCTCCTAGCAACTCTGGTTAACCACACAGAATTTTTACATAGAAAAGTCAAGGTATTGATTGCTTTATTTAGTGATTTTGTGGTGTTTTCTTTTCCACACAGGTTCTTTTACTTCTGATAGAAAAAATTCATCTCAGGAAGAAAAGTTGCTGAGTCTTTTTTGTTTCTTTTCATTACCTCACGTGGGCTATCTCTACATGGTTGTCAAGTCTGTTGAATTAATGTCAGTCTACCAGTATCCTGAGAAATCTCAGCAGGCAGTGCTCACGCCACAGTTTTTGCATGTTATTACAAGGTATGTAGCAGTATCACCTGGTGGTGTTTGAGTCATTTATTTTTCTGTAAATTCTTATGGTCTTTTTTAAATAATTTTTTTATTTTATATAATTTTATATAATTTTTCATTTTTGTACATTGTATGCATTTTTATCTGTTATAGTGCCTGTGAAATTCCCACCACCCATTCAGCTGTGAACCATCACCAGTCCTTTTTCAGTCTTCTTAAGCTTACAAACTACTTTCCAAAGTAAAAACATAGTCAGAGACATGATATAAGGAGCACAAATGCTAGGAGATTTATGAAGAATGTCTTGAGATTCTTGAAAGTAGGATAGGCTCTGAGAGGGGGAAAATACTTCTTGACTGAGTCATGTCTCAGTTTTTTTGTGTTTTAAGTGAGGCCTGAAAGTTAGTTATAATTTGATAGTTGGATTTGGAGATTGTAAGAAAAGGACATTATAGATATAAGGAATGACTATAAAGAAATGCTATATCCAATTCTGTAGAAGCATCTAAAATTTTATTGTATAAAACAGTTTTTTTTCCCTTCCCTTTAGCTGAGTGGCAGTATCAGATCTCCAGCAGGTGCTGGAGTATATTTCAGTCAGCACAGGACACACTTGGAGATTCTGATACCTGCTTCCAGAATGGGTGTTTCCCTTTACTCCCCACTTCTGTTTTGAGTGGAAATGCTATTGGAATGTTTCTTATGTGTACAGAGTAGCAGTAACTAGTCTTCTCAGTTTCCAATTATTGTATACTTATATTCTTTAAATATGAAGGAGTTGAAACATAGAGAAGTGGTAAAATAATGCTAAGAGGTAGCTTGGGCCTTAGAAACATAAACTAAGGAATTTTTAAAGGTTTTGATCAATGAAAGGGATGTTATTAGAACATTGCTTTAGGTAAATTAATGGTGGTCACTGGAAGATGGACTGAATCTCTAAGTAGTTATTGGAGTGGTTCAGGTGAGGGTAATGCTGGGCTGTATTCAGGCAGGGCAGTAGCACTGAGAGGAGAAGGAAGAATAGAAGAGGCTTTGGTTAGAGAATTATAAGACTTAGTTTTGAGGGAGTAATGGAAAGGAGGAGGTAAGAAAAACCCTACCAAAGTTTTGAGCCTGCTTTTATGGAAGAATGGAGTCTGATGTAGCATAAGGTGATAGAGAAGTTTGGTTTAAACATTTGAGTTTTAGGTGCTTAGGGAATTTCAAGAGGTAATCTAAAGGAGACTTTAGACACATAGGACTGAAGATTGGAGAAGAGAGGAAAGCTTAGACATTTATTACTATCAAAAAAGAGCTGATTATCAAAGTAATGAGCATGGCTTTAAGAGTGTGTAGACAGAAAAGTAATTGGAAAACTAAACTCTGGCAAAGGTCATCTTTGGAAGCAAGAGAAGGAAGAGATTTTCAGTAGTACAGAAGAACTTAGGAAACTGTAGCAAGATTTTATTTATTTTGTATAGAAGAACTGGGGTGTAGGCCAGAGATGTGTGGGGTGAGGGGATTCACCAGAGAGAGAGTGGGGAACAGAACAGGCAGATCTACTGAAACACGCTGATAAGGGGAGCAGCGGGTGAGACAGGAGAGGTCTGCTGCGCCATATGTGGGTCAGCTCCCTGGCTGGGGATAGAACTCAGGCTGAGACTTAACCCCCAGTGCCACCAGGGAGGCCTGTAAAATAATAATTTCTGTCTAAACTATTGATACAAAAGACTGTCCATCTTTTCTTCATCTGATTGCATAGATGTGCACAACACTGAAATAAGTGATTGGACCCTCTGAACTTCTCCTTTCCTGTCCCCACACACGGTGAAGGATATGTCATGAACTGGTTTGGAGTGCAGTGTCTTGAAAATATTATTACATGGATTTGAAGGACTCATGTGTGGGTTTTACCTCCCTCCAGGTGTGGGATATTACTGAAGATTTTCCTAATACCACACCAAAGGATATGCTGAAATTATTAATTTTACTGTGGAGGCATTAAACATTAGAATAGCAGTTGTATGTAAACTCAGATTCTTGATAAGGATCTCCACACCTATTTTTGAAATCCTGTATGGTTGAACTCATTTTTACATATTTTTTATTTTATCCAGTAGATATATTTTAGAAATGGCTTGACATAGAAGTTTCTTAAAGTTTGAAAAGTTTCTTAGAGTCGTATATTTATATACCTTAAAAAAGGTAATAAAAAAGTTTTAAGACTCAAAATAATGTAAAGTGATCTCCTCATAGAAATATATAATTGGAAAATACCCTGTGATCCTACTTCTCAGAGTCAGCCACATCAACAATTAGTGAAAAGTCATCCAACTTTTTTTTTTTTTAACAATTCATATACTACTGTGATTTATTTTTCATGGAAATGGATCATATGAGACCTGTTGCTTGGCAACTTGCTTCACTTGAAGCATATCTTGGACATCTTTATATGCTAAAATATTTCAATTTACATACTTTATATCTTCTCTTATACTGAAGCTTAATATTCCAGCAGTAGCCAACAGCTGTGTTACATGGGTGGTAGAAAGTCAGGGGGCCCAGCCGTTTCCTCTCCAGACCCTAAAGATCATTTATCCTTGTGGTCACCTTGGCTCGTATGTGACTACTCTACCCTACTCTCTGACCCTTCTGCAGATGCTTTTTTGTTCCAGTCTCCCATTCAGTTTACTTTCTTGGTGTGCTAGCTCTCTATATTAGATTTATTGGTGTTGGTGCTACTGTCCTAGCTATTGTCAGTGACTTCAGAGGTCCTGTTCCAGAAATTTTGTGGAAATGGACAGAGATGGCAGTTATCTGAGGCCGAAGTGACAGCCTCAACAAACAGATGAAGAGAGTTCTGATATCTCTTAGTGCAAAGTGTCCCAAGTGTGACAATTTCAGAATACTTTTCTTGTTAAAATAAGTATTTTTTATTCTCCTTTTTAAAAACTTAATTTTCAGTCATTTATATGTCTGTGTAACTTTGGGGTTACTTTCGTACTTCTCCATGTGTGCACATGTTTCACTCACCCTCCACCAAACCTCCTATGCCCCTCCCTTATCCCTTTGCTTTTCCTGTCTATTCCTCCTTCCCCCCAGATCCCTCTGGTAATCAGTATATTTTTCACTAAATCTAAGAATTGTTTTTGGTGTACTTTGCCAGTATATATTTTTTTTGCTGTTTATATTCTTTAGGTATATGTGAAACCATCTGATAGTTCACTTTCTGACTTTATTTTGCTTGGTTGGTGTAATCACTCCAAGGTCCATCATTTTGTCCGAAAATGCAGTATTTCATCCTTTTTAATAGCTGAGTAATATTGAATCAAGTATATATTCCACAATTTCTTTATCCAATCATCTGTTGATAGGTACTTAGATTAGTTGCATGACATGGCAGTTGTGGACAGTGCTGCTATAAATGTATGTCTTTATTTTGTTTTTGTTTTTTTTTAAAGAGTTATTTTATTTGTACAATAGTGTACAGGTCAGAGGCACAGGAGGGTGAGAGGATTTACCAGAGACAGCAGGGAACAGAACAGGCAGATAGACCCAAGTATACTGCTGAGGGGAGCAGCGGGCAAGATAGGAGAGGTCTGCCGCACCATGTGGGTATTTCTCTGGCTGGCCGGGAATCGAACCCGCGCTGCGGAGGCTGCGGACAGCTTCACAGCGCTGCGCTCAACCGCCTGCCCCACCAGGGAGGCCCTATAAATGTAAGACTTTGTATTAATGTTTTCATATTCTTTGGGTACATATCTAGCAGAGGTATGGCCACCAGGGAAGTCCTATAAATGTAAGTCTTTGTATTAATGTTTTTATATTCTTTGGGTACATACCTAGCAGAGGTATGGCTGTATCATATGGGATTTCCATTTTTATTTTTTTAAGCTTATCTCTATACCATTTTCCATAGAGACTGCATCAAATTGCGTTCCCATCAATAATGGAGGAGTGTTCCTTTTTATCCACATCCTTGCAACATTTATTGTTGTTGTGGTTTTTTTGTTTTGTTTTGTTTTGTTTTTTGATACAGGTCATTCTTACAGGGGTGAATTGATGTAACATTGGTTAGCTTGTTTGAGTTTATTTGTTTCTTTATTTTTAATTTGGACCTACATTTCTTTGAACTTCCTACATGGTATATAGTTTAATACGGTCTTTAGCTTTTCTCTCCATTTTTCTTCATTTCTTCTTTGAAGTATTTCTTCTATTTTAAGATCATTGTTAGGTTTGCTTTAGTCCTTTATTTTTTATTTAAGCAGAGCTCATTTTCACTTGTCCTAGTTTCAAATTTGTTGTAAAAAATCATTCCAGTGAACCTACTACAAGATAGGCTTTGTTGCAGTTTTAAAGTTAACTATTATTTTTTTTTTTTAGATAATAGGTTTGATTTTCTTTCTTTTAAGATTTATTTTATTTATTTATTTATACAAGCACTGGGTACAGTCAGAAGTGCGGGAGGGCGAGAGAACTTACCAGAGCCAGAGCAGGGAGCAGAGCAGGCAGAAAGACCGAAATACACTGCTGAGGGGAGCAGGGGGCGGCAGGAGAGGTCTGCGCGCCATGCGGGACCCTCCTCCAGTGGCCGGGAGCAGCCGGGGATCGAACCAGCGCTGCAGAGGCTGTGGGCAGCCTCGCAACCCAGCGCTCAACCGCTGCGCCACCAGGGAGGCCCAACTATTAATATTTTTAACATCAGTGTTCGAATGTTAACTTATCCACAAGTCACCAGGCATCTACTGTGCACTTACTGTGAGTTCCCGTTTCATTTTCCTATGCAGCGTGGGGTTGTGGAAAGAGCTAGAGGAGTCTTAGGAAGGAGGTCACCTGGAATCTAATTTGGCTGTGTTCTTCAGAGACATGAACTATTCATGCATCTTCCATGCCCTCCTCTTTAAAACTGGCTGCAGGACAGGTATTTCTGAGGATTTTCCCAATAATTTCTAAATTTCATTACCATTGAAATCCTATTTTTGTAATCCCAATGTGTTATCCAGCGTAATCCTGGCTGAGTTTCATCCTGAAATGAGTGGGATAGAGGTAAATAGTCAAGAAACTTGGATTCTAATCTTGGCTTTGAAAGTTACCTCTCTGGGCAGATCCTGGAGGTATGAGTTTGTAAAAGCATGACCCAGAACCATGCTTCTTAATTAGGATGTATATCAGAGTCACACATAGATTTTTGTAGAATATACATGTTTAGATTCAGCTCCTAGAGGTTATGAGTCAGTAGGAGTTAGGTGGGGACAAATTAAATATTTTAAAGTCACTCCACAGGGATTCTGAGGCACTCTTGTTAAAAATAAAGTCTAGGGCCTTCCAGGTGGCACAGCAGTTGAGCTCTGGGTTGCGAAGCTGCCTGCAGCCTCTGTAGCACTGGTTCGATCCCCGGCCATCAGGTGAGTGTCCCACATTGCGCGCAGACCTCTCCTGCCACCCGCTGCTCCCCTCTGCAGTGTATTTTGTCAGTCTGTCTGTTCTGCTCCCTGCTCTGGCTCTGGTGAATTCTCTCACCCTCCCAAGCTTCTGACTGTACCCAGTACTTGCATAAATAAATAAATAAACAAACAAATAAATAAATAAATAAATCTTAAAAAAAAAAAAAGTCTGACCTGTTATCATTTGTCAAATACTTAAATACCCAGACCTGCCATTGTTGTTTTTCCTAGAAAATCCTTCCACTCTGGGCAGATTAGTTATTGCTCTCTGCTTTGCTAAGTGGCCTTTCTTTTCTTCCTTAGTAACAACCTGCAGTGCTTCACAGTGCGGTGTAGTGCGGCGGCAGCTCGCGAGGAGGACCCATATGGGGACACCACCCTGAAGGTTAGAACTGGCTTATGATGACGTGAAATCATAGGATCCAAGAGGAACATATGAATGCTTGCAAACTTACTCTTGGATCTAAGCTGGTTAATATTAAATGTCTTATGGTTTTGTTTATTGAATTAGAACTTTTAGATGTAAAATAGTAAGCATTTTGTGATTTGTGGTTTAGATGACAGTTTTTAAGATTCTTTGAAAACTATGCACTCAAAATTGATATAGTGCATAGTTTTTATAGTTTGCTAAAGAATATATATAGTTAACTAGTGAGGGCACTTAAAATTGTAGTATACTATGATTTTATTTTTTGTTAGCAGAAATATTGGTGGCAGTGGTATAGAGCTATTAACAAAGAAGTGCAAAAATCAGTATATTCACAAGTATGGAATTGAGGAGAGTGCATTAAAATGATTTATTTCTGCTATTATCAGATATGCTAATAATTCTTTTGTTATTTTACAAACCTTTGATAGCCTTTTGTATTTGCACAGTCTTAGTCTAAGAGTTAATGATTTGCTTGATCAATAACCTCATTTTTTGGTGTGAGAAGCAATATGCTTAGTCTCTAAAAAGCTCTTAGCCACAAAATAAAAATAGGCAATTTTATCATGAAATTTTATGTTTCTGACCTTGAATTTCTGCTCTTAGAAATATATCATTTGCATAATATTTCTCAAATATGCTATTTCATCTCTGAAATTTAAACTACTTGATGAATGTTTATTATGACTAAATATGCTGTAGGAAACCCTAAAATGATAATGACCTGTATTTCACAAGTTTATATCTATCTAGCACCTGGAAGGCCTTTTCCTGGAAAAATACATGTTAAATAATGATGTTTATGTTAACAAAATAGCTCCTATGTGATGCTTAATGTGTCTGAGGTGCTGTCACTGTTGCCCTTAGTGTGATGTATGGTAGTGTTTTATGGATATTGTACCTTAGTTCTCAGTAACTCCTTTTTGTTATGGAGCTTTATATTGCTGACCAGGCTTCCTGCCTACCTTTAGCCTCTTGGGAAACCAGAACATATAACCTTTTCAAGAAATTAGTCTATTTCCCTAATGAAACTGGAAAGCTGACAGATTCTTTGTTCTCGGTTCTCCCAGCTTTCCCTGTTTTTTTTTTTTAAATACATATAGCTCTGAAAGACATAGGCTTACATAGATGGTTATGGTGGAGTGAGGAGAGATATAATAGGCCGTTGTTGGATCAAACTACATTTGAAAAAAATATATCATAATTTTAGGTCTTCTCAGGGTCTCATAAAAATAATGGAAAGGAAAATGGAAAAGAGGAAGGGGAGAAAAGAGCAGAGTGTGGCAACTGACGGGTGCTGCTCTTGAGCCCTGTGTGCATGGAGGTGACAGTGAGAGGGACAGTGATGCTGATGCCTTCCCCAAACCTTCACCATTCTGAAGTCCTAGCTGCCTCATGAGCGAGCACGTGGTTGGGTAGCCTGTGTGCTAATTCAGGCTTTGCTGCTGTGCTGTCTGAGAGGTTTCACCACCTTAGAGTCTGGTTGAGAGTATATGGGATCTTCATTTCCCTTTCTTCTGAGAATCCTAAGATTCTGGCTCCTCAGCAGTAGCCACGGTCACCTTAACTATTTAGAGGAATAAGGAAAGTAGATGGAAGTATTTCCCCAGGTACTTTTTATGAAGGGAAAGAAACAGGAAGATGACCTCAGAATCAAAATCCCATTAATGGAGGAAAGGACAGGAACCTGGCAGCTTCATTTCTTGAGCTCTCAGAAAGAACTCTTTCATTATCTTTCTTCTCCATTCTGTTTGAATGGAGCTGCTGGCCCAGGGTTTCCTTGAATTTACTTGACAACATCTAGCCTGTCAGCCATTCCATGCAATAGTCACACATAAAGAGTTAAAGGCCTTCAGAATGTGCAAGCTTTTTCCTACTATATACCATTCATTAAGAACTATTTCACGTATTCTCTGTGCAGTAGAATGTCCTTTTATGCTGTCTGGTTTATCCCATTTGGCACACCCCTGAGCCAGCCTTCTCTGAGTAGAGTCTTCCCTGGGTGGCAGATACCAGACCATAACTGCTCTTCCAGGAGTCCTATAGCAGTGAGGGGCTAAAGTATACTGCTTTCTGCATTCATCTAGTCAAAAACACATGAAATAGATAGTTGGTTGCATGTGTTTACATAGGATAGCCTCCTTACTCTGATAAGAATTGGAATTTGAATTATTTTTCTATGGGGAAGGACAGAAGAGATTTTATCAAATAAGCAATGTTTTTTGAGGATTAAATTTCATATACCTCTATTTCTTGGTTAAATTTATGTTTTTTCCTTACTAGGCTTGCCCGCCTGTCAGTATGGATATTTGTGCTTTGAGAATACAGCTCTTCATAGGCTTGAAAGCCATTTGTCACTTTAAAAACCATGTCATACTTTTGACTAAGGCAGACTCTGAGCCTACTCCAGAGAGAAGAGAATCACCCAAGAGGCTTCTGTAAGCATCCCCTTGCCCCCAAACACTTCTGCCAGAGTTTTTGGAATCAATATTGTTATATCTACTGGTATATTTTATATTGTCTTAGTTTATCATTTTTTAAATCAAAACTTTGAATGATCATATGAGTTTTCTGTGATGTTCTTTGTTCAGAGAATGGAAAGAAGGTACTAAAAATCTCTGTATTATCCTTTATAATTGACTTTGGAACTTTTGGAAGAATATGGTTTTCACGAGATAAAAATAATAAAATAGTTTCCGTAAGTATTTGTGGTATTTTTAGGTAAGAAGTTAAAGAACCTACTTTTCTGTCCTTTTGTCTGTAAATAATGGGAGAAAGCAGAACCTCTAATGCTAATCTAAACTACAAGGAGCTTTGCTGACTTTTTTTTCTTTTACCTTTAAGTCATTAAATGTTTACCCAAAGATTATTTTATTTCAAAAGAAATGCTTTTTTGTTATTACATGCAGGAATAATTTTTTAAAATTCATTTATTTTTTTATTTTTATCAGGATTTCATTGACATAAAGCACTGTAGAACTTTAAGGTGTACAGCATATGGACTTCACTTACACATTTGTAACTGAAGTGAAATGATTGCCACAATAATTTCAAAAGAAGTCAATATATTTCTTTTTTTAAAAAGATTTATTTATTTATAAAGGTAAATATTTATTTATATTTATTTTAAAGATTTATTTATTTATTTATACTGGGGTATAGGCCAGAGGCACGGGAGGGTGAGAGAATTCACCAGAGACAGAGCAGGGAGCAGAACAGGCAGACAGACGGAAGTACACCACTGAAGGGAGCAAGGGGTGAGACAGGAGAGGTCTGTCACACCATGTGGGAATCTCCCTGGCCGGCTGGGAATCGAACCTGTACTGCAGAGGCTGCGGACAGCTTCACAGCGCTACACTCAACCCGCTGCACCACCGCGGAGGCCCAGTAATGTATTTCTTACCTTAAGCTCATACATAATGTTAGATATGTGCTGATATACCTTAAAATAAAATTCCTTTTTTTTTTTTTTGTGAAGTCAGTTTAATGTGTGTTGAGGAATTAAAGGATCACTCATTTTTAACACATAAACATTTAGGATTGTTTTGATTGCCAGTCTTCACTTTTAATTTTTATTTATTTTTGTTGCAATAGCATTGATTTATGTCATTGCATATGATTCAGAGGTTCAGGTTCATGCATACCACAAAGGCACCCACAGTCTACCACCATAGTTAATCGGACCCCATCTACACCATTTTCTCCATCCTCCCTTCTTTTATAGTCAGACTTCCAAGGTTTGTTACAGTTTGGTTCTGTCTGACCTTTTTTTTTTAATTTCTCTATATTCCACCTAGAGGTGAAATCATCTAGTATTTGTCTTTGTCCCCCTGACTTATTTTGCTTAGCATTATCTCCTCTAGTTCTGTCCATATTGTAGTAAATGGCAAGCGTTCACCCTTTTTTCCTTTTTGTAGCTGAATATTATTCAATTATGTACGTGTACCACATCTTTCTGATACACTCATCTGTCCTTGAGTACCTAAATTTTTTCCATAACTTATCCATTGTAAATAGTGCTACAGTGAACATATGGGTATATCTATCCCTTTGAATTAGTGTTTATGCATTCTTCTGGTAGATACATAAGAGTAGAAATGCTAAGTCTTATTGTAGATGTATTTTTAATATTTTGGAAAAGCTCCATGCTATTTTTCATAAGGGCTACACCAATTTAGGTTTCTGCCAAAAATTTATAGCATTTCTTTTTTCTCCGCATCGTCACCAACACTTAATTTTTTCTGGTCTTTTTGGTAGGGACTGTTCTCAAGGGAGTGATGTGGTATTTCATTGCGGTTTTAATTTGCATTTCTCTAATAATAAGTGATGTTAACTGGGCCTCCCCGGTGGCACAGCGGTTGAGCGCTGGGCTGCGAAGCTGCCCCGCAGCCTCTGCAGCGCCGGTTCGATCCCTGGCTGCCGGGCAGGGGTCCCACATGGCACGCAGACCTCTCCTGCTGCCCACTGCTCCCCTCAGCAGTGTACTTGGTCAGTCTGCCTGTTCTGTTCCCCGCTCTGGCTCTGATGAATTCTCCCACCCTCCCACGCTTCTGACTGTACCCAGTGCTTGTATAAATAAATAAATAAATAAAATCTTGAAAAAAAAAAAGTGGTGTTAACATTTTTTTTAATGTGCCTTTTGGCCATCTGTATGTCTTCCTTAGAGATGTGCCTACCCAGCACTTCGGCCAATTTTTTTACTGCTTTTTTTTTTTTTTTTTTCTATTTTTTGAGTTATATGAGTTCTTTGTAAATCTTGGATATCAGCCCCTTTTCAGATGCAATAAATGATAGGTTTTCCACTGTACAGAAATAAATGATAGGTTTTCCACTGTACAGAAACTTTTTAGTTTGATGTAGTCTTATTTGCTTATATTCTTTTTTGTTTCTCTTGCCATTGGGTACAAATCCCCAAAGACATTACTGAATCCAGTGTCATGCAGTGTTTTTCCTATGTTTTCTTTATATGTATTTTATGGTTTCAGGTTTTACTTCCAAGTCTTTAATCCATTTTGAGTTAATTTTGTTATGTGATATGATATAGTGATACAGTTTCATTCTTTTGCCATGTGACTGCAGTTTTCCCAGTACCAATTTTTGAAGAGACTTTTCTTACTCCATTGTATACTCTTGATTCCTTTGTTGTAGATTAACTGTAGATTAAGTGCAGGCTTTCCATTCTTTTCTGTCCATCTTTATATCTGTTTTATTCCAGTACCATTAGCTATTTTGCTTAATATCTTTGTTATGTAGTTTGAAATTAGGGAGAACAGATATTGCTGTATTTGTTTGGCTGTTTGCTTTGGCTATTTGGGATCATTTTAGGTTCTAGGTGAATTTCAGTAATGTTTGTTCAATTTCATTAAAGAATGTCATGAAACTTTGATATAGGGATCTCACTGAGTCTGTATTTTGCTTTGAGTAAGATGCCGTTTTAACAATGTTGATTTTTCTAATCCAAGGCAATATCTTTCCATTTTTTGGTGTCCCATTTCTTTTATCCATGTCTTTATAGTTTTCATTGTATAATTCCTTCACCTCTTTTGTTAAGTTTATACCTAGGTATTTAATTCTTTTTGATGTAATTGTAAATGGTATTGTTTTCTTGATTTTTTTCTCTTCTAGGTCATTGTTTGCATAGAGAAATGCAACTGATTTTTACTCACTCAGTACAGTAGTATGTTATTCAATCTCCAATTTTCGAAGTGTTTCCAGCTTTCTTTTTCTGATATTTCTAACTTTATATGATTGTGATCACAGAAGATATAATTTCATTAAAAGATATAATTGATATAATTTCAATCCTCATTAATTTATTGACATTTGTTTTGTTATCCAACATGTGATCTGTCTTGGATAATGTTCCATGCACACCTGAGAATATGTGCACAGCTTTTTTGTGGCATAGTGCCTTGTATATATTAAACTTAAGTGGCCATTGTTTCCTTGTTATTTTCTGTCTGGTTGGTATGTCCATTGGTGAAAGTGGACTATTGAGTTGTTGCCAGTGTCTGTTTTTAGATTGGATAATGGTTGTCTTATATATTTTGGTGCTTATTCCATTCTCTCCTTCCCCATAGGGTTTCCTCAGAGAAGTCTGAGGTAAGCTTGTTGGGTATACCTTTTTAGCTTACCTGATATTTCCCCCTGGCCACCTTTGCTATTCCTTCTTTGTTTTGAACTGTTAGTAGTTTCACAACTGTGTGTCTCAGTGTAGGTAATTGCATTTAGATAACTCGGTATTCTTTTAGCTTCATGGACTTTTATATTTAGTTCTTCCTGTAGGTTTGGGAAGTTTTTCTCTATTATTTCTTTGAATAAGTTCTCTGTTCCCTTCTTACTCTCTTCCCTTTCTGGGATACCCATGAGCTGTATGTTACTTTTTCTAATGGAATTAGATAGTTCTTGAATTTTTTTTTAAATATTTATTTATACAAGAAATCAGGTACAGGCCTGATGTGTGGGAGGGTGAGAGGATTCACCAGAGACAGAGCAGGGAACAGAACAGGCAGACTGATGAAATACACTGCTTAGAGGAGCAGCAGGCAAGACAGGAGAGCTCTGCCACGCCATGTGGGACCCTCGCCAGCTGGCTGGGATCGAACTGGCACTGCAGAGGCTGCGGACAGCTTCACAGTGCTGCGCTCAACCACCTGTGCCACCAGGGGAGGCCCTGTTCTTGAAATTTTAAAAATAATTTCTTCATATTTTTCTTTCTTCTGCCATCTGTGTTCTTTCTGCATTATTATCTTCAAGGTCACTGATTGGTGCTCTATTTGTTGAGTGACTGCCATAGTTTTCTACAGGAATTTTATTTCTTCTTTTGATCTTTTTATACCCTGCAACTATCTTATTTTTGTCATTTAAATCTTCTATTCTAATTTTTCTTTCTAATATTTTAAATTCTTATCTATTTTAATTCTAATCTAATCTGTTCTATCTTCTATTTTTTGTTCATTAATTGCACTTCTCATGACATTCATTAGTTTCTCTGAATTTTGCTGTATCTTTGGATTAGTTTTTTCTACATTCTCTTGAATCACTTAGACTTGCTTTTCTGTATTTCTTCTATTTCTTTGTGTTTCTGTCAGTTACCAGGACAATATTAAATTTTTTATCTGATAGGAAGATAAAATCTTCCATGGCTGGTTGGATTCTGTATTGTCGTCTCTCCTTGTGGTGTCATATTCCTTTGAGGTCTGAAGTCGTCATGTGTTGTGTTTTGGTTTTTTGTTTTTCTCTCATTTTGCTGTTTTTGATCCTAGAATTGAACAACTACTACTTGTCCAGTAGGTGGTGCTGTGATGTTTATATGATTTTGGTGTTTGGTCTACTGAGGTTTCAGTAGGTCTGAGATCTGATCTTCTAGATGCTGAGTTGGGATAGAGTGAAGCTTGGAAGCATCAAGGTTCTCTTGTGAATGCTGTGGAGAAGTACAGGCTTGTGTTTGTGGCACTGCTGATAGCTCTTCTTTTCTGGTGTTCCAAATAAAAAATCCTGTTCTCTCTCTGCATTCTCAGTGAATCTTACATTGTCAATACCATTGGGAGATTTGGGAAGGGGGAGTGGAGCCCAGTGTACTGTCCTGGTTCATTCCACAAGGACCAGGCACTCTGGGACATCCTGACTCCTGTGTGTGTATTTCCCCTTAGTCAGAGGTTTGTAGGCCCACACCATTCAGCTTCCACCACCCTGTGGCTTATAGCTAAGTGGCAGTGGTGGTTTTAAGGCAACATCATGCCCAAACACAGTTTGCAGACATCTTTCTCCACCCACCTCTCATTCACTGAAGCTTGAATCTTCTCCATGTCTTTTCTGGCACAGTCTGCCTATTCTCTGATATCAGGAGGTATTCCAGTTTGCCCCAAGCCAGCAGGCTTTCTGGTGCAATATTCCACTAGTTAACTTAGATGACCCGCTGGAGAGTGAAGTGAGGAGTTTCCTCTCTAAAATTGCATTTTGATAACAGTAGGTTCTGGTTCACTACTGGGTTTTCTGTTTTCACACTGTTTAGAATAGAATGCTTAACTTCAAACTAACTATGCTTCTATTCAATATTTTTAAATGCAATGAAATCTGATTGTTTTTAAATGGAAGATTTACTTAGGAAAGCACTTTTTGGGGGAAGATAAGCATAAAACATATTTAAGTGAAACGTTGCTTTTTTATTTTTAACATGAATTTTTGCATTTTAGAAGTGTTTATGTCTGTGCTTTCTTCTAGTAATAGAAATAATTCAAGCTTAACTTGGGCAATTGATGACTTAGTATGGGCAGTAAGTCTGAGACTCATCCTAAAAGCTTTCTGACAAGAGGAAAAGCAGTTTGTGATCTTGCACACTTGATGTTTTAAAAACATTTTATTTTCTAAAATGTCATAAAGTTATAATTTATTTGAAAATTTATTTAGTCAAAGGTTTATATTTAAAAAAATCTGATACTAAAGAAAATGTATCACATAGTCAAAAAAAGAGGTTAGATAGTGTTTTAAGCAAATTCATGGTTGTATGCATCTTCTGTGTTTTCCCAGCAGCTGTGAGTGTTTGGCCTGTTACTCTGTTGGAACTTCTGCTGAGATTTGTGGTGCAGGACATGCTGGCCTCATGAAGACTACATGCAGGAGAATACCTGGGCATAGGGACTTTCCACAGCCAAGTCTTTCTTCCTTTTGAGGGGCCTTACCTGTTTTTTTGCACTTATTGCCCATTTAGAATACTTGTGGAATGAATTTGAAGACAAGCCAATGAGAGCTGTAGAATTTTAAGTATTGTAGGCTTGTAAGGCATTGTGAACTAGTGTTCTATAAAAATTGAAGAAATTATTAAATGAAAATTGCGTAGTTATTTTATATGTCCAGTATTTACCATTAAAATTGTCATTTTAAAATATATCTTATTTTATAATTCTTGTCTTTTGTTTTGCTTTTAGTTCTAGAAAAGATACCAGTGCTAAGCGCAAAACATCTCCTGTAGCTGAGGCTGGTTGGAATTTATATATTGTGAATACAGTCTCACCGGTGCAACTATACAAGGAAATGGTACTGCTTTCAGACTTCTGATTTCTTATTTGTAGAATTTAAGATGGTGTTGATGACCACAAATTAGTTCTAATTATCATGCATTCAGGTTGTCATAGCAAACCAGCTTCCAGTCCTTCACAGTAAATTATCTTTCTCCACCTTCTGTTTTTACAGTTCCTGACATTTGTGTGACCAGTAGAAATGTTTAGTAAAAGATGATTTCCTTATTTATACTCTTCTCTACAGTGAGGATTGATTGGCCAGTCTATACGTAAATAGCTTTTCACCCCAGCCTAAAGAACTAGGAAATGGAACTAGAAGAAATTTCAGATCATTTATCTCTCTCACTCTTTGAAAATATTAGTAGATTGCCCCAGGGCACTGTAGCTACTGTGTGCATCCTTGCTCCTTTCTAAGAGTAACAGCTGCCTACTCATCCCTGACAATTTTTTAAACTATTTTGAAATTATGTCAAACTTAAAAGTCGCAAGAATCAGTAGTACAAATAAAGCCTATATATTCCCCATACAGATTCATCTGTAATCAGTATTTTATCTCTTTTGCATCTGTCTTTATTTTTGTTGCACTTTACAATATCTAAAAACACACACTGTGCTTCCCTGGTGGCCTAGGGATTAAGTCTCAGCACTATCACTTCTATGGCCTGAGTTGGATCCCAGGCCAGGAAGCTAACCCACATAATGGCACAGCAGACTTCTGTCTAGCCCGCTGCTCCCCTCAGCAGTGTATTTCAGTAAATCAGCTTGTTCTGCTCCTTGCTTTGTCTCTGGTGAATCTTCTTACCCCCATACCTCTGGCCTACACCCTAGTTCTACTACAAAAAACACACACACATGCACACACTTTTTTTCTGATTCATTGGAAGGTAAATTGCATGATCATGGCCTTTGCCCCTAAATGCTTCAGTGTCTGTTTCCTAAGAGTTGGGTGATTTGCTTACATAATCATAGGACAACCATATACAGTAGTAAATTTAACATCCAACATAGTACTTTATTTATCTGATGTACAGGTCATATTCTAATTTTGTCAGTTGGCACAATAATGGTCTAATAATCATATCCCCACGCCCACATTCCAGTATCCTGTCACACATAAACTAGTGTATGTAGTTCGTAATTATTGTGTATCTTTAGCTTTCTTTAATCTGGTATATGTCCACAGCCTTTCTTTATTTTTTCTGATGATAGAACCATTTTTGAAAAATGTATTTTTCCCCCTCCACCTTTTTTGGTCGAGGGTTTTCTCATTTTGAATTGTTTGAATTTATTTTTGTAATAATATTCAGTTTATGTATCTTTCTTCAAAATATTTTCTAGAAAATTTCATAGGTGATGTTTCTTTTTAGGGTATTACATTGGAAGGTACATGATGTCCATTTGCCTGTCATTGGTGGTGTTAATTATGATCATCAGGTCAAGGTTTTGCCTGATTTCTCCCTGGCAGTCTGATGTTGATCATTACATCAGCTTTGTTGTCCTTTCAGTCTTGTTTAATTGAAAGTCTTAAATTTCACCTAGATGTTTTGCCTACTGTAGTCTGAAAATACGGATTGACTTAGATTTGCAAGTGATAATTTTTGTAAGCCCACTGTGACTTTCAGATGGATGTGGTAGTTCCTAACTTTACAGATTGAAACTAAAATTAAGGAAGGATATTTAATCTGCATTTGAAGAAGATTTAAATGACAGAGTTTTAAAAAAACCTATTTCAGGTATTTATTAGCTTTATCAAATTCTGATAAAATTATTAACTATTCTTAATATTACAGTATTATTTTACTTTCTGTCATGATTACACTAACAAAGGACTGTTTATAATAATGTATGTATTAAACTATGGGAGAAATGAAACACTTGAGCTAAATCCTTTTAGAATGATAATTAACCACTTTTTAATTTATTTTTTAGGATTTAATGTGTCTAAATATTAACTTTACTGGCAAAATACATAGATATTTTTAAGAACTGGGAAACTTTTGGGGGAATCTTTCTACAGCAGTTTCAGCTATTTGTCTTTCTTATTGTAGATAGACTACAGTAATACCTATAAGACTGCTAAAACCCAGAGCTGCATCCACCTTCTCAGTGAGGCTCATCTGATAGTGAGAGCTGCCCTTATGGATGCCAGTCAGCTGGAACCTGAAGAACAAGCAGAGCTTTTAGAAGCATTTAAAGAAAGCTGTGGCCACCTTGGAGACTGCTTTAGCAGGTTGGTGATGCTTCTTATTAGAGAAGCCATCTTGAGCTTTGGGTATACTTACTAACTTTTCAATCTCTGGTAATTACCTGATAAATGGGGAAATGCATGAAGGAAGTAGTTTGTTTCTTCATTTCTTCCACAAGCATTTGTTGAGCACTATTGTGTGTCAGGTATTTTGCTAGGCGTAGAGATACCAAGATGAACATGACCCAATACATTGTCTATCTTCAGGGAGTTAGTTTCTTAGGTGAACAGTCCACCTCAAATGTATGTCTCTCCCATCACTTAATTTGGGAATTTGAAGTTTTTTTTTCAGAGCTTGAGAAAGGGTGCATAACCAGTGAAAAATCCTGAGCTAGCCATAGTACTAGTTTATTGTCTGTTAACTTAAGGGAGAGATACCATTTTGACAATCTGTGATTTTAATCATAGTGGTCAGTGTTTTTATGATAGCAGAGAAAGGACCTAAGGATGAATAATGATTTTTATTTTTAAGAATGGTATTTATACATTATTGATATGTTATTTCAAAAGCTTACTTGACCCATGGGAATAATTGTAAATTAATGAAACAGAATTTTTCTACCCATAAGCTCCATTATTTAAGAACTACATTATGAGTATTAAAATTCACTGAATGAATTGTTTATCTATTTTTAATATGAGAAGGCAAAAAGAAACCTAGTCTTTTCTTAATTGTTGGAATGACTTTGCAGAACAAAAACTTAGGAGTTTGTTCTAACCATTAAACATTTTGAGATTTATATCTCCTGGCAACATGATCTGTTTCATTATCAAATGTGTTAGATATCAAGCTTACAAATGACAAATTGAGGATATTTTACTTCTTTTCCTTTAGGCTTGATACTCAGTATTCCCACCTCGCCTTGCCATACTATAAGATGTCTGGCTTGTCTATGGCTGAAGTTTTAGCCCGAGTGGATTGGGCAGTAGAGGATGGATTGCAGAAATACGAGAAGGGATTAATCTTTTACATAAATCATTCACTTTATGAAAACCTGGATGAAGAATTAAGTGAAGTGAGTATAGTTTTCTAATTAATTATATCTAATATTTGTAATGTTTTATCTGAGCAATTTACTTCATGTAGTACAATTTAGAAGTCAAATCCCAAATATTTTTCTTGGGTATGATATTCTTTTCCTAAAAAGTAACTAATGTGCCACCTTCTTCATTAATAATCATAGAATTACAGCTTAGAAAAGACATAATCTCATCCTTTCTTACAATGCAGCTGAGAGAATGTGGACCATTGTGGTTGAGTGACCTGCCCAGCATGTCAGTGGCATGTCTTGAAAGAAATACACAGGAGTCTCGCCTGCCTTCTATTGCATGTAACCCTTACCACAAACCTAGTTGCCCCCATTCTCCAAGTGTTCAAAACTTCACTTTTGAAATCTTGGTCCAGTGAACTTAAGACATTATTAAGGATTTTTTTAGCCGCTCATGTATTTTTAAAGAATTGAATGCAAGTATGCAAAATTGGATATTGTGATACTAAATGAGAGAAATGAAATTTCCTCATAAGTCATTAAGTATATTTTGTACTAAATAGTAATTTTTATAATGAAATTTTGAGTGAATTTAATAAAATATTTGTGTTCTACTTCTGAGCTGTTGTTAAAATTAGAAATGCTAGCCACAGCATAGTACATATTTTCACTGCTTTTTCTTCATTATAATTCAGCAAAGAGTCACTTTAAGTCATGTTAGATTCCCCATGTCACTATCAACTGTTTTTTTAATCAAAACATAATTCTAATAATTTTGTCTTAATTTTTTTCTCAGTTGCATGTTTGTATCTTGACTTTGTATCTTTTTTATGTTTTGACTTTGTTGCTTTCTGATCTTTCACTTCTTGTTCATGCTTACCAAAGGAATTAGCAGCAAAAGTGGTTCAGATGTTTCATGTGGCAGAGCCAAAACAACTGCCCCATATTCTCTGTACTCCTTCTATGAAGAACATTAACCCTTCAACTGCCTTGAGCTATCTAAGGAAATTGGATACTTCTGATTGTTCATCAGTATTAGTGACATTGGCCAAAGCATCAATAGCTCTGAAAATGGGAGATCTTGACCTGTATAAGAATGAAATTAAAAACCATTCAGAGGTATGGTACTCTGCCTGTTATTAATGAAGGCTGCAGATAGGATCTGTAATCTGAGGTGTTTACCTTTCTTCTGGTTTCTGTCTAGCTCATTTTTTCTTAGTTGGAAAGTAATAATTAGAAAGTAAGTGACCCAAAATGGGGTAAGTTGGGGCTTTGTATCTGACAAATGAAAAAAAACAAGTATGAGAAATGGCAACAATAGATATTCAAATTTCTTTCCACTTACTGTCAGTTACATTCAGAGCACTGTGCGTGGTACTGAAGAATATGGGCACTGCCCTGAGCTGACTTTCTGATCTGTCATGAAGGGTGTGTTTGTCCACATAACAGAGTGATGTGTACTGAGAACTTATTATGTCCCATGCATAATCTAAGCCCCTCGAATAGGGATTATCTTACTTAATTTTTGCAACTATGCTTTGAGGAAGTGGTTATTATACCTATTATACATAGGAGGAACTAATATTTAAAAAGATTAAATAATTTGTCCAGAGTCATACAGCTGGTAAATGAGTGGTAGAATCTGGATTTGAAATTGGCAATCTGGGTCCTGTGTTGTTTTTGCTGCCTGAATGTGGACAGATGCCCACAGTATGGCTTTGGTTTCTAAAAAAGAGGGGAAGAAGTGCTTTATTACTGTACAAATTAATGTTTTGTTATGATGAGATTGCAAGTCAACATTGAGATGTCCTGCACTTTGAAAAGTAAATTTTAGATAAAATTTCTTTCCATAATTTTGAGAAGACCTAAAGGTATATTGTTTTTAAATCAAGTAGACTTAAATTTAAAACTCTCTACAAAAATAGGACATTTTGATGTTTACTATAGTAACCCTTATAAAGATAATTAACAATGATATCCTTCTTAGAGTGATACCTAGTCTTTGTAATTAACGAAAAAATCGACATTAATGTAAATTATTAATAGTTAAACCATGAAACTTGAATGTGCTTGCATATATTCCTAAGATGGACAATCTGAATACATTCGGTTCCTAAATTTCTTTTTTATCTGAAGATGAACTTTGTACGTGGCTTCATTCTGGAACCTCGGCTATTAATTCAACAGAGGAGGGGACAGATTCATCCAACTGAGCTTGCTGTTTACTTGAAGGAAACTCAGCCTGGATTGCTGGTGGCTTCAGTCCTAGGCTTGCAGAAGAGCAGCCATATTGGAATTGAAGAAGCAGATTCCTTCTTCAAGGTTTGGCACTTTGAAAATGTAGTTATTCTGCTTGGCCTTGTAAAAGTGGTGGGTGTGGAGAGCAGGATAAGAGAAGTGAGCTTTTTATTTCTTTTTTGAAAGAAAAAACAGACTCACACAACCAGTTTATAAAATACAAGTAAAAATTAAATAAGGGTATCTGGAGAAATTCCACTCATGCAGCCTAGAAACTGTTTCCTGTTAAAATGTCTAAGTGAGTTTTTGCTGTGGCCCTTATGCTAATGGTAAATTATTAAATGCTTGACCCAAATGATGGTGTGATATTCAAATCAACTGTAACTGGATCAATGATATATTTAACTGGGCCTTGGGGACTTGTTTCACTGTTTTCAAGGTGCTTTGTGGTAAGGATGAAGGTACAGTTCCTCAACTCTTGGTAGACTTCTGGGAAGCTCAGCTGGTAGCATGTCTCCCACATGTGGTACTTCAGGAACTCTTCCACAAACTCATATCACAGTACATCTGGAGATTATCTAAGAGGCAGCCCCCTGATACCACACCATTGCAAACATCAGAAGATCTGGTAAGATAATGAGAGAATATGTTAAATTAAACCCTCACCTTATACATTGTAATAAACCTTCCTTTTTATGACTTAGAATCAAACCTGATTTATATATTACCAGACATCTCATTGAAGCAGGAGTCAAAAATTCACTTAAAACTAATCTGTAAGTGAAGTTGCCCACATTTTTAGTAATTTTATATTCTAAGGAACACCCTCATCTGCTCCTATATTATCTGCTTGCAATTGTGCCTCACCAACCAAAGAAAGGGGGAAAGAACTTTCCTCAAAAGGTGACATCTGTTCTCCCTGAGGGAATGGTCCTGAAGTCACCTTCATGAGAAAAGAGACACCTGCAGATCTCCCTGATGGCAGAGGGATGGCAGAGACTTGGGAAACACTTCCTACAGAGCCCCCATTTCCTGTTGTTTGCACACACAAGAGCAGGTCTACAGCCCTCATGGCAATGGCAGCCCTAAAAAGTCTTTTTTTTTTTTTTTAAACTTTTCCGCCTCCTTTCTCCATGCTGACTCCTTTGCCTTTTGGGGGGTTCACCAGAAAAATCACTCATTTCTTGAGTAAGGGAGACTTTCTGAGAATTGCCTTGAAAACTCATGGAAGAGATTTTTGTCTCCTAAGAAAAGTAATAAAAATGAAAATTATTTTCAGTATTACTGTTACTGAAAAAAAAATTAGCTTAAAAGCAGTGTGGCACTTTATAATAAAAAGTGCTGCTTTGTAATACTTTGAAATTTTAAATATAAGGAAGTATTTAGTGCAGATTTATTCAGGAAGAAGCAGCAAGTCTGAAATTTTTTCCAGGGAAGTACATTGTAAAAGGCTTTTCCTCCCATCCAGAGAGAGTATAAGCTTAATTCTGCACCATGGCAGAGGATTAGCAATTGCTTAGTCTTTGTAAAATGGATGAAGAAAGTCTTATTTTATTGCATTTTTGTTTATGCAAAATTTTTTTGTTTCAGATAAATGCATGTAGTCATTATGGCTTAATCTATCCATGGGTTAATGTCTTAATATCATCTGAAACTTTACCGGATAAAGATTATGCAGAAGACCTTTCAAAATTGCAGGTCAGTAATATACACATGCATATCATTATATAATATAAGATTTAAATTTGGTAAGACCTCAGGTTTCCTGGTAATGTAGTGTGTTATTTATATTCATTTTCATTTTGGGGGTTATATATTTGCTTTTCAGATATACACGTTCCACTCACCCACCACCAAACCACCCTTGTCAGTACCCCATCTGCCCCCCTCTCTATCCCCATCTGCCCATTATTTCACTAAGTCCAAGATTTCTTCATGTTGTATTTGCTTGTGTGTTTTTGGTTATTTATATCCCTGTCAATTTTTTTCTTTATCTTTGATTTTAGATAGTTTGACAGTTAGTGTCTCAATTAGGTCCTTTTGCATTTA
This sequence comes from Talpa europaea, assembly GCF_964194135.1. Lineage (NCBI taxonomy): Eukaryota > Metazoa > Chordata > Mammalia > Eulipotyphla > Talpidae > Talpa > Talpa europaea. The sequence goes on from NC_140070.1 coordinate 60,114,823, forward strand.
AAAATTTAGGTATTCTCTCCTTGCTTGACACCCATATATATTTAATTACTTTTGGGAAATTATCAGTTACTTATTTGAAGAGGGTTTCTGTTGCCATTTCTCTCTCTTCACCTTCTGGGATCACAGTTATCCTTAATTGCCCTCTCTTACTTGGCTATTTCTTGTAGAGTTTCCTCATTTTTCTTTGTCTTGATTATTTGACTTTTTCTAAATGGGTGATTTGTTTCCTTGAGTCTTCTACATCTGTAATTCTTTTTTTCTGCCAGTTTAATTTTATTTAAGTCACTTCCTAAATTTGTCTGCATTTTATTTAGAATCTCTTTTTATCATCTTTTTATATATTCAATTTCTTTGTTGAAGAGCTCTCTTTATTCCAGGATGTTATGTCTAAGATCTTGCACCTGCCTATCTGCATTTGATTGACCTTGTGGTAGCTCATTTACCATTTTTAGTATTGTTGTTTTGAAGTCATCAATAGGTTCTCTATTTTTATATCCTTTATATTTGTTCTAGGACTTTTATTCTTCTCACTTTGCTTCCCTTGCTTCCTAGGCATGTATGTTGCTTTATTTGCTTTTGTGAGTGAGGTTGGAGCACTGAGAATTTAGTTTTGTTTAGTTCTCATTTTAATGGTATGAGGTAGGGGCAAGAGTGGTATCTGGGGCTTTTAATACTTGATCACTGCTTACCTACCTCTTTTTTTGTTCCATAGCAGGCTGCATTCTATGCTTAGGTCATCTTAACTCCCCACTCTGCTGCCCTGCTTCTCCTTTCTGTTGTAGGTCATAATCTGGTGGCTGGGGAGTGGGGTGGTGGGGAGCTAGGGAATTGGGGTGGTGGTGAGCTAGGGAATTGGGGTGGTGGTGCTAGTTCTGCACTGCTACACTCATACCTGGGATCAATTTGCACTTGTCTGGGAGGTGGCGAATGGGCATATGCCAGCATGTGGCTGTGGCCACCAATAATGGCCTTTACTGGTCCACCCCTGCCTCTGCTGCTTCTTCTGTGGGGCTGCAATATTTGCATTCCTAGACAAAAATAATGAACTAGCAAAAAGAGAAATCAGAAAGACAATCCTATCTCTAATCACATGAAAAAGAAATACCTTGAATTAAATTTAATCAAAGAAATTAAAAACCTATACACAGTCAACTATAGGATGTTGTTAAAAGAAATAGAAGAATCACATGAAAGATAATCTGTGTGCATGGATTGGATGTAGTAATATCATCAAAATGGCTGTATTACTAAAGCAGTGTACAGATTCAGTGCAATCCCTGTCAAAATCTCAATGACATTATTAACAGGAATAAAAAAAAAACCATGAATTTTTATTTGGAACTATAAAAATAAAGAACAAAATAAGTAACAAAAAGAGAAAATAAAGAACAAAGAGAAAATAAAGAACAAAAATGGAGGTATGATGCGCCTCACCTTTAAACTATACTACAAAGAGAAGGTAATGGAAAGCATTGGGATAAAAATAGATCCCCAGGGACCTTCCTGGTGGTGCGAACGGTTAAGATACAACCTCTGAAGCTGTCTGCAGCCATTGCAGCACAAGTTCCAACCCTGGCCAGGGAGCTACCCACATGGTGCAGCAGACCTCTCCTGACTTACCCGCTGCTCCCCTCAGCAGTGTATTTCAGTCAGTCTGCCTGTTCTGTTCCCCACTCTGTCTCTGGTGAATCCCCATACCTCTGACCTGTACCCCAGTTCTTGTATGCATAAATAAATAAATCTTTAAAAAAAATAGATCCCCAGGTCAATGAAACAAAATGAAGAACCCAACACATATGGACTAGTTTACTGCAAGGAACTAAGTGCTTACCAACAAGGAAAATCTCTCCAATAAATGGTGCTGGGAAAATTGAACCACCACATGAAAAAGAGTGAAACTACACAGCTATATAACACCATACACAAAAGTTAATTCAAATGGATTAAACTAGTATATAAAACTTGAAACCATAAAACAAATGGAAGAAAACATAGGAATATCTTCTTTGACATTGACCTTAGAGTTATATTTGGGGACTTAACTCCAAAAGCAATGGAAGCAAAGCAAACATAAATGGTTTTACATCATACCAAAAAAATTTCTGCCATGGTGAAAGTAATGTGCACCAAAATGAAAAGATGTCCAACTGAATGGGAGAATGTATTTGTTACAGTATATTCTGGCAAGGGGCTAATGTCCAGAATATACAAAGAAGCCCTGAAATTTAATAATAAAGAAATGAACAGTTTAGAAATGGCTAGAGGATCTGAATAGATACTTCTTCGCAGAAGGCATACAGGTGGCCAGTAGGCACATGAAATAATGTTCATCATTTCCTATCAGAGGGCGATCTGGCCTTAAGCAGCCTTGAAGTAAGCTGAAAGACTTCTCCCCACCTCCCAGCCTGGTTCCAAAGCCTGCCAGCTCTGGACACCAAAACTCCTGGGTCCTAGTCCCAGTCAGCGTTAGGGTAAACTCCAGCACCATACCAAACCCCATGAGGCCCCAGCTGCTGGGCCTACCAACTGGTAAATGCCCAGTACAGTGAGAGTGAGGACCCTTAACAAAAAAAACCGGCTACAGCAGAATAAGCCAAAAGAAAACCATGGGGAGAAAGAAAATTACAAATGACTAAGCAAGTCCCCAAGGGAACAGAGAGAGAACCACAAAGAGTAAACAAATCTCCAGAACCAAGTCACAGATACAGAACTCAAAACTGCCATAAATTAGAAACCAAAGAATTGGAACAATACAAAGAAAACCTGTTATGAGAAAAATGCAAATTAAAGCAACAATGAACTATCACCTCATGGCTTAGAGAATGGCTGTTACCCAAAAGACAAGAGCAAGTGTTGGAAAGGATATGGAGAAAAGGAAGTCCTTATACACTATTGGTGGGACTAAATTTGTGCAGTCATTATGGAAATGAGGATGGATATACCTCAAAAAATTAAAAATATAAGTTCCATAAGATCCAGTTATCTCATTTCTTAGCATTCACCTGAAAAGTGCATAAATTTGAAGAGACACACACCCCATTTTTATTGCAAAATTATTTACAATAGCCAAAACTGGAAACACAAAAGTGTCTACTGACTAACGATTGGATGAAGATGTACATACATACAACAGAATAATATTCACCCATTAAAAAAAAGCTGAAATTCTGCCATTTGTAACAACATGGATGGGCATGGAAGGTATTAATGTTTAGTGAAATACGCCAGAAGGAGAAAGACTAACACCATATGATTTTATTTGTATGTTACCTATAGAGAAAACAACAAACATGAACTAAACACAAAAAATAAGCTTTCATACTGTGAAACCAGTTAATGATTACCAGAGGGAAGGGGGAAGATAGTTGCTAAATTGGGACATAGGTACAATGTATACTGAAGGATAAAATTGGAAATTTAGTGGAATTTTAAAAGTTGGTATATGCAGATACTGATTTTTAATTATGCACATTCAAAGCCTATACAATGTTACAATGCAGTGTTACTTCAGTAAAAATATATCAACAGTAAAAAGTAAAAGCACAAAGTTCTATTTCTTAAAAAAAAGTAAAGCATTTTATGTTAAAAAAATAAAATCCAGGACCTCCCCTGGTGGCGCAGGTGGTTGCTTTGTGAAGCTGTCCGCAGCCTCTGCAGCTCCAGTTTGATCCCGGCCGGCCGGCGAGGGTCCCACATGGCATGGCAGACCTCTCCTGTAGCACCCGCTGCTCTCTTCAGCAGTGTATTTCCTCAGCCTGCCTGTTCTGTTCCCTGCTTTGTCTCTGGTAAATCCTCTCACCCTCCCGCTCATCTGGCCTGTACCCTGGTTCTTGTATAAATAAATAAATAACTCTTTAAAAAAAATCCATTTCAGAGAATTGAAAAAAGCATACATCAGTCTGTCTAAACTTTTATGGCTCTTTCTATATTATCTTGGATTGACTGATCTTAGTCATTAAGAAAAAAATGTCTTCAAGAAACAGATCTCATTTTTTCTCACCTAGAGGAATGGGGAGGTTCAGAATCACCTGGAGAATGTTTTCAACATTGTATGATGCCCCTGCATTCCCTACCTCACCCCTACCACAGAGATTTGATCGACTCTGTCTCTTGTCTTCAATCACTATACTAGTATTTTTGTATAAAAATTAAAATCTACAAATTACATGAAAAAAGATTGGTTTTTTAGGTAATTACAATAAATAAATGCCCTTTCCTTGACCAAAACTGTCGTGTACTCCTCTCCCCACTTTGCTTGTCACCTCCTTTGACAGTCACTGTTGTGATTGTGTACGTAGAGAAGACAAGTCTAAATTCCAACACTGCAAAGTCAACTCAGGGTGAATGATATATACCAGAGAAGGGAATAAGTAATACATGTGTTGGTGGTGGAGAGAAGTTACTTTCCAATATTGAAAAATAAAGGGAAATACTCTGCTTGGAACTTTTTATCCGAATATATATATTGTTTGGTGTTTCTTATTTTTAAACTTCTTGACAGATAAAATTAAGTAAAAGTTTATGGGTAATCCGCTTTGCACCGAGTTCTGACTGGTTCATTTTAACCCTGGTTTGAGTTACCCATGCCTTGCCCAGTTACAAGACTTGCATAGAGAGCTGATCTGTGTTTTCTTTCATGTTGGGGGAACCAGTGCATGGGAGTTCATCATCCTATTTCATGTTTGCCATCTTATTGTTAGAAAATTATTCAGATGAATACAATAATTGAACTTACAGGAAGGAAAGGAACCAACCTTATTCACCTAGTCACTCCTTGGTACATAATTGGAAAAAAATAATCACGCTAATTGTAAATGGATAGTTCATGTTCCATATCCTCCCATGAGTCTGAGATGATGCTGTTGCAAAAAGAAAAAGACAATCAGAATATGGCCATCTCTTTATCTAGGAGAAAAGGAAAGGGGATATTATTTTGTTGGGGTTTTTTTTGTAAATTTATTTATTTATACAAGTACTGGGGTACAGGCCAGAGGCGTGGGAGGGTGAGAGAATTTACCGGAGACAGAGGAGGAAGCAGAACAACAGAAATACACTGCTGAGGGGAGCAGCAGGTGAGACAGGAGAGGTCTGCTGTGCCATGTGGCAATCTCCCTGGCAGCCGGGAATCGAACCAGCACTGCAGAGGCTGCGGATAGCTTCATAGTGCTGCGCTCAACCAGCTGTGCCACCTGGGAGGAAGGGGGGGTGGAGTGGAGGGTTGGGGAGGCGGAGTGGGGGTGGGTGGATATTATTTTGGTAGTAGAATTGAAAGTGGTATTTATATAAATGCTTAAAAGCAACATTGGTGGGCCTCCCTGGTGGCGCAGTGGCTGAGCACTGGGTTGCAAAGTTGCCCGCAGCCTCTGCAGCGCCGGTTCAATCCCCAGCCACCAGCGAGGGTCCCACATGGCGCGTAGACCTCTTCTGCCGTGCCCACTATTCCCCTCAGCAGTGTACTTTGTCACTCTGCCTGTTCTGCTCTCCGCTCTGGTGAATTCTCTCAGACTCCCGCACTTTTGACTGTACCCAGTGCTTGTATAAATAAATAAATAAATAAATAAATAAATAAAATAAATCTTTAAAAAAAAAGCAACATTGGTAAAATTCTGAATATTGAAATAGTACCTGCTGTATGCTTTCAATTTGTGGCAAATGGTTTTGATACAAAGTATTAGGTTATTAACAATTGCTTTAATTTTCTTAAGTGTTAAATTTTATTTTTCATTATACATGTAGTGTATGCTCGTTATAGAAACTATAGGGAAGTGTGAAAAAAATATATAACTTTGTCTTCCTATCCAGTGACTAATTTCTGCCTCAAAATTTTTTTACTTTAAATAATTTTTATTTATTTTTTAAATATATTTCTTACATCATTTTTCATTTTTGCGCAATGTATGCATTTTTATCTTGGTTATATTCCCCATACAGTTGCACCCCCTTATTTTGACCAAGCTCTTCCAAAGGTATTTCCACATGTGCATGTACCTGTGTAGATTTTACAAAACTGAGCATATTTGAACATAACTTTGTATTGAGGTATTTTTTAACTTGTCATTTTATCATGTGCAGTTTCTCATTGACTAGCCTTAAATTTATTTTAGTGAATATATAATATTCCATTATGTGAATGTACTATAATTTACTTATATCTTCTTTAAAATTTAGATTGCTTTTGGAATATCACTGGATATAAATCTTTGACTACAATGTTGATTATTTCGTTAGGATAGAGTTCTAAAACATTTCCATTAATTTTATGTTGCAGTATATTCAGAGCTTAAAGAATGATTGCTTTCTGTTAAACAGATCTTTATTCTTTTAGAGCTGTTTCAAGATTATTTAATACTTTAGTCTGCCTAGATTAATTAATTAAATATCAGATTATCTGCTCAAAAATTGCTATTTTGGCAGGTTATGATTAGTCTTTTTTAAAAAGTTGTATTCTATCTGTTGCGCTTTGTTTTTTTGCTTGACTCATTCCTTCACGTACCATTTTTCTCTTCCTAGTCTCTTCTCTGCAGTCCTTCATTTGACATAGCTTCCATGATTCTGTTCTTGGAGTCATTTTCAGACCACACTATTGCTGGCCTTAGCATTCATGTTTTGTGTCATACACGCTTGAAAAAGTATGAACAGTGCATAGATATGCTGTTAGAAAGGTGCCCGGAGGCACTCATCCCATATGCTAATCATGAACTGAAAGACGAGAATCGGGTATGCTTTTCAAATTATGTCTTTTAAGCTGGATCAGTAATAACAGATTGATAATCTTGTTGCTTTATCAGCAAAATGGGGACAAATTATGATGGCCCAATCTCACGGGAGTATATGGGTCAAATTGGCAGATATAATGTAGTGTTGAGTATTGTTAAATTCTATTAAAATGTATAGTGATGTTATGTTATCTTCATTAAAATCTCCTGTTTGGAAAGGTTATTACCTGAAGATTTTGGAAATGTAATGTATGGTGGAAAAGTATTTTCTGTGCTATATGGTCTTTAGAAAATAAAAAAAGAGTTTTAAAATGTAATACTTTTCTTGCTTCTTTCCACCTAAGAGGTGAGGACATTGACATGCCTTTATTTTTTCTAGAAAATAGCCATGTACATACATGTGTATGTTCATGTATGTGCACATTATTAGATTTTAAAGTTAAAGACCTGATTTTTATGATACAGTTTAAGCAGAATTCTAGCTGCTGCTATAACTTCTTTTCTAAGAAAGGTTGTCCCCTTAACCAATATGGTATGTTTTTACCCTGTGCTTGCTGTTGTCATTGGAAATCTTTATGTGAAATGCATCAAACTTAAGATTTATTCATTTTTTCGTAAGATAGACTTTGTGGTGGAAAAAACTGCTGCCTGAACTTTGTCAGCGAATCAAATGTGGTGGAGAGAAATATCAACTTTACCTGTCATCATTAAAAGGTAAAGTGACCTTCTCTTGGTTATATACTATTTATTTTTTTTCCTAGACTTTTATTTTGTTTAGTGGACTCATCCCTTTCCAGTTTTTTGTTTGTTTTTGAATTGATTATAAATTTAAGAGTGTCAGTTTTAGTTTTTATAATTTATTGAAGACTTGATTTCTTTATTTTTTCATGTGATTTTCAGGTTTGGTAAAGAGGGTCTTGGTATAATCAGCTGTAGAGCTTGTTTTCAGCATTCATATATTCCCCTCATTACATTTGATATTCGTTTGTGAATATGCATGGGACTAATGCTTTTTAGGTTAATCTTGCAAACACAAATTATCATAGTCATAGAAATTCATGACCTTAGTATTCAAAAAAATTGAATAACTATTAAGACAAGTGCATTATTAATAATCTGGGAGTTTATTTACTTCATGTAGAAAATTAGGTTTATTACTATTGATTATAATTATAAACAAGTATTGAGAAATGACAAGGTTCTCAAACTTAAAAATTTAACTTCGCTATATTAGGCTGTATTTTACAGCGTAGGTTCTTACTGTTGGAATTTATAGACTTCATAGTCATTTATAAATCCTGATATGTGCTTACCATTTTCTCTACTTTTATATGGTAATATCACTAGTTAATTGTTAGCCTGATGACAAAGTGTATGATTTTATTGATATTAGAAATTGACAGTGTTGGAATTCCAGTTTAGGTAATGGGTTTTTGATGTGTTAGGCAGAACAGTGTCCATTGGAAGATGTTTCTCCGAAGATAACCATTAAGTTAAGTTGTATGTTTGCGATTGGGAAGACAAGGAGGTGACTTTATACTAATTTTTTGGCCTACCTACCTCCCTGAGTGTTTTTCCTTGTTTGTTTTCGGAAAATAGATGTGTCAGATGTTTGATTGCCTGTCCTACTTGCATCAGATTGATCACTAATTCTAGCCTGAGTGGATAATTTTCTTTCCAATGCAGATATCCTATCTTCACATTTCATTGATGTTATTTTGGTCAAAAGATTCATTCTTCATCCTTTTCTGATCCACTTTCTACCCCTAATTTACCCATAATTATTCCTCCAAATGTTCTATTTTTCTATATCTTCAAAATATGTTTGCACATAGATGTGTGCACATATATGTGTGTGGCTCGTGGAACTAAGCGCTGTGTATGATTTACCTTTATTAGACTGTAATACCTCAAGAGCTGGTATTGTGTTTTATGCATTTTTCACTTTGCATCTTTCTCACCAGCAATATGTCTGTCCATGGAAGCATTCTATAACTGTTGATTTGAAGATGAGACACCTAATAGTTCAGGTCTCTTTTCAAGGAATGTATTTCTGTTAGTGGTTATAATATACCGAGAAGAGTTGATTGGAGTCTGGAGAACTGGAACTGAGTTTCATGTGTGCTAGTTAATGACCTGAAGCAAGTGAAATTTTCAGTATCCTGGGATTAATGAAAACTTCAGGATTGGTTCTAAAGTAAAATGTTAGGCAAAGTTGCAAGAGAATAAGATTGAAGATGGAGGCCAGAGACTTATATAAGATGCTTAGAGCTTGCTTTCTTATCTTGTAGCATTTTCCAACCATGACACTAGTGACATTTTGGACCAGATAATTCTGTGTGTGCGCAGGTGCATTGTAGAATGTTCAGCAGCTTTTCCTGCTGAATACCAGTAGTGCCACCCCCAGTTCCAACAAAAATATCTCAAGACATTACCTGATGTCCCCTGGGCGGGAAGGCAGAAATGTACAGGTTGAGAGCCATCACACTAATGCATTCAAACTGGAGTTCATGTTTGGCTTGTTTCAAGGATATCTTTGTTACTATTTTGTAATAACTGCTTATTACTAAAACTTTTAGTACTATATTGTTAAAAAATGAATATTTAAAACACCATTTAAGGGGCCTCCCTGGTAGTGCAAGGCGTTAAGCAGCGCACTATAAAGTTATCCACATCCACTGCAGCACGAGTTCGATCCCTGGCCAGGGAGCTACCCACATGGCACAGCAGACTTCTCCTCTCTTTCCCGCTGCTCCCCTCAGCAGTGTATTTCAGTCCATCTGCCTGTTCTGTTCCTCACTCTGTCTCTGGTGAGTCCTCTCACTCCCCACATCTCTGGCCTGTACCCCAGCTCTTGTATGCACAAATAAGTAAATCTTTAAAAAAAAAAAAAAAAACCATTTAAAACCCTACCAGCAGAAATAACTTTTCAATAGTTGGCAAATATTTTATAGACATGCTGAAAGATTTAAAATACTCTATGGATTTAAGATATTAGCCATGTTCTTGGAGTTATAACCTGCAATAGCCAGTCATTGGTTGGCAGAAGAGAAGAATTGGGCAGTGGCAAGATTTATGTGGCTCTATAACTACTCTACCTTTTTATTTATTTATTTATTTATTTATTTATTTATTTATTTATTTGTTTGTTTATTTATTTATTTATTTATTTATAAAGAACTGGGGTACAGGCCAGATGTGCGGGAGGGTGAGAGGATTCACCAGAGACAGAGCAGGGAACAGAACAGGCAGGCTAATGAGATACACTGCTGAGCGGAACAGCAGGTGAGACAGGAAAGGTCTGCTTCACCATGTGGGATTCTCGCCGGCGGCCGGGATCAAACCTGCGCTGCAGAGGCTGCGGACAGCTTCACAGCACCACTCTCAACCGCCTGAGCCACCAGGGAGGCCCCACAATTTTATATTTTATATCTCAGATAGAATCTATAGCCTTCAAATTTAAGCCAGATAAACTGGTTTGCTAGGAAAGCATTCTTGGTTCTTATTTTTTATGTGGGGTTTGCAAATGAACCTAATTTCATTAAGGTTCTGAAATATGTCAGATGTGCATCATTTTATTTTAATTCAGTTCTCAAAGGACTCTGGAAGCTAGCAGATGGTTCCACTACATTAGAAGAAGAAACTAGGATTCAGGAGTTTAAGTGAGTTTCTTAAAGTCACCAGAGGGTACATAGAAGAACCCTGTCCCCCTCCAGGTCTAGATCATTTCAGAGCTAGGAATCTTTCCCCATAGATCACGGCTATTTCATTAACTTTTTGGCGACGAAGGTATGTCATTCTTTTGTGTAAAGGATGATCTAGGTTTCTGACTATTGGGCAGATGATTTTAGATGGATGTACATACCTGGGAGATTTTTTATTATTCTAGTCATCGTGCAAGTAGAGTAAATGATGGGCATGTTCGGATCACAGGGAATGGCACCGAAGTATGCTTGTTTGGGAACATTGTTCTAAAGTATCACCCCTCTCTTCCAGCAGAGGGCAGCATGCATGTGTTAAGAAGCAATAGAATTATAAAATTGCAATATCTTTACAAAAGTGTTTATTAAATTCCTGAATATTGAAAATGTTCACTAGAGCCCATTATTTGCAGCTTGGGAAAAAAGGTAAAGGTCATGAAAGCATATTTTTGCTATTTTAATGCTGAGGTTTATGAAATTTCAGAGAGGAAGTGACTTAAAAAAATGTTCAGTAATTAATAGTGTTTCCTATCCTAGCAAGCAGTCTTTATAAACTAGTTGCAGTATAATCCTAACATTAAAAATAGCATTCTGTTTTTCTTTAGAGGGTAACAGAAATCCACTGAAGAACAGTGCACTAAGGCAGCAAGTCTATCACAACTTCAAAGACGTCTAGAAAGAATTAAGTTGTTAAAACCACTGTCTATGGGTTTTAGGAGACTGTTGTGTTTTTTTTTTGTAATAACATTTTGTTAGTTGAACTAGCTTCTAATTAGTTGATTGAAAGACAAAACTTTCAGTTCTGACTGACCCAGGTATTCTTCCCTACAAACAGAAACGTTGTCAGTTGTTGCTGTGGAATTAGAACTGAGGGATTTCTTGAGTGTCCTCCCAGAAGATGGCACTGCAGCATTTTTCTTGCCGTATCTTCTTTACTGCAGTCGAAAGAAATCGTTGACTTGAAGATGTCATTTGAAAATACCACAGTGGTATATGAGAGTGAATTTAAAAATTGAATGCCAGGTAAAAATATAAACAGGATTTTCATATTGAGTATGTATCTATATTGCCAGTGCTTTCAGGCTGCTTCCCTACCATGTAGAGGTATTATCATTTCTTAATTATGACCTGAATTATTTAATTGTCCAGAATGTAAAAAAGCTCCAAGTCATTAATACTTTCTTCAAAGAAGCCATATATTTTTCAAGGTGGAGACCTACTGTTATTCCATGTCTCCAAGGTGGAGACCTAATGTTTATTCCAGGGAACATCAGTTCACTGTTGTTGGAGATTGCACAGTCTTCTTCATCCCAGGAACACAAATATTTTGCAAATATGCTTGAAAGAATGCCACTCCAGGTGTTCCAGAACTGTCTTTTCAGAAAGATTTCCAGATTTCTGTATTTATGTTTCTTTGATAAGATGTTCATGTTTTGCCACATTAAAAGATTTTAAACTTTATTTTCTTGTTATTTTTAAAACTCATGGTGTATTTCTCTCTGAATCAAATAAAGTAGAAGGCTACAAAGTCATCTTCTTGTCTAGTTAACGTGATTTGTTGAATGCATGCTTTTCAGCCAAAGCCTTATTTCCAAGTATCTCTGCTCTTTCAGAGAATGTGTGAAAATAAGGAATATATCATTGTATTCACTACTGTGTCTTCTTTTTTAACCTCTTACTAAAAGAATTTTTAGTTCAAGTCCAGCTCACTCATAGTGTGCTTTGATACTTAAGGCTGGGCAAAAACTCTACTCACCCGATGTCTGCTTCAACTGTATTTTGAAACTTTTCTCCTGATGGTACTATTCATCTTTACCAGATGTCATCTATAGAATTTCTCCAGTTCCAGCGTAATATCCTTTGGCCATCTCTTAATCGTTACTCAAAACTACGATTGGCACCACTTTACCTCATGCAATTTCTTTCAATTAATTCATTTCAGTTTTTATTAATTTTTATTACTTCATGCAATTTCTTTGAATTAATTCATTTTCGTTTTTATTAATTTTTTATTTCATGCAATTTCTTTCAGTTAATTCATTTTGGTTTTTATTAATTTTTATTCATGCAATTTCTGTTAATTCATTTTGGTTTTTATTAATTTTTAATACTTTCATTTTTTTAATTAAAGTAGTTTTTGTTTAAATTTAACTTTTATTAATTATTTTAAAATTTAATTTTTTACTTCCCTTGCATCTGTGCCCTATGCCCACTGGTTCAAAGAACGATGTCAGCAGAATATTAGAAGACTGATGGAAAGGAAATGAACCTCAGTAGTGGTCCTTTAAGGACCATCCAGGACAACATTTTGTTGTTTTTAAATTTTTTAATACAGTTTTGTATGCTGAGTGTATGAATGGCTTTAATGAATCAATTTCATTACCTAGTTTATTAGAGTCAGTCATGTCTCATAGTTAAGTGTATTTCCATGTGTAACAAAGTAATGGTTTCCCCACAGAGTCACAAATGTTTGTTTTCAGTCTTTTTTAATGCTTATGGCCATTCCAAAGTAAACATTCTATTCAGTAATTTCACATACATTGTTATGAGTCAGTTTTTTCTTTATTTCCACTTATCACCAATTTATTTCTTTCAGCCAGACTTGGTCTCTATAGAAGAAGAAATTTTAAGACCATTATTAAAAATAGTATATAGTATATATGTGTGTGTGTGTATATATATATATATATATATATATATATATATATAGGCATATGTGTGTGTGTGTGTATATATAGACAGCGTGTGGTTAAAAAATTAGTATGTGATGCTTTAACTGTATTCTAATTTTTAAAAAATGGTAGTTATTTTAATTATTCTTGATTCATTATATTTCTGCTTTTAGAAACATATCTCTCATTCCAGTACTGCTTTACCTAAAGAAAAATTGCTTTATTCCCCACAAGATCATTATTAATTATAAAGGAAGTATAGTAACTTTACAGTAGAAAAAGCTGGGAGATACCTCCCCAATCAAATGCTTAATTTTAACATAACCAGTAAAGAACAAATTAAATATCTTGTGCCCCCAATATGGTGTACTAAGCAAAATAAAACATCACCTTCATGAGAATCCTATTTAAAAAAATACCCAAGGATTTGCTATGGTCTGAATATTTGTTTTGTTCCCACTCCCACTCCATCCCCCCAGTGTCCTGGTTCATATGTTGAAAATCTAATGCCCAAAGTGATGGTATTAAGGAGGTGGAGTCTTTGGAAAGTAATGAGGTCACAAGAGTGGAGCCCTTATTGGTGAGATTAATGCCCTTATAAAAAGAGGCAGTAGATAGTTAACTTGCTCCTTTTACCTTCTGAGGATATAATGAAAAGTCTACAGCCCAAAAAAGGACCCTCATGTGACTGTGCTGGCACACCTAAATCTTCAGATACTTTCCAGCAGAGCATTTTTATATTGAGTTTGGGTATTTAGTAGAAATAAAGATACAGGCTCTGCCTATAAGGAACCTAAAGCAAACTTTTTCCCTACAAATTGTTCTAAAATGTTGCCTGTCAGAAATGTTGCAGTCTACAAAAAATACTTTTTATATTTGTCACAGGAGGTCTATCATGCTTCCTCTGATAGGGGAAATGAAGTAGAACATTAAGTATGCCAGGATATCCACCATTCTTTTCTAATGATTTATTTTTCTTTGTGTAAAAAATTTTCTCCTGGTGCATGATATTCGAACATTTCATTTTAACCTCATATGTTCTTTTGTCTGTGTCATGGTAGGCAGACAGTTTTACAAAATTCAGAATTAATGTAGACTTGCCCAAAGTTGTATCAAACCTTTACTTAAAGATGATTCATACTAGTAAATGTTACTCCTCATTTTTCTATGTACAGTTAAAGCCATCCTTTTCGTTCCTTGCTGCTTTGCTCAATTGAGACCTTTTCTGTTTCCACACTTTAATTTTTTTTTCCCATCATCTGTTTTCCCTTCACATTTATATTTGTTCTATAATTTTCTCTATCTTTTTGAAACAGTCTCTCTTTTCTGTTTCAAGCTATCATCTCCCTCTCCTCTCTCAGGCTTCCTATAGAGGAGGAATCTTGTCATCGTCTGTGTGGGATTAGCCTGTATGGCATGCTTTGCACTTCAGGTGTTTGCAGGTTTCCTACCTCACTAGGCCTTCACTTGTGGTTATTTTTCTGAACAGGACCATCCTTTTGTGTAATTTATTTATGTGCTAATGTTCATAAAGACTAACGTCTTCTTTTTTGTCTTTGACTCTTCACCTTGTTTAGCAGTTATTGGCATTAAGCCAGGTCAGTCAGTGGTTTATGTAGCTGTTTGAGTCTGTAGTGTTGGGTGCTCTCAGTACCATTATTTAGTCATAAAGAGACTTAATAAGAGGTTTTTCACATTAATGAAGTATTTGTGTGAGACCCAGGGGCAGAATTTAAGACTTTTAATTTTCAATGATGGTTGTTTTTTCCAATGATTTAAAATTTTGAAATATATTTGCTTATATTCCATTCATGTTACTTTTTAATGCCTATTTTGAGGAGGAAACACAAGAATTGCTTTCTTTACATTACTTCCCCCTGTTGGATTTGCTATTGCCAAGTCCAGTGAATCTGAATGCAGAAGACCTAGGAAAGAGCAAAGCCTGCAACCGCAAAGCAGGCATTTCACTGGTTTTACAACACATTTCATTAGTATTTATCTATAAGAGGGTTCATTATCCTGTGTTTTTAGAGGGTGTGTGTGTGTGTGTGTACACACACACACACTCATGGACACACATGTCCTTATGGGAAGAAGTGTTGTTACTGGTTATGAGGAGCAATGAATTTTATATTCCGTTTTTTTGTTTCTGGATCTTTGCTATGGTGTAAATATGCCTATCCCCCATTCATATGTTGAAAGCACAAAGTAATGGTATTAGGATTAAGAGGTGGAACTTTTGTTAAGTGATTAGGTCATGAGAATAGTGGAGCACTTCTAAAAGAGACTCCAGGGAGCTAGCCTGCCCCTTCTACTCTCTGAGGATACAGTGGAAAGTCTGCAACCCAGAAAAGGGCTCTCACTTGACCATACTAGTACAGCTATCTCAGACTACTAGCTTCTAGAACTGAAAATAAAATTTGGTTCTTTCATAGTCTGAAAATACTACAGTCTGGTATTTTGTTACAGCATCTGAAATGGACTAAGACAATTATCAATAATGCCTCCTCTCCCCCCAGAAAAGACCCTGTTTTGCCTGATTGCCTATTTTAAATTATATTGATTACTGGGATTTTGTTTGGGGGTCTGGGAGCTTTCTTGTATATTAGGTAACTACCTAGAATATAACGTTTTCTATTTAAGAAAGACATGATAGTCTCAATGTGTCTTGTGAGCCATGTCTGTTCCTTTTTAGTACAACTAGTGCTTTTTATCTGTGCTAGGTATAACAACATCAAATTGGTGCTAACTTGTATCAGCTTGCAAACTGTTGGTGCTATTATTAGTACTAGCTGTCGAAAATGAGCAGTATTAATTAAAAAAATCTTGTTTGGAAAGAGGGAAGGAAGAAGTCTACACCAAAGCAACAAATGCCTCATATTGAGGAGGTAGTGCACATTCATATTTAGGTAAAGTAGTGCATCTTAATTATATTTGTGATGATTTTTAGAATTGTTCACTGAGTCTTACCTTTATTTGGTAGAACACTGTATGTAGTTTCCATTCCAGCGTGAATGTGGTCAGTCACATGGCAGTGGAGTAACCAGATTCCAGGTTCTCTTGGAAACATTTGTATGGTTTGGAATGTCCCAGGGAAAATGTCAAAGACATCAGAACTATAAATGCCCAGGTGCTTAATTAGAAAAACAACAAATAGAGTGTTTATTATATAATGTTAAATATGTGAGAGTTCATTCAAATAATTTTGCACTGGCGAGTTCATGGATATTAGAAAAATTGATACATCTGTATAAAAAAAAGATACCCTGCTATTTCCATATTTAATACAAACCGTGGCTTATGTGTTCCTTGTTTTCCTGCTAAACTTTGGCCCTATGAGCCATCAAGTGGGCATGGAGGAAAGATGTGATAAGAGTGAATTTATCAACACAAGATTATCTGTTACCCTTACACTTTGACTTTCACTCTATCACTTTGGTTTGCTTCTTTTTCAGAGCACTTGAGTTACACAGGGGAACTGACCCACGGCCCCATTTCATTTCTAGCCTCACTTGCTGTACTTATCCTAGATTAGCTTGGCAGTGAAACTTGAGGGAAAGGAAGAGAGCTACAAAAGTGGTCAGTTGAGAAACTGAAAGCTGAAGCATTTTGACTAGACACATTTTGACTAGACACAGAGTATTAGGAGATTTCTACAGGGACAGAATTGAAAGTCCACTAGGAAAAGCACATCTATGTAAAACAAAATATGGATAATCAAAAATGGTCTCCAGCAATGTGCTTTTTTAAGTAGCTTCTGAATTTTGTACTGAAAGGCAGAAAAACATTTCCAAAGGGAATGATTCATATTAATTCCTGCTGAAATTAGCATGGATTGAGAAGTAGAAGTATGATTAAGATCTAGGCACTAGTGTCTTGGAGACAATTGGATAAGCTTGTTCATTTAGTATCCAAATCTTAGAACATGCAAAGGTTCTAATAATGTCTCTACTCTTTGAATCATCACTATGTGAACATTCTACTATTTCAACTAACAATCCCATTCAAATACTATATCCAGGAATATGTGAGCAGAACTCATGAAAATCCAGTAAAAACTGCAAATCCATGGAAGAGCCCAAGGTGTAACAAAGGTCAGTAATGTCAGTTGAAATTAGTGGGTGTCATCTCTTTGAAAGTAACTTAGTTGTATATTCAAACTTTCAACTTTTCATAAGTCTCCCTGAGGAAGTATATTTTTTCATTTGTATTGAAAATTTTTCACATATATTAATAATAACCACCATAGATGGTGCTTACCTTGTATCTGAATGTATGGCCGTGGAAATGTACAGTGTGCAAGTCTATTTCATTGCCCATTCCCATCAGATACCAGTTGACTTCATCCCCCACATGCATTGTGAGGCCTTGTAGATTCCCAAACATTCTTCCATTAATAGCTGTGGACACACATGATTTTTTTATTACCTTTCAAAATATTTTCAACCAACAACTTTCACAGAAAATGATTACCATGTAAATGAATGAGATCCTTTTGAGGTAACTGAATTACTTTACTGCAGTTGGGAGAAATGGATTCTTTAAGGTCAATAATATCTCTCTGCTTTTCTAGTCTGCTTTCAGCATCAAAAGCCTTAATCCTAATTTAGAGGGCAAGGAAGGGAGTGACAGAGGAGGTCAGCTGAAAAGTCACACCAGAAACATTTCAGATTGAGTTTTGGATTAGACAGAGTAAATAAGGTTTAGGAAAATTGGGGGAGAACTTAACAGATAATTTTGAACATAGTCCCCTTTTTGCTTTGAACAAAAATCTACCTCATACAAAGTGAGGCATATGTAGTTTATTATAAAATGAAGCAAATGGTCTCCAAAATAATTTTAAAGAAAAGAAAGTGAAAACTAGATTTTAGACAAATGGGTCATACCATGCATTTTATTGCTTTCTATGAATGCTTCATCATCTTTGTTTACTTTCTCAGGGTGATCAGAGTATGTTTTGATGTTGTCATCCAAGTACCAAGATTCATTCTCATCAAAAACTAAAAACAGAAGGGAAAATTCCAGTTTCTTTATGGGATTGAAAGTTTGAATGAAATGTCTCCGACAAACAATCAGTGAGCCAATTAATCCGCTATAGAGATCCTGGAAACAAACAAAAATTTCAGTAATCTTTGTGATACAGGTCAGAATTTCAGAGAATGAGGACTTCATTATCTATAACTATAGGAATTTTGGAGAGACTGATTTAAGCAGTAGACATTGCCCATTGTGCTGCCAGGTCAGTAACTTTGCCACCAAAGTAGTTAAATTTGAACACTGGTGAGTATAGATGGGTCCTGTGGGTGGTTGATTTTGAAGTAACAGAAATAAATATGTGCAGAGGCCAGATGGTTCAGTTAAAAAGCAGCAATCTTAAAGAACTCCAAGTGAATATTATTGGTTTGCTTACCCAAACACTATGCTAGTTACCAGAAACCCACAAATGAGTCAAACAAGGTCCCTGTTCTCCAAGTACTCAGTCCAGTAGGAAAAATAGAGGAAATGAACCACCTGCCATCACTGTGGTATGTAAGGTGCTAGTGGGCACAAAGGAAGAATAGTATAAGTGACTCAGGTTCATGGGAAATTTGGTTTGGCTGTGTCAGTAATAACTGCTTTGGGTTTGAAGGGCTTTTGCAATGTATCTTGTTCAGAAATTTTAGATTTTGTCTTATAGGTAGTCATTGAGAAAGTGTCATGGTCAAGTCATTGAAAAGTGAGTGAGGAATGGCAGCATATTTGCATTTGGTGGTAAAGTCAAGGAAGGAATATTTGCATTTGGTGGTGAAGTCAAGGAAGGAAGGAGAGGGAAGAGATTGGAGACCTATGGAGATGCAGAGATGGAATGTATTGAACTATATGTAGGTGGGAAAATTGCCTGGGAAGTGATATACATCATGTCCAGGGTTCTAGCATGAAGAAATGAGTAGATTTTGTGCTTTTGATACTGTTTCTTACAATAGGAGATGCAGTATGAAATTGAGGGAAATCCCAGTTTGCCAGTGTCTGGGCTGTTATTGGTGGAGATGTTCCATAAGTAATGTATAGACAGTTCTGGAACTCAGGAGGGAGATTTGGAAAAGAATCTTGGCACATGTTCTGGTTTGCAGCTGAGTGTTGACTTTGAATTATTTAATCAAATAGCTTTAGTTGTACTGTAATTGGCCGTTGAGATCAGCATTTATTATGTAATAATAGAGCTCTTCAATAATGTACCTCAGTTTTTTTAGTTTAATGTGTTTTTTTATGTGAAGGGAAATATAAAGCACTGTGTTAATCACTTAGTGTATTACACATAATCAGCAGTCACAGAATTAATACAGACAAAAAAAAATTGTATCCTTACAGACAAATAAAAAATTGAAACCAAAGTGAATTGTAGAGCAACATACTTTTCTGGGGTTTTAACACAGAATTGGACTGCAGGAAGACTAACCCATCTTCCTTTAATTGTTTGTCTATTTGGGGGAATTTTTACAAAACACAAGTGATTTAAAGTTTACCTTTACTTGATCCACAGTTGAATAGTAAGCCCATGGTATGCAAGCAGAGTCCTCTATTCCAGCTCCAGATCTTTCTGGGATTTTCCATACATAAGTGCGAGTCTCACCTAAGTTCATCAAACATTAATGTATCTAGTTACATTTGGACTATATTTGATATATATACTAAACCTTGATAAACAGTGACCCAAGAACTGGGAATGTCAAGGTAATTAGTTAAATTCTTAGACTACAAGGAAAAACAGTGGTCACCAGAAAGGGAAGGGAGAAGAGAAATGGGAAAATTGGGTAAAAGGTGTAAATTTTTATGTGATAGAGGGAAGCTAGACTTTGTGATAGAGGGATGAGCATAATAGAGCATATATAGATGTTGATACACATCTGTACATCTGAAAACTATAATGCTATAAACTAATGTTAAAATTGTTTTGGGATTTAGTTTTTTTTTTTTTTTAATTTAATATTACATGCATACAAGAGCTGGGGTACAGGTCAGAGATGCGGGGGCGGGGGTGTGAGAGGATTCACCAGAGATAAAGCGGGGAGCAGAACAGGCAGATGGACTGAAATACACTGCTGAGGGGAGCAGCGGGCAAGACAGGAGAGGTCTGCTGTGCCATGTGGGTTTCTCTCTGGTTGGCTGGGGATTGAACTTGTGCTGCAGAGGCTGCGGATTGCTTCATTGTGTGGTGCTTAACCCCTTGCGCCACCAGGGAGGCCCTTGGGATTTAGCTTTAAGACAAACTGTAAGACGCACTTTTTTAACTTCTGTGTTAATTGTAAATTAATTAGCCATGACACACATACCATTTCACAAACCAGGAGGTGGCAATTCCAATATCACAGTCTGAACAAACTTTGCAACAGATAAGTTCTTAGCTTGAAGTGTATATCTCCAATATAATTTTTTCTCTACACTTGAAAAATCAAGTGTTTTTTTTTCTTGTAATGGCTAACACCTTCCCCACAATCTTCACTGTGCTTGTGTATCTGGACTATCATGTGATTTCCTCAGCTTCAACATGACTTTCCTTTTCTCCTTTTTTCACTATTATCCTCAGGGATTTCCTGATTCCTGGAGCAGTTTGCTCTCTTGATCTCATGGCTGCTGACCTGTCATGATGACCTTATTTCTAGTCCATTGCATTCTGTCACCATACTCTGTTCTTTCACAACTCTGTCACACACAGGACCAGATTGATGTGAACTGTGACACTTTGAAGGTGGCAGGCCTTTCCTCTTTCATCTGTTCCGGGTCTGCTCTAGTTTTATTTCCACTGCTGGTCACCCCTACAATTCCTTTACAGCTTCTAAGAAGACCTTGACTTTCAGCTACAGCCACTCACCAATCCTGACTCTACCTGCATTCCCTGCTACTATTTGTGCTGTCAGACAAACCTTTACTAGCAATCAAAAGGAC
The DNA here is from genome assembly GCF_964194135.1 of Talpa europaea. NCBI lineage: Eukaryota > Metazoa > Chordata > Mammalia > Eulipotyphla > Talpidae > Talpa > Talpa europaea. The sequence continues at coordinate 60,135,835 of NC_140070.1, forward strand.
ATGAGGGATGCTCTCAAAGGAAGAGCTAGATTTTATGACGTGCTGATTCACCACCTGAATGTATTCTCTCATCTTCTATACTCATCATTCTGATAACCACAAAATAAACATTTTCTTCTCCTTTTTCCCCCACCCTGACTTGCCATGCTTCGACTGCCCTAAGGCCCAATCTTTCAGCAGGTCCTTTTAGCAAACTTTTAAAATAGCAGCGAAACATCAGCTCTTTCACCCTTATCCAAATATTGCTAATGCTTTACTCAGATTATTTAGTAGTCCATTAACTATCCTTGATTCTGTCCTTATGCCCCTATAATCACATCCACACACCAGCCAGAATAGTTAACAAGTGTTCATCAGATCATCATTCCTTACATGTACTTTTAGAATTAAATCTAAGGTGCCCTGGCCTCCCTGGAACTCATGTCACTTTCTGTCCCCTGTTTGCTCTACTCTGCCTTAATGAAAAACATTGAGCTCGGTGCACGCCAGATATTATACCAACGCAGGATCTGAAATTCTAAGTGTCAGCCTCTGCCCTTTAGGACCCTGTTTTGGGACACAGACATGGAAACATCCAGCCTCATGCAGCAGGGTAAATCATTACCTGAGTGTGGTGAGATCATAGCCCTCTTCTCAACGCTGAGCCAGTACTCTCAGATTGTTTCTTTACAGTTTTCCTAGAGAGAGTGTGTGTGTATGTGCACGCACGCGCATGTAGGTGTAGACACACTGCCTGCAGCCCCTCTTAACCACCTCCTTTATATCCTCAAGACACATTCATTTGGAATGAACATCTCTCTGATGAATTTTGCTATGAAAAGTCTATTAAATTGTGTACTCCCTCTTGCTCCCTTAAGTACCTGGTAAAGTTGGAGTGACTGTGGAACTGTCCGTTTTCACCCCGTGGGCATGAATTGAGTAGGGTCTTGTGGCCATGTTTTTAAAGATAATTTTAACTTTGTCTCTAACAGCTGCATGAAGTTGTGGACCTGGCAAGAGTAAGAAGAGGAACTTAGGTACCTGTCAAATTGGAAATTCTAACACAAATACCAGATAGCTTTCTTAGCATTAAAGGCAAAGTCTGTTTCTCCCCTCCTCGTCCCCTGCTTCCCAAAACTGCATGCTGTAGCACTCACAGATTTATACCTAGTCCTAAGGGATTTGGGATAAAAGCTTTATTAATCGCTGCTTCTAAAGATGGAGACCATGGGTTCACATTAAGAGTCCTAAGGTTTTGGCCTGAAAGTGTCCTGTAGGGTATTGCCCTAATCACGGGAGTCAGCTGTGATCTCCCCTGGTCAGGAATCAGGAGCACTTGCTCTCTCTTCTCTGCATTTGTAATTCCAGGCCTTCTGAGTGTGCACTTATTTTTTTTTGTTGTTGGCATTTATTTTTAGTTTGTTCATTGAAGTAACACTGGTTTACAACATTGTATAATTAAAAGGTATATGATTTCAGCTTTTTAAATTGGAATAGTATTCCATTGTGTATATGTATAGCACTATTGAAAGTGTGGAGCTACTACTTCCTTTTTCCCCTCTAGCCACTCTTACATTGTTTCCTGACTGGGACTTTTCTGTGACCTAGCAACAATGACATTGTCCCTTGGGTGTTTTATACCAGGTATAGAGGATAACCAAGCCCCAGGCCAGGGAACTCTTAATAGCGTGGCCAGGGAATAATCATTAACATCTTTATTTTAAAAGCAAGTATCTGCTCTTTTAGGGGGGAGATAGCAGAATTTGATTAACAGTTTAATAAGAAAATTTCTAGGAATTTTATCAAAACTACAGGTAGCAATTTTTTTAGTAAATATAGGATATTTGTTTTTAGTGAATAAGTTTGATTTTTAATTTTTTAAATGATGTTGATACATGAACAGAAAAAATTAAACTGATAGTGATGAATTATCACTGTACATAGCACATCACTAGCCCACACTTGAAGAACTGAAGCTGTTAGAGTACCTAGAATTCCCAGATGTTCTTCTTCAGCTTTTCTCTCCACTGGAACTCTGAATGTGCTATCAGTGTATTGCCGATATACAACCTTCTTGTACTTTGAACCGATGTAAAATTCTTCCTTATCTAAAAATGCATTTGAAACACTTACACACACACAGACACACACACACAACTAAGGTTAGTATTTGTCTTAGTGAAAGTGGAAGTTGAGTTTTAAATTTGAATAAAAATAGTATTTATTAAAGTGACTATGGTCGTTTTTAATATCACTCTCCCATCCCATAAGAATAAGCCGTAAAAATAGATATATGTTATAGAAAGGGCACCTAGTTAACGATGGAGACATCTAAGTTCTGGCCTTGACTCTGCCACTGGCTGAAATGTCTCATTGCTTATCTGTTTCTTATAGCTAAAGTGAAATATTGATGAGATAATCTAAAATTTCCTTACAGCTCTAAAATTTTATGAGTCCAGATATCACCAATGAAGCATTTTCTGGTTATTGCAAATGATCTATAGGCACTGAAATAACCATGTTTACCCAGCCACTCCCTTAATCTAACATTTCCATTGACTCCTAGAGGCTCCTGTAACTTTCTGACGTATTTGTCCCAGTCACTGAAAAAAGCTCTTACTCCTTTACACCGAAAATCATGCCACTGTGGTCAAAGTTACTAACTAACTTCTGCTTAATTACGGGTTACCAGCCACATTGTGCACCCCCTATTTGAATACCTATCCATGCTGTTCTTAAATTACATCTATGAAGGTCAGTGCGTGACATGTGAGTTGAGGAGGGGACAGTTATTTGAATAGTAAAAAAGATCTAAGTAGAGGTGTTCGAGTTAGTGCTCTGAAGGCAGTATTTCTGACGCTCCAATAACAGGTTCCTTTATTTACATTTATCCATACTCTTTTTTACATTTCCATAATGTACATGTTATTGATGACTGTACCACATTTTCCTCTAAGTTCTTGGAGGGGAGAGTATATCTGCTCTAACACTCTCAAGAAGTTAAAATATTACTCCATTCCTAACACCTTTAAGAATGTGAACTGTGGGCCTCCCTGGTGGCGCAAGGGCTTAAGATGCAACCTATGATGCTATCTGCAGCCTCTGCAGCACGAGTTCCATCTCCCTGCTGGCCAGGGAGCAACCCACATGGTGCAGCAGACCTCCCCTGACTTGCCCACTGCTCCCCTCAGCAGTGTATTTTGGTCAATCTGTCTGTTCTGTTCCCCACTCTGTCTCTGGTGAATTCTCTCAGATTCTCACCTCTGGCCTGTACCCCAGCTCTTATATGCATACATAAATAAATCTTTAAAAAACAAAAGAATGTGAACTGATTACTAGACTAATAATCTTGGTAGGGAAGATAGTTGGTAAAGGAAAATAATATGTTATCTCTGAAATCCAGGCATTCAGTTTGGTTTTAATTTGAATATACCAAGAGAAGGACATGCAAATGTGAGTAGACAATCCAATAAAAAAGTAAAATGGATGACAACAAAGAATCAAATGAGATAAAGAGAAATTTTCCTCTAAGAAACTTAGGAGAAGCAGAAATTAATGAGGAAGGGTAACTAGTAAATATTTTGTTGTTTCGTTACTGTTTAAAGCAACTGTTTTTCTAAACCTTTGCACAATTCTTACTTATCTGATAGAGAAACCTAAAAAAAAACGTGAATCAGAGTTTGGATAATTACTTTTGCTCTTGCAAATGATGTAGCTCCTTTTCCCATTCCCTGCTTGGAGAATAATCCCATTCCACCTCTACCGAGGCAATGTAGTAGGTCCTCTCTTCGTAGTAGAAGTTTGACTCCTCAGAAGGATACCCGCACACATTCACAGTATATTTTTGCTTCATACCACCTGTGTAGTGGTCAGTTGTGAGGCACTCAAGGTTATAAGTCCCTGGAATGGGAAATAAGCATGTCACCCCTTTGCTCAGCACCTTCTGTGACCCCTCCCCCACTCGGAATCAGCACCAAAATTCTTACCATCATCTTATGATATGACTTTCCTTACCTCTGACTGGGTAGGCCTCTTTGCCGTTTTGGAACAGGTCAACTGCGTGCCTACCTGGATGCCTTTGCACTTGCTGTTTCCTGTTCCTGGAACAGTTTTCCCCACAACATCCATGTGGGTCCTATCTTCATTTCAGTGTCTCTTTGTCTCTTCCTCAGAGAATTTTTACCCTCTTCCTCCCATCAGTCCCCTGCCCTATTTTTCTTCAGAATACTTATAGTCACTTCATAAATTATTTATTGTATTTATTAGTATTCTTGCTTGTTGTCTGTCTCCCTGAATTAAAATTTCAGCTCCATGACAGCAGACACCTTTTCTCTTTTGTTCACAGTTGTATTTCTATTTGTCTGATGAATAAAGGGAATGGTGACACTGGATCTGACTTTTGTGGTGTGTAATAACCAACTAAATAAAGCCTGAAGCAAGTTAGTATATTTTCTTGTTTTGGTTAAAATTATTTTTTTTGTTGTTTCAGTTTTATTCATTCACGTATCTGTACGTCTCTGAATTTGCATGGGTTCTAGTATAGGACATTCAATTCCTAACAGCCAATAAGTGGACACTACATCTAGGATATAGAGAAATGAAGTAACATTTAGATACACAGTCTTTATGTGAGTCATTCCCTTTCTGGTCTGATTTGCCAGCTACCTTTCATTTAAAAGGAGAATGTCTTGAGGATTTTACTGAGTTGAAACAGGAGAAATCACAGTCCCTTCTTTTCTTCTCACCCTCTGCCATCCCTCCAACAAGCCTGTCTACATTACTTAACTGACAGACTTAGGGAGACGAGAGGTTAGGAAAGGCATAAGTTTATCAAACAACACAAAATTAAACCAATACTGCACAAATGGATTAAACAGACTTGACTTTAAAGAAATATACCTTCAGTATCTGGCTGCATGAAGAGTGTAAAGCTTGTTTGAGGGAAGAGGTTTGCTGTGTCTCTCCTTTCTCCTCTTGACAAATATGTGTGTCCTGAAAAGTAAATCCCATGTATATCGGCCTCATTACCAGCGCTGAATAGGTACCACACGACAGAATCTCCTCGACACATATTGAGACCAGGTTGATTTCCATACATGAATCCATTCATGGCTGTAACAGTTGGGAAAATACGTTTTCAAAGTGGTGTATATCCTTCTACATGACAATCTCCCAGACTTTCTGGAGCAAATTTTGTTTACTTAATTTTTAGAAGAACCTACTCAGGCCTTCCAATTGCTTTATTGTTAGGGGTGTTGGCAGCACTTTCAGAGCAACCCCCTACTGAAAGGAGTAGAGACAAATGCAATGTTCTCAAAGTTGAATGCCCTGGGAATCTCACTACTCTCCCCAGCTGGTCACTTCTCAGTTTTCTCAGGAGACACATTTGTGAGCACCCAAATATCTGAGTAATAATGACTTTTCCTGGGCCTGTAGATTGGAAATGCATTGTTGCTCTAGGTAGAAATTGCATCTTAAATAACAAGGATGAGTATACACAGTATCTCTCACTGCTTTTTTCAACAGAAAATATTCTTGATCCTTTGAAGTACAAAAGGAGTTTTAAAAAGGATATTTTATAGAATGTGGGTAATATGTCTAGTATCATTCCAACTTAAAAAAATCACATCTTCATATAACGCATATTTATATTTTTTTCTTCTAGATGACTTTCACATGTCTGTTAGTAGTGTGGGGGCATTGTGTACAATTAGTTCACTATCTCTGAACCATAACTGCATTTATAATTACAAAGGGAACTGAAATAAATCTCATGCTAGGTTTCAATTAAATAAAAATCTCCAGAGTTCAGTGTTTAAAATATACTTTAAATGCTCTGAAGTTGAACATTTAGGATATAGCTTAAATGCTCTGCAGTTGAGCATTTAGAATACAATTTTAATATATTAACAGTTTTTTAAAAACTGCATGGGGATTGATTCTAACACCATAGCTTGCTTCGTATTGAAAATAAAATGAGTCTGTCATTAGTAAAACACAGTTGAGAAAAGTTTCTCACCCAGTGGTTCTCAAACTTTAACATATATCAAAATGAACTTGAGGGCTGTTAAATGCAGATTGATGCCACCACCCCCAAGTTTCTGATTCAGTTTGTCAGGGATGGGGCTTACGAACTTACAATTCTAACACATTCTAAATGATGCTGAGGCTGCTGAACATTTTAAGAACCATGCATCTAATTGACATACCTTGTATTTTTTAATTCTGAATTAAGAGAGATGAAGAGTAATTGGATACATTAAATAATCAATGATATTACTGAGACCACTATCATGTTTAACCATTTATAAAACATTAATGAATGGGCAAAGCTATTAAAATTTTGGTTTAATTAAAAACATTACATGCTTAGTACTGAAATAACACAATTGATGGATGATGCAGTACTTACAGTGCATCTTATTAGATTCCTGAAAGTCTTCATCGTCCTTATTCACCTGATCAGGTTCAGTTGTAAACATTCTAATATTATCATCCAGCAGTAAACTCTCATTTTCATCAATGACTGCAGGGAATAAATAGAACTCCCTGTCTACACCTTTCTGTAAATCAAAACAAGGACAATAAGGTGAAGAGAGAATAAGTAAAGCAGAAAGACTTCCATGTAGACAATGCTATTTGTGCACCAAAGGAAAGATAAGAACAGAGGTTTCCATTCCTCCTTGTAAAATGGACTCATGAAATACTCCAGTGGACAACCAGAGTTTTCATTACTATCTGTGTAGTGCACTTTCATTCAACATGATAATCTAAGCCTCATGTTGCACCTAAAAGTTTTGAATTTGCTCTGCCTGCCTTCATTCCAAGACAAATTTAGCCCATCCAAAAAAAAAAAAAAAAAAAAGATTAAAATTAAAATAGAAGGGAATAAGTGTCTGTGCTAGAAACCAGGGAAGTTGTCATTTACATTCATAAAAACTTGAAGAATTTCTGTAAAGCAGAGCAGATAGAAGTAGAGGGAAGAATCATCTTAAATAAAAAAATAACCAGTCAAGTGAATTGGAACAGGAATTCACACAATTTCTCATCATCTGAACAAACATTCTCACTCCTTGTCCCTCTGCCCCCGGTAAAATAAATAAATAAGGAACCAGAAATACTGTTCTGCCAGCTAAGAATATTATATCCTGACAGATTCTTCTTCAGATATGAGGGAAAAGTAGGATCCTTCTCAGACAAACAGAAACTGAAGGAGTTTGTAAACCCTGTAGCTCCCCTACAAGAAATGTTGATAGCCCAGAAGTAAACCCACATTTATATAGTTAGTTAATCTATGATAAAGAAATTAAGAGTATGCAATGGAGATAAGAGAGTCTCTTCAATAAATGGTGCTGGAAAACTGGGCAGTCACATGCAGAGAATTCAAACTAGAGACAGTCACATGCAGAGAATTTTCACATCATACCCACCATGAACTGAGAATGTATTAAAGACTTGGACATAAAACTATAATCCACTAAATCCACAGAGGAAAACATAATCAAAACATTCCACAACATTTGCTTCAGGGGCACTCAATTCCAGCAGCATGGAAAAAAAGAAACAAAAATAAACAAATGGGCCTACTTCAAACTAAAAACCTCTGCATAGTGAAAGAAACTATCAGTAAGACAATAGACACAAAGACACTCTACTGAATGGGAGGAAACATTTGTACAACATACATCCAACAAGGAGCTATTGTCCAAGATCTACAAAGAACTCATACAATTCAATAGAGAACAAAGAACATAATCAAGAAATGGGCAGAGGAGGTAAATAAACTCTTCTCCAAAGAGTACATACAAATGGCTTCTGGGCACGTGAAGAAGTGTTCAATATCAACTTATCATCACAGAAGAGTAAATCCAAACCACAATGAGATATAGCCTCATTCCAGTGATAATGGCCTATATTTAAACAAACAAACAAAAAATAATAGAAACAATAAATGTTGGCAAGGGTATGGAGAAAAAGGAACTCTCCTACCCTGTTGTCAGGAATGAAGACTGGTCTAGCCCTTATAAAAAACAGTGTGAACTTTTCTTAAAATATTTGAAATATATATACAATTTAATCCAGCAATTCCACTCCTTGGCATTTATCCAAAGAATGCAAAAACACTATTTTGAAGATGTACATGAACTATGTTCATTGCAGCACTATTTACAGTAGCAAGTTATAGAAACAACATAAATGCCCAATGACAGAAGACTGGATTAAGAAGATGTGATACACAGGAAAAAAACTAATTATAATAAGGTAAAAATCAAAATCCACTGGCAACTATAAACCAGAGACATACTACGGTGGTGGTGGTGGGGGGGGGAGAAGGGAGTAGGATCAAAACAAGGGTGGTGGGAATTTTACAGGGACTATAACCAAGATGAAAGTGCATACATTGTACAAAAAATGAAAAATGATGTAAAAATACATAAAATTTAAAAAAATTAAACAAGTAAACAAAGATGTTGCCAATTAAAAAAATGTGATATACACAATAGAATACTATTTATAAAAAAGATGAATTACTGCCATTTGCAACAATATGAAGGGATAACAGTAAGTGAAATAAACCAGAGAAAGACAAGCACTAAATTATTTCATTCACATGTGAAATATAGAGAACAAAACAAAGGAACTTGGAGAACAAAACCAAAAAATTTCTATAAATTACTGCCCAATTGAGGCCTGTAGAGTGGGGAAGGGGCCCAATTGTATACAATAAATTCTGGGATGTGTGGGGTGTGGTGATGCATACTTGAGATGTGAACCTGTTCCTCTGAAAAGTTTACAGTGATGTAAATAAATATATTTATTGCAAATAAGTAAATATTTTAAAAAATTTCAAAAAAAATAACATTCCCAAAAGTTAAAAAAATTAGAAAATGAGTTAATGAAATCTATCACATCAATAGGTTAAAGAATCCATCACATCATTAAATGAGTTAATGAATTCCATCACATCACATTACCTTTTAACAACAGATGTGGAAAAAGCATTTAACAAAACTAGCATTCACTAATGACAAAAACACTCAGTATACTAGGACTAGAGAGATGTTTTCTCAATTTGATAAAAATTTCCCACAAAAAAACCTATAGCTAACATTTTACTTAATGATGAAATGAAAAAATTCAAATCTTTATCACCAAGATCAGGTACAAACAAGGACATACTCTTTTACCACTTCTATTCAGCTTCATACTGGAAGTTGTGGTTAATGCAATAAGACAAAAAGGAAAGTAATGGGAATATGTATCAAGATAAAATAAATAATCTTTGTTCACATATGACACAATCTATTTAGAAAATCTGAAACCCTAAAATCTGGAACCCCTATAACTAATAAGGTATGAAAACAAATTTTCAGGATACAAAATCAATATACAAAAGTGAGTCACTTTCTTATATGCCAGTAATGAATGAGTAAAAATTGACATTAAAAACAGTATCACTTATATTAACATCCCCCAAAATGAAATATTTAGACACAAATCTGAAAAAACATGTACAAGATCTATGTGAGGAAAACTACAAAACTGATAAATGAAATCAAAATAATATGTAATTGGGGCCTCCCCGATGGCGCAGCGGTTGAGCGCTGGGTTGCGAAACTGCGCGCGGCCTCTGCGGCGCCGGTTCGATCCCCGGCTGCTCCCCGGCCACCAGAGGAGGGTCCCACATGGCGTGCAGACCTCTCCTGCCGCCCGCTGCTCCCCTCAGCAGTGTACTTCGGTCCTTCTGCCTGCTCTGCTCCCCGCTCTGGCTCTGGTGAATTCTCTCACCCTCCCGCGCTTCTGACTGTACCCAGTGCATGTATAAACAAAACAAACAAACCAACCAGCAAACAAATAAATAAAGCATGCCTCTATAAAAAAAAAAAAATTAAAAAAAAAATTCAAAATACTATGTAAAAAAATATTTTGCAGGTTTGTGGATGGGAAGATTCAATATTGGCAAGTTTTCAATCTTTTGCAACTGGACCTATAGATTCAATGCAATCCAATCAAAAATCCCAGCAAATTGCTAGTGGATGTTGACATACTGATTCTGAAATTTATTTGGAGATACAGTATCAGAAAACCCAGAGGAGACCCACATCAGTCAGAGAAAACTGATGTCTGACAAAGAAGCAAATACAGTCTTTTCAACAAATGATGCTGTATCAATAGCATATCCACAACATACCCCTTCAAAAAAAAAAAAAGAATCTAGTATAGATCTCACACTTCTCACCAAATAAAGTCAAAATGAATCATGGATATAAATGAGAAAAACAAAATAAAAAAATCTCCTAGAAGAAAACATAGGGAAAAAATCTAGATGACCTTGGTGATATAACTTTTAAGATATGACGCCAAAGGCACAACCCATGAAAGAAAGAATTAATAAACTTAACTTCATTCATTCAAAAATTACGCTTTACTAAATAAAGATCTCATGAGAATGAGAAGACAAGCCACAGAAAGGGAGAAATACTTATAAAAGCGACATTGTATAAAGAATTGTTATCCAAAATAAAAACATTTAAAATTCAACAATAAGAAAACAAAGAGGTGAAATAACAAATGAGCAAAAGACCTTAACAAACATTTCACCAAAGAAGATACACAGATGACAAGTAAGCATATGAAAAGATGGTCTACATCATATATCATTAAAGGAAATGCAAATTTAAGCAACAATGAGATACATTTAGACTCCTGTTAGAACAACCAAAATCTGGAACACTGACAATGCCAAATGCTGGCAAGGATGTGGAGCAACAGGAGCTCTCATTAATTCCTGATAGGAAGGCAAAATAGTGTAGCCATTTCGGAATGCAATTGGTGATATCTTATAAAACTAAACATATTCCTATCATACAGTCCAGAAGATGTACCTTGGTATTTACCTAAAGGAATTAAAATATTATGTCCACATAAAAAGTGTCCTTCAGTAGGTAAATGGTGAAATAAACTGTGGTACATCCAGACAGTGTGATATTATTTAGTGCTAAGAAGAAATAAGCTATTAAGCCATGAAAAACTTGGAGGACATTCAATATGTACTAATATGTGAAAGTCAATGTGAAAAGACTATACACTACATGATTCTAACCAGATGACATGTGGAAAAGACAAAACTATAGTGACACTAATAAGACCTATCATTGGGGTATAGAGGAAAGGAGTAAATAAGTAGAGTACAGGATTTTATTTTTATATCTAAAAGAGAGGGTTTATTATTAAAAAAGGAAGGAAAGTAAAGGGCAGTTACACAGACACAAGATGGCAGAAAGAGCTGCCCCTAAAAGAGACAGGTTTGCCGTGCCATGTGGGATCCTCCCCGATTTTTGTATAAAAAATAAATAAATCTTTAAAAGAGAGAGAGAGAGAGATGTTTATGAAAAGAAACACCTGCACAGACACAGGTGGGCAGGATTGCTGCCTGGGATTTTTAGGGCAATAACAATTCTCTGTATGATACCAAAATGATGGACACATGTCATTATATACTTGTCCAAAACCATAGAAAATAAATAGTAAGAGTGAGCTTTAATGTGCTATTGACTTTGAATGATGTTGATGTGACAATGTAGGTTCATCAATTGAAACAAATGCACCACTTTTTTAGGGATGTTGATTTGGGGGGAGGTTGTGCATATGTGTTGGACTAAGGGGTATGTGGGAAATCTCTATATCTTATCCTCAATATTTTGGTTGAGCCCTAAAGTGCTCTAAAAAATAAAATCAATAATAATAATAAGCAAAAGAGGAAGAATGAATTACAAAGTTTAAGAAAAGTACCTGTAGTGAGGAGGCAGGGGATAGGTGAAAGGGAAGAAAGGATAGAAGCTAGACTTCTTTGAATATATTTCTTTTTGTGGATTTGATGTTGGAGCTAGGTAATATTTTATGTAATTATAATATTACAATTTTTAAAACAATCCCATAAAATGAATAAAATAAACCTATGTATTCAGTGGGTAGCAAAATTACATAGAGAGGAACTATTCTAAGTGATTTTAATTATGTAATTGGACAGAGTATCTTCAGTGATATCTATTCTAAGAATAAAAAGGGCTGCAAAGAAATCTTAAACTGTTTTCAGTAACCTTATTGTTGACTGTAATGTTAAAATTTTAATTCTGATACTATTGTTTTTATATGGTGGGATGAACTGAATGAATATTTATATTGTTATCATTGAGAAGTTTTTCAGTGCAGTTGAAGGGAAATAAGATGTAAGATCAATTAGGTTAAGTGAAAATAAAAACAAAAGAAAAATTCATTGACCTGAATTTGAATAGAAAGTATCAATACAAACTAATGATGAATTTTCCCTTAATTTTTTTCCAGGCCCAAAGGCCTAGAAACAATAATTAACAGTAATGAGCTTCCCTAGCGCCTGGATTATGGTTCTAAAATTAATATCTTACTGAAAAGAAGACTTTTTGGGAGAAATTCTGATTCTAGGTCTGGCTTAGAAAGTGTGCAATATGGATGTGAAATAGCTTGTCATACTAAAAAAAAAAAATAAATTTCAAAGACTAAGACCGTGTAAAATTAAGCATTATAAAAGTCTCTTCTTCCACAGCCATCATGTGTAAGTTGGAGTCTCCCAAGAGGTGTGGAAGTTTTCATCAGAAGTTTGAGCTTTGAAACAACTAATGAGAGTCTGGGAAGACATTTTAAACAATGGTAAATGCTCACAATGATAATAATTCAAACACCAAGTGCTCAGAGGCTTTGGGCTTGTCATATATGGTGGGCACAGCCACGAATGTAAGGACATACAAGGTGTTGAAAGTTGTGGAAACAGGTCTGTGGAAAGAGAAGATTCTCAAAGATCTGGTGTCACTTGTTGGTGTTGATTTTTGTTGGTATTATCAAAGAAGGCACTGAAGAGCATATTTAAGAGATTGTCTTGAGCTGTGTGGAAAAACTGAAGTGATTGAAATCATGATTGATGAAAGCAGTGGCAAGAAAAGAAGCTTTGCTTTTGGGACCGTTGATGACAAAGGGCTGTGTTTGTGGCTAACTGTCTAACAGGTTATTTTTGCTCCATGGAAAGTGTAAAGCATTCCAACAAAGTATTTTAATGTATTTTTTTGTACCCATGTTATTAATTGTTAAATGTTATAGTCCAATTTTGACACTGAATAGATGTCCTTGTAAAAAGTTTGCTTTATAAAGTTAGTCTACTCTGAAGCCTTCTTGGTAAACTACCTCAACAATGTAAAGTTAGAATTCTTTCAGGGTGACTCCAGGCCCCATGTGAAATTTTTTTACAGCCTGATTGGGTAGAAAAGTCATTGTTTTCAGAAATTTTGGTGTAGTTGAACTGAAAGTTACCATGTTGTGATTTGGAATTCACCATTAAAGGGTCACTCAAGCAGAGTCATGTTTTATTAATGATTGTTGGCACATCCTATGCAATATATCTAAATTGAATTATGTACCAGATAAAATTATAGATGCAAATAAACTATGTATATCATCTGTTTTCATGTGTAATCAATAAATGATTTAATATCCTTTTTGAAAAAAACCTCAAGGAATCAATTGGATGAAGTCCCTTTTGCCCCAGGGGCAAAATTATGATACTTTAAACATCAGTAAGGATAATGACAATGAATTGAAACATGCCAAATATGCTTAAATTATGATTTCACAAAAGTACTTAAAAACAAAGATGTTACTAAGAATCTTTGAAGTATTCTAAAAGAGAAATACTAATTTGAAAACTTATAAATATGGGGCTACAGTTGAGAAAAGAAAGCAAACACTATAGAAAATGAACAATGATGTAAAAATACATAAATAAATTAAAAATAAATAAATTAGTAAAAAAAGAAAACTTATAAAGGAAACTAATCAGGCAGATGTCTTTTCCTTCTTATGTAATACATAACTCTTAGTCATCAAATAATCCAATATCCTATACATGTATAGAAGTATACTGGCTAATAAACAAATAAGGATTGATGGAGTTAGAGTATCATCATGCAACCCCTGATTAGTTTGTGCATCTAAGATAGTCATTGTAGGTTAACAACATTTCCAATAGAGACACAAATTATATTTTACATATTTCCTGATAAAAGTACCCAGTACCACATATGAAGTAATCTTGCAAAATGAAAAAAAAATCTAACCTGAATCTGATCATACCTATTGATTAGGCTTTTGGCTTATTGGTATTAGATGAAAAGAGAGAAACATCTTAAATGGCCTGAAAAACGCAGTCATAAAATCTAGATATGGGAAATTCTACATAATAACATCACTTGCAATCAGGGAAATGCAAATCTACAACGAGAAACCATCTCACACCAGTGAGAATGGCACATATTAAAAAACTAGCAACAACAAATGTTGGCGAGGATGTGGAGAAAAAGGAACTCTCCTGCACTGCTGTTGGGAGTGCAAACTGGTCCAACTACTATGAAAAGCTGTGTGGAGATTCCTCAACCTACTAAAGATAGAGCTTCCATATGATCCAGCAATTCCACTCCTAGGTATTTACCCAAAGGACACAGAAACATTAATTCCAAAGAGCACCTGCACCCCTACGTTTATAGCAGCACAATTTACAATAGCTAAGCTTTGGAAACAACCCAAATGCCCAAAAATAGATGACTGAATCAAGATGTGGTACATATACACCATGGAATATTACTCAGCAATCAAAAAAGATAAACACATGCAATTTGCAGCAACATGGATGGAGCTCAGCGAAATAAGCCAGAAAGAAAAAGAAAAATACCGGATGGTCTTATTCATAGCAGGAATCTAGAAAACCTAAATAAGGGACCAGGAAAAAGAATAACTATAAGAAAGAAAAAATCAAAATCAATAAACAACTATAAACCAGAGACACACTATGGGGGGGTGGGTGGCGGGGAAAGAGGAATGGGTTCTAAATAAGGGGATTGCAATTGTATGGGGAATATAAAAATAAAATAAAAACATTAAAAAATAAATCTTTATTGAACAACAATAAAAATAAGAAAACAAAACTCTTCCCACAGAAAAAACACAAGAAAATAATCCTGAATAACATATCAACTGATTGTAATGTGTGTATTACTTAAGTATTCAAGCTACAAATGAAACAAAAGATAATTGGGGGAATGTGAACAGTGATTGGATAATTGATGATGTTAAGGCATTATTATGAATATTTTAAGACATGATAGTTATACTGAAGATATTTAAAAGGGAGTCCTTATCTTTCAAGGGTTCATGTTAATTTTTTTTTTTTTAAGGTTAAGAAGCAATGATGCGGCCTCCCTGGTGGCGCAAGGGGTTGAGATGCAACCTATGAAGCTCTCCGCAATCACTGCAGCATGGTTTGACCCCCAGCTGGCCAGCGAATAACCCACATGGCACAGCAGACCTCTCCTGGCTCGCCCACTGCTCCCCTCAGCAGTGTACTTCTGTCAATCTGCCTGTTTTGATCCCCACTCTGTCTCTGGTGAATCCTCTCACCCTCCACACCTCTGGCCTGCACCCCAGTTCTTGTATACATAAATAAATAATTCTTTTTTTTTTAAGATTGATTGATTGATTGATTGATTGATTGATTTATACAAGCACTGGGTACAGTCAGAAATGTGGGAGGGTGAGAGAATTCACCAGAGCCAGAGTGGGGAGCAGAGCAGGCAGAAGGACCAAAGTACACTGCTGAGGGGAGCAGCGGGCGGCAGGAGAGGTCTGCGTGCCATGCGGGACCCTCCTCCAGTGGCCGGGAGCAGCCGGGGATTGAACCGGTGCTGCAGAGGCTGCGGGCAGCTTTGCAACCCAGCGCTCAACCGCTGCGCCACCGGGGAGGCCCAATAAATAATTCTTTTTTAAAAAAAGAAGCAATGATGGCATAACATATTCTAAAAAATAATTTAACTAATATTTTCCTCAGTGAATGTTGAGTGACTTAACATAGTTTTTTTTTTTTTTTTTACTTCTGGATGCATATTAAAGTCTAATTGTATCATAAAAACATTGAATTCCAAGGAAAATCTTGTTTCCAATTCATCTTGGAACCATCAGGCTAGACAGAACATCTCTGTACAATGCAGATCTTATAAGCCAGAGAAAAATTTATAATAAACGTTATGTATAGAATCCTGACTATCTCCAAATATAAAATTTTCCTTATAATAATGATTTGGAAATCATTTTCATTTTTTCTGCTTGGACTTACCTGTGTCCCATTTTCATGTAAACTTCCCTCCTTACATATTTTCATTGGCCCAATAAGCCCTGTGAATATATCTTTGGTGGGATCCACAGCAGAATAATACATCTTAGATAAACAGGGAGGGTCTTTGTAAGTGGGTCCCACTTCTTCAGGGACAGTCCATTCATAGGTGAATGTTTCTTTTGGTCCCACATGGGAAGCTGAAGGAGGCACACCTGTAAGAAAGGTTATATTTGGCAGTTAAGTATACTTTATACTGTGGCCACTTGAGCCACAAAGTAGACTGAATTTAGTTTATGGTAAACTACTTTTGATTTCCCTGTTATACACTAGTGGGGAATCCTATTTGTGCTTCTGCGTCAGGCAAAGGATTGGTGTGATTTCCTCCAAGAAACTTCCTCTGACCTCTGTCTGAAATTAGTATTTGCTGCAGTTTGAATGCTTGTTATCTATTCAAAATTCACATATTGGAATTTTAATGCCTAACATGGTGGTGTTAGTAGGTGAGGGCCTCTGAGAGACAATTATGTTATGAGAGTGGAGCATTCATGATTGAGTTTAGTGCTCTTATAAAGGAGTTCTCACAGTGCCCACAAGTCCCTTCTGCCATCCGAGGACACAAGAAGTCTAAGCCCTGGAAGAGGACCACATACCGCCATGCTGGCACTGTAGTCTTGGAATTTTAGCCCCCCAAAACACTGACAAATAAATTTTTGTTATCTATAAGCCAACCAGTTTGTATTGGTAGTATCTGGTTATAGCAGACCGAACAGATTAAGATGGGGCCCCTCTTTGTACTGTCAGTTTCTGTGAAAGTCCCTAACACCTTTCTTATTATGTTGTGAGTATCTCCTCACTCCACCACCAAATAGAACTTAACCTTTTTGAAGGCAACTACTGGTTTCTATATTTCCATCAATTAGAAGAACATCTAGAAATAGGCGTTAATCAACACATTTTCTCTTGAACAAAAGTGAACAGAAAATAACATTAGAACTGCAGGTGATTCTATTCTAACATCTTAATTGAAGCAAACTGAGGTCAGAGAGACTAAATAACTTGCACATGGTTACACTGCTAGTTGTGGCAAAAACACTAGTCTTCACTGATCACCCTTGATGTATAAAAGTACCAAATGATACAAAATGAACTATTGTATTATATTGTATTAAATTGTATTATAAAACCTTATAGTGCTAAAGAAACAAGCTGGGTAAAAATTACTCAAATTGTATTTAAATACTATTATCTCAAGCACATTTAAAATAAATATTATATATACACAGATGAACAAATGGAGGAATTATATAAAATGTGATAGTGCTCATCCACAGAACGGGATTATATTTTTGGCTATACCATTTTATACTTTTCAAATGTTCTAAAATACTCTTCTGGGCCTCCCCAGTGGCGCAGTGGTTGAGCACTGGGCTGCGAAGCTGCCAGGAGCCTCTGTAGCACTGGTTCGATCCCTGGCCCCCGGCGAGGGTCCCACATGGTGCAACACACCTCTCCTGCTGTGCCCGCTGCTCCCCTCAGCAGTGTATTTCATCACTCTGCCTGTTCCGTTGCCCACTCTGGCTTTGGTGAATTCTCTCACCCTCCTGCGCTTCTGACTGTATCCAGTGCTTGCATAAATAAATAAATAAATAAATCTTTAAAAAAATAAAATACTCTTCTAATCTTCTTATAATAGTAAGGACATTTTTAAAAATTAAAAATAACCCAAATATTCCTCTAGAAAGGTAATTAATACAATCCAAATAAGTGACTACTAGCTTTGTCAATTATCACCCAATTAAGGCAGGAAGATGTTCCATGAATCAATTGAAAATAGGAAGAGGTTTACTTGCTTCTTCGCATGATGCCTGAAATGATATATGAGCAGTTTCCTTGGACGTTCTTGCCTTTTGTTTTTGCAGGATGGATTTTCTGGGTGGCCAGCACAGTAGGTTAATAAACATTGTTGATTGATTACACAGTGTTATACTCACTTCTGCTTGTGGAGCTGGAATGTGGAGCATAGTATGTGCCCTCATTGGCCTTATTTACTCTCACTCCAACAGGCTCAATACTGAGGGGATGTCCTCCTTTGTTATGAAAGGTGACTCTGATGGTGTCTCCCACTTCTGCCCAAATGACAGGACCTAGGGACAAAAAAAGTATTAACAATCAATGATATATAACATTCAGGAAGAGAGGAACTGAACAAACTATTCATAAATCTGGGATTTAAAATGGCACTGAAAAATATTTTGTAAAACAAAATCCCAGATGGCTTTAAGGATGAATTTTATCAAACTTTTGAAGAACTGTTGTCCACCTTGCCCAAATTATTTTTAAAAATACAAGAAAAAACGTTCCCTAATACTTTGTACAGTGTAGCACTGCCTTAACACTAAAACAGGACAAAGAGACAAAGACTGCATAAAACAATGAATAGAGCAATATCCTTGATAAATACCAATGTGATTTTTTTCAGTAAAATATTAGCAAATTGAATTCAATGGTATATCATAAGGATTAAACACCACCATCAATTGGAATTGATCCCAGGGATTCAAAGATGGTTTAATATTCATAAATCAACTAGTATCATACACCATGTAAACAAAAGTAAAGATAAAAATCATATGATAATATCAATAGATGCAGAGAAAGTATTTGATAAGACTCAGGGCCAATTTATGACAAAAGTGTTAACCAAGATGGGAATACTTGAATATTGTATTATTAAAAAATCTTTATTAAAAGGCCATATATCACAAGCCAATGGTCCAAAATAGTTCTCAGTGGTGAAAAACTGTAAGCTTTCCCCATAAAAACTACTATTGTCACCACATATGTTCACATAGTACTAGAGGTTTTGGCCAGAGCTATCAAACACACAGGAAAGAAAGGGAATCCAAGTAGGAAAAGAAGGTGAAATTATCATCATTCACAGATGACATGATAATATTGCTATAGAAGGTCCTAAAGACTCCATCAAAAAGTTATTAGAAACTACAAATGAATACAGCAAAGTAGCAAGCTACGTCAACATACAAAAGTCCACAGCCTTCTTATATACAATGAGAAAGAAACTAAAGAAATTAAGAAAATAACTCCATTTACAATTGCTTCAAAAAGAATTAAATACATTGCTAATATCTTCCATGATATCAACAATAAAGATATTTTTCATAACTCTGTTGTCTAGGGAGTTAAAAATAGCCAACTGAAATTAGCTCAATTTAAAAAGTATATATATATATATATATAGTGAAAAAATATATAAGATAATTAAATAGATACCCTATTGAATGAGAGAAAATATATGCACATTTTAATGAGGAATGTGTGTTAAAACCACAATGAGATACTACCCCACAGTGTGGGAATAGCACATATTAAAATGACTCCAACAACAAGAACTGGAGAGGTATGAAGAAAAAGAGCCCAATGACACTCCTGGTGAGAATGTGGAAAATAATCTAGATTTATATAACTTAAAAATAGATATACCATATGACCCAATAATCCCACACTTAGGCATATATCCACAGAATATGAAACCATCTACAAAAAATACCCTGTATTTTCCAGAACACTAACAATAACATTATTTACAATAGGTAGAACACAGATACAGCCTAAATTTCCTTCCATAAATGAATGTCTCAAGAAGATGTGGTACGTGCACACAGTGGAGTACTATATAACCATAAAAAGGAAGAAATGCAGCCATTTTCAACAAAATGGAAGAAATTTGAGAATATTATGTGTGATAAAGTAAGTCAGAATAATAAGAACAAACGTGGGACATTCACAAAACAGACTAATTTACAATGTAAAACACTTTTAAAAATGAGTGGACAAACAACTTGAAGATTATGAGGTTAAGTGGAAAGGGGAGTGAAAAGGATAAAGGGACACAAATGGTGGTGGTGGGAAAAAAATTTAGCCTCTTTGTCCAATAAGGGACTCACTTTTTGTGTTTTCAAACAATGTTTATGATAAAAAGTGAAAGCAGAATCAGACTAAGATATCCCCACTCATGGAGAAACTGATTTTTCCCAAGAAGTAGAATAAGCTTCACTAAGAAGTCACATCTGACACTACAAGAGCAAAAATATGAGTCCCATGTTGATTTTCTTATACTTCATTTATTTCTCATCATTTACTGATAACATCCTTTTTGGATGTCTACTTTATCAGTTGAGCAAAGAACAAGAAGGTAACAATTTAAAAGGAAAAAAATCTGTTACCTATTTATAATTTGCTATCATTTTTGTCCAAATCAGTTCACAGCTTCATACATCTGCAAAAAAACTATTCAGTGTCTATATTTTCTTTATCCTAGTCTTCTGATGGCTAAATGAATGTTATTTGTCCAGGTAGTCAGAGGTGTATGATAAAACTTGACCACAGAAAATTGATAAGATAAATTGTCTTGAATGTGATGAATAATGCTGCTGCTGTGTATTTTCTCATTATTAAAATTAATTAAACAAGTACAAAATAGAACATAGATATATAGTACTTATATATTTTATGTTGAACATAGAATGATATTTACAGAGTCCTCTGTTCTGTCTGAGTTTTTATGTGTATCAATTCATTTAATCCTCACACCAACTTCACAAGGGACTTTATTGTTATCAGTTTCTATTTTACAGAAAGGGAACAGGCATAGATAGTTGAGTACTTTCAAGGTTCACATAACTAATAGGTGGAGAGTGAGGGCATATGAATCCAGAACTTCTGTCTCCTACAATGCTGTTTTACCCAAGTGTCTGAGCAAAAATAGCTCTGGGCTGTGCCTGAGGGAAACTTGCGGAAGGTTCTCAGACACACCCAGTCTGACTACATAGTAGCCTGGATTTCATTTCTAAGTGAATGTATACTTAGCTAAGGGCAGAGATTAACAGTTTCATTGTCTACTTAAACCAAATCACATAAACACATATTAAAGAAAAAAAATCATATTTGAAGCATTTTTTTATGATGAAGAATTGTAAATATAATTTACATTTGGAAAAGTAATTAGCTACTGCATTTTATTCATGAGTAATCTTCCATGCCTTTATTTATACATGGAAATCGTGTTGCAGGTCCTGAAATTTCTAAGATTGGTGTGGCCCAGGAAAGAGCATAATAGTCACATATATTTCACACATACTCACCCAGGATGCCAAGATGTTCCTCCTCAGGGCCTCTTTCTTTTCGATTTGTGAAGGTGGCATCTGTGTACTCACGATAAACCAGCTTTTTATAAGAACCTCCAATTCTTGCAGGACCTTGTTCAAAAAATACCTCTGAAGCACTGTCGAATGAAAACAGTTGAATGCAGAAGTTAAAAGCAGAACAGAAAATTGGACACCCACATAGGGTAACATTTGAAGAGAAATATTTTGACCAGTATTTAGAAATAATTGTTTCCCATGATTTGCCTAATACTGCAACAGAGGCAGACAGGGCCTGGCCACTTCATGGAAGGATGCTCAGTTAAGGAGTAGAGTATCATGGAGATTCACTTTTTCAAGTGAAGTGAAAATTTCAAGAGGGCACGTATTTCAAGAGGGCACACATCAACTCCTGACAGTTAACACATTTTTTCATAGTAGAATCTTCTTAAAAGTTATGAAATACAACATTTAAAAATGCAGAGGTACTATTTATTATAGGGCTAGGAGCCCTTCAGTTTTCTTTTATTATCTGAAACTCATATGGCAATGCAACAAAGTTGATATTATTGTCCCTACTTTAATGAGGAAATTAAATCTCAGAAAGGCAATTGACTACCACAAGGCCATCCCATTCATCACTTTTTCCATTTGACAAATGTATTGAACAATCTACCCTTTGCCAGGAACTCTATTATGTATGTATGATGATACAACTATAATCAAGCTGGACCTGTTCTTGTTCACATGTCAGAGAAGTCAGACTGTGAACCAATCAATGTAATAGCATGTCATAACACAGAATTTTGTGGAGCATTTTATATAGGATTGGGAGATTTAATGGGAAGAGACCCAAACAACTCTACAGAGGAAGTTATTTTTAAAAATGACCTAGAAGAGAATTAGAGTTAAAAAGATGAAGATTAAATCATGTGTAGAATAGGGCAGATGCTTGCAAAGATGAATCAATTTATGGGAAGGCCCAGAGGACAAAATAAGCCTGGTAATTTCTGCAAAATAAGACAGGGGCATAAAGTGTAGAGCAGGGCAGAGGACCAGAAAATAAGGCATGGAATGATGGGTGATTGGTAGGAAGACCTATTAGGTTTCAGAACTCCATCTTAGGAATGGAAAACTTTGAAATATTCAACACTTAAGGATTAATGTTTTAGGAGGCTCCCATGAGTGACTACCTAGAGAATGTACTGGGATAGCAAGATGATAATAGGAATACCAGTCAGGAGGTTGCTTTTAAAATCTTGATGAGAAGTAGTGATGATTTCAATATTATTGGTAAAGAGGGCTAAGATAAGTACATAGCTTTCAGAATGTTTAGGGTAATAATAAGGCACTAGTTCATGAACTGAGAAGGAAGGATTGATGATGGAGAGGCAATCAAAGATAGTGCTCAGGTTTGAGGCTGATTGATGCAGAAGAAGAATATATAATCTAAACAGCAATAAAAACCACCCACAAAAACCAAAGTTGAGGACCAGAAGCCTTCACAAATGAGAAAGAAGGAACATATTTTATGAAGCCAACATTATGTCAAAATCAAAACCAAACAAAGACAACATGAAAAAAGAAAACTACAGACGAATGTCTCTAATGCATATGGATGCAAAGTCCTCAATAGCAAATCAAATTCAATAATACATTAAAAGAATTATATACCACGACTAAGTGAGATTTATACCAGGGATGTAAGGATGCTTCAACATCCAAAAATCAATCAATGTAATCCACCACATGAAAAAAAAAAATATGAAATCCATATGGCAGTTCGACAGAGCTGAGAAAACAGTTTATAAGATTCAATATCCATTCATGACAAAAAATACTCTCAGAACTGGGGATAAGTGGATTATATCTTACATGACGTAAGCCGTATATGACAAATGAACAGCTAAGATCATTCTCAATGGTGATAAACTAAAAGATTTCCCACTAATACATGGAACAAGACAGGGATGTCCACTCTCATCACTACTGTTCAATATAGTATTAGATGTCCTAGCAAGAATAATTAGACAAAAGGAGAATATAAAGTGAATCCAAATTGGAAGAAGACATAAAGCTATTATTATTTGCAGATGACTGGGACCAATGAGTTTTACCAAACCCTCAAAGAAGAACTAGTAATAACTATCCTTGTAAAATTTTCCAAAATATAGAGAAATAGGGAATACTTCTGCACATATTCTATGAGGTCAACATCACTCTGATACCAAACCCTGATATAAACATCACACAAAAAAGAAAATTACAGACCAATATCCTTGATGAGCAAAGGTGGCAATGTTCTCAACGAAACCTGAACATATCAAATTCTACATGCATCAAAAGGATCATATATCATGAATAAGTGGGGTTTATTACAAGGATATAAGAATCATTCAGCATCTGATTATCAATCAATGTAATTCACCACTTTATCAAAAGGAATGATAAAAATCATATGATCATATTAATAGATGCAGAGAAAGCAAAGGATAAGATTCAATGGCTATTATAATTTAAAAAATCATAACTGAGGACAGATACAGCATAACTCAACATAAAAAAGGAATATATGATAAAGATACAACTAAAATCATACTTAATGGTGAAAAACTGGAAGATTTTCCTCCAAAATCTAGTACAAGACAAGGATGTCTACTTCCTCACTACTACCATTCAACATAGTATTGGAAATCCTAGTTAAAGCAGTCAGGCAGGAGAAAAATATAAGAAGACTGCAAGTGGCAAAGAAGTAAATGTATCACCACTTGCAGTGACATTATAATATACAAAAAAAAACCCTAAAGATGGCACTAAAACTAATTCAATACAATAGAGTTGGCAGGGCTTAAATCAATTCAGGTTGTGTATATGTGCAACCAATGAATTACAAGAGGAAGAAATAAAAGAAAAAGCAATCCCATTTACATTCACATCAAAAAGAATTTAATAGATAGGTATACACTTAACAAAGGAGTTAAAGGACCTATATAATGAAAACACTATAAGACACTTTTAGAAGAAACAAAGGAAGATTAAAAAAAGGAAATTATCTCCCATACTCATGGATTGGAAGAATTGTTATTTATGAGATGGCCGTCTTTTTTTTTTAATAATAAATTTTACTTTTATATTCCCCATATAATTGCAACCCCCCCCATTCTGACCCCAATCCCTCCCCTCCCGCCCCCCACCCCCCAAAAAGTGTCTCTGGTTCATAGTTTTTTGTTGATTTTGATTTTCACTTTCTTATAGTTATTCATTTTCCTGGTCCCTTATTTAAATTTTCTAGATTCCTGCTATGAGTGAGACCATCCGGTATTTTTCTTTTTCTTTTTGGCTTATTTCACTGAGCATGATCCCTTCCAGTGCCATCCATGTTGCTGCAAATTGCATGTGTTTATCTTTTTTGAATGCTGAGTAATATTCCATGGTGTATATGTACCACATCTTCTTGATCCAGTCATCTATTTTTGGGCATTTGGGCTATTTCCAAAGCTTAGCTATTGTAAACAGTGCTGCTATAAACATAGGGGTGCAGGTGCTCTTTGGAATTGATGTTTCTGTGTCCTTTGGGTAAATACCTAGGAGTGGAATTGCTGGATCATATGGAAGCTCTATGTTTAGTAGGTCAAGAAATCTCCACACAGCTCTCCATAGTGGTTGGACCAGTTTGCACTCCCACCAACAGTGCAGGAGAGTTCCTTTTTCTCCACAACCTCGCCAACATTTGTTGTTGCTAGTTTTTTTTAATATGTGCCATTCTCACTGGTGTAAGATGGTATCTCATGGTACTTTTGATTTGCATTTCCCTGATTACAAGTGATGTTGAACATTTTTTTCATATGCCTGTTGGCCATTTGCATTTCCTCTTCAGAGAAGTTTCTTTTTAGCTCTTCTGCCCATTTTTTGACTGGGTTATTTTCCTTGTTGTTGTTGAGTCTCATCAGCTCTTTGCAGATTTTTATGATCAGTCCTTTATCATTAGTGTTGGGTGCAAAAATGTTCTCCCAGTCAGTGGGGTTTCTCTTTGTTGTTGTTATTGTCTCTTTTGCTGTGCAGAAGCTCTTTAATTTGATGTAGTCCCAGCTGTTTATCTTTGCCTTCACTATCACTGCTTTGGGTGATGTATCTGTAAAGATGTCTTTGATGTGCAAATCACATAGTGTTTTGCCTATATTTCCTTCTATGTATTTTATGGTTTCAGGTCTTATGTCTAGTTCTTTAATCCATTTTGAGTTGATTTTTGTGTATGGTGTGAGGTAGTGGACAAGCTTCATTCTTTTGCATGTAGCAACCCAGTTTTCCCAGCACCATTTATTGAACAAACTTTCTTTGCTCCAATGCATAGTCTTTGCTCCTTTGTCAAAGGTTAGTTGACCATAAATCTGTGGGTTTATTTCTGGATTTTCTGTTCAATTCCATTGGTCTGTATGTCTGTTCTTGTTCCAATACCATGCAGTTTTGATGATTATGGCTTTGTAGTATAGTTTGAAGTCTGGGAGTGTGATGCCTCCATTCCCTTTTTCTTTTTCAGGAGAGCTTTGGCAATTCGGGGTTTTTTGTGATTCCATATGAATTTCATCAATAATTGTTCTATTTCTTTGAAGAATGACATTGAAATTTTGATTGGAATAGCATTGAATCTGTATATTGCTTTTGGTAGGATGGCCTGAAATGGCCGTCTTACCAAAGCCATACACAGATCCAATGCAATCCCTACCCAGGCTCCAATAGCAATCTTCAAAGAAATAGAATAAACATTACTGATATTCATATTCTCAGGCTGCAAACTATACTATAAATATGTAAGTATTTAAAGAGAATGGTATTGGGACATAAACAGATACATAGACAATGGAACAGAACTGAAAGCCCAGAAATAAACCCATACCCATATAGACAGTTAATCTATGACAAAAGAGTCAAGGGTATATACTGAAGAAAGGAGAGCCTCTTTAACAAATGGTGTTGGGAAACTGGACATCAACATGCAAATATTATACAAAATTAACTCAAAATGGATTAAAAACATGGATGTAAGATCAAACCATACAAGACATTGAAGAAAACAGGCAAAACACTCCACAACATTGGCTTTAGTGACTTCTTTGTGATTCATCTCAAACAGTAAGTGAAACAAAGGTTAATATGACAAATGATGTTTTTTTTCAAACTACAAAGCTTTTGCACAATGCAGGAAACTCTCAGCAAACAAAAAGATATCCTACTGAATCAGAGAAAATACTACATACGCTACATCTTATAAAGGGCTGCTGTACAAAATCTATAAAGAACTCATGCAACTCAACATGCAACTCATGCAACTCAAATGGAAATAACTGACCCAACCAAAATGTGGACAGAAGATGCATATTGACACTTCTCCAAAAGAGACTTACAGATGGCCAATAGACACATGGAAAAATACTCATCATCACTCATCATCATGGAAATGCAAATCAAAACCACAATGAGAAACCACCTCACAGCTGTGAGAATGGCTCATATCAAAAAGACCAGAAACAATTGTTGGCAAGGATGTGGAGAAAAAGGAACTCATGTAGGGAACACAGACTGGTTCAATCCTTATGAAAAACAGTATGGAGCTTTCTTGTAATATTAAAAATAGATCTAACACATAATGCACCAATTCCTCACCTCGGTATTTAATTAATGAATGCAAAAATTTGAAGAGATATATGCTTGTTCACTGTGGTCCTATCTACAATAGCCAAATAATGAAATGCTATGTCAGAAAATGTTTGCCTGTGTTTTCACCTTCATATTTTAGTTTCAGTTCTTATATCCATGTCCATTTGGAGTTGATTTTTGTATATGGTGTGTGAAGTGGTCTAGTTTCATTCTTTTAAGAGTAGGCTGTTGGTCCCGTTTTCCCAGCATCAGTTATCAAAGGGGGTTTCCTTGTTCCAGTGTACATTCTTGGCTCCTTTGTCATTACTTAATGGTCCATGTAGGTGTGCGTTTATTTCTAAGGTCTAATTCTATTCCATTGTTCTGTGTGTTTATTTTCATTCTAGTATCCTGCACTTTTAACTGCTTGTGGCTCTTTTAATGCTTATAGTATAGTTTCAAGTCTGGGAGTGTGATACCACCATTCTTCTTTTATGTCAGGATATCTTTGGCTATTCAGGGTCTATTATGGCTACATATGAATTTCAATAGTCTTTGAAGAATGCCATTGAAATTTTGAATTGCACTGAATCTGTGTGTTGCTTTAAATGGGATGGCATTTGGACAATGTGCCTGAAATAGACAAATTCGTAGGAGAGATAGAAAGTATAATAGAAGTTATAAGGGCTTATGGAATTGTTTAATGGTTACAGTATACAGAATGGTGAAAAATTTTCTGGAAATGGATAGTGTTTATTCTACAAACTTGTGAATGTACTTAATGCTGCTGCATTATACAGTAAGTGGAAAGAAAATGAATTGACCTAATTATATTTAGTGATTTATTTTTTTAGGAGTTGGTGGGAAATACTTTTCAATAGACTCGTTTCTTATTTCTCAAACTTGGATTCATATTTAAAAATATTTATCAGTCTAATTACTAAATTTCAGGGACCAATTAAAATTTTAAAATCTGAATCAACTTTTTATGATTTTTTAGGTGGACCCATACTGTGAAAAAATTATCTTTTTCTGGGCCTCCATGGTGGCGCAGTGGTTGAGTGCTGGGTTGCGGAGCTGCCCACACCCTCTGCAGCGTCAGTTCTATCCCCGGCTGCCGGGCGAGAGTCCCACATGGCGTGCAGACCTCTCCTGCTGTGCCCGTTGCTCCCCTCAGCGGTGTACTTCGTCAGTCTGTCTGTTCTGCTCTCTGCTCTGGCTCTGGTGAATTCTCTCACCCTCCCACACTTCTGACTGTACCCAGTGCTTGTATAAATAAATAAATAAATCTTTAAAAAAAATATCTTTTTCTGAATTACCTTCCAGGTGCTGTTAAATTCTCTTGGGTGTAGCCATCTAAGCCAGAAGGTGCATAGTTCCAGATGATTTCTTCGGCAGCAATGTAGTAATGTCTAATATGTTTCCTTTGGATATTGTCCTCTGAAGAAGGTTTGTTACAGTCTTGGACCTTGAAAAAGGCCTGCAAGCCAGCTGCAAACCACACAAAAGGAAACATTGACTAATGGAGCCAAAATTTTCTCTCCTATTGCCTTTTAAACACTGCAGGTGAATTGACAGCTAGAATTTGAACAAATAGGTAGCTGGAAACAATTTTATAAATGAAATAGCTGTAATTAAATTACTGATGGACATTCAAACAGTTTTGTTTTTCAAACTTCTTTATATGGTTTGGAGAAGAACACAAAATATTGTACCAGTTTCTTTGGGTTTCACTTTGGATGTCTTTTGATGAGCAACAAAAGAGAAATTTGGCCTTATTTTAAGGTCTCAGACAGGATGGAAGAAGGGAATAGAATGAACATGTATTATCATTGTTCTCACACAAAATAACTACACACCTACCTCACTGGGCCTTCTGTTGTCAAGGTCACATTTAATAAGCAATATTTATTTGAAGGTCCCAGTAACATACCTAGAGATCCAGATTAAACCCATTTTTTCAGATGACCAGTGTTGCAAACCAATATTTTTCAAGAACTAGGAATGTTTTACCATTTTATATTACAGAGATGAAGGAATTTATCATGTTAAACTAAGGAACAGTTGGACTCGAATAAAGAAAATGTTGGTTATATTTGGTAGAATCAAGTCAGAGAATAGGTTACTTTCAGAACAATATATTAATAACCCCTACTGGAGTTTATCATGTTGCAGATTTTGTAAGGATGAGAAACCTTATACAGTACCAAATTCTTAGGACAGTAATAAAATTTCAGGGTCAATTATTCATTTCCACAAATTAAAATACTTTCAGATTTTATTACTTTATAAATGCTTCAATATTTTAGTTTTTATTATAGTATAATGCAAAATATCATAGGAATAACATTAAGTTGCCAGTTCAAAACTCAAATCATTCCAAAGATATTTAGCTTTTAAATTTTGATTCCCAATAATCACCCACTAGTAGTATAACTGAGACATGACTTTTTTATCTGACAGTTAATTTCCTACCTTTCAGATGGTTTAGATTCTGACAGCTAAGCATCCATTCTCCGGGATTCTGAGCCACCATGACAGCATCAACAAGAGTGGCAGGAAAGAGATTGAGTGTTTCAACGCGGTAGTTCTTGTTAGTCAGTGTTTGTCCGTGGAAGAAAGCTGCGTGTATATCTATTTCATTACCCATACCAAAAAGATACCACTTCACTCTGTCCCCTGCGCACATGGAGAGTCCCGGGAGACTGCCAAAAGCATATCCATTCACAGCTGCAAATCAAGAGCATAGATTGTGACTAAAGACATTGGTGCCTGGGATGATGATTGTTGTTTCTACAGAAATAGAATCAACCTGGGATGGAAAATACGTGGCACACAAGCTATTAAGTCTATTAAGTCTTCTCTCCTCTACTCAAATCAGACACAGCTTATCCACCACAGGGCTCTTTAATTTTGGACCTGACCTCAGCCTCAGTGTCTTGTCAACACAATATTAGCTGATGAACGTTCTACTGAATATAGAGCCTATTTGTCCTCTTTGTTATAAATGATACTCACTGATATATATATATATGTGTGTGTGTGTGTTCATTTGTGTGCATACATATACAAAAGATACAGATATATAATGAATAGGAAAAACACTGAGGGTTATTTATAATCAATTATTAATCATGTTGGTGGAGATAGTATGATTTCAGTGTTTTCTTTTGTCAGAACTTAAAAATTTCTTTTTTATTATTTATAAATATATTACATCATTGTTCATTTTTGTACAATGTATACTTCCTTCTCTTAGGTATAGTCTCCATAAAATTCCCACCACCAATTCACCTGTGAACCATCACCATAGTCCCTTGTCCTCTTCCCTCCCCTGTCTTGATCCCTCTCCTTCCCCCCACCCTTGTGGAATGTCTCTAATTTATAGTTGCCTACTAATTTTGTGGTTTTTTAAAAATTATTATTTCTATTTTTTTTCCTGATCCTTTATTTGGTTTTCCTATATTCCTTCTGTAAGTGAAACCATCTGATATTTTTCTCTTTCCTTCTGGCTTATTTCACTGAGCATAAAGAACTTTTGAAAATTTTTGTAGTGAAAATGAATTGCTTTTGTCAAAAGATTTTTTTTTTAAAGATTAGAAGACAACATTGGAGGCCTCCCTGGTGGTGCAAGGGGTTAAGTCTCAGCCCTATGAACTTATCTGCAGCACAGTTCGATACCTGGCCTGGGAGATAACCCATATGGT
Organism: Talpa europaea; assembly: GCF_964194135.1. Taxonomy (NCBI): domain Eukaryota; kingdom Metazoa; phylum Chordata; class Mammalia; order Eulipotyphla; family Talpidae; genus Talpa; species Talpa europaea. The sequence goes on from NC_140070.1 coordinate 60,166,509, forward strand.
GCAGCAGACCTCTCCTGACTCACCTGCTGCTCCCCTCAGCAGTGTATTTCTAGATCCACTTGTTCTGTTCTCCACTCTGTCTCTGGTGAATCTGCTCAACCCCCTACACCTCTGCCCTACACCCCAGCTCTTTTATGCATAAATAAATAAAAGTAAAAAAAAATAAATCTTAAAAAAAAAAAAAACTTAGGGTCACTTTTAAATTGAATGTTCCTAGAGACAAGGTGGAGATAAATTCTAGGAAGCACCATGAAAACACCAGATGCAACAGAGCTACCAAATCAGAACTGTTAGGACTAGAAGTTTGAGTGTTTTTCCCCTGATATCTATTTTTGTTAGCATGTAACAGAGGCAGGATTGATATATTGACAGAGGACCTTCCAACCAGAGATAAGCAAGCATTGAGGGAAAAAAATGTATTTTGCTAATTAGGTCATTATTCTACCTTGGTAGGACAATTATTTCGTGTTATTTTCTGTGTAAACCTTATTTTGAGGAAGCGAAACACAAATAAAAATCTGTGCTTACTGGTTTACTTGATATGAAGGGATTTGGTTTTTTATGTAAGTTCTTAGGGATAATTAACTATCACACTAGGCTCACTACCTTGCATATGAGAATTAAGGAGTAACCTGGGCAGTAAAGAAAGAATTTCTAGAATAATTTGAACTCAAATATAGAAAAAAATGATTCCAGAAATGGGGCAACAAAGAACAATGTATATATAAAATAAGTTCCTTTTTGAAGTAGTGACTTAAATTATTTTCATGAGTAATTTGATACTTTAAAAATTTCAAGCATTTAGTTTAATAACTTCAGGCTGCCTCACATAATTTTACAATGAGTTTGAAGGATAAATAAATACAAAAGAATATATATCCATAAAGCTGTAACTGATGACATTTTGGGGAGAATTTAGTGTATGTGACTTTGAGTTTTGATTTGACCTGTTTAGCTAACTATCAAGTTGCTTATCCAATATGATTTAAACATCAAGGTCATAGACCATAAATATACCACTTATTCAGGTGAGAGAATTAAGCTAGAATTAATGGATCAAGAAGAAGAAGATAGGGCCTCCCCGGTGGTGCAGCAGTTGAGTGCTAGGTTTCAAAACTGCCCGCAGCCTCTGCGGGCCGGTTTGATCCCTGGCCGCTGGGCGAGGGTCCCACATGGCACAAAGACCTCTCCTGCCGCCCGCTGCTCCCCTCAGCAGTGTACTTCGTCAGTCTGCCTGCTCTGCTCTCCCCTCTGGCTCTGGTGAATTCTCTTACCCACCCACGCTTCTGACTGTACCCATTGCTTGTATAAATAAATAAATAAATCTTAAAAAAAAAAAGAAGATAAATGAATAAATCTTTTTTAGGTTCTTCCTGGTGGCCTAGGAGTTAAATCTCAGTGCTATCACTGCTACAGACTGAGTTCGATTCCCAGCCAGGGAGCTACCCACATATAGCACAGCAGACCTCCCCTTTCTTGCCCACTGCTGCTCCCCTTAGCAGTCTACATCAGTAAATCTGGCTGCTCTGCTCCCCACTCTGTCTCTGGTGAATCCTCTTACTCCAACCCCCTGACCTCTGGCCTACACTCCAGCTCTTCCATGCAAAAACAAAACAAAGCAAAAAACTAAATGCTAAAAAAAAGAAAAAAATAAGTCTTCTGTAACCTTACAATACATTCTGTTACTCTCCTGGAAATCTTCATTGTCTTTGTCAACTTTCTCTGGTTCAGTGCAGAAGGTTTTAATGTTGTCTTCTAGGTACCAGCTGAGATTTTCATCCACCACAGAAAACATCACCACGAATTCTTGGTCAATATTTTTTTTTTTTTCTTTATCTAGGAAATCTGAATGAAAATTACTACTTTAGTAGAAATTAATTTTTTGCATATAGTTTAGCTTGTGATTTGTGGTTTCTGAAAATTTTAGTGCTTATTTTCCTAAGAACCACAAACAAGGACCAGTCACTCTGTGTTACAGACCTGGAAATACTTGGGAAATTTTATGCTGGGCTTGGGAGACCCTCATATATCTATCTGACTGTTCACTGACCAAATAGATATTAACATACTTTCTGGAAAATATGAAGGTTGGAACTCAAAGTTATGTCTACATCTTCTGCTGCACATCGCCATAAGGTGAGAAAACAAGTCTTATAATTTATAATGACAACATGAATTGCATTGTTTTACCAATGCAATACAGATTAACTGCAGCTCTATTGCCATGGAGTGCCACTAAGGGAGTCACATGTATGATACATTTCCTCAGCACTACTGTTAGGAATTATATAACCTGGTCCCAAAGAGACAATAGTTCTCATGGCTTAGCAAGGTGTATGATTGCTTGTCCATTTATCCTTCCTCTACTTATCCTTCCCTGTTCTTCCCTTCCCTTTTTCTAGAAATACCATCTCTCTACTTACCAATTTACCAACATAACAAGGAAAACTTAACTTACATTTAATGAACAAACTGCCTTGTCTCTTGTCTTTTGGCCATACATTATAAGCAACAATGAGAAAATATACCTTTTTTACAAATTATTAAAGGTCCAATGAGTCCTGAGGCAATATCTCTTGGAGCATCAATGTGGGAATGGTAAATCCTGGTCACACAATTGCTGTCTTCCTCACCTGGACTTTGTTCCTGATTGGCATGCAGTATGTATGTATACTGCTCACCTGGATTTACTTTGTCATCTGATTTTTGAAAATCTGTAGTATTATCAGGGTAGAGGGCGCCTAGGAAGCAACACATAATGAAATCACAAATTGAATGTGTTAAGTGAGAGACTAGACGGTTCAATAATTCATTCAATAAACATTTACTCAGCATCTGATATATAAACCTTGGGGTGCAGTGATGTCCTAAAGGAATGAGGGGCTGACAGCTAGGGAGTCTGGAAGTCTCACAGAAAAATTTGTAATTATTTTTTTATACTTGACTGAGCTTTCAGAGAGTAGAAATATATATGAGGAACAGAGTGAGTTTTGGTTTGCAATTTAAATATTCACTTTTCTCATGAATGGGTGTTGTACTTTGTCAAAAGCTTTCTCAGCATCTATTGATATTATCATATGGTTTTTATATTTCTTTTTGTTGATGTGTTGGATAACATTGATTGGTTTTGGGATGTTGAACCATCCTTGTGTCCCTGGAATAAATCCTACTTGGTTGTGATGAATTATCTTATGGATACATTGTTGGATTCTGATAGATAAAATTTTATTGAGGATTTTTGCATCAGTGTTCATTAGAGAGATTGGCCTGTAGTTTTCTTTTTTTGTGATGTCCTTGAAATGCAAATGGCCAACAGACATATGAAAAAATGTTCAACATCACTTGTAATCAGGGAAATGCAAATCAAAACTACAATGAGATACCATCTTACACCAGTGAGAATGGCACATTAAAAAAACTAGCAAAAAACTAGCAACTAGCAAATGTTGGTGAGGTTGTGGAGAAAAAGGAACTCTCCTGCACTGTTGGTGGGAGTGCAAACTGGTCCAACCACTATGGAGAGCTGTGTGGAGATTTCTTGACCTACTAAACATAGAGCTTCCATATGATCCAGCAATTCCACTCCTAGGTATTTACCCAAAGGACACAGAAACATTAATTCCAAAGGGCACCTGTATCCCTATGTTCATAGCAGCACTATTTACAATAGTTAAGCTATGGAAACAACCCAAAAGCCCAAAAATAGATGACTGGATCAAGAAGATGTGGTACATATACACAATAGAATATTACTCAGCAATCAAAAAAGATAAACTCATGCAATTTGCAGCAACATGGATGGAGCTGGAAGGGATCATGCTCAGCGAAATAAGTCAGAAAGAAAAAGAAAAATACTGGATAGTCTCACTCATAGCAGGAATCTAGAAAACCTAAATAAGGGACCAGGAAAAAGACTAATTAATACAAAGTAAAAATCAAAATCAACAAGCAACTATAAACCAGAGACACACTATGGGGGCTGGGGGAGGGGCAGGGAGAGGAAGGACTAGGGTCAAAATAAGGGGGAGGGTGCAAATATATGGGGAATATAACCAAAATGAAAATGCATACATTGTGCAAAAATGAAAAATGATATAAGAATTATATAAAATAAAATAAAAAAATTCACTTTTGCCCCTGGGTCTTGGCTCCCCTCTTCTGTACAGTTGCTCCTTGAACAACACAAGTTTGAACTGGATGTATTCACTTACATGAGGATTTTTTCAGTAAATATATTAAAATTTTTTTTGAGATTGTAACAATTTGAAAAACTCACAGATAAACCTCATAGCCCAGAATAGGAAAGCAAGTTATTAAAGGTAGGTATGTCACGGATGCATAAAATATAGTAAATGTTAATATATTTTATCATTTACAGCCATAAAATATACACAAATCTACTGTGAAAAGGTTAGAACACAGAATGTTCATTGCTCTATTTGCAGTTGAGAGAAATTTGAAATATAAAGGTGCCATATAAAATCATAACTGCATGAAATGAACTGTAGTGCATACTGCAGTACATAATAACTTGGTAGCCACCTCCTATTGCTATCGCAGCATGCAATATAAGCAAGTATCTGTTTAAAATGCCATGTCATGCTACATACATATAATTTACATACAGACTTTTGGTGCTCAAGGGAGTCAGTACCCTTAATACTTGTGTTGTTCAAGGATTAATTGTAATTTAAAACGTACTTAAGTAATATCAGAATTTGCTGGCCCATTAAATAACTATGAAATTTAAGATTTTTTGGGCCTCCCTGGTGGCACAGGTAGTTAAGCGCTGCACTGTCAAGCTGTCCATAGCCTCTGCAGTGCGGGTTCGATCACAGCTGGCCAGCGAGAATCCCACATGGCGAAGCAGACCTCTCCTGTCTTGCCTGTTGCTGCCTTCAGGGGTATATTTTGTCAGTCTGCCTGTTCTGTTCCCTGCTCCATCTCTGGCGAATCCTCTCACCCTCCCGCGCATCTGGCCTGTACCCCAGTTCTTATATAAAAATAAATAAATCTTTAAAAAAAAAGAAATTTTAGATTTTTTAATTTTTAATTTGGGAAATTTCCAAACATATGCAAAAATTGAGAAACTAATATGATGAATTTCCATGTAGCCATCAAAATGGCTTTAATAATGAGCAAATTCACGTCAATTTTGCTTTATACATACTTCCACCCACTCTTAAATCCATCCATAACAAATGAACTTAAAACATTAGTTTCATTCATACATACTTGGCTATGTCCCTTTAAAAGGTAAACTCTTTTTTTTTCTTTTGAGAAGACCACAATTATAATATCTCAAAAATGATTAAAACCTTAGTATGCAATAAAATTACGAAAAAGAAATAAGATAGCTTTCAGTCTGTATACTATGAATGCCATTGTTTGGGTCAGAAAAGGAGCCCAAAAATTATATGGTGAAAACAATCACCTTCTAAAGCAATACCTCTTTAAAGAATACTAATATTTATCAAATTTAATTTTATATTAATTTCTAGACTTGATCTGTATAACGTCAATAAAGTGTAGCATGGTCTCAGCATATTTTATGTTAATAACTGACATATATTGAGCGATTACTATATACTCTTGTCCTTATTGTATATATGAAGAAACTGAAGCACGAGAATTCCAAAGACTTGACCAAGCTGATACAGTCAGTAAAAGCCATGGCTGCACTCACATCTTGGTCCATTAATTTCAAAGCCCCTGTTCTTAATCACAAGGAAACACTATCTCTTTTCAAGATCATTGGGTACCACATTTAAGTGGTCCAAGCTCTACAATCAAATGACTTTTGGTCAATTGTGTCACAAATGTGGCCATTTGACTGAGTATGTAACTACCCATGCTCAGTTTTAGCTGGGACAAAGTTTATCCAAAGCTAAGATGGGAGGTGATGATGACCACAGCATATGCAGATTTAGGAACATTAGAGATAAGACAATCATTGTCTGGAATCATGTTTTTTTCCGTCTACATTTTTGCTGCTTCTAGATTTTAATGCATCCTGACTACTTTTCATAGCATATTATATTGGAAAGAAACTGGGCCCTGGAATGGTAATCCCAGCTCTCAGTGACTCTTGTTATATGAATCCATCCTGAAATCCTATCACAGTCACATGTTACACTACAAACATATGCAATGAAAACAGGGCATTAATGTGATGAAGCAAAATACTTATTAATAAAATAGTTTATAGCTAAACAACTTAGTTACAAATCCTATTCAAAAGGGAAGTCCATAATTTTACAAGAACTAGTCCAGTGTAAAATTGAAAGGAGATTCCAATTAATATATCATTTGAACTTACCCTCATGTTCCTTATAGTAAGTTATTCCATGTGGATGAAAAGTATAGGGCCTAGAAGCAAAGTTTTTAAAATGTACATAAAGTTTATCTCCAATTTCAGCTTTGATAATAGGACCTAAAAACCCCAGCCAGTCAGGTTTTTTTATGGTTGTCCTGAAGGACCCATCTGTGTACTGAAGATAAATGGCTTTCTTGTATACTCGTCCAATTCTATCTGGTCCACTTTGGAGGTAGGTGTCAGAATGTTCTCTGTAAAGGAAAAGAGGACAACTCTATCAGAAGCTACCATTTCTGGGAATAACATTATAATTAAAGAGAAATTAATGACCACATTACATGAAACATTTGTCAATTACTGTGGGAATGCCTCCAAACAATGGCCTGGATAATGGCAATTAGCTCTGCTGTTTTAGTTAAGTGTGGTACCCCACACTAGGCTTATGGTCAAAGTTGCCATAAAAATTCAGTTCATCTTACCAGAGTATTGCTTGTAAGATTTTTATATTAAAACACAGGGGCACTGGCCTGCAGTCAGAGCCCAGAGGGGGAGTGGGAACCCACTGCCGGGGCAGACCGGGTGCACAGGGAGTGCGTCCTGCATTGCCATTTTAGATCAGGGACATTTCTTCAGTAAAGACTGCCTCAAACCAGCAGAAAGCTCCTGGAGGAGCCAGAGGTGAGCTGGGAAGTTCGCCCACGCCAGGCCCCTTATGGCCTGCAGTCCCAGCCCAGAGGGGGAGCAGGAACCCACCGCTGGGGCAGACCAGGCACACAGGGAGTGCGTCTCGCATCACCATTTTAGAACAGGGACCTTTATTCAGTAAAGACTGCTTGAAACTGACAGATGGCTCCCGGAGGAGCCAGAGGGGAGCAGAGAAGTTCACCCAAGATGCCGGCCAGTCCCAAAAACACAGTGTCCCAATGCACATGGAAATTAGAAAACAGACAGTAGGGAGTAGAAGAACCACACACAACCTAGCAACTCCTCGGGAAAAAAGCACCCCATAAAAAGAAAACCACCCCCCAGATTGCAACGACAGTAACTTGGAAGAACTTCTGAGCCTTCCAGAAAGAGAATTTAAAATTGCCATGATTGAAAAACTGACAGAAGTCATAAAGGAAAACAATGAAAGGGAAAAATAATCAACGATCAGAAGAATGAAACTGAGTCCCTAAAGAGGGAAGTAAAAGAAATGAAGGAGATCAAAGAATTAATGGAGGCACTAAAGAACTCTGGGAAAAGCAATGAAAGCAGAATAGATGAAATAGAAGAATGAATAAGTACTCTTGAAGACACAGAAATAAAAAGAACCAAAACAGAAAAGGAAAGAGAAGTAAGAAGGAAAAAGACCAAAGAAAGACTTCGGGAACTATCTGACTCCATGAGGAAAGGAAATAAAAGAGTTATAGGAATTCCAGAAGGAGAGGAGAGAGATGTAGGAAAAGAGAAAATATTCAAGGAGATAATTGAAGAGAACTTCCCAAACATGAAGAAGGAGCTGAAAATCGATATACAAGAAACAAGAAGAACACCAAACTTCCACGACAAAAAGAAAAATACAGCAAGACACATAATAGTAAAGCTCCCAAGAATCCAGGACAAGGAAAAAAATAATGAAGCTGACCAGAGGGAAGAAACACATAACATTCAAAGGAAAACCAATCAGACTGACATCAGACTTCTCCGAAGAAACAGTACGGGCAAGGAGAGAGTGGAGGGACATTGTCAACAGACTCCAAAAAACAGATGACAACCAAGAATACTCTACCCCACAAAGCTCTCCTTCCTCTATGAAGAAAGAATAAGAACCTTCCCAGACAAACAGAAACTCTGGAATTTCATTACAACTAAACCCCAACTCCAAAAAATACTACAAGGAGTCCTAAAGCCAGAACCTCAGAGGGACGAATAACAATGAAAGAAGGCCAAAAAAAAAGTTATTAAAAGAATAAATAAATAAAATCAAAGGAAAGACAAACACAATGGCAAATACAGATGCTAACATATCAATATTAACTCTAAATGTAAATGGACTAAACTCTTCAATAAAAAGACACAGAGTAGCAGGCTGGATTAAGAAACAAAACCCAACCTTTTGCTGTCTCCAGGAAACACATTTAGCTACAAAAGATAAAAATAGACTCAAAGTTAAAGGATGGAAAACAATCCTACAAGCAAATGGACCAAAAAAGAAATCAGGAACAGCTATACTTATATCAAATAAAACAGATTTCAAACTCAAAAAGATAAAAAGAGATCTCAATGGTCACTACATTATGATCAAGGGGACAACACTTCAAGAAGAAATAACACTCATTAACATATATTCACCAAATGAAGGAGCACCAAAATATATCAGACAACTGTTGTCATCTCTGAAAACAGACATCAGAGAACACACATATGTAGTGGGAGACTTCAACACACCACTATTAACAATGGATAGATCAATGAAACAAAAAATAAGTAAAGACACTAAAGCTCTAAATAAGGATCTAGAGTGCTTGGGCTTAACAGACATCTATAGAACACTAAACCCAAAAAAACGGAGCACACATTTTTCTCAAGTGCACACGGATCATTCTCCAGGATCGATCACATATGGGACACAAGACAAATATCAACAGATAAACCAAGATCGAATCATACCAACCATCTTTTCTGACTATGAAGGCATCAAACTAGAAATAAACCATAAAAAGAAGGCAAGGAACTCTCCTACCTCATGGAGATTGAAAACCACACTACTGGAAGACCATGAGGAGATCAAAGAAGAAATTAAAAAATTCTTTGAATTGAATGACAAGGAGGACACCAATTTCCTAAATGTATGGGATGCAGCAAAAGAAATAATAAGAAGAAAATATATAGCAATAGTGGCTCACATCAAGAAACAAGAAAGAACTCAAAGAAACAACCTAATCTTGAAGCTCTAAGAACTAGAAAAGGAACAATTAAAAAAAAAAAAAAAACCAAAACCAGTAGAAGAAAAGAAATAATAAAAACCAAAGCAGAAATAAATGAAATTGAAACTAAAAAAACAATCCAAAAATTAATGAAATCAAGAGCTGGTTCTTTGAAAAAATCAATAAAATAGACGAACCCCTAGCCAGGCTCACAAAGGAAAAAAGGGAGAAAGCACAAATAAACAGGATCATAAATGAAAGTGGAGAAATCACAACGGACACAGCAGAAATCAAAAGAATTATCAGTAACTACTATGAACAGTTATATGGAAACAAGTTCAACAATCTAGAGGAGATGGACAAATTCCTACAACTCTACAATCACCCAAAGCTAGATAAAGAAGAAATAGAGCACCTAAACAGACCAATGACAAGCAGCGAAATTGAAATGGTAATCAAAAACCTCCCCGAAAACAAAAGCCCAGGACCTGATGGATTTACAAATGAATTCTACCAAACATTCAGAGAAGAATTAGTGCCTATCCTTCACAAACTCTTCCAAAAAATTGAGTAGGAAGGGACAATACCAAATACGTTCTATGAAGCCAACATTACACTAATACGAAAACCGAACAAGGACAACACAAAAAAGGAAAACTACAGGCCAATCTCCCTAATGAACACTGATGAAAAAATCCTCAATAAAATTTTTAGCTTCCAGAATTCAACAATGTATCCATAAGATAATTCACCACGACCAAGTAGGATTCATTCCAGGGACACAAGGATGGTTCAACATCCGAAAATCAATCAACGTTATCCAACACATCAACAAAAAGAAATATAAAAACCATATGATAATATCAATAGATGCTGAGAAAGCTTTCAGCAAAGTGCAACACCCATTCATGATAAAAGCCCTTGAAATTCTTGGGATACAAGGAACATACCTCAACATCATAAAGGCCATATATGACAAGCCAACAGCCAGTATCATTCTCAATGGTGAAAAGCTGAAAGCATTTCCATTAAGATCTGGAACAAGACAAGGATGTCCACTCTCACCACTGCTTTTCAATATAATACTGGAAGTCCTAGCCAGAGCAATGAGAGAAGAGAAAGATATACAAGGAATCCAAATTGGAAAAGAAGAAGTCAAACTATCACTATTTGCAGATGATATGATAATATACATAGAGAACCCCAAAAACTCCACAGAAAAACTAATTCAACTCATCAATCAGTTCAGTAAAGTGGCAGGATACAAAATCAACATGCAAAAGTCAGTAGCCTTCCTATACACAAACAATAAATCTGAAGAAGAAATCAAAAAAAACATCCCTTTTATTATCAAAACAAAAATAATCAAATACTTGGGAATAAATCTAACAAAATAGGTAAAGGACCTATACAAAGAAAACTAGAAAACACTGTTAAAAGAACTAGAAGAAGTCACAAAGAAATGGAAACACATCCCCTGCTCATGGATTGGAATAATAAATATTATTAAAATGGCCATCCTTCCAAAAGCAATATACAGATTCAATGCTATTCCAATAAAATTTCAATGTCATTCTTCAAAGAAATGGAACAATTATTGATGAGATTCATATGGAATCACCAGAAACCCCAAATAGCCAAACCTCTCCTGAAAAAAAAAGAAGGGAATGGAGGGATCACACGCCCAGACTTCAAACTATACTACAAAGCCATAATCATCAAAACTGCGCGGTATTGGAACAAGAACAGACACACAGACCAATGGAATCAAATAGAAAACCCAGAAATAAACCCACCGATTTATGGTCAACTAATCTTTGACAAAGGAGCAAAGACTATGCATTGGAGCAAAGAAAGTTTGTTCAATAAATGGAGCTGGGAAAACTGGGTCACTACATGCAAAAGAATGAAGCTTGTCCACTACCTCACACCATACACAAAAATCAACTCAAAATGGATTAAAGAACTAGACATAAGACCTGAAACCATAAAATACATAGAAGGAAATATAGGCGAAACACTACGTGATAGGCACATCAGAGATATCTTTACAGACACATCACCCAAAGTAGTGATAGTGAAGGCAAAGATCAACACCTGGGACTACAGCAAATTAAAGAGCTTCTGCACAGCAAAAGAGACAATAACCAAAACAAAGAGAAACCCCATCGACTGGGAGAACATTTTTGCACACAACACTAATGATAAAGGACTGATCACAAAAATCTACAAAGAGCTGATGAGATTCAACAACAAAGAAAATAATCCTGTCAAAAAATGGGCAGAAGAGCTAAAAAGAAACTTTTCTGAAGAGGAAATGCAAATGGCCAACAGGCATATGAAAAAATGTTCAACATCACTTGTAATCAGGGAAATACAAATCAAAACTACCATGAGATACCATCCTACACCAGTGAGAATAGCACATATTAAAAAAACTAGCAACAACAAATGTTGGTGAGGATGTGGAGAAAAAGGAACTCTCCTGCACTGTTGGTGGGAGTGCAAACTGGTCCAACCACTATGGAGAGCTGTGTGGAGATTTCTGGACCTACTAAAGACAGAGCTTCCATATGATCCAGCTATTCCACTCCTAGGTATTTACCCAAAGGACACAGAAACATCAATTCCAAAGAGCACCTGCACCCCTCTATTTATAGCAGCACTGTTTACAATAGCTAAGCTTTGGAAACAACCCAAATGCCCAAAAGTAGATGACTGGATCAAGAAGATGTGGTACATTTACACCATGGAATATTACTCAGCATTCAAAAAAGATAAACACATGCAATTTGCAGCAACATGGATGGCGCTGGAAGTGATCATGCTCAGCGAAATAAGCCAGAAAGAAAAAGAAAAATACCGGATGGTCTCACTCATAGTGGGAATCTAGAAAACTTAAATAAGGGACCAGGAAAATGAATAACTATAAGAAAGTGAAAATCAAAATCAACAAAAAACTATGAACCAGAGACACTCTATGGGGGGTGGGGGGGCGGGTAGGGGAGGGATTGGGGTCAAAATAAGGGGATTGCAATTGTATGGGGAATATAAAAATAAAATTTATTTTAAACAAATAAAAATAAATAAATAAAATGAATGAATGCTGAATCAAAAAAAAAACACACAGGGTCATAAAATGACATATTAAAATTAAGCAATGAATTAAGATATTTCTCACTTGTGATGTACCTCTTTCAGCTGCTGAGAAAAAATGGAGTTTATAAGCAATAATCAATATGAATATTTGAGATGTGTATGCCTTTTTTTCCTGAGAGTAAAATTAATGATGCTAAATCTTATTTTATATTTTTTAGCCCCATGAACAAAAACTGATGCATCCTGTGTGTAGGTTTTTCAAAATTTCTTTTTGATTCAAATTTCTTCTGTGTTCTTGCTAAAAGAACTTTGAATGTTTATATTCTGGTTAGCAGCTCAAGTTGTTTAAAACTTTTCTAAAAATATCAGCAAAGTTCATTGCAGCCAGAGATTGAAAGAAAAAAAAAAAAGAAAGAAAAAAAAAAGCTAGCTTGGTATTCAAATTTTTGAATTGATTTTTATGTTTTGTCCTTAACAGAGGTTCTGGAAAGCTCAGCAGGATCTAGTGTGGGTAATGTCATGTAGGCTTAGGAGGAATAACTTAAAACCTGGACTTTGGGGAGACTACTGCAATTGAGGCCTCTTCCACTAGGGGAAAAAAACAAAAACAATAGCTAGCTTTCAGGCTGAGGATCTTGGGCTTGTGTTTGCTCGCATATTTGTGTGTGTGACCTTTGATGCTTCTTTGCTATTTTTCACTCAACCCCTGTGGGCAGAGTAAGAAATAAACCTTTGTTTTGTTTCCTCAGCTGTTTGCTCATAGGAAAGAGTGAGAGATTTTTTCCTTCCTGTCTCTCAGACAAGAGTAAGGTTTGTCTGGGAGCTCTGGACTTTCGTTGTGGCAGAGTTTAAAGGTCTAGCTTTTTAAAAAAAAATCTTGGGTTCTATGCTAATATTTGTTAAGTTTGAATGAGCATGGAATCTATTGTAGAACTTGATAAAATGCAAGTCCTGGGCTCCGGCCCCATTGATTCTGATTTATCCATTTGCATTTATAATTCAAACTGTGTTCTGATGCTCTCTGGGCTCATGTAACCCGAGAGGGGGAGGCTCTAAGGGAAAGGGGAAGAGAGCTGCCCAGTCCCAGAGGGGGTGAAATTCCTCAAGAAAGCGAAATAAGCCAGAAAGAAAAAGAAAAAATACCGGATGGTCTCACTCATAGCAGGAATCTAGAAAACTTAAATAAGGGACTAGGAAAATGAATAACTATAAGAAAGTGAAAATTAAAATCAACAAAAAACTATGAACCAGAGACACTCTATGGGGGGTAGAGGGCGGGAGGGGAGGTATTGGGGTCAAAATAAGGGGGTTGCAATTGTATGGGGAATATAAAAATAAAATTTATTATATAAAAAAAAAAAAGAATGTCAAACAGAAGATGGCAGATTCTGTTTCCCGACCTTGGTGTGGCCAGACCTCTGTCAACATGGTTGATGGGGGCCTCAGATTAAGCCTTGGTGCTGGGACAGGAGGGCATGGTCACTTGCAGTGGTCCTGGAGGTGGAACTTGGGCATTAAGAGCAGGTATTGAAAACAACAGAGCTACTGTCCTCTGGAACCTTCAACAACGAGCAAGGACCTTCAACAACAAGCATCTCATAGTTACAACCATATACCAAGGACCCCAATTTTCCTGGATTGAATAAACCCCACAATTTTTAAATTATTTACTGAAATATAAAAGTGATGGGTCTCCCTACCCCATCCTGATGGAAGAAGGGCCGAACTGGAATTAAAATATAAAGAAGTGACAACTTTTATACCCGGTAGAGGGTATTAAATCCATACTTATGCCTTCCCTTCTCTCATCTTTTAAAATATTTTATTTATTATTACATAGAACTGGGGTGTAGGCCATGAGTGCAGTGGTGGGGGTGAAAGGATTCACTAGAGATAGAATGGGGAGCAGAATAGGCAGATCTACTGAAATACATTGCTGGGGGGAGCAGCGGGTGAGACAGGAGAGGTCTGTTGTGCCTTGTGGGTCAGCTCCCTGGCCGGATATCGAACTAGGTTGCACTGGTGATAGCACTGAGACTTATTAACCCCTAGGCCACCAGGGCCCTCCCTTTTCTCATTTATTTTCATTTCCTAACTGCTGCAGCTTCCATTTTGCTAGAACAAAACAGAAAGAAAAAGTTCAGGAAGTCTCAGAGAGACTTCAAGGACATCAAAATGCATGGAAATATAGCAGGACACGGGTATGAATTCTTCCTCCAAAACGTAGCTTTTCCTATACACAGCTGTAACATAGTTGTAACGACAGCAAAATTCTGAGGTACTAAAAACCATAAGATTAAAAGCTGAGAGGAGGTCTGCTATAATTCAGTGTTACTGAAGCACACAGCTGCAGTTGCAAAGCTTATGTTATAAGGATAGCATTGTGATCTGGCCCCAGCAGAACCTCAGCTACTCAATCTCACACAGGCCAACTAAACCTGAGGGTAATATTTGTCTAGGTGTCCGGAAGCATTTCTATTGTTGGGAGATTGGTCCTGATGATATTTAGATAGAGATTTTAATCTGTGCTCTACCATGCTCTGTAGATTCACACTCTACGTAAGACCAAAGTTTAAAATTAATCGTCAAATTCTTAAGGCTATGTGTCTTCAAAAGGTGACTCTGAAGACTTTAGGAACATGTCACATCCCTTTGTTGCATTGAAATTCTCCCCCTGAATCACCTGAACTAAAAGGATCTTTTGGAATTTACTTTTTGTACACCTGAGCTTTGGAATTCATTTTTTTGTACACAAGATTTTTGAGAGGTGAAAATTACTTTTAAAATAATTGATAAAAAAATTAAGGCCTCCCCGGTGGAACAGCAGGTAGAGTGCAGCACTGTGAAGCTGTCCGCAGCCTCTGCAGCGCAGGTTCAATTCTTAGCCAGCCAGGAAGATTCCCACATGGGTGTTGATCTCTCCTGTCATGCCCGTTGCTCCCTTCAGCAGTACTTTCGATCTGTCTGCCTGTTCTGCTTCCTACTCTATCTCTGGTGAATCTTCTCACCTTCCAGTGCCTCTGGCTACTGTATATTGTACCCCAGCTATTGTATATTGTACCCCAGCTATTATACAAATAAAAAATAAATCTTTAAAAAAAAATTTATCAGGCCTCTTTGGTGGCTCAGGCGTTTGAGCGCCACACGGTGAAGCTGTCCACAGCCTCTGCAGCGTGGGTTTGATTCATGCCACCCGGGTTGGGGGTGGGGGGGTCGCACATGGCGCTGCAGAGCTCTCCTGTTGCTCCCGCTGCTCCCCTCAGCAGTGTGTTTTGTCACACACTGCTGTTCTGTTCCCCACTCTGTCTCTGGTGAATCTTCTCACCCTCCCGTGCATCTGGCCCGTACCCCAGCACTTGCATAAATTAAAAAAAAAAAATCTTAATTTTTTTTTATCTAAAGTTAGAGTATATTCAGAGATTTTAACTTTGGGTATTCCTTTTATATACATACCAATCTGCAAAATACGTTTTTTGTCTTATATTTTTTTGAGTATGAAACAAAATTGTCTCAATTAAATTGGGAAGCATTTCACATTATGTGATAATTTGGGAGGTCTATTTGTTCTGTCTCCAAAGGAATATCAAAGGGCCATTAGGGGATGTCTATTTAATTTCAAGAGCTTAGCCTGGGGACAAAATGTCAGTTCCTGGAAGCTTGAAGGATGTTTGCCAGTCTTACATCTTATTTATTTATTTATTTATACAAGCGCTGGGTACAGTCAGAAGCACGGGAGGGTGAGAGAATTCACCAGAGCCAGGGCGGGGAGCAGAACAGGCAGAAGGACCGAAGTACACTGCTGAGGGGAGCAGCGGGCGGCAGGAGAGGTCTGCGCGCCATGTGGGACCCTCCTCAGGTGGCCGGGGAGCAGCCGGGGATCGAACCGGCGCCGCAGAGGCTGCAGGCAGTTTCGCAACCCAGCGCTCAACCGCTGCGCCACCGGGGAGGCCCCGAGTCTAATGATTTTTTATAGTTGTTCTTTGAACCAAAAAATAATTCACATTAATTTCGGTTTTTCTTGTTGCCAATTATAAAATGCTCTTTTGTACTCATTCTAGTAGCTACACCTCCCCCTTCTCAATTATCACAATTTCTTTTTCACCTCTCCCACCCCCACAATTCCCATAATTTTAGAGTCGACTACTAAAATTTCTTCTAGATTCAGACCCAGAAGTGAATTTTGGATGGTAGGAGATTAAAACTTTTTATTCTGCTTTAGATAATAAAGCTACTCCCTTCCAAGAACTCAGAACATTCAAATGATCTTGTTTTAGGTTTAGACATGGTTGCTAAAATGTGAGTATTATGTGAAAAGTTTCTGGATTTTGGCTTCATTAATTGAGACATTAAATTAGTTTTCTATCGCTGCATAAAGAATTATCACATAGAAGCTTAAAACTGCTTCTACTTATTATTCCACAGTTCCCTTGGTCAGAGTCTACAACAGTGTGGCTGGCTTTCTGCTCAGGTTATTATAGGCTGAAATAAAAGCCGGGATCAATAAGTGTCTGGAAGGTCTGTGAAGAAATCCACCTCTAAGCTCATTCATGCCATTGGCAGAATTCATTCATTGCAACAAAATATACTGTCATCCTGTTTCCTTGCTGTTAGTCGAGGGTCTGTCCTATTGCATATGCCTTCTACAGTAGTCCCTTGTATCTTCAAGTCAGGAACAGCTCGTTGAATCTCTCTCAACTCTCTTTGAATATCCGATTTTCTTTTTTTTTCACTGGGGAATCTCTGCTTTAAATTATGCCCATCCAGATAATCAACCTATTTTAAAGCCAACCATGCCACTAAGTATAAAATAAATCACAGGAGTGACATTGCATCATATTCATGGGTTCTGGTGATTTAGGGTAGGACATCTTTGGGGAACCACTAAAAAAATTCTGTCCACTATATATAGGAATCACAAGGAGAACAATAAAATATTAACTGGCAGCAAAGATTCATCCTGGGTCTACATAGTATAAACAAGGGAATGATAGTTTCTAATAGCAGCCTTGCTACACTAGCACTGCATGAAAACACTACCTAATTGTCTAAATTCTCAGGGAAAACAGAAACTGTGATAATAAATTATAGAACTTGAAAAATGTGAAATGTGATAGTTAATTCCTTCATACAGGCCTTTCTTTATGAAAGAAAGTTTGTGCCACACTAGCTACTACTTGCCACATTTTCTTTGTCAATTGCAAGTATGAATCATTATAAGTGACTCTCCCAAGTGATTTTAGCTAATAATTATATTTACTTAAAAATCATTAAAAATTTTTAAAACTTTTTTTGAGGGACAAAATGAAAAACTTTAGTGCAAGTATTTTCTTTTGAAATGTATTGCTTGCGGGCCTCCCTGGTGGCGCAAGGGGTTGAGACGCAACCTATGAAGCTATCCGCAGCCTCTGCAGCACAAGTTCGATCCCTGGCCAGCCAGGGAGCTCCCCATATGTCGCAGTAGACCTCTCCTGCCTCGCCCGCTGCTCCCCTCAGCAGCGTATTTTGGTCAATCTGCCTGTTCTGCTCCCCACTCTGTCTCTGGTGTATCTTCTCACCCCCTACGCCGCTGGCCTTTACCCCAATTCTTGTATGAATAAATAAATCTTTAAAAAAAATGTTTTGTTTGCTTCTCTACTTTCTTAAACAGGAGGTAATGCAAACATGTTCAACATTTTTGAATAATAATAGTAAATACTAACATTTATTGATATGGTATTCTGATCACTCATTATCATAGTTAAAATACTTATGATTATATATATATGTAGGGTGGACATTGTTAGTTTGTTTTCTATTTCTTTAATCAGAATTTGAGTTATTATTTCTTCTTGGTTATTGTTTTGACTTCTAATGACATTTTACTACGCCATTTCTGACTTATTTCTTAAGTTGAAAACGGGCTGGAAAACTAAGTAACAAAGTTTGTAAGAACTTCATGTTAAACTAGAGTCAAATTTGAGCGGGAGATTACAAACAGCAAATGATATTCCATGCAGTGTACTAAAAGCTTCATATCCCTGCTCTTCAAACAATCCTACTGATATTTCTATTACTCCATTTTAGAGATTAGGCTGCTGCAGCTGCAAGAAATGAATCCTGTTCAGAGTTATCCAACAAGTATTAGGCAAAGTCTTATTTGTTAAAATTGTAATTGATTTCAAAAATGATGTTTTGAAAGATTAAAAAACATTTTATCATTACCACTAAAAAAGTCAGGAAATGTTATAGCTTTTTCACATTTTATACATTCGTTAAATTAAAGGAATTCTGTAAACAGACAAAAAGACTGAGCTTTGGTGGTAGAGGCAGAAACTCTGGAGAGGATGAGAAGCCTCCACAGTTCCAGTGGCCAGCAAAAGGCAGCAGGATAACCACTTAAAAGAAAAAAAAAAAAACAAAAACAAAAACCGGTAATTTAGAGGACGTTTATTAAAATGTCTTGGGTTTCAAGTCCAGATTTTGCAGTTTGTGTATATAACAAGTTAAAGAAATACTTCATCTTATTGACTTTTTTTTAAAAAACTGAGTTTACGCATCCATAACAAAGAAAAACAGTGAAAAAAGGGACTTACATAACAAAGAAAAACAGTGAAAATAGGGACTTACCTGTCAACTGAAATAAGTTTCTTTTCTCCACTGTCAGAAGCATAGTTCCAATTTGTTTCAATAATTCCAATGTAATAATGCTTCTCTTTTGCCCAGGCTAAATTATTATATAGAAGTAGAAAAGTGCCAAACAGCAAAATCTTCATTTTTTATCTTGGAGCTTGAGAAGCACTGAAATGAAATCAGAAGCAGGCAAATTTATAAATAAGGCTTTCTTCCTTTATTTGCTTGATTGACACAATTTAATATTGCACAAGAACAAATTGTTTCGTTAAAGTAAATAACATTTTCCACTTCAGTTCAGTTCTCGTAAATCCAGAAAAAAAAAGTTTTATGTCGCCAGGCTTCTCTGATTACAGATAAAACGTCAGCAGTTGTTATTGGAGGCCCTAGAGCCTGCATAACTCTGTACTTTCTTCCATTCATTGTGTAATTTCCAGGAGGGCAAGGATCATCTCTAAATATTCCTTTGAGCCTGTGAGGGACAGCGCCCTACACACAGTATAATTTTAATAAATCAGTATGAAAACTTTGCAAAATGAATGAAAATATGTGGCACTTGCAATATCTTTCAACATGTCACTGCAAGTTTAAGATACAAATCATCATATTTACTATGACCAATTTAAGTACTCACAAATAACTTTATTTTGAAGGATTTATCTTTTGAAAGCACTGAACACTTTTGCATAGAAAGTTTAGCAATTTATTCTGTATCACTATCTGTAAATAACCAGTAAAGCATACCAGGAATGCTAATATTGCTTTTAATCCTCCAAATCATCCATAAACCTGACTTCAAAGGCAAAGGTTGATCTCAGTAAATAGAAAGTTTATTAACCTAGGATTTCTCTCTTTGATGTGGACATGAATTTCAGGGTAAAAGATTTTTATTTAAGCATTATCTTTAGTCATGATGTATCTTTTATAAGTTGAAGAAAATCCTAATCATAATGGTGCACATTTTATGCTAACATAAGTTTTTTCTAAAATATCTCAAAGAGTTATGTAAGTCTTTGCCAAAAGTTGTTTATACAAACAGTTTGGTCTAGGACAAGGCACCCTGATGTTTGAGCAATTCATTCATTTAATAGACATTACTTGAGAGGGTGCACTGTGTGCCTATACTGTTCTAAGCAGCAAGGAGACCACAGTGAATAAAGCAGATGCGAATCCTGCCCTCAGCAACTACTTGGGAGAGACCAACAATAGGCAAATGAAGAGTGAAATACAGAACACTAACAGTGCCCTATGCAGATAAATAAAACCGAGAAGGATAATAATGAATGCTAGAGAATATAGCACAATGAAAATCAAAATCTGGTGGTACCATATGATCTCAGACAAGGCATTAATCTCCAGCCTGTTTCTTCATCTATAAAGTCTCAGTCTCAGAGGGCTATTGTCCAGAGTAATTAAAATTAAGGCACAAAGAGGAGAAGCACCTCTCATCAGCTGCCAATAATCTTAACTGTCCTTACAGAGAAAAGTGAATCACAGAGCCTGGGGCATTCCAAACTTCCTTCTAGAACCACCTTAAACAACTGTGTCCTCATTTCCGTTGAGGGGACGTGAGTGAGGCTAAACTCTTGCCCAGACCCCACTGATCAAGCCCTGTGCCTTATGAGATGCTGTTTCTTTTTAAAAATGAGTGCCTAGAGAGATTCCTTTATCCAAATGGTCCACACAAGAAGATGCCTCTTTTAGACAGTCATCTTCGGAGGGGGCACCTTTGATTTAATGGGCACAAAGTCACTGTGAGTTAAGCAACTTTCCATACATTTCCTTCTTTTTCTCATTTCTATTCCATACTCCAGCTCTGCCCTGGGGATGGAAAGATTGTAACCAGAGCACAGCAATTTCTGAAGTCACTTTTTCGAGCAAATTTTACCCCACAAAACTGCTTAGTCATTGAGGGCTCCAGAATATACAGCCCTCATACTACCTCTCATGGTAATTGAAATGGTTAAAAAGTAAAATTCCCAATTGTGAACGTTTATGGTGTAATGAGGGAAGGATATTGTTGTGCAACCGTCCAGATCAGGCAGGTTCATTATTCGGGCAAGCGGGAAAGAGTCGTGGAGCCCTTGGTACATTTGAGAGGCCGTAAATGCTGAAACAGGGCACCAGGTAGATAGGGAGGCAATCAGGTAGGAAGGCAGACAGTCATGGGGTTCTGGAGGCAGGCAGGGGGTTCAGGAGGCAGGCAGTAACCAAGCCTCCTGGCTGCCGTGATCTCCATGCTTTCTTTCTGGCTTCTCTTTTCTCTGTCAGTCTTTCAGTCTCTCAGTACCCTTACTATTTTCTCCTCACTCAAGCTCCCACTTCGGCCAGGTGTTCTACATTTATGTAGGCGCATACCGCATCATCTCTGGTTTCTCAGCCCTGGTAGGTGTGCATGCCCTGTACTTGTGCTCCTAAGCACTTTTTGTATTAACACATTATCAGGTGTAGGCAACAAACCTAGGAGGAAAACAAGGATGCAGGTGGCAGCCATATAGACTAGCAGTGGGAGGCAAAAAATAGCCTGTATGACTCCATTTTCCTTATACTCCACCCCCTCCGGGTCCTTTTTTGCAGTATAATCTATGCATCATTCTTCCGCAAGTTTCCCTTGGCAAGGATTGTGGAGCACTATCAATAACCCAGAAAAGCAATACAAACTATAACAGAATGCAACTAAAACTTAAGGTTGAACCCTTTGCACATGGGTTGGGGATCTGTGGATAGCAAACTCCACATGTGGCTTCTGATTCCCACTCCAGCTGTGGTTTGCAGCCACAAGCTATGTAGTACACCCACCCCAGGATGTACTCTGAGATTGGCAAAACACACATTTCATACTCCATTGGGGCTACTCATCCAATCCCCAGGAGCAGTCTCACTGCTGTAACTCTGATACTCCAGGCTCCATAGCTGTCAATGTAACAAGCAGACCCCTGAACTAAGGCCAACCTTTTCTACATGGCTTGGGGACCAGTGAATAGCAAGCTCTACATGTGGCCTCTGGTCCCTCTACTAAGATCAAAACCCTTTGCAGTAGCCCCTCCTCTCATGGGAGTGAACTGCTAGTCCTCTAGCAATTGTCTCTGTAACTCTAGCAAGTATGCATTGGGACATGCATCTAATTTGGCACAATCTACATCTGCTCTCAGTAGATCCACCCACATTTGGGCACATGTTCCTTTAAGAGGCTTGCTTGCCTTCTTTGGCATCCTTTTCAGTTGCTTAACAACTGCTCAGGACTTCCTGACCTTGACACCAGCTTTTGGCCTTTTGATACATTCTCTGCATGGCTGCAGGGGCCCTGGTAAGGGCTTCCTCCCTCAACCAGTCTTGGGCTTCTCTCAAACATTTCCCTGCCCCTACTCTCACCTGTCCACAGGGGCCTTTGCAACCTGCGCTTTGTCCACTGGAGCTCACTGGTTGGCTGAGCCATCCGCTGTGACCCTGGGTATGCCAGGAAGCATACAAGGCTGCTTTAGGCCACTGAGGCTCACTGGCCACCCCTTTATTTTTGTTTCCTGGTGTAGGCAAATGACACCATCCTCCCCCAGATCCCATAGACATAAAAATCTATCAAAGTTCTCTGCCTTCTGGCAGAACTGTTCAAATCTCAGTTTTATCTTTTTGTTACCACTGGATTAGCTCCAAATGATGGAGAGCAGGCCTTTTTTCCCTGATGAGTCTGCTGCCTCAGGGTAGTGGGCTGGTCCTCCCAGGCCATCTCCTCCTCCACACAAGCTCTCAGCGGTTCCTGTCACCTTGTCCTGCAGCTCCCAAACCATGGCACCTCCTGCGCTCCCACAGCATCTTTAGCTCTTCCCACAACTCCTGGACTTTGGCCATGATCTATGCTCCCATGGAGCACCCACGGTGCACCCACTGTTTCCTTTGACTATTTGCAGAGCTGTGAGGGAAAACTCATCTGCCAGTCCCTGTTTCCAAGCAGGCACCAAGTCTATTTAATGTTTCCCCTACTGTTTACTGAGTCCTCTTCACTTGCACTGGGGATCCATGTCTACCTCTTGCCACAAAGAGAGGAGGCTGGCCACTGAGTACTACATGCTCACCGTCCACTATCCCTCAGTCCTTCCTGAAGTCTTCGGAGAGCTCCATACCCATCTGTGTCAATTTTTTGCTGACTTACATCACTTTGTGTGTCCTCTGTCTGTCTCCAGTCCTGCTGATTATGCCACTTGTGCAACCATCCCAGGCTGGGCAGGTTCATTGTTGATTGGGGTAAACAGAAAAGAGTCTTGGAGTCCTTGATAGATTTGACAGGTCTTTAATGCTGAAAGAGGGGACCAGGTATACAGGCAGACCAGCAGGTTGGGAGGCAGTCAGGCAGGAAGGCAGGGGTGTCCAGGAGGCAGGCAGCATCGAACATCCCAGCCCCTGCAATCTCTGTGCTTTCTCTCTGGCTTCTCTTCTCTCACTCTCGGTCTCTCTCAGTCTCTTGCTCAATATCCTTTCAATTTCTCCTCCCTAAATTTCCCACTTTGACCTGGTGTCTGCTTTTAAAAATATGCTCATCCCATGCTTTCTGACTTCTTGGCCTTGATAGGTGTGCATGCCCATGCTCACACTCCCAAGTGCTTTTTGCATTAATACATTATCACATGTTAATTCAATGAAACCTAGGTGGAAACCTAGGAGGAAAACAGCACCACAGGTTTCAGCCATAGAGGCTAGTGGGCGATGAGAAAGAGCCTGAGTAACTCCATTTTCTTTATAGGTATGAAGTCCATTTCTGTCCCGTTTTGTAGATAGTTACCCTGAAGTGGAAAATGTCAGGCTGACCTGTTGATGAGCTGAAGTTGGAACATAGCCTGTAGACTGAAAGTTTTAGGGAACAACTGATAAGCACCCTCAAGGCCACACACACCCTGATTCATGCATTTTGATGGCTGCACCCCTTGCTTTAGTCAATAAATACTCTGTAACCTAGTTGCTCGGGACTCAGGCTTTGGAGAGAGCTCTCCTCTGGGCCCGCCAGTGTGAAGCCCATGGTGTAAATAAAGAACTTCCCTCCTCTCTGAGTGATGCCTGCTTCCCTGATGGAATTCTGCCATAACATTTTGGTTCCCAGACTGGGAAACTGGCTGTGCTGGCCCATTGTGCCACAGGCCTGGAGTCAGTGCAGTGATTGGTGACTCTCCCTGAAGAGATTGAGGTGGCTTCTCCCATCTTTGTTTGACTGGTCCTCCTTCTTATGGTAGGAGTCAGCCAGCCACTGCTGACGCACCCCTACTAGACTCCGGGGAAAGTTGGACGGAAGTGCCAAAGGCTTTGGGATACCATAAGATCTTTGGGGGCCAACCTGAGACAGTCCTGTCCCAACAGACAGAAGGGGAGGCTGATCACCTCCCAGAGCCCAGTTTTTGGGACCAATTAGGACCAGAGCCCAGTTTTGGGACCAGTTAGAAACTCCTGTGGGAGGGAAATGTAATAACCTCGGAATGACTGTTTTGATTGGTGTGTGTGCAAAATCTCCACAGTTGTGGCTACGGTGGCTGAGAGGGCTTGAAACTGCAGTTCCATGGCGAACATCATACAGCATAACAATGTCTGGCCCTCTGTGGGACAGCCTGGCCCAAGGGTTATACTGGCTCACCTTAAGCTAAGACGCACCTAAAGTCTCACGAGTGATGTGGCCAGACAAATGCCTTTGTGCCTCCCTTTCCCTTTTTGTGACACTGAACAAAATGGGAGGAATTCAGAGTAAACCGACAGCCCTTGACCACAAAAAATGCCCCATAAATGGCATCCTCAGCTATAACACCCTTCTCCAGCTAAACCTCTTTTCCCACTGCCAAGGCAAAGGTTAAAATGCTGGGAACTAAAGTGAGGGACCCACTGCACCAGCTGGCTGGTGTGTGTGTGTGTGTGTGTGTGTGCAGGGTCAGGGAGCGGCGGGGGGTGGGGCTGCCTCTGGTATCAACAAGCAACTCCCTGGACCTTTGAGCCATTGCTAAGATTACTGGAATGTCTCTGCTGCCTTCCAGCTGTGGGAAAACTGTACTCTCCTTTTGTCCACCTTGGGATACCATTCTGATCCATTCCATAAAAGTCTATACTGTTTCAGATAAAAACTGCTGAGATTGCAAACTATCAAAATATCACTGTATCTAGAAGATTTTTTATGTCAGTTATCTATTAATTTAAAACATAAAAATGTGTGACTAAAAGTCTTTTGAACAAATAAACCATAATTTATTTGGCAAAAAAAAAAAAAAAAGTAAAAACTGCTGAATTACTTTGGATTTGCTAACCAGCTACACAAGATGCTTATTGGTGAAGTAAAAACTTCTAAATTGCTTATTGGACTTGTAAAAGTTTAGTTTCTTATTCCCTGAGGGGGAAAAAGTGTCTTTGTCTTAAAATGTGCTGGGCCTCAGTAAGATAGCACAAAAGCAATGAAAAGCCAAGTGATCTATTTTTAGAAATACAAACTAAAAAATGTTTTCTTATCTAAAAATTTTAGTAAAACTGCTTGTCCTTAGAATTGTTTTGGTCTTGGGCCCTAGATTTTTGGTGATGGCTAAAATTGGACACTTATTCTATATACATAAATTTTGACTTTTATCTGGTCAGAAACCTCCTTGAATATAAATTCTCTGTGCATAATTTCTTCTTTTTTTTAAAAAACAAAACAAAACAAAACATTTATTTATTTATGCATACAAGAGCTGGGGCACAGGCCAGAAGTGTTGGGGGGGTGAGAGGATTCACCAGAGACAGAGTGGGGAACAGAAAAAGCAGATTGACTGAAGTACACTGCTGAGGGAAGCAACATGTGAATCTGCTGTGCCATGTGGGTTGCTCCCTGGCCAGTGGAGGGGGTGGGGGTTGTCAGGGGATGGAACTCCTGCTGCAGAGGCTCGGACAGCGTCACAGGTTGCGTCTTAACCCCTTGTGACACCAGGGAGGCCCCTGTGCATAATTTCTTTAAAGCCAAAGAGTAATTAAAAAATTCCAATTTAGGGTGTGTTTCATCTAAAGGAATTGCTAAAGAACTAAACTTAAATCAATTAACAGGTTGCTCAGTGTCTTCATAAATATTAGTAAATAGCTGTCTCAAAATTAGTACACATGGCCAAAATTTTAAATGAAAATCAAGAGGTCTCTGTGTCTGTCCTTGCCTTTTACCTCCAGAAATTCTAACAAAACAAATTTTGAAATCACAATTCAGGATTTTTTGTAAACAAAAACTAGTTCAAATCTAATGATATAATTCAAAGCATACATGCCTTAAAGTTACAATGTTGGTTACTAATACTAGTACTCTGTTTAAATGTTTTTACTTAAAAAAAGCAGCTCATGGTATTAAAAAAAAGATAATTTACCTGGTCTATGTCAACAAAGATAAATTTGCTTTGTAATTGACTTTTCTTCCAAAAACATAAAATCATGTGTCTCTTTAAAAAGAAATTTTGTCTTTCCTAATAAATTTCTAGATTTCTTCCCCCGGTCCTAAAAAAATTCAAAATGTTATCTAAAGCCAAGTGGACAAGTTACTCAGGCATTCTGAATCACATGTATACAGAATATGTACATGGTATTAAGATGTTTCTCTGATTTTTCTTGCTTTTAACAATCTGTCTAATGCTTGTTTGATTATTTGCCTGCCTAAAAAAAACCTTGGTTGTGTAAAATTGTTCCATTAACAACCCTACAGTTTAAAATTCCAGTCTTAAAAAAAACTGAAGCTACATCTGAAATTTTCAGGCTTACTTTTTGCTTCTTATTGTAAAAATAAGAATTTACTTTTTAAAACATCTGTTTACATCTAAGTCATCTAATCCAAAAAAATAATAAAAGCTATTACACAGTCTTACTAACAGCAAAAAAAGGTAATAATCCTAAATAAAAGTAAAGTGAAATGTGTGTTTAAAAAAAAAGGATTAAATATGGATATTTTAAAGGTCTGAGAGATCATAAAAAGAGTAAGACCCCAGTTCTTGTATGCACAAATAAATAAATCTTTTAAAAAAGGTAAAAACAAGTGTTAAATGTCTTAAAAAGAAAAAAAGAGTAAAAAAAAAAGGAGAAAAATTAAAAAGCAAAAATAGGGTTAAAAGTCTGAAAGAGGGACCTTAAAAAAAAAGAAAAAAATTTATGTGCTTGTTGCTTCAATGACTTATTACAAACTGTAAAACGACAAGCCATTCTAGCAGTTTATTTCATTAGCTCCAGAGTTATGGCCTTGAAGGACTCCACTGACAGGGAGGAGAACAGTCAGGCTAAAAAAAAGAAAGGGAAAAGGACAAGAGAAGACCCCAGTATATGGCTGTTGCCATGGCCAGTACTTGCCAACTCAGACTCATCCAAGGCCCTGTGCATCCCAGGCATTCAGGACCTCAACCTGTTCCTGGGCAGCCAGCCTGCTTTCACTGCCAGCAACCGGGACACCTCTGCCATGAGTGTCTGAAGGAGACACCTCCAGGGCCATACCCTCAGTGCCATTGCACAGGGCACTGGAAAAGGGACTGTTCCACTCTCTGGGGGGCTGTGGGGGGGTTAGCCCAAACCACAGGCTAGGATGGGAGAACAGACTTGATCATCAGTTGCCTCTGACTATAATAAACCAGGTACAGAAAAGAAGATGTTTTCTGAAGCAGCCCAGAGGTGAGACAAGCCTCAGGTGACCCTAGAAGTAGCAGACAAAAAAAAAAAAAAAAAAAAAAAAAATCATCTTCTTGGTGAATAAAGGGCCACGTACTCCACCTTGCTCCAATTAGACTGGCCTACTAGTCAACTATCTCCTCACTAGTATTAATGACTAGACTGAGCCAGGACACTTTACAACACTGCTACCTTGTTCACAGCCAAGGCTGGGGAAGTTTGTGCCCTCTTAAATAAAACAGTTGTTTTTTTGATTAACACTTCTAGTGAGATAGGGAAAAAAAAACCCTAATAAAGGCATTAAAAAAAAATCTTTATTGTAGACGGCCTTAAAAGACAGACTGGACAAGGGCCTAGTTGGCCACAATCAATCTTTGCCTTTATAAAAAACCAACTTTTGTCCT
Organism: Talpa europaea; assembly: GCF_964194135.1. NCBI lineage: Eukaryota > Metazoa > Chordata > Mammalia > Eulipotyphla > Talpidae > Talpa > Talpa europaea. The sequence goes on from NC_140070.1 coordinate 60,194,471, forward strand.
GGTTGCTCTCCTTCCTCGTTAACTCACTAAGTTTCTTTATTGTTCTCTTGTTCAGGCCTTACATCCTCAATACCCTCATCAAAATCATCTCTCGCCTGAAGGCCAGCAGACTTCAAGTGGTTCTTCAGATAAAGCTGAATATGATGCTTCCATCATCCTTCTTCCGAGGTCCCTTAGATCGCCACCCTGCTGAGGAGCCCTGACTGCTTTCCCATGTCACCCATTTTCAATAGAAGACAGTTACTGATCAGATCAACACCCTTTGTCCTAACAACAGTTTTAGGGGCTCCATCTGAAGGGAGGGTAATGAGTCCTAGGGCAAGTTGGGGTTAACTAGGCAGCTTCAAGGACTGTACAGGCAGGGGCTTTGCAGGCTTCTGAGATAAGGGCAGTAAATTCTAAGAAGCACTAACCAAAACATACTCCAGAGATAGGTCAAAAAGTTTGGGAGGACTGAACAAGAACAGTACACTGGACAATTCCTGGTGACTGACTCATTTCTCTTGCACATACTGAAAACCCCCCACCCCAAAAAACTGTCTTCGAAGGCTGCACTCTGAGATCTGTGCCACCATAGATATGGTGGGATAAAAATTAAAAGGAGGAAATGAAGTGGAAATGTCAGGCTGACCTGTTGATGAGCCGAAGTTGGGACATAGCCTGTAGACTGAAAGTTTTAGGGAATGACTGATAAGCGCCCTTAAGGCTGCACACACCCTTATTCATGCATTCCCAGATGACTGTACCCCCTTGCTTTTGTCAATAAATACTCTGTAACCTAGTTGCTCAAGACTCAGACTTTGGAGAGCACTCTCCTCTGGGCCCACTGGTGTAAAGTCGGCTGGTGTAAATAACCTTCCTCTTCCTCTCTGAGTGATGCCTGCTTCCCATGGAATTCTGCCACAACAACCCTTCTCATTAGAAGATGGTGTGGCAGGAAGTAGGGACAATGCTCTGTAGCTTAGAAGAAGAAAACTAGATTAGGAGGCACCACTGGGGGTTAAGAAGCATCATCCATCAACAGGATCAATGCAAACCTTCTCCAAAGCTGATACTTAAAAGTGAACCTTGAATAAAGTTTTATTTATTTATTTATTTATTTTTTTTTATTATTATTTTTTTTTTATAGAGGCATGCTTTATTTGTTTATACATGCACTGGGTACAGTCAGAAGCGCGGAAGGGTGAGAGAATTCACCAGAGCCAGAGCGGGGAGCAGAGCAGACAGAAGGACCAAAGTACACTGCTGAGGGGAGCAGCGGGCTGCAGGAGAGGTCTGCGCGCCATGTGGGACCCTCCTCTGGTGGCCGGGGAGCAGCCGGGGATCGAACCGGCGCCACAGAGGCCGCGGGCAGCTTCGCAACCCAGCGCTCAACCGCTGCGCCACCGGGGAGGCCCGAATAAAGTTTTAATAGTGAATTTCTATACTCAAGAAATGAATAAAAACAGTATAAACTGGAGTGAGAAGACAGAGACCAGGAGAGGCTTTGCAAATTAGAACATAGTAAAAGAAAGAAGGAAATTATAGACTCAACTAAATTGCCTATCCTCTTAGTTGTATCTGTCGAAATATCTTTTACCATAGAACCACAGGGAGTGCCTTTGTAATAAAGAATTACTATGTACCTACTTAACTGTTTAATAACCTGAGTTGAGTTACACAGCACACATTTTCATCATTTCCCATGCTCTTTCTTGCTTTTTGTGAGAGATATCTGTGTCTTAAATGCATTTAGCAATTGAGATTTGTGGGTTTATAATGGCTAACATTGAGGAAGTAGCCTTTTATTTTCTACTACTCCTGTTTATGCCCTTTATTCTGTTTCATTGATGCATAAGAAGTATTGATAAACTCTTAATCTGTATCCATTAGTAAGAAACAAATAACTGTGCTTTTTGTGGCAGCAGGAGCTGTAAAGTACGTCATTCTATCACCACCATGGTGCTATCATTTTTATAGGAAATTGTGTAACTCTGGGATTTTCCCATGAATGTGGTCAGGAACTGAAATTGGATAATGAGTCCACTTATTTAACCTAACACAGGTGATCATGGATGATCCTCTTATCCTCTATTGATCAGTTCATGACTGTTTAGGGAACAGTCACCCAGGTGAGTCTTTGATTGCTTCATCTACTTTGGCTGCCCTTGTGTTGGGCAAGGTCCTGTGCATCATTTCCGAGCATGTAGAGGGATCACAGGCAGGGGAAGAGAGAAAGCCAAGACTCTAATCGAGAAAAATCCTTGATGGTGTTGATGTCTACAGTATTATGGGAAAAGAGTTATTTTTCATGGCATAGAATTTAAATTATCCCTTCATGCTTGTTCCTTTACTTCCTTGAATGAAATATAAATCAAAGCAGGTGTCTCCCCGGTGGCGCAGCGGTTGAGCGCTGGGTTGCGAAGCTGCCCACAGCCTCTGCAGTACCAGTTCGATCCCCGGCCGCCAGGCGAGGATCCCACATGGTGCGCAGACCTCTCCTGCAGACTGCTGCTCCCCTCAGTAGTGTACTTCGGTCCTTCTGCCTGCTCTGCTCCCTGCTCTGGCTCTGGTGAATTCTCTCACCCTCCCGCGCTTCTGACTGTACCCAGTGCTTGTATAAATAAACAAACAAACAAACAAATAAATAAATATCAAAACATACAATTTACTAGTGATGAATGAGAACTACAACACTAGAATTATTTTCATAAAAAATTAGAATGACTTATTCATAAGGTTTGATTCCATAGAACTTCAATTTGTGACTTTCTGGAAACGTTTTCCTTCCATGCCAGCCCTAATCTTATTCCCTCTTGCTTCTACACCATACTAGGGAAAATATACTTTATTAGATATGAGATCATAGCATTCTTTATTTTGGTTATGGAAAACTGGCATTTACCCATTTTGTGACCTGTAGTCTTTCAAGACTAAGGCACATTACAGTGTATGTATTTGTACTTTAAAGAGTAATACAAATGCCACCTAAACTATGGGCATTTCTTTTTAAAAATATTTGCAAATGTTACAGTTTAAAATAAAGTCTTGAATTGTGTATTAGCTAGACTTCAGTTGGTACCTTTTCTTTGTTCCTTTTACCTAGCGCCACGGTCACTTGTTAAAAGTATTATTCCACTCTTACAGACTCTATTCCAGGTGACAGTTTATGGGAAAAGGAAACATCTCTCGCACACAATTTACCAAAAAACTTTATTTCAAGCTAGCCTTCCAAGTACATAGTACAAGTTTGACTTCCTAGTATATAGTCAAGTTAGTCTTCCCAGTACATAGTCTTTATCCTTGGAGTTTTTGTTCTTCAGTGGCATTAGTTCTACCCATGGGTTTGCAAACATTCATGTCAGAGCGACATTTATGCTGTAGAAAAGAAAGTTTCATAAAGTTTTAAATTGAAAGTTAAACTGAATTTATATATCTGAAGTAAAAATACAAAATCTATACAAGCCTTAAGCGCACCTTTAATGATCGTTGCTGTTTGAAAAAAAAAAAAGCTTACTTATTAATTGGATAGCAGCTTTGCTGTCACTCCTACCATGTGGACAGAAGTTTGTGGACCCAACCAAGTTTGATTTTATATTATTTATAATACAAAATCTATCAATAGTTTCTCAGAGAAACATAGGAGATTTATTTCATGGACAACATGAATTTCATTTAGAAATGAAAATGAACAACTCTCAACTATAATAATAAAAGTAATAATCATTAAAATTGTATTAGCAATAAAATAGATTATTCATATCAATGGGATATTGTAGGTAAAATTATATTTAGACTAATACATTTTTAATTTTGTAAGAAATACATTTTTTATATTCAGAGAGGATTTTTGTCTCCTTATAAAAATAAGATAGAAAATGGAAAATTTTATTAAGAAAATTATAAGAAAAAAATACATTTACAGTTCCATATTATTTATAGTTCTGTACTATATCCAAACCATAAGTTTATGTTGACTGTTTATGAGAAAATACCTATAAAGGTAGATCCTCACATTTAAAACACCTCTTATTCAATGGTCAACTATAGACTTATTTTTACCATTTACTATTATATTATGTAACTATTTCTCATTAAAATTTTAAGGTATTATATTTAAAGTAGGATAATACTTAGATAATAATTGTAGCAAAACTTATAGTAGATAATTTGCTTTTTTTCAGTTTTCCACTAGCATAAAATTAAAATTATATAGTGATAAATATTGTCAGGCATTGTTGATAATTTTCTAAGATCAACTATCAGGTAGACTTATGGTGCTAAAATATAAGATTTATTATTTAATTTCTATCAAGAGCTACAGAATCAGTTTATGCTTCTACCAAAGCATATGCAAGTACCTATCTCACCACATTTGTTATTTAAACTCTTCAAAAAAAAGCTATTTTTTGATAACTTGATAACTTCTTCACTAAAAAGTTATCTTACTGTTTTTAAGGCATAAATTTATGTGATTTGATGATTAACAATGTTATGCATCTTTTTAGGTTCAACTGTCATTTGTATTTCACTTTCAATGAATTGTTGTTCAAGTATCCTTTGCATATATTATATGAATCTGGAAATTCTAGAGTATCATTTATCAGAGCAGAAACTATTGCCTAAATTTGATAATAAAAGTAAAACTAGAGTTTCTTCAACTTAAAACAATCATCTTGGAATGAATGAGTAGTGTGTGATGTCATGTAAGTGTTCAGGGGTCAATATAACCTTACATAAACATTGATCTATTAAAAAATTAGTTGGTTTAATGGCTCTTACCCTTTCATTCAATTACACAGTATGTGCTTTCCATTCCAGCATCAATGTGATCATCAACATGACAATGAAATAACCAGGTTCCAACATCTCTTGGATACATTTTTACAGTTTGATAGACCCCAGGAGGAAGGTCATAAACATCAGAGCGATACAGTCCTGCAGCCTTAAAAAGGAGACAAAACACCATTAATTGGCTTATAAAGGGCATCAGTCACTTACACATCTTACCATTTGTTATAACTCTGCAATTCTAATATGCTTTGCTGGATGACAATTAGAAAAATTTAGGTGCCCTTGAGCCTTTATGTGAACAGAATTGAGTTTCATAGAGAAGCAAGTCCCAGACCTTCACAATGATAGGCCACAGGGAAACATTTCACTTTATTTTAAAATTTTTTAAATATAATGTATATATAGTATATACAGTATATATATAGTATAGTATATACTATATATAGTATATATATAGTATATACAGTATATACATAGTATATATATTACATCATTTTTTATTTTTATACTATATTTGATTTCTCCTCTGAGGTATAGTCCCCATAAAATTCCCACCACCGAGTCACCTGTGAAATATCACCATAGTCTCTTGTGCTCTTCCCGCCCCTGTTTTAATCCCTCTCCCTCCCCCTCTCCTGTTGAATGTCTACACTTTCTAGTTTGCCTGTTAGTTCTTTTTTCCCCCCTGATCTCTTGTTTGGTTCCCCTATATTCCTCGTATAAGTGAAACCATCTGATATTTTTCTTTTTCCTTCTGACTTATTTCACAGAGCATAACGACCCCTTCCAGCTCCATCCATGTTTGAAACATTTCACTTTAAAAGGGGGTACTTGTGTCAAGATTGGTGTTAGATACCCTATCAGAATCTCATGTAGAAGAACCTGAGGGTTAGAGCACTAATTTCAGTTTTCAAAAATCCCAAAGGCTTTAACTAAAATATTTCTCACTAGAGTTCCTGGTGTTGTGACTTCTTGTGATGTAACTAATCAAGAAGACTGCTGGTTACAGGAAGGAGAAGGATTATTGGCTCATGAGCTACATCTATCTGCTTTTTTGGGGGTGGGGGCTTAGAACTGAATCCCTCAGTGGCTCAGTTCTCTCTTTAGCAGAGAACCTACGGTCTCAAATACCTCTTCAGTATTGATTTTGAAGATGAAACCCTAGGATCTGGCTGGGATGAATTAGGAAGAGTAAAGGGAGATAAATTGCTCTACCTAATAGAATGAGAGGTGTTTGGAGGGGTAGGATTGAAAAGTATAGCTCAAGTGGGGTCCAGAAATATTTAGGAGAGAAGACCTGTCAAAATCTGGAGAGGAAGAATGAAAAGAAAGCCTTCCTGAGGGTGAGAGTAAAAGGCAGGAGAGTCAGAGGGTCTCAGTGATTCCTGGTAGAGAGATAATTGAAGACAGGAGGCTGAACAGCAAATGGGACTGGTTGGTGAAGTTCATGATACAATTTTGTCAACTTTATTATGTAAAATTCTGTAAAATGAAATAGTCTTTTATATAGGAAGATTTAGGAGGAATATAATGGTTCATTAAAGCATAAGAAAGAATTCTCTCCAGATTTTCTTGACATCTCTTCTCTCTTCAAATATTTCTGGACCCATCTTGAGCTGTACTCTCCAAACCTACCCCTCCAAACAACTCCTCTTTTATTAGGTAGAACAATTTATCTCTCTTTACTCTTTCTAATTTGTTCCAGCCAGACCCTAGGGTTTCATCTTTCAAAATCAAAGTGGTTTACAGAGGAGGCATTCTTCTAGTATTAATCAAATTGTGCACACTAACTTATTTCTGAGATGGGCTCTGAGCATTAAGGAAGCTATGGATATAATGGGTAGAATAGCAATATTGACATTTCTCCAAAAAAGACATACAGATGGTCAACAGGCACATGAAAAAAATACTCATCATCACTTATTATCTGCAAAATGCAAATCAAAACCACGAGATACCACCTCACACACCTGTGAGAATAGCCGATTATCAATAAGATCAGAAACAACATATGCTGCCAAGGGTTTGGAGAAAAAGAAACCCTTATGCATAGTTGGTGGGAATGTATCAATATACTGGTATAGTTTCTATAGGAAGTAGTATGAAGATTTTTTAAAACATAAAAATAGATCTACTGTATGATCAAGCAGTCCCTTTCCTAGGTGTCTCCCCGAAGAATACAAAAATACAAATTCAAAGGGATATATATGAATCTTAGGCAGTACCTTTTTTAATAACAAAACTGTGGAAACAACCTAAGCACCCAAAGACAGATGAGTGGATAAAGAAGATATGGTTATTGATGTGGTGGTGGGCAAGGTGATATAATTTATTTTTGTAGAGGTATGAACCCAGATCCTAAAATACATATAATGTTGTAATTCAATATTACCTCAATAAACACTACAAAATAAAACAAATTTTTACCTTAAAAAGAAAGTGTGAAACTAAAGAAGTCTTAATTATTTATTTAGTAACATCAGGTTAGAGTAAGAAATGTATTTCATGCACTCACAAACATTTGTTGAATGCCCATAGGATACAAGAGATTAAAAGTATAATTACTTACTAGTACCTGATAGATTATAGATAGTTTGTATTGAACTTCAGGTCTGGCTTGGTCATTTCTTTTACAGTCCTGTTATCTTACTGTATTGCTCCAGTAACTTGTTTACAGTCTACCACATTAAACAGAGATTCTCAGGGGTCTTACCATGTATTCAAAGCTATGGCCATGAAAATGAACTGTATGCAAGTCAATTTCACTCCCCATGCTCATAAGATACCAATTCACTTCATCGCCAACATGCACCATCAGACCTTGGTTATTTCCAAACATTCTTCCATTAATTGCTGTGGGGTAAGGTGGAGGGAACCGTTCATTACATTCAACAATAGTTTGAAATAATGTGGTGGTTTTTTTTTTTTAAAAGCACCTTATAGAAAGTACCATGGATGTTTTCAGATCTCATAAGGATTTAAAAGCCAGTCTAAGGAAGCTGTTAACATAGACCAAGCCATCATTCATGGAGGTGTCTAATTCTAGAGTTTTTCTTGCCTAAGGAAGTAAGGCAATGATTTTGCTTTAACATAATTGAATTGCACTACACAATTTTACAATTCAGGACACTTACTTTGGTGGATACATAATATGTATATATTTGATATTACCACAAGATGCTTAAAATATTAAGAGTATGTGTTTCCAATGAACTGCCTAAGTCATTCTTTCATGATCTATCACTGGTATGAATGGGATGGCCATTTGCCTGTGGCCCAGATCTCTTATCTCTCCTTTCCACAAATCCTCTAAAGGTGTAGTTTCCAAAAGCCAATTGGAAGAAAAAATTCAGGAAGATGGTGGATGAACAGTATCCTTGAGTCATCACTTCCTTCAAGGATATTGAGAATAAGAATCTGGAGAGAGCATGGAGATTAGAGGAATGGAGCTGGAGATTTGAGGACTAGAATTTTAGCAAGGAGAGCCAGAAACAATTTAAGTCAAGAATGGTGCCAGTTCACCAGGGAAACCTACCCTTTCCCTACCACTTCCCCCAGGCTCTGTCTTGGCCCTGGCCTGAAAAGGAAAGTGCGAACTTCTCAGTGAGAGTGTATAGAAAGAAACTGCAAATGTCCACAGTGAAGTTAGTCTGCCCAGCATTTTTTTTTTTATGTTCACCTTGGGGTGTCAAAAAATGCACAGATCTGGAACTCATGCTATTTCTGGCACCTGCTTTGCTAGACAGTGGAGGGAGAGTGAAGCTTCTTCTGGCATATTGAGAGTAGCATTTTTGCCAGGAGACTTCTAGACCAAGGGCTTTGGAAAAACTGAGTAAACAACTGCTTTTTCCCAACCTCTATAACATGTGACCTCCAGTCCACACCTAAAATGAATAGAAAGAAACAGAAAATGGCCACAGTACACTCAACTTACTCAGTATAGTTTTTATGTGCCTACCTTGGGAAGGCAATAAAATACATGCCTGGAACTGGTGTCTTTTTTGCTGAATAGTGGAAGAGTACAGTGATTCTGGGCTTATCATGTATAACCTTTTTATCAGGAAATTCCTGATAAATAAGGGCTTTATAATGCTTAGGTACACACCCAAAGTATATCGTTAGAGACTATGAGAAAGTACAGTGCATGGAGTTTGAGAACAAAGGGAATCATGATTGCTGGTGGTCAGTGTGTGGAGTCAGAATTGGATTTACCCTGAAGCTTCCAATTTGCTACTGCAGGAGAAATTGAACTCCTGTGGAAAAAATAGAATACAGCAAAATGGGAGTACAAAACCGCCAAACACACACTAACTTGAGACCTTAAAGGAGTATGTCATCAATTCTCCAGAGTTCAACCACAAAGATATGGAAGATCTTATCTTCCTGTTAGAGTTCAAAATTGCCTTAATATAGAAAAACAAATAAATGGAAGAAAATAGAAAAAATTCAGGAAAAACAAATGACACTGAAATATATTTAATGAAACAAAATTAGAAAGTGACAATTTAAACAAGAAAATAAAGGAGTTGTGGGATGTAGGAAGACAAATAGAGGAGATGAAAAATTCTGCAGAAAGCTAAGAGAGCAGATTGGACCAAATAGAGGACCAAATTAGTGACCTTGAGGATCATAATGCACAAAGAGACACAGGTGGTAAAAGAAAACGAAATCTGAAGCAAAACACTCTGTCCTACCTGACTTCATTATGGAAGGCAGCATAAGGATAATGAGTATTCCAGAAGGGGAAAGTGAGAGATGGAAACAGAGAACTTACTCAAAAAAATAATAGAGGAAAGTTTCCAAACCTGGGGAAGAAAATAAATACACAAGAGCATGGAGTTAAAAGAATACCTGGTGATCTAAATGTAGAGACCTATACCAAGACACATAGTCAGGAAACAATCAGTAGTTCAAGACAAAGAAAGAAAATGAAAGTATCTAGGGAAAAGAAACAGGTAGCCTATAAAAGAATCCTTTTAGGTTGACATTAGGCTTAGAGGAAATACTATAGGTAAAGGAAGAATGGAATGACATATTCAAAAAAATTAGGGATGAAAATTGCCAGCCAAAAATACATATCCTGTAAGAGTGTCCTTCAGATATGAGAGAGAAATAAAGGACGAATGAAAGCTGGGCAAAAGAAACATAGAAAGGGGTTCTCCTATATAAATCAAAGAGAAGAAAATCCACAAAAACTGAACAAGGAAATAGGTTGAACCAGAAAACTAAAGAAAAAACGGCAAAACAAATTCTTATATAGCAATAGACACCCCAAGTGGAAGTGGTAAAGTTTATCAATCAAATGGCACAGAGTGGCTGTTGGATCAAAAACCAAAACCCAACTTTCACTGAGTTTGTCTCCAGGTACCCACATGAGCTCTAAAAATAAACATAGACTCAAAGTAAAAGATTGGGGGAAAAAATTCCTACAAAAAATAGGACCCAGCAAAAATCAGGGAAAACCACGCTTATATCTGATAAACTGGACTTCCAGCTAAAAAAGGTTAAGAGGATATAGAGATGGATACTATCAATGATTGAGGAATCGATAAATAAGAAAGACATCATCATCAATATATACAAACCACAGACATACAACACAATCCTGGCTGTTCAGTACCTACCATTCACTGAGCACCCACAACTACACCTGGGAAGTACATCCCATTCAAAGTTCAGCCAACAGTGCTTTGGAAGCAGACATGTTCCCAGCCATTGCCCCATAGGGCCTCATGCTATATCAGGGATCTTCAGTAAACTTCCAGCCACCAGAACCAGGCCTGAAAGTGTTTCAGGGGAGGTACTACTACCATCTCAAATCCTTCAAAACCTCAGTAGTTGTGTCACCATCAAGTAAATACCCAGAGCAGTGGGAAGGACTCATGTATAACAACACTTCCAACTATAGCAGACCAACCCAAAGTTGACACCAGAAAAGTATATTTCACATACATATATATGTATATATATGAAATAAACATTTCAGGGTCCATAAATGAAGTTTTATTATCTCACACTCACTTCCATTTGTTTATATTTTATCACTGTGTTGTTTTGTACCACCGTGGGATAATCAATTATAGCTTATGGCAGAGATCATATGATTTACAACACTAAATTCTTCATTATCAGGCCTGGAACATGCTAACCCCTGGCACATGCTATCTACACCACAGCTCTTCGTGAGAATGCTCTGTATCTTGTACTGAACTTAACAAACATGAACCTTCATCTGCTCCCTTTGTGTGAAACGTCCCACAGATTACAGTTGGTGAATTAGTTAGTGGATATTACCGTGCATTTGGTTGCTCTGCTCAAAATGATCATCATTCTTGTCCACTTGTTCTGGTTCTAGAGAATACGTTTTGATGTTTTCCTCCAAGTACCAGGATTCATTCTCATTAAAAATCATGAACAGAAGAACACGGTGAACTATGCTGGCTTTGGTGTTTTTGTGACACACAACCAAGGTGCCTACCAGTCCACTGTTAAGGTCCTGAGGAAGCAAAGCAGGTTACTACCTGTGCCACTACTGAACATTTTCCCGAATCAATAAAATGGGTGGAATCAAGTATTGTCAAATCCTGAGGTTTTAGTTAGTAGGATTCGAAGTCTGAGAGTAAGCCACAAATTGCTTTACATGCTACATCCTTGACTGAGGAAAAAATGTCATCTCATTCTTTTGAGATGAAGTCTAAAGAGAACAATAAACTCTTGAAATGGATTTTATATACTTTCCTCAGTGAAGGAAGTTCTGTTTTTTAAATAAAAAAACATAACTTTGCTTATATTTAGAATTCCTTGGAGTTGTTGGCAGAGAACTCTAAAGGCCTCAGATCATTTCCCCTGAGATACCTCTGCCCTCACAGCCACTTTTAGCTGGGAACCTTGATTTGTTTACACTCAATTTGCTTGGGGATTGAACGTCTGTATAGATTCTTGTTCCAGGCAGAGTGGGCCAAAATAACTAAAAGTTCAAAGAGGGAACTTTTTGTTGATGTTGTTGAATGTTGGAACTTTAGAGTTAACAGTTAAAAAAATATGTGTAATATGAAATATGTTAGCATAAATTTCTTGTTTATCATGGAATTTTTAAACTCTGTGCAGTCAGTTGTACATATTTGAAGGTTCTGCCTGAAAATATGTACTTTGTAGTGAGGTTAAGATGTTTATCTCTATACTGAACTTTTACAGACTTGTCCTTGTCCAATAGGACAAATATTTGCATAATATTAGGTATTGTAAGTTAATCTAGATTTAAGTTATATGGGAGGATGTGTATTGGTTAATCATGTGCTGGTCAATAACAACTCTGAGAAGTGTGCTGCTAGGTATTTTCATCATCATGTGAACATCTTAGACTATAATAACAGAAACTAAGAGGGTATAGCCTTCTACACATCTTGGTTATATGGTAATACCTATTGGGGACACCATTATTGATGGAAGTGTCATTAAGCAATACATGTCTTCATTTGGTTTTCTGCAATTCAAATCCTATTCAATGCAATAAAGATAAGGCTGTCATCATATAATTCTGTATGTTTTCGAATTCACAGTGGCATATTGGAAAATATCATAAATCTTAGTATCATAATGTAGTAATTTATTTTGCTCACAAAAAATGCAAACAAGTGAAGGAATAAAAACTAAGCACAATTTAGGTGTTTTTTTTTTTTTTTTTTTTTGGTGGGGCTCCGGTGGCCGGGAATCGAACTAGCGCTGCAGAGGCTGCGGGCACCTCCCACACCAGCGCTCAACCGCTGCGCCACAATTTAGGTTATTAATAGAAATCATAGCACTGAGTACTGAGATTACTTAAAAAATAAATTTTTCTATTATAATTTCTAGTAGGCATTAAGAGAAGAATTGATTTGTTTGAAAGTTTACCTTAACCACATCCACAGTTGAATAGTAAAACCAAGGGATACATTCAAAGTCTTTTGAGGTAGGACCAGTTCTTTCAGGAATCTGCCAAATGTATGTTTGTATCTCTCCTAAAATTGGAAATTACAGTATATTTAAAATAGAAAGTTTAAAACCAAACATGTTTATGGAGAACCAGATATTGAGCAAATCCTAAGTCTATACAAATACTAGACAGTATATCATAACTTTCACTTCTGGCTCTACTACTCACAACATTGTCATCTTAGTCAATGTGTTTACATTTTCTGAAATTTTATTTTCATGCACATAAAATTGGGAGTTAGGGATTAGATGAGATGGTGTAAATGAAGGTCTTCCTGTTGCATTACCCAAGCCACAAAGCAAGGATGATGTCACTATCAACACTGGCTATTATGTTCTTAGGGTTACTGGATCAAAACCTGATAGTGAATCTGCCATAGAAAAAATGTCAACCATTAGCTATTTAAGTCTTTTGTTCAACAAATATTTATTGACTTCGAAAAGTGACATATGTTTTTAATTCCAGTTCCGAACCTTCCGAATTGTAAGCCACATATGACTCCTCCCTGTCCCCAAAGTTGTTTGTATTATCCTTACTGAATCTGAATCCTATGTTTTCTTGTTGTAGGAAAATTCTTTTGGCATATGACCCCTCCTACTCTACATGACTGCTGCATATCCCTATATTGCCCACTTCCACAGGCTTCATTTAATTTTTCTAAGAACCTGACTAACCAACTCCATCCCCAATCTCCTTTCTTCCAAATCTTTAACAATCTACTTGGTGAAAACCTTCCTCAGCATATCATACAGTGCCTAAGGCACAACAGATCCAGCAATCTTCAAATAACATCCTTTCCTTACAACACTGATGAGGAAAAAGGAAGATTCCAAGCCAGGGCCACTGTACATGTGGAGTTATGTTTTCTCCCCACGTGTGGATTTTCTCTGGATAGTCTGGTTTCCCACTATACCCCCAAAGACATGCACGTGAAGTCCACTGTGTATCTCAACTGTCCCAGTGAGTGTAGGTGTGTGTGGCACCCCGTGCCATGGAAGGGCATCCAGGATGGATTCCACCTTGCCCTAAGCTGCCAGAACATGTTTGAATACAAGAATGAATACAAATTATTGTTTAATATTACAAGTGTTTGGGTTTCTAATTAGAAGTTTGGTGCTATTTTTGTGACCTGACACATGCTATGGGTACATAATTCTTGTTGATATCAGTTAGCTTCTGGTAAAATAAATTTCAATATATATCAGTTTACTTAAAGTCAGTTTCAAGAACCTATCAAAGATATTAGTGTGGACTTACTGTACTCACAAGTGTATGAGAAATGATTGTAAGTGCTCCTTTCTTGACTAATCGGAACAAGGGTGCTCACTTGCAAACTAATTTTCTTGACTGGAGTTTCATGTTGGTACCACCTTAGGACTACCTATTTTTAAAATCAAAAAGAAGTAGTATTTCATCCACCTGCAAGGTCTATCTTTACTATCTCTGCCCCACAGACCTGAATTTGGCTTTCTTTGGTAGCTTTAATTTGGCTTTCTTTGGTAGCTTTAACAAGAACAACTTGTTTGGTGAGATCTATGATGGACATTCTGGAAGTCCTCTCAAAACCCCTTTAAAAATGAAGAATATGTTTCTCTGCTAGGATTCAACTCCCTTTATTTATTTTTTTTCTGATTTTTTTTAATAATAAATTTTATTTTTATATTCCCCATACAATTTCAACCCCTCCATTCTGACCCCAATCCCTCCCCTCCCTCCCCCCACCCCACAAAAAGTGTCTCTGGTTCATAATTTTTGTTGATTTTCACTTTCTTATAGTTATTCAATTTCCTGGGATTCATCTCCCTTTAGAGTCACATTACCCATGCCTGCATCCAATGACCAATGCAGGGACATAAATGTTCAGCTTTCTAACCCTAACTCAGGACAGCTAAGGGTCACTATATCTTCAGAAATACTTCTAGAGTTGGCTGTGCTGTCTATTGAGACTGCATCTTTGTTAAACTTTCCCCCCTACCGAATTCTTCTTCTTTCTCCCTTTCCATAGTTGAGAGGCCAAGAGCAGTATCTGCACACAAATCTTCATCTCAAATTCTGCTTCCTGTGGATTTATAAATTTATATTAAAATGTACTTATTTTTTCTGGGTTGATATGCTGAATGGCATGTATATAGAGGCAATGACATAGAAATGTCAATTTTTGAGATTTATCACTACTACTTAGTGACTCAACTCGCTCCCTGCCCTCTCCCTCATACACTGCATCTTGTACTCAATTCCTACTTTAGCACTTGAATTGGAGAGATTAGCCATAGCATAAAAATATCTGGCAGTCGAAGAGACAGCGTGGTTACCCTAGAAGAGAAATTGTGTATATGGGGGAGTTTTGCCCATGGTGTCCCACTTGGAAGCAAACACATAACTTGCAAAAGGAACTCCTCTGCCGAACTATTCTTTCAGGTGTTTTTTTTTTTTTTAAGATTTATTTATTTACTTATACAAGGACTGGGTACAGTCAGAAGCGTGGGTGAGTGAAAGAATTCACCAGAGCCAGAGCAGAAAGCAGAACAGGCAGCTGAGGAAACAGACTGCTGAGGGGGAGCAGAGAGCTCAACAGAGAGGCCTGCGCGCTATGTGGGACCCTCGCCCGGTGGCCGGGGATTGATCTGGCACTGCAGAGGCTGCGGGCAGCTTCCCAGTTCAACAGCTGCGCCACCGGGGAGGCCCCAGGTGGTTCTTAACTATAGTGCACTTATCTTGCTCATGTGGAATTACTCCTGTACTTAAAAAAGAACATTAACCCTATAATCCTGCATAAAATCTTTGGATTTTTTTTCCCCTTCCAAATGCAGTTACCTGGTTGTGTTGGAGTAACAGTTGAATAGTTCGTTTTCACTCCATGAGCATGAATAGAATATGGCCGTGAGGCTTTATTTTTGAAGATAATTTGAAGTTTTTGACCAGGGCTGAGAAATATTAAAGGACCTAGGGGAAAAAAAGGAAAATGTGTGAATAATTGTTATTTATTTTAAATTCTGAGTCATCTGTCTTCTTAAATATTTATTCACTGACTTACCCTTTTCCTGAGCACGCAGCCAAAAGAAACACAAGCAGTTTAACAAGTGGGCCATTGATAATTTATGAAACATGGTTTTGCCTGGAAATTTTCAGCAATCTAAAGTGTTTATAAGCTCCATATTTAGGAAGTGCACAGTGATGAGCATCAGTGAATGTCTATGAAAACACACCCTAGAAATTGAAAACTTCATTTTCTTTCTTGACCAGTGTCATCATTTCTGCCTTTTATCTTACCCCTCCACCTTAGTGGAGGAGTAATAGAGCTGCAGACCCTTTTTATTGCCCCAGAGTGATTTTCTCTCTCACAAAATGACGACTCTTTTATGTTATTCTCTCTCTTTCTGTCCCAGACCAAAAATTGGGATAAATTTTATTTTAAATGCCCTATTTTTTTTAAAGATTTATTTATTTATTTATACAAGAACCGGGGTACAGGCCAGATGTGCAGGAGGGTGAGAGGATTCACCAGAGACAGAGAGGGGAACAGAACAGGCAGACTGACAAAATACACTGCTGAGGGGAGCAGCGGGCGAGACAGGAGAGGTGTGCTGCGCCATGTGGTACCCTCGCTGGCCGGCTGGGATTGAACCGGCACTGCAGAGGCTGCGGACAGCTTCACAGTGAGGCGCTCAACCGCCTTTGCCACCAGGGGAGGCCCTTAAATGCCCTATTGGTTCAGTGGCTCTAAAAATTCTGCCAGTGGCTCTAAAAATCCTCAAATTAAGCAAATACTTTCCTCCAAGTTGTGCTGGGTAATTACTAAAATCAGGGCCTTGAAGATACCTGGCAGACGCTATGTACTACCTAAAGAACAGCACCTCCTGCTCCCTTGGCTATCTACCTTCTCAAAATCTGTTCTTTAGCATAAAGTGTTTTTTGTTTAGATAGGAATAATAATAGAATCTAGACTGTTATCTTAGCTTATTTATTTTAGTATATTTGGGCAGAATTCCAGAGAAAACAAACAGCCTGCTGTTACTAAAGACAAGGGGCCTCCCAGTGACAGTGAGATTTGGAAAGCACAGTCTTCCCTGTGGAGATCACAAAGGGACAAGCTTAGAAGAGCCATGAAAAGTAAAATTTCTTTCTCATTACCATGTACATCCATCTGGCCAGTGTTCCCCATCAGAAAATGACCTCCAACAGACAAACAGATAGGAGGACCCAAAGAAAAACTGAGCCTATAAAAATGTTATGTGACTGGCAAAATGCTTTGTGACTTATGGAGTAATACATGTTGGTGTTTGGGTAATTCTGGGTTTCCTAACTGATCTATCAAGGGTGGAAGAAAGGACTTTAATTATCCTCACTTTTGCTTAGAAGATGAAATTAAATCTTAACACTGTTTTGAATTAACCACTTACACTTAAGCAAAGAATTCTCCCTCCTCACTATAGTATGGTTTCTGAGCATCTTTTTAACTTCAGTGAAATCATCTCTAACTGCTACATCTAAGGCCCTTCTATAATTCCTGGATTCTGAGGGTAAGAAATGAGGCAATATGAAACTGACCACATTAATCTTCAGTGGTTCCTTTATTGTTCATGAGAAAACACTTGAATTAATTTTTTTCCTACTAAAAGCATCTATCATGGCCTCCCTGGTGGCACAGTGGTTCAGCGCTGGGTTGCGAGGCTGCCCGCAGCCTCTGCAATGCCGGTTTGATTCCCAGCGGGCCGGCGAGGGTCTCACATGGCATGCAGACCTCTCATGCCGTGCCCGCTGCTCCCCTTAGCAGTGTATTTTGTCAGTTTCCCTGTTCTGTTCCCCACTGTGGCTCTGGTGAATTCTCTCACCCTCCCGCGTTTCTGACTGTACCCAGTGCTTTTATAAATAAATAAATAAATCTTAAAAAAAAAAAAGGCATCTATCAGCAAACAAATTAGATTTAGAATCATAGGCACTTTGCTCTGTCAAGGTGGAGGTTGACAATATCCCTATATATGTAGAAATTTCTGTGATTAAGGACAAGAAAACCCTCAAAACCAGTCAGATAAAATATCAATACCTAATATATCCAGATGTTTTTCATCTTCCTTTCTTTTTGTTTGATTTGTGAATGTGATATCATCATACTGGCGATATACAACTTTCTTGTATTTGGACCCAAGATATGTTCCAATTCTATCCACATATATGTTTGTTTCACTTTAAGAAAACAAAAACAAAAACACACACATTCATTTAATCATTAGAAAACTTCTCATATGAAAAACTTAATGAATTAATACAATTTATTTTATCTAGAGGCTATTACCTTGTAAAATAGTTTCTTGGCAAGTACTATTAATTTTGGTAAGATTATTTGATATTCACTTGTACTTTGAAACATGTTTTTAGAGTGAAATTTTAGCTATGATGATTAATTAAAATAGCTTAGGGAAACTTGAGACTACAAAAAATGAAAAAAGCAGTGTCCTCAGTTTGAGATTCCCACAAGAATAGACAGAAACAAAGACAACAGGAAAATCTGACTGATAGCACATGTCAAATGTGGTTGAGTTATATTTATTATATGTACAAGTGCTAAGATTATATGCTGCCACACATAAAGAAGATAGGATCCAAAAAGTTAGGCTACAGGAAGAAACAGAACTTATGTTGATACTTGAATAATTTGAAGTTGTGAGTGATTTAAAATATCACACTCATTTTGAAGTTATTTTTAATTGAATGTGTTCAAAATACACACCATACACACACCCATCACACACATGCATAACATACACCTATCATAGATAAATATACACCATACACATACGTATACATCCATACCACACACATAAATACATCACACACGTGCACACCATACACCTGTATCATACCAAACACAAATGAATAACTCCCTCTTGCCCCTACACACTATAGACTGAAAGGAAAGGGTGGAAGACTACAGAATTAACCCTTCCCAATTATTGCCATACTTCTTTCCTTGCAAATGTTTCAGTTCTTTTTCCCACTTTCTGCTAGGAGAATAATCCCACATAATTTCTTCAGTTGCAATATAAATAATTTTCTCTTCATGGTACTGTGTTTGATCAAGGTTTGGCTCCATACACTGCCTTACTTGGTATTTATGCTTCATGCCTCTTTGATAATGCTCTGTTGTCACACAAACCACATCAAAAACACCTAGAAATAATAGGAAAACAATGTTTAAAGCTTTGCTTTCAGATTTTATTTCTCTGTGAAGTATCTACATGATGTAATTACCCAAAGGAAACAGGGTAGGGTAGTCCATTAATTCTTTAATTAATTTGACAGTTATTTATTAGGTATCTTCTTTATGTCCAGCATATTTTTAGGAAACATCAAAGTACAAAACTGTTAAAAATCTTCACCCTTCAAATTTGCAGAGTGTTATAGAGACAGACAACAAATATAGTAGGTAACTTTTATATAGATGAAAAATGCTATGGATTAAGAAAAAAAGTTAGAACAGTGTAAGAAGGATTAAGAATTCTTGGGGAGGGGTGTGGGGGGCACTTAAGGCAACAACGAGCAATACTTTATAGGATGATCAGGGTTAGGCCTTGATGGGATGGTGACATTTGGGCAAAAACTCACAAGAGGTGGATATGGATCTAGATGTTAGATTTGCTATAGAGTGAGCATGGACAAGAGGACTGGGACACAAGAAATGTGGGAGATAAAGGGCTGATCCGGGACTCCTGTAGACCAGTGAAAAGTCTGTAGCTCTTATCAGTGACATGGAGATCCATTGTGAGATTTTGAGTCAATGAGTGCTGTCAGGAAACCCAGCAACTATGCTGAGAATACACTGTAGTGGGCAAAGGTGGAAACAAGGGGACCTGTCAGGACACTATTAAAGTAATACATGAGAGATGAGGCTGGCCTGGGTTAGAGTGGTAGCAACATGGGTAGTGAAAGAAATTGAAGGAAATCGGATTAATATGTTAATAACCCAAACAATGTCCACAACAAAAACAAGTCACCAAATCACCATAACAATAACAAAACATACAACCCCACCCTGCAAAAAAAAAAAAAAAAAAAAATGAGCCAACTCCTGCCTGGTTCAGACCATCTGAATGCCTCCTAAATTCTGGTTCTATCTTTAATTTGGTGATTTTATGCCCATGACGTTCTGACACTGCTCCTAACATTACCTTCATCAACACTAGTATTCTTTTAGCTCTGTACATATTTCTGTATCTGCCTTTACTTTCTGTGGAGGTAAGATCCAAAAAGGCTGACGAGGAAGCAAAGTCTTCAGACTTAGAGGATTTGGAAAACAGAATCTGTATAAAATGAACTATCTGTGTAGCACAGTGCTGGACACATAGTAGGTACCTTCACATGTTTATTAGAGCTGACATTGTTTAGGAAAAAGCATACAAAACAGGCAAAAGTTTTTAAAGTCCAAGGAAACATCAGAAAAGAAAGAAGGTAGCAGGGACAAGGAATAACTTGCCACTGAGTGGGTACATATAGAAAAGAAGAAAAAGTGACAGAAAAGCTCTGTCTTCTTTCCTCCAATTTCTCTTCATCACAAATTTTGTTTGAAAAGTAAGATTAAAAATTTTGAAATATAGATAACATAAGTGATTCTGTGTTATCACAAAGAGTTAAGATACCAATCTATGATATTTATAGATTAGCTAGTTTATTGTGTGGTCAGCATTTGATCAACATCAGTAGTTTTTTGTCAAGATAGGGTGGACTTTTTCTTTTTTGGTGACGGTGAATCTTCAGGACAAGAAAAAAAACCTAACATTTACCTCATCTCATCATTGTCTATTCCTTTTTGTGGATTATAAATTATTACACTCCCCATTTGAAAAATGAAGTAATTAGGTTCAGAGGGGAGGGGAAACTTCTGACCCTCACAACAATTCTCTGCTATGGGATGCTTTCGAAAAAAAAATTTGCCAGCAGAAATCAACCTCATTGAAGTTAAGACACTGACCTGGGGAGCAAAGACTAGAGAAAGGAAAACAGAAAGGAGTAAGGCAAAATAACAGCAATAGGAAGACCTGGGAAACAAATGGACAGAAAAGTAAGAAACTCAGGCAAAAATAGAGTGAAAAAAAATTAAAATATTTCAAAGCATCTTTCCTGCTTTTGAGGACTGAGGGTTGATTTAGAGTTTGGAGGCCAGGGAGAGGAAACCAGGAGAGAATGAGGTGAATTCTGTGTACTAATATATACTATTATATTATATTACATTACACTACACTATGCTATACCATACTATGTATACCATACTCTATTAATGCTCCTATAATTAAATAGATTAGGACAACAGTTTTCCAAGCACTGCTTATATAAGTTCCATTATTTTTCTGTATGAACAGGAAAAATGCATATAATGACACTAATTTTTCATATTTTGGGCATTTGTCAGATGAAGGAGGAGATTCACTACTTACCTGTGGAATCAACTGTCATAGAAAGTGTCTGGGAGTTGTGGGGAAACATAGCTACAGTGTCTTTCCTTGATCCTAAGGAGATTAAAGTGTTTCCTGAAAAATATATCCCATGTAAGTC
This sequence comes from Talpa europaea, assembly GCF_964194135.1. Classification (NCBI taxonomy): domain Eukaryota; kingdom Metazoa; phylum Chordata; class Mammalia; order Eulipotyphla; family Talpidae; genus Talpa; species Talpa europaea. The sequence goes on from NC_140070.1 coordinate 60,215,763, forward strand.
TTTCTCTGATCCCACACTAAGGATGTGCCATAAAACATCATCTCCTAAGCACATATCCAGTCCAGGCAGATTTCCATACATGTATCCATTTATTGCTGTGAAACAGTTGTGAAAAAGACAAAAGAATTTAATTTATTATAGCCATCATGTGGGGTTCATATGAGGGATTCAAGTCTGGCTCGACATATGTAAATCAATATCATCCATAATATCAACAAAAAGAAGATAAAAATCACATGATGATCTCAATAGATGGCAAAAAAACACTTGATAAATTTCAATATCTATTTATGATTAAAATCCTTAAAAATGGGAATAAATGGAACCTACCTAAATATTATAAAAGCTATATATGACAAATCCACATTCAACATCATATTTAATGGTGAAAAGCTGAAAACATTTCCACTAAGATCAGGAACAGGACAGGGATGTCTACTATTACTACTATTACTGAACATAATCTTTGAAGTCCTAGCTGAAGCAGTCAGACAAGAAAAAGACATAAAAGGAATCCAAATTGGAAAAGAAGTGAAATTGTCACTATTCACAGATGACATGCAGATATACTTAGATACCAAAAGATTCTACAAAACTTCTAGAAATAATAAATGGATACAGTAAGATGGCAGGATACAAAATCAATACACAAAAATCAGTGGCATTTCTATCTGCAAAAAATGTATCTGAAGAAAGGGAAATAAGGAATACAGTTTTAATTACAATCATGCCAAAAAATTGAAATACTTGGAATAAACTTAATAAAGGAGGTGAAAGACCTGCACAATGAAAACTGCACAAATATAAAACTCTGTTAAAGAAAATAAAAAGATACTTATCATGGATAGGAAGAATTAATATCATTAAAATGGCCATTATTATCCAAACCAGTTTACAGATTTAATACAATATCTATTAAAATACCAATTTTTTTTTAGGGAAATAGAACAAACAATTATCAAATTTATATGGAACCACAAAAGGCCCCAAGTAGCCAAGCTATCTTTAGAGAAAAGAAGAAAAAATGGAGGCATCACATTTCCTGACTTAAACAATATTATACACAACAGTAATCAAAACATTATGGTATTAGAACAAAATTAGAAACTCAGACCAATAGAACAGAAAAGCCCTGAGATAAATTCATACAAATACGACAGCTAATTTTTGACAAAGAAATTATGACCCATGCATGATCCATGCACTGGAGAAAAGACAGTCTTTGAAATAAATGGCAATGGGGAATATGGATAGCCACATGCAAAAAAAAAAAAAAAAAGCTAGATACATATTTAACACCATATACAAAAAATCATTCAAAATATATTAAAGATTTGGACATAAGAACCAAACTATAAAGTATCTGAAAGAAAACACAGTGGACATATTAGAGCACATCTAACTAACACAGAGTTATATTTGGAATACAATCCCAACAGCGAGGGGAACAAAAGCAAAAATAAACAAGTGGGACTGTATCAAAAGAAACCATTGTAAAAACAAACCAAAAAGACCCCTATAGAGTGGGAAAAAATATTTGCATACCATACATCTGATAAGGGGTTAATCTTCGAAATTTATAAAGTACTTACACAATCCAAAAACAAAGAAACAAATGACCCAATTAAAAAATTGGCAAAGGTCTTAAATAAACCTTTCTCTAAAGAGGACACTCAGATGGTCTATTGACATATGAAAAATATGTTCAACATCATTTATAAGAGAAATGCAAATAAAAACCACACTAAGATACCACCTACCCCTGTGTGAATGGCCCATATAAAAAAATGAATGGAATTAAGAAACATTGGCAAGGTTGTGGGGAAAAAGGAACTCTCACTGTTGGTAGGAATGCAAGCTAACATAGTCCTGTGGAAAATGGTATGGAGATTTCTTAAGAAAATAAAAATATTAATTCAGTTTGATACCATAATATTGTTATTTGTTATTTATCTAAATAATGTGAAAAACCTAATACAAAAATGTCTGTCTATAACTATGTACATAGCAGCACTGTTTACAATTATCAAATCATGGAACCAATACAGTGCCCTTCAACAGATGAATGGATAGAGAAACTGTGGAGCATATAGTCAATGGAATATTACACAGCTGTGAAAAAAGATGAAACAGTGGCATTTGGGACAAAATGGATAGAGCTTGAGGTGATTATATTGAGTGAAATCAACCAAAAAGTGAAAGAGATTTTGGATGGTCTCACTCATCCATAGAATATAAATACCCCCAACATAATTCCATGCAAACAATAGAAAAATAAAAATTTGAACTTGGCCAAAAGAAGGTAATAGTTACCAGAGGAGGGCAGATGGGGTATGGACAAAGGTGGCTTCATGGAGGGGAAAAAATAGAATACAAAATTTAATTTACTGTTAACACATCTCTTGAAACTCAACAGAGGATTAATCATAAAGCAGTTCATTTATACAAGAATAAGTACAAGATTACCCACATCAACCCTTTCCTTTTAGATTTGAAAAAAAACTAATGCCAGAGAGACAGTATCTTGTACAGTGTCATTAAGCTAATGAATGGAACTCTTAAGACCAGATCTGAGTCTCCAGAATATAGACCAATTCTTTTACTGTTATACCTCACAGATTTGAAAACTGACCAACCAATCAAAGCAAATTAACAAACACTCCACTCATCTACTAATCTAGTCACAGAGAAACACCTGATTTTTCTGTCTCACATTTGGCAATAGCTAACACAATGCATCAACCAACTGAGTAGATAATATTTTCATTAGGAAATTATTTTTAAAGGAAATCTAAAACATATTACTCAACCATTGTTGAAAAAATATGTATCTTTTAAGACAATATGTAGTTATTTAGACAAACAAAATTAAACAACTGCTTAATGAATTTCTTATAAAATAAATATTCCCTTACAGTACATCTTGTTAGAGATTTGGAAATCTGGATCCTGCTTATCCACATTTTCAGGCTGTGTGGTAAATGTTCTGATATTTTCATCCAAGAGATAACTTTCATTTTCATCAAATATTGTAACAAGCATGTAAAACTCTTTGTCTATTCCTTTCTGTGGATAAGAATAAAAAATGGAATTATATTTGAAGTATACATGTTTCATATTTAAAATTTAGTTAAATGGTTGATCCATATATGGAATTTCCCATACAGGAGGATTTGTACACTATGGGGAAGTCTGATCAATTGATTTGTCCTCATGGACTTTATATACAAAGACATAAGTCCCAGTGAATATGTTTATCACAGAAAAAAAAGAAGCTGGAAGAAATCTCTACAGATCATTTCATTAAAAGCTCTTTCCCAGGAACCCCTATATCTGAACTCCATAAAACTCAATTGCGTAGTTATAGATGTTTATATTAACTTTTTAGATATAACTTATTGTGGAAAAGAAGTTAAATACTATGTTTCCAATTCTACAAAAGTCTGCATTTTGAGGGTTTATGAAGAAATTAAATCTATATTCATATTACTATTTTTGGATAAAATATAAAAATATATGTACTATAGGAATTACAAGAATATTTTGTGATTTTCATCATATATATTATTATAGATATATAGCCATATTTTTGAGAAAATATGCATTCAATTATACACATTATATTTGGGGATTTATAAGGTTTTATTATATATGAATTTTAAAAGTAGAAAAGAACTTGGCTACTAGTTTACTTGTCAGTGAGGAATAAGGAAAAGTCACTTATCAAACATTTATTGAGCACATTTTTCATGCCAGAGAGGAAGCTGTGATTGTTACAAAAAAAATTAATAAAACCTCATGTATGCTTTCAAGAAAGTAACAGCATAGTTGGAGTGACAGGCAACTAAAAATAATTGTATGGATAAAGACATTAATGGAACATACATGAGGAACTATGGTAATCTGCAGGAACTTCAACCAACTTTAGGTAGGGAATACTGTCTGAAGGGAAGGTAAAATATTCAGTATGAGAAAATGTCTCCTTTGTTAACAGATCAAACAATGAGGAAAGGTCATTCGAGACAGAGAGAAGGACAAAAATCAAAGCAACATGAATTAGGCTTCCCTATTCAAAGATTAACAAGTTAATTCTGCTAGTAAGGCAGAATCCATGTGTGCAGAGTGGCAGGGAAAGTTTAAAAAATTTGATGGGACAGCAAGCTCTGATGTATTGGTTTGTGAGCCAACAAATTGGGGGGTGGCTTTGGGTGTAGATGTGCTATTGTCAGATTTGAAAAGGATGTATGTGGAGGTATGATGAGTGCAACAGGCGATAGGAGGTTACAGAAATTCAGAAAGTGATAATGGTCATATTGGATATTTGATGACTAAGCAGTGAGAAAGGGGTTGTTGATGGAAGTCCCAGGCTTTGGGTTGTCATTAACTAGGAGATAGAATAGAGGAAGGAGGAAGGGATGAGTAGTAACTGTCCAGAACAAGATGAAGAGTTGAAGTAATCAGAGGTGTTGGGTATCTGTGGAACATGCTAAGATTACACGGATCTGGAGATCAGGAAAGAACAGAATTGAGAGATAAGGACACACGGAACCTGAAGCTGACTACTTCCACGTTGTCTTTCCTTTGTAGGTCTGTCTCAGACAAACATTCACCAAACATACTTGAACCTGGACCCCATGACTCACCTGTTTGCCATCCTCTCCAAGACTTCCATTTCTGCACACAAGGAGAGGCCCTATAAGGCCACTGTTAATGTCTCTTGTCTCATTCACTGAGGAGTAGTAGAACCAAGTTAGGCAGTGGGGATCTGTGGGGGTAGGGCCCACATCTCTTGGAACTTCCCATGTATAAACAAATGTTGTTCCAGGATTTACATGTGAGGAGCATGGAGGAGTGCCTAGTAAGAAGTAAACATTTGTTTAAAGAAATAAAAAGGCCTAGGGCCAAAAGTACACTAGTCTATTGAGATCTGAGAGCAATCACTATATCCTGCTCACCGTGGGTGACAGTTGAAAGGAACTGAAATAATCATTCTACCATAGGTACACTGAGAAGTTATGGGCTGTGAAAAGTGGGCTGTAGACTGCCTTTAGGAGTTTTATTTTCTTACTGATAGTATATAGCAGTATGTCTGTATGTCTTACTTGGGCCTTCCTCCTCCTTTGAATTATACTTACTTCCTCCAGGTGTTTTGTAGAATGAGCCTTCATTGCTCTTGTCATAACGCAGTCCATGAGGCTGAATGCTGAGTGGCACTGGAGCATTGTTATAGAAAGTAACCTGGATGGTCTGTCCCACTTCTGCCTTAAGAACAGGGCCTAGAAACAAACAGACAGTAGTTGTCCTCTGTTTTCATAAGCATAATTATCAGGCTGTGCTATTTGGGTAAAATTCTTCTAAAAACAAATTAAAGGGATTAGTCTATGAACAGCTCCAGAAAGCTTCAGTAATTTGGGGTCTTGGAAAGTTTCTTTGGATCACATGAATGAGTTACTCATTGCATTGCGAGGGACAAATAAGGGAGTTAAATATTGGGTGAATCACAATGGCCTATGGTGAAAGACTATGGATGCCTTGGTGGTGGGTGTAGTGTGGTAACATATAACTGTAGAGATTTCATCCTATGGTTCTGAATAATATACAGTGTTATAAACCAATTTACCTCACTAAAAATAAATAAATGGGTGAATCAGAAAGCATTACTTTTATAAGATTATGAGTTGACAGATAAAGTCTCTAAAACTGAGTTGGTGAATACTATTTTGATTGCACAGATTACATTTAAATGGTTTTTATAACCCCATGAGTTATGAATAGAATTTTACCAAGGATTCCAAGATGCTCTTCTCTTCCCTTCTGTATTTGGAAGGAAGCATCTGTGTATTCCCGGTAAACTAGTTTTTTGTAAGTTCCTCCAATTCTGGTTGGGCTTTGTTCAAAATATCGTTGGGATTCACTTTGCAAAGAAAGCAGATAACACAAAGAACTTTAGTTTACTATTGTCATATGAAAAGAAAGCAAGAATCTACAAATGTATTTTAAAGTGCTTGTCATATATTTGATTATAAAACAATGCATTCTCATTGTTCTATTAAGGTTGGGAAATATAACAAAGAAAACTAAAATTATCACAATCCCACCCTCTGTATATAGCAACTGTCAGCATTTTCTTTCTTTTGTCTATGATTGGGTATACAAGGAACTATGTCTTTCCACTTAGTATTCTATTTACAAATTATCTTTTGTAATAAAAATTAAAAAGATATGTCTGATTTTTTTTTAGACAGGTAGCAACAATTGATTTTAAAACAATTGTGTGCAAAAATGATATAATACTAAGATGTCATACTTGTTTTTTATTCTATTATAATAAATTAGAATATCCTGAGAAAAAGTGTTCCCTACAGCAAAGTGGTACTAAGACATTAACTTCATTGCCAGGAGAATAAAGCAAGCTGAAAAAAAAATCTTTTAATTTGTTCTTATTTTCATCAATATAAAATCAAAGTTGGACTTAACTGAATCTAATTTTTCTAAGCCTAGATACTCTTTTTATATTTAACACATAGTTTATATCATACAGATTGAATAATTTGTTGATGAGTTTGAAATGTAAGAATAGAAATATTTACTTGCTATAGCATTGCTAATTTTCTGAAATTTCCTGCGAAGGAATCAGAAAAAAAAAATTCTGAAGGAAACATTAGGTTTTGGTGGTTTAAAACTTGATATTTTCTGGGGCCTCCCCTGATGGCACAGTGGTTGAACGCTGGGCTGCAGGGCTGGTTCAATCCCCGGCTGCCGGCGAGGGTCCCACATGGCGCACAGACCTCTCCTGCCGCCCGCTGCTCCCCTCAGCAGTGTACTTCGGTCCTTCTGCCTGCTCTGCTCCCTGCTCTGTCTCTGGTGAATTCTCTCACCCTCCCGGGCTTCTGACTGTACCCATGCTTGTGTAAATAAATAAATAATTCTTTAAAAAATGTTTAAAAAAAATAAAAATAAAACGTGATATTTTCTGAAATATAACTTTTATTCAATTGATCAAAGGGACCAAAACTCCTTTAATCTTCAAAGTGTTAACATATATTGTAGTCAAACTATCAGAAAAAGTTTTTGTGCACTTCTAAATGCTGATGATATGATAATATATTGTAGCCCTAGTTATTGGTCATTAAAGTAACGATTGGTAATGTGGTGTTAGTTGTTATTGATAAAAGTATTTATACAATTTAAGGATTTTGTAAGAAATTGATTATATTTTCAGATTTTAGTTGGAAGGGAAAAAGTATACATGAGAAATGGTTTTGAATTTCTGTAAACTTGCTATTGTTAACATTGTGTACTATGATGTGACATCATTTTTCTTACTTATAAAATAAATACATTTAAAAGTTTAGTGATTGGGAAAAGATGAGCAGTATATTTTCATTTCCATTGGCTGACAAAGAATTTTGCATAGTAGATAACCTCAGGTTCAGTACTTTCCAATTATTTATATAATTATTTCCCTATCTTTATTTTATCAGTATCTTTTATATTATGAGATGTATAAATCTTTTTACGCGTATCTGGGTTATGAAAAAGTTAAATTATCTTCATTTAACCATAAATATTTTAATCACAAAATCATTACCTTCCAGCTGCTGTTAAATTTTTTTTAGTGAAGAAATCTATGCCAGATGGTGCATAGTTCCAGAAAATTTCTTCAGCAGCAATATAGTAATGTATAACATTTGTCCCAGTGTTACCTGTTGAAGGTTTTTCACAATTCTTTACATTGAAAAAGGCTTTCATACTCTCTGAAAAACAGCAATGAAAGAATACCTTTAAAATATTAAAACATTTTTATTTGTCAATATATATTTTTAATTTTAGCCAACAATGTCGTACCATTTTTTTCTTCAATTGTTATTAATTTGTCAGTACATCCTCCTCCTTCCCTCCATTCTTTGATCCTCCCTCCCTTCCTTCATTCTTTCTCTCTTCTTCCTCCTTTTCTTTCTAGCAAAAGTCCATTCATGTATTCTTGTTATTATTAAAATCAAGTAATCAAAAAACTGTAAATGGACACATAAGAGGGACACACAAAGAGGAGAGAGCTGTGGTTCTATTAGTCAAGGAACTTTCAGAAAATTTCTAGGTTGTGACCTAGGACTGGTCCTATTATTTCCTCAGAGTAGGGAGGAAAGCCAGATGTGCTTGAGGGCAGCATCTGCAAAGGAGACGACTAAGAGGGTTGGGATTGAGTGTATTTTTCAATCTGATATTCCTTTCTAAATGAGAGCCTTTCTATCGTTAAATTTGGACTTGAATTACGACTGGTGTGTGTAGTTCTCCTGAAAGTGTTACTATCATAGAGTTGAAAGTGTCAGAGACCTCGATTCTAGACCTGACTTTGTCACTAGCTTCCTGAAAAGCAAACCTGTCACCTCACTAAATGTCAGTGTCTCCATCTGGAAGGTAAGGCTTTTATTTTTGTTTGTGTGTTATTTGTATTTTTATTTTAAATAAACATGTGCCAAAGTTTTTCTTTTTTTTGTTAATCATTCAAAAATTAAAGCCAGGGCCTCCCTCGTGGTTCAAGGGGTTAAGTCTCAGCACTATCAATCTATCACCAGCCACTGCAGCACAAGTTCGATCCCCGGCCAGGGGGCTGACCCACATGGCACAGCAGACCTCTCCTGTCTCACCTGCTGCCCCCCCTCAGAAGTGTATTTCAGTAGATCCGCCTGTTCTGCTCCCCACTCTCTCTCTTATGAATCCTCTTATCCCCATCTCCTCTGGCTGACACCACAGTTCTTGTATGCAAAAATAAATAAAATAAATCTTTAAAAAAAAAGAAGTTAAAACCAACTCAAAGGAGAATTTAAAACACGCACACAAATAGGCAATGATATATACATACACACACAATCAGAAATGAATTCACAGGGGCCTCCCTGGTGGTGCAAGGGGTTAAGATGCAACCTATGAAGATATCCACAGCCTCCGTAGTGTGGGTTCAATCCCCAGCCAGGGAGCTGCCTGCATGGCACAGCAGTCCTGTCCTGACTTGCCTGTTGCTCCCCTCAGCAGTTTACTTCTGTCAATCTGCCTGTTCTGTTCCCCACTCTGTCTCTAGTGAATCCTCTCACCTTCACACCTCTGGCCTGTACCCTGGTTCTTGCATGCATAAATAAATAAATCTTAAAAAAAAAAGAAATGACTTCACAAACAGATGGAAAAGTAATCAATAGAGTAATACTCAATTATAGCTCCACCAAACACAATTCATTTGCATTTCTATGGACAAGAACCAACTGCATTACTTTCCATTTTCATCATTTTACAAAATGGTAAAGTACCTGGCAGAGAAGATACGTGATCACAAAATGGTAAAATAGTTCAAAGACGATGAAAGATGGAGAAGACACTAAAGGAATGCTAGAGAGTTCACCTGATATTCTTTCTTGTTCATTTAAGATTCTTTCACAATGTGGATACACTGTTTTCTCAAGTAATATAGGATTCTGTTAGTAGGGAAGTCTGTCTCACCCTGACACCCACTTGATATGTTATAGGTATTAATTATTTAATAATTTTTAGCATATAAGATCATGAAGGTAGTTGTAGTGGTCTGTTGTTTTCAAATTTTAAATTATTTTTTATTAAAGAAACATTGCATTATAATATGATGTAAGCTTCAGGTGTACATCATTATAAATCAGTGTCTGTATATACTACATTAAGTTCATTACTGAAAGTCCAATTCTAATGGAAGAAAAGGCATATATAATGGGTTATAATCCTGGAAGTTCTCTGACTGTGTTATGCACAAGTAATAAATTCTTACCATGTATGTGACAACCCAGCATCCACTCTCCAGGGCTCTTGGCTACCATAGAGGCACTTTCCAGTGAGGAAGGGAAAATGGTAATGGTGTCTTTTCTATGACGTCGAGAGATCAGAGTTTGTCCATGGAGATAGACACTGTGTGTGTCGGACACACCACCCAGACCAACAAAGTACCAGTTAATCCTGTCTTCTGCACACATGATGAGAGGGGGTAGATTTCCATACATATATCCATTTATTGCTGAAAACAAATGTGTATGAATCTGTCATGCTTGGTAGATCGGGGCCACATGACATTTCCTCAGTACATACTCCTTGCTTGTGACCATTGTTCTCAGGCATAATATGTGACAGGATTTGATTTGTTTCACATAAAAGGAGGCCAAAGACACTATATATGTTTGGAAGTGATAGGAGCACAAAGATTTAGAGATAAGCAGAGGGGAAAAAAAGCAAAAAAAGCAGGACACAATTGTAAAGGGAAAGAACAGAAAGAAAAAAGGATGTGAACGGACAATATAATAATAATGGTGAGTGAGAAAAGGAGACCATTTTTTTCAAAAATTCTGCATAGGTATACATTTTCATAAAATATCCAGTCAGTTATATCTTTGCTCTTCCATAATATTTCATTACCTTAAAATTAGTTCTTTCCAATGATTTACCATCTAGTTTTGCTCAATATCAGATTTTAGAGAGTAAATGCAACAACCTAACTTTATTTGTTATGAACTTAGGAAGCCAGCAAGATTTACTAGATGCCTTGCATATCAATCAGCATACCCTAAGTGAAAAACTGAAATAAATAAACCCAACTCAAACAAATGTGAATAAAGGGAAATCCCTAAATAGAATCACAGAAGTTAGAATGATAGGCTATTATGAATGAGAAAGTTCTTTTTAGTCTTACAGGGCATGATGTTGCTCTCCTGGAAGCTAGAATCACTAGTATTAACTTGGCCATTTTCAGTATATGTATTAATATTGTCATCAATATACCAGCTCTTGTTTTCATCAACTTTAGTAAATATCATAATATAAGACTTGTTGATATATTTTTCGATGTCTCCATTTAATGTGCCTGAAAAAAAAAGGAACAGTAAATCGTCCTCTCTGCATTAATTATTTTTGCTATAAACTTGAGATTTTAATTGATTCAACTTAAAATATAGAAGTAAAATCTTGCACCTCCAATAGTCAGAACTCCATGGAACCAAGTCTGCAGGAAGTAGGCAGACAGCCTCTTATCTTCCTATTAACTCCCACCCATTGATTTAACACTTCTCTGTAGGAGATAGAGCTGTGGCAGCAATTTCGTGTCAAAGCATCTAAAGTGAACTTTCTTGGGTTTGACCAACACCCAGTGAACCACCTGCATTATTCCACTGGAGCTGAGTAGTTGAACTCAAGTTTACCATCTAGTACTCAGAGCCCAAGACAACAATTTTACTTTCCTGATGAGAAAATCAAGGTCAAGACAGGAAAAGTGAGCTCATTTGACAGCAAAATTCAACTAGGAAAAAGGAGAGCCCACATGTGCTGCTTCTATTGCTATGATGAATATTTTTAGATATATTACCTCTTTTACAAGTCAGAATTGGTCCAATAAGTCCTGAAGCCATATCTCTTGTAGATTCTATGTGAGAGTGGTAAATCCTTATCACACAATCACTGTCATCTGGACCTGGCCCCTGCTTTTCTTCTACATACCACTTGTAAGTATACTGTGTTCCTGGCTCCAGATAGTCTGCTTTTTTTTGCAAGCCCGTAGTATTATCAGGATAGAGAGCACCTAGAAAATGCAATCTTCACTGTGTTCATAATGACAACGACAATTAGATAACACCATTTTAAATGTGATATAGCTTCCTCCATTAAGCCATAGTTGTATGTTAAATTCTGTTTTAGAATAAAGTATTTTCATGTCTTCCCACTTCTCTCCAGCCTTTTGTCTCCTTGTAAACCCCATAGTTGGTTCCATCTAAACTTTGGTCAGTTTCCAAAGTTGGAAGGAGGCAGGCAGTATATTAACAGACTGTCATCACCTTTATGGTGAATTTTACAAGTATTTATTGTGCAATTTCTATGTGCCTAGATTTCATATACAGAGATCTAGATTCTTTCATTTTCCTGCATATTTTCTTTGATTCAAGTCAAGATAACATGGCTTCAAGGGGTTTCCATTTTATCTCCACAATCCACAGGAGCTGGAAAGTGGCCCTCTGAATAGCTGACCATACCCAAAACTATTACCCAGTTTTGAATCTGGATCCTACTTCTCCTACATTCCTTCTTCTGTAGGAATTTCACCTCCAATTTCTATCATTTGAGGCTAAAACATGGATTACTATGGAAAAATACTAAATTCAAAAGAAGACCTCTAGTCTGACTTTTCTTCCTTTACCCTTCTTGCTTTGTGTTTGAACACAAAACCCTACTTGTTTTTCTCTTCCTCCTTCCTCCCTGTGCAACACTTTTAGGAAGCTGTGAATGTAGCTGTGTAGGAGAGAAAATACTCTCTGGAAAGCAGTAATGATTTCTGTTAACACTCAAGTTTTCCAAGAAGCTAATCCCATCCACCAGGAAATGAAGTGAGGTGAGGGCAGAACAATATTTCTACCAATGAAACATTTAGCTCATGAGTGTCTCCTACAGAATGTTTATATTTATGTATTAGTGAAAGATTAATTTCATGTGAAAAGCCTTTCAGGAGTTGCACAAAGGTAGTTATTCATTCAAGATGAGAAACTTATAAAGGCCCATCTTGGATTCAAACATTATAGACATCAGAAGTAAGCATCTGTATTCACCTTAGGCAACTTTGGGTTCATAATGACTACCTTTCCTTCTCTGAGGTATTTGGTTCTGCAATACAAGGAAAGACAATTGCATACCTTCATCTTCCTTTTTGTAAGTGAGTCCATGAGGGTGTAAACTATAGGTTCTTGAAGCAAAATTTTTTGCATGCACATAAATGAAGTCTCCAGTCTCTGCCTTAATTATTGGACCTAAAAATCCCAACCAAGTTGGTTTTTCAATAATTGTTTGAAATGTATCATCAGCATACTGGAAATACAAAGCCTTTTTATAAACAGATCCTATCCTCTCTTGGCCTTGTTGGAGATACTTTTGGGATTGAAATTCTCTGTAAAAAATAAACAAAAACGAAGGAACTTTAACAAATTTTGACTAGAAAGGATAAAAATGTTACATCAGCTGAAAAGAAGTAAGAATCTTTATAGCCTAATTTTGATACATAAAACTCAGACACTGGAGAAAATGTGAGGGGAGTCAAAAAAAGGGGGCATAGGCAAGGAGAACACTGGAATGTCCATTGAAGAGATCAAATACAAATGTAGCATTTTTTACTTTTAAGAATATACTAGATTCTTTGTACTGAACTACAAAAATACTTCTAACTACACTCTGAGGTTATTTTAGATCTCAAATATTAGATCAATTCCTGTGATTTAAGATAGTTTACATATTTAAATGAATTTGTGAATTTGTTGGTAGAATTGGGAACATTTTGGACAACATGGTAAATCAGAACCCCAAACATAAACTCTAGATTTCCCCCTCCCAACTACTAGAAGAGAGAAATCTTGAAAATAACTAAAATTTTATTATCTCTGCTATATCCATATCAGAGGGAAAAGTACTGTTTTACATCTTGAGCACCACTCCAAGAAAATGGATGATAGAGAATTAGAGAGGATCTGTATCACCAGGACAAAAGAGGTGATAATCCCAGGTAGGAATAATTTCTGATTTGTATTAATGTCTGTCTTCCATACCATGCTCATACAAAACAAAACAAAAACAAAGAAAATGTGCCCTTATAAGGTCAATAATAAGCATCGTTTGTAAACATTTTATTCATGAGCAACGATTACCAATTTTTGCTTCTGTAAATAAATAACTATTTCCAAGCAAAGGAGTTACTTACTGATCATCTGAAAAAGGCTTTCCATTGAGCATGTTTTTGCCAGTAGGAGCATAGTTCCAAGCGGTTTCTCTAATGCCTATATTGTAGTGTCTATCTCTTGCCTCACCTAGAGAATGAATAAAAACCAGAAAAGTTAGTGGTAGAAAGGTTTTCATTTTCAAAACCTGAGCCTGGAGAGCCTGCGTGATGTTTACTCCTTTTTATAATGGAGGCTTTCTTCCTTTATTTGTATCCATGCGTTACGTGCTACATCTATATAGATGTCATTTCCATTTCAAATGCGTTTAATTTTCATTTGTTGGGCCAAGTGAAACATTGTGAAACCCATAAAGTACATTGGTTTTGACCCAGTGTACACTGCCAATCTAAAGCTTGCTTGAATTATTGGGTAGACGGCCAGATCATCTATCAGCCACTGACAATTACTAATCTATATCTAATTTAGAGGAGTTATCTCCAGCCTACTCACAGTCTCCATTTTCTCACTATCCCAGTCCATCCTATGTACCATTCCCAGATTCTTTTTTACATATTACTTTTAGTAAATTGTTCCCCTACATAATAATTTAATTTCTTATCACTTTGATACCAGGCCTGCATTTAACTATACACTGCTACATATTCCTGTCCAAATTTTTATGTGATATCTATCATGTGATATTACCTACCCCAAAAGATAATAACTCAGATAGATTAGGGATTACTCATTTTTATTATGTATATCTTCCAGAGATATCAAGAAAGAATTGATAGTGGAGTTTTGTGTTTTTTTTTTTTTTTTTTTGGTTGTTATTTGTTTTTTAACACAGAGTATCTTGGTCACTTGGGGAAACCTTATAACCTTCTCTATCACTATGGTGTAGATCTGCTGCTGTAGAAAATATTCACCCCTCAAACATGGGGGAGGGAGGAATAGCCTTAAGTGGGCCTTCAGATGTCACTTTATTTTGAGATATTATGACTTCCTTCCCTGCCTTCCCAGAAACATTAAATTTTCTCTGGAATGTGGGTGATTGGAGATCCATTGAACTGGCATTTTTCACCCTCAGAAAGTACAAAGAAGTTTGTTATATTTAAACCAAACAGGTCTAGTCCTAGTTCCCACTCTATCATTATCTAGTGGTGTGATTTGAGACAAGTAACGTAATCATTCTGAATTCAAGTACTCTGAGCTTTAACACAAGGATAATAATACTTAAAGCTCAGAGCAACCCAGCTTCCAGTGTGATGCACAGTAGGGACTCAAAAAAGGAAATACCCTCCACCCAGACATTGGCAATAATGTTGGTAAAGATTACTTGTTTTCCTTTCAGCAAATGACTGGGAAGATTGGCATGATGATGGAGTGGGGAAGCACTTTTTCTTAGGTAAAGTACTTGTCAAGATGAAAAAATTTTTTGCAATCCTCTCCTCCCCTTCCTACATTGCCTTCAGTGGGTCAATCTTTTGGTACTGCAATATTTGAATTTGTTCACCATTATTTATTATAGTCTATATTCTCAGGAATATGCCAAGAACACAGGCAAATTATTTAGCTAAGCTATGTTGAATTTTGCCCAAAGTTAAGAGCATAAAAAATTGCCTTGGAGGAAAATTTGCTTTCTTTCCTGATTTCTTCCATTTCACAACTGAAAATAAGTTTAAGGAATACAAACATGAAAATATGCGTAAGGATGATAATAGCACCTTGTTTGTGAAAAGCTATACAATATTATTACCTCCTGAAAGTTTTTCTTCAAAATGTCATCTCCCAAACACCCTTTCCTGACCCCACCCTTGATGTCTAATAGATGAAGCCTCTGAAGCTCAGAACATTAAGTCATTTGCTGCAAGGCACACAATTCCATGTCACAGTGCCAGAAATAAGATATAAGTGATTGCATTCCAATTCAAATGTTCTTTCCATATGACTGCATAAATTTCAGTATTGAAAGTACTGAAAGTTTTACTTCAGTAGTTTGTGTGAAAGTATTGAAGTTTTCTTCAGTAGTTTGTGTGAATTCTTGCATATTATCAACAAATACTGAATTTTTCTTAGGGTGTATTCTTCAGTCTATTCTTAATAGAGCGGCCTGGGTTACCCTTTAAAAATATAATTCCCATCAGGTTATTCTTCTATTAAAGTTTTGCAATGGCTTCCTATTTCTTGCAGACTGAAGCAATTGTCTTTTCTGTGGCTTTAAAAACTCCTTAATGATCTTTTTATCTTTTTTCTCTCATCTCTATTCTTTCCTCATTTATTCACTCTGAGTTAGGCTTGTCTCCTCGCTGTTGAACACATCAGCCACACTTAGAACACAAGGTCTTGTACTAACTGTTCCTTCTGCCTAAATGTACTTTCCTCAGTTATCGACATGCTCCCTTCTTTGCTGTCTTCAAGTCTTAAATGGCATACTCTCAATGAGTTCAACACTGATGACCTGATTTAATATTGCCACCAATTCCACCTGGCTTCCTAACACTCAGAATTCCTCCTAGGTGCTTTTTGTTTGTTTGTTTGTTTGTTTTTTTGTCCATAGCCCTTAGCACCTTCTAATTTACTAGAAAATCTCATTTATCAGGTTTATAATTTATTGCCTATCTTTTCTCACCAAAATATAAGATTCAAAAAGGCAGAAATTTTGTTGCTGTAACCCCAGACACTAGAATAGTGGTTAGCATATAGCATGTGATTAATAAATATTTGTTGAATGAACATTGTAGAATACCCTGAAACTGGCTATGTGACTTGAGAAAACAACAGCAGCAACAATGATGACAACAGCAATCATTTTGGAGGTGTTTTCTTTGTGTTATGTGCTTTATGGGTTCGACTCATTTACTCTCTAGTTGCCTCAAGAGTTAGGCAACTAACATAGAAGGAAGGCAAGACTTGCACCAGTTTGCACAGCTAGTTAGAGGCAGAAACAGTATTCGACACCCAAACACCCAAGGCATTTGGGCTCCAGAATCCAAGCTGCTAAGCAATGTGTTGCTCTGGCATTTTCTTTTTTTTTCAAATGTTGTACTAGATGATTTTTTAAGGTCCTTCCATGTTCACAATATTATATTTTACTCCACTTCACCATTTTTTGTGGCTTTCAGGTTAAGTACTTGATTAAAACCTGGGATTTAGTGACTGTGGATATCACATAGCAGAGCCTTCATAATATTCCCATACCTCACCTTCAGATGCAAATATGGCACAATTGTGGAGGAGGGAAAAATATTATTTTGCCATAATATTATGATGTTAGCTATTACAGTCAACCCAGGGTCTCCCTACTTTTTTTTTTTTTTAATAGTAAGCTCTCAGGCTTTTTTTTTTTTTTAAAGATTTATTTTATTTATTTAAACAAGCACTGGGTACAGTCAGAAGCGTGGGAGGGTGAGAGAATTCACCAGAGCCAGAGCGGGGAACAGAACAGGCAGACCGAGGAAATACACTGCTGAGGGGAGCAGCGGGTGCGGCACGAGAGGTATATGCGCCATTTGGGACCCTCACCGGCAGCTGGGGATCAAACTGGCGCTGCAGAGGCTGCAGGCAGCTTCGCAGGCCAGTGCTCAACAACTGTGCCACCAGGGGAGGCCCGGTCTCCCTATTTTTAAGTTTGAGCAAACTGTGTTTTGTAAATAAGTATTCATCAAATGAAATAGAACAATTTCAAGCTGCCAGAATAACCAAAACTATTGTGTTCTTGGATGAGATAGAGCAAGTGTCTCTGTCTCTGAGCCCTAAGCCTCATCCACACCCACTCTAACAGAGGCAGTAGTACCCAGCCGAAGGGAGATTGCAAGAATCCTGTGGGCAGTTCCTGGTGTCTTGGGTCAGTTTTTATAATACCATACAAATCCCACAGGTGAGTTCCTTTGTTCTGGAAGCTCTAAGATGATAGCCAGAGGGAATGTATGAGGCTGACTCAGAACTCAAGAGCCCAGGTGAGATTAACCTTCATTAATTATAAGTTTCAGTAATCAGAAATAGGGTTTGATTTCTTCATCTCAAAGCATCACTTTTGAGTTAGCTTAATTACAAAAGGTAAAATATCTTTATAATGGAGAGAACTGGCAGATACTGTTTTCTCCAAATTGAGTGCAGTAGAAATGTCAGTGCCTCCTGCATTTTCCCTTGGTTCAGCCTGTAGGGTTTCTGCAGATAGTTCCCATACAAGGAGATGACTGTCTTATTTCTCTGCCTGAAGATGTCCTCTTAGTGTAGAGGAGTGTGCCCACATAATGCACGAGGCAAGGAAGAAATACCTGGGAATTAAGACATCAATAGTGACCTTCAATCAGTGAGTTGGTATATAAATTTCATAACTTCCTTGTCCCTCAGTAGGATAATTCTCAGAGAGGTATTATTCACATTTTAAAAGACTCTTCAGTTACCCCCAGCATTAACTAAATCACTTTTTATTTTTCTCCTTCCTAGTCTCACTTCTCAAAGCCAATGAAATGTAAATATTGCAGGATTGTAAAGTCCTTGAAAATAATGGGGAACTACTTAAATTATGCACAAAGTTTGACAAACAAGGATCTGAGAGAGTTAGGTTAGTAAATATTTGAAGAAAACAAAGTCAACAAGATGATAACAGGTTATGTGTCTAAAAAGAATTATGCATATATTATAAATTAAGAAATAGCCTTAGGATGACCTCTAATATTTATGAAAAATGACCCTGTTTATGAAGGTGCTCTAAATACCAAAGTGAAATGAAGGATTCCATATTCTACTCTCAAAGATTTATCAACAAAAATAATATTCAAATTCAAATGACATGATTTGTTTTTGTTTTATTCTAAGAAATTTAACAGACTAATGAGCCTAATCAAAATTGTGCTAAATAATAGGCTGAACCATGTTGAACTCAGTTTTTATAAGTAAAAAAGAGTAAGATTTAAACTATTATAAGTTAAAATAAGATTTTTTAACCATGTTGAACTCAGTTTTTATAAGTAAAAAAGAGTAAGATTTAAACTATTATAAGTTAAAATAAGATTTTTTAAAAAAAATTGGTCAACTGAAATAATCACCACTGTGAAGTGTGTTCAAAGTTTAAAAGAGACTTTTGATGACAAAAATGAGGTTTATGTTCTTGTAAGATTTTATTTGTAGCTATACCATTGCCCACAGCCTTCTTTATTCAGTTTTATGTCATTATCACCTTGACAGTTGGCATAAGACTAGGCACATAAAAATTCTCATAAAGCATTTGCTGAATGTTGAATACATGAATAAAGACATAAATCTTTGTCTCACTTACATGCACAGTGAAGTAGAAATAGTTCATACATGGAAGGGGAGAAGATGGCAAAACCCGTGCTCCTCCTGAATGTTATGGATCCTACCATTTAATATTCCAGTATTTCTGGCAATTGAGTATGTCTAAGCTGTACAAAACCCCCTCAATCTCTCTCCCACAAGAGTGCCAATCTACTCCGAACAGCAGGAATTGGGGTGTGCTAGTTTTGGTTACTCTGGTTGTTTAAAATTGTTCTGGCCTCCCTTTTGTTTTGTTTTCTCCAAAGTAGTTTGCGTGTGTGTGTATGTGTGTGTGTGTGTATATATATATATATATATATTATTAAGATTTATTTATTTATACAAGAACTGGGGTACAGGCCAGAGGCTCTGGAGGGTGAGAGGATTACCAGAGACAAAGGGGTAACAGAACAAGCAGATTGACTAAGATACACTGCTGAGGGGAGCAGCAGGCAAAACAGAAGAGGTCTGCTGCGCCATGTGGGTATCCGGGAATCGAACCCACACTGCAGAGGCTGCGGAAAGCTTCACATCACTATACTCAACCCGCTGTGCCACAGGGGAGGCCCAAAGTAGTTTTTACTTAAATTTATTTTGGTTTCTATAATTTCTGTAAGAAACTTTTCTCATATGCTTAATATCCTCATCTGCTCATAATTAAGAACAGTGGGAGTGCTAATGGAAACTGACAGTGTACAGGGCTTACTGACTCTGAATTTTGCTGTTGGGTAAACAATGGGAAGTGCTTATTGCGGAATCCTGTATGTCACTATATTAGTTTCCTATTGCTATGATGACAAATAATCACAAACTTAGTGACATAAAACAATGCAAATTTATTGTCTTACAGTTCTGGAGAGTGGAATCCTACAATCATTTCTCTGGACTAAAATCAAATGGCAGGACTGAGTTCTTCCTAGGCATTCTAGGTAAGACTATTTCTTCAGTTTCTAGAGGAAGCCTGAATTCTTTCATTGATTTCTCCCCTCCATCTTTATTATTTTTTAAAATTTTCTTCTTTGTGTTTATTTATTTCTATATATTTTACACCATTGTTCATTTTTGTACAATGTTTGCTTTCTTTTCTCAGGTGTAATCCTCATAGAATTTCCACCATAAGTTCACGCATGCACCGTCACCATACTCCCTGGTGCTATTCCCACCCTCATTTTGATCCCTCTCCCTCCCCATCCCCTGCAGAATGTCTGATTTATGGTTGCCTGTTTATTTTTGTTTGATTTTGTTGTGTTGTCTATTGTTATTATTTTTTCCCTGGATCCTTTGTTTCGTTCCCCTATATTCTTCCTACACGTGAAACCATCTGATATTTTTCTTTTTCCTCCTGACTTATTTCACTAAGCATAAGTCCTTCTAGCTCCATGCATGTTGCTGCAAATGGCATTAGTTTATCTTTTTTGATTGCTAAGTAGTATTCCATTGTGTATATAGACCATATCTTGATAACAGTCATCTATTTTTGGACATTTGGGTTGTTTCCAAGTCTTACGTATTATAAATACTCTGCAATAAACATAGGGGTACAGGTATTCTTTTGAATTAATGTTTTTGTATCCTTTGGGTAGATCTTTAGGAGTAGAATTGCTGGGTCATATGGTAGCTCCATTTTTAGTAGTCTGAGGAACCACCACACAGCTTTCCATAGTGGTTGGACCAATTTGCATTCCAACCAGCAGTTTTGGAGAGTTACTTTTTCACCACATTCTCACCAGTATTCGTTGTTTCTAGTTTTTTGATATGTGCCAATCTTACTGGTGTAAGGTAATATCTCACTGTGGTTTTGATTTGCATTTCTCTGATCATGAGGGAAGTTAAACATATTTTCACATGCCTGTTGTCCATTTCCATTTCCTCTTTGGAGAAGTGTCTCTTACGTTCTTCTGTCCATTATTTGACTGGATTGTTTACTTTGTTTTTGTTGAATCGTGTGAGATTTTTGTAGATCTTTGTGATCAGTCCTTTATTAGTTGTATGGTGTGCAAAAATTTTCTCCCAATCAGTAAGGTGTCCTTTTGTTTTGGTTAATGTTTCTTTTGCTGTACAGAAGGTTTTCAGTTTTTCCTTCCTGTCTTTGCTTTGGGGGATGAGGCTTTAAAGATGTAACTGAGATGTCATATAGTGTTTTACCTATATTTTCTTCTATATATTTTATGTTTTTCAGGTCTTATGGTCTAGTTTCATTCTTTTGCTTATGGTGGTCCAGTTTTCCCAGGACCATTTATTAACAAACTGTCTTTGTTCCATTGCATATTCTTTGCTCCTTCATCAAAGATTAATTGTCCATATATGTGTGGATTATTTCTGGGCTTTCTATTTAGTTCCATTGGTCTCTGTGTCTGTTTTTGTTCCAGTACCATGCAGTTTTAATAATTATGGCTTTGTAGTATAGTTTGAAGTCTGGGAGTGTGATACCTCCATTCTCCTTTGTTTTATCAGGGGAGTTTTGGTTAGTCAAGGTTTTTTGTGGCTCCATATGATTTTCATCAATATTTGTTCTATTTCTTTGATGAATGTCATTGAGATTTTTATTCGAATAGCAGTGAATCTGTGAATTGCTTTTGTTAGAATGGCCATTTTGATATTGTGAATTCTTCCAATCCACGAGTAGGGGATATCTTTCCATTTCTTTGTGTCTTCACAAAGTGTCCATCTATGTCTCTTTTCATAGTGTCATAGTGTCCATCTATGTCTCTTTTCACCTTTTTTAGTTCGAAGTTTATTTCATTGGATATAAATATAGCTGTTCCTGCCTTCTTTTTTGGTCCATTTGTAGAGGTCCTTCACCTCTTTTCTTAGGCTTATTCCCAAGCATTTGGTGTTTTTTTTGTTTGTTTCAATTATAAAAGTTATGGGTTTTTTTTATTTCTTCTTTAGCTTGATTGTATATAGAAAGGATACTGATTTTTTATCCTGCTACTTTACTAAACTGGTTGATTATTTAGTTTTTCTGTGGAATTTTTAGGGTTCTCTATGTGTATTATCATATTGTTGAAAATAGTGATAGTTTTACTTCTTCTTTCCCTATTTGGATTCCTTGTATGTCTTTCACTTGTCTTACTGCTCTGGCTAGGACCTCCAGTATTATATTGAAAAGCAGTGGCAAGAGTGGACATCCTTGTCTTGTTCCTGATCTTAAAGGAAAGGCTTTTAGTTTTTCACTATTGAGAATAATATTGGCTTTGGGTTTTTCATATATGGTTTCATCATGTGAAGGTATGTTCCTTCTATCCTGAAAATTTCAAGGGCTTTCATCATAAATGAATATTGGACTTTGTTGAATGCTTTCTCCACATCTATTGATATGATCATATGGTTTTTATTTCTCTTTTTGTTGATATGTTGGGTTACATTAATTGATTTTCAGATGTTGAACTATCCTAGTGCCCTTGGAATAAATCACAATTGATAGTGGTATATTTTCCTTTAGATGCATTGTTGGAATCTGTTGGCTAGGATTTTATTGAGGATTTTTGCATCAGTGTTCATTAGGGAGATTGGCCTATAGTTTTCTTTTCTTGTGTTGTCTTAGTTTGCTTTTGGTATTAGTGTAATGTTAGCTTCATAGTACATATTTGGTAGTATTCTTTCTCAAATTTTTAAAGTTTGTGTAGGATAGGTGCTAATTCATTTCTGAATGTTTGGTAGAATTTATTTGTGTAGCCGTCTGGTCCTGGGCTTTTGTTTTTGGGGAGAGTTTTGATTACTGTTTCAATTTCACTGTTTGGTAATTGGTCTGTTCAGGTGTTTTATTTTTTCTTTAGCTTTGGATTATTATGTCATTCTATGAATTTGTCCATCTATTCTAGATTGTTCAATTTGTTTGCATGTAACTGTTCATAGTAATCTTTGATCATTCTTTTGATTTCTGCTGTGTTTATGATTTCCTCTTTTGTTTATGATCATATTTATTTATTTATGTTTTCTCCAGTATTTTCTTTGTGATCTTGGTAGTGGTTTGTCTATTTTGTTTATTTTTTAAAGTATCAACTTTTGGTTTTGTTGCTATTTTGGATTTTTAAAAATTACTATTTCATTTATTTCTGCTTTGATTTTTATACTTTCCTTTCTTCGACTGGTTTTGGTTTTTTTTTTGTTGTTGTTGTTGTTATTTTTCTTTTTCTGGTTCTTTGAGTTGAGAGTAGGTTTTTCTTTGAGTTCTTTCTTGTTTCTTGATGTGAGCCTGCATTGCTATATACTTTCCTGTTATTACTGTTTTGCTGTGTCCCATACATTCTGGAAAGTGGCTTCCTCAAAGCATTTTTTTAATTTCTTCTTTGGTCTTCTCTTTAATACAATGGTCTTCCAGTAGTGTGGATTTCAATCTCCATGAAGTGGGAGGGTTCCTTGCTTTCTTTCCATGATTTATTTCTGGTTTGATGCCTTTATGATCAGAAAAGATAGTTGGAATGATTATGATCTTAATGTATCTGTTGATGTTTGTCTTGGGGCTCAATATGTGATTTATTCTGGAGAATGATTCATGCACTCTTGAGAAAAATGTGTACTCAGATTTTTTGCGGTACAGTGTCTTATAGATGTCTGCTAAGCCCATTATTTAGGCCTCTAGTGTCATTGTTTATTTTTTGTCTCATTGATCTGTCCATTGGTGAAAGTGGGGTGTTGTAGTCTCCTACTATATATTTATTTTCTCTAATTTCTGTTTTCAGAGCTGATTATAATTGTCTTACATATTTTGCTGGTCCTTCATCTGGTGAGTATATGTTAATGATTGTTATATCTTCCTGATATATTGTCCCCTTAATCATAATGTAGTGTCCATCTATGTCTCTTTTCACCTTTTTTAGTTCAAAGTTTATTTCATTGGATATAAATATAGCTGTTCCTGCCTTCTTTTTTGGTCCATTTGCCTATAGGATACTTTTCTATCCTTTTACTTTCAGTCTACATTTATCTTTTGTAGTTAAATGTGTTTCCTGGAGAAGGCAGAAGGTTAGAATTTGTTTTTTTATCCAGGTTGCTACTCTGTGTCTTTTTATTGATGAGTTTAGTTCATTTACATTTAGAGTTAATATTGATATGTTGGCATGTGTATTTGCCATTTTGTATGTCTTTTTGTGATTTTTTCCCTTGCCTTATACTGTTATTCATTCCTCTGTTGGTTTTGACCTTGGGACTTCTTGTAGTATTTTTTGGAGTGGAGGTTTAGCCTTAATGAATTTCTGTATAGATTCTGTTTGTCTGAGAAGGTCCTTATTTTTCCTTGATAGAGGGTAAAGTATTCTTGGTTGTTATTTGTTGTCTTGGAGTTTGTTGAATATGTCACTCCATTCTCTTCTTGCCCATAGTGTTTCTTCGGAGAAGTCTGATGTCAGCCTGATTAGTTTTCCTTTATAAGTTATCTGTTTCTTCCCCCTTGTCAGCTTCATTATTTTTTCCTTGTCTTGGACTCCTTCAAACTTTACTATTATGTGTCTTGCTAGTTTTTCTTTCATTGTGGTAATTTGATGTTCTTCGCACTTCTTGTGCATCTATTTTCATCTCCTTCTTCATGCTTGGGAAGTTCTCTTCGATTATCTCCTTGAATAGTTTCTCAGTCTCTCTCCTCACTTTCTGGAATTCCTATAGCTCTTACATTTCCTTTCTTCATGGTGTCAGATAGTTCTTGAAGTCTTTCTTCATTCTTTTTCCTTCGTGCTTCTCTTTCCTTTTCTTTTTTTGGTTCTTTTTATTGCTTTATCTTTGAGAGTACTGATTTGTTCTTCCATTTTATCAGTTCTGTTTTTGTTGCTTTTCCCTTAGTTCTTTAGCTCCTCCGTCAATCTTTTAACCTCCTGCGTTTCTTTCATTTCCTTTGTTAGGGACTCAATTTCATTCTTTAGTTCATTAATTATTTTTCTCATATCATCTTTTCCTTTTGTCTTTGTTTTTTCATCACGGTGATTTTAAATTCTCTATCTGGAAAGCAGAGAAGTTCTTTCATGTCATTGTTGTTGAGTTCTGGTGGCTGATTTTCTTTTTGTGTAGTGTCCTTCCCCTGTGGGCTTTTTGATTAGTTGTATTTTTCCTTCCCCCTGTTGTTTGTTTCTTAATTTGTTCTGTGCATTGGGACACTGTGCTGTTGGTACTGGCAGGCATCTCTTTGGGGTGCTTCTTCTGGTTTGTCAGGAACTGGTGTCCAGACCAACTCAGCACTGATATGCCAAAACTCCACAAGTGCAGTGATGCTATGGATGTTTGTGATCACTGTCCCTGAAGATCCCTTCCCTCTGTATTTACTCAGTTCCAGAAGGGGATCATGGGTCCCTGGCATTGTTTATGGAGCTTTCCCTCTCTCAATTCCCAAAGGGGATCATGAGGTCCTTGACTTCCAACAATGGCTCAGCAACTGCACTCTCCCAGTTCCTGCCGTTCATTTTGATGGCGGATCCTGCCCCAGCTCTCAGTTCCAAAACATGAGCAGGTGCAGGGCCTGCAGCAGCCTTGCTACATGCATGCTTCCTTGCTCACCTTTGTTTGTGGAGCCCATTCTCTCTCAGTTCCATAGGGAGATCATGATGTCCTGGTCTTCCAACAATTATGCAGGGCCTGCGTTCTCTCCTGGTGCCCGTAGTTCACTTTGATGGCAGATCTCCCTCCATCTTTAAGGCCAGGAATATGGAAATTTCTCTCCTGATTCTTGTGCACTTACATATTTTTTCTCTGAATCTGGTACTCTTACCTCCCTCATATAATTGCTCATGTGATTATGTTGGACTCGCCTGGATAATCCAGGATAATCTCCCACTCTAAGGTTCTTAATTTGATCCCACTTGCCAAGACCATTTCAACACAACATATTCATAGGCTCCAAGGATTAGTACATGGCATTTGATTGTGGTGATGGGGTTATTATTCAGCCTACCACGGTTAGTTAGCCTTTCCTCTAGTATTGTCCTTACAAAGCTGCAGTCTGAGCTATCCATGTGGCTTTTCAGTAGATAGTAGTGTATTTAGGCCAGAGGCTACAGAAGTTATTTGGAACTTCAGGAAGAACTATTAGGAAGTTTTAAGAACTTCAGAATAATGCCTATAATATTCCATCTCTGAATATGTGACAGAAGGAAATACTGGCCTCTCTTGCACTTTGTTTAGCCTTGCAATGCCTGCCTCTTACCTTTGCCGTCTTCCTTTCCCCAAACATCTGACCTTATATTCCTATGAGTCTATGAGCTTCCTCTATTTCTCCCCCCTTTATTTTATGGCATTTGCAGGCCTTAGGTATCCAAATCTGCATCAATTGCACCTGGCTTCTGATTTAAGTCACCATCATTTAAGAGCTTTAAAAATACTAACCCACTTCATCTTCACAACACTCTTATTTAACTTATCTTACAGATTCAGAGAATGATGCACAGAGAGATTAAGTAAATTAATTAGTTTACTAATTATTCGGTGTCTGTATCTGAGTCTAAGCAATCTGACCCCAGGTGCATCTTTAAGCCACCTTGTTTTATGTGATTTATAAATTGTATTCTGGTGTGCAAGCCATTATTGGCATACACACACACACACTCATACACATATATATTATACATTTATGTATATTATATATCTATAGTTGGAACAATTAGTATACGTGTACTCATCCATTTAATCCTCATAAAAACACTAGATCAAGCAAATGATCAAAAAGGACATTGAAGTTCTGAACAACAAAGTTGACAACTTGAGTTAATGGACATATATAGAATCTTACACAAAGTATTTAGAGAAAGCATATACATTTTAAGTACATAGTATAGTTACAAATATTAACCATAAATAAGTCTTAAAATGTTGAAAGTATCAGAATCATCAAGACCACATTCTATGATCACAGTATAATTAAATTGGAAATCAACCACAAAACTCAAACTCATATATTTGGGAGTTTTAGAGCAGATTTAGAACTCATAGATTGAAAAATAAAGCACATAAAAAACACAAAACTGAATATTAAGGAAAATACAACATTTCAAAGTTCATGAGATGTAGCCAAAGTGGTAAAGAAAAAAATACATCATCCGAAATGTTTAAGAAAAAAGATTGAAAATTAATTTAATCTAAGAAGCAAAGTACAATGAGGTAGAATCTATGAAAATAACAAGAGCAATAATAAGTAAACACATATAAATGCATAAAATAGAATAAATTCTCAATGAGGATTAGCTGACAATACCCAGACTCCCTGAGAATTAGCAAATGGAAAGATTTACCTTTTAAAAAGAGTAAGAAGAAAGGGTCCTCATCCATTACTTTCATGTCTAGTTCTTTCCTAGTGCAGGTAAGCTCCTTAAACAGATTTTACAGAAAGAATTTGATACTTGCTCTTTAGAAGAGATTTATTTTCATTGTATTTTTTATTGACATAATGTTGACTTACAGCATGTGTGATTCAGAGGCACTGGTTCATGCCTCTTCAGATGTGAATCAGCACCACATCCACCACCATTCTCCTTGAGGATAGTCCACTGGGCCTTCTCCACTTTGTTCCCATCCCTACCTTTCTCCTCTTATAGTCTTAACTCTGAAGTTAGGTTTCTAGGGTTTGTTTTAGTTTAGTTTTGTCTGTCCCTGATTTATTTCTCTTTTTGCCACCAACGAGCAAAACAAAATTCAGGTGACTGTGTTAATATTTAATTTACTGATAGGTAGATTGTACTGCATCTGATTGTGCTCATTGTTAGCCATGTTCCCAATTCTGCGGTGAAATCACTCAGCTGACATCTATTTGTGGTCCATTCAATGCGTGGTTCCATAATGAATTTAACAAGACAAAAATTGTCTGATTGTGTCTGACAAACTGGTCAGTGCCAGAAATCTGTTTACAAGAGGATTGAGGGGTATTTGAGGGAGCTGAAAAATTGAGGGTGCTAGATATGACAAGCCTATGAACTTGATAGCTCAAACAGATATTCATTATGTTAGTGTCCTTCCTTGTCCATTATTTTCCTAACTGTAAGGCCTGTGTTGCTTTATTCTTGGATTTCTAGTTCAGATTCTTAAGCGGAGTTTCACTTTAGAATACATTAGAGCCAGTAGGGTGAGAATAGGCTGTCTGTGTTTTGGCACCAATCCCAGTACTTTCAGTGGGTCCGGGCATAGGGGTGGAATGGTAACAGTATAGCTTATTTCCAAGATGTTTACTTCAGCAAAGGCAGTGGACAGACAGGGCATTGTCTCTTAAAGGAGACTGTAGGCAGAGCAGGACCAAGGAAAGACATTATCCTTCCTAGACAACTTCTCAGCTTTGGAATAGGGTGGGTATCACAGAATCTGTGGACAATGTCCATGAAGGAGAGAGATGGGGAAGTGTCAGAAGTATCACAGTCCTGTAGACTTGTGATGGAGACATGTGTTCAGCAGAAAACAGAAGGACCTGGCATGAATATCCAACATTGAGTGTCTACTATGCCCACTTGTGCTAGATCTTCTGGATGATGTGAAAATATAAGACATGACTGCTGTCCTCAGGACATGGTAAGTATAGTAGAAAGTTTTACTTAAATTAAAAAAATAAATATGACTTATGGTAATTCCCCATATCATAGTTATCAACTGGCAGGTGGTCACTTTTTCTAACCCATTGAGCATGCCCTCATGTGCTCACTTATTTCAAGGCTACTACTTGTATCTCACTACCCTCATTTCTAGGAATGAGAAATTAAGGACAACAGCTCAGATTTTATAAATTTATATTGAATGTTTTTTGGCTTGTCTAGCTTTGTTCTTCATTGTACATTGCTTGAAATGTGATTCTGTGACTCAAGGTTGGAAAAATGTATTATAAATATTGGAAAAATAAAAAATAGCAAAAATGAGGTTTTTATAAGTCTTTTAATTATGAAACATAATAAAGAAAACTTGGAAAATATCAAAAGGCAAGAAGTGTCACCTATAACCAAAATCAACCACAGATGACTAAATCTCTTCCAGATTTAGTTTTATGTTAAATTTAGAGTATTCGATGTTTTGTTTGTTTTAGGTAGTTACTCATTAAACATAAATTTAAATATGCAGTTTCACATAGCAGTATTCATAATTTTTAAACTATCATTTGTAATGACTACATAACATCATTTGTAACAACTGCGTAGTATGACTAATATACCATACTTCATTTAATCCTTCTCCTAACATTAGGCTTTTTGGATATTTCTAATTTGCCAGAATATTACATAATGCTGCCATATGTACATTTGCATAAAGTTTTATCTTATATTCTTATTTTCATAATATATTTTATTAGAAATGGATTTGTTTGATCAAAAGGTACAAACATTTCTAAAGATAGTGACACACATTGCTTAGAAAAAATTCTAAATTGAAGAGTGGCATCTGCAATGAGGACTGCAAACTTCACAAACAGCAAAATAAATACCACATGGAGAAAACATCATCATTTGAATATTGTCCTCAAGTAGATATGAGATAGTCATTTCTTCATCATGAAAAACTTTCTTGATCTTATTCAAATGACTCCAGGCTATGAGAAAAGGAAAAACAGTAAAGTAGTGATTTTTTTTTTCATTTAATCTATAATCCAGGTAACAACCTTAATTTAGAGTTCATATTTAAAACATGCTGGAATAGAAAAATATCTATTTAAAACTACTAGGAAAGGCATATATTATATGTTTTTAGATAGATACAAGCTACTACATTCATGATATCTCTTCATTCTGTATTTGCTGGATAGGATAGCAGTTTCAAACATAACCAAATTAACATTAGTATTTTAGCAAGTGAAGCAAACACAGTTATGACAAAATAAAGACATATTTCTTCTCAAAACCATTCACTAATGACTCAGTATAAAGAAAGATTATTACTTGAATGCGGCAGCATTCAAAAGAGAGAATATGTCAATGGAAGGCTGTGAGTCTACATTTACCTTATGAAAGGGTAATTCTCAATAAATGTTAAGTTTTTTTGTGTTTTGTTTTTTTTTTTTCCTTAGAATACTGAAACGGTGTTTATTCAAAACACATGTGCTGTTTTCACCATTTAACATGGAAGGTAGATTTTACAATTATTTCATTGATTTAATCCATATGGACAAGCCAACAGACACATTGGAATATCAGAAAAAAATTGAGATATTAGAGCTTCAGTAAAGATGAAGGCAATAGGGATGGAAAGAACATGATGGAAATCTTTTTAAAAGACTCACTGAATCTTGAGCAGTGAGGAAGTACAGGCACTAGTGGGGGTCTGTTACCTGAATGATGACTGAATAGGTTCCACACAGTATCTTGATTAACTGAATAATTAATCTGATGAGGCAAACAATCACTTGAAGCCCACTGAGAGTTATGAGGATGGAAAATAAAATGATGTTCCATTCTACTACATGTGCAGGTTCCAGACACTGAGCCCATGTGCTGGAATCTGTAAGGAAACTAGAAAAGAAAGGAAATGGTCAACAAAACCCATGGCCAAGCCTAGGTATTTGGCTCAAGGAACAAGGTTACAGGTATTTATATGTTTGGTAAATTAACATATGATTAAAATACATACCATTATTAAATATGAATTAGTATTTTTAAAAATTCATTCGGATACATATGTTGAGTACATAGTGTGTATAGAACTAAGCTATATTTATTATAAACATGGTGACTGCCTCAGAGCAATTATTTAATTATAGGAGGTAAGGTATATAATGAAGACTCAATAGCAATGAAAGATAGCACATGGCAATACCAAGAGGTAAAGATTACCTCTTAATCTAAGAATCCAGAAGTTAAGGGTTGAGTTTATATAAAATCACATACTTGGCAAAATAGTAAAGACAAATGTTACTATAAATTCCTAGACTCTGTCCCAAATTCCTTTAGAACAATAGTTCTCAAAGTTGAGCATAATTCAGAGTTATCTGGGAGGTTTGTGAAACTGCAGTTGACTGGGACCTTCCCAGGATAGCTGACCCTGAAGTTCTGAATGTTCCTCAAGACTGCATTTCAAAATTCCCAGGTGATGTTGCTGCTGCTGGGCTAAGGTCCACAGTGTAAGAAAATCTGCTTGGGAACATTGCTGTTCTGTAGCTATTTAAGAAGATTTAGATTATGAGGGGGGAATGCAAACAAATGGAAAGATTTGAGCTGTTTAATTTGGCACAGGATTATGAAATTTAAACCATTCCCAAGATAATCTTAAAAACTATACTGAATTTACCTAACCGATTTGTGTTTACATCCATGCCATTACTTGCACACTAGGCTGTTCAATTAAACAGTTGCTCTGTTCAACTAAATCAAAATGGTAAATTAGTCTCCCCTAAAATGTCCCCAAACAGAGCTACTCACATCATGGAGGAATAGAGAGGTTGGGATCACCTTCTTCCCTAACAAACAACTATAAAAAATAATTACTCAAGTTCTCTGACAGCATCCCAGGACTTTTCCACGAGGGACTTAAACTAAGGTTGGTGACTTACTTCAGGGGAGGAGAGAGACAAGGCAAAGGGGAGTATGGGCAAGCAAATAAGTACTCTGGGTGGTAGAACTGGTCCTAGACAAACAGGGCCAGCTTGGACACTTTTAATTTCACTGGAGAGACTTCAGAAAGGCAATGCAGTTATACATGGGCACGGGTCCAGCCTAGGTCATGGGGGTTCCATGCCAGTGTCATCAAGGAAACCTCCCCAACCCCTGTCTGGAGGTAAGAAAAGAAAACAGAGTCTTCAAATGGAGCCTTACTTGGACGGATTATGAGCCCAATAGCTGAGGGAAGGACTAGTGAGAAATCTCATTCCCTTGAAAAGAATAAAGTGGGCACTCAGTACTCGTAGCCCATGTCCCTCAGGTGGAAGAATGGCAGTGGTGTCACAGTGGCAGCCATTGCCTCCAGCCATTGCTGGGCAAGAAGAAACAGCTTTCTCGTGTGTCCCCAAACTGAGTCCCAGCACTTGAGCCCTGTGGATCATTCCTAGCCCCCGCCCCCTTGCCAGGAGACAAAAGTTTGGTGGAACATGACAAGTGGCAGGATGGTGCAGCAGGGAGCCAGAGAGGGAAGTGAAGACAACTGTAGCACTGAATAGAGCTCGCCCTGGAGAGGTGAAGAGAGAAGGCAGAGGTGACCACCCTCACGCCTCAGAAAGATTGAGGCTAAATATTTAAGTCCAAGCCTCCTTTTCTGCCCTCACCTCACACCAAGGTAAACAAAGAAGAGAAACAGAACTAATTTGCAGTCCCAAACAAAAAGCAAATAAGGCAATACACATGCCTCAGAAGCAAGGGACATTTGAACATAAGATTGAAAAGAAAAGAGAGAAGAACAGAAGTTTTGGGAAATATATAAAGGGCACAGAAATAGAGGACATATCAGACAAAGACTATATAAAACAATGATATTATAAATGCTAAATTGGGT
Source organism: Talpa europaea (assembly GCF_964194135.1). NCBI lineage: Eukaryota > Metazoa > Chordata > Mammalia > Eulipotyphla > Talpidae > Talpa > Talpa europaea. The sequence goes on from NC_140070.1 coordinate 60,248,117, forward strand.
ACTGGAAGGTCAGTCAGAGACAGATAGGCAGGTGCAAAATATTAAAAGGAGAGGTAGGAACACAGAGTTCCTCACTACGAAATGTCCAGAGATCTGGGAAATTAGAGAGGAGGGATAACAGTAGTGTCACAAACAAAAACCAGCCACCCTCCCATCATTTAAAATACACATTTAAAATAGCAGCTGGACCCCTCCTTTCTTATCACCCCACCCCATTGACACAGCAACAGAAAATGCAGGCACCAGGACCTATGGAAGCCAGCGGAGTCCAAATAAAATAATAAAATAGTAAAATAAATCCACAGTGCTGCAAACTGGAAAAGCAAAAGAGGTTCAACTCTCTAGATAGTGACCCATATATTTAAAAGAACCCAAAACAGGGAAATTTAAAATAGCAAAATATGTATACCAAAACAAATGTAGCACTTGGCAACTTGAGACCTCAAGGGATTATCATATTACAAGGAGAGAACAATTCTCCAGAATCCAACCTCAAAGATATGGAAGACTTTATCTCCCTATCAGGTAGAGAGTTCAAAATGGCTATAACAAATAAACTCAAAGAGATGAAAGAAAACTCAGAAAAGCACGTCAAAGTGAATACAAGATACCTCAGTAATGAAAGAAATATGACAAAACTTTGAACACAAAAATGAAATTAATTAACAGAAGGTAAAAAAAAATGAAGCTTTAGTAAGAAAAGAACAGAGACTCAGGATGTGAAGAATTTAATAAATGAGATCAAGAGTGCCAGAGAAATTTATGATAGCAGAATAGACCAAATGGAGGAATAAATCAGGTCAAAGATAGTGACATACAAATGATACAGTTCAAAGAAGAGAGAGAAATAAGCTGTAAAAGGAAATTCTATGGGGACAATACCTGAAAGGTGAGGGGGGAACAAATATTGTTTAAAAATGAACAATGATGTAAAAAATAAAAAAAATTATTAAAAAAAGAACAATGATGTAAAATATATAAAAAATTTAAAAAATAAAAATAAGAATAAAAAAGCTATAAATAGAAACATTATGAAAACAATTCAGTTCCATTAGGAAAGGCAACATAAGGATAAAGGATATCCCCGAAGTGGGGAACAGAGAACATATCCAGAGAAATAACAATGGAAAACTTTCCAAACCTGGGAAAAGAAGTGAATATATAAGATCTATTAAAAGATCTCTATATAAGAAGCTCTATAAGATCTATACATAAAATCTATAAGAACTATATAATATATATAGTTAAGAGCTAACACTTGAATATCAAAATGAAAAGAGGCCTACACCAAGACAAATAGTATAAAACAACTAACACCATCCACAAAAAGTAGTTAGAAATGAATTAAATATTTGAATGTAAGACCTGAAACCAAAATATATATAAAAATTATAGACAGTATGCTTTTTGACATCAGCTTTACAGGTGTGTTTGGGGGCTCAACTCCAACAGCAAGGGAAACAAAAGCAAAAATAAACAAATAGGATTATATGAAACTAGGATGCTTTTGTAATACAAAAGAAACATATATTAAAACAGATAGCTTATTGAATGGGAGAAGATTATTTGTATAATATTCAACCGACTAGGTGTTGATCTCCAAAATATACCAAGAACTGATACATGGATTTAAAAAAGATGTATATATTTTTTAAAAGATATATTTATTTATACAAGATTTATTTATTTATACAGGCCAGATGTGCAGGAGGGTGAGAGGATTCACCAGAAACAGAGCGGGGAACAGAACAGGCAGATGGACCAAAAGCACTGCTGAGGGGATCTGCTTGCCATGTGGGACTCTCCATGGCCTTCCGGGGATCAAACTGGCACTGCAGAGGCTGTGGATAGCTTCACAGTGCTGCGCTCAACTGCCTGTGCCACCGGGGAGGCCCAAAAAGATGTATATTTACATAATAGAATACTATTCAGGCATAAAAAAGATGAAATCTTGTTATTTGCAATGTGGATGGACCTAGAATGATTATGCTAGTGAAATGAGTCAAGTGGATAAAGACAAATACCATAGTATTTCACTCATTCATGGTATATCAGAAAAAAAAGAGATGAACTTAAAAATAAATTTTTAGGCTATAAAAAACAAAGAAATTGTAACTTTCCTAGGGAATGTACAGATACTCTCCCATTTTATTCCATTAGATTTCTTATCACAGTGCAAGAAAGATTCAGTGAACCTTTCCACTATATCTACTGGACCCTGCCATCTCCTGAGCTGCTTCTGCAGGTGCTGGTAGTCAATACGCCCAGCACAATGCCAGTGTGAAGCATTCTGATTTCTAGAATTGGGTCCCCCAACATTTCTGAACCACCCTTCTGTTGAAGAAGGCTACCTTCTTACAATATTCTTCAGTACATGCTAGATAAGGTTATGGTAACTTCTACAAACTATTGTTCCTTGCCATGTCCCTGGATCTCAGGCTGTACTGGGCTGCTCCCTTCACCTGCTTCTATCAATATGTAGCCACTGATGTGATATATATCTGTGATTCTCTCTCAACAAAGCCTTTTCATACCTGTGATTCTCTCTCAGCCAAGCCTTTTTGTATCTTTAACAGATCACATCTCTAACTTAGCCATAAAGCAAGACTGAATTGCTAGACTCAAGACCCAGGTCCAAAGTTGTCAGAACACAATAACCACAAATTCCTATTTTGAAGTGCAGAGAAAATTTTCTTTCATTTGGATATCTTCATGGCAGTTTCAAAATAGTAAATGTACATTGCATTAAAAGAATGGAGGAAAACATCTGAATTGTTTAGATGTGGAGGATCTGCATAAGGACAAATTGGTTTGGATTTTAGTAAACTAATAGGGATATTCTTTACTAAAGTACCCACACAAAATCCAAAAGTGATAATGGAAAATGAGTATCAGCCTGAGACCAGGTGTTTCTGACTTTCAAACATTGATTTGGGAAATTATTCCTTACCGTCCTGCAGTGTCTTCAAAGGCATACTCCCAGCCATTGAGGGTGCGGCAATATGGCCCCTGAACGAGGCCCAGCACAGATATGACCAAGCAATATCCAGAGAAGGCGATTCCAAGGGCAGAAAAAATAATTGACAGTAGTGTCTAAATTAAACATAGAAGAAAGGTTAGTACCATAGGATGAGATAAATAGATATTGCAGGTAAATGATCTGATAGGTACTTTCCCCTACTCATCCAAGTTTATTGCAATCTATGTATTACAAAATGTTCACATAAAAACAAATACTTAATCCATATTTACTTGATATTAAAAGTGAATTTTATTTTTTTAAAGATTATTTATTTTATACAAGAGCCAGGGTACAGGCCCGATGCGCAGGAGGGTGAGAGGATTCACGAGAGCCAGAGCAGGGAATAGAACAGGCAGACTGATGAAATACACTGCTGAGGGGAGCAGCGGGTGAGACAGGAGAGGTCTGGCGGCCATGTTGGTTGCTCCGAAGCCGGTGGGCATAGAACCGGCACTCCAGAGACTGTGGACGGCTGCATAGCACGGCGCTCAATTGCCTGCGCCACCAGGGAAGGCCCTAAAAGTGAGTTTTAAATGATGGTTTTATTTGTCTTTCCATGAGAAAATACTTAATTTACTAAATTTCTTTCCTTGTTTTCAGTAATTTTTATATTAAAATATAGGTCACTTCATAAACACAGTGAAGGGCTATGATCAATTAACTTATTTATTGAAGACATGGTATTTTTCACAAACTATGAGTTGTTTGTTTTTTTTTTAAAGAATCACAAGCTGTGAGTTCTGTTTTTCTCTTATGAAGATGATATTTGAATATTGTCACATACAGGCATATGAGGGCAAGTATCAGGTGTCATGTATAGTCAAAGAAGGATGGGATTGATGGGAAGGGGATGTTTGCATTTGAATAGAGACAGTGAGCAATGCTCATTAGCACATCAGTATAAGCAGAATTGTGAAAGTATGTAGATTGGTCTGATTTAGAGGAGATTCCTGCTGAGGAGTAGAGGGGAAAGTTTCTGAAGGCCAAATTAATATGGTATGGGGGAAACAGGGTTGGTAGGGTTGATAGCATACAATCTACCTCTTGATGGCCTTTAAAGCTGCATAAGGGGAACAGTTTTTAACCTTCAGGGAAAGGCTCTACCACCTACACTTTTTTATTAAGAAAATTTCAAATGTCAAAAAAGTTGAAAGTATAGCACAATGAACTACTGTACACCCTTTACCTAGACATGTCTTCTGATATTTTACAATTTTTGCTTGCTCTTTCTTTTTCCCTTTCACTCTATATGCAGATGTATATATGCATATGTCTTCATTTACACACTTTTGTAGCCAAACCACTTAAAAGTAGTTTGCAGATATTGTGATATTTCATCCCTAAAAACAATACTTACTGTCTTAGAATAAACACATTCTATGATTATCCAACTATTTTTTAATTTTTCATACAGAATCCAGTGAAAGTTTAGACACAGGTATATATATATCTCTTTAGTCTCCTCTAATCTATACTTGTCTTGTTGCTTTTCTATTTTCAGAATATTGAATTATTTTTGAAGACTCTCAGCCACTTGTCTGTAGAATATTCCACATTTGGGGTTTCCCTAATTGTTTCCTCACTACGGGACTTGGGTTAAACATTTTGGCATGAACATTTGATTGGTGGGGATACATCATAGGGCTCTCATTGGTATATGTGATGCTACACTTGCTCTCTTGGTTAAGGTGGTATCCTTCATAACATACATTCTCCATTTTACAATTTGCAAATTTTTTGAAGGGTGATATTTTAAAATGGACATACCCTATTATGTGAAGACATTTCAACTGAGGGATTTGGCGCCCACTCATGATTCTTATGTCTTTTCAAGAGCTATTGTCAATAGTTGCTTGCAATGTGCTAGTTTTAAAGTGCTATGATTTTAGTAACATTGATGTTATCATTTTTCTGCACAGAACATCCATTTCTAATGCATGTCTCCTCCGCTTCTCTCTGTATTATTGTAGACTCACAGATTTTTCGAACTCAATGTGTTAAAATTCATAACAGTTACTATTATTTAGAAGCTCAGCTGGTTCAAATATGGCCAGTAATAATCTTCCTCCAGGTCAGTTCATGAGCTTTTTTTGACATATTTCTGTTATCATTTGAATACTTATTTGCTTCCTGGCATAAGATATCTTAAACTCATTTGTATATATGCTGCCATAGATCTGGAGTTGTTCTTTTTTCCAAGAAACCATGAATTGGTTTTTGAAAAAGTACAAAATGTGAAGCAATATATGATGTTTTGGAAGATTGCTCTGGCAAAAGAGAAACCCCCAAATAAGAATACCATGTGGAGTCTACTTCAAGTTGAGATGACAAAGCTATTCATTGGAGGAAAGACAGTGAGGAAATGAATACCTGGAGATGGACTGAAAAAAAATTCTGGATTTAGAGATTTGGAATAAAAAGAAACAGGAATATGTAGTTTGGTTTGGGAAAAATTTTATTTTAGTTTTATAATTGTTGATTTTAAGTGAGAGTAGAACAGCCAAACAGAAACATGTAGCCTACTGAGAATTTCAGAGGCTGAACTGAAAAAAAGCAAAACAAATTTGTGATTTTAGGGCAAAATTTATTTCAAATTATACTTTGCTTAAAATTATTTTACTGGGTATAACATTACTACATACTCATTATGAAAAATCAGAAATTTTTTTTTTAGATTTATTTATTTGTTTGTTTGTTTGTTTGTTTATACAAGCACTGGATACAGCCAGAAGCGCGGGAGGGTGAGAGAATTCACCAGAGCCATAGCGGGGAGCAGAATAGGCAGACTGAAGGAGTACACTGCTGAGGGGAGCTGCGGGCGGCAGGAGAGGTCTGCGCTGCATGTGGGACACTTGCCTGGCGGCCGGGGATCAAACTGGAGCTGCAGAGGCTGCCGGCAGCTTTGCAACCAAGTGCTCAACCGCTGCGCCACCGGGGAGGCCCCAGAAAAAAATATTTTAAAAGCACAAAGAAGAGGAAAGCATTGCTATTAACATGGCAGAATAAGCAATCACCATCAAACTTCCTCTCTAAACCACAACCAGAGAATCCTTAAAATGCAAATGTAATTCTACTCATCATGTTCATCATTTCAGTGACCCATACATGTTTATATATCTGAAGGTTAGTAGATTGGGGCTTGTCAAGGTGTTAGAGCTGGGACAAGAATGATAGGAGAATCACTAACTCTGTCTGAAGACAAGAAGGTATAGCACAGAGACAATGTGAAAGCCCATGTCTCGCCCCTCAGTGAACTCAAAAGCAAAGAAAAAAGGATATACTCAAAGATCCAGCAATGTTGACTGCCCAGATAGAAAAGCCCACATCCAACAGGATTAGAAATTACAGCAACACTATACGGCAGAAAGAGAACAAAAAAAGTCAGAAAACAACTTTAAGACAGTGAATTTTGTGATCTAATGGGCAAAGAATTCAAATTAGTTACCATGAAGAAATTAAAAAAACTACATGAAACACAAAAAACAAACAACTTAGAAAGGAAATTAATTATCACAAGGATTTCTTCATCGAAGAGATTGAATACATTAAAAAATATTCTGGATATGAAGAATTCAATAAATGAAGACTACAATGAAAAGCATAGAAAGCAATATAGTTTTTTTATAGAGAAAATAACTCGTGGAATTTAAGATAGAAATAGAGAAATGACTCAAGTGGAAAAGATGAGATAAATATGTTTTAGGAAAAATGAAGAAACTCTCAGAAATAATAGACTATATTAGGAATAGAAATATAAGGATAATGGGTATCCCAGAAAGTAAAGTGAGGGAGAAGGGAACAAAAACTTATTTAAAGAGAAAGTAGCCAAGAATATCCCAAGCCTAAGGAAAGAACTAATTATATAAGTCCATTAGGTCAAGAGAACATCTATCTATCTGACTACAAAATACCTACATTGTAAAATTATCAAAAGTTAATAAGGAAAAATATTAAAGGCTGCCATAGGAAAAAAATTATGTGCTATACAGTCACCGCCACCAGGCTATCATTAGATTTCTCAGCAAAAAAAGAGTGGAACAATATATTCAAAATACCAAAAGATAAAAACTACCAAATAAGAACACTCTAATCATCATTATTACTCAAACATGATAGAGATACAGACATTCCCAGACAAACCAAATCTGATAGAGTTCACACACCAGATGTGTGTCACAAGAAATGTTGAAAGGAGTTTTTCTATATGCAAAGAAAAGTACACAAAACCTTTAGTAAGTTGCTAAATAGAATCAGAAGTTTGTAACTATATCTGGAATAAGGTGCAAAATATTTAAGTACAGCAGAAAAATTAAAGGGAAATAAACATTTAAAACAGCTACAGCTGCTCTAATTTGACAGGATAAAAAGGAGTAACATGAGACAACAAAATGCATTCAAGACGAGGAAGAAAATGACAGAATCTGTATAGGTAAATGAGGAATGATGCTGGGGAAAACTAGATAGTCTTATGTGAAAGAATAAAACCAGATCATTTTACTAGATCACGTTAAAATTTCATAAATTCAACAATAAGAAAACAAATAACCTTTTTTTTTAAAAAAAAAAAAGCAGAGGACCACAGATGATCTAGAAGCCAATGAAAAATGCTCATCATCATTTATTATTAAAAAAAATTCAAATCAAAACTAACAATGAGATATCATCTCATACTTGTGGGAATGCCTCACATCAAAAATACAAGGAAGTGTTGTGAGGATGTGAAGATAAAGGAAACTTTGTACACTGTAGGTAGATATGTAAATTGGTGCAACTACTATGGAAAGCAGTATGGGGGTTCTTTGAAAATTTAAATACCATGATCCAGTAATTTCACTTACAGGTATCTATCTGAAGAAAATAAAAACAGTAATTTGAAAGCTATATGCAACATTATGTTCATTGCAGCACTATATAATTAGCCAGGATATGGAAACTACCCAAGTCCCATAGAATACTAATTCTCCATGAAAGAAATACGACATCTTGTCACTTGTAACAACATGTATTGACTTTGAAAGGATGGATTAAGGAGAATGACATAAGTCAGAAAGAGAAAGACAAATACCACTTGATTTCATTAGTGTGGACTCTAATGAAGAAAAAAAATGAAAAAGCAAAACAAATCAAACAATAGACTGACAATAGAATAATGGTTACCAGAGGTTAATGGTAACCAGACTTTTAGTGGTAGTTATAGTGTGGTATCTACAAGGTGTAAAACTGTACTCCTGAAACTTGTATAGTGTTGTAAATCAATGTTACCTCAATAAAAAGCATATCCTTTAATAACAACATCAAAAATACAAATAACTGCTTTTTTCTTATTTGATACTAACCATTTCATTGACATATTTGCATATGCTTAAAATCTTTTTCAAATTATATTTGTCATATTGATATTTAATAGTTTTGTTCTATTACAGAGTAAGATAAACAGAGCTACTTGTTTAACGTAGTTTACTTATTTCATTTTATAAGGAAAATTACCTATTTAGCAATGCCATCTTCGAAAAAGGAAGAAGGATGTTTGAAAAGATTAGTTCCTTGTTTACCAATGTTGCCTTAAAGCAGTTCACTGGGAAGGTAAGTGGGGAAATTGGGAACTATACATAATATATATGAAAATACTATTACACAATCAAGATAAGCCTCAAAATAAAGTGGAAATATAAATCTCTTTGGGGGATTCACTTTTTGGTGAGACATAAATGATGTAGGTGATTATAACGCCTATAAAAAGGGTGGTTTCAAAAATAAAAGAGCACAGTGGACACAAAAACCATTTGAAAAGTGTATAGTATAATCAAAATATCTATTTGTTAAATTGCCCTTTAAAATTAAACCTTATGTTCCATGAAGGAAAAGATAAACAGCTGGGACTACAGCAAACTAAAAAAAACTTCTGTACAGCAAAAGAGACAATAACCCAAATAAAGAGATAAACTACAAATTGGGAGAAAACATTTGTACTCCACACAAGGGACTGATATCAAAGATTTACAAAGAGTATACACAACTTACAAAAAGAAAGCAAACGACCAAGTCAAAAAATGCGCAGAATCAAAAAGACATTTCTCCAAGGAGGAAATGCAAATGGCCAAAAGTGCTCAACAACACTTATAATCAGGGAAATGCAAATCAAAAACACAATGACATACCAAGTCACACCTATGAGAATGACCCATATTTAAAAAAAAGAAACCAAAAACTGGCAACAACAAATGCTGGTGAGGATGTGGAGAAAAAGGAACCTTCTTACACTACTGGTGGGAATACAAATTGGTCCAGCCACTATGAAAAGCTTTGTGGAGGTTCCTAAAAAATTACTAAAAATGGATCTACCCTATGATCCAGCAATTCCACTCCTAGGAATCTATCCAAAGGACATGAAAACATTACTTGGAAAGGAAACTTGCATGCCTATGTTTATTGCAGCACTATTTACAATAGCTAAGATATGGAAACAAATTAAATGCCCAAAAACAGATGACTGGATCAAGAAGATGTTGTGTGTGTGTGTGTGTGTGTGTGTGTATATATATATATATATATATATATATATATATATATATAATGAAATACTACTCAGCAATCAAAAAAGATAAATTCATGTCATTTGTAGCAACATGGATGGAGCTGTAAGGGATTATGCTCAATGAAATTAGTCAAAAGGAAAAAGAAAAATATTGGATGGTTTCATTTCTAAGAGGAATATAGGGAAACTGAACAAGGGGCCAGGGAAAATAAAAAAGACAAAACTAGCAGGCAAACTATAGATCTTCCAGGGAGTGGGAAGGAGACGAGTCAAAATGGCGGAGGGAAGAGCACCAGGGACTATGGTGATGGTTCACAGGTGATAGGGTGGTGGAAGACTTATGGGGACTGTACCTAAGTGGAGAAATTAAATATTGTACAAAAATGAACAACAATGTAGAAAATAAAATAGTTTAATGTAAATAAATAAATAAAACCTTATTTTTCTACTTTCTTCACTATTGACAGCCCCTAACACAAAACTTTCAGTCTTGTCAATCCTTTACAAACTTATTGCTCCTTCTTTGTCTAAAAGATAGAGAAGTTTTTCCCTTTGGTCACTTCTTTGGGTCTTCATTCTCATGTGGAAGGTTCCCATGTATATGTACAAATTCAATTACATTGGCATGTTTTCTTCTTGTTAATTTGTCTTTGTCATCTTAATATTTAGGTCAACATAGGAACCCTAAGAGGGTAAAGAAAAACTTTCTTTTTTATAAAGTGAATCTTGGGTGACCTCTTCTGGAAATTCAGAGAAGTTATAAACTGGTACACACTAACAGTAGGCCTGTAAGATGTGTTTTATTTAGTTTAAAAGAAAATTAATTGCTAAAGTTTTATAATTGAGAAGATTTACATAAACCTCCATACTTCTACTTTCTATTTACAACTAAGAACTAATGCTTAGATTTGCTGTGGTAACAATGAACTGCATGTACTTGTGAAGCAGCTCTTTGTCTTTCTTAAATAGAAATATGTTCTAATGTCTACCAGGATCACTTTTTTCATTTTCATCAGGTATTTGGCTCCTGGGGAATAAAAGTTGAGAACTCTATTCTAGAACCTACTTTAAAAGAGTGAAGCAGAGAATCCAGGAAATCTTTCCTCCTTTTTCCCTAATTGTCCCTTTGTGATGTCAGTCATTTCATTTGGTGTTGACAATAATCCCATGTATTTCTACCATCCATTTGTCCTGGAGATGACAATAGTGAGCTAAGGTAAACTGAACACATTGATTTTTATTATTTACTGGCACATTTGCTTTCTAGAAATTTCATGAGTGTCATAGGTTAAAATGTACCTAAATCCATTGCTTCACCTAGGCAAATTTGAAAACTTTTTCTGTAAGTGTAATACCAGCAGTTATCTAGGGATGTCTGACTCAATTGTTTCAGAAAATATTCATGCACCCAAGGAATCAGTTTTAATTTTTCAATTCTCCACTAGGGGCACAGTGCTAATTAAACAAGTAATTTAATATTCCAAAGGCATTGAAGAAACCTGACTATACTATCTTGGTTGCACATTAAAATCTAGTTGAACTCAGACCAACTAATTCAGGGTAACTAAAGGTGACATCTCAACTCCAACAGCCCAGATAATTGTACACTGCAGTGAAAGATTGCATGGGTACAAAGAATGCCAATCAGACCCCTAGCAAAGTTTCTCCAATTTAATAAATCAAATGTTTTCATTGGGTCACAGGTGACTCATCTATAAAATGAATAAACTATGGCTTAATTTCCTGGATAAATGTGAAAAAACTGTAAAGTGCTATCCATATATGAATAAATGATCACGAGGAGGGAGATGGGCAGTAGTGTAAATGCAGGAGCTCAGTAGTTGCCTGTTGAGTATAGGCTAGAAAATTTAGTTGTAAGACCAGTGAGACTCTAGACCCGAGTCAGAAAAGGTCCCAGGGTAATCAGAGGCCTTATGACCTCTAGGAAGACCATGCTAGTCCCTGCCCAGACAGGCAGAGGCTATATAACCTACTGTGAGACACCACCAGTGACTGTCCAGACCAGTAAGATCCCAGATCCGTATCACGGAAGGTGCCAGAATGGCTAGAAGTCTCACAATCTTCCATTAGATGCCACCAGCACCTGAACATACTAGTAAGACCCTGGTGCCAGAAGAGCCAGATGTCTTGCAACCTTTCATTAGATTCCACCTTACCCTACCACCCAGACTTGTGAGACACCAGACCTGCATCGAGGAGGGCACTAGAGTGGCCAGAGGCCTTGCAATTGCTCGCAAGACCCCACCAGTCCCTACTTAGATTTGCAAAGGTCTCAGACCTCCTGCAAGATCCTAAAAGCACTTTCACAGACTGGTTAGACCCCAGGCCCACACTGGGGAGTGAGCCAGACTGGGGCTGAGGCCTCATAACCATGCATGAGACCCTAGCCAGCTGCTTGCCCAGATGGATGAGATGCCTGACCAGTGAGGGGTTCCACACTCAGAGGAAGCCACACACACTGCAGCTGGGTTAGAAAGAAAAACCCACCAATGGCAACATGCGTCCTCAAGGGAATAGTAAAACACAGAGAGAGAAAAAATCCTCAGAACTCAAATTCATAAACAAGGAAGCTATTTTCTACTATCAGATACACAGTTAAGAATTGCAATGACAAAGAAAATTAAAAAATTGAAAAAAGGACTATATCCAACACTTTCCATGAGAGTAATATTACTATAATACCAAAACCATACAAAGAGAAGAGAAAAAGAAAATTCAGACCAATCTCTCCATTGAACAAAATGCATATATCTTTCTTTAATGATATACTAGCAAACTGAATCCAACAATGCATTATAGTATCATACATCAAGACCAAGTGGGACTCATATCAGGAACACAGGATGATAGTTCAACATCTGAAAATCAATGTAATTCATCACATCAACAAAAAGAAAGATAAAAACCACACATCAATAGATGCTGAGAAAACATTTGATAAGATTCAAAATAAATTAGATGAAAACCCTCGAACTAGGGATTAAGGGAACATACCTTAACATTGTAAAGCCATTTACAAGAAACTCATAGGTTTGTTCATTCTCCATGTTTTTTTTTTTAAGTAAAAATTTTTTTTTAAAGATTTATTTATTTATTTATACAAGCACTGGGCACAGTCAGAAGCGCAGGGGGGTGAGAGAATTCACTGGAGAGCAGAGCAGGCAGAAGGACCGAAGTACACTGCTGAGGGGAGCAGCGGGTGGCAGGAGAGGTCTGCGCACCATGTGGGACCTGCTTCCAGTGCTCAGGGAGCAGCCGGGGATCGAACCGGCGCTGCAGAGGCCGCATGCAGCTTCGCAGCCCAGCGCTCAACCGCTGCGCCACCGGGGAGGCCCTCATTCTCCATGTTGAAAAACTGAAAGCTTTCTGAGATCTGGTGCAAGACAAAGATGTCCATTCTTACCATCGCAATTCCACATAATAATGGAAATTGTAGGTAGCGCAATTAGACAAGAGAAAAATATAAATTGGGATAGAGAAGTAAAGCTATCATTATTTGCAGATGTCATGAAAATGTACATAGAGAACCTTCATTCTTTGGAAAAACAATTGAAGCAATCAGTTTAGCAATTAACACACATAAATCATTTGATTTCCTACATACAAACAATGAGAGAGAAAAGGAAGAAATCAAGGTGATCCCATTTACAATTGTACCATAAAAAGCTTAATGCTTAGGGGTAAGCCTAACAGGAGGTAAAAGATCTATACAAAGAAAACAATAAAACATTGCTGAAGGAACTAGAAGAAGATACAAAGATATGGAAAAATATTTTCTGCTCATGGATTGGAAGAATCAACATTGTCAAAATGGCCATTCTACCCAAGGCAATGTAGAGATTTAATGCAAACCCAATAAAAATATCAATGGGATATTTCAAAGAAATGGAGCAAACGCTACTGAAATTCACGTGGAATCCAAAAGACCTGAATAGCAAAAGTAATCTTGACAAAGAAGAAAGAGAATGGAGGCACTGCCCTTCTATACCTCAAGCTATATAATAAAGCCACAATAATTAAAAGAGCTGGTGCTGGAATAAAAATAGTCACACAGACCAATGGATTAGAATTGAGAGCCCAGAAATAAACCCACATAAAAATGGACAGTTAATCTATGACAAAAGAGACATGAACATACACTGGAAGAAGAATAGCCTCTTCAACACATTGTGTTGGGAAAGCTAAAACTACATCATTATTTCACACAATATACAAAAGTCAATTCAAAATGGATCAAAGACTTGGATGTAAAACATGAAACCATAAAATACACAAAAGAAAACACAGGCAAAACATTTCATAATTAAGTTTTAGTGATGCCTTTAGGGATTCATCCCCAACAACCAGGAAACCAAAGAGAACATAAACAACTGGGACAACATCAAACTAAAAAGCTTCTGTACAGTGAAATAAACCAGAACTAAAATGAAAAGGAACCCCACGGAATGGGAGAAAATATTTGCACACTACACATCTGACAAAGGACTGATACAAAGGTATACAAAGAACTCATAGAACTCTACAAAACCAAAACAAGCAACCCAATCAAAAAATGGGCAAAATAACTTAACAGATACTTCTCCAAAGAATACCTTAAAACAGCAAGCAGTAAAATAAAAAAAAAGTTTACAATCATTTATTATTAGAGAAATGCAAATCAAGACCACAATGAGATACCATCTCACACCTGTGAGAATGCTCACTATTGAAAAGACAAGAAACAACAAGTGCTGGTGAAGATGTGGAGAAAAGGGAACTCTCCTACACTGCTGGTGGGAATGCAAATTCTTCCAATCCTTATGGAAAGCAGTATGGAGGGGTCTCAAAACATTAAATATGGATTTACCATTCCTTTTAGTAATTCCACTCCTAGGCATCTACCTCAAAAGTACAAAAACAAAACACTAATTCAAAAGGAAACTTGCACTTCCATGTTATTGCAGCATTATTTACTACAGCTGAACTAGGGAAACAACCTAGTGCCCCAGAACAGATGAATGGATCAAGAAGATATGGCACACGCACACACACACACACACACACACACAGTGGAATACTACTCAGAGATTTAAAAAGGTAAATTCATGCCATTTGCAGCAACATGGATGAAGCTTGAAGGGATAATCCTAGATGAAATAAAGCAGAAGGAGAAATACTGGATGTGTGGGATATAAAGTAACTAAACTAAGAGTCAAATAAAAACAAACTTAAAAGCTAACGGTTAATAGCTGAATACAGAACTGAAGCACTGGATTTGAGGTGAGAGGTGGGAATGGGGGAGGGGTGAGAAAAAGAGGGAAGGAAGCACAATGGTTTATGATGGTGGAATATGGGTGAACTGGTGCGGGTGCTCTACGACTATGATGGATGGTAAAATATCATAGGGTTATCCCAATTTCACTTCCATTAAAAACATATAAATAAGATCAATTAAAAAAGAAAATTTGGTTGTATTATTCTCTCTTGATTCCATTTTAATTGTTTTTAAAGTTATAATTTAAAAAATGTACATTTCATTCACCCAACACTTGGATAAGTCTAATCATTTTGTTGAAGCCAGATACCAAAAACAAATACTATACAATTCTATTTGTGTGGATTACAAACTAATCTATACTGACAAAAAGTAGATCAACAACTAATCTTTTGAGAGGTGATGTAAATGATCTCTTGTTCTGTATCTTGTTTTGATGGTAGTTTCATGAGTATATTCAACTGTCAAAACTCATGGAATTTTATAGTTTTAATGGATGCCATTTATTGCACGCGAATTAGTCTTTAATAAATTTGATAAAGGAAAAATCAAACCAACAGAAATCCAGTTCAGTAGTATTATTTTTTACTTTTATATATTTTTGAATCCTGAATTTTAGAAAAAAAACTCAGCAGAACAAATGTGGAATAAATAAATAAAATGGGAGATAATTCTTGTAATAAATCTCTGGGCTCTGAGCTGAAAGGATCATGGAGAGGGTATAAAAGTGGCAATACCTGGGGGTTTCTGAGGGAAAGAAAGCTAGACCCCACTCAACCATCCTCAAAATACCATTATTCTTACCATATACTTTTTGCTGCAGTTTTCACTCTGGCAACATTGATAGTTGTTTCCACCGTCCAGTACAAGAAGGACTGTTGCTACTACGAGCATCTATAGTAGGGAGGAGAAAACAAAATGAGAAACAGAATGTTGGGTTACATTCATATTTGAAATAAGAGCACAGTGATTCAGATCAAAGATTCTGGGGTCTGGTAAATCTGGTTTGAACCTTAGTTTCGCCACGCTTTAGCTGTGTGAACCCTAGTCCTTCTCATAAAATGTTGATACTTAACCTCTCTGAGTTGTTGTGAGGTAATGTGCTTAAAATTTGAAACATAGAGCTTAGTCATAGTGGGTGCTTGATAAAGGTCAACTATTATAATCATGGTCATGAATCATTGAAAGCTAACAATTAAAGAGTAAATAATACAAACATAGAAATACCACCCAGGGTAGCAAACCTGCATTTTTTACTGGCTCATCTATGGAGGACAAAGGAAAATCATTTGTCAGACTTAGTCCCTAGCTTACGTCTCTCCTTTTACTGCTTTCTAGGAATGTAGGTGGGAAGCTTGGTTAATCTAAAACTACATCTTTTAATTCAAATTAAAGCAAGCTCAATCTCCCTCTGCATTCAAGCCATGCCAGGCTCAAATTTTCCAGTGTATTTTGTCTATACCAAGCCAACAAACTGGGAGAATACAATGTATCTAACTTCCCTTTTCCAGAGAAAGTTTTCAAATTGTGGAACAAATGTAATTTCTTTTTACTAGTATAGTTTCTGGTTTGGGCATATGTACACTGTGAATTGAACCTGGGAAATTCTCCACCTCGCCTTTACTCCCATTATTGCCACTGAATCTTAAACTGAGTTCATGTTTATTTTAGAGTTTTTGGTCACTATTTCCAATTTCCAAATTCTTTCAGACTTCATTTACTTATCTATTCATTTATTTATTTATAAATATTTCTCTCCTGTCTCCTAAAGGATTCAATATAATACTATTTTTAAAGAATTTCTAGACAATGAAATACAGAGAACAGTTTCTTTTTCCAGTTTTAAATTTCATTAATGGAATATAAGCAAGAGTCCAATATTCCTCTTTTTTTTAACACCACTCATAATCACAGACTTTAATAATTTCTGGTTTAACTGTATCAATTCCTTGCAACCCTTCCGTTTATTGCATGTTGAGGGAAACAATGACAAGATAAACTATTGTAAACCAAATACAGTAATCAACTTTATTACAATATTGGTAGAAATAATTTGACTGAGACCCTAGAGTCCCATCTAAAAAGAGAAAACAGTGTAATGTTGCTGTTGTAAAATGTAAATGTACAGAGTGCTCAAGAATGGAGGAAAATTGCCCAAAATTCCACCACTGTCATATTTTTTTTCCATATTTACTCCCAGTGTTTTCCCACACATGCACATTTTCTATAGTTGCAATCATAATTTATTCACAATTTTTCTTTTTTTTCCACTTAATACAAAATGACTTGTATTTTCCATGTTGTTACATCTTCATAATTAAAATTTTTATTGCCATATGAAGTAAATCACTTGGTCTCTTCTATGTTTGGATACTTCTAATTTATTATTACGAATAATGCTGCCATAAACATTTGTGTATACATCTCTGTCCGTATTTTGCATTATATTCTCAGAATGAATTCTCAGATTTAAGACTGCCAAGTCAAAAGACAAAAGCGGCTTCATGGATCTTAAACATCATAACAAAATCTTCACAGGATTTGCATGTATGTGTAGTACCACCACCACATTCACTATGTACCTATCACATAGTGATAATTTTAATGTCTTAAAATTTACCAATGTGCAAAGAGTAAAATGAAAACTTTTTCCAACATACCTATTCAAATACAGCTAAATATCCACAAAATGGAGAAACAGATTTATCTTCTTTTATATTATTGTATATTATACGTGGTATAGTGAGCAGACAGTGCACAAGGTATTGTTTTAGAAATAATAGAATCAGGAAAAGTGTTTTCCTCTGAGTTGCCATCATAAAAACAAACTCTCAGTTTATTTTTAAAGGCACAAAGTCATCAGAAAAACATTCATAGATTCATACTGTGAATCATTTGATTTAGTTTTTCAAAGCTCTATTATTGGGAGTATAACATCAAAGGATTTAACGATGCCATGACCCGCCCTTTAACAATGGTCACTGGCTACCTACTACATGTCAGGCTTGGATACTTCATACATGACATTTGATTTAATCCCCACAATTACCCTGAAAAGTAGTTGTAATTATTTGCATTTTACAAATGAGGACACTGAGGACCAAAGACCTTCAGCAACTTGCTCAATATCTCATGGAACAAATGATAGAGCTTAGTCTCTGTTTTTCATATTCTGTCTTAATACCCCTCCAAGCTAGAGAAATTATAAATAGAGACAGAAAATCTTTTTGGAAAAGAGAGATGCCACTGGGGATAAAATAGCTTCAATTGGTACACAAGTTTCATGAGAACATATATTTCTACATGTCAGTGAATCTCTTACTTTCATTAGGACTGATTTCCTGCATTGCGAGCCTACATAAACGAACAGCTTCCTGCAAACAAAGCTACTTCCAAGGCCTAAGGGCCTAGTGGCCCTTCAACCCCCACCGATATTCAAAGTCCCAAGCCCAGGATTAGTAGAATAATTTTTCCATTATTCATTATTTTACTAGAGCAAGGAAATTCTTAGTAAAACATTTCCAAAGTCACACTTACCATGACACCTGAGAAACAGATTCCTTCGAAATACCACACGTAGTTGGTGAGTTTATTGCTGGATGCATAGGAAGTTTGTCCATTTGGGAAATACAATAATATATTCACAATTATACTCCAAAGTGCCAGAGGAATCAGTAGACCACTTAGGCAGCCTTCGCATTGTCGAGCCCCCATTTCACCCTGTTCGGCAACTGCAGGAAATTTCAAGAGCATAGAATTACATGAGGTCTGTTTATCTTACTACCTGTTATTTTTTTTTTATTTCTCTCTTCCTTTTTGAGATTACCTACCTCTTTTTATTTCAGAGCCTTTTACTTCATATTCATGAGGAGCCTAGGACTTGGATATAACAGCAGTCCACAATCTGTGAAAGAGAAGCTTACTGTTTGGAAAACAATAGACAATGATTCGACAACTGAAGAGCTGAGCTGGTCTTCATCCTGTGCCAGAGGAATGTGGTGTTTTCACTGTTTTTAAAATAAGTCATTTTCCTCTGGATTAGAGCCCTGGAGACTTAACCCTGAACCTATTTTAAGAAGAAAACTGGTGCAGGGTATTGGAAATATGACTGGCAAATTTCATCTAATGGTGAATAGGGGGTTCAAAAAGAAACTACCAAGGGAGTTGATAATAGGTGATGGTGTGTTCTTTCAAATACCCTGACTTATATCTCTGTCTTTTGTGAATTTTTTTTTTATTGTTTGCTCACTATTCTCCAAGCATTGTTCAAGTCGCAGGAAACATGGAAAGGACAAAAACAGAGTCAGACTAATGGTCAGAAAACAAGACATGGGCGAGTTTATTGTTACAAGAGCAGTACAACTTTGTTCCAAGAGTTCATAACTATTACCTCTTCTTTTGAAAAACAGTAACAGGAATAAATTTGTACCTTTCTTACTGCTAAGAAAAACTGGTAAGAGAGATTGGTCATTTGATTATGGTTTAATAAGTAAAAAGTTTCAAAGAAGGATTTAAGCATTCTCCCTTCCAGATTATTGCCCTAAATTTAAAGAGCCACAGACAGATTCCCACTAATTTTGATGACATGAGAAGAGGATTATGGGAAAGAATTAATATGTTAAAAATAGTGTAGGCAATGGTGGAAATAATTCATGGAATGCTCGGTCTGGTTACCTCAGAACTTGCTTAACTTTTTTAAATTTCAATTTCTTCAGCTGTGAAATAAAAACATAAAAATAATACCTTACTCAGAAGGATAATGAGATTACATGTGCAATGATGAATTCAGTGCAAATAGAAGTAGGTAGTAAACAGGGGCTACAGGAGTTACAGGAACAGGAGTTACAAGAACACAATTGTCAAAATAATACAGATAATGGAGGTTAAGTTATTTATACTTAACTTATTTACACTCTCAGTATCCAAAGAGTTCTGTATCACACTCTTAAAATCTTAAAATCCCAATGTATTTATATTTATTTCCTTTCAAGAAGTGTTAATACTCTATAACGTATACTTTTAATTCAAGAGAATAAAAAATTATTTTATATGAATAATTTTAATTATGTTATGCTTTTTTTGCTGTTACGGGGCTTGCATTCTTTTTTGTATCTTTTTAGAAGAAATCTGACCTATATTAATCTGTAAGTTTAAGGTGAATATCATGTTACTTTCCCACATTTATATGCTGCAACTTACACTTTTTAAAAAATTGAGATGCTTGGAATCATTTTTGGATCAAACAAAAACTTAGAAACTAGCAGTCTAATGTACTATGATAGGTTTCAAAGAGATTTCTTGGCATCTTCTAGAGGATGTTTTTTCTCTTGCATTTTGATCAAAGTGGACCAACAAAATTTGGGCATTATATTTTTTTTCAGGAATGTAGAAGTAAGATAAATTCACATTTATTAATGATCTTGTGGTTATGGATGAGAAATAAGAGCAATAACATTTTTGTTTACTCTTTATTGAGCAACTTCTATGTGCCAGGTGTCATTCTAAGAGGTAGGGGGAGATGAATGAACAAGATAGTCCAAAATCCCTGCCCTCCTGGAGGTAATAAGAGAGACCGACTATTAAACATACAGCTGATGAGGTAGTGTTAACTGTGGATATAAGTTAAGAAAAGGGACAACTAGGACTGCTGGAGAATGAGGGTGGGATGCCATTTTAAACAGGGTGATCAGAGAAGACCTTACTGAGAAGGTGACAGTTGAGCAAAGATCTGAAGGGAGTGGAGGATGTAAGTCATGGAGAGAACTTGGAGAAAGCATTATAGACACAAAGAACAGCAAGTGTGCAGAAGCTTTAAGATAGATGTGAACAGTGATGGTGAGACCACTGTGGCTGGAGCCAAGGGAAAGAGAGAAGAGTAATGATATCTCAGCACAGTTTTGAATAGAAAAATGACTTACTATGTTAAAAAGCTCATCCTAGCTACTGTGATGAAAATATGTTGTAAAGGGTAACGGTGGAGGAAATTAGAGGAATCCTGAAGTCATTTCAACAATTCAGGTGAGACAGTGATTCAGACCATAATAGTAGTAGTAGAGATGGTGAGTAGGGGCTGGGTTCTATATAATTTTAAGAAAAAACAAGAGTGGAGGGAGAGGGAGAGAGAGAGAATATAATTGTATATAATATATCTAGCAATGGGCTAATATCCAAAATCTACAAAGAGCTCGAACAACTTAATAAAAAGAGAACAAAGAACACAATAAAAAAAAGGGGCACAGGAGCTAAATAGACACTGTCTAAAGAAGATATACAAATGACCTATAGGCAAATGAAAAATAATTCAACATCATTTATCATTAGGGAAATACAAATCAAAACCACAATAAGATGCCACCTCATTCCAGTGAGAATGGTCCATATATTAAAACAAAACAAAACCAAACCAAACAAAAACAAAAACAAAAAAACCCTACAAAACCCAAAAGAATTAAAGTTGTCAAGGGTGTGGAGAAAAAGGAATCCTCATACATTGTTGGTTGGAATGCAGACTTTTCTAGCTCTTTGGAAAACAGTATGAAGATTTCTCACAATATTAAAAATAGATATACCATATGACTCAGTAGTTCTCCTTGGCCTTTATCCAAAAATTGCAAACACTAATTGAAAGGGATTTATGTAGTCTTTTTTTTTAAAGATTTATTTATTTATTTAACCATTTATTTATTTATTTATACAAGAACTGGGGTACAGGCCAGATGTGCGGGAGGGTGAGAGGATTCACCAGAGACAGAGCGGGGAGCAGAACAGGCAGATGGACGAAATACACTGCCAAGGGGAGCAGCGGGTGCAACAGGAGAGGTCCACTGCGCCATATGGGACCCTCACCAGCTGGCCGGGATCAAACCCACATTGCAGAGGCTGTGGACAGCTTCACCGTGTGGCGCCAACAGGGGAGGCCCAATTTATGCACTCTTTTTTTTTTTTTAATTTATGCACTCTTATGTTCACTACAGCGCTATATACAATAGCCAAGTCATGGGAACAACCAAAGTGCCCAAATACATGAGTAGATTAAGAAGTTGTAGTATACATACATGCATACATGTAGTATACATACATACAAGATGAACTCTTGCCATTTGTGACACCATGGATGGAACTGGAGGAAATTTTGCTATGTGAAATAAGTCAGACCGAGAAAGACAAATACCAATTGAATTCACTCATATGGAATATAGAGAAACAATGCAAGGGACTAAACCCAAACAAAGTCTACAAATGACTGCAGAATCAAGGCCTTTAGAGGGCAGGAGGAGTATGGGAACTAACAGGTGAGGGGCCCAATGGTATATCATAAAGGGCTATGAGTGCTCTGGCATGGGTGCGGTGTGCTAATGCACATCTCAGGAGGTATGAATCTATTCTTCTGAGTTACATAAACTGATGTGAATGAATGTTACCTAAAATAAATAAATGAATTAAAAAAAAAATATTGGGGCTTCCTTGGTGGCGTGAGGGGTTCAGATGTAATCTATGAAGCTATCCACAGCCACTGAAGCACAAGTTCAACCCTGGCCAGGGTGCTACCCACATAGCACAGCAGACCTCTCCTGACTCACGCGCTGCTCCCCTCACCAGTGTATTTCAGCCAGTCTGCCAGTTCTGTTCCCCACTATCTCTTGTGAATCTTCTCACCCCCAATACCTCTGGCCTGTAACCCAGTTCTTGTTGCATAAATAAATATTTTTTAAAAATTATAAAAAAATATTGCTTTGGGGTAGCAGAAAAAGAGTTAGGAAGGGAGGTAGTGATTGTGAAATGATATGCAAGAATTTGAGATTCAGCTATTACGGGAATTGACGTAAGATATAGTCCAGAGCTGTGCTATGGCTGAATTGTGTCACCTCATATGATGAGCCCTTAATCCTTAGAAACTCAGAATGTAACCATATTTAAAATAGAACTTTTACAGAGGAATTTTCAGAACACAAAGAGATGTAATGGGTTCCTGGACACAGAGGAAAGTCCATAATAGTATACAGCAAGAAAGTGGATGCAAGCCCAGGAGAGGTCTCAGAAGAAACCATACCTGGAAATATCTTGATCTTGGAATTTAAGCTCCTATTACTCTGAGAAAACAATTTTCCGTTATTTAAGCTATCTACTCTGCAGTATCTTTTTAATGTCAGCCCTCACAGACTAACACATGGTGTGGCCATGGGAATAAGTAACCAAGGCAAAGTGAAAGGTAAGAAAATTAGAAGAAAGGAATTGAGAAACCTAAATATTGGAATGATCACTTGCAATGAATATTAAAATCAACAATTATGACAAGATAGTTTTGAAGAAAATGATTCACTTAGAAACCAGTTGCTAAACTTCTTTAGCAAGGTAATCTGGAGATGCAGTGAATTGAAGGTAGGAGAAGATACAATATTACCCAAAAATGAAATTTATAATCTCTTCACTCAATATTTATCTACCACTTTTCCCACTAACTTTTAAACAGAGATGTTTTAAAAAAATCAAAAAATGTTTGATCTAGCTTGTAGTTTTTCTCATACTAAAAACCTCCTGTCATAGAAATCCTAACAGGTGCTAAAATGAGGAGAAAGGAGAGAACAGGATAATTGGCTACAAAGATAACTGGTGACAAGAAATTATCTGGTAAAAGTGTTCTAAGAGATTTTTATGAAAGATTTTATGATATTTTGTACTTTGTGGGAAATAACTATGTATGCCTTTTTTGTTAAAGTTTCTGGAGAGTAGAGTCATTGAGGATTTTCCACTTTATATCAACACTCTAGTTTCCAAGAATTTTCAGTGTCAGTGAGGTAAACAATCACTTCCAATTGGATCCTCTCTCAAAATATTCATATTTTGGCATCTATTGTCTTCTTAATGCCAGCCATTGTGCTAGAAGTTTTTACGTATATTAAAAACAAACAAAAAATGAATTCTGAAAATGACACTAAATAAAGTCATTATTAACCTCATTTTATACGTGAAAAATAACTAGGTCTTAAGAAAAAAGGTTTTTATATATTTATTACATCATCCTTCATTTTTGTAAAAAGTATGATTTCCCATGAAATTCCTACCACCAGTTCACCCACGCATCATCACCATAGTCCCTGTGCTCTTCCCTTCCCTGTCCTGATCCCTCTCCTTCCTCTTCCCATACAGAATGTCTCTGGTCTTTGGTTGCCTGTTGATTTTGATTTTTACTTTATTAATTTTTTTAAGAAAAAAATGTTTTACTTGCCCAAGAACTAGAAAAATAGGTTCAAGATTTTCATAGTCTTTAAAATGTTTTTTAGTTCTGTTCAGATACACTTTTCAGATACAATTTTCAGATACACTTCTATGCTTTAAACCTCTCTTCATTACAAATAGGTGTCAAATTTGGACAATCTGATTTCTTGGCAGTGGTTCCCTATAGCGCTATTTTGAAGACACACTGGTTTTAGTGGAAGAGATAAACCAACCAGCCGGATTAGCTAGCTAGATCATTGAAGAATATTGTGGGATCAGGGAAGGCTGCTATGCATGGTTAGTAATTCCCAGTTCTGGACCAGTCCAAAGAGACATCTCTAGGGATGATTCCATGTCACCAGGAGTTATGCAGACTTGGGTGATGATTTGTTATTTGGAAGATTGTGTAGTGAGGGTGACAGAGTGAACAAAGAGGATATGGTTACCTGAAAAATTGAACAAAATTGGGAAAAGGGGAGGAGTTAAGCAAATTTCTTTTATTTGCTTATCCCATTAATGAAAACACCTAAAGAAGTCTCCCAGACAATTAAATAATTAATTTAATTTCATTCCTCAAAAAAAAATAATTTTTAACATATCTCCTGGAAAAAAGTGTGTACTCATAAAAAATATTCCTGAAAACATTTGTCTTCACTAAACTCCTGATTTTCTTGCCAAGGACTTTTAACTGTCTCAGGATTTTTTGCTGGGCTCCAGGAACTGGGAAGAGTCACTGGATTGCTTTGCTCATTGGATGCTTCTGGACTCAGCTTCCTGTTGTCAATAGCAGAACTGAGGAAATCCGCAGGATGCCTGTTACCAGGGGACAAGGTGACTCAGGAGGAAACACTCCATCTAAAATAGTCTCTGAGTCACTTTGAAATAAGAGTTAATGTATGATCCTGAAATTGATCCTGTAAGTGATGGGAAGAGGAAAAAAGGAAGTATCTTGAGATAAGTTACCAAAAAAAAAGTTTGCCACAGAAACAAAAATTTTACTTCAGAAATGGCTAATATTCAGTGAGAAATTTCATCTTGAAAATTCAGAGTGTATGAGTCCTGATTTTCTGACCTGACACATTAATAAAAAAAAGTGGAGATGTCAGGATACCACTCAATACAGCCATTAACTGCTGCAATAATGAAATTCTGAATCAAGCTACATCTAGGAGAACATGGCAGAATAGAGAGACTGAAATGACACTCTCTTCTGAAAACAACTACAAACGTAAGAGTGATATGAGCTCTTACCATTAATACAGAAGCCTTGAACCAGTTATACCACTCCAGCAATTCTCCAGGGAGTTCAAGAACTAAGGTTGGTGGTTGCTGAGAGGAAAAAATAGGGGGCAAGGAAGAGCATGTCTGTATACCTATAAAATTCAAACTTCACCATATTATCAATATACCTGGGGGTTGATTTCCCAAGCCATGCTGAGGGAAACCCAGGACATTATGAAATTCTGTGGAGGAATTTTCCTGATGCCTGGGTGGATCTGGACCCAAACTGGGGCAGTGAGAGGTCAGCATACTCCAATCTGGGAAAGCGAGAATCCTACAATTGTGGCAGCAAGCCCAGTGAAAGCTCAATTCCCTCCTTGCTGCAGAAGAGAGCAGAGAAAAGTCCAGTGCAGCCAGACTGAACTACAAAGATAAAAAGTCCTATAGCATAAAAAAGGACTTTAGCGTGAACTTACAAATCCTCCAGGAAGGCAAACCAACAGTCCATATACTTCCCAGCCCTGCAGAAGTGGTAACTGAGGCTAGGGTGGAGGGGTGATAGCCATTGTGGACACCCATGTTAAGTAGGCACACATGTGCCAGCTACACACACAGTGCCATCTTTGAAACAAGTGCAAATTACTAGCAGACCATGAGTCTGGAGGTCTTTGCCCTTTCTACGGGGAGGCCTAAGCTTCACAGATCATGATCCCAGAAGACAGGAACAACAGGAGGTAGGGAGGGAAGTAAAGACAACCAAAACACAGAATACATCTTAGTGGAACAATAGAAGAGGTAGAGGTGACTAACATCACTTCTGAAACCAAGATTGAGAATTAGAGCCCTCCAAACTCTAGCTTTTGCTACATCCATTACACACCAAGGAAAGTTAAGAGAACAAAGATAAATCCCCCGTGCCCCCCCCCAACTACGTATATAATAACACACACACTAAATAAAGCAGGGAACATCTCAGCACAAGATGGAAACACAAAATGAGAAGGACAGACATCCCAGGACAAATATAAAGGAACCAAAATAGAGAAACTATCTGACAATGACTTCAAAACCAGATTAAAAATGTTAAATTAGATACTGGAAGGTCAAAGACAGATAGGCAGACATAGGATCTCAGAAAGAGATCTAGGAACAAAGAGAGTTCTTCACTAAAGAGACTGAACATATAAAAAGATCACAAAGATATTCTGATGAAATGCAGACAAATGTAAAGAGTGCTTTAAGTAAAATCAAAAAGCAGAAGAAAGAATTTCAGCAAAATACTCAAATTACACATTTAGAAGAGTGTCAAAACAAAGGAAAAATGGGGACCTATGAGAAATATCAGACTCAATTAGAATGAACCTAAGAATGGTTGGGCTCCCAGAAAAGGAAGAAAAGGAAATAGGAGTAGAAACCCTATTCAGAAAAACAATAAATGAGAAATTCTCACACCTACAGACTGAATTAAACGCAGAAATCCAGTAAACAGAGTGAACACCTAAATTCCTAAATGCAAAAGGATCTGCATACAGACATGTCATTGTCAAGCTATCAAAAATCAAAGACAGAGAAAAAATTTTGCAGGAAGCATGGAAAAGAAGTAATAACTTAGAAGGATTCCAAAATTAGGATTTCCCCACATTTTCAGCCCAGGCACTCTCCAGGTAAGAAGAGAGTAGAAGGAAATATTCACAATCCTAAAAGACAAGAGTTGCCAGCCAAGAATTCTCTATCCTGAAAAATTATCAACTAATTATGAAGAGATAATAAAGGTTTTCACAGACAAACAGATGCTAATGGAGTTTACTATGACCAGACCTGCTCTATAAGTAATACTAAAAGGAGTTCTAGATGAAAATAAAAACTGAAGCACAGACTATTTGGTAAAATGACAGGAGCAGAACCTCCCCTGGTGGTGAAGCGGTTGAGCGCTGGGCTGCGAATCTGCCCACAGCCTCTGCAGCACAGGTTCGATCCCCGGCCACCGGGCGAGGGTCCCACATGGTGCGACAGACCTCTCCTGCCGCCCGCTGCTCCCCTCAGCAGTGTATTTCGTCACCCTGCCTGTTCTGCTCCCCCTCTGGCTCTGGTGAATTCTCTCACCCTCCCGTGCTTCTGACTGTACCCAGTGCTTGTATAAATAAATAAATAAATCTTAAAAAAAAAATGACAGGAGCAATATAACACCAAGAGCAAGAGTACTATGATTTAACACCACCACATAATAAGGGGGAAGAAGAACTGGGAAGAACCAGTAGAGTTAATGTCAGAGAGTAGACACCAGCTCATAAAGTACCTAAAAAATAGAAATTCAAGTAAAACCCCCATGACACCCACAGACAAAAAAGCAAAGAAATTGATAGAAATATAAGAAAAGCCATTCAGAAAGAGTACAGTGAAACAAAGAAAAAAAAGAAACAAAAAAAATCAAAAATAAAAAAAAACTGAAAGTAATTCATATCAATAATCACCCTAAATGAAAATGATCTGAACTCACCAATAAAATAACATAGGCTCCCAATGTAGGTGAAAAAATTCCAGTCATCAATACTTTGTTTACAAGTGACCCATTTTAAAAAACCAAAAGATAAAAACAAAAAATAGTAGGCTGGAATAAGGTCATAGATGTCATAGATGATAATAACTCAGAGACTAAATCAGGTACTGTTATTCTTTTTTAATTTTTTTTATTTTATACATTTTTTACATCATTTTTCAGTTTTGAACAATGTATGCATTTTCATCTTGGTTGTAGTCGCCATACAATTCCCACCCCCCTTGTATAGATCCTAATCCCTCCACTGCCCAATCCCCGCCATAGTGTATCTCTGGTTTATAGTTGCTTGTTGATTTTGATTTTTACTTTATTATTATAATAAGGTAATGCTATACCATTTTTTAATAAATTTTATTTTTATATTCCCCAAACAATTGCAACACCCTTATTTAGACCCCAATTCCTCCCCTCCCTGCACCCCACCCTCCATAAAGTTTCTCTGGTTCATAGTTTTTTGTTGATTTTGATTTTCACTTTCTTATAGTTATTCATTTTCCTGGTCCCTTATTTCTAAATTCCTGCTATGAGTGAGACCATCCAGTATTTTTCTTTTTCTTTCTGGCTTATTTTGCTGAGCATGATCCCTTCCAGCACCAGCCATGTTGCTGCAAATTGCATGTGTTTATCTTTTTTGAATGCTGAGTAATATTCCATGGTGTATATGTATCACATCTTCTTGATCCAGTCATTTTTGGGCATTTGGGTTGTTTCCAAAGCTTAGCTATTGTAAACAGTGCTGCTATAAACATAGGGGTGCAGGTGCTCCTTGGAATTGATGTTTCTGTGTCCTTTGGGTAAATACCTAGGAGTGGAATTGCTGGATCATATGGAAGCTCTATGTTTAGTAGGTCAAGAAATCTCCACACAGCTCTCCATAGTGGTTGGACCAGTTTGCACTCCCACCAGCAGTGCAGGAGAGTTCCTTTTTCTTCACACCCTCGCCAACATTTGTTGTTGCTAGTTTTTTTAATATGTGCCATTCTCACTGGTGTAAGATGGTATCTCATTGTAGTTTTGATTTGCATTTCCCTGATTACAAGTGATGTTGAACATTTTTTCATATGCCTGTTGGCCATTTGCATTTCCACTTCAGAGAAGTTTCTTTTTAGCTCTTCTGCCCATTTTTTGACAGGATTATTTTCTTTGTTGTTGTTGAGTCTCATCAGCTCTTTGCAGATTTTTGTGATCAGTTCTTTATCATTAGTGTTGTGTGCAAAAATGTTCTCCCAGTTGGTGGGGTTTCTCTTTGATATGGTTATTGTCTCTTTTGCTGTGCAGAAGCTCTTTAATTTGATGTAGTCCCAGCTGTTGATCTTTGCCTTCACTATCACTGCTTTGGGTGATGTGTCTGTAAAGATGTCTTTGAGGTGCATATCACATAGTGTTTCGCCTATATTTCCTTCTATGTATTTTATGGTTTCAGGTCTTCTGTCTAGTTCTTTAATCCATTTTGAGTTGGTTTTTGTGTATGGTGTGAGGTAGTGGTCAAGCTTCATTCTTTTGCATGTAGCGACCCAGTTTTCCCAGCACCTTTTATTGAACAAAATTTCTTTGCTCCAATGCATATTCTTGCTCCTTTGTCAAAGATTAGTTGACCATAAATCTGTGGGTTTATTTCTGGGTTTTCCATTTGATTCCATTGGTCTGAGTGTCTTTTCTTGTTCCAATACCATGCAGTTTTGATGATTATAGCTTTGTAGTATAGTTTGAAGTCTGGGAGTGTGATGCCTCCATTCCCTTCTTTTTTTTTTTCAGGAGAGCTTTGGCTATTTGGGGTTTCTGGTGATTCCATATGAATCTCATCAATAATTGTTCCATTTCTTTGAAGAATGACATTGAAATTTTGATTGGAATAGCATTGAATCTGTATATTGCTTTTGGTAGGATGGCCATTTTAATAATATGTATTCTTCCAATCCATGAGAAGGGGATATCTTTCCATTTCTTTGTGTCTTCTTCTATTTCTTTTAACAGTGTTTTCTAGATTTCTTTGTATAGGTCCTTTACCTCTTTTGTTAGATTTATTCACAAGTATTTGATTTTTTTTTGTTTCAATAATAAAAGGGATGGTTTTTTTGATTTGTTCTTCAGATTTATTGTTTGTGTATAGGAAGGCTACTGACTTTTGCATGTGGATTTTATATCCTGCCACTTTACTGAACTGATTGATGAGTTGAATTAGTTTTTCTGTGGAGTTTTTGGGGTTCTCTATGTATATTATCATATCATCTGTAAATAGTGATAGTTTGACTTCTTCTTTTCCTATTTGGATTCCTTGTATGTCTTTCTCTTGTCTTATTGCTCTGGCTAGGACTTCCAGTATCATATTGAAAAGCAGTGGTGAGAGTGGACATCCTTGTCTTGTTCCAGATCCTAATGGAAATGCTTTCAGCTTTTCACCATTGAGAATGATACTGGCTATTGGCTTGTCATATATGGCCTTCATGATGTTGAGGTATGTTCCTTGTATCCCAAGAATTTCAAGGGCTTTTATCATGAATGGGTGTTGCACTTTGTTGAAAGCTTTCTCACCATCTATTGATATTATCATATAAGGTTTTTATATTTCTTTTTGTTGATGTGTTGGATAATGTTGATTGATTTTCGGATGTTGAACCATCCTTGTGTCCCTGGAATGAATCCTACTTGGTCGTGGTGAATTATCTTATGGATACATTGTTGGATTCTGGAAGCTAAAATTTTATTGAGGATTTTTGCATCAGTGTTCATTAGGCAGATTGGCCTGTATTTTTCCTTTTTTGTGTTGTCCTTGTTCGGTTTTGGTATTAGTGTAATGTTGGCTTCATAGAACGTGTTTGGTATTGTCCCTTCCTACTCAATTTTTTGGAAGAGTTTGTGAAGGATAGGCACTAATTTGTCTCTGAATGTTTGGTAGAATTCATTTGTAAATCCATCAGGTCCTGGGCTTTTGTTTTTGGGGAGGTTTTTGATTACCATTTCAATTTTGCTGCCTGTAATTTGTCTGTTTAGGTGTTCTATTTCTTTTTTATCTAGCTCTGGGTGATTGTAGAGTTGTAGGAATTTGTCCATCTCCTCTAGATTGTTGAACTTCTTTCCATATAACTGTTCATAGTAGTTACTGATTATTCTTTTGATTTCTGCTGTGTCAGTTGTGATTTATCCTCTTTCATTTATGATCCTGTGTATTTGTGCTTTCTCCCTTTTTCCCTTTGTGAGCCTGGCCAGGGGTTTGTCTATTTTATTGATTTTTTTTGAAGAAACAGCTCTTGGTTTCATTGATCTTTTGGATTGTTTTTTTAGTTTCAATTTCATTTATTTCTGCTTTGGTTTTTATTATTTCTTTTCTTCTACTGCTTTTGGGTTTTTTTTGTTGTTCTTTTTCTAGATCTTTGAGCTTCGAGATTAGCTTGTTTCTTTGAGTTCTTTCTTGTTTCTTGATGTGAGCCACTATAGCTATATATTTTCCTCTTATTATTGTTTTTGCTGCATCCCATACATTTAGGAATTGGTGTCCTCCTTGTCATTCAATTCAAAGAATTTTTTAATTTCTTCTTTGATCTCCTCATTAGTCCAGTGGTTTTCCAGAAGTGTGGTTTTCAATCTCCATGAGGTAGGAAAGTTCCTTGCCTTCTTTTTATGGTTTATTTCTAGTTTGATGCCTTCATGGTCAGAAAAGATTGTTGGTATGATTTCAGTCTTGGTATATCTGTTGATGTTTGTCTTGTGTCCCAGTATGTGATCGATCCTGGAGAATGATTCGTGTGCACTTGAGAAAAATGTGTACTCCGTTTTTTTTGGGTTTAGTGTTCTATAGATGTTTGTTAAGCCCAAGCACTCTAGATCCTTATTTAGAGCTTTAGTGTCTTTACTTATTTTTTGTCTCATTGATCTATCCATTGTTGATAGTGGTGTGTTGAAGTCTCCCACTACGTATGTGCTTTCTCTGATGTCTGTTTTGAGAGATGACAATAGTTGTCTGATATATTTTGGTGCTCCTTTGTTTGGTGAATATATGTTAATGAGTGTTATATCTTCTTGAAGTATTGTCCCCTTGATCATGATGTAGTGACCATTGGGGTCTCTTTTTATCTTTTTGAGTTTGAAATCTGTTTTATCTGATATAAGTATAACTGTTCCTGCTTTCTTTTTTGGTCCATTTACTTGTAGGATTGATTTCCATCCTTTAACTTTGAGTCTATTTTTATCTTTTGTAGCTAAATGTGTTTCCTGGAGACAGCAAAAGGTTGGGTTTTGTTTCTTAATCCAGCCTGTGACTCTGTGTCTTTTTATTGAAGAGTTTAGTCCATTTACATTTAGAGTTAATATTGATATGTTAGCATCTGTATTTGCCATTTTGTTTGTCCTTTCTTTGATTTTATTTATTTATTCTTTTAATAACTTTTTTTTTGGTCTTCTTTTGTTGTTATTCGTCCCTCTGAGGTTCTGGCTTTAGGA
Source organism: Talpa europaea (assembly GCF_964194135.1). Taxonomy (NCBI): domain Eukaryota; kingdom Metazoa; phylum Chordata; class Mammalia; order Eulipotyphla; family Talpidae; genus Talpa; species Talpa europaea. Next base: position 60,280,380 of record NC_140070.1, read on the forward strand.
CTCCTTGTAGTATTTTTTGGAGTGGGGATTTAGTCATAATGAAATTCCAGAGTTTCTGTTTGTCTGGGCAGGTCTTCATTCTTTCTTCATAGAGGAAGGCGAGCTTTGCGGGATAGAGTATTCTTGGTTGGCATCAGTTTTCTTGGAGTCTGTTGACTATGTCCCTCCACTCTCTTCTTGCCCATAGTGTCTCTTCAGAGAAGTCTGATGTCAGCCTGATTGGTTTTCCTTTGAATGTTATCTGTTTCTTCCCTTTGGCCAGCTTCATTATTTTTTCCTTGTCCTGGATTCTTGGGAGCTTTACTATTATGTGTCTTGCTGTATTTTTCCCTTTGTCGTGGATGTTTGGTGTTCTTCTTACTTCTTGTATATCGATTTTCAGCTCCTTCTTCACGTTTGGGAAGTTCTCTTCAATTATCTCCTGGAATATTTTCTCTGTTCCTACATCTCTCCCCTCTCCTTCTGGGATTCCTATAACTCTTATATTTCCTTTCCTCATGGAGTCAGATAGTTCCCGAAGTCTTTCTTTGGTCTTTTTCCTTCTTACTTCTCTTTCCTTTTCTGTTTTGGTTCTTTTTATTTCTGTTCCCTCAAGAGTACTTATTCGTTCTTCCATTTCATCTATTCTGCTTTCATTGCTTTTCCCAGAGTTCTTTAGCGCCTGCATTAATTTTTTTGTTCTTCTGCATTTCTATTACTTCCCTCTTTAGGGACTCAATTTCATTCTTCTGATCGTTGATTATTTTTCCCTTTCATTGTTTTCCTTTATGATTTCTGTCAGTTTTGTAATCATGGCAATTTTAAATTCTCTTTTTGGAAGGCTCAGAAGTTCTTCCAAGTTACTCTCATTGCAGTCTGGAGGGTGGTTTTCTTTTTGTGGTGTGCTTTTTTCTCAAGGAGTTGCTAGGTTGCGTGTGGTTCTTCTACTCCCTACTGTCTGTTTTCTAATTTGCCGTATGCATTGGGACACTGTGTTGCTGGTACTGGCTGGCATCTTGGGTGAACTTCTCCGCTCCCCTCTAGCTCCTCTGGGAGCCATCTGTTGGTTTCAAGCAGTCTTTACTGAATAAAGGTCCCTGTTCTAAAATGCCGATGTGGGGACATGCTCCCCTGCCCGCCCAGTCTGCCCCAGCTGTGGTTTCCTGCTCCCCCTCTGGGCTCAGACTGCAGGCCAGAAGAGGCCTGGTGTGGGTGAACTTCCCAACTCACCTCTCTCAAGCAGTCTTTACTGAAGAAAGGTCCCTATTCTACAATGGCGATTTGGAGACAGGTACACTCTTTGGCGCGCCCGGTCTGCCCTGGCCATGGGTGCCCGCTCCCCCTCTGGGCTCGGACTGCTGTTCAGAAGGGGCCTGGCATGGGCAAACTTCCCAGCTCACCACTGGCTCCTCCGGGAGCCTTCTGCCGGTTTCAAGCAGTCTTTACTAAAGAAAGGTCCCTATTCTATGGGGTGTTGGTGATTTTTTTCTGGTCGCTAGGTGGTGCCAGAGATCTCTCCTAGTGTCCTTGGGAAGCTGTTTTTTTTACCCCGTGAGACGGGGAACAGAGTGGGAGTGGTGGGGAAAGCCTCAACGGCTTTGGGGTGCTGTGTCTGCCTTGTGGCCCACCGTTGTCTGGAACCCACATCCCGAATTTCGTGCCCTGAGTCTCAGTTCCAAAGCCCTCTGGTCCAGCACATGAGCTGTAGCCCAGTTCAGTGTCCGCAGAAATGGCGCCTTTTGCACCCTGCTCCCGTGTCTGGGCGCCTGGTTTCTGATTACTCAGTGAGGGACATTCACCTCAGTGAGGGCCCCCGCGCATCTCCCTGCAAGCCTAGGTTGCAGGCGCGGGGACCTGGGCAGCCGTTATCTACGTTTGCTTCTTCAAGCACTCCGCTTTCCTGCACAAGCTTACCGGCTGGCCTGGGGCTGTTTGTAGGTTTCCAGGAGTCTCTGTTTTTCTCTAATGGTGCCTGGAGCCGTTCCCTCACTTCTTTGGCGAATCCTGCAGGGTTCTCCACAGCTCCAGTTCGCAGGGTGTGGTGGCTGAAATAGTTCTTTTCCACTCACAGACCCACTCGATGCATAGTTTGTTCTTGTTGGTTGTTTTAGTTTTTTTTTGTTTTTTCCTCCTTTCTGTTGGTCGGAGAGTGCCGACTTTGTGGGTGGGGGAGGGTAGCAGGGTTCTGAGCTTTCCTCCTTTCTAGTCCCCTTTTATGGCAAATTTCTTCTTCGGGTAGTTTGCTGGAGTCATCCGTTTATCTTCCATGTCCCAGTTCTCACTGGGACCTGCCACTTTTCCTTCCTATTAAATTTTTTTTAATGGGAGATCTTACTCGCAGCATTTCCTCGCCACCATGTTGATCCACCCTCCAGGTAATGCTATTCTTATATCCAATAAGCTAGACTTTCAACTAAAAAAGGGAGTCAGGGACAAAGATGACACTATTGATCAAGGGAACAACTCACCAAGAAGATATAACTCATTATGCTCCAAATATAGGAGCACCTAGTTATAAAGTCACTGGTAATAGACCTAAAACAATATATCAACAAAAATATAATTGTCAGAGACTTTAACATACCATGGACACGAAAGGATAGATCTTTGTAGTGCAGACAGACAGCAGGGCAGAGTGGGCAAAGGAGACTCCTGGAGCCCTCAGTGGCCTCTTCAGTCTTGTAATGATTGTAGCAGCAGGATGGGCACAAAGCACTTTTCTATTACCTGAGCAGACAGGGTAAAAGAGAGTCCTGGATCCCTTGGTGGCTTTTGCAGGGTTTTATTGGGATTTAACAGGTACTCGGCAGGCAGGGTTGCCGGGGGGCCAAGTGGCTGGCAGTCCTATGTGGGAAGTTCATACCAATACAAGCCCAAATAAAATAACAAGATCTCAATTTAACAATGTAATTCTGTAGTCAAAGAAACTAGATAAGACAACTAAAGCACCCCAAAACCAGTAGCAGGTAAGAAATAATAAAAATTAGAGCAGAAATCATTATAATTGAAAACAAAAGGACAGTCCAAAAGATCAGTGAAATCAAGAGTTGAGTCTTTGAAAAATAAGCAGAATTGACAAGCCAATAGCTATGCTCATGAATCAAAGAAGAGAGAAAACTCATTAAAATCAGAAAGAAAAATTTAAAATTACAGCAGGTACTACAGAAATATACAGGCTCATAAGAACCTATTTTAAAGTCTATGCAAACATATTGGACAACCTAGAAGAAATGAGCAAATTCTTACTCATATAATCTCCTGAGATTGAACCTGTATAAAAGAGAGGTTAAATAGTCCAATCACAACTGCCAAAATTGAAAGTAATAAAAGGCCTCCCTGAAAATAAAATCCCAGGACCGCATGGCTTCTCTTTCTGTGAATTGTCAGTTTATGATTTTTCTTCTCCCCCTAAGCTTTAGATTATATTCTATCTCATTTTAAGTGCATATATAGATATGAAATTACTCTTTTGTCTGCAATATAAATTATAATTATTTTACACTAATTTGTGACTTGCTTTTTGACTTTGCTTAATTATATTTCATACTTTGTGTTGTGCAACCATCCCATGATGGGCAGGTCTGTTATTGATTCAGACACAAAAAAGAGAATTTTGGAGCCTTTGATTTATTTGACAGGCCTTTAAAGCTGAATAAGGGGACCAGACTCACAGGTAGACCATCAGGCAGGGAGGCATCAACTGAGGCTATTAGCCTGTGTGAATCTCCCTCATTTCTCAGCTGAGGTACGCCCCCACCCCACCCCAACAACACATTATCACATGTGGACACATGGACAATGAAACCTAGAAGGAAAGCAAAGCCACAGGTAGCTGTCGAGGCTCACAGGAGGAGGCAAAAAAGAGCCTGAGTATAGGGTAAATGAAGATGCTCAGACTTTTTGCACCGCTGGCTTCTGTGGCTATCACCTGCAGCCTTGCATGCAGGAGGCGCTTGGAGTGTGGGCTCCGGGGTATGCATGCCTGATAGTGGACACCTGGAGTATTGTGTGGGTGTGCATAAGTGGGCACTGCCACCTGAGCATGAGGGTTGAGCATATAAGGGTAGCATCATCTGGGCCTCCCCGGTGGCGCAGCCAGTTGAGCACCTCTGCAGCATGGGTTCAATCCCCGCTGGCTTGCGAGAATCCCACATGGCATGTCAGAACTTTCCTGTCATGCCCACTGCTCCCCTCAGCAGGGTACTTCTGTCGTCTGCCTGTTCTGCTCTCTGCTCTGTCTCTGATGAATCCTCTCACCATCCCGAGCCTCTGGCCTGTACCCCAGCTCTTGTATAAAATCAGGGCAGCATCACACAGAGGATGTGTAGGGTGAGGTAAAATGTCAGATTTTTCTGCACTCCCGCCATTAGGACTGATGATGGATCCTTGTGGTCCTGAATGCAGGCCTGATGGCCGACATCTGGAGTAGGGTGTGGGCATATGTAAGTGGTACACCTGGGCTGAGAGACTGGGCTTATAAGGGTGGCGTCATGGGAAAACCAGAGGGAACAGAAGAGAGAAGCGCAGAACCACCAGCAGAGAAGCAAAGCTACAAGAGAAGGGCAGAGAACCCAGAAATAGTGAAGACTTGCTAGGGCTGGGAGGCCTGCCAGCCACCCGGCCCCCTGGCCCCCTGACTGCTGTACCTGGTAAATCCCAATAAAAGCCGGCAAAAAGCCACCGAGGGCTCCAGGACTCTTCCTTCACTCATCTGTTCGGTTCATAGACATCCTGCTCGGTCTCTTTCCGTCTCTACAGGATGGTACAGTGGCAGAGAGCACCAATGATGGCTGTGAGAGAAAGAGACCATGAGAGCACACCAGCCTCCCGGCCCCCCCACACCTTCTGCTTGCACTGCACCTGGTTGTCTCACTACAAATGGTGTAGAAAGATAGCCTGAAAAGCCACTGACTATTCTAGGACTCTCCTTTACCCATCTGCCTGAATGGATCGAGAACCTGCCCTGTGCTGCTTGCTGGCACAACAGCACCCCTATTTATTATACTCTGCAAAAAAGTGAATCTTATGAATCTTATGTGGTCTATTTTATCAGTATTTTCTATTGTTACTTTGGGATCTAGTTTTATAGGTTTGAGAAGTTCTGTCCAAATCCAGTTGTTTTCTTCAATTACATTTATAGCTACTTTTTTATATTTAGATTGCTGATACATTTGCAATTTAATCTGGCTTCTGATATAAGGATCTAATTTTATCTTTTTTGAAATAGCTATCCAGTTGTACCTATGCCTATTTTTAAAAATCAATACTTGCCCTAGTGATTGCCTTTATCATTGACTAAATTCTATATATACTTAATACATATATACTTAGGTATATTTTGGAATATCTAATCTATGTATATCTAGTCACTCAATCTATTTAAATCATAAGTATTCTCCCATCCTCCTCGAAAAAATGATTTTTAAAAAGAGTGTAGTGTTCATGGGTCTTGGCAGCTTATTGAATTTAGAAGTTGAAATTGAAGAGTGTCTAGGTTAACTCCAAGATATTTTTCCTGTTTGCCTTAGGTGGAGAATAAGCTGTTTGCCAATAGGTATGAAGGAGAGGTAATATGGAGAGAGTACCAACAAAAGATGGAAACTTGAATTATATTATGTGTACCCACAGACTAAGGAAACCCTTAAAAGGACTGAGAATCTGCAGTTGAAAAGAACTGTATTAGTTTCCTAAAGCTTTTCTTCGATTACATTTATGGCTACTTTTTATATTTGGATTGCTGATAACATAACTTGTAATTATACAAGTAATTTTCCATAACAAATTACTACAAACTAGGATGGTTTAAAAAAATTATTTCACAATTGAGGAAACTAGAGATCCGAAATCAAGAGGTCAGCAGTTTGGTTCCTTGGAGGTTCTGAGGGGCCATATGTTCTATGCCTCTTTCTCAGCTTTTGTGATGGGTGAAAATCGTTAGCATCCTTTTGTTTTCATTCCAATCTCTGCTTATGGCATCAAATGGCCCTTGTCCCTGTCTTCACAGGGCTTTCATGTAAAAATGCAAATCACTAATTTTAGGGCCTAATCACCCAAATAATCATCTTACTTAATTACATCTGAAAAGACCTTGTTTCCAAATAAGGCTACATTCTGAGGTTCTAGGTGGATACGAATTTAGGGGGAACACTAATTCAGTATAAGATGGGAGAAAATTAAGGGGTAGAAGCAGCATGGAAAGTAATGGGGAAAGAGTTGCCAAATTCAGGTCTGGTGCCTGGGGATGGGAGTCTTCACATGAAACATGCCCAGAGAATCATCCACTGCTTGCCATCTCCTTCCCTCTGCTAGCCAGTCATCCAAGCTGCTTATCATTTTCCCAGAACCTACAGAGTGGTCTGCCCTAAGGTCCTATCCCTGCTGTCCTCATCACCTGAAACTCTATCTCCACCTGCTCTGGTTGGTTCCATTTAAATGCCATAAAAGGGCAGATTTCATTTATTTTAGATAAATGTACATTCAGTGCTCTCACTGTGTTGTCCCACAGTGGTTCTTAAAAAGGGTTTGTTGAATAAAAGAATGTACAAATAAATGACATTGTACAAAGCATATTATTCAATAAGTTACTTAGTTATTTTTTATTAGATTTTTTCCTTAACAATAAATCAAACAGCTTACCTTACAGATTTACAGTGATATTTTAAAGCATTTTGATACTTCATTGTTAATTTCTCACCAGTAAATAGATTAAAATTAATTTAGCAGTGTCTTTCTACTTGCTAAATGGGATGCTACCTGACTTACAAATTGTTTAATAAAACCAATGAGATCTTTAAGTCTACCTGATTGAAAAAAAATTAAAAAATAAAAATTTATACTCCTATAGACCATATATGTACATCTTCAAGTAAATTACAGACAATATAATACTAGTTTAAAAAGTTATTTTGGGCCTCCCCTGGTGGCACAGCAGTTGAGCGCTGGGCTGTGAAGCTGCCCGCGGCCTCTGCAGTGCCGGTTCGATCCCCGGCCTCTGGCAAGGGTCCCACATGGCGCGCAGACCTCTCCTGCTGCCCACTGCTCCCTTCAGCAGTGTACTTCGGTCCTTCTGCCTGTTCTGTTCCCCGCTCTGGTTCTGGTGAATTCTCTCATCCTCCTGTGCTTCTGACTGTACCCAATGCTTGTATAAATAAATCTTAAAAAAAAAAGTTATTTTATTTAACACCAATGGTCCTTATGTTCCCACTACTCATTTTTACCAATATTCAGTTATTTAACCCTATAACAAAATAGTAGGTACTATTATTGCTTCCAGTTAATGGAAGTAAGACCCGAGCACCAGAGGAGTTAAATTACTTACCTGAAGTCTCACAGCTCGTCACAGTTGAAGCCAGGGTTCCCATCCGGCTACATGACTCTAGATGTGGTCTGTGCTCTAGGCTGCCATACCTGTTAGGCCTATAAAAGTTTCTCAGGCTGTTCTATGTGGTGACCTTCCAGCACAGGTGGCTGTGGTGCCAGGAAGGCACAGAGCAGGATCTCTGTGACCTGGGCAGATGGGTAAAGGAGCCCTGGAGCCCTTGGTGGCTTTCCTCAGGCTTTTTTGGTGCACTTTTTATACCATATGTAGTGAGGCAACCAGGTATACAGCAGGCAGGGGGGCCGGCAGGCCTGGCGAGTTCTCATTCTTTCTGGGCTCTCTGGCATTCTCTCATGGTCTCTGCTTCTTCCTTTCTTCTCGTTCTGCTGTTGCTCTTTCTTGTTCTCTATTGGCTCCTGTAGGGTAAGGAAAAATGTCAGGCTTTTCTGCCCTCCCGCCATCAGGATAGATGATGGATCCTTGCGGTCCTGAATGCATGCCTGATGGCTGGCACCTGGAGTAGGGTGTGGGCATAGGTAGATGGGATTCACCTGGGCTGAGACTGGGCTTTTTAAGGGTGGCGTCATGGGGACACCAGCAGAAGCTGAGAAGAGAAGCCAAAAGAGAAGCCAAGAGAGAAGGAAGAAAAGCAGTAGCTGAGAAAAGGCCGGAGAGCCCATAGTGAAGACATGCTGGGGACTGGGAGGCCTGCCAGCCTCCTGGCCTCCCAGCACCCCTGCCTCCATATGCCTGGTGAACCCCAATAAAAGACCTGCAAAACCCCTGAGGGCTCCAGAACTCCTCCTTTACCCGGTCTGCATGGGATCAGAAAACCTGGCCTGTGTCCAGTCCTGCCCTCTACAGCTCCCCACTGACACCACCCTTATAAGCCCAGTCTCAGCCCAGGCATGCCCACCTATGCATGCCCACACCCCACTCCAGGTGTCTGCCATCAGGCTTGCATGTAGAACTGCAGGGATCCATCATTAATACTAATGGTGAAAGGGCAGAAAAGCCTGATTATTTTTCACTTACCCTACAGTGGCCTTGCTGTTAACATGTAGCCTTGATGTATAGTCTGCATGTATGGAGAGCAGTAAATACATATGTAACCTTGATGTATGGGTTGCATGTGTGAAAACATGTGTAGGGCAAATGAGTTTAAAAAACAGGCTTTTTATGCCCTCCCACTATTAGCTTTATGGCTATCACCTGTGATCTTGCATGCCTCCTATTATTGTCCACACTTGGGCCTATGGAGGGCCTATAAAGATGGTGTCACTCTGAGGTGAGGGAGAAGCCAGCCAGAGAAATTCTGACAGAAAACTGGCCTGTCCCCCGATTCTGCATGAAAGGCCTGTAAAAAATCTACTGAAGGCTCCAAAATTATCTTTTTGTCCTCAAGAACCAACAACGAACCTACCCAGCCTGGGATGGTTGTGCAATAAGTGGTGTAGCTGGGAGGACAGCTCTATGCAGGTGGATATGGAACTCTCTGAGACCAGGTGTAGGGTAAGGAAAAATATCAGGTTTTTCTGCCCTCCCGCCATCAGGATAGATGACAGAACCCTGCGGTCCTGAATGCATGCCTGATGGCGGACACCTGGAGTAGGGTGTGGGCATAGGTAGATGGGATTCACCTGGGCTAAGACTGGGCTTTTAAAGGGCGGCGTCACGGGGACGCCAGCAGCAGCAGAAGCCGAGAAGCCGCAGAAGCCGAGAGAGAAGCAGAGAACACCGGAGAGCCCAGATAGAGTGAAGACTTGCTGGGGGCTGGGAGGACTGCCAGCCTCCCGGCCTCCCAGCACCCCTGCCTGCCATATGCCTGGTGAACCCCAATAAAAGACCTGCAAAAAAGCCACTGAGGACTCTGACTCCTCCTTTACCCGGTCTGCATGGGATAGGAAAACCTGCACCGTGTCCTGTCCAGCCTTTAAACCAGGGAAGGAGTGAAGGGTGATCAGCCTCTTGCAATGGGCATCTCCCCATGAATGGCCAGAGGTAGATGAATCTTGTTGCTGTTGGAACGAGCCCTGTGCATAATAGAAGAGACCTTGGACATACATAGAGCCCATGAGGTGACAGGGACTATGGGATGGGTGTTTCTCACAGTTCTATGAGACTCTTTGCTGAGAGAAGAATCCAAGGTCTGGTAACTGCTAGATGAGACACAGGCCCTATGAAAACGTTTGAGGTTTCTGGAGAAAGAGATCCAAAGAGATCGACCCACCACTCCAGAGGTGCCAGACTCCTCCAGAGAGGGGAAGGAGGCTTGTCCCCGGGCCCAGGCTTAGCTGGTGGTAACACAGAAAAGGAAACACCAGGAGCCATGGCCCTTGGGAGGTCAGGCAGCTGGGCCACCACAGATGGAGTTCACCACATATCATCCATACACTCAAGCGGAACTGGTGGACTTGGGTATATGGTTCCATCAGAAACCGGGAAAGCCCCTGGCAACTCGGCTGCTGGTTTTGTGGCACCCGGGTGTGGACAGGCTCATCTGTGCAGCACAGGAGCTGGAGAAACTGGCCTCAGTGACCCTGTGCCCATTGCTGAGACAGAGACTGAAGAACAGCCGTTGGTGTGGCCAGGGTGACCACGCTCTGTTGGACTGGTTAATGGCTGCTGGGCAAACAGTATGGGCCTATGCGGGAGATGTGCTGTAGGGTAAGGTAAAAGGTATCAGGCTTTTCTGCCTCCCGCTATTAGGATCGATGACGGAACCCTGTGGTCCTGAGTGCATGCTTGATGGCGGGCACCTGGAGTAGGGCGTGGGCATGCATAGTTGGGTACACCTGAGCTAAGAGACTGGCTTATAAGGGTGGCGCAGCGGAGTGTGGTGTAGAGGTGGTGTGGTGTCGAGGGTGGAGGAGTGGAGTGTACGGAGGAGTACAGCGACTACAAACAACGGCAAAGAGCATGTGGCTGCTTGAACCGTTCATAAACCTACCTGGAATGGGTTGGTTGCTTTACAACTGGTGTAGACGGCAGGACGGTTCGAAGCAGGACGGCTCTATACAGACAAAACCCTTTGGAACCTGGGAAGAGATAGCTGGGTGGCCGGCCACGAGCAGATGGTACTCGGTGGCCGACCTCCTCGCCCAGTGGGCACCTCCCCAGGTATGGCCAGAGGAAGATGGATCCCCAGGGCAGTTGGAGCAGGCCCTGTATGAAATAGAAGAAACCCTGAGTGGATGCAGGGCCCGCGAGGCGGCAGGAGCCGTGGGGTGGGTGTTTCTCACAGCTCTGCGAGAGTCCAGGCAGAAAGAGCAATCTAGAATCCAGCACATACACAATGAGATGCGGGAAGAGATGTGGATACTGCAACAACATTTGAGGATTCTGGAGGAAGAAGTTCGGAGAAACCAACCCACCCTTCCGGAGATGCCAGACTCCGTCTCAGGAAGGAGGGAGAGGGAGGCTGGCCCTTTGCCCGAATCGCAGCCGGTGGTGGCAAACCAGCCTGCGACTCCAGAGATGCCAGACCCCTGCTCAGGAGAGGAGGAGAGGGAGGCTGGCCCTTTGCCTGAGTCTCAACCGGCGGTGGTAAACCAACCTGCCACCCCGGAGATGCCGGACTCCTCTGGAGAGGAGGAGGAGGTTGGTCCCATGCTCCGGGCCCGCCCGGTGGTGACTCAGAAAATGAAGCAGCAGCGACCCATGGCCCCAGGGGGTCAGGCTGCGGGACCACCACAGATGACGGAATTTACTACCTACCGACCTTACACCCAGGCGGAACTGGTGGACTTGGGCAAACAGTTCCGCCAGAAACCAGGGGAACCCTTGGCAGCCTGGCTGCTACGTTTATGGGACCTGGGGGTGGATGGGATTATTTGCACGGCTCAAGAGATGGAGAGACTGGCCTGCGTGACTTCACACCCATCCTTGTGACAGAGGCTGCAGAACAGCCGGCGGTATGGCCGGGGCGACCACCCCCTCCTGGAGTGGATAATGGCTGCCATGCGGACAGTCTGGGCTGATGCGGGAGACGTGCCGGAGACAGTGAGCGGATGGCAGACGTACGCCGAGCTGGTGCAGGTACTTCGGGAATTGGGGATGCGGCAGGCCGTATTTAATGTGAATACCCATGGTCCTGACAACGAGCGTTTCACAGCAGGGATGAGAGACTTGGTATTAAAGAATGCCCCTCATCCTCATTTCGATCCCTCATGGCAGTTCTAGCACCCTATGTGGGGCGTCAGATACATGATGTCACAATGATAGCCAGCTTGGGCGAAGTTGAGAGCCAGCGCTCTCAGAAAGGAATACGGGTAGTTTCTGAAAAGTCAAAAGGAATGCCGAGGGCAAGGAAGCCTCTCGGCATCACAGAACCTATTAAAGTCACCCATAATCAAATATGGACAGATTTAGTGAGAGCAGGTGTAGATAGCACTAAAATGCATATTTGTTGGAATTATGGCAGCTGCGAGAAGAACAGAGGTTCACACCTATGAGAAGGGCTGCTGCTCAGCAGGAGCCTGGAAGCCTCAGGCACAAGCTCTGTGCCTGGAAGACCACTTGCTGCCAACCCCGTCCTCGGGTGATGGCCTGATCTTTTGAATAGGGTGAGGGCCAAGGAACCCATCCACAGGGGATGGGCGGGGACCAGAGGCCACTTGTGCAGCTTGCCATCCACTGGTCCCCGATTAACGTGCAAAGGGTTTTGCTTTGGTAGACACAGGAGCAGAATGTACTCTGCTCTATGGAAATCTGGAAAGATTTCATGGGTCTACTTATGTTATATTGATGGCTATGGAGGCCAGAGTGTCAAGGTGAGTACAGTGAGACTATCTCTGGGGGTTGGGCGATTACCCCCGAAAGAGTATAAAGTATATGTATCGCCCATCCCGGACTACATCCTGGGGGTGGATGTACTATGTGGCTTAAGGCTAGAAACCACAGTCGGAGAGTTTCGCCTTAGAGTGCGTGTGGTAAAGGCAGTGGTGAGAGGACACGCTAAGCATCTGCCCCTACAACTGCCAGTCCCTAGGCGAGTGACTAATACCAAGCAATATCAGTTGCCCGGAGGCTACAAGGAAATTACAGGCACAATATCAGAGCTGGAGAAAGTGGGAATTGTGCGTACTGCCCACAGCCCCTACAATTCGCCTGTGTGGTCGGTGAAGAAACACCATGGCTCTTGGTGCATGACAGTAGATTACCGTGAGTTGAATAAGGTAGTGCCACCCTTGCATGAAGAGGTAGTGCCCCCCTTGCATGCTGCAGTGCCTTCAGTGGCAGATTTGATGGATTGACTGAGCCACCAGCTGGGAATGTATCATTTTGTAGCCGATCTGGCAAATGCTTTTTTTCCCCATAGATATAGCCCCAGAAAGTAAAGACCAGTTTGCCTTCACCTGGGAAGGCCGGCAATGGACATTCACTGTGCTGCCACAGGGATAGCTGCACAGCCCTATTCTGTGTCACGGGCTGGTGGCAGCAGATCTGGCCCGGTGGGAAAGGCTATCTTCAGTGATTTATACCATTATATCAATGATATTTTATTGACAAGTGACTCTCTTACAGATCTGGAAAAGGCGGTACCTCTCTTATTAACATGCCTGAAAACATGCAGCTGGGCAATCAACAAAAGCAAACTCAGGGGCCTGGACTGTCAGTTAAGTTCCTGGGAGTTGTTTGGTTGGGTAAGACAAAGGTTATCCCTCAAGCTGTGATAGATAAAGTGCAAGCTTACCCCACTCCAACCACAGTGAAGCAGCTGCAAGCCTTTCTGGGTCTGCTGGGTTACTGGAGGGCATTTATACCTCACATGGCCCAGCTCCTATGACCCTTGTATATGTTAATACGTAAGGGATCCAGGTGGGATTGGTCAGCTGAGGCAGACACAGCATTTGCCACGGCCAAACGAACTGTAAAGACTGCTCAGGCCTTGCAGGTTTTTGACCCAGCCCAACCCTATGAGCGCGATGCACATGCTACTCAGGAAGGGTTCGGGTGGGGACTCTGGCAGAAATCAGAGAGGCTACGACAGCCTATTGGGTTCTGGTCCCAACTCTGGAAGGGGCCTGAGGTTAGGTATTCCTTAATTGAGAAACAGTTAGCTGTGGTGTATACAGCCTTACTATCTACTGAAATTATAACTGCCACAGCCCCTGTCTCAGTGAGAACCACTTACCCAATAGCTGGATGGGTACGGGACTGGACAACAAAACCCCATAGTGGTACTGCTCAAACGCCCACTTTGGCAAAGTGGGGGGCATACTTAGAACAGCGCTGCACCCTGTCAATTAGCCCCTTAAGGGCGGAGTTGCAGGAGGTTATTGGTCCTGTGGCATATGTTAGTATGGAACCAACTTCAGAAGCCTGTATAGAGGCCAAACCTGAAGCTAGTCCCTACAAGGAGGGTCGAGCAACGATTCCAGCAAAGGCCAGGTATACGGATGGCTCCAGCCAGGTCCAGCCAGCCTCTTGAACAGCGGTGGCTGTACACCCAGAAACAGACACTATTTGGTTTGAAACTGGGACAGGACAGAGCAGCCAATGAGCTGAACTGCGAGGAGTATGGATGGTGGTGGCCCATGAGCCTTCCCCTCTAGTAATCTGTACTGACAGTTGGGCTGTGTACAGGGGCCTGATACTGTGGATTTCCATGTGGAATCTAAATGACTGGACAGTCAAGCATCGGTCATTGTGGGGCCAGGCCCTATGGAAAGATCTATGGGATCTGGGGCATCAGAAGCAGGTGACTGTTTATCATGTCATAGGACATGCCCCATTAGCCTCACCAGGCAACGATGAGGCAGATACCCTAGCCCGGGTTCCATGGCTTGAAACTGCTCCAGAGTGGGATGTTGTGCAGTGGATGCACAGACTCTTGCTCCAAGCAGGGCTAAAGACAATGTGGGCCACTGTGTGTGCCTGGGGTCTACTTGTAACTTTAGAAGAAATTCAGACTATTTGTGAGCAATGTGTAGTGTGTTCCAGGACTTACCCCTGGAGTTCTTTTGCATCCACAGGCCAGGTGTTGTGGGAGCAGGTAACCCTGACACGCTGGCAGATTGGCATCATTGGACCACTACCTTGCTCTGATGGACAACAATATGCAGTCACCTCTGTGGACACTGCTACTGGGTTATTGGCAGCTTACCCTGCTCCACATGTGGACCAAAAGGCAGTTTTGGCATCATTGGCACGCCTATGTGCTGCATATGGATGTCCACTGGTAGTGGAGAGCATCCAAGGGACTCATTTTACAGGAGCCCGGGTGGAGCAGTGGGCCAAGAACATGGGTGTTGAATGGAAGTTTCACACTCCCTATAATCCCAAAGCTGCAGGGATCATAGAGCAGTATAATGGCCTGCTGAAACAAGGACTGAGAGCCACTGCCCCCACTCAGATGCTGGCCAGATGGGAGGTGCTGCAGACATTAAATGAGAGGAGCCGGAAAGGTGGCCTGGCTCCAGTGGAGGCATCGCTGCATTGTGCCGCTGCTCCCATCCAATTACAAATACAGACTTCGGACATTTTGTTAAAACCTGGACTTGGACAGTAGAGCAACATCCTATTGCCAGCCCCATCTGGAGTGGACCCAGGGCAGACTGTGGGCTGGGAATGGCTCTGGACTGTGAACTCTCCCCCCATGCACTGGGTGGCTGTGATAGCCCCTTGGGGTCATGGCCTGGAGGCCAATTTACAGATAACACCATGGGTGACTGCACAGTGGCCGCCACGGATGCTTGTTACCCACCCTGGGGTGGCAGATCAGCGGGCAATCCTCAAGGGGACATTTGTAATAACTCTGTGGCCCATTATGAGCTCTCCACTCCTGCTGCATGTAGAACCCACTGATGCCTCTTCACTGGCAAAGCGAGTGTGGTACTCACGACCTGGAAGGCCACTGATGCCAGCGACAATATTGTCCTCGGATGCCAAATTAGCATGTATATTGCCAGATGGGAGGGATCTCCCATTGCTGGTACCAATAACTTCTCTGTCTTTCTGCCCCTAGGAAAATTGAATTTAGTCATTTTTTTATGTATTTCATTTGCTTTTGTGGGCCATGGGTGCAGTGTTCATAAACTAAGAGAATCATATGGACTGTATGGCAGGAAAACCTGAGGGGGTGGACTGTAGGGTAGGTAAAATCTATCAGGCTTTTCTGCCCTCCCGCCATTAGGATGGATGACGGAACCCTGCGGGCCTGAATGCATGCCTGATGGCGGGCACCTGGAGTAGGGCGTGGGCATGTGTAGCTGGGTACACCTGAGCTAAGAGACTGGCTTAGAAGGGTGACGCAGCAGAGTGTGGTGTGGTGATGGTGCGGTGTCGAGGGTGAAGGAGTGCGTGGAGTGTGCGGAGGAGTACGGTGACTACAAACAACGGCGACGAGCATGTGGCTGCTCGAACCGTTTATAAACCTACCTGGAATGGGGTGGTTGCGTTACATGTGCCAAATGGCAAACATACATTGAGCTTGTGCAGGTACTTGATGAACTGAGAATAAGGCAGTTTAATATAAATGGTCCTGATGCTGAGCGTTTCACAGCAGGAATGAGGAATTTGCTACTGGAGAATTCCCCTTCATACTCATTGTAGGGTAAGCAAAAAGTATTAGGCTTTTCCCCTCTCTGGCCATTAGATTAATGATACCTGTGGTCCTGAATGCATGCCTGACGGCGGACACCTGGAGTAGGGTGTGGGCACGCATAGGTGGGTACACCTGGGTGGCACAAACGCTGCAGCCGAGTTGCCAGGGGCTTTCCCGGTTTCTGATGGAACCATTTACCCAAGTCCACCAGTTTCACTTGAGTGTACGGATATGTGGTGAACTCCATCGTCTGTGGCGGCCCAGCTGCCTGAGAGACTAGGCTTGTAAGGGGGCGTTATGGAAACAAACAAGAAGACAACAAGAGAATAGAAGAGAAGGAGAACAAGCGAGAGAGCAGAGAACGAGGCCACGAGAGAATGCCTAGAAAGAGTGAAGATTTGCCTCCTGGTCCCCCAGCACCCCTGCCTGCAGTGTACCTGGTAAAATCCCAATAAAAACCTGAAAAAGACACCAAGGGCTCCAGGACTCTCCTTTCCCTGTCTGCTCGGATCATAGAGATCCTGCGCTGTGCCCTCCTCCTGCCCTTACACTCATTTGGATTCCTTATGGCAATTCTGCCACCCTGTGTGGGGCACCAGATATATGACATCATCACAGTGGTAGCGAGCTTGGGTGAAGCTGAGAACTGGTGCTCTCAGAAGGGATCTGCTTGTTACATTCATGGCCATGAATCAGAATGATAGCAGTGAAAGAATGTGTTACCTGGAACTGGAAGCTAAAGGTTAATTGAAGCTCCTATAATTCTAACCTCATAAGTCATTTGTGAGTCCTTAAGTTATATGGCATATTCTTCAGCTTGCAGCCCTGGGATACCCGGGACAGCCCTTCTTCAAAAGTCAAGAGACCATAGGTAACTACCTGTAAGGGCAGGAACAGGACACAGTGCAGGTTTTCTGATCCCATGCAGACTGGGTAAAGGAGTCAGAGTCCTTAGTGGGTTTTTTGCAGGTCTTTTATTGGGGTTCACCAGGCATATGGCAGGCTGGGGGGCTAGGAGGCTGGCAGGCCTCCCAGCCCCCAGCAAGTCTTCATTCTATCTGTGCTCTCTGGCGTTCGTTCTGCTGCTTCTCGGCTTCTGCTTCGGCTTCTGCTTCAGCTTCTCCTGGTGTCCTTGTGACGCCGCCCTTAAAAATCACAGTCTTAGCCCAGGTGTACCCACTCCAGGTGCCCGCCATCAGGCATGCATTCAGGATCACAGGGTTCCCTCATCTATCCTGATGGCGGGAGGGCAGAAAAGCCTGATATTTTTCCTTACCCTACACTACCCTATCCTGGTTTTGTTTTCTGTATCTGTTTGTGTCAACAAAAATGTCCTGCCTGATCACCCTGAAAAGGTGTTATGTCAGAAAACACTTTGTCAACCATAAAATACTACATGAATGAAATCAAATGCCCAGTGGAGATTAGATATGTGTTTTTTTGAACTGTATTACTTGCTATTAGTAAGTTATGTTTCTGATGTCAAGAGCTGAGTTTTCCACCACTAGCAGTACAGCTGTAATGATTGAGTCCATTTTATATAATATCTCTGTAAAACAAAGATTTACAAAAAAGTAATACTAGTTTTCCACCATTAGGGGTGCAGGGAAACTGGCAAAAGTCAAAATGACATATTTGAAGATTTCTAGAAATGTAAGAAATATCTATTTTATAACTTTCATTTTATAACATATTTAGTATAAACTTCAACATCTCAAAGCACTGATACTGACCAAAATAGCTGTAGCCCTTACCTTGTCTAGTACAAGAAGCTCAGGTGATACCTCTTGAACCTCTCAAAAGGCTCAGGTGTCCTCTACACCGGGGAGAGCATCTTGATCCAGTGCTGTCTTTACTTCTCCAGGCCACCCAGTGTCACTGTTGAAGACCAGTTGGTTCCCTTACAATGTCTCCTTTCCCCCTGGAACCCTCAGGATGCTGGTCCCTGTAGGAACCACTGGTGTCTTTCACCATGAACAACGCCCTCAACTCTCAGCTCTGCCAGGGGCTCCCATGTTGCTGTCCCTTAAATACAGCTCTTTTGGTTTCTATCCTTTAAGAGCCAACCACTGAAGCTCTAAGTCAAAATAGACTCCACTGCTCATAGAACTCCAGTGATGACCAAGGGGGGGGGGGGGCGCACAGCATGAGTCCCTTCATGTACACTTCCAACTCCCAAAACACATAGGGTCTCTCTGTATCACCTTTCCCTAGACATTCTAGACTACTCATCCTTTACGTACTTGTGTTCTGTGATTCCCTTCTTAAGGGAAATTCCACCCCCAGGAGTCCACTAAACTGTTTTCCATCTTGATCCACAAAGAAAAAGTAGTTTGTAGGTCTCACTAAAGAAGTGAAGAGATACATGAGAAGATGAACTCCTCTTATAGGACTAAGATAAAATAATATCAAATATGTTTTAAGCCTTATTTTTCAATAAGTTATAGATTTATAATATATTTGTGACAATGTATCTAGTTCCTGGTAGAGAGTGTTTGATCCACCATCCATTTCTTCCACCCTAGACCTGCCCAAGTTTTACCGTATTCTCCATAAATTGTATTTGATCTAATGCTATGTTTATTGTGAAGGGTGTTATCTTGATCAAGTCAGGGGCCTTGAGTCTTAGTCCCATGTGCTCTTTCTGCAACATGACCTTGTATTTCCATGTTTGGAGAAGCTAACAGGCTAGAAATGAGTCAAGGTGGTTGATGGAGGCAGATTCCTTCCATTATCTGCTCTAATTTTCTGCAGCTCACTCCTGAACACACATGTCTTTCCAGGAACTTCTGAGTTCAAATTGCAACTAATCTTTGGAGTCACCTGACTCTGTTTTCTGCTTTCCATGAATCTCTTTTCATCCTGGGCAAAAAGTACTCCCATGTGGGGTTCCTATCACATTTCCTAATAGCTATGACGTATTATTGTTTTGACCATCTAGAATCCATTTTTTCCCCCTCAGGGGACATGTGATACCAGTAGCTTTGGCCCATCCCAACCACCCTGAAACTCTTATTGGTATAAACACATGGTCCCTGCCAGACCATCAAAATATCCCTGAGACTACAAGTTGGTCTTGTGACCCACACAATGCAATTAATGCCATCCTTGGAATTTTAGTTACAGACACTGGGAAATACTAGCTCTCTTCCACCTTGGCTAACTAAACTGAGATTATACATCATTTAAATGTCAAACTTAACAGAGAAATCTCTTATTGACAAATCGCCACCCTCCGACCTTTTCCTTTGTGTGGTATAATATGAAATATATTTGGTCTTTATCCCTGTTTCCAGGCACAGAGCTCCTAAAATATTTAGAATTTCTTCAGTGACAGGAGTTTTTCAAAATGAACCACTTTTGACGCCTGAGTTTATGTATGTGAGGTGACTTAGGGTGAAGCCTCAGAATGGGGCTAGCCACCAGAGATATCACATGACTGGAGGACTGTCACTTTTAGCTCCCCGCTCTGACCTCCAGGAGGTGGAATGGAGACTAGAGATAAAGCTTTAAAAAAAAAGCTCTTGGACAACAAAATTTGCTGGGTATCACTTGTTTTGAGAATCTACTTTTTAAAGAGAGAATTGTTCTGACACACTGTCCTAGGGGGAAGCTTGTGAGTGTAGCTGTCAGCTATCATGTTTGCATTTGTCTGCCTTACTAGACTCTGGGCTGAGACATATGGGCATGCTTACACTCCTTTAAATAAGTAGCACCCCCAGCTAAGAAGCCCTTTATGTGCTCTTTATACACAACACACAACTCTTCCCCTTTTCCATGGAAGTTATCACTATGTTGATTTTATTGTAATCATTTCCTTACTTTTTCTCAGTTTTATTACTTACATGTATCTCTGGAAGACTATAGTTTTTTCACTTGGGAGGGGGCTGGTGGTGGTGATGCTGGAATAGAGGATATATCTAATACCAAAGGAAAGACTTTTACAGTGAGCAGTAGTTCTCCAACAGCTTATTAAATTCCATAAGCATCATAATGACCTTAAGAGTTCATTGAAATACAGATGACTCCATTCCCAGGTGGGCTGTTTAAATAGGTCTGCATTGAGAACTGAGAATTTTCATTTCAAACCAGCTTCAAGTAATGCTGATGGTGCTGGGCCAGGAGCACAAGTAGGCTATGTGGACTATATCCAGGGCTTCCCTAAATTCATCTTAGATGACCAGGCCTCTTATTTTCAATAACACTATGGTAATCAGAATTTGATGGCTTCAGAATTTTATATCTGTGTATTCTTTTTACTCTATCAATGATTATTTGCTTAGTCAATTCTCAATAAAAATGTTAGCAGGCAGAATGAGGGACACCCAAAGACCACCAAACCTGCCCACTCTAACTGGGTTCTGCCCTCTGCCACATAAAGAAATTTAATAGGATTAAGGTACAACAGAGAGATGAAAGGATAATAGCTTTCAATAAAACATCCAATGTTACCCATCCCTTTGTGGTTAAATACCCAGACAAACAGGGTTTATCCAAAGTAGGGCCACTGAGGCACAAAATCTTGCCACAAGTCTAAGACACCTTCTGGTATGGAACGACAGGAAAGGGGCCAAAGTGGCCAAGAAAGTCTGAAAATAAATGATAAAAATCAAAGCAGATCAATATAAGGACTGCCATTGTCAACCTCTCTATGGGTCTTTCACCCATGTTTCTTTCAACTGTCTCTTCCATATCCCCCAAGTCTCTGGTGCAAGTTCAAAATCAGAAGCAAGTATGGGTTCTTCTTCACATGTCTCTCTGTTCCATGTGCCTCCTCCAATTCTTCTCTCCCCAGTCTCCTCTCTTCAAGTCCTTTTTAGCTTTCTCTGGTCCTCATCTCTACCCTCCAATAGGTGAGACAGGGAACATGGAGCCTCTCCTTTCTGGAATACAAAAACAGACTAAGTTTGAGATCCCCAGAGTGTATGTTCTCCTTACAGCCCCATCTGGTGCCAAAACTGCTCTATACAGGTCACAAGCACTAAGGTACTGAGTATTACTGAATAACTAACCTCAGTGTTTAGATGACATTTCTTTCAAGAGAGACTCCTTAAATAAACTGATTCCCCATTTTTCCCACAAGCCTGAAGGAAAGCTCTCCATTGCTAGCCGAACAAAATAGTAAAACCCAAAATGTCCTTTGCAACATTCTTCCATCATCGTTGCATTTGCTGCTCCACCATAGCACTGCACCAGCTGAACTATGAGTTTGAAACTATGAACTTGAAAGTCTAAAGTCCAAACCTAAATGTATACTCAATCTTTTCCAACAAAATTCATGTGAGGTAAAAAGGAAAGTGCTCTACAGGAGGATAAAATAGCATTTAGTACTTTATTTTCATGACATAATGCTTTGGGTGCCATAAAAGCCAGTTTCTAGTTTTTTGGGTTTTTTTTTTTTGAGATTTGCAAACAGGAGATTTTTTTTAAATAATTTATATTTTAATCTTTGTTCATTTTTTTAATGTTTGCTTTCTTTTTTCAAGTGTAGTCCCCATAGAATTTTTACCACCAATTGACCTGTGCACCATCACCATAGTCCCTAGAGCTCTTCTCACCCTTGTTTTGACCCCTCTCCTTCCCCCACCCCTGCAGAATAGCTCTGATTTTTAGTTGTCTGTTTATTTTTGTTTGGTTTTGTTGTGTTTTTTATTGCTATTATTCTTCCCCTTGATTCCTTGTTTGGTTACCCTATATTCTTCCTATAAGTGAAACTATCTGATATTTTTCTTTTTCCTTTTTTTATTATTTTTAATTATATATATTTTATATCATTTTTCATTTTTGCTCAATGTATGCATTTTCATCTTGGTTATAGTCCCCATGCAGTTCCCACCACCCCCCTTGCTTCGATCCCATCTCTCCTCCCCCCCTCAGTGTGTCTCTGGTTTATAGTTGTTTGTTGATTTTGATTTTTACCTATTATTATAATTAGTCTTTTTCCTGGCCCCTTATTTAGGTTTTCTAAATTCCTGCTATGAGTGAGAACATCTGGTATTTTTCTTTTTTTTTTTTTCTGGTTTCTTTTTCTTTCTGATTTATTTCACTGAGCATAATCCCTTCTAGCTCCATCCATGTTGCTGTGAATGGCTTCAGTTTATCTTTTTTGATTGCTGAATAGTATTTCATATATACCACATCTTCTTGAGCCAGTCATCTATTTTTGTCCTACCATTTTATACAAGGGTTGGTTTGTGTGACCCAGACATGTAACTATATAATCCTGCAGGTTCAATCTTTCCATCTTGGACTCTCGACCTCCATCCCTTCCTCCCTCCCATATCACTTATCCTTATAAGAAACTCACTGGAGAGGGCCATACTGTAAGGGACTGAGGCCTCTTCCCAAAACCTCATAAATGATCCTTGGAAGTGAATCCTTCACTGCCAGTGAAGTCAGATGACATGACACCTTGACTCCAGCTTCATGAGCAAACCAAGAACCTATGTGTAATGGCAGGAAGGCACAGGATCTCTGTTATCCAAGCAGATGGGTAAAAGAGAATCCTGAAGCCCTTGGTGGCTTTTTCAGGCTTTTGAGATTCTACCAGGTACACGGCAGGTCTTCTAGCCTCTGGAAAATAGTCACTTTTTCTGGGCTCTCTGGCGTTCTCTCATGGTCTCATTCTCTCTCTTCTGCTGGTGTCCCCATGATGCCACTCTTATAAGCCCAGTCTTAGCCTAGGTGTGCCTACCTATGCATGCCCACACCCTACTCCAGGTGTCCGCCATCAGGAATGCATGTGGGACCACAGGAATCCATCATCAATGCCAAGGGCGGGAGGGCAGAAAAGCCTGATAATCATTAACACTACGATTCACCCCCTCAGGGTTTTCTGCCTTACAGTCTATATACCAGTTATATACAAGTTTCCCTTGGTGAATTATGAATGCTGCAGCCATGACCCACAAAAGTAAATAGAATACAACTGAATATAGCCAGTGAAACAATATACAACAGAATACAAGTAAGTCCAGGCAGGGCACCAACCTAGGGGCAAAAGACAAGATTTTAGGCACCAGCAGATGATCCACCACTTCTGCTGCTGAAGGCACTGCTCATGTGAGGGGGCAACTACTCAGGCCTCTGCTGTCACATGCGGGAACCATCAGGCTTCCTGGACTTCTCGGGCTGTAGTCTTTGCCACAAGCTACACACCACGTTCACTCCCAGCATGCACTCACTCTTGGACTGGTGATTCTGTCCTCTTGGGGGTAATCACCCAATCCTCAGGGTTTCTGTCTGTGGTCACTCCAACACTCGGCTTTCATAGTGACCAATGAGACACGCAGACCCCTGCACTCAGGCCAACCCTTTACGTTAAGCACATGGGTCAGCGATCCAGGCATACATGATCCACATGCAGCCTTTCTTGGGTCCCCTTTTCGGCTGTGGGCTCCACCCCAAGCCACGTTCCCCACCCGTCCCCCAAGGACAGTTTCCTCAGCTCCTCACCCTCACTCAGCAATGAGCAGGGCATCACTCACAGGTGATTTTAAAAGACTCACTGGCCTTCTTCAATGTATTTAGGCTGCTTAATTGCCGCTCAGGGCTTCCCAATCTCAGCACCAGCTTTTGCCTTTCTAAGTTGACCTGTTGATTCATCTCCTCTGTGTGGCAACAGGAACTTGGTGAGGGCTTCCTCCCTTAATCTTGGGCTCTTCTGATGCCTGCCCCTTCCTCTACTCTGGCTATTACTCTGTGAACTGTGGATCTGGGAATGCTGGGCAGTAACAGGCTGATTTTGGCCACAGAGGCCAAACGGCTACCCCCCGATTCCCATCTCCTGGGGTGTACAAACAATGCCATTTACCCCCAGGGTTCCCAAAATACAACATCAACCTGCCAAAGTTCCTCCGTCTTCTGGCAGGGTTGTCAGTCCAAGTCCATTGGCTTTTTCCTCCATCAGCACTGGGCGAGCTCCGAATCGTGGTCCTCTTTCTTCTCCAATGATTCTGCTGCCTCAGGGGTCATGGGCTGGTCCTCGCAGGCCATTGCCTCCTGTACTCGAGGTCTCATCCTGCAGCTCCTGGACCTTGTCCACCTCCTGTGCTCCTGCAGCATCTTTAGCTCTTCCAGCAGCTCCTGGACTTTGGTCACCACCTGTACTGCCATGGAACCTCCAGTGTAGTCACAGGCTTATGGTCTGCTACTCCTCCGTCCCCTCCGAGGCCTTTGGGGGGCTACATACCTGTCTGCATTGAATCATCCTGCCAACTTATGCCAATTGTAGTGACAGGAAGGCACAGAGCAGAATCTCTATGATCCTATGCAATTGGGTAAAGGAGAGTCCTGGAGTCCTTGGTGGCTTTTTCAGGCTTTTATTGAGATTTTACCAGGTATACAGCAGGCCGGGGTGCAGTGTGTGTATGGCGGGGGTAAATGGCGGGGGTAAATGTCAGGAGGCTGGCAGACCTCCTAGCCCTGGTGAATCTTCACTGTTTTTCTGGGCTCTCTGGTGTTTTCTCATGGTCTTGTTCTCTCTCTTTCGCTGTTTCCGTTCTGCTGGCGTCCCTGTGATGCTGCCCTTATAAACCCAGTCTTAGCGCAGGTGTACCCACCTATGCATGCCCACACCCTTCTCCAGGTGTCCGCCATCAGGCATGCACGTAGGAGTGCAGCGAGGGCAGAAAAGCCTGATAATCACTTACCCTTCACTGTGTTAAACTGTTCCTGGATTCCAGGCTCATAGAAACCATTATGAAAAGGGCCTCCACTGGTGGTGCAGCGGTTGAGCGCTGGGTTGCAAGGCTGCCTGTTAGCCTCTGCAGCGCCAGCTCGATCCCCGGCCACCGGTGAGGGTCCCACAAAAAAAGAAACCATTATGTAAAAAAAAAGTTTATTGCTTTAAGCAGCTGAGGTTTGGGAAATCTATTCCTCTGCAGCTGCAAAAAAATGAAAACAGGTGTTTTTCCAATGTTAGCCCCCACTGAAACTATGAGAGACAGTTTTTCTGCACTTCACTAAATCTAAGATGTGATCAATTTCAAGAAGCCCCTCTATAATCCATTAAAGAAAAACATTACTGTTATTAAAATAGGATATGCCTTGAATTGTAAAATGCACTCCAATTTCAGGTATATCAGAGTGTAACAAAAACGTGCATACAGGATTGATGAAATGTGTTATCTGTATTTTGTAGTAGGCATTTCTTCTTGTGATTTGGGGAATACTTTCTTTTTCACCCCTTTTTAGCTTGGTGTGGAATAGACAATTAGTGTATGTCTGTTGAGGAGTTTTGTTTTGAATAAAAATGTTAACGGTCTGAATGTACATAATGACTTCTAGAGTTTAAGCATTGGGCTTGTTTTTAATTGTAGATTAATGTGGAAAAAAATTAAATATGTACATTCTCCTAATTCTCATGTTTGGTAAAGGAAGGCTCCTTCCTAGACTCTTAATCAACAGGGACCTACACATTTCCTCTTTCTGAAGTGTGAATGCATTGCTTTTGTGGTCTTTTAAAATCAACTCAAGTCCCTCCAGCTCTTTGGAATAGCTGGTATTGTCTAATCCACACCAGCACTGTCAAATACATAATCTGAGCCAGACATTTGCATCCTGCTGAGGGGAGAGAGGCTGAGAGACATTAAGAAATTTGCTTAAGGTAACAAAACTAGAAAGTGACATAGTCTGAAGTTCTCCCAGCTTCTACCCTCCCACATCACTGCATCTTCCCTAGAGAACAGAGTTGTCTGTCTCCTGGCCTTAAATGATTTTCACAGCAAAGCAAAAAGGCAGCCAACTCCTGGGAGTTTTCAGTGGCCACTAAATATGTCTTTTATATGAATAGTATGCTATCTTTCATCTTGGGAATACAGAATGTTTCCTAAACACTATCTCATTAGTTCTTATAGCACCAGACATGTTCAAACAAAAGAGTTCATGTTGGCAGTAAGCCCTTGAGAATAAAAGATTACAGAAATGGTATGAAGGTACAGGATTGCATAAAAGCCTAAACAACTGCTGCAGCCTCAGAAAGCTCTCCTATGTCAGTTCTCAGTAGACATAGAGATGGAGACAGAAATGGGGGATGGCAGGCCCAACAGAGTCATCCTGATTTGGAGATGGAGTAAATATACAACAATGAGGTGCCAAAGGGGGTTCTACTGGCAAGTCTGAAGATTTATTGATTCCTGCCTGATTGGCTTAGTACAGAAGAATCCCAAGACCATATCTGGGCTCATTGTGAAAGAGTTCTGGGGATAATTAGTGATGTCTGCCATGGGTCAGAACTGAATTGACTGACGCATATGTCTGAGGAATTTGCCAATCTCACTATGGATCAGTAATTCGACTTTGCCTGCACATTAGATCATCTGAATAGCTTTTAAAAAATACTCAACTCAAGCCAACTGAATCAGAATTTCAGGAAAAGGGGCCTGGTCAATTTTAGAATTGGCATCTAGGTCGGAGACCCCCTACAGTAGATAACTTTCTCCCAGGGCAGTAGTTCTCAGCATTGACTGTATATTGGGATTACATATTAAATAATTACTGATGTTTAGTTTACATTTACATATCTTTACTTAATTGATCTGGGGTGCGGCTAGGCTTTGAGAATTTTGAAAGCTACCAGATGATTTTTTATAGACTTTATTTTTTAGAGAAGTTATAGCTTCACAACAAAATTGAACAGAGAGTTCTGTTCCCATACATTTCCTACCCCCATGTACACAAAACCTCTCCCATCATCAACATCCTGCATCAGAGTGGTTACATTTGCTATAATTGATGAACTTACATTGACATCACAATCATCCAAAGTCCATGTTTACACTGGGGTTCACTCTTCCTGTTGTACATTGTTTGGGTTTTGACAACTGTATACTGACATACATCCACCATTACAGTATCATATAGAGTAGTTTCATTGTGCTACAGAACCCTCTATACACTGCTTATTCAGTCTTCCCTCTACTGCTACACCTTTTCCCTAACCCAGGCAACCACTGATCTCAATACTTTCTCCGTAATTTTGTCTTTTCTAAAAGGTCATACAGTTGGAATCATATAGGATAGAATCTTTCAGATTGACTTCTTTCACTTAATAATGCACACTTAATGTTGGTACAAGTCTTTCATGGCTTGATAACTCATTTCTTTGCAGTGCTGAATAGTATGCTATTGTCTGTATGTACCAAAGTTTATTTGTTTATTTTTCCATTCATCTAATGAAGGACATCTTGGTTCTTCAAAAATTTGCTAATTATAAATAAAGGAAAACATTCATGTGTGTGTTTTTGTGTGGATGTAAATTTTAAACCTTTGGGTAAATATTACGTGTCACAATCGTTGAATTTTTTTAAAAGATTTATTTATTTATTTTATACAGGAACCGGGGTACAGGCCAGATGCGCAGGAGGGTGAGAGGATTCACCAGAGACAGAGCAGGGAACAGAACAGGCAGACTGACAAAATACACTGCTGAGGGGAGCAGTGGGTGAGGCAGGAGAGGTCTGCCATGCCATGTGGGACACTCACTGGCCGGCCGGGATCGAACCCTCACTGCTGAGGCTGCAGACAGCTTCACAGCGCGATGCTCAACCGCCTGCGCCACCACAGGCGGCCCTGAATTGTTTGTTAAGAGTATATTTAGTTTGATGAAAAAAAACTGCTAAATTGTCTTGCAAAATTGCCTTCCTACAAGCAATGAATGAGAATTCCTACTACTCCTTGCCCTGTCCAGAATTTGATGCAAGTGTTTTGGATTTTGACCATTTTTAAAGGTTTGTAGCGGTATATTGTCATTTTTTTTTTCTCTAGTAGAACTCTTACAGTAGACTTGTAATATCACATGGATATTTCTTTACAGAGTTAGTTGAGAAAATGCAGCATATATCTTAGTCTTGCCAATAGAACTCTAACAGAAATTCCCTGTATCACATGGATATAGTTTTCTGGACAGTTATTTGAGAAAAAGCAATGTATATAATTATTTATAATAGAATTCTGCATGGTATCTTGCTGTTTTAATTTGCAATTCCTTAGTGATGTCTAGGGAATGTTGAGCATCTTTTGATATGCTTTTTTGTCACCTGTGTATCTTCTTTGGTAAGGTGTCTGGCTAGCTCTTTTGCCAATTTTAAAATCAGGTTGCTTTTTTGTTGAATTTTAAGAGCTCTTCATATATTTCTGTCTAACAATCCTTTATCAGATATGTCTTTTTCAAAAATTTTCCCCCAATGTGTGATTTGTCTTCTCATTCTCTTGATAGTGTTTTTAAATTTTGATAAAGTTTAGCTTGTCAATTATTTCTTTCATAGATCAAGTCTTTGGTGTTGTATTTAAAAAGTTGTTGCCAAGCCAAAAATCATCTAGATTTTCTCTAAAAGATGTTATCTTTTAGAGGTTTTATGATTTTGTATTTTACATTTAGGTCTATGACCAATTTTGAGTTAATTTTTGTGAGGGGTAGGAGATCTACAAGCATATTCTTTTTTTTTTTTCATTATTTTTGCATGTGATATCCACTTGTTCCACCATCATTTATTAAAAACACTACCTTTGCTCCATTGTGTATCTTTTGTTCTTTTGTCAGAGATGTACTAACTATATTGGTATAGGTCTATTCTTGCCTTTTTATTCTGATCTATTAATCTATTTGCTTATTCATTTACTAAAATTGTACTGTTTTGATTGTTATAACTTTATTTTAAGACTTGAAGTCAAGTATTGTCAATCCTTCTACTCTGTGTTTCTCTTCAATATCATATTGTATATTCTAGGTCTCTTGCCTCCCCAAGAAAACTATAGAATTAGTTTATCTACAGTCACAGTAACACTAGCTGTGATTTGATATTTATGATCAAGTTGGGAAAAGCTGACATCTTGACAATATTGAGTCTTCTGATCCATGACCATGAAATATCTTTCCATTTATTAAATTCTTTGATTTGTTTCATAAGCATTTTATAGCCTTCCTCATATAAATCTTATAGATATTTTATAATATTTATAGCTAAATATTTCATTTTTTAAATGTGAATGTAAATATTATTGTATTTTTAAATTTTTAAATTTAAATTGTTCAAAATTTTCATTGCTGGTATGTATGAAAGCCATAGTCTTTTGCACATGAACCTTGTATGTGAACCTTGCTATAATCTTTTATTAGTTATAGTACTTTTTTGTTGTCAATTTTTTTGTTTTCTACTGAGACAATCTTATTATCTCTGAATAAAGACAGAACAGATCTTTGGTATAGAATCTAAAAAAAAGCCATTCCAAATCCAAGATTATCTAGGTTTTCTCCAGTTTTATCTTTTAAGATATTTCTGATTTTTCACTTTGTATTTCAGTCTGTGATCTATTTTGAGTTAAATTTTGTGAAGGGTGTAAGATCTATGTCTAGATACTTTTTTTTGGGGGGGGGTGAGGCTTGAGATATCCTTTTCCATCTATGTAAATTTATATCTTTTTCTTGTCTCATTGCATTTATTAGTACTTCCAGTATGATGTTGAAAGGAAGTGGTAAGAGGGAACATACTTGCCTTGTTCTTGATTATAGCAAGAGAAGCTTCTACTTACTTACCATTAAGTAAGTTATTAGCTGTAATATTTTTGTAGATTTTTAAATCAAGTTGAAGAAGTTCCTTATTCCTAGTTTGATGAAAGTTTTTATCATGAATGGGTGTTCAATTTTGTCTAGTGATACAATCTTGTGATTTTCTTTTTTTATTCTGTTGATGCAATGGATTATATTAATTGATTTTCAAATGTTGAACCAACTTGTATACATGTGATAAATCCTTCATGGTAGTGATATATAATTATTTTTATATATTGTTGGGTTTGATTTTCTAGTATATTGCTGAGAGCTTTTGCATCTGTATTTCAGAGAGATATTGGTCTCTAGATATTACTTGGTTATTAGGTAATTTTTTTTAAATAATAAATTTTATTTTTATATTCCCCCATACAATTGCAAATGCCCCATTCTGACCCCAATCCTTCCCCTCCCGCCCCCCACCCCCCAAAAAGTGTCTCTGGTTCATAGTTTTTTGTTGATTTTGATTTTCACTTTCTTATATTCATTTTCCTGGTCCCTTATTTAAGTTTTCTAGATTCCTGCTATGAGTGAGACCATCCGGTATTTTTCTTTTTCTTTTTGGCTTATTTCGCTGAGCATGATCCCTTCCAGCGCCATCCATGTTGCTGCAAATTGCATGTGTTTATCTTTTTTGAATGCTGAGTAATATTCCATGGTATATATGTACCACATCTTCTTGATCCAGTCATCTATTTTTGGGCATTTGGGTTGTTTCCAAAGCTTAGCTATTGTAAACAGTGCTGCTATAAACATAGGGGTACAGGTGCTCTTTGGAATGGATGTTTCTGTGTCCTTTGGGTAAATACCTAGGAGTGGAATTGCTGGATCATATGGAAGCTCTATGTTTAGTAGGTCAAGAAATCTCCACACAGCTCTCCATAGTGGTTGGACCAGTTTGCACTCCCACCAACAGTGCAGAAGAGTTCCTTTTTCTCCACACCCTCGCCAACATTTGTTGTTGCTAGTTTTTTTAATATGTGCTATTCTCACTGGTGTGAGATGGTATCTCATGGTAGTTTTGATTTGCATTTCCCTGATTACAAGTGATGTTGAACATTTTTTCATATGTCTGTTGGCCATTTGCATTTCCTCTTCAGAGAAGTTTCTTTTTAGCTCTTCTGCCCATTTTTTGACTGGATTATTTTCTTTGTTGTTGCTGTCTCATCAGCTCTTTGCAGAATTTTGTGATCAGTCCTTTATCATTAGTGTTGGGTGCAAAAATGTTCTCCCAGTCGGTGGGGTTTCTCTTTTGTTTTTGTTATTGTCTCTTTTGCTGTGCAGAAGCTCTTTAATTTGATGTAGTCCCAGCTGTTTATCTTTGTCTTCACTATCACTGCTTTGGGTGATGTGTCTGTAAAGATGTCTTTGATGTGCAAATCCCGTAGTGTTTTGCCTATATTTCCTTCTATGTATTTTATGGTTTCAGATCTTCTGTCTAGTTCTTTAATCCATTTTGAGTTGATTTTTGTGTATGGTGTGAGGTAGTGGTCAAGCTTCATTCTTTTGCATGTAGCGACCCAGTTTTCCCAGCACCATTTATTGAACAAACTTTCTTTGCTCCAATGCATATTCTTTGCTCCTTTGTCAAAGATTAGTTGACCATAAATCTGTGGGTTTATTTCTGGATTTTCTATTCGATTCCATTGGTCTGTATGTCTGTTCTTGTTCCAATACCATGCAGTTTTGATGATTATGGCTTTGTAGTATAGTTTGAAGTCTGGGAGTGTGATGCCTCCATTCCCTTCTTTTTTTTTCAGTAGAGCTTTGGCTATTTGGGGTTTTTGGTGATTCCATATGAATTTCATCAATAATTGTTCTATTTCTTTGAAGAATGACATTGAGATTTTGATTGGAATAGCATTGAATCTGTATATTGCTTTTGGTAGGATGGCCATTTTAATAATGTTTATTCTTCCAATCCATGAGCAGGGGATGTCTTTCCATTTCTTTGTGTCTTCTTCTATTTCTTTTAACAGTGTTTTATAGTTTTCTTTGTATAGGTCCTTTACCTCTTTTGTTAGATTTATTCCCAAATATTTGATTTTTTTTGTTTCGATAATAAAAGGGATGGTTTTTTTTTATTTCTTCTTCTTCAGATTTATTGTTTGTGTATAGGAAGGCTACTGACTTTTGCGTGTTGATTTTGTATCCTGCCACTTTACTGAATTGATTGATGAGTTGAATTAGTTTTTCTGTGGAGATTTTGGGGTTCTCTATATATATTATCATATCATCTGCAAATAGTGATAGTTTGACTTCTTCTTTTCCTATTTGGATTCCTTGGATGTCTTTCTCTTGTCTTATTGCTCTGGCTAGGACTTCCAGTATTATATTGAAAAGCAGTGGTGAGAGTGGACATCCTTGTCTTGTTCCAGATCTTAATGGAATTGCTTTCAGCTTTTCACCATTGAGAATGATACTGGCTGTTGGCTTGTCATAGATGGCCTTTATGATGTTGAGGTATGTTCCTTGTATCCCAAGAATTTCAAGGGCTTTTATCATGAATGGGTGTTGCACTTTGTCGAAAGCTTTCTCAGCATCTATTGATATTATCATATGGTTTTTATATTTCTTTTTGTTGATGTGTTGGATAACGTTGATTGATTTTCGGATGTTAAACCATCCTTGTGCCCCTGGAATGAATCCAACTTGGTCGTGGTGAATTATCTTATGGATACATTGTTGGATTCTGATAGCTAAAATTTTATTGAGGATTTTTGCATCAGTGTTCATTAGGGAGATTGGCCTGTAGTTTTCCTTTTTTGTGTTGTCCTTATTTGGTTTTGGTATTAGTGTAATATTGGCTTCATAGAACGTGTTTGGTATTGTCCCTTCCTTCTCAATTTTTTGGAAGAGTTTGTGAAGGATAGGCACTAATTCGTCTCTGAATGTTTGGTAGAATTCATTTGTAAATCCATCAGGTCCTGGGCTTTTGTTTTTGGGGAGGTTTTTGATTACCATTTCAATATCGCTGCTTGTAATTGGTCTGTTTAGGTGTTCTATTTCTTCTTTATCTAGCTTTGGGTGATTGTAGAGTTGTAGCAATTTGTCCATCTCCTCTAGATTGTTGAACTTGTTTCTATATAACTGTTCATAGTAGTTACTGATTATTCTTTTGATTTCTGCTGTGTCCGTTGTGATTTCTCCTCTTTCATTTATGATCCTGTGTATTTGTGCTTTCTCCCTTTTTTCCTTTGTGAGCCTGGCCAGGGGTTTGTCTACTTTATTGATTTTTTCAAAGAACCAGCTCTTGGTTTCATTGATCTTTTGGATTGTTTTTTTAGTTTCAATTTCATTTATTTCTGCTTTGGTTTTTATTATTTCTTTTCTTCTACTGGTTTTGGGGTTTTTTTGTTGTTCTTTTTCTAGATCTTTGAGCTTCGAGATTAGGTTGTTTCTTTGAGTTCTTTCTTGTTTTTTGATGTGAGCTTCTATTGCTATATATTTTCCTCTTATTACTGCTTTTGCTGCATCCCATACATTTAGGATATTGGTGTCCTCCTTGTCATTCAATTCAGAGAATTTTTTAATTTCTTCTTTGATCTCCTCGTTAGTCCAGTGGTCTTCCAGTAGTGTGGCTTTTAATCTCCATGAGGTAGGATAGTTCCTTGCCTTCTTTTTATGATTTATTTCTAGTTTGATGCCTTCGTGGTCAGAAAAGATGGTTGGTATGATTTCAATCTTGGTGTATCTGTTGATGTTTGTCTTGTGCCCCAGTATGTGATCGATCCTGGAGAATGATCCGTGTGTGCTTGAGAAAAATGTGTACTCCGTTTTTTTTGGGTTTAGTGTTCTATAGATGTCTGTTAAGCCCAAATGCTCTAGGTCCTTATTTAGAGCTTTAGTTTCTTTACTTATTTTTTGTCTTGTTGATCTATCCATTGTTGATAGTGCTGTGTTGAAGTCTCCCACTACATATGTGTTTTCTCTGATGTCTGTTTTCAGAGAGGACAACAGTTGTCTGATATATTTTGGTGCTCTTTCGTTTGGTGAGTATATGTTAATGAGTGTTATTTCTTCTTGAAGTATTGTCCCCTTAATCATAATGTAGTGACCATTGGGGTCTCTTTTTATTTTTTTGAGTTTGAAGTCTGTTTTATCTGATATAAGTATAGCTGTTCCTGCTTTCTTTTTTGGCCCATTTGCTTGTAGGATTGTTTTCCATCCTTTGACTTTGAGCCTATTTTTATCTTTTGTAGCTAAATGTGTTTCCTGGAGACAGCAAAAAGTTGGGTTTTGTTTCTTAATCCAGGCTGCAACTCTGTGTCTTTTTATTGAAGAGTTTAATCCATTTACATTTAGAGTTAATATTGATATGTTAGCATCTGTATTTGCCATTATGTTTGTCTTTCCTTTGATTTTATTTATTTATTCTTTTAATAATTTTTTTTTTTGGTCTTCTTTCGTTGTTATTCGTCCCTCTGAGGTTCTGGCTTTAGGATTCCTTGTAGTATTTTTTGGAGTGTGGGTTTAGTCGTAATGAAATTCCGGAGTTTCTCTTTGTCTGGGAAGGTCCATATTCTTTCTTCATGGAGGAAAGAGAGCTTTGCGGGATAGAGTATTCTTGGTTGGCATCTGTTTTCTTGGAGTCTGTTGACTATGTCCCTCCACTCTCTTCTTGCCCGTAGTGTTTCTTCAGAGAAATCTGATGTCAGCCTGATTGGTTTTCCTTTGAATGTTATCTGTTTCTTCCCTCTTTTCAGCTTCATTATTTTTTCCTTGTCCTGGATTCTTGGGAGCTTTACTATTATGTGTCTTGCTGTGTTTTCCCTTTCGTCGTGGAAGTTTGGTGTTCTTCTTGCTTCTTGTATATCAATTTTCAGCTCCTTCTTCGCATATCGGATGTTCTCTTCAATTATATCCATGAATATTTTCTCTGTTCCTACATCTCTCTCCTCTCCTTCTGGAATTCCTATAACTCTTATATTTCCTTTCCTCATGGAGTCAGATAGTTCCCGAAGTCTTTCTTTGGTCTTTTTCCTTCGTACTTCTCTTTCCTTTTCTGTTTTGTTTCTTTTTATTTCTGTGTCTTCAAGAGTACTTATTCACTCTTCTATTTCACCTATTCTGCTTTCATTGCTTTTCCCAGAGTTCTTTAGTTCCTCCATTAATTCTTTGATCTCCTGCATTTCTTTTACTTCCCTCTTTAGGGACTCAATTTCCTTCTTCTGATCTATCACTTTTTTAATCATGGCAATTTTAAATTCTCTTTCTGGAAGGCTCAGAAGTTCTTCCAAGTTGCTGTCGTTGCAATCTGGGGAGTGTTTTTCTTTTTGTGGTGTGCTTCTTTCCTGAGGAGTTGTTAGGTTGTGTGTGGTTCTTCTACTCCCTACTGTCTGTTTTCTAATTTGTCGTATGTGTTGGGACACTGTGTTGCTCGGACTGACTGGCATCTTGGGTGAACTTCTCCGCTCCCCTCTGGCTCTTCCAGGAGCCATCTCTGTCTTCTGGGGGAGCTTTCTGCTGGTTTTAGGCAGTTTTTACTGAAGAAATGTCCCTGTTCTAAAATGGCGAAGCGGGATGCAGTCCCTGCGCCTCTGGTTTCAGGCACACTCTTCTGCGCACCCGGTCTGCCCCGAACGTGGGTGCCTGCTCCCTCTGTGGGCTCAGACTGCTGGTCGGAAGGGGCCTGGCGTGGGCTAACTTCCCGGCTGGCCACTGGGTCCTCCAGAAGCCTTCTGCCCTTTTCAAGCAGTCTTAAGAAATTTCCTGTTCTATGGGGTGTTAGTGACTTTTTTTTCCTGGTCGCTAGGTGGCGCCAGAGATCTCTCCTATTGTCCTTCGGGGGCTGTTTTTCGCCTCCCCCCACCCCGTGGGACAGGGAACAGAGCGGGAATGGTAGGGTACACCTCAACAGCTTTGGGGTGCTGTGTCTGCCTTGTGCCCCACCGTCGTGGAGAACCCACGCCCCGAATTTTCGTGCCCCTGGTCTCAGTTCAAAGCCCTCAGTTCCAGGACGCGGGCTGTAGCCCAGTTCAGTGGCGCGGGAATGGCGCCTTTTGCACCGCTCCCGTGCCTGGGCGACTGGTTCCTGCTTACTCAGGGAGGGACCTTCACCTCAGTGAGGACCTCCGCGTGTCTCCCCACAAGCTTAGGTCGCAGGCGCGGGGACCTGGGCAGCCGCGATCCAGGTCTGCATTTGCTTTTCAAGCGCGCCAAGCGCGCAGCTTTTCCGCACAAGCTTACCGGCAGCCCGGGCTGTGTGCGCGTCTCCCGGGGTCTTTGTTCTTCTCTAATGGTGCCCGGAGCCATTCGCTCACCGCAGCGGCGAATCCTGCAGGGTTCGCCTCAGCTCCTGTTCACGGGGTGTGGTGGCTGCAATAGTTCCTTTCCACTCACAGTCCCGCTTGCTGCGTCGTTTGTTCTTGTTGGCCGTTTTGGTTTGTTGTTTTCCTCCTCTCTGCTGGTCGGAGAGTGCCGCCTCTGTGGGCGGGGGAGGGGAGCAGGGTTCTGCGCTTCCCTCCCTTCTAGTCCTCTTTTATGGCCACTTTCTTCTTCGGGTAGTTTGCTGGAGTCCCCCGTTTATCTTCCGTGTCCCAGTTCTCACTGGGACCTGCCGCTGTCCTCTCTATTAACTTTTTTTAATGGGAGATCTTACTCGCAGCGTCTCCTCGCCGCCATGTTGCTCCGCCCCCTCCCGGTTATTAGGTAATTTTAATGTTCAGTTGTCTTGCTATGACATTGGCAGCAGGATGAAAAAGGATTATTCAGAATCCATGTGCAGAACAATGAGAAGCTTAGAGGGACTACATCACAAATGTGTAGCCCAGCTCCAAGGGCAGTCTCATTTTTATTTATAATCAGACAGAAAATAAAAAAGATTAAAGAATGAAAGATTAAGGAACAAAGCAGGCAAATGGGGAATGCACAAGTGTGTGTATCAGGGGGAGGGGGAAGATGTGTAACCAGCTGGCCCAAGCCAAGCTTGGGAAAATAGGGAGAGAGAGAGACAAGGGAAGTCTCAGTGTTTATGCAACTCTATCCATAACATCTATTGCTGTTTCTGCACATGCTGTTTTCAGCATATATAGATCTTCAAACCAGGACTTTTTCTCTGAGAGATTTCTTATCTCAAACTTTCCCAGTTTTTGCACATGCTGTTTTCAGCATATATATAGATCTTCACACCAGGACTTTTACCCTGAGCGGTTCCTTATCAACTTTTCCTGTTTCTGCATACTGAGAGGCACAGAATAGTCAAAGCAAAGAATAATTAAGGCTAAGACACAGAATTGTTGAGGCACATAATTATCCAAACTCCCACATACAGAGTTATAAGTCCCTCTTCTAATGGTTGAGAGGAAGAATAAAGGACATGAAATGTAAAATTCTTCACATAGCTTTTGGTTGCCTATTGAATCTCAGTGTTCATAAGTTGGGGGAAGAAAGGAAAGATGAAGCAAGCATTAACGAGAGTCAAGCCATTTGAAGCAACGTGGATGGAGCTAGAAGAAACTATGCTCAGTGAAATAAGTCAGAAGGAAAAAGTAAAATATTGGATGGTTTCACTTATAGGAGGAATATATGGGAACCAAATAAGACATCAGGGTAAAAAAATAATAACAATACAATAAAAAATAAAATAAAATAAAACAAAAACAAACAATTATAAATCAGAGACATACTGCAGGGGAGGAGGAGTGTGAGGGATCAGAGGGAGGGAGGGAGAAGCACAGGGGACTGAGGTGATGGTGCATGGGTGTATTGGTGAGGGAAATTCTATGGAGACTATACCTGAGGTGGGGTGGGGAGCAAACATTGTTTAAAAAATGAATAACGATGTGAAAAAGAAAATGAAAGAAAAAAATTAATGAGAGTGATAATATAATGTAACTACTTTTCTAATCCTTTTATCCATGACCAAAATGATTATATATCTGATACAAACCTTTATAATTTATGACGAATTTTCACATAAGATCTAATGTAAGATACCAGTCATGGTAGGCAGTTACTATTACCATCTCCACTTTTTAGGTTTGGAAATTGAGGCTCAGAGAGAAAAAGTACCTCATCTAAGATCAACAGTCATAATTCAAATCTAGGGTTACTGAGTAAAGCTCAGCACACTGTTAATGGTTATTCATTTATTCAGATCTCTATGGTTTTTCAGATACTCATATGTGCTCTTATCAAATGAGAGTCCAATAGTGGGCCTCCCTGGTGATTCAAGGGGTTAAGCACAGCACCATGAAGCTATCCTCAGCCTCTGCAGCACAAGTTCGATCCTGGCCGGCCAGGGAGTTACCCACATGGCGCAACAGACTTCTCCTGTCCCACCTGCTGCACCCCTTAGCAGTGTATTTCAGTCAGTCTGCCTGTTCTGTTTCCCACTCTGTCTCTGGTGAATCCGCTCAGCGCCCCTGCCCGGCACCTCTGGCTTGTCCCCTAGTTCTTGTATGCATAAATAAATAAATCTTTTTAAAAAGACCCCAATAATCATTTTAATTCCTCGTAACATTAAAGGGGAGTGACTTCCAAAGAAAAAGGAAGGCATTCTAAAGTGACAAATAGACAGAGCCACCTATCTCTTATCTATGAAAACTATTTAGTTTGCTTTACCTCATAAACAGAGCTTATGGGAGGGTATAGAGTATAAAGTTATTAAAAAAAAAACAACAAATGCTGTGCTCAGGGAGGGTCAGGGGAACAAGTGCAGCTCTCCTCATTTTTTTGCTCTGTTCCTGAATCTTGTTTTTACATCTAGCATATCTCCAGACACCATCAAACTCTGATGTCCTCATCTGCATAGGGAACTCTGATTATATTGACATGAATACTTTCTTCATTATGCAAAATGAGACACACCAATGCTTCCACTGTGATGCTTTATTGGGCCAAAGAAATACACAATGACTCACAGGTTACCTGTCCCAAGGCACTCTGACTCGGAGTCAGGGATACTTAGCATTAAATTACCAGGATTGCCTTTGCAGAAACTGGTTACTAATATGTATTTTCATTTCTGTCTCATTTCAACCTCAAATATTGCTATACCCATGCACAAGAAGATGTATGGGCAAATGCAATGGAAATCAGTTTTTAACTTTTGCAGTGGTTTATAGGTTACATATACTAGTGCCCACATTCATATGGCAGTACATCCCCTGATAAACACATTGGGACTCAAAAACAGAGTTGGTGGTGGAACCAGCTTGATTTTGAGTTATGGAGTGATGTTAAGTCTTATAATTGTTTATTTTATATTTGAAACTCTATATAGTCTCTCATACTAAAAGAGGTCTTTCACTTGGAGACCAAGATAGCTACCATGGAATTTTTTCTTCAAAATTGTGACAATGGCAATCAAGACCTCCCCCAAACCCAGAGAACTTAATTGTTTAAAATTCTCATAAGATGTTGGAACAACATGTCATCAGAAGTTCTTTCCTTTGCTCCAGGGATGATGATCCAATACTTAACCAGATTAGTACCATACCAAGAGAGTTCTGTTACTTGGGTGAAACTGGAAAACCTACTGGACATGGGAAATCTGCATA
This sequence comes from Talpa europaea, assembly GCF_964194135.1. Taxonomy (NCBI): domain Eukaryota; kingdom Metazoa; phylum Chordata; class Mammalia; order Eulipotyphla; family Talpidae; genus Talpa; species Talpa europaea. Next base: position 60,319,277 of record NC_140070.1, read on the forward strand.
GATTACACCAGAAGGGACACAGATGTGATTCATGCTTAAGTAAATAATAAGTGGGTGGAGGGAAATGCCTGCAGGCTGTGTCTGGGGTGGGGAAGCTGCCAGACAGACTCTGGTGCTGCTGCTCAGTTAACGACCCTTGGAGGGAAGAGCTGAGTGGTGGAGACACACACCCTTGACTGAGGAGACATAGATGGAAGGTTGCTGAGTGCTCTCAGTAAGGATGGGTTCCCAGACAAAACTTCAAGGATTGAGCGCTGGCCATGTGTCCCCTGCCTGTCACCCGTCAAGACTGGTTTTGACATTGTGAAGTGCACTTACAGTGCACAGACTGAAGAGACGAGGGTCTAGAATACCAAAAAAGGAGGGATAGCGGTGGTGCTACAAACACTAGCCAGATGCTCCAAGCACATTTACCCTAGTGACTGGAACCTTACTAGGCCTCTGTCCCACTCAGGAACCCAGGAACACAAGATTAGGTATCTGAGTAAATCTTCATCTCAATTGCACATGGAACTTTCTTTAGGATAGACCACATGTTAGGTCATAAAACAAGTAACAATAAATTGATGAAGATTGAAATCTTATCAAGTATCTTCCCTGATCACAGTGTTATCAAACTAGAAACCAACAACAAATCAGGAAAAACCTCTAACAACAACAACAAATCAGGAAAAACCTCTAAGAAGTGGAAACTGAATGGCACACTACTGAATAAATATTGAAAGGGTGAGGGAATCATAGAAGAAATTAAAATATACCTGGAGATAAATGAAAATGAAGACTTGAACTACCAGAATCTGTAGGATGCAGCAAAAGTAGTACCAAGAGGGAAATGTGTATCAACGTAAACCCACATCACAAAACAAGAAGGACCTCAAGTAAATAATTTAGCCTTGCATCATAAGGACAAGAAAAGGAAGAACAAACAGAACTAAAAGTCATTTTAAGGATGGAAATAATAAACAGAACAAAAATTAATGAAATAGAAATATAAAAGAACAGTCCAAAAGATTTTTTTGGAAAAAAATAAACAAAATAAACAAACATTTGCTAGCCTCACAAAGAAAAAGCTGGAGAAAACTCTAATAAATTAAATCAGAAATGAAAGAGAAGTAACAACATATATCTCAGAAATATAGAGGCTCAAAACAGATTACTCCGAACATCTATATGCCTATTAGTTGAATTAGCTAGAAGAAATGAGCCAATTCTTAGAAGTATACAGCATTTATTACTGAATCAGGGAGAAATAGAAAATTTGAATAGACCAATTGCTAGCAAGGAAATTGAAATAATAATCAAGTCTCCCCTCAAACAGAAGCCTAATACTCTGGTTTCTCTTCAGATGGTATAAATCTTTCACCTCTTACAAAAAGCAAAAGTCCAGGACAATACAGATTTACCAGTTAAGTTCTATCAAACCTTTAAAGATGAACAATAACTATCCTTTTCAAACTCTCCCCCCAAAAAGAAAAAACTGATGAAAAAGGAATGTTCTGAAAACTTTTTATGAGGTCAACATTACACTGATAGCAAAGGACATTTCCAAAAAGGAAAATTTCAGATATCCAATTACCACTACCCCTTATGAACAATATATGTAAAATTATTCAGCAAAATCTTAGCAAATTGAATCCAACAATGCATGAAATGGGTCATACATCATGACAAAGTGGGATTTATTCCAGGTATACAAGGATGGTTCGAAATCTGAAAATTCATCAATGTAACTCACAATATCAAATAAAAGATAAAAATTGTGTGATTGTATCAATAAATTTAAAGAAATCATTTGGTAAGTTTCAACATCCATTTATGATTAAAAAACATTAAAAATGTGGGTAGAAGGAGCATATATAAACATAATAAAACCCATATATGACGAACCTACAGTTACCATCATACTCTATGTTCACTTTTACTACTACTATCAGCATAGTATTGGAAGTCCTAACTAAAACAATCAAACAAGAGAAATATATGAAAGGATCCAGATTGGGAAAGAAAAACTAAAAGTATCACTATTTATTTGCAAATGAGATGTTAATATACATGGAAATAAATCAGTAAAGTGGCAGTTTACAACATTAATCTACAAAAATCAGTTGCATTCTTATAGTCAAACAATAAACTAGAAGAGAAGGAAATCAAAAAAACAATTTCCTTTAAACTTCATCAAAAAAGTACTGAATACCTAGCAGTAAACATAACAAAGGAAGTGAAGGACCTGTACAATGAATGCTATAAGACATTATTAAAAGAAATATAAGGCAAAAGAAATGAAAAAATATTCCTTGTTCATGGATTGGAAGAATTAACATTGTTAAGATGACCATCTTCCCAAAGAAATATATATATTTAAAGAATTCTTTGGCAAAGTTTCAAAGACATTCTTCAAAGAAATAAAACACACATTATTGAAATTCTTTATGGAAGAACAAAAGACCTTAAATAGCTAAAGCTATCCTGACAAAAATAGAGGAAGGATGGAGGTATCACATCCCAGACTTCAACTATACTATAAAGCTTTAGTAATCAGTAGACACAGAGACTAATGGAATAGAATTGAGAACCCAGAAATAAACCCATACTTATATGGACAGTTTATTTATGACAAAGGAACCAAGAGTATACACTGAGTAAAGGAATGTCTCTTTAACAAATGGTGCTGGGAAAATTGGACTACCACATGCAAAATAATGAAACCAGATCCACTATCTCATACCACATACAAAAAATCAACTTCAAATGAATTAAAGACTTAGATATAAGATTGGAAACCACAAAATACACAGAAGAAAACATAGGCAGAACATTATACTATACAGAACATTATACAGCTTCAGTGATATGATTGGGGTCTTTACATCTAGGGCAAGGGAAAGAAAAGCAAGACAATAGGACATCAAACCAAAAATCTTCCTTATTGCAAAGTAAACTATCATTACAGATGAAAGTACACCCTAATGAATATATTTGCACATCATACATCTATTAAGGGGCTAATATCCAAGCTCTAAAAAGAATTCATGAAACTCAACAAAAAGAAAACAACCCAATCAAAAATGGACAGAATACCTAAATAGATACTGCTCAAAAGAAAACATATCTGGCCAAAAGGCAGATAAAAAAAGTGTTCATCATCACTTATCATCAGGTAGTTGTAATTCAAAATCTCATTGAGATACCAGCTCACAACTGTGAGAATGACTCATATCAAAAAGACCAAAAACTACAAGTGTTGGAGGATGTGGAAAAAAGGAACCTTTGTACACTGTTGGTGTGAATGTACACTGATCCATGTCTATGGAAACAGTATAGAGGCTTCTCAAAATATTATTAATAGATATAACACATGACCCAGAAATTTCTCCCCTATGTATCTATCCAAATAAGGCAAAAAAAAAGCCAATTTGAAGACACACACACACACACTCATATATACATACATACATACATACATACATACATACATACATATATATATATATATATATATATATATATATTCCTGTATTCATTACAGCAACATTCAAAATAGCCAAGCTATGGAGGCAAACTAAGTGCCTGGTTATATTTATACAATGGAATACTACTCAACTATAAAAAATGATGAACTATTGCCCCTTGGCACAACATGGATAGAAATGGAGGGTATTAAGCAAAATAAGGCAGAAGGAGAAAGACAATACTGGATGGTTTCACTCACATGTGGAATATAGAGAAAGAAAACAAAGAGTCAGAAAAGATCAAACCAACAACTGTCTCTAAAAAAAAATGCTAGATGTCTGATTGTAGAATTAGGGTTACCACAGGGCAGGTGGAGGTTGGAGAACAAAGTAAGGAGGGCACCAATGGATTATGTTGGGAAATTATGGGTGCCTTAGTGGTGGGTATAGATGGTCACATACACCTGAAGAGCTAGAATCATATATTTCTGTAATCATTTATAGTGTTGTAAACTGAAGTTACTTCAATAGAAAAACAAAAGGTAAAATGCACAAAGCATCCTCTACCGTATCGGAGCAAGATGGTAACTCTGCAGACCTGATCAAGAAAAGGTGATATGGGCAAGCACATCAGTATCAGTATTCTTGTCCATTGAATAGGCACCATCTAGTTATGGGGAGAATTTTCATCCTAAGCTCCTAGTTGTCAATAAAGAACTCCTCTAAATTTCTTCTTCTGATTGTTGCAGGACAGGGAGTTGTGGGTGAGGAACCCCATGAAAACTCTGTGGAACTGAGAGAGGGCAAGTTCTGCAGAAAGAAGTGAGCTGAAAAGTGTGCATGGCATGTACCAGCCCTATGCCTGTTCATGATTTGGAGCAGAGAGGGGGATCCTCTGCCAAAGTGGACTGCAGTGCTGGAAAGTACACCCCAGACATCATCGGTGCAAGACAGGGAATAACAGAGGGAGTGAATTTTCAGGGGCAACACCCTTTAATATATACACATTACCATTGCCCTAGTGGGGTTTTGGCATAACAGTGCTGACTCAATCTAGCCACCAGTTTCTGATATCCCAGAAGGAGCAACCCAAAGAGATGCCCACCACTACCAGTGGCACAGTGTCCAAATGAATACAACAAATTAGAAACAAACAACAGGGAGAAAGAAAAATACAAATAACCAAGCAGCCCTCAGGGGAAGGACACTCTACAAAAAGAAAATTAGCCACCAGAACTCAACACCAATAACATGGAAGAACTCCTCTGTCTGGCAGAAAGAGATTTTCAAATTGTCATGATTAACAAAATATAAAGAAGACAAAAAGGAAAAGAATGATATGAGAAAAACAATTAATGATCTGAAGAATGAAATTGAGTCCCTAAAGAAGGAAAAGAAAGAAATGCAGGAGATTAAAAGATAAATGGAGTTGCTAAAGAACTTGGGGAAAAGCAATGAAAACAAAATTGATGAAATGGAGGAACAAATCAGTACTCTCAAAGATACAGAAATAGGGCCTCCCCGGTAGCGCAGCGGTTGAGCACTGGGTTGTGAAGCTGCCCTGCTGGGTTGCGAAGCTGCCTGCAGCCTCTACAGCGCCGGTTCGATCCCTGGCTGCTCCCCGGCCACCGGAGGAGGGTCCCACATGGAGCGCAGACCTCTCCTGCCACCAGCTGCTCCCCTCAGCAGTGTACTTCAGTCCTTCTGCCTGTTCTGCTCCCCTCTCTGGCTCTAGTGAATTCTCTCACCCTTCCGCGCTTCTGACTGTACCCAGTGCTTATATAAATAAATAAATAAATCTTTAAAAAAAAAAGATACAGAAATAAAAAGAACCAAGAAAGAAAAGGAAAGAGAAATACGAAGGAAAAAAAGAATGAAGAAACACTTTCAGAATATCTGACACTGTGAGGAAAGGAAACATAGGAGTTATAAGAATCCCAGAAGATCAGAGGAGAGACCAAGGAATCGAAAAACTATTCAAGGAGATAATCGAAGAGAACTTCCAAAACATGATGAAGGAGATGAAAATAGATATACAAGAAGTGAGAAGAATACCAAATTACCACAATGAAAGGAAAACTACAGCAAAACACATAATAGTAAATCTTTCAGGAGTCCAAGACAGGGGAAACATAATGAAGATGATAAGGGGAGGAAACAGATAACCTATAAAGGAAAACCAATCAGGCTGACATCAGACTTCTCTGAAGAAACACTATGGGCAAGAAGAAAATGGAGTGACATATTCAACAAACTCCAAGACAACAAATGCCCACCAAGAATACTTTAACCTCTATGAAGGAAAAATAAGGACCTTCTCAGAAAAACAGAATCTACAGAAATTAATTAAGGCTAACCCCCCATTCCAAAAAATACTACAAGAAGTCCCAAAGTCAAAACCAACAGAGGAATGAATACGAACAGAGTAAGGCAAGAGATATAATCACAAAAAGACATGCAAAATGGCAAATACGACACCAACATATCAATATTAACTCTAAATGTAAATGGACTAAACTCATCAATAAAAAGACACAGAGTAGCAGGCTTGACTAAAAAAAAAGAACCCATTTGCTGTGCAGAAGCTTTTCAGTTTGATGTAATCCCAGGTGTTTATCTTTGCCTACACTATCACAGCTTTGGGTGATGAGTCTTTGAAGATGTTTCTGAGATGTATGTCTTGTAGTATTTTACCTATATTTTCTTCTATATATATTATGGTTTCAGGTCTTATATCCAGTTCTTTTATCCATTTTGAGTTGATTTTTTTGCGTGGTGAGAGGTAGTGGTCTAGTTTCATTTTTAATAAGACATCAATGTAAAAAAAATAATAACAGTACAAAACACGACAAAGCAAAAAACAGACAATTATAAATCAGAAACACACTGCAGTGGGGAGGAGGGAGAGGTATCAGAGGGAGGGAAAGAGAAACACAGGGGACTGTGGTCATGTTGCATGGGTGCCTTGGGGAAGGAAATTCTATGGGGACTCAATCTGAGGGGGTGGAAAGAAGCAAATATTTTCTAAAAAAATGTAAAAAATTATAAATGTTAAAATAAAATAATAAAATAAATAAATAAATAAAGAGGAAAAAAAAGAACCCAACCTTCTGCAGCCTCCAGGAAACACACTCACCTGCAAAATATAAACATAGGCTGAAAGTAAAAGAATGGAAAACAATCCTACAAGCAAATGGACAAAAAAGAAGATAGGAAGAGCTATACTTATATCAGATAAAATAGACTTTGAACTACAAAAGTAAAAAGAGACATAGAGGGTCACTTCATTATGATTAAGGGGAAAATACATCAAGAAGACATAACCCTCATCATCATATATTCACCAAATGAAGGAGCACTAAAATATATCAGACAATTATTATCATCTCTAATAATGAACATTAGAGAAAATACATACTCAGTAGGAGACTTCAACACACCTCTCTCCCCAGTGGATAGATCAATGAGAGAAAAAATAAACAAGGACACTAGAGTTCTAAACAAGGACCCAGATCTCATGGGCTTAACAGATGTCTATAGAAGACTGCACCCAAAAATATCAGAGTACACATTTTTCTCTAATGCACACGGATCATTTTCCAGAATTGATCACATACAGGTTCATAAGACAAACACCAACAGATACACTAAGGTCAAAATCATACCAACTATCTTCTCTGACCATAAAGTCACCAAACTAGAAATAAATCATTAAAAAGAAAAGCAAGGAACCCTCTTAACTCATTGAGATTGAAACCCACACTACTGGAAGACCACTGGATCATGAGGAGATCAAAAAAGAAATTAAAAAATACCTCGAGATGACAGAATGTATGGGACATAGCAAAAGCAATTGCAAGAGGAAAATACAGAGCAATACAGGCTCACATCAAGAAACAAGAAAGAATTCAAAGAAGCAACCTAATCTCGCATCTTAAAAAACTGGAAAAGGAACAACAACAACAACAAAAAAAAAAAAAAAAAAAAACAAGGCCAGTAGAAGAAAGGAAATAATAAAAATCAAAGCAGAAATAAATGGAGTAGAAGTTAAGAAAACAATCCAAAATAGCAATGAAACCAAAAGTTAGTTTCAGAAAAAATAAACAAAATAGACAAGCCTTTAGTCAGGCTCACAAAGAAAAAAAAAATGGGAGAAAACACAAATAAATAAGATCATAAACGAAAGAGGAGAATTTACAACCAACACAGCAGAAATCAAAAGAATAATCAGAGATTTCTATGAACAGTTACATGCAAACAAGTTCAACAATCTAGAAGAGATGTAAAAATTCCTATAACTTTACAATCATCCAAAGCTAGATAAAGAAGAAATGGAACACTAAACAGACCAATTATAAGCTGTGACATTGAAACAGTAATCAAAACCCTCCCCAAAACAAAAGCCCGCGACCAAATGGCTTTACAAATGAATTCTACCAAATGTTCAGAAACGAACTGGTGCTTATCCTACAAAAAATCTTTCAAAAAATTGAAAGGGAAGGGATACTACCAAACACATTTTATGAAGGCAACATCACACAAATACCAAAACTGATCAAGGACAACACAAAAAAACCCAAAACTACAGGCCAATCTTTCTAATGAACACTGATGCAAAAAATCCTCAAGAAAATCCTAGCCAACAGAATCCAACAATGCATTAAAATATAATTCACCATGACCAAGTAGGATTTATTTCAGAGACACAAGGATGGTTCAACATCTGAAAATCAATGTAATCCAACACATCAATAAAAAGAAAAATAAAAATGATTTAATTATATCAATAGATGCTGAGAAAACATTCAACAAAGTTCAACATCCATTTATGATAAAGACCCTTGAAATTCTAATGATAGAAGGAACATAACATGACATAATAAAGTCCATATATGACAAGTCCATAACCAATATCATTCACAATGGTGAAAAACTGAAAGCCTTTCCCTTAAGATCTGGGACAAGACAAGGATGTCCACTCTCACCACTGCACTTCAATGTAACACTGGAGGTACTAGCCAGAGCAATAAGACAAGAGAAAGACATACAAGGAATCCAAATAGGGAAAGAAGAAGTAAAACTATCACTATCTGCAGACAATATGAAAATATACATAGAGAACTCCAAAAACTCCACAGAAAAGCTAATTCAACTCATCAATCAGTTCAGTAAAGTGGCAGGATACAAAATCAACACGCAAAAGTCAGTAGCCTTCCTATACACAAACAATAAATCTGAAGAAGAAGAAATCAAAAAAACCTTCCCTTTTGTTATTGAAACAAAAAAAGTCAAATATTTGGGAATAAATCTAACAAAAGAGGTAAAGGACCTATACAAAGAAAACTAGAAAACACTGTTAAAAGAAATAGAAGAAGACACAAAGAAATGGAGAGACATCCCCTGCTCATGGATTGGAAGAATAAACATTATTAAAATGGCCATCCTTCCAAAAGCAATATACAGATTCAATGCTATTCCAATCAAAATTTCAATGTCATTCTTCAAAGAAATAGAACAATTATTGATGAAATTCATATGGAATCACAAAAAAACCCGAATAGCCAAAGCTCTCCTGAAAAAAAAAGAAGGGAATGGAGGCATCACACTCCCAGACTTCAAACTATACTACAAAGCCATAATCATCAAAACTGCATGGTATTGGAACAAGAACAGACATACAGACCAATGGAATCGAATAGAAAATCCAGAAATAAACCCACAGATTTATGGTCAACTCATCTTTGACAAAGGAGCAAAGACTATGCATTGGAGCAAAGAAAGTTTGTTCAATAAATGGTGCTGGGAAAACTGGGTTGCTACATGCAAAAGAATGAAGCTTGACCAGTACCTCACACCATACGCAAAAATCAACTCAAAATGGATTAAAGAACTAGACAGAAGACCTGAAACCATAAAATACATAGAAGGAAATATAGGCGAAACACTACGTGATATGCACACCAAAGACATCTTTACAGACACATTACCCAAAGCAGTGATAGTGAAGGCAAAGATCAACAGCTGGGACTACATCAAATTAAAGAGCTTCTGCACAGCAAAAGAGACAATAACCAAAACAAAGAGAAACCCCACCGACTGGGAGAACATTTTTGCACCCAACACTAATGATAAAGGACTGATCACAAAAATCTGCAAAGAGCTGATGAGACTCAACAACAACAAAGAAAATAATCCAGTCAAAAAATGGGCAGAAGAGCTAAAAAGAAACTTCTCTGAAGAGGAAATGCAAATGGCCAACAGGCATATGAAAAAATGTTCAACATCACTTGTCATCAGGGAAATGCAAATCAAAACTACCATGAGATACCATCTTACACCAGTGAGAATGGCACATATTAAAAAAACTAGCAACAACAAATGTTGGCGAGGGTGTGGAGAAAAAGGAACTCTTCTGCACTGTTGGTGGGAGTGCAAACTGGTCCAACCACTGTGGAAAGCTGTGTGGAGATTTCTGGACCTACTAAACATAGAGCTTCCATATGATCCAGCAATTCCACTCCTAGGTATTTACCCAAAGGACACAGAAACATCCATTCCAAAGAACACTTGCACCCCTATGTTTATAGCAGCACTGTTTACAATAGCTAAGCTTTGGAAACAACCCAAATGCCCAAAAATAGATGACTGGATCAAGAAGATGTGGTACATATATACCATGGAATATTACTCAGCATTCAAAAAAGATAAACACATGCGATTTGCAGCAACATGGATGGCGCTGGAAGGGATCATGCTCAGCGAAATAAGCCAAAAAGAAAAAGAAAAATACCGGATGGTCTCACTCATAGCAGGAATCTAGAAAACTTAAATAAGGGACCAGGAAAATGAATATAAGAAAGTGAAAATCAAAATCAACAAAAAACTATGAACCAGAGACACTTTTAGGGGGGCGGGGGCGGGAGGGGAGGGATTGGGGTCAGAATGGGGGGGCTGCAATTGTATGGGGAATATAACAATAAAATTTATAATAAAAAAAAAAGACTTTAAAAAAAAAAAAAGAAAGAAAGAAGAGGTATACTTTACCCCTTTGGGTCTGAAGAAACCATCAATGCATGTCTCACAGTTTATACCAGCAGTGTTTTGGGTACAATTGATACACACGCCGCCTCCAATGTATTTTCCATGTATATTTAAGCTCAAATTTCTTCTGGCAACATTTTCATCATAGTAGCATTCATCAGCTTTCCCATGACAATTGCATGCTGCATTAAGGAAAAATAAATTCATAAATATTAATTTTGCATATATTTAAAAATCATTTTCTGCTAGATAAAGAAGAAATGGAACACTAAACAGACCAATTATAAGCTGTGACATTGAAACAGTAATCAAAACCCTCCCCAAAACAAAAGCCCGTGACCAAATGGCTTTACAAATGAATTCTACCAAATGTTCAGAAACGAACTGGTGCTTATCCTACAAAAAATCTTTCAAAAAATTGAAAGGGAAGGGATACTACCAAACACATTTTATGAAGGCAACATCACACAAATACCAAAACTGATCAAGGACAACACAAAAAAACCCAAAACTACAGGCCAATCTTTCTAATGAACACTGATGCAAAAAATCCTCAAGAAAATCCTAGCCAACAGAATCCAACAATGCATTAAAATATAATTCACCATGACCAAGTAGGATTTATTTCAGAGACACAAGGATGGTTCAACATCTGAAAATCAATGTAATCCAACACATCAATAAAAAGAAAAATAAAAATGATTTAATTATATCAATAGATGCTGAGAAAACATTCAACAAAGTTCAACATCCATTTATGATAAAGACCCTTGAAATTCTAATGATAGAAGGAACATAACATGACATAATAAAGTCCATATATGACAAGTCCATAACCAATATCATTCACAATGGTGAAAAACTGAAAGCCTTTCCCTTAAGATCTGGGACAAGACAAGGATGTCCACTCTCACCACTGCACTTCAATGTAACACTGGAGGTACTAGCCAGAGCAATAAGACAAGAGAAAGACATACAAGGAATCCAAATAGGGAAAGAAGAAGTAAAACTATCACTATCTGCAGACAATATGAAAATATACATAGAGAACTCCAAAAACTCCACAGAAAAGCTAATTCAACTCATCAATCAGTTCAGTAAAGTGGCAGGATACAAAATCAACACGCAAAAGTCAGTAGCCTTCCTATACACAAACAATAAATCTGAAGAAGAAGAAATCAAAAAAACCTTCCCTTTTGTTATTGAAACAAAAAAAGTCAAATATTTGGGAATAAATCTAACAAAAGAGGTAAAGGACCTATACAAAGAAAACTAGAAAACACTGTTAAAAGAAATAGAAGAAGACACAAAGAAATGGAGAGACATCCCCTGCTCATGGATTGGAAGAATAAACATTATTAAAATGGCCATCCTTCCAAAAGCAATATACAGATTCAATGCTATTCCAATCAAAATTTCAATGTCATTCTTCAAAGAAATAGAACAATTATTGATGAAATTCATATGGAATCACAAAAAAACCCGAATAGCCAAAGCTCTCCTGAAAAAAAAAGAAGGGAATGGAGGCATCACACTCCCAGACTTCAAACTATACTACAAAGCCATAATCATCAAAACTGCATGGTATTGGAACAAGAACAGACATACAGACCAATGGAATCGAATAGAAAATCCAGAAATAAACCCACAGATTTATGGTCAACTCATCTTTGACAAAGGAGCAAAGACTATGCATTGGAGCAAAGAAAGTTTGTTCAATAAATGGTGCTGGGAAAACTGGGTTGCTACATGCAAAAGAATGAAGCTTGACCAGTACCTCACACCATACGCAAAAATCAACTCAAAATGGATTAAAGAACTAGACAGAAGACCTGAAACCATAAAATACATAGAAGGAAATATAGGCGAAACACTACGTGATATGCACACCAAAGACATCTTTACAGACACATTACCCAAAGCAGTGATAGTGAAGGCAAAGATCAACAGCTGGGACTACATCAAATTAAAGAGCTTCTGCACAGCAAAAGAGACAATAACCAAAACAAAGAGAAACCCCACCGACTGGGAGAACATTTTTGCACCCAACACTAATGATAAAGGACTGATCACAAAAATCTGCAAAGAGCTGATGAGACTCAACAACAACAAAGAAAATAATCCAGTCAAAAAATGGGCAGAAGAGCTAAAAAGAAACTTCTCTGAAGAGGAAATGCAAATGGCCAACAGGCATATGAAAAAATGTTCAACATCACTTGTCATCAGGGAAATGCAAATCAAAACTACCATGAGATACCATCTTACACCAGTGAGAATGGCACATATTAAAAAAACTAGCAACAACAAATGTTGGCGAGGGTGTGGAGAAAAAGGAACTCTTCTGCACTGTTGGTGGGAGTGCAAACTGGTCCAACCACTGTGGAAAGCTGTGTGGAGATTTCTGGACCTACTAAACATAGAGCTTCCATATGATCCAGCAATTCCACTCCTAGGTATTTACCCAAAGGACACAGAAACATCCATTCCAAAGAACACTTGCACCCCTATGTTTATAGCAGCACTGTTTACAATAGCTAAGCTTTGGAAACAACCCAAATGCCCAAAAATAGATGACTGGATCAAGAAGATGTGGTACATATATACCATGGAATATTACTCAGCATTCAAAAAAGATAAACACATGCGATTTGCAGCAACATGGATGGCGCTGGAAGGGATCATGCTCAGCGAAATAAGCCAAAAAGAAAAAGAAAAATACCGGATGGTCTCACTCATAGCAGGAATCTAGAAAACTTAAATAAGGGACCAGGAAAATGAATATAAGAAAGTGAAAATCAAAATCAACAAAAAACTATGAACCAGAGACACTTTTAGGGGGGCGGGGGCGGGAGGGGAGGGATTGGGGTCAGAATGGGGGGGCTGCAATTGTATGGGGAATATAACAATAAAATTTATAATAAAAAAAAAAGACTTTAAAAAAAAAAAAAGAAAGAAAGAAGAGGTATACTTTACCCCTTTGGGTCTGAAGAAACCATCAATGCATGTCTCACAGTTTATACCAGCAGTGTTTTGGGTACAATTGATACACACGCCGCCTCCAATGTATTTTCCATGTATATTTAAGCTCAAATTTCTTCTGGCAACATTTTCATCATAGTAGCATTCATCAGCTTTCCCATGACAATTGCATGCTGCATTAAGGAAAAATAAATTCATAAATATTAATTTTGCATATATTTAAAAATCATTTTCTGCTAGATAAAGAAGAAATGGAACACTAAACAGACCAATTATAAGCTGTGACATTGAAACAGTAATCAAAACCCTCCCCAAAACAAAAGCCCGTGACCAAATGGCTTTACAAATGAATTCTACCAAATGTTCAGAAACGAACTGGTGCTTATCCTACAAAAAATCTTTCAAAAAATTGAAAGGGAAGGGATACTACCAAACACATTTTATGAAGGCAACATCACACAAATACCAAAACTGATCAAGGACAACACAAAAAAACCCAAAACTACAGGCCAATCTTTCTAATGAACACTGATGCAAAAAATCCTCAAGAAAATCCTAGCCAACAGAATCCAACAATGCATTAAAATATAATTCACCATGACCAAGTAGGATTTATTTCAGAGACACAAGGATGGTTCAACATCTGAAAATCAATGTAATCCAACACATCAATAAAAAGAAAAATAAAAATGATTTAATTATATCAATAGATGCTGAGAAAACATTCAACAAAGTTCAACATCCATTTATGATAAAGACCCTTGAAATTCTAATGATAGAAGGAACATAACATGACATAATAAAGTCCATATATGACAAGTCCATAACCAATATCATTCACAATGGTGAAAAACTGAAAGCCTTTCCCTTAAGATCTGGGACAAGACAAGGATGTCCACTCTCACCACTGCACTTCAATGTAACACTGGAGGTACTAGCCAGAGCAATAAGACAAGAGAAAGACATACAAGGAATCCAAATAGGGAAAGAAGAAGTAAAACTATCACTATCTGCAGACAATATGATAATATACATAGAGAACTCCAAAAACTCCGAAGAAAAACTAATCAAAATAATTAACCAGTTTAGTAAAGTAGCAGGATACAAACTCAACACACAAAAATCAGTAGCCATTCTATATGCTAATAATCAACCCAAAGAAGAAGAAATAAAATATCCCTTTTATAATTGAAACAAAAAAAATCAAATACTTGGGAACAAACCTAACAAAAGAGGTGAAGGACCTATACAAAGAAAACTATAAAACATTGTTAAAAGAAACAGAAGAAGGCACAAAGAAATGGAAAGACATGCTCTGCTCATGGAATGGAAGAATTAACATTATTAAAATGGCCATCCTATGGACCTGGAAGGGATCATGCTCAGCAAAATAAGCCAGAAAGAAAAAGAAAAATACTGGATTGTCTCACTCATAGCAGGAATCTAGAAAACCTAAATAAGGGACCAGGAAAAAGAATAATGATAAGAAAGAAAAAAAATTAAAATCAACAAAGAACTATAAACCAGAAACACACTGGGGGGGGGGGCGGGGAAAGGAGGGATTGAGGTCAAAATAAGGGGGTTGCAATTATATGGGGAATATAAAAATTAAAAAAATTAAAAAAAATAAAATGGCCATCCTACCAAAAGCAATTTACAGATTCACCACTATTCAAATAAAAATCTCAATGACTGTCTTCAAAGAAATAGAACAAATATTGATGAAATTCATATGGAGCCACAAAAAAAACCTCAAAGAGCCAAAGCTCTCCTGATAAAACAAAGGAGAATGGTGGTACCACAATCCTGGGCTTCAAATTATACTACAAAGCCATAATAATTAAAACTACATGGTACTGGAACGAAAACAGACAAACCAATGGAGTAGAATAGAAAATTCAGAAACAATCCCACAGATTTATGGACAACTAACCTTTGACAAAGGAGCAAAAAATATGTAATGAAATAAAGACAGTTTGTTCAATAAATGGTGCTGGAAAATTGGACTGCTACATGCAAAAGAATGAAGCTAGACTACTAACTTACACCATGGACAAAAATCAACTCAGAATGGATCAAGCAATTAGACATAAGACCTGAAAACATAAAATATAAAGAAGAAAATATAGGCAAAACACTACATGACATACATCTCAGTAATATCTTTAAAGACATATCACCTAAAGTAAAGATAGTGAAGGAAAAGATGAACAGATGGGACTACATCAAATTAAAGAGCTTCTCTACAGCAAAAGAGCAATTAACCAAAACAAAGAGACACCCCACTAACTGGGAGAAAATTCTTGCATGCCATAAACTGATAAGGGACTGATCACAAAGATCTACAAAGAGCTCACATGATTCAACAAAAACAAATTAAACAATCAAATCAAGAAATGGACAGAAGGACTTAAAAGACACTTCTCCAAAGAGGAAATGCAAATGGCCAACAGGCATATGAAAATATGCTCAACATCCCTCATAATCAGGGAAACGCAAATCAAATCCACAATGAGATACCACCTTACACCAGTAAGAATGGCACATATTAAAAAAAACTAGCAACAACAAATGTTGGCAAAGATGTGGTGAAAAAGGAACTCTCTCTTGGTGGGAGTGCAAACTAGAACAACTATGGAAAGCTGTGTGTAGGCTCCTCAGATTACTAAAAATTGAGCTAGCATATGACCCAGCAATTCCACTCCTGTGGATCTGCCCAAAGGACACAAAAACATTAATTCAAAAGAATCCATGCACAATACAACAAAACAAAAACAAGCAGACAATTATAAACCAGAGACATCCTGTAGTGGGGGAGGAGGGAGAGGGATCAGAGGAAGGGAGGGAGGAGCACAGGGGACTGAGGTGATGGTAGATGGGTGCATTGGTGAAGGGAATTCTATGGGGACTACATTTGGGGGGGGGAGCAAACATTGTTCACAAATGAACAATGATGTAGAAAATTATAAATAAAATATTAAAAAAAATAAAATAAAATTCTTGACCCCCCAAAAAAGAAAGTAAAAAAAAAGAAAAAAGAAACATGCACCCCCATGTTTATGGCAGCACTCTGTGTAATAGATAAGACCTGGAATCAACCCAAATGCCCCAAAATAGATGACTGGATCAAGAAGATATGGTATATATACACAATGGAATACTATTCAGCAATCAAAATAGATAAATTAATGCCATTCACAGCAACATGGATGGAGTTTGAAGGGATTATGCTCAATGAAATAAGTCAGAATGAAAAAGAAAAATAGGGCCTCCTTGGTGGCACAGGCAGTGCGCAGTGCTGTGAAGCTGTGGCAGCCTCTGCAGTGGCGTTTCAATCCCCTCCAGCCTTGGAGCAACCCACATGAAGAGCAGACCTCTCCTGTCTCACCCGCTGCTCCCCTCAGCAGTGTATTTTGTCAGTCTGCCTGTTCTGTTCCCCGCTCTGTCTCTGGTGAATCTTCTCATCCTCCCACGCATCTGTCCTGTACCCCGGTTCTTATATATATAAAATAAATCTTAAAAATAAATAAATAAGAAAAAAGAAAAAACACCAGATGGCTTTACTTATAGGAGGAATATGGGGGATCAAGGGAAAAAATAATAATAACAACAAAAAAAACCCACAACAAAACAAAACAAAAATAAGCAGACAACTATAAATCAGAGACATTCTGCAGGGGAGGGGGAAAGGAAAGTTATCAAAATGATGGCAGCAAGAGCACAAGGGACTATTGGTGATGGAAATTCTATGGGGACTGCACCTGAGAAAAGGAAACAAACATTGTAAGAAAAAGAATAAATAAATAAATTTAAAAATATAAAATAAATTTCATCTTCTATTGTATTTTGATGAACTAAACATGTTTCCAGCTCTGTGCTTTTCTTCTCATCTGCTCTTCCCTTTTCCAAACCTGCAGTTCTAGAGTTTGACAATTAAATAATTTGTAAAATTTTGATGTAAACAGATTTTTACCAAAAGACGTCTGAAAATTTATGAAACATTAATGTGTGTAATCAATATTCAGGAAGATTTGTATTGTATTTACTATTTCCCAGATTTTTTCAAGGACTTCTGTTTAGGTTAGGAGACAAAGTGTCAGAGAGAGAGATTGCTATTACTTCCTGTATTATGGGTTGAATATTTGTCCCCCCAAAAAAGATGTGAAGTCCTAACACCCAGTGCCTCAGAATGTGACCCAATTTGGACTATGGCCTTCACAAATGTAATCATGTTAAAATGAGATAATTAGGGCAGGCCCTAGTGCAATAGCAACGTGACTGGTGTTCAAACAAAAAAAAAATGAAATTTGGACACAGAGACAGACATGCACATTGGAAGACAATGTGAAGAGATTCAGGGAGATCTACTCTACAAGGCAGGGTACGCCTGAAGCTACCAGATGCTGAGAGAGTTCTGCTGCCTTCCCTGGCACCCTCAGAGGGGGCACAGCTATTCTGACAGCTCAATTTCAGACTTCTGGCCTCCAGAACTGTGAGAAAAAAAATTTCTGTCATTCTAAGCAACAAAGTTTGTAGTGCTTTATTTATATATTTTTTTAAATGGGGCTCCCCAGTTTGTGAGTCTTTTTTTTTTTCCCTTAATATTTATTTATTTATTTATTTATTTATTTATTTATTTATTTATTTATTTATACAAGCACTGCGTACAGTCAGAAGCGTGAGAGGGTGAGAGAATTCACCAGAGCCAGAGTGGGGAGCAGAGCAGGCAGAAGGACCAAAGTACACTGCTGAGGGGAGCAGCGGGCGGCAGTTTTAGCAGCACACGAGGAATTGAATATTTCCCCGAATATTCATTCTGGGTGGTAGGTAAGTTGGGCTTATTGTTTCTCTGTCCATTTCCTTTTTTGAAAACTCCATTGGAAAATTCCTATAATAAGATTAAAAATAACAAAAATGCCATTTTTTTCTCCTCAACCATTGTAGTAGAAGTATCAATTTTTAGCTAGGCAAATGATCACTGAGATTAGAAGTCAACAAACTTTTCCTGTGAAGGGCCAGATAAGGTTTTTCAGTTTTTTAGGACTTACATTCCTGTCATAACACTCAACTCTGTCACTGCAGCAGGAACAAAACTAAAAACAAAATAAACAAATAAACATGACCATATTCTCATAAAACTTTTTCACAAAAGCAGGCAGCTGTCCAGATTTTCCCCACAGGCCACAGTGGCTGCCTGATCATTGAGCACTAATGCAAGCCAGGCATAGTTCTAGGACCTAATCATATGCTAATGAGCAACATAGATAAGAACTGCCTTGGAAAATGGTTTTGACGGTTGCGTCTTCAGTACCTTGTGCAATGCAGGGCACACAATGGGCAATCCAGAAATACTGAACCAGTGAGTGATTGACAGTACCTTGGCTGGAAGAGATGTGTATGCCATGGAGATGCCAGGTGGGGGGAGGCGTGTAACCCTGGGCCCCCTGGAATGCTAACATCAAGCACAGCAAAAGATTCCTTGGTAGTTTGATTCCTTAACAAAGCGACCCCAGTGAGTTCTTATATGCTTCATAAAACATGTGTTTACGATACAAACGCTGGAAACAACTCAAACATCTGTTAGTAGAGTAATGAGTAAATACACAGTAATATATTCAATTATTATTGAGACACCATACAGCAAAGGGAAAAAAAGCTAAATTCTGCTAAGTGAGGCAATATAGATGAATCCACAAAATATTTCCAACTGAAACCACCTACCCTCTGCTTCTAGCTTGGACACTGAGGACTAAAACCATAAACTCTTCCATAGATCACTGTCTACATTAAACATGCTTTTGTTATTCCATCATCTTTGTAAGCATAATTTTAACTATTCCAGAAGACTCATGCTCAGGCAAATAACTTTACTGTTCACTAAAGAAATTTCTTGAGGGATCCAGTATCTCTTTAACAGAGAACATTGACAGAAGTCTTTGAACCCCTCATCTCAAAATCCTTGTTTGCTGTTCCGTCCAAGCCTAAAAAATTTTATCATAATCCTTACCAATCCTATTTCAAGCCTTCACATCCAAAGTCTCATATTAACCCAGAATTGAAATCTCCAATTCAACTCTTTCCTTCTTCTCCAACACATTACCAAAGCACTTTCAAAGTGGTTCTCCCAATGGCAATAAGCAATGTACCAGCTGTCTCATGAACAGATTGTTTTGGTGACATTTTCGGAGCCAGTATTCAACACATAATGTTCAGTGAGAAAGAACAGACACAAAAGAAGACATGCTTTATAAATTAATTTATATAAATTTCAAGAACAGGTAAAACAACAAAAATCATGTTCTCTATGGTGATAGAAATTAGAAACAGTCATTCTGGATGTGTGTGGAGGTGTCTATTGCCTGGGAGAGGGTATGAGAGTTTTTTTGGTGCTTGAAATGTCCTCATCTTGTTCTAGATGCTGTTACATGGGTATAAACTTATGTCAAAATTCATTCATTTTGTGGCCATTTTACTGCAAGTAATTTTAAAAATGGTTGATTTTTCAAAAAATTTAAACTCATTTTTATTTAGTTGATATATTTAGTCTTTATTATATAAAATCATGCATACTTGATTACATTAATTACATTATTCTTTTTTTTTTCCATTTTCACTCCTCCCCATCACCTTGCCCTCTCCTTCCTCTCATGGATGCCTCATTCAGTATCTTTGCTTTGGGTACTCTTCCTCTACAGAAGATTTTAAATTTGATATAGTCCCAGCTGTTTATATTCTCCTTAATTTTCCTTGCTTCGAGTTTCTTAAGTTTATGTCATGGAGTATTTTGTTTTTTTCTATATATTTTATGATTTCAGGTCTTACATCCAACTCTTTTATTCACTTTGAGTTGATTTTTGTGCATGGTATAAGATAGTAGTCCAGTTTTGTTCTTTTGCATGTGGCAATCCACTTTCCCAGCACCATTTATTGAAGAGGTTTTCCTTGTTCCAGTGTATATTCTTCGCTCCTTTGTCATAGATCAGTTGACCACATATGTGTGGTTTTATTTTGGGTTTTCAATTCTATGCCAGTTGCATATGTACCTGCTTAAAAAAATTAATAGATATCAGAGATTTACTGAGAGTGTTAACTATCATATTAGATCTATTGTTTATTTGAGGGTTTGCTTTAAATAATATGGAGTTAGGTGTTCAGAGCTATTCCAGCCTGCTTACCTGTGTTTTGCATTCAAACATTCCTAGGCATCTCATACCATGTAAAAGTAAAAGAGTCATTGCATTGGCCCTGAGCCCTGAATGTGTATCAATGATATTTGTACACATGTAACACAGAGGGGTGTGGTAAGAATTAGCAAGTGGAATGCAATGTCTTTCACTGGCAGGAAGTAACTTGGAGTATAGACATCTTGAAACAGCCCCTCTTGGGGAAATATAGTGTTGCTCCTATAAAAAACAAAACAAAACTAGTATTTTGATTGTTGTATAAGGGACTCACCACTCCTTTCCCTATCTTAAGAATTTACCTACATTCAATGATATCAAATTCATAATTGTGTCATCAAAATTAAGGGTGGTGGTAGAATAGATGGTTTTGGTTCTCATATTTCTGAAATTCTTAAATGTTTCATGCTGTTCTTTTATTTTTTTAAATCCATTATGAACAACGTATCATAATTTTATTTTTTATTTTTTTAAAGATTTATTTATACAAGCACTGGGCACAGCCAGAATCACAGGAGGGTGAGAGAATTCTCCAGAGTCAGAGCGAAGAGCAGAGCAGGCAGACTGACAAAGTACACTGCTGAGGGGAGCAGCGGGCGGCTGGAGAGGTCTGCGCAACATGTGGGACCCTTGCCTGGCAGCCAGGGATTGAACCTGTGCTGCAGAGGCTGCGCTCAACCGCTGAGCCACTGGGGAGGGCCACATACTGTTCTTTTAAATAGCTGTTCTTTTAAATAGCTGTTTATTAAGAAAATATGTGTATAGTTGTGGTGTTTGTGTGTCTGTATGTGTGTGAAGAGAGAGGGAAAGAGAGAATGAGAGAGAGAAACTCATCTATTTCAGAAGTCAACATGATCCAACTCTAAAAAGACCAAGCAGACTTCTTTACCTGCAGTAATTAAAATATGTATGTAAAATGTGTTCTAGCAACTGTTCAAAGAAGAAATGGTGCCTATCCTACAAAAACTCTTTCAAAAAATTGAAAAAGAAGGAATACTACCAAATACATTTTATGAAGCCAAAATTACACTAATACCAAAAACAAAGACAACACACAAAAAAAGAAACTACAGGCCAATTTCCCTAATGAATACAGATGCAAAAATTCTCAACAAAATACTAGCAAACCAAATCTAAAATCCTTGCAAACCAAATCCAACAACACATCAAAATGATAATACACCATGACCAAGTAGGATTTATTCCGGGCACAGGATGGTTTAACATCTAAAAATCAATTAATGTAATTCAACACATCAATAAAAAGAAAAATAAAAACCATATGATCATGTCAATAGAAGCTAAGAACACATTTGATAAAGTTCAACATCCATTTATGATGAAGGTCCTCAAAATTCTTGGGATAGAAGGAACATACCTTAACATAATAAATGCCATATATGACAAACCCACAGCTAACATCATTCTTAATGATGCAAAACTGAAAGCCTTTCTCTTAAGAACTGGAAAAAGACAAAGATGTCTACCCTCACCACTGCTTTTCAATTTTATACTGGAAGTCCTAGCTAGAGATATTAGGCAAGAGAAAGGCAGATAAGTAATCCATAGGGAAAGAAGTAAAATTATCACTATTTGCAGATGATATGATAATATATAGAGAGATTCTTAAAAACTCCACAGAAAAACTAATTAAAACAATAAACCAGTTCAGTAAAATAGCAGATTATAAAATCAACATACAAAATTCACTAGCCTTCCTATGTGCAAACAATCAGTCTGAAGAAGAAGAAATTAAGAAAATCATCCCATTTACAATTATACTAAACACAATTAAATATCTGGGAATAAATCAAACAAAGGATGTGAAAGACTTATACAAAAAAAATTACAAAACATTGTTAAAAGAAATAGAAGACACAAAGAAATGGAAAGCCATTACCTGCTCATGCATTGGAAGAATTAACATTATCAAAATGGCAATTTTACCAAGATCAATTTAAATTCAATGCAATTCTGATAAAAATCAAAGAAGTGAAAAAAATTTTGATTACATTTATATGGAACCACAAAAAGCCTCAAATAGCCAAAGCTCTTCTGACTAAAAAGAGGAAGAATGGAGGTATTACACTCCCAGACTACAAACTGTACTACAAAGTCATAATAGTTAAAACAACATGACACTGGAACAAAAACAGACACAGAGACCAATGGAATCATATTGAAAACCCAGAAATAAAGCCACACATATATGGTCAACTAATCTATGACCTGGGAGTAAAGAATATACACTTGAATAAGGATAGTTTCTTCAAGAAAGGGTGCTGGGAAAACTGGACTGCTACATGCAAAAAAAATGAAACTATGACTACTAACTCATACCATGCACAAAAACCAACTCAAAGTGGAAAAAAGACTTGAATGTAAGGCTTGAAACAATAAAATATATAGAAGAAAACATAGGCAAAACTCTATATGATACACAGCTCAGAAATATCTTTGAGGACTCATCTGCAGGAAGGAAAAGAAAAGCAGCTAAGACTACATCAAACTAAAAAGCTTCTGTAAAGTGAAAGAGACTGTAAATAAAATGAAGACACACCCTACTGAATGGAAGAAAATATTTGCACTCCTTGCAATCCAAAAAACCATCCAGTTTATTATCGAAACAAAAAAAATCAAATACTTGGGAATAAATCTAACAAAAGAGGTAAAGGACCTATACAAAGAAAACTAGAAAACACTGTTAAAAGAAATAGAAGAAGACACAAAGAAATGGAAAGACATCCCCTGCTCATGGATTGGAAGAATAAACATTATTAAAATGGCCATCCTTCCAAAAGCAATATATAGATTCAATGCTATTCCAATCAAAATTTCAATGTCATTCTTCAAAGAAACAGAACAATTATTGATGAAATTCATATGGAATCACCAAAAACCCCGAATAGCCAAAGCTCTCCTGAAAAAAAAAGAAGGGAATGGAGGCATCACACTCCCAGACTTCAAACTATACTACAAAGCCATAATCATCAAAACTGCATGGTATTGGAACAAGAACAGACATACAGACCAATGGAATCGAATAGAAAATCCAGAAATAAACCCACAGATTTATGGTCAACTCATCTTTGACAAAGGAGCAAAGACTATGCATTGGAGCAAAGAAAGTTTGTTCAATAAATGGTGCTGGGAAAACTGGGTTGCTACATGCAAAAGAATGAAGCTTGACCAGTACCTCACACCATACGCAAAAATCAACTCAAAATGGATTAAAGAACTAGACAGAAGACCTGAAACCATAAAATACATAGAAGGAAATATAGGCGAAACACTACGTGATATGCACACCAAAGACATCTTTACAGACACATTACCCAAAGCAGTGATAGTGAAGGCAAAGATCAACAGCTGGGACTACATCAAATTAAAGAGCTTCTGCACAGCAAAAGAGACAATAACCAAAACAAAGAGAAACCCCACCGACTGGGAGAACATTTTTGCACCCAACACTAATGATAAAGGACTGATCACAAAAATCTGCAAAGAGCTGATGAGACTCAACAACAACAAAGAAAATAATCCAGTCAAAAAATGGGCAGAAGAGCTAAAAAGAAACTTCTCTGAAGAGGAAATGCAAATGGCCAACAGGCATATGAAAAAATGTTCAACATCACTTGTCATCAGGGAAATGCAAATCAAAACTACCATGAGATACCATCTTACACCAGTGAGAATGGCACATATTAAAAAAACTAGCAACAACAAATGTTGGCGAGGGTGTGGAGAAAAAGGAACTCTTCTGCACTGTTGGTGGGAGTGCAAACTGGTCCAACCACTGTGGAAAGCTGTGTGGAGATTTCTGGACCTACTAAACATAGAGCTTCCATATGATCCAGCAATTCCACTCCTAGGTATTTACCCAAAGGACACAGAAACATCCATTCCAAAGAACACTTGCACCCCTATGTTTATAGCAGCACTGTTTACAATAGCTAAGCTTTGGAAACAACCCAAATGCCCAAAAATAGATGACTGGATCAAGAAGATGTGGTACATATATACCATGGAATATTACTCAGCATTCAAAAAAGATAAACACATGCGATTTGCAGCAACATGGATGGCGCTGGAAGGGATCATGCTCAGCGAAATAAGCCAGAAAGAAAAAGAAAAATACCGGATGGTCTCACTCATAGCAGGAATCTAGAAAACTTAAATAAGGGACCAGGAAAATGAATATAAGAAAGTGAAAATCAAAATCAACAAAAAACTATGAACCAGAGACACTCTATGGGGGGTGGGGGGCAGGGAGGGGAGTGATTGGGGTCAAAATAAGGGGGTTGCAATTATATGGGGAATATAAAAATAAAATTTATTTTATAAAAAATGGGCAGAAGAGCTAAAAAGACATTTCTCCAAAGAGGAAATGCAAGTATCCAATAGGTATATGAAAAAATTTTCAATATCACTCATAGCCAGGGAAATGCAAATCAAAACCACAATAAGATACCAGCTCATACCTCTGAGAATAGCTCATATTAAAAAACTGGCATTAACAAATGCTGGCAACGATGTGGAGAAAAAGCAATCCTCTTACACTGCTACTGGGAATTAAGTTTGGTCCAACCACGATGGAAATCTGTGTGGAGGTCCCTCAAATTACTAAAAATGTATCTACCATATGATCCAACAATTCCACTCCAAGGAATCTACTCAAAGTACACAAAAAATATTAATTTGAAAGGAAGCCTGCACTTTTGTGTTTACTGCAACACTACTTATAATAGCTGAGATATGAAACAACCTAAGCACCCCAAAACAGATGAATTGATCAAGACAATGTAGTATATATATATATATATATATATACACACACACACACACACACAATAGAATATTATTCAGTGATAAAACAAGATAGATTCAAGACATTTGCAGCAACATGGATGAAGCTGGATGGGATTATGTTCAGTGAAATAAGTCAGAAGGATAAAGAAAAATACTGGATGGTTTCACTTACAGGAGGAATATAGGGAAACCGAACAAAGTGTCAGGAAAAAGACAAAACTAGTAAGCTGATCATAGATATGAAGCACAGAATAGGAGAGGGAGAGGAGTCAAAACAGGAAAGGAAATCTGGTGACAATTCATGGCTGGTGGTATTGGGAAAATTATGAGGACTACACCTGAGGGGAGAAATTAAATATTGTACAAAAATGAACAATGATGTAAGAAAATTTTAAAAATTAGAATCAATAAATAAAATATCTAAATTGACAAAGACACAGACACATCCAAAAGTATCTCATTTTTAAAGGAAGAACAATTTGTACTAGCCTAGGATGGATGACTGAATTTTTATACTTGTTAAGATGGATTGGATCACTTCTTCAAATCAGGTGGGGTGAAGTCATATAAACCCATGTGTTTGTTAATCCTCTTCTCAACTCAGAAAAGTAAAATGAAAAAGTTCAGGCCTTGCTAAAAAAAGTCTAAATAAAGTCAATGCTCACAGTAAAATCTTATCACTACTTTCATTTTTAAAATGGAACAGATGTATAGTTGATATTTATGAAAATCGTATTTAGTAGGTAGATTTAGTAGATGTCATGCACTTGTATTTCCCAAACACAGGATAGGAATTCTGGCCTCCCCATAATATTTTTAGCTTGTGGTTACTGTGTCTCACCTGGCCCATCCCTTCACCTAATTGCAAGCACAATTATTCTCTAGTGTTTACTGTAATGACTCCTGTTCACTCACAAGAACAATAGTGCTCTCATAACTTTGGGAGTTTCCTTTAAAGATTGCGGACAACTCCCTGAAAAATTTTTAGGCCTGAACTTTTCTTTCCTAATTTTTTTTTTCTGTCTGAAAGTAATGTGTTTATCATAGAGATTTCAGTAAATAAGTAAATGTAAAAGTAAAACGAAGAGAAAAATCACCCAGAATGTGATCAAAATTATTATTTTCGGTACATATGTATTATAAATATATATCTACATATACATAATTATGTTGTTCCAACTACATTTTACTGACTACATTTTATCAGACAATACCTTGTTGGATATTTTTCTTGGTATAAACAATACTTCCAAAATATCCTTGGAAACTGATCATCCCTGATGATTCTCTTAAAAAAATTTTCTAAAAGTAAAAATACCAAGTTATAAAGTTCAAGAGGACTTAGTAAGTTTTGTTTTTCTGAAAACTTGCACTAAATCCCATACCTATAGCCACTGTGGTGTGTAAACATCAAAGGAAATGGCATTAAAGAGATCTCACACATGTAACAAATTGTAATGAAGGTAATATTCCATTAATTTTGTTATATTTCAATTCAAGAGATTTCCTTTATGCTGGTGGTTATTTGTAAATTTGGTAAGAATGGTTAATTGACACACAGAGGAAACTATTTCACCTTTAGGCCTGATGTGCTCTTTAGGTGATTCAAATTCCATAGTAATTCTCATTGTTTTTATGATGTCAGGTGATAATAAGCTGTTTTGATTCAATCCCCAAGGGGATTTTCATTGAAATTGAGGGGTTGGAATATTAAAGACTCTGAGTGTGACCTATAAATAGAAATAAACTGGATAGAAGGTAACTTGCGTAAGTTATTTCCTCTGGGCAATGACCAATGTCTACTATTAAAGAATTAACAAGCTAGGAGAAACTTTGAGTCACTCAAATCTTCCCTCTGGGATGGGGATGTTTAACAATCACAGTGGCCTGCTAGGCGGGGAGAGAGGCTGAGTTCCAGTGTGAGAGGACAGCAGACTCTAGCCCTTGGAAGAGGGCAGAGAGGGTGGATGGAGCTCAGGAGAGGAGTGGAAAAGCAAGAATATTCATGTTAAGCTGAATTGTACTTGAACCACATTGTTTTCACCTGCTAAAAATTGTGACTGTAGACTTAACTTCTCTGAGTTTTAATTATGTTGAAAGATTTCAGTGAGTAATTATGTATAGAAAGTAGAATAACAGAAACATTACCAGAACTCAATAAAGGATTGCAATTATTACTGTGAAGTTAATAATTATTATTGTCATTTCATTTGAGGATAGATTTAGGACAAAAAAAATGTGCGCACAACTCATCATTATGCTTCATTTTTTGGATCCTCTATTGCAAGGATTTCCAAGAACTTCCAGGAGGTGAATGGGTAGATCTTTGGGGAGGAAGATGAGAAACTTGGGTGGGGAAAAATAGTCATTGTTTTGATTAACCCCTCACATTTTAAAGTTTCCTTTATTAAAAGTGCATGTAACAAATCACAGTAGTAGCAACAATGATTATTACTTGATCAATTGTCAACATTATGTATATTTTATATCACATATATTCATCTCAAAATATTTCAATTGGAATCATATTTCAAAATACATTCATTCTTAGATCCACTCATTGAATTGATGTTAGATCACATGCAATAGCTGCATTCTTGTTTGAAGACATTGGTGTAATAGACTGGCTATCAAGATAGCTATTTTCTAATTAAAAATATGTTTTGATAAAAGATTCTAACACATTGGTTTACTTTGTAATCCTAAGTACAGTTGACCCATAAACAACTCAGGTGTTAGGTGTGTTGCCTTTTTCCTTTCCTTCTCTTCCCCACCCCCACCCCTAGGTATAATGGGATAACTTAAAGTATTCCCTTCATACACAAGGTGTTATATCAGGGGATTCCTGAATGTGGAAAGGATAGAAAAAAAAATTGCCATTAAGTGTACCCATGCAATTGAAACCAATGTTGTTCAGAGGTCAACTGTACTTTATGTTGTGCATCTTTATATTCCAAGGAGACTGCCCACTTTACCAGATTGCTAGAGGGTCCAAGATACATAAAAGATTAGAGCCCTGAAATGCACTGATGTGCAGGAAGAACGCTGAAGTCAATAAAGCTTTATTGACTTTCCTGTCTGTTGCCTATGTCAATAAGCACCAACAATAGAAAAGTTGTAGACAATTATAAAAGGTCAGGGATTCTGTCCCTTTAATGAGTCTAATTCTGGACAGCAGATATAAAATAGCAAGAAAGAAAATATCTGTTTCCTTACCCAGGAGCTTGATGTCTGGAGCACCCAGCAGAAAGGAAATTTTCCTAACTAGGGGGTTGATCCTGGGGATGGCATAATAAAGACAACGTGCAGAGAGCTGAAGAGGGTAGAAGAGGAGAGAAAAGGGGAAGGAGAGAAATTGGACTAAAGAAACCAGAAGACACTGGAACTCAGCAATAGGAACTACACAGCCTGGAAGCCAAAAAAAAAAAAAAAAAAAAAAAAGGGAAGAATAAATAGATCTTAAACAAAGGACAATGAAACTAAACAACAAAAAAGTAATGAATACTTAATTTTGTTGTATTTCAAACAAGCAAGATTTAGGGGTATTCCATATGATGACCCTTCCTCCTCCTCCCTTTTGTCCCATGGTGCCAATCCATTTCCCATCTTTCTTCTAATTATGCAGGTCTTTCTTCTTTACACTATAATCCCTAGTGCTTGTCTTTGAAGGACAAAGAACTTGCCACATGTTGGGAAAATTTAGGATCTGGTTGGTACCAGCAACACTGCATGTTCTGGCTCATGCATTTGGGTTGGAGTATTCCCAATCCAACCCCCCACTTCAGGCAAATGTCTGTCTTTCACAGAACACAAAACAGTTCAAAAAGCCTTTCAAAAAGACACACGAATAGGAAACACCATATAAACAGTAAAAAACACATCTTAGGTTGCTAGATTTTTTTCCTTCAAGGTCTTAAAAAAAGGCAACTATAAATCTCTTACTTAACAAATAAATGCACACAACATATATCCAACAGGAATTGGAATGTGCTATTTATCCTTGAAATATTTCTCCAAAACATTACTTCAGGTCAGAGTTTATTCTACATATGCTGACCCTCTGTCTGTAAATTACATCATGAGTTTATCTTCCCATTCCTAAAAGATGTTTGTTTGCTAAGTTCAAACAATGATCCCATGAAGATAGCAGTCTTTAGACACATTTATAAATGCAGACTAAGTGGAGTATGAGACACTGAAAAATTGTACAAATCAACACAAGTGAAATATATAAATTACAATGAAATAGAGGAAGATTATGGTTCCCTCTTGGGGTGATTCTTTTAGCAGTTATATTGCTGTAAAGAAAATGAAATACGCAACAGGTTACAATCAGGCAAAGCAAACAATGATGGCATTTCAGTAATTTTAATTTCTGTTTAGAGGGAACGTAAAGCAGACTGACGTCAACTTCAGCAGAGCTCTTTCCCCTAATACTGAGGGCTAAGCAATGCTCACAAAATGTTTTCTAAGTAAACCAGACTCCATACCATCCCCTGACAAAAGCTTCAGAAAGGACCCGTGGAAACTGCAACCTCCCTGTGCTTGCTTGACTTTGTGTTTGGGGTATGTTTTTACTCTTAGGGATTTAAGAGGTAATGCTATGGAGTGTCACACAGGACTGGCCTCAATGTGAGCAGCCTTTGGAATGAATGCTACTGATTTATAGACTTCACTCCTCTACATTGAAAACCTTACCCTTTGGAAACATCTTTTGTCCTATAAAAAAAGTAGCAGATCTGCTCAGCAGTGTCCGGGAAGGAACCATACCTGCTATGACTCAGATGGTAAACCCAGTGGGGTTACTTGCTCTCCCAACTCAGAAGTTCAGCAATTTGGGTCATTGAGATATCATGCCTGTCCCCAAAATGCACTGAGCTCTTAAGTCCAGTGGGGCCTCACCTAATTCAAACTCTGTCTTCTATGAAATTCAAGATTAAAGCTAAGGTCAGATTATAGTAATCTCCAAAGGGTTCGTCTCTATCTCTCCCCATACCTATTGCCTGGAAACAACCCCATATTGAAAGTTTTCCACACCACTGTTTGCTTGGAAATTTGGGAGCTTCCCAAGGAAACTATTAATCTTGCTGTACTTTCCTGATAAGATTTTTATTTTAACTTCCCCTCAAAAATTATAGTTTCCATTTATTTAAGCAAAATATTTACTGGTAGCAATGGATTTTTAGTTTTCATAAGATTTTGTCTTAATTTAAAAGAAAATTGAAAGACTTTGGACCAGAAGATTAATAGTTAATAAATGTTTCTGTTTACTTAGACCTATTTTACAGAGTAAGACATAAAACAAGAGCTTTGTCTTACAGAGTTAGACAAAACCCCTTGATGTCTAACTTACATCAATTTAATATGTTCTTTAGGAGGCTATAAGAACAAGAATTTTTGGGTCTCCCTGCTGGTGCAAGGGGTTAAGTCTAAGCACTATGAAGCTATCAGCCACTGCTCCTGCACCAGAGAACTAACCCTAATGGCACAGCAGGCCTCTCCTGTCTCACCTGCTGCCCCCCTCAGCAGTGTATTTCAGTCAGTTGCCTGTTCTGCTCCCCACTCTGTCTCTGGTGAATCCTCTCACCCCCCGCATCTCTGGCCTACACCCTAGCTGTTGTATGCATAAATAAAAAAAATAATCTTAAAAAAAGAGCAAGAACTTTCCCTACTACTAATAAATGCATATTTTTTTTCTCCAAAATCATATCCCAGGAAACAAGTGCTTCCTGGTTTTCTTTCACAGTAAAAGTTTTTTCATGAGCTGCTATTCAGACATTACTAGTGTTTCTCTGTTTGGGCTTCTTTTTTTTTTTTTTTTTTTTTTTTTTTAAAGATTTAACCCCTGCACCATCAGGGAGGCCCTGTTTGGGTATTTTTTGTGAATCTTTATTAAGAAGGAATTGTAGAAAACTCAGCAAGTGTTGCATACAGGCTAAGAGCAGGAGATGTGGCATAAAAGGACCAAGGCTTTGAAGCCTGTTACTTCCTGACTATGTGGTCTTAGACATATTGCTTAATATTTGGGTCACAGTCTCATTGCATGGTGCCAAGTGCAATGAATGTGCACCATTATTTGTGCCACTAGTTGGGAAAGGACATTTCTCTTGCAGCCAGAGGAAGGGTAGTAAAGAGGGCAGTGGTTAGATTCTGAAGAGGCACTTTGTCATTGGGTGACACTCTCTTATCTACAACTACAAAGAATATCCAGTGACTGTGACACTCAAGGAAACTCATCATTGAGATCAAAACCAAACGCTGTAAATGTTTTGCTACGATGATGATGCTGGTAGGTTGAGTGGTGTCATATTTTGCCTTTTGTCTCTATTATGAAAACAGTGGTGCATTATGGTAATAATTCACATGAGCCAGGCTGTGATATTTTCATATAGGTTCCTACCTGTTGACGGTGAGCACAGCAACAGCCAAACAGGCCTCCGATCATTCCATTTATTACTTGAATGAAACACAAGATGAATTCGAGTGCACCAAGTCCCAGGAGGATTGAAAACAGAGAGACATTCCAAAGCACAACGTTCTTGGGTTCAAGGCACTGGGACCACGTGGAGCTATCTGTAATGTATCTGTGGATAAAACAAGAATAAAAACAACAAAATATCTTCTATGGATGTCTCATAAGCTATTTTTTTGTGTGTGTGGCAGTTTTTTTGCTAAAGAAAAAATAAATTAATTTAAATGTTTTATATCAAATTCTTCTGACCCAAGTCATTTATGATATGTAAGGAATTTAGCCCAGATCTTGTTATAGTGACAAAAATAAAAATGAAAATTTGTAATGTTTGACTCTGTTTTCTGAAACATCTAATGATATTTTGACTCTTTGCTTTCTAATGTTTATATTCTCTAAATGCCATGTAACTTAAAATGCAAAATTGCATTTATGCTATATTTAAAGCAAAGTAACTTTCATGTATGTAAGTAGATGTGAACTAAGAGCTAATATGGAAAATGAAACTAATTTTTTATAATCTTTTAAATTTACATCTTTTACATCATTGTATGTTCCCCTTAAAATTCCCACCACCAGTTCACCTGTGAATCTTCACCATAGTCCATTGTGCTCTTCTCCCCCCTATTTTGATCCCTTTTATTCCCCTTCCCTCACAGAATGTCTCTTATTTATGGTTGCCTGTTAGTTTTTCTTAAATTATATTATTATTGTTATTATTTTTCCCCTTGATTCCTTATTTGGTTCCCCTATATTCCTCCTATAAATGAAACCATTTTTCTTCTGGCTTATTTCACTGAGCATGATCCCTTTAAGCTCCATCCACATTGCTGCGAATGGCATTAATTTATCTTTTTTGATGCTGAATAGTATTCCACTGTATATATTTACCATATCTTCTTGATACAGTCATCTATTTTTGGCATTGGGTTGTTTTCATGTCTTACCTATTGTAAATAGTACTGTAATAAACATTGGGGTACAGGTATCTTTTTTAATTGATGTGTTCTTGTGTCATAGGAGTGGAATTGTTGGGTCATATGTTAGTCCCATTTTTAGTAGTTTGAGGAACCTCCACACAACTTTCCATAGTGTTTGGAACAGTATGCATTCCCACCAGTGCTGTTGAAGAGTTCCTTTTTCTTCACATCCTTGCCAACATTTGTTGTTTCCTCTTTTAAAAAAAAAAGATTTATTTTATGTATATAAGAACTGGGGTACAGGCCAGAAGTGCAGGAGGCTGAGAGGATTCACCAGAGACAGATCGGGGAGCAGAACAAGCAGATAGACTGAAAGCACTGCTGAGGGGAGCAGTGGGTGAGACAGGGGAGGTCTGCCTTGCTATGTGGGATTCTCCCTGGCAGGCCAGGGATCGAACTCGTGCTGCAGAGGCTGCAGACAGCTTCACAGCGCTGCGCTCAACCCGCTGTGCCACCAGGGAGGCCCTCCTCCTTTTTTAAAAAAAAAGATTATTTATGCATATAAGAGCTGGGGTGCAGGCCAGAGGTGTGTGGGGGGGGGTGAGAGGATTCACCAGAGACACAGTGGGGAGAAGAACAAGGCAGATTGACTGAAATACACTGCTAAGGCAAGCAGCGGGTGAGGCTGCTCATGTGGGTCACCTCCCTTGCCGGGGACCGAACTCGTGCTGCAGTAGCTGCGGATTGCTCCATAGTGCTGATGCTCAACCCCTTGTGCCACCAGGGAGGCTCCTCCTGCTTTTTTAATGTGTGCCATTCTAACTGGTGTAAGGTGGTATCTCATTGTGCTTTTGATTTGCATTTCCCTGATTATAAGTGAAATGAAACTCATTTTAAGGTAATGGAATTCTAGATGATTTTTTTAATGTATTTTTATTTTATTTTTTTTAAGATTTATTTATTTTATTTATACAACCACTGGGTACAGTTAGAAGAGCGGGAGGGTGAGAGAATTCACCAGAGCCAGAGCGGGGAGCAGAACAGGCAGAAGGACCGAAGTACACTGCTGAGGGGAGCAGCGGGCGGCAGGAGAGGTCTGCGTGCCATGTGGGACCCTTGCCCAGCGGCCAGGGATCGAACCAGTGCTGCAGTGGCTGCGGGCAGCTTCTCAGCCCAGCGCTCAAATGCTGCGCCACCAGGGGAGGCCCAATTCTAGATGATTTTTAAAATCTGTTTCCTAATTGTATTATTATTTGTTGTCTGTGTGGAAGATAGGATTTTGTAACCAATGATGAGTGTATGTTATTTAGGGAATATAAATTTTTTACATTAGCTCTTTGGGACTTTTGAATATCAATTCAGATCATTTATTAAAATTCAAATTGTTCCTTTTGAAAATTATCCAATTATTGACAAACTTGGAGATTTAATATGCAGGTTTTCCTATTTGAGATCTTTATGAGGAAAACTCCGCTTTTAAGGAACACATTACTATGCAACATGAAGCACAAAAATTAATTCCAATTAATTTGATATTCCTTTTTACTTTCATGATATTGTGCCCACACACCTATAGTAGCATGCAGCACATTGTACTCATTTATTCAACAAAGATTATTGAGTACTCAAAGTTATTTAGACACTGAGCCAGGACTGGGGATATAATAGTGAACAAAAGATGGGCTCTTTTCCGGAATTCCGCAAAGTCTAAGGGAAGACAAAATAAGTACTATCTATGGAACAAGCATGCTGCTCTGGTAAACCAAACATGAAAGGGTACTTTAGCTAATCCAGGGTAAACACCTGCTTATGTAGCAATTCCACAAGTCTGAGCTCCATGAAGTTAGGAACTAGGCGTTTATCAATAGTATTTCCCGTCCCGAAGCCAGTATCTGAAACACAGTAGGTACTTAACACATTTTAAAAGTAATTGAATCATAAAAAACAATCTGAAGCCACTTTGTGAGATGTTAACAAACTATATTAAGGTCATATCTGACCTTATATATAAGGTCATATATACATATACATATGGCCTATATATGAGTTGTATAATACATATGTTATATATATGACTTAAGAGATTTCCTGAATATCTGAATATTCTAAACACTCAAACATTCTACCTCTAATTTCTCTCCTGGTATTTGGCTTTTGCTATAGTAATTTGGATTCTTAATGAAATAGGATTCAATCTCGCAGGAAAATCAAGGATTGACTTAATTCTACATTTCCTTATCTCTTCCTCCTACCACAGCAGAAAATGACACTGGGGATTAGAGATCTAACTTTGAAATGATTTGCTGAGTTAGTCAGAAGTTAATTTTATTGGTTACAAAACATTTTGTCCTTGGATCCTTTCTTTCTGGATGTCAGTGAAACAAAAATTTAAAATTTCAGGACATAATGTAAAAAATTAATCGTCCCACATGGCATAGCTATTCAGCAACTAATTACCGGCTTGTGACCACTAGCTATGTCCCACATTGAAATCCCTAGACAGGTTGAAATGAGGAATGATATAGAAGAGGAAAGTTTCTTGCAGAAGCTGGAGTGGATCATGGGAAGGGCATATCATCAGCTATGAAAACATTTAAAATCTCACACTACTTGCATTCCAGTTTCACTAATCATTACCATTTTTAGAAGTGGATTATAGTCATTTGCATGTTTATGAATACTAATTTCTACTAATACATTCAGTATGTTCTGAACAAAGATGAACCATGCTCAATAACAATTTTGATGACCAAAATTTGTAATTTCTGTAAGTGCTAATTTTCCTCCTTCCAGTGGGTTGTGTTCATTATAAGTTAGTAAACAATATCAATAGCTAACAGTGACAGCGTTCACTATGCATCAGTTTCTGCAAGAGAGGTATTTTATATATTGTATATCATTAATCTCCCTGCTCATTGTATTGGTTTTATTTTACAGATGAAGTAACTGAGTACAGAGGGCTCCATTCACTTTTTCTGGCTACACAGAGAACAAATGAAGAACTGGGATCAAATTCAGGTCTATCTAATTTCATGTTCATGAACTGATGACCATTAATATATAATATATGATTCATGGGGGACAAATACTCTTGACAATATAGTCAATTCAAATTCATCATCCATTGGTTTCACTTACAGCAGGAATATAAGGGAACCAAATAAGACATCATGTTAAAAAAAATAATAACAGTACAAAACACAACAAAGCAAAAAAGGACAATTATAAATCAGAGACCTACTGAAGGGGAAGAGGAGGGAGAGGGATCAGAGTGGGGGAGGGAGGGAGGAGCACAGGGGACTGAAGTGAGGGAGCATGGGAACATTGGTGAAGGAAACTCTATGGGGACTATACCTGAGGGGGTGGGGGGAAGCAAATATTGTTTAAAAATGAACAATGATGTAAAAAAATTTTAAAAATAATATAAAAAATTCATTATTCATGCTATTTTCTCTCATGAATCTCAAAATCTTTCAAAATTTAAAGGCTATCATTCATGTTCATCGTACACACCAGTTTCTATTAGATATTTATGTTTTTATCCTTATTATATAAGGATTCCATAACATTTTCTTACAAAATAATAAAATCAGTCTATTGTTATGGTATAGAGTACACAGTACACAGTCAGGTTGCCCACGTTCGAGTCCTGATGGCAAAAGTTTTCTAGCAATGTTACTTTGAATAAGTTACTTCATCTCTGATTTCCTGATCTGCAGAGTGAGAGCAATAGCAGCAGTAACCGCCTAGAGTTATCATTAAGACTGAATCAGTGAATCCATTAAAAAGCACTAAAAGCTTCTAGAGGTCAGGCACTGGGCATCCTCTGATACCACTGCCTGAGTCAGTGCCAATAAACCTCACGGAGTAGAAGGACGAATGGATGACTGATGTCTTTTTAGCTTGATAGGGCTGTCATTACACACGTGTTGGAAAATAATGTGTAGCCTAATAGGGAACAATTACTTACCTTCCGTTGGTTTTGGCAAAGATATAGCTCCACTGGCCAGATGAATCCCGGCACATTGGTCCCTCCACTAAGCCCAGGACTGACACGATGACACAGTAGCCAGATCCAGCAAGTCCCGTGATCGCAACCAGTACAGAAGCAAGCATCTAGTGAAGGGAAAGACATTGGAAGTAAATCACAGTTTCCCAGATGCATCTTAGGAACCATTCCTCCCTGGAAAGGGACCTACCGCACAGCTCTTGCCACATTCTTTGTTGCCCCCACAGCCACAGCAGTTGTCATCAGCCACTCCCATGAAGACCACTGCAGGCAGCAACATCTGGTTAGGAAACAAGCATAAAAAGTTACTGTCTTTCGGGCCTCCCCGGTGGCACAGCGGGTTGAGCCCATGCTGTGAAGTTGTCCTCAGCCTCAGCAGCACGGGCTCAATCTGGCCAGCCGGGGAGAATCCCACATGGTGCAGCAGATCTCTCCTGTAGCGCCCGCTGTGCCCCTCAGCAGTGTATTTCTGTTGTCTGACTGTTCTGCTCCCTGCTCTGCCTCTGGTGAATCCTCTCACCCTCCCACACCTCTGGCCTGTACCGCAGCTCTTGTATAAAAGTAAATAAATCTTTAAAAAAAAAAAAAAAAGTTACTGTCTTTCCCCAGGCTGAGCACCTTTTGATATTTCTGGTATGTTGACTCACTTTGGATAAGTTTGACCTGGTGTCTCAAGTAATGTTAACTGTGTGGAGAAAAAAACCTCTAATTACAACATCTTCTTGTTTTCATGTAATGTGTCAAAGCACTCTTTAGGTGAAGAGTATAGCCATAGGGGCCTCCCTGGTGGTGCAAGGGGTTAAGGTGGAACCTAACGTATTCACACCACTGCAGCTCAAGTTCAATCTCCAGCCAGGGAGCTACCCACATGGCACAGCAGACCCCTCCTGCCTCGCCAACTTCTCCCCTCAGCAGTGTATTTCAGTCAGTCTGCCTGTTCTGTTCCCCACTCTGTCTCTGGTGGGTCCTCTCGCCCCCTACGCCTCTGGCCTGTAACCCAGTTCTTGTATGCATAAATAAATAAATGTTTTTTTTTTAAAAGAGTATAGTCATGGTACGGTATGGGCAAAATAATAACCTAGAAAGTGTGTTTATTCCACAAGTGTTCATAACATAACCCTACATATAAATTCTGTTTGCGAAGTATGAAACTGTTTTTAAATCTGACTTTTTTCCCTTGAAAAACAGAAAATAACAGGGCCTTCTTGGTGGTGCAAGGGGTTGAGATGTAGCACAATGAAGCTATCTGCATCCCGAGTCAGGGAGATGACCCACATGGCGCAGCAGACCTCTCCTGTCTTGCCTGCTGCTCCCCTCAGCAGTGTATTTTGTCAGTCTGTTCTGTCTGTTCTTTTCCCCACTCTGTCTTTAGTGAATCTTCTCACCCCTCACACGTCTGGCCTGTACCCCAGTTCTTGTATGCATAGTTAAATCTTTTTTTTTTTTAAAAAAAGAGAAAAAAACAGAAGATAACAAATCTTTAACAGGATAACTAATGCTATTCTGCAAATAAGAAAGATGAAGCTCTGTATAATGAATGTGAAATGTTTATTTGAAGATACAATTGCATGACGATAGTTCTACAATCTCTTTAAGTAAAGCAAGTCTGAAATTCTTTGAGCTCAAGATTAAAGAAGTTTAGGGCCTCCTTGGTGGCGCAGCGGTTGAGCGCTGGGTTGCAAAGCTGCCCGCAGCCTCTGCAGCACCGGTTCGATCCCCGGCTGCTCCCCAGCCACCGGAGGAGGGTCCCACATGGCGTGCAGACCTCTCCTGCCGCCCGCTGCTCCCCTCAGCAGTGTACTTCGGTCCTTCTGCCTGCTCTGCTCCCCACTCTGGCTCTGGTGAATTCTCTCACCCTCCCGCGCTTCTGACTGTCCCCAGTGCTTGTATAAATAAATAAATAATTTAAAAAAAAAAAAAGATTAAAGTTTAAACTGATGTGATGTTACATTAGAGCCAAATGATTATGTTAACATGGCAAGAATGTTTAAATCTAAAGATTTTCCAAACCATATTTTGCATATTAGGTTTAAATGTTGTAAATATCTTTGCCTAAGAAAAATATTCTGTGTGGTATTAGCATTTCCATAAAATTTCTCTTTAAAATTCTCAATTCTGGCATTTTAATGTAGCAAATTCAAGTTTGTTCACATTCTTTCCATGCTGTGGTCGAACCTAGTACTTTCAGCTCCCAGATCAGCAGGCAAATTCCTCACTTCAATTAAAACAAATCTTGGAAAAAACAACCCATTCTACAGTTTACCTCAGACACTGATCTGCTGCTAACTGTAAGATTTTTCCTATACACCGCACCTCAGAATTCTTTATTTTTTTCCTGCCATAAACACCTGAGAATAAACTGCAGAGAATCTGTATCCAAAACTCTGTTGATTTAAAGAAGAAGCAAAGAACATTCCCCAGAGCAAATGTAAAATGCCTATGGAGCCCAGACTAGAAACTCTATAATCTGTTCAATCGAAATTAAAAACTAGTATCTGTTTTAGCTGTAAAGTAAGAGTTGAGCAAAATGGTAGTTCACTTTTAGTTGAAAGAGGATTTTGTAAAAAAGCTTTTAATAAAACTAACACTTAACCTATCTCAACTTTTAGGTAATCTGCTTTCAAAAGAAGAATGAACAACAACAACAAAATCACTGGATTTGGAAAAATGCATTACAGAAAACTTTCCATGAAAACTCATTATGAAAACATTTCATTAACAGGAGAGACCTTTTTAAGATTGTAATAATTCTGAGAGACTTACCAGCAAGCCTCCTCCGAAAATGCCAGAGAAAAACCACACGAATCGGCTGAGATGTTGCTCAGAGGCATATATTGTCTCCGCATTCGGAAAATACAGCAAAATATTAGCCA
The DNA here is from genome assembly GCF_964194135.1 of Talpa europaea. Taxonomy (NCBI): domain Eukaryota; kingdom Metazoa; phylum Chordata; class Mammalia; order Eulipotyphla; family Talpidae; genus Talpa; species Talpa europaea. Next base: position 60,359,007 of record NC_140070.1, read on the forward strand.
CAATGCACAAGATGGCAAGCCACAAGAGAGACTGCCCGATGCACCCCGCGCATCTGCCGTAGCACATGGTGGTGGCAGGGAGTTGGGAAGGTGTAGTCCCCCTTCACTCTGCAGTGCAGCGAGGCCCCAAATCAGACGAGATGGGTGGTGGCCGGCTGTGGAAAAATGAAAAGCAATTCTCAGCCCATTCCTGAGCCCATCTCTTAAATACTCTCAGTTGTTAGTCATTGGGCTTATGAGGTACTTTGCTTTCATTGGTCCTGCTTGCAGGCTCCGGGTGGGTGGGGGAACGTAGGGGAAATGTTCCCGCCCTTCAAATGAAATCCTTGAGACAAGCGAAACCCGGGACAGAACATGAGAAACAGCCTCAGTCACAGGCAAGAGAGAAAATGATTAATCCTCAACAAGGAATTCACTGCGCAGTTCCCTCCCAGGAGAAATATTTGACAGGAAACTCTAATCCAACTTTCTAGAAACTGCCGAGTAGCCACAGGGTGCCCGTCCTGGTCACGGCTTTGAAGGTGGCTATGATCCTGCTCCACGCAGCTGTCTGGACAAATGCCAATTTAGTGATGTGCTCTGTACTCACCTCCACCTTTGCACTGATTTAATTTGAGACCTGGGGCAATTCTCCTCAGCTCAGCGCTCCTTTCCTTCTCAAAGGCAAAGGGCTTATCATCACCCATGGATTGAGGAAGCCTGCTGGGAAAATGACAGAGCGGCCTTCTCCCTCTGCCTCTGGCAAGCTCTGTAGGGTGGATCCTACTGTCCAGCCTTCCTGGACATCTGCCTCTAAATCAACCTGGCACCAAAGGAAAGGTGGCATTAGTCAACACAGAGGGTTCAGGCACCTTTTTATTCCTGGGTATTGGAATTGGGCAAAGCGATGCCAGGAAGGTCCAGGCAGACCTAAATAAAGCATGGGGAAAGGATGAAAAGAATAGAAAGAAAGAGAAAAGGACAGATGAGAAAGGGACTGGCAAGCAGAGGCAGAAACAAGATTGAAAGAGGCTGGAATAACTGGGAGTCATAGTAGGTGATGGGGGCACAGGGCTGACCTGTGGTCTGCCCAGCCAGATTCTGGGACATGCTGCTGCAGGCTCGCAGCAGGAAGGCTGAAAAGGCGTTAGGTCAGTTTTCAGCACGGCTGTCTTGCAGAATGGTGGGTCAGTTTCTGAATAAATTTAGCCCCATTGAACAGCAGTTTGCACTAGCCATCTGGATGAAGGAGGACATGGTGACGTGGTAAGTTTGGGATTGGAGGAGCCTTGTTACCTGGGTAGAACAACAAATATGGAAAAGAGGCAGAAGATCTAGGTGGGGTGTTGTTATTTCAGAAGAGGAATGTGAGCAGGACTAGTGAATCCAGGAGCAGAGGTGGAGGTCAGAGTTTGAAGGCTTGGGGCAAAAACTAGGGGGCAGGACACATACCAAATTTGAGAGATAAACTGGGGTTTGTGACACAGTGTCTGCACTGGTAGAAGGACCCAAGAGGAACCATGGTGTGAGCAGTGATGAGGGGCCTGAGAAAATGGATGGGACACTGAGAGCATGAAGGGAAGCTTAGAAGTATACACCTGTGCAGGTAGAGGGATGTAATTTCTTCACAGGACTGTTACTCTGTCACCACTATGCATCCAACAATGGACATGCTTGCCCTCGGTCTTGGTTTTCAGTCCCACTGGATGGGATTCCGCAGGTTGAGGGTCTGAGGTGGCCGACAGGTGAATGACTGGATCCTTTGTAGAGGTGATCATTCTGTTCTCCGCCCTGCAGATCTATCCCACCTGGGGCCAAAGTGGGGGAGAGCAAATCTTTGATGACTTGCCCCCCAGGTGCTTACGTCCCCTCCATCCTTCTTTTCCCCACCCCTCTAGTCAGCAGGGTAGGGAAAAGAGAGCGAGGGGCTTGGAAAGAAAAAGCGTGAACTGAGAGCCTAACTCTGTTTTCTTCCAACTTTGTGGAGCAGGACGTCACCTATGTTCTAGGACTCTTTCCTATTCTCTAAGACAAGGGGCAGCCCTAGATCAGCGATTCCTGTTTTTGAGACTCTCGTAACGATATGGGCCCTCTCCCTAGGAAATGGAATGTACATATATGCATACATACACTCACATACATTTTTCATTTCATTTTGAAGGTTCATAGATTCCTTGAAGCCCATGAGTAGGACTTCTTCCACATTTTTCAAGGTGTAGCCTGTCTGGAGACCACTGGCTTCACAGATACATTTCTGGTCCTATCCTTGACAAAATACATTTCTGGTCCTACCCTTGAAACTTCATCCCAGTCAATTGCATTTTTTCAAATGCTTCATGAGTCTTACATTCCTTTAGGTTTGGGGACCACTTGCCTCGTCACAGCCTAGGCAAACAGCATCTGTGTTAGATGCTCTCTGAGGTCACCCCCACCTCCAAAGACTCCTTGGCTGGAGCCAGACACTTTGGGCGCACTCACATTGTGGAAGACACATTGCAATTCAGTGCGGGCACTTTCAGATTTGAGTGGACAAACTTCTCTTGTAACATGGAGTCCTTTTTCCTTTGCCCACATTCTGTCTTTCTACACAACTCCCCCTATTTCTACCCCTCAACTGCTCTAAGTCTCCGCAGAAGCAGTCTTTCCTGACTTGGGCTCCTGGCTTAAAAGCTATATTCTTTTCTGGACAGTTTTTTAAATCTCGTATCTCTAGTCCTAGTCAGACTTGGCCTGACAGAGCATCCTGGCCTTTCTCCTGGTTCCCTGTGCAGAGCTGCCGTCTCCTCGGATACCCTCTGAGATTCTTTCCACTTTGCAACTCCCATTCCTGGCTTTCGCTCCACCTCTGCTTCCCTGTCTTTCTTCCTCATTTTGAGCCTGATCTTCTTTCTGAGTTTCTTGCTGCAGGGTCTTGTTCATGAACCACCTACTCAAAGAGGCACTTTATTTCCCCTGTGCCTGGATTACTGCCTGGAGCATAGTAGATGTTCAACAAATATTTCCTGAATAATTGGATAAGCAAATGAATCATGAATAATTTTGTTATTCTTCTCTGTGAGCCCACCATATCACTTAAAATTTCTATTTATTGCTGACACCATTGCTTCCAGGTCCTGCCACTGCCTGGCTGCTTTGGGGCAAGTTATTTACCATTCTGTGCCTCGGCTTCAATCATTAATTTGTTCACCAATATTTAATCAGCTCCTACACTGTTTTCTTAGTGCTGAGGATGCAGCAGTAAAAACAAACAAACAAAAATCCTGCCCTTCAAGAGTCCATTCTATCAGAAGGAGACAGACTAGTAAATACAATACTGCTTAAATAAAATACATTGTATTAGATGTGATAGTACAGGAAAGAGGTATAGGTGGGGGAGAGTAGGGGCCTCTTGGAGGCAAGATAATAATAGAACTTACCACACAGAATTGTGATAAGCCAAGTGAGTCAAATTGTATGAAACACAGTCCAGGAGGCATTACGCAATCACCAGATAAATGTTACTCATTATTACTGTTTTCATCAGTTCACTATCCCAGGAGAGATGTCTCTATTTCATTATGATTTGTTCTATCTACCTCTCTGGGTTTCATTCCTCCAATGTACATTGGATGCCTTTATTCTCATTTGTGACTAAGTTTTAAATACTGGAGTCCCACAGTTATGCTAAAAGCTCACTTTTAATTCCTCTATTCTTTTGTGAATCAGTCTCAGTTCACAGAGATCTTTGGGAAGAATGGATTTTACTGGACACAAAAACACAGGTCCCTGGGCACCAAGCACTGATTTCAACCCCAGATTTTGGGGATGCTGTCTCCCTGCCAGAAAGGCCCTGTTCTTCCTTTTTGTCCCATCCACTCCATCTGTCTTTGTTCCCTTAACTGTTCTCATTACTTTTTCCATGACATCATCCATCACACCTCTGCCTGCCTCTCAAATCTACTCATCACTCCCACTTTGTCCTACACACATTCCCATCCAGCACCGATCTGACAGAGATGCACTAATGTGTACCGTTGTGAGCTCCCCCAACTCTGCTGAGGCCCCAGAGTGGGGGAGTTATCTTTTTTTCTTTGAGGGCGCACCAGCCAGCACCAGATCAGGCATTTAGTTGACTGTCAATATTAGCTAAAGTTAGTTCAAAGAAATAGGAGAGTTAATGTGTTCAGTTCTAAGGTCATATGCTCTTAAGCAAAGGCAAAATATCTTCTGAAAAGTTAGTCAAAATTAGCATCTGTTATATTTATTATACCCATTACATGAGCAACTACTATATGCTTCTTATAGTTCTGCATGATGTGACTGCAAGAATGATTTCAGGGGCTTTAATTTTGGGAAAAGCCTCAATAGAAAGAATGTTTTGCCTCCTGCCTCTTCACAGTCATGGTCATTTTTGGTTAAGCCCACAGGGGTTGAAATCTCTTCCCAACATCAGGCAATTAGTGGGCAGTAGAAATTAGTTACTTGTAAGAACTAACATCATTAGTCTGTGATGCTTTGCAGTTGTGGGATTCTAAGAGGAAGATTTGAACTTAAATCTTCTCCTAGTTGTTTTCTTCTATGTGTATTTTGCCTTCTTTGTTGGGAAATCCAGTTCCTAACTCATTTGAACAAGACAAATATAATGATTCATACATAATAAACTTCACTCATTAGAGCTTTTTTAAAAATTATAATTAACAGAAGCCAGTTCCAGCTACCTTGGCCAAGGGGCCATTAATTATGGACTCTACAGGTGAGGTAAGGATACAGATGGGATGACAGACTCATGGACAAGGAGAACCTAACTGTGTGGGAAATCCAGAATATGCTCTCTTCCCTCATTCTAACATCTTTGACTCCTCTATACATGCTTTAATTCTTCTTAAAGCAGACTCATTTTCTCTTTTTCTCAGTCTACACAAAAGAATACGGCTACTGGCTGTTCTCAAGTTTGCAGTTTTCTCTAGTCAAGAAACCCAGATTCTGAGAGAAGGGGTTGGGTTGGACAAGACTGGGGCCTGTACCCCCTGAACAAGCATGGCAATTGCGAGCCATCTCTGTAACCATGTAGACTGGGGAAGAGTTGTTCTCATGAAAAGATGATGTGGGACCAGGTAAAGAAGCCAGGAATTGTTCTTTATTTGAAACTATTGTCAAGGCACAGAACCTCAACAACAGTTTTGAGTTTCTGACCTACAGCTCCCTGACTCTCCTGCCACTTTAGATTATTTCTCATATTTATTCCTGGGTTAAAAATAAGCTTCTTGTCCCTTTACTGCTTGATTCTTCATTCCCATTGTTAGTTTTATTTCAACATCTCCAGGAGTCATCTTACTCCCTCATAAAGCCTTGGAATCTCCCAGATCTCATTGCAATTTTAGACATGTCACCTCCTGGGACTCCAGCTTCCTGGTCTAAAGCTCTAGACAGGGGCCTGATTGTCTCATCCCAGGAAGCTGACTGTGCAGAGGACTGGCTTGCCCTTTTGTAGGATAGTGTGGCATCAAGAGCCTGCCTGGAACAACCAGTGAACAAATAATTTCAGGGAGAGGAACTTATTTCTGGTTTGAGTACCATTTCTTTGCTTTTTTTTTTTTTTTTTTTTAGTCACATCTGGCAAGTGAGATAGTGGAGGGTCTCCAAGATCATCTGAGTCAACAGAAGTGGGCTATGGGTTCCTGACAAAATACATTGGTTTAGTTCAGAGGAAACAAAGACTCTGTAATAATGGGGCCATGAATCTGTATTTTATGAGAACTCCCCAAGTGATTCTTTTTTAAAAAAATATTTTGCTTTTTTTTTAAGATCCATTTGTTTACACATACAAGGACTGGGGTACAGGCCAGAGATGCGAAAGGGTGAGATGATTCACCAGAGACAGACTGGGGAGCAGAACAGGTGGACTGACCAAAACACACTGCTGAGGGGAGCAGCGTGTGAGCCAGGAGAGGTCCCCTGCGCCATGTGGGCAGGTTCCTGGCCAGGGATCAAACGCACGCTGCAGAGGCTACCAACAGCCCCACAGGTTGCGTCTCAACCCTTTGTGCCACCAGGGAGGCCTCTCCCCAAGTAATTCTAATGCACACCTAGAGTTGAAATCCACAAAAGTAGGCGGTCCAACCTTCTGATCTTATGAGGCCATGATGTCTAGAGGAATTAACTTCATTTCATTATAAAAGACAGATTAAACTAAAATAAAACCCCCAAAATTAAAATTGAATAATTTGTCTATTTTTGAATGTGGAAAACCAGGTCTCTTTTACTTCTGCAGATCCCAGTTGTTTCTATACATTAATGGGAGAGAGGTAGCGTTAGAGTGCAGAATAGACATGTGCCAGGTCCTCTCATGTTGTCACTGAACTTTGCAGCTTCCCTGTGTGAAGCTATTTCCATGTGAGGACACTGAAGCTCACATAGGTTAAGTACACCAGGTTAAAGTCACAGACCAGTGAGTGTCATGCTCTGGATTCCTCATACTCAGGTCTCTCTGACTCACCCACAATTTTTTTTTAAACACACATGATGTATTTATATTACTTCATAACACCCTCACCAGTAGGAAAACATGACCAGATTTAAGGGCATTTTGTTTGGCATTTCCAAATAACGTAATTTCAAAACATTAATCATTTGAGTTCTAATTTAATTAGATAAATGATTTTAAAGTTAACCTGACATGTGTCAAAAGACAAGACATTCCACCAATGTGGGACGGTCAGAACTCTGGTTCAGTGTAATACGGAGGCTGTGGGGCTATCGTTAGGATTTGAAAAACTTAGCTTTAGCACATCAATGTAGAACTGTCAACAATCAAGATATGTACACAATTAAAAGTCCAAAAAGAGGTATTTTTTTCCCTAGATTCAGTGTAGGAGAGAAGTAATAAAATTTATTTACATTTGTTTTACTCTGGCCTAATGTGTAAAAGGAGTTCCCCACCTGGCCTTTAACCATATGCAAAATAGTATGCTTCCATTTTGTCAGAGTGTAGGGTGCAACTCCTGCTCCTGCTCCTATCCCATGGGAGCTGAAGATCACACAATAATGAGAAGTAAGTGTGGGTTGGAGCTGATTTTAGACACTGCTTTCCAGGGATCTCTGGTGACAGAGGAGCTCTTTTTGTGGTTGAGTTCTGAATTAAAATTCTTCCTGCTGTACATTTACTTAGTCACTCCTATGACTTCAGTGTTCTCAGAGACTTAGACTGAAGAATAAATAAAAGGAAATGTGAATGTTCTCCAGTTCTCCAAGTAAGCATTCCAAACTGGTGAATAATACTCCACCTAGACCGCATGGCCTCACAGCTCTCAGTCAAACTGGTTTTTTGTGCTGTGGGTCAGCTCCAACATGGCAAATTTCCCACTGATACTAAATGAGCTAAAAACTCCACTTACTGTTGATTTTGCCATAGGGAATTTTACTGAGAACAGCAGTACCATAGCGGTGGAGCGGATAAGATGTGTGTGAAAGAAACAGCTAGACACTAGGAAACATAATAGATCCAGGCTGGCCATGGCAGTGACACAGTGGACAACATGAACACCGCGACCTTGCTTCTACCTCCTCGTTCATAATTTCCATTTGATATTGATGCGGGAAAAATGAAATTTTACCTTAGCACCCATATAAACACTGGTACTCAGATTTCCTCCCCAGAAAGGGAGTTGCGCTCCTAACTAGCTGAATCATCTGGAGACAACTTCCTTCATTGTGTTAGATTACGAAAACACAATTGTTTACTGTGGGAACCCTAATGGGAAATCCATTTTCTATTCAAGTAAAACCATTAGCATGGCCTGTTTCAAAAGACTAAAAGATTCTATAGTCATGATTTTTCAATAATGCTTTCACAGTGATTCGAAGATTACTTTTCCAGACTTACAAAGTGAAGGGAAAAGTCTGAGCAAAAATTCAAAGGGACTGAAATGCCAGTTTGAAACATAAAAAGTATCCAGACTATTTCTGAGACATTTATTCCTTCCTTAACAGGAATCAAACAGCTTCTCTGGTGAGACCCTTCAGCATAGCTGTCCTCACAAGTAATGAGGTCAGGAGCTTGATATAAAAGTGACAGTTGTTGACAGGATATCGTTAAAATCAAGCTCAAGATCGGGACTCCCTGCTTTGCCTTGCATCTTTTTATTGAAGAGGTAGATTCTGGTGGTTCTCACCCCCTCCTCGTGAGAAAACTGGGGGAGAATGAATGAAGGACCTCATCCTTCTCAATCTCCCTCCTCCTCCAATTTCCTGACTGTCTTCTCTATGACTTTGGTGTCTTCTTGATGATTTTATGTTTTTAGAAATTAAGCATTCCAAACATAAAGTTACATCTAGGTTTGACACTAAGTTGTGTGAATCTCTCTTTTTTCAGAGAAAGATAATTTTTTTAAACATTTATTTATGCATAAAAGAACTGGGGTACAGGCCAGATGTGTGGTGGGGGGTTGAGAGCATTCACCAGAGACAGAGTGGGGAACAGAACAGGCAGACTGACTGAAATACACTGCTGAGGGGAGTAGCAGGCAAGACAGGAGAGGTCTGCTGTGCCATGTGGGTAGCTCCCTGACTGGGGATCGAACTCATGCTGCAGTGGCTGTAGATAGCTTCATAGGTTGTGTCTTAACCCCTTACACCACCAGGGAGGCCCAAGAAGGATAAAGTTAAACATAAACTAGTGGCAAATATTCTTTTCTAGACTCACATCTGTGATATTTCAGAGGAATATCTTCTAGGTTCTCACACTATATTAAAGACAATTTAAAGCCTTTTATAGAGCGTTCTTAAAAATATTCCCACAAAAGGATGATCGCAACACATTCACTTTTTTACTTTCTTAAAATGGTATAGGTAAGGCTTTACCCCTCGTTGTCACTTTTCAGAATTTTTGACCAACACAAGGATCATTCATTCAACTAATATTTACTGAGCAAATACTGTGTACACACATGAATCTAAGAACTGCACATATATCATTAAATTCTTACACAACCTCTTAAAGCTCATGCTCTTATAAACATGATCATACTGGTGATAAAATTATAAAAGCTTAATGACTCGCACATGGTCTCAAAATTTGTCTATGGATTTGAATTCAGGATGTCTGGATCCAGAACCCACCCTCTTTACCACTATGCCACGTTGCTTCCAGCACAGGGGGCTTTGTCAGTTTGAGAAGTATAACACAAGTGTTACTACACATAGAACTCAGATATTGTCTTCTAATTGCCATTATCCAACAAAAGGAACCACAAATCTCTGGATAAATGGTTAATTCCAGAGAATAAGAGGGAAAATATAGGCTAACTCTGGAGTATGTTGTGCCAGTGTGCTGGGCTCCCATGTTGATAGCCAATGAGGTGTGACTGCAAAACAAGATACAGGAAAAGCTCAAGAAAACAAAGTGTATTATTATCATGTGTTCTAGAAACAGGAGGAAAACCATGCCACCAAGAACCACATAGAAAAGACACCATGGTCATCAGGAGGCAGAGGGTTGGAACTAGGGGAGAGTATGGACCACTGTTATTGGGGTTTCCACAATAAAGGCTAGGAAAGACACGGGAAACAGTTTAAAATTAGCTAGTCTGAATAATTTTGGGGTACTCTTAGTTATAGGGATGGTCCCTAGTAACCTGGATATTGGTCCTAGGATGATTAAGACAGAGGATTATTCCCTCCTGGGGTGCATGAGTCAAATAATGGTTAACTTGCATCTCAAGGGCATGTTCCTTGATAGGTCTTTGCTATTTCTAAAAATTTTCAAGACAGAAAGCTTTTTAATATATCAAAATATCATAATATACAGAAAATAAAAATATAGACAATAAAGTCATAAAGTAAGGGAGTGCTCAGTGAATGATGGATCCCTGTGAAAAGACATTAAGACTGAGCTTTAAGGGTTTTCACAGGCCAAGTCTAGAACAATTTAAGCATTAATAATGTATAGTAATATATTAGAACTCATTCAATAAGATAGGAATTGACAAGTACAGAGAGATATTAACTAATTTATTTACATATATATTTATTTATTTAATGAAAATGCAATATTGACATTGTTTCAAAGTATGTCCTAAAAAATGCTGATTTATAAAGGGGAGAAAAGTAACTAGAGAAACCTGGTTGACACCACCTTAATCAAGATTCAAGTTAAAATCACCCATAGAGAGGCTAATGCATATCATGAACCACCAGATAGGATGTGAGAAGAACACAGGATCACTGTGGTAGATTATAATGTGGTCCCCTGTATTCTTGCCTCCTGGTACTTATATCCTTGTGTATACCCTCATATTGAGTGTGGGTGGGGTCTGTGACTTGCTTCTAGCAATAGAGTATGCCAAAGATGATGAGATGTCATATCCCTGATGATGTTAAACTATAGAAGACCTCATCTTTCTTTCTTTTTTTTTAGAAGACTTCATCTTGTTAGTAGCCTCACTCTAGAGTCTTATTCTCCTTGCTGGCATTGAAAAAACATGAGTTTTATCACCACAAAGAAATAAATCCTGGGCCTCCTTGGTGGCACAAGGGGTTAAGACGCAACCTATGAGGCTATCCACGGCCAAGTTTGAGTTCCATCCCCGGTGGCCAGGAGGCAACCCACATGGCACAGCAGATCTCTCCTGACTCACCTGCTGCTCCCTTCAGCATTGTACTCCAGTCAATCGGCCTATTCTGTTCCCTACTCTGGTGAATCCTCTCACCCCCTGCACCCCTGGCCAGTACCCCTGTTCTTGTATGCATAAATAAAATAAATCTTTTAAAAGAGAAAGAAAGAAAGAAAGAAAGAAAGAAAGAAAGAAAGAAAGAAAGAAAGAAAGAAAGAAAGAAAGAAAGAAAGAAAGAAAGAAAGAAAGAAAGAAGGAAAGAAAGAAAGAAATCCTGCCAACACCAGAATGAGTTTAGAAGTGTATCCTTCCCTACCTTGTAAAGCCAACAGGAGAGACCTTGGCTTTAGCTTGCACCTTAATTATGGTTTCCTAGAGGACTCAGTTAAACTGTGCCCCATGTCCTGACCCACATGGATAATACATGTGTATTGATTTAAGTTGCTAAATTTGTACTGATATTGTGCAATACAGAATGCAAATACAGTCACTTCTGTACCATCCCTGCCAAAACTCTCTAAATGTGTCAAGATAATACATGTGAAAGAAGACTGAGAAAATAAGCAGATTGGAGTAAATGAAAGAACACATTGCAACTAAATTCAAGGCACGATCTTGGATTAAATCCTGAAGCAGAAGGAAAAACATTATATTAAGGACATTATTGAGGCCATTGGTGAAATTTTAATTTCTTTTTTTTCTTTTTTTAAAGATTTATTTATTTATTTATACAAGCACTGGGTACAGTCAGAAGTGCGGGAGGGTGAGAGAATTCACCAGAGCCAGAGCGGGGAGCAGAACAGGCAGACTGACAAAATACACTGCTGAGGGGGGCAGTGGGCGTGGCAGGAGAGGTCTGCATGCCATGTGGGACCCTCGCTGGTGGCCAGGGATTGAACCGGCGCTGCAGAAGCTGCGGGCAGCTTTGCAACCCAATGCTCAACCGCTGCGCCTCCCGGGAGGCCCATGAAATTTCAATTTGGTCTGTGTATTAGATAATAGTGTGTATGCATATAGAATTTCAGATTTTAATCACTGCATGATGTTAATACATGTTATATGTTAATATATGTTAATATATCAAAATTAACAGTTGGTGAATCTGGATAAAGGATCTAAAAAATCTTATAATTTTTTAGTAAATTTGAAATTATTTTGAAATAATAAAAAGAAAAACATTAGATTTCACCTTTATAGTTATACTAGGAAAAATTAAGAGTCCCATTGCTACTTTGGGAATACCTGAGGTTTGAGGACCACTGTCATATTTGATAATGCCACTTGAGTATAAAGTGTCACTTAAGTGTAAAGTATTGCTTAAGTGTAAAAAGTGCTGACGATACAAAACCTTTCATCTTTTTATATGGGTTTGGTGAGTTGTCAAGAATTTGATGTAAAACTGATGTACCTTTTGGAGATGATTCTTATACATTAATCACCTAGGAGCAATAATCCTTGGTTTGGTGTGTAGTGAAGTAGGTATGGTGATAGGCAGTAGCTCTGTGGGACACTGCTGAGATCCCTTCAGGTCTGGGCTCTCATTCCCAATCTCCTGAGAGTATTCTCATTGTGTTAGCTTCCTGCTACAGAGGCTGTCTCTGGGAATTCCTCCCAGATAAAGGAAGATACCCCACCAATCTTGGGTCCCTTCCAAAGCGACCTCCTTTTAATGACTGCTGAGGAGGGAAAAAACCTGGGTTCCTTGCTTCAACTGGAACAACTCATGAGGGTCATATAGCTCCAGGGCTCCCTGTAAGATTGGCCAATCCACCCCCACAGTAACTACATCACAGCCAATTTATCTGGTTGCCCAGTTTCTTCAGTCATGCTTCCATCACTGACCTCACCTCATAGATGACAGCCCTGAGACCACACTTCTTTAAAAAAAAAAAAAAGATTCATTTATTTATTTTTGCATAGAAGACCTGGGGTGTAGCTCAGAGGTGCCAGAAATGAGAGGATTCACCAGAGTGGGGAACAAAACAGGCAGATATACTGAAATACACTGCTGAGGGAAGCAGTGGTTGAGATAGGAGAGGTTTGCTCCACCATATGTGGATTAGCTCCCTGGCCAGGGATCGAACTCAGGTCATAGAGGTGATAGTGCTGAGACTTAACCCCTAGGCCACCAGGGAGGCCTGAAGACCACTTTCTAAGATACCTTCTGCAAAAGGCTTCAAATTGAAAAGCAATTCTGAGGGGGAAAAGGAGAGAAATTGAGATATTGTGTTACTTGATGTCAAACATTTCTACAAAGTTACTACTAAAAATAATATGGTATTGGCACAAAATAGATTCTTTGGATCAGTGGAATACAATCAAAAGCCCAGAAATAAAGCAAGGTACATATCAGTACTATGTCCATATAATGGGCCAAGGATAGTTTCTCTAGTAAATGGTGCTAAAAAAAATTATAAAGCCACACATAAAAGAATGAAATTGATCATTATAATCCCATATACAAAAATAATTTAAAATGGATTGAATATAAAACCTGCTATAACAAAATATATTGCCAGGATAGTCATTTTGAATATATTGATTATATCCATCCATGACCATGGAATATCCTCCCATCTCCTTCCAGTTTTTGTCGCCTAGACCTTTAATCTCCTTAGGTTGATTCTGAGGTATCTAATTACTTTTGAAAAAAATTATAAATAGAATTTTTTCTGAATTTTTCTTTTTCTGCTTCTTGTTCATTATTTGTATATCAGAAAGCTATGGATTTTTGTCTGTTAATTTTGTAAACTGCCACACTTCTGTATTCATCTTTGTTTCCAAAGATGAGCCTTTAGGGTTTTCTCTATATAACGTGGTATCATCTGAGAATAGTGGATAGTTCACTTCTTTTCTCTTTTATTTCCTGTTTTTTGTTTTGATTTTTTTTTCCTGGTAGCTCTGGCCAAAAGTTCTAATACAAAGTTAAATAGAGGGCCTCCCTGGTGGCGCAGGTGTTTGAACGCCGCACTGTGAAACTGTCTGCAGCTTCTGCAGCACAGGTTTGATCCTGGCCGGCTGGTGAGGGTCCCACATGGTGCTGCAGACCTCTCCTGTCTTGCCCGCTGTGCCCCTCAGCAGTGTAGTTCGTCAGTCTGCCTATTCTGTTTCCCGCTCTGTCTCTAGTGGGTCCTCTCACCCTCCCGTGCATTTGGCCTGTACCCCAGTTCTTGTATAAACAAATAAATCTTTAAAAAAAAAAAGTTAAATAGAAACAATAACAATTTTATATACTTCTTGTTACTGTTCTTAAGTTTTTCACATTTTCAAGATTATGTATTATATTGGCTGTTGATTAGTAATAAAGGGGCTTTATTATATTGGGATATATTCCTTCTATTCCCTCTTGTTTAGTTTTTATCATAAATTGGTGCTGAACCTTGTGAAATGCTTTCTTTGAAGCTGTTGATATTATATGATTTTTATCTTTACTCTTGTTGCTACACTGTATAATGTTGAGTTGTATATTTTAAATCATTCCTAGATCCCTGGGATAAATCTCACTTGATCATGATATATAATTTTTGTGTTAAACTGCTGAATTTTATCAACAAAACTGTTGAGAAGCAGTTTTGTTGATAAAATTATCAACAGATTTATAAGTATTTTGTTCCAAAATTTTGCCTCAGTGCTCTTTATGGGAAAAAATGTTCAATTTTCTTTCTCTGTGCTGTCATTATATATTTTCAGTATTAGGGCAATGTTGGTATCATAAAATGTATTAGGGAGTGTTCCCTCTTCCCATATTTTTAAAAACAATTTGAGTAAGATGGTTATTAGTTTTTTTTTTAAGATTTATTTATGTGTACAAGAAGTGAGGTGGAGGCCAGAGGTGCGGGGGTGAGAGGATTCACCAGAGACAGAATGGGGAACAGAACAGGTAGATTGACTGAAATACACTGCTGAGGGGAGCAGCGGGCAAGTCAGGGGAGGTCTGCTGCACCATGTGGGTAGCTCTCTAGCTGGGGATGGAACTCATGCTGCAGTGGCTGTGGACAGCTTCATAGGTTGTGTCTTAACCCCTTGTGCCATCAGGGAAGTCCCCCCCGGTTTTTTTGGTTATTAATTTTTTAAAGTTTTGATAAAATTCCTTTGTGTATCTGTCCGGTCCTGGGCTTTTGTTTTTGAGATCATTTTTTATTACCATTTCAATTCCCATGATTGTTACTGGTTTGTTCAACTCATGTTTCCTCTTGGGTTACTTTTAATAAGCTATATTGGTTTAGAAATTTATCCATTTTTCCAAGATTATTATATTTATTAGCATGTAGCTTTTCATAGTAATCTCCTATAATCCTTTTTATTTCTGTGTTGTCTATGGGAATTTCTCCCCTTTCATATGTTTGTTTATTAATGTTTTCACTCTTCTTTTCTTTGTTAGTTTTTTTAATCCTTTTTTATCCAACAGTTATTAGGCAGAATATTGTTTAGTCTCCATGTATTTATAGCTTTTCCTTTTTTTGTTCTTTTAATTGTTTTTCTAACTTAATGGAATTACAGTCAGAGAAAGAGTACTAGGTATAATTTTAATCTTTGTAGTTTTGTTGACAATTGACTTGTGTGCAGATATATGCCCTATTCTCAAAAAGATTCCATGTAGACTTGAAATAAATGTGTATGTAGTAATTTTGGGGTAGAGTGTTAGGTAGATATCTGTTAAATCCATGTGATCTAGCTCCTCATTTAAGTCCATTGTTTCCTTATCTATTCTCTGCCTTGTTTATATGTCCATAGTTGTAAGTGGATAATTAAAATCCCCTAGTATTATTGTGTTGATTTTAATATCTCTCTTTAGTTTTGTTTGTAATTATCTTATAAATCTCAGTGTTCCATCATTCACTATATGTATATGTATTTACATATAGTACATGTATATGTATTAGAGCCTTAATCATAATGTAGTGTCCAGCACTGTCTCATATTAACTTTTTTTATTTGAAAGTGTATTTTTTCTGATATAAATATAGCTGTTCCTGGATCTTTATGATGTCCATTTCTTTGTAGGATTGTTTCCAGCTTTTTGTGAAGTCTTTGCTTGTCTTTGTTTGTAGTATGTTTCTTGAAACCATGAGAAATTTGAACTTTGTTTTGAAATCCAATCAACTACTCTTCACCTTTTGACTGGTGATTTCAAATCATTTATATTTAAGATAATTATTGAGACATCAGAGCTCATTGTCATTTTGTTAATACTTGGGGAGGTTTGTCTTGTCTATTTTTTGAAGTCTTTCTTTTACATTTTGTTTAGTTTCAATTTCTATAGTCTTCATTTTATATTATTGATTTTTGTTTGAATGCTCTGCTGAGGTTAGAATATGATGGACTGT
This sequence comes from Talpa europaea, assembly GCF_964194135.1. Classification (NCBI taxonomy): domain Eukaryota; kingdom Metazoa; phylum Chordata; class Mammalia; order Eulipotyphla; family Talpidae; genus Talpa; species Talpa europaea. The sequence continues at coordinate 60,374,902 of NC_140070.1, forward strand.
GTGACCTCTTAGATAGTTTGGTCTGAAACTCATTCTGATGGCTCACATTACTGTGCTTCTCCTCCTTCATACTAAGTGATTTAACCATTTATTACCTCTATATTCATTGTTCTGTTACTTCATAATATTCCCATTAATATTTCTTTCATGTGTGGCTCAGTGTTGGTAAATTCTTTTAGTTTTTTTGTGAAGCCTCTTACCTATCCTTCTTTCTTGAATGTTAACCTTGCAACATAAAGGATTATAATGCTGTAAATCTTTTTCCTTAAGTACTTTATATATCTCCTGCCATTCCTTCCTGCAAATAGTATTTCAATGAAAATTCCACTGGCAATCTAGTTGCTGTTCCCTTATAGGTAACCTTGTTTTTTCTTTCTGTTTTTATATTCTGTCCTTGTCATTGACTTTACCATTTTATTATAATGTGTCTTGGTGTGTGTTTGTCTGGTATTGCCTTGTTTGAACTCTTCAGGCCTTTTGGACCAGGACATCTAGTTCATTTCCCAGATTGAGATAGCTCTCAGCAATTATTTCTTTAAATGCATTTTCTATAACTTTCTCTTGTGCTTCTCCTTCTAGCCCCATGATATTGGATGTTATTTCTCTGTAGGTTACTCCAAAGATCTTGTATACTATTTTCATATATTACTCTTCTTTTTTACTCTTTTTTGTTCTATTCACTTATTCTCCAAGATTGTGCTTTTGAGTTCATTAATATCTCCATTGTTTCTCTCTATCTTCTGTTATATCCGCAAATATATTTTCAAATCCCATTATAGGGAACTCCCTGGTGGTGCAAGGGGTTAAGACGCAACCTGTGAAACTATCCGCAGCCACTGCAACAAGAGTTTTATCCCTGGCCAGGGATACCCACATGGCACAGCAGACCTCTCCTGACTTGCCTGCTGCTCCCCTCAGCAGTTTATTTCAGTCAATCTGCCTTTTCTGTTCCCCATTCTGTCTCTGGTGAATCCTCTTACCACCACCCCCACACCTCTGGCCTGTACCCAGTTCTTGTATGCATAGATAAATGGATCTTTGGGAAAAAATAATTTTAAAAATCCCATTATATGATTTTTAGATAAATTAGTTAAAACTGTGTCTCATGGTTCCCCCATTATTATTGTTATTATGTACCTGTTTGACATCACATTTCTTTTTTTTTTTTTTTTTAGTTCCATAAGCAGTGTTATTTTGAAATATTGTTAAGGAATATTCTGTGGTTGTTTTGGGCTGAGAGTCTCTCAGGGTTGTTCTTTTTCTCTTTCTTTCTTTTTCTTTTTTTTTTTTTGCTTAGCATACATGATAATTTCTTCTGTTTCTTAATTTTTAATTTTTAATGTTGTAATAGGGATAGACCTTTAAATTGTTACTTTTGTGCATGCTAGATGATTGGCAATCTGATATCAACAATGGGTAATAGTAGAAAGGAACAAAGGCAATAAAGTACTAATGTGTTACTTCCAGTAATTGTCAAGGATTCAAGTTTCCTACTGTTCTGTGGTCATCAGGAGTTGTATGGTGGGGTCCACTGTGAACCCCTCCTTCAGGTCATCCATCTCCTTGGTCTAAGTGTCTCATATAGTCTCAAGTTAGGTTTTACCTCTAGGCTATATTTGAATATCAGACCCAGAACTGTGCATGGACTGTAGTTAAGTCAAGGTCATAATCCAGGAGTTGTTCTCTTTTCTTTTCCATAATAGAGCCTTATTCTGGGTTATTTGCTTCTGTTGTTAATGGGTACTTAAACTATTTAATGAAAGTATTCATTTGTTGCCTCTGTTTTAGCCTTGGGCTGGGGGTGTAACAGGTGTTTTTAATGCCCCAACCTCCAGCTGCAAGTAGTAGCTTTTTCTATGAGGAGACACAGGTATCCACTCTGGTTCTTGCCACTGTGGTAGGCTCCAGTTCTAAATGGAAATTTTAGGTTCAAACCAATAATTGTTACTCTATACTCCTGTTTCTGTAGTTCTCCCATTGTGCACCCTCTATGCTGGATGCTAACTCTGGATACACTTATCCATTGCAGTGCTGGGTCTCCAGTGTGGGTGTGTACTCTTGAGTCAACAAATGTAGGGGGTTCTATACAGCAGCTGCCAATCACTCTCATAGGCTGTGCTGCTTTCACTGTGAACACAATTCAATGAAAGTTTTTCCTCCCCCTCCCCCACTGTACTGTTATTCTTGATGTGCACTGTAGTCTATTTTTCTTTCTGGGATAATTAACTTTGTTCTGCTGCAATTCAGTTGTGAATAACAGGAGGCAGCATGTCTGGCACCTTCACTCTCCTATCTTACCACATTCCACAAGACTGCAATGCAACTTGCCTTTGGAGTGCAACTTGTCCTGCTGTCAGTCCTGAAGTTTCTATCATTTCAACCTCTACTCCTTCCAAATCATCAATAAAAGATTTCTAAGATTTCCTTGGCCATTCCTAAATCATTTAGTGTTTTCTCTTCTGGAAGTGTAATTTAGCCTATTCAAATGCAAAGCAATTGCAAAGCAAACACAATCCAGTATTGTCTCTAATTCTGTTATATTACAACAAAATTGTTCACAAACCAAGTTTGCACTGGTAGAATTATTGTTAATGGACAGTGAAAGGAAATATGTGGATAGTTACAAATTAAGCAATGTTCATGCTTTTATGATTTATTTATTCTAAAATGACATCTTTCACATAGAATGAAGTGGGTTTTTAGTTTTGTTATTTACAACAGGTCCTAGTTGCTACTATCTGTAAATGAGTGCAAATATTTTGGGATAAATTATGGAAATAGTTCTACTTTTCAAAACTCCTCTCATGAGGGCTTCCCCTGGTGGCACAGTGGTTGAGCGCTGGGCTGAGAAGCTGCCCGCAGCCTCTGTAGCACCAGTTCCTCCGCTACAGGCGAGGGTCCCACATGGCGCGACAGACCTCTCCTGCCGCCCGCTGCTCCCTTCAGCAGTGTATTTCATCAGTCTGCCTGTTCTGTTCCCTGCTCTGGCGCTGCTGAATTCTCTCACCCTCCTGCGCTTCTGACTGTATCCAGTGCTTGTATAAAAAAACAAACGGGCCTCCCCTGGAGGCGCAACGGTTGAGCAGCCTCTGCAGTGCCAGTTCGATCCCCTGCCACCAGCGAGGGTCCCATAAAACAAACAAACAAACAAACAAACAAACAAACAAACAAACAAAAAACCCTCTCATGAATTTCCTACTGCATCCAAAATAAAGCCAAGCTTTAGCACAATACATTGATGACCATGTAATACATCTCTGGTAATATAGGGTTTATTTAAACTACCAAAGGAAAATGTTTTGAAGAAAATTAATGCTGAGGTCTGAATAAGAATGCTAACATGAGCAATAATAGCTAAAATTGTGTAAGTTGCAAAGCAATTGTCAATATTTATAAATATTTGTTTGAAGTTTTATAATAAATACGGATTCATCTTGAGATTGGGTTAGCAGAGGGAAGCTTGCTTTATTTTGGAAGAAATATTTTGTTTAGAAACAAACTTAAGGTTCTTTGTATAATATACAAAATTATAACAGGATCTTGGCACAACAAATCATTTAAAAATAAAATGACCTTGGGCCTCCCCGGTGGCGCAGCGGTTGAGCGCTGGGTTGCGAAGCTGCCCGCGGCCTCTGCGGCGCCGGTTCGATCCCCGGCTGCTCCCCGGCCACCGGAGGAGGGTCCCACATGGTGCGCAGACCTCTCCTGCCGCCCGCTGCTCCCCTCAGCAGTGTACTTCGGTCCTTCTGCCTGCTCTGCTCCCCGCTCTGGCTCTGGTGAATTCTCTCACCCTCCCGCGCTTCTGACTGTACCCAGTGCATGTATAAACAAAACAAACAAACAGACCAGCAAACAAATAAATAAAGCATGCCTCTATACAAAAAAAAAATAATAATAAAATAAAATAAAATAAAATGACCTTAATTTTATTGTGGAATCCGGAAAATATTTGAGATCTCAACAGTGACCTCCAGCTTGTTTTTGAGTCAGAAATGTGTTTTCTTTGGTGTTGTAAACAGAATAAAGAAAATGAGCAACTGCCAAGTCTTGGTATTGTAAAGAGTGATAGTGGCTGAAACTGTGGGGGAGATTTAGGGCTACCAGTTGTGGGGAGCAGGGTCAGAGTCTGGCAGAAGGAAGATAACTTCATGTTACAGAGTAATGAAAGGAAATTTCATATGCTCATGTATCCAGATTCATCACTTTCTTTCATTTGTCCCATATTTTTATGCCTTCTCTTTCTCTCTCCCTCTCCATGCACATATATATATATATATATATACCCTTCCTTATATCCATATATATACTTATAAAAATGATTAAAATCTTACTTGTCTTAACTAATCTGGCTTAAATTTCTTTTACAGATATATTTAGGTATAATTTACATACTAAAAAGGTTGCACATTGTAAGTGTACATTTCAAAACTTTCTGTGTAGTCCTCTCTACAATACAATTTTAGAACATTTCCAATATTTCCCCAAATTCTATCATACCAATTTACAGTCACTCTCTTTGCCCACCCCGAATCTCAGGTAACACTAATCTGTTTTGCATGTATATATGTAAATTGGCCTTTTCTAAGCATTTTATTAAAATGAAATCAAACAACATATATTTTTCAATTGACTTTCTTTACTTAACACTTATTTTTGAGGCTCATCTAATATTATCGCAAGCTTCAATATTTTGTTGCTTTTTATTTCTGAACAGTAATTTGCTAGGATATATCACATTTGCTTGCAGACCATTTGATGTACATCTATTTTCAATTTGTTATTTTATAACTAATGTTGCTGTGAGCATTTGCATACAAAAGAAGCATGAACTTTGTGTTAAAGCAGGTCCTTGAATAAAACTGTTTTGTATAACCTCATTTCTTTGTAAACTTGATAAGAAAAGGAATTGATTCCTAGCCAGGGCCCCTGTCCATGTTGAGTATGCAGGTTGTTCCCATGGCTAGGTGGATTTTCTTCCACATTCTGAAGATTTGCATGTGGGGTTCATTGGTGTGTCACAATTGTTCTCGTCAGAGTAAGTATGGGTTCTTGTGAGTTCACCCTGCTGTGGAAGAGTGTCCTGCCCATTGTTGGATCCTACCTTGCTACCTAAGCTGCAGGAACAGACTCTGTCTACCTGAGACCCTGAACTGGAATAAACAGCTTAGAAAATGAATGAATAAATGAATACAAACAAATGTTTAATATTAGCAGTGTTAGGGGTCTTTAGTTAGAAGTTTGTTGATGTTTTTGTGACAAGAAATATTGTGTAAGAGTTTAACTCTTGTTTATAAGAATTAACCTACCTGCGGTAAAATTGACTTCATTAAGTGTCTCTTTGTTGAAAGCTGTGGGCCAGCAAAATAGAAAGAAACACAACACGGAGACACCCAACAGCCAAACCTCCACTCCCTGTCCACTATGCGTGTATAAGCACCTACTTCTCTCCACTTCAGTGGCTACCTACCTCTTCACTTGGAGAGCTTTTCCATCTTTCTTCCTATCTTTCAATATATCCCTTCCTTTTCTGTAACCTTGGTCTTATCATTGAATTCTTTGCTGCTGAACACAAGAAAGGAGAAAGAGATCGCCCGGGGTCCTCGGACTCCAGGCCTCCTCCCAAAATCCCTGATTCAGCCCCTTCCTGGTGGCTTTATAGGTGAATTCCATCCCCAGCCATGATGCTGACCCACATATGGTGCAGCAGACCTCTCCTGTCTTATCACCTGCTACCCTTAGCTGTGTATTTCAGCAAATCCACCTGTTCTGCTCCCCACTCTGTCTCTAGTGAATCCTCTCACCTCTATGCACCTCTAGCCTACATCCCAGTTCTTCTACACACACACAAACAAACACACAACCCAATTCAATACTTGTTACTTTCTCATTCAACTGTTCAGAAAATTATGAGGGCATGTTTGCCTGTAACTTAAAGGGCATAATTCCAGTCTCAAGATGTTCACAGTCCAGAGCATGATGTTGAGTATGGGTGATGATAAGTGAAAGCAGTTTGTAAACCTAGAAGGAGGACAGAGGACTTTAGCAATCAGAGGGGCAGCTAACCCAATCTGCAACAATGGAAGGTCAGGTACATTTTCAAGAAAATGACTTGGCAGATCTTGAGACAGCAGAGTTAGTGGAAATAAGAAGAACATTAAGAGGAAAAGCGACAGACAGGACAAATGCTTGCGGACGTGGGAAAGTTTTCTGCTCATAAAGCACAGAGTTTGACATTGTAAGAAAATAAGTTGTAAGGAGACAACCATGCATTCTCTCTGCCTATTGCTCTCTCTAAACATTATGCTGTAAATATCACCTTTTTACAGTCATCGAATTAGTTTCTCAAACAATTCAGCCAAATATAAATATCTGGAAGAAGTAGCACGAAACAAAATCATCTCTAACAGCAAAGAAAAACACTTGACTTTTGGGGAAAACTTTATTAGCAAATGATAGGGAAGTTCTGAATTCCTCCTGATATATATGAATTATCAAAATATATCAGTCAAATGCTTAGACACTGTCATTTCTGCACTAGATTAGGAATCATAATGTAATAATTTTATGAGAATAGCACATATTAGCAAATGTTACAGTAACAAAGATCTTACTTTTTGTGAATTAGCCTATAATTCAGTGCTGATGCACTGAAAATAAACTTAATTATTTCATGCATAATTTGATTACCTGTGGTTGAGAGCCATAGAAAGTTAGTTCAGGTTAGGGATATCCACACAAAGACAAATATTGTTTTCAGACTTAATCCAGAGTATCTCTTTCAAGGTAAAATCTTCTCCTTGACTAATTCTTCTATACAGATATCCCTTTCCTTTTCACTTTCCTTTCCTTCTTAAATTATCTGGGAAGTCCCATGAATCAAATTCATTGTGGATTTTTTTAGCAGCCTTTTCATTATATCAAAAAAATGCTGAGGATCATTCCTTATGAATTCTTATCACACATGTGTTGTTGGTCATGATCTCCATGGGCCAAGCAGAGAGGTGAAGAGTTAATGAGATTGGTGAACTGTTGCTTGGATGTAATCCCTTTCTTAAGACAGTTTTGAAAATGGCTCCCTGGGAATAATTAATGATTTCCAATGAATGACCTTTTAAAGCAAGTTTTCAAAAATTTTATATGGACCATGAACTCCTTTAACAGCGTAGTGATAACTATAAGCATTCTCAGAGTAACATTTTTAATTTTTCATTTTTTATACACTTCTTACATAATTTTTCATTTTTGCACAATGTATGGATTTTCATCTTGGTTATATTCCCCATACAATTGCACCCCCCTTATTTTGACCCCAATCCCTCCTCTCCCCATCCAGTGAGTCTCTGGTTTATAGTTGGTGGCTGATTTGATTTTTTCTGTATTATAATTAGTCTTTTCCCTGATCTCTTATTTAGGTTTTCTAAACTCCTGATATGAGTGAGACCATCCGGTATTTTTCTTTTTCTTTCTGGCTTATTTCGCTGAGCATGATCCCTTCCAGCTCCATCCATGTTGCTGCAAATTGCATGTGTTTATCTTTTTTGATTGCTGAGTAATATTCCATGGTGTATATGTACCACATCTTCTTGGTCCAGTCCTCTAATTTTGGGTATTTGAGTTGTTCCCAAAGCTTAGCTATTGTAAATAGTACTGCTATAAACATAGGGGTGCGGGTGCTCTTTTGCGTTAATATTTCTGTGTCATTTGGGTAAATACCTAGGGGTGGAATTGCTGGATCATATGGAAGCTCTATCTTTAGTAGGTTGAGGAATCTCCACACAGCTTTCCATAGTGGTTGGACCAGTTTGCACTCCCACCAGCAGTGCAGGAGAGTTCCTTTTTCTCCACAGCTTCACCAACATCTGTTATTGCTAGTTTTTTTAATATGTGCCATTCTCACTGGTGTAAGATGGTATCTCATTGTAGTTTTGATTTGCATTTCCCTGATTACAAGTGAAGTTGAACATTTTTTCATATGTCTGTTGGCCATTTGCATTTCCTCTTTGGAGAAGTTTCTTTTTAGCTCTTCTGCTCATTTTTTGGCTGGATTATTTTCTTTGTTTTTGTTGAGTCTCATCACCTCTTTTTAGATTTTTGTGATCAGTCCTTTATCATTAGTGTTGTGTGCAAAAATTTTCTCCCAGTCAGTGGGGTTTCTCATAGTTTTGGTTATTGTCTCTTTTGCTATGCAGAAGCTCTTTAATTTGATGCAGTCCCAGCTATTTATCTTTGCCTTCATTATCAATGCTTTGGGTGATGTGTCTGTAAAGATGTCTTTGAGGCGCATGTCATGTAATGTTTCGCCTATATTTCCTTCTTTACATTTTATGGTTTCAGATCTTATGTCTAGTTCTTTAATCCATTTTGAGTTTGTTTTTGTGCATGGTGTGAGGTAGTAGTCAAGTTTCATTCTTCTGCATGTAGCGAACCAGTTTTCCCAGCACCATTTGTTGAACAAATTTTCTTTGCTCCGGTGCATATTCTTTACTCCTTTGTCAAAGATTAGTAGACCATAAATCTGTGGGTTTATTTCTGGGTTTTCTATTCACTTCCATTGGTCCGTGTGTCTGCTCTGGTTCCATACCATGCAGTTTTGATTATTATAGCTTTGTAATATAGTTTGAAATCTGGGAGCGTGATGCCTCCATTCCCTTCTTTTTTTTTTCAGGAGGGTTTTGGCTATTCAGGGTTTTTGCTGGCTCCATATGAATTTCATCAATATTTGTTCTATTTCTTTGAAGAATGACATTGAATTTTTTATTGGAATAGCAATGAATTGGTAGATTGCCTTTGGTAGGATGGCCATTTTGATAATTTTAATTCTTCTGAATCATTCCATTTCTTTGTGTCTTCTATTTCTTTTAAAAGTGTTTTTTTTTTTTTAAAGACTTATTTATTTATACATGCACTGGGTACAGTCAGAAGCATGGGAGGGTGAGAGAATTTCACCAGAGCCAGAACAGGGAACAGAACAGGCAGACTGACAAAATACACTGCTGAGGGGAGCAGTGGGTGTGGCAGAAGAGGTCTGTCATGCCATGTGGGACCCTTGCCAGAGGCCGAGGATCAAACCAGTGCTGCAGAGGCTGTGGAAAGCTTCACAGCCCAGCACTCAACTGCTGCTCTACAGGGGAGGCCCTCAAAGTATTTTTTAATTTCTTCTTTTATCTCCTCATTAGTCCAGTGGTCTTCCAGTAGTGTTGGTTTCAATCTCCATGAGGTAGGAGAGTTCCTTGCCTTCTTTTTATGGTTTGTTTCTAGTTTGATGCCTCCATGATCAGAGAAGATGGTTGGTATGATTTCAATCTCGATGTATCTGTTGATGTTTGTCTTGTGTCCCAGTATGTGATCGATCCTGGAGAATAATCCATGTGCGCTTGAGAAAAATGTGTACTCAGATTTTTTGGGGGTTAGTGTTCTATAGATGTCTGTTGAGCCCATGAGCTCTAGATCCTTATTTAGAGATTCAGTGTCCTTGCTTAATTTTTGTCTCGTTGATCTATCCATTGTTGATAGTGGTGTGTTGAAGTCTCCTACTACATATGTGTTTTCTCTGATGTCTGTTTTCAGAGATGACAATAGTTGTCTGATATATTTTGGAGCTCCCTCATTTGGTGAGTATATGTTAATAGGTGTTATTTCTTCTTGAAGTATTGTCCCCTTAATCATAATGTAGTGACTGTCTCAGTCTCTTTTTACCTTTTTGAGTTTGAAGTCTGTTTTGTCTGATATAAGTATAGCTGTTCCTGCCTTCTTTTTTGTCCATTTGCTTCTAGGATTATTTTCTATCCTTTTACTTTCAGTCTATTTTTATCTTTTATAGTTAAGTGAGTTTCCTGGAGACAGCCAAAGTTTGGGTTTTGTTTCTTTTCTTTTTTTTTTTTAAAAAAATTTATTTATTTATTTATACAAGCACTGGGTACAGTCAGAAGCACAGAAGGGTGAGAGAATTCACCAGAGCCAGAGTGGGGAACAGAACAGGCAGACCGACGAAATACACCTCTGAGGGGAGCAGTAGTCATGGCTGGAGAGGTCTGCGTGCCATGTGGGACCCTCACCAGTGTCCGGGGATCAAACCAGCCCTGCAGAAGCTGTGGGCAACTTCACAGCCCAGCACTCAACCACTGCGCCACCAGGGGAGGCCCTGGGTTTTGTTTCTTAATCCAGCCTGTGACTCTATGTCTTTTTATTGAAGAGTTTAGTCCATTTACATTTAGGGTTAATATTGATATTTTAGTGCCTGTATTTGCCATTTTGTTTGATTTTTCTCAAGTTTTATTTACTTATTATTTTAGTAATAAGTTTTTTTTTTGTCTTGTTTCATTCTTATTCATCCCTCTATTGGTTCTGGCTTTAGGACTCTGTAGTATTTTTTGGAGTGGGAGTTTAATTGTAATGAAATTCTGGAGTTTCTGTTTGCCTGGGAAGGTCCTTATTCTTTCTTCATAGAGGAAGGATAGCTTTGCGGGAGAGAGTATTCTTGATTGGCATTTGTTGTCATGGAGTCTGTTGACTATGTCCCTCCATTCTCTCCTTGCCGGTAGTGTTTCTTCAGAGAAGTCTGATGTCAGCTTGATTGGTTTTCCTTTGTATGTTATCTGTTTCTTCCCTCTTGCCATCTTCATTTTTTTTTCCTTATGATTCTTGGGAGTTTTACTATTATGTGTCTTGCTATATTTTTCCTTTCATCATGGAAATTTGCTGTTCTTCTTGCTTCTTATATATCTATTTTCAGCTCCTTCTTCATGTTTGGGAAGTTCTCTTTAATTATTTCCTTGAATATTTTCTCTGTTCCTATGTCTCTCTCCTTCTGGGATTCCTATAACTCTTATATTTACTTTCCTCCTAGAGTCAGATAGTTCCTGAAGTCTTTCTTCAGTCTTTTTCATTCATGCTTCTCTTTCCTTTTCTGTTTTGGTTCTTTTTATTTCTGTGTCTTCGAGAGTGCTTATTCATGCTTCCATTTCATCTATTCTGTTACCACTACTTTTCCCAGAGTTCTTTAGGTCCTCCATTAATCCTTTGATCTCCCGCATTTCCTTCACTTCCCTCTTTAGGAACTCAATTTCATTCTTCTGATCATTGTTTTCCTTAATGACTTCTGTCAGTTCTTCAATCATGGTAATTTTAAATTCTCTTTCTGGAAGGCTCAGAAGTTCTTCCAAATCACTGTCGTTGCAATCTGGTGGGTGGTTTTCTTTTTGTGGTGTGTCTTTTTCCTGAGGACTTGCTAGGTTGCATGTAGTTTTTCTTCTCCCTGCTGCCTGTTTTCTAATTTGCCCTATGTGTTGGGATACTATGTCACTTGTACTGGCCAGCATCTTTTGGTGTGCTCTTTCTGAGTTTTGGAAACTGGTGGTCCAATCGAGTCAAATACTATTATACCAGAAGTCCAATGAGGCAGTGGTACTTTGAGTATGTTAATGGTCACTGTCACAGAATATCTTCTCCTTCTGTGTTTGTTTAATTCCAAAGGTGTGTCTTGAAGTCCCACAGACTGCCCTGGAGGTGGGGTGGCTGGATTGCACTATGGGCTCCAAATCCCTGGATCCCCCTCTGGGCTCCAACTCCTTGCCAAGTGGGACCTGGCTTGTGGGGGCCTTCAGCTCACCTCTGGCTTCAGGGGCAACCCTCTCCCATTTCCAAGCAGTCTTTATTGAAGGAAGGTCCCTATTCTAAAATGGCGAGTCAAAGACGCACTTTCTTGCACATGTGGTCTGCCCCCGCAATGGGTTCCCGCTTCCCCTCTGGGCTCGGACTGCTGGCCAGAAGGGGCTTCTCAGAGTAACATTTTTAAATGTAAAAGTAAAATACTTCTGATTCAGTAAAATAGATAACCATTTGAAAATACACCTGTCAAAATGACTTAAGGCTTCATGTTAAAATAATATACGTGCTTTATTAACATATTAAATGATAAGATCCAGCTCCAAAACAGAAGGTATTATATTTGTAGTGGTGAGTATAAAGATATTTTCAAGATATCCATAGCAATTGTCATGATATTAAAAACGCACATTTCTTTTGGTGACAGACTGACAGGAATAGATAAAAAATTCTATGGCCTGTCTAGGGGGAGGGAGGTGGTGAGGAAAGTGGGGAGGAGGCACACTGGACTATGATGGAGGGCTATGGGTGCCTTGGTGGTGCATGTGGTGACAACCACGAAGAGGGGATATCTTATATTTCTCAGTCTTGTATAGTGTTGTTAAACCAATGTTATCTTAATAAAAAATATTGCCTCAATTTCATAATCCATTATCAGGACTTAGTATCTTATAAGAAACAACTGAAATTTACATTGAGGAGATAAAAAAATTTTTTTCCTAATTTATGAAAATGATAATAAACATTTTCCATTCTCTAAAAAAAATAATATCTATGGCTTGGAGTCTATGTTCAAAATCAAGAAAAATACAAAAAGGAAGTTTTTCTTCATTCAAACCTATGGACTACTAAATTCTATCCTTAGACCTGGAAAATTTATAGTGACCAAGGATCAATACATTGACTCCATTTCTTCTGTCAATATAGATCTCACCCTAAGGAGACCCATTCCTCCCTGAAAAGTAGAGAGGCATTTTACTCCCAGTTAGGAGAAGTGAGAAGAAATGGTACTTTAGACTGCCTTGTCCCTTTAAGATGCATCATTGTAGAGGGTAGGAAGTGGGGTAGAGGTAAGAACAAAGATGGAAGGAAGCACAATGGACTGTGGTGGAGGACTGTGGGTTATTTGGTGGTGGGTACACTACTCTAACAATAACTGATAGGGGTATCCAAATATTACCTCAATTAATAATTAATTAATTAATTAACTAATATTTGAAAAGGAAGACCTTGTAACCATAGCCGCTGGCAAGCATTGGTCTGTTTCTTTGTAAAGATTTGGCTTTTTCAGGCCTCCCTGGGGGTGCACGGGGTGAAGATGCAGCGCTATGAAGCTATCCACAGTCACTGCAGCACAAATTTGATAACTGTGCAGGGAGGTGAGCTACATGGCGCAGCAGAACTCTCCTGAGGGGACCGCTGCTCCCCTCAGCACTGTATTTCAGTCAATCTGCCTGTTCTGTTCCCCATCTGCCTCTGGTGAATCCTCTCATCCCCCATACCTCTGGCCTGTACCCAATTCTTGTATGCATAAATAAATAAATCTTAAAAAAATTTGGCTTTTTCTAAATGTCATATAAATGTATTGTATCATATAGTCATTTTTGTCTGATTTCTTTATGTAATTTAGCATAACATATTTGAGATTCAAATGTTGCATATATCAGCAGGTTGTTTGTTTGTTTTAGCAACCATAGTTTATTTTAATGGTTTATTCATTAACCAGTTGAAGAATATTGGGTGTTTTCAGTTTTTGAAATTATTACAAAATTTTTTGTATTTATTCTCATTTGGTTTTTGTGTGATTGTAAAGTTTCATTTCATTCCTTTTTTAATATTTAAAAGAGGAATTGTTGGCTCATATGTTAGGTGGGTGTTTAATTTTATAATTAACATCCAATTTTTTTCCAAAGTTGCTATATTATTTTCATTTTACAAGCACTATATGAGGGCTTCAGTTACTCTTAGTCCTTCCCAGAATCTGGAAACATTGTTGAAAATCAATTGACTACACACACACACACACACACACACAACCACACACACACACAACCATACACAGAAATATACATACATATATATATATATATGTGTGTGTGTGTGTGTGTGTGTGTGTGTGTGTATACACACACATGGATTTATTTCTAGACCCCTCTGGGTTTTTTTTTATCTGTGTCTATTTTTTTGCCAGTATTTGCAAATGAAAAAACTCTATTATCTATAGCTCTAGATTATATCTTGAAATCATGTAGTTTAAGATCTATAACTTTTTTCTTTTTAAATCTATTTTGGCTATTTCAGTTTATTTTGAAGGAGTTCAGATTTCTATAAAAAGAAACCTAGCCTGATTTTTATTGGAGTTGCAATATATACATAGTGCAATTTGAAGATATTGACATCTTTACACTATGGAGACATCTACCTAATAGAATATGTTAAGTCTCTTGAGTTCATTCATCAGTGTTTTGTTATTTCAGCAAACGGGTCTGTGTACATATCTTCATAAACTTATAGCTATTTCATATATATGTGTCATAGAAATAATAAGTTAAAATCTTTAACTTTCAATTAATCATTGTTGATGCTTAAATGCAATTTATTTTTGATACTGACCTTCCATGCTGTGACATTATTACTAACTTACTAATATAACAACTTTTTTGTAGATTCTGGGGCATGTTGTACATAGGTAAAGATATCTGTGAATAATTTTCTTTTAATTACTTCACTCTGTATACTTTGTATTTGTATGTTTTGCCTGATTGCACTAGGGTCTCCAGAATTATATTAAATAGAAGTTATTTATTTTTTGGTAGAGTATATATCTTTATCATTTTCCATGCTTAGAGAGAAGCCATTGAGTCTTTCACCGTTAATTATGATGTCAACTATAGGCTTCATGTCTATGTTTGTATGTGTTGCTTTTGATACTGTTTATGAGACTGAAGATTTACTTACACATTTTATTTATAATTTTTAGATGTTTTATCATGAAAAATGTTGAGCTTTGTTAAATAATTTTACTATATTTATTAAGATATAGGTTTTTCACTTTTTTGTCTCTTAATATGGTGAATTACATTTTTTGATTTTTCAAATGTTGAACCAGTTTTGCATGGAATCACCAAAATCAGTTATAATGTATTGCACTGAACATTGAGAGAGCTGAAACCATCCCAAGAGGAAACCCCACATACAGCAGCTGCATTCCAAAGTTAATAATGGGCAGAAGGGAAAACCCAACAAATAGCAACATGAATCCTCAAAGGAATAGTACAAAACACAAAGAGAAAAAAAAATCCAGAACCTCAATTCATAGACATGGAAATTAGGTTCTCCCTATCAGATACAAAGTTTAGAATGGCAAAGGTAAAGAAATTTAAAAAAAATGGAAACAAAACTCAAAAAATAAATGAATGTCCTTAGAATAAAATCAAGAAACTGGAGACAGAAAATAAGTCTCAAATAGATAAAAATGGAGTCTCAGCATTTCAAAAGAGAAATATAGGAGATAAAAAATTCAGGAGAAAGTCACAGAATTATCAATTGAATAGATCATGTGGAATAATGACTGTAATTGGAGATGCACATGTACAAAGAACACAGGTTGAGGAGGATAGAGAGGAATGAAGTAAAAAACATGAAGAAAATACTCTGAGAACTATCCAATTCCATGAAAAAGGGCAATATAAGAATAATGGGAATACCAGATGGGAAAGACAGAGATAAAGGAACAAAAAGTCCTTAAAAAGATAATGGAGGAAAAATTCCTAAACTTAGAGAATGGAATGTATGTAGAAATAAAGGAATCTCCAAAAACTCCTGCATTCCTAAATAAAATGATATCATAAATATAATTGTGGATAAAATATGTGGATAAAATTCCACATATAATAGTGGAATTTCCAAGAGTTCAGGACAAAGAAAGAATATTGAAGCTGGCAAGGGAGAAGAAGCAGATAACCTATAAAGTTACCCCAATCAGGTTAACATCAAACTTCTCTGAAGAAAAAGTGTACATGTGGTAAGAATGGAATGATGTGCTCAAAACATTTAAAGAGTAAAACTGCTAGTCAAGAATACTTTATCTTGCAAGATTCTCCTTCAGATATGAAGGTGGGAAAAGGGCTTTTTCAAATATAGAGAAAGTCAGGGAGTTTTCAAACAACAAACCATCTATCCAAGAAATATTGAAAGGGGCTCAAATATTGAAACTGAAAAGAGGAACATACACAAGAACTAAATAAGAAAATATACTGACTCACTTTTGACTGGGTTTTTTAAGTTTCCTAAATCTGCTAAAAATGGAGCTTCCATATGATCCAACAATTCCACTCCTAGGTATCTACCCAAAAGACACAAAAACATTAATTCAAAAGGACACATGCACCCCTATATTTCTGCAGCACTATTTACAATAGGTAAGGTATGGGGCTCGGTTGCGAAGCTGCCCGCAGCCTCTGCAGCACCGGTTTGGTCCCCGGCTGCCAGGTGAGGGTCCCACATGGCACACAGACCTCTCCTGTCGCCCGCTGCTCCCCTCAGCAGTGTACTTCGTCCGTCTGCCTATTCTGCTCCCTGCTTTGGCTCTGGTGAATTCTCTCACCTTCCCATGCTTCTGACTATATCCAGTGCTTGTGTAAATAAATCTTTAAAAAAAAAAAAAAAGGTAAGGTATGGAAGCAACCCAAATGCCCAAAAATAGATGACTGGATCAAGAAGATGTGGTACATATACACCATAGAATAATACTCAGCAATCAAAAAAAAGATAAACTCATGCTATTTGCAGCAACATGGTTGGAGCTGGAAGGATCATGCTCAGTGAAATAAGCCAGAGAGAGAAAAATACCGGATGGTCTCACTCATAGCAGGAATTTAGAAAACCCAAATAAGGGATCAGGAAAAAGACTAATTATAATAAATTAAAAATCAAAATCAATAGGCAACTATAAACCAGAGACATACTGTGTGGGGGGTGGGGAGGAGAGAAGGGAGTAGGATCAAAACAAGGGTGGTGGGAATTTTATGGGAACTATAACCAAGATGAAAATGCATACATTGTACAAAATTGAAAAATTTGTGTAAAAATATATCAAATAAAATTTAAAAAATGTACTGACTCACAAATATTAAGAATAAAATGGCAGCAACAGACTATCACATATCAGTGACCACTTTAAACATAAATGGACTGAGCTCACCAATGAAAGACACAGATTATCTAGTTGGATGAGGAAACAGAATCTTCTGTCTCCAGAAGATACACCTAAACTCCAAAGACAAATATAGTCTCTAAATAAAGAGTTGGAAAACAATCTTACAAGCAAATGGGACAATAAAGAAGACAAGGACAGCCATACTTATATTGACAAAATAGATTTCCAGTTTAAAAAGGTAACAAGACTTAGGGAGGGACTATATAATTATTAAGGGAATGATATGTCAAGAAGACATAACAATAATCAATGCATATGCACCAAATAAATGAGGACCAAAATACATAAGGCAACTACTATCAACTCTGTAAACAAACATTGGATAAAACAAATTTGTGATAAGGAGACTTCAACAATCCACTCTCATCAATGGACAGATTAACTAGACAGAAAATAAACAGGGATATATTAACCTTAAATAGAGAATTAGACCTCATGGACCTCATAGACATATGCAGAGCATTGCACCCACAGAAAGAATACACATTTCTTTGAAGTGCATTAGGGACATTCTCCAGAATAGACCATATTCTGAGCCACAAAACAAATATCAACAAATTCACAAAGATTAAATCCATACCCAGCATCTTTGAAGGCCACCAGGTATCAAGCTAGAAATAAACTATCAAAATAAAGCAAGGAAATCTTTTAAGACATAGAGACTTATCAGATAATAACCACTGAAAGACCACTGGGTTAAAGAGTAAATCAAAGAATAAATTAAAAAATAAATTGATACAAATAAATATTAGCACACAAAACTTATGGGACACAGCAAAAAAAAATGTATTAAGAGGGAAATATATAGCAATATAGGGCTACATCAAGAAAAAAGAAAGAGCTCAAGTAAATAGCTTTCTTTTCAACTTGAGGTATTAAAAAAGAGAAGAACAGGCAAATGCAAAAATCATAAAAGAACAGAAATAATAAAAACCAAAGCAGAAGTAAACAAAATAAAAATTAAGACAGTCTAAAAGATCAATGAAATCAAAGCTGGTTCTTTGAAAAAATAAACAAACCTCTAGCAAAGTTCACCAAGAACGTAAGGAAGAAATCTTAAATAAGTAGTATCAAAAATGAAAAAAAGAGAAATCACAACAGTTGCTTCAAAAATTCAGAGGATAACTAGACTACTATGAATACCTATATGCTAACAAATTCAATAACCTAGAAGTGATGGACAAATTAGAGACTGATTAGAGAAGAAAAGAAACCCTGAACAAACCAATTAAAAGCAAGGAAATTGAAATGGTAATCAAAACTCTCCCAAATAAAAAAGATTGCAGGAACAGATAGTTTCACAACTGAATTCTATCAAACCTTCAAAGATGAACTAATGTCTATCTTACTCAAACTCCTCCAAAAAATTGAAAAATAAGGACTACTTCCAAATACTTTTTATGAGGCCATCATTACTCTAATACCAAAACCAAAGACAACACAACAAAAGAAAATTATAGAGCAATCTCCCTAATGAACACAGATGCAAAAATCCTTAATAAAATCTAAATCCAACAATGCATTATAATGATCACAATGAATATAACTATGTGGGATTCAAACCAGGAACACAAGGATGGTTTAACATCTGAAAATCAATCAATGTAATTTACCACTTCAAAAAAATGATAAAAATCATATGCTCATATCAATAGATGCTGAGAAAACATTTGATAAGATCCAACATCCATTTATGATTAAAAACTGAGGATTAATGGAAAATACATTAATCTAATAAAACCATTTAAAACAAACTTGTAGCTTAAACCCTCGTTCTTCATATTGAAAAACTGAAAGCTTTTCTATTAAGATCTGGTACATGACAAGGATGTCCACTCTCACCACTGCTACTTCACACATTATTGGAAGTTTTAAGCAGAGCAATTAGTCAAGAGAAAGATATAAAAAGGAATCCAAATTGGGAAGAAGTAAAACTATCATTGTATGCAGATGACAGGGTAATACACCGACAGAAACCTCAAAGTTCCATGGAAAAACTAATTGAAACAATCAGTTTAGCAATGTGCAGGGTATATAATCAGCACACATAAAATAGTTGACTTCCTTTATACAAGCAATGAGCTAGAAGAGAAGGAATTTTTAAAAGTGACCTCATTTACTATTGCACCAAAAAAATTAAATACTTAGGAGTAAATCTAACATAGGAGGTAAAAGATCTATACAAAGAAAATTATGAGACACTGTTGAAAGGAATAGAGGAAAACACAAAGAAATTAAAAAATAGCCCCTACTCATGGGTTGGAACTATCAACATTGTCAAAATGTCCACACTACCCAAATCAATATAGAGATTCCAAGCAATCCTGATAAAAATATCTATGGTATTTTTCAAAGAACTGGAGCAAATTCTCCTGAAATTCATATAGAATCATATGGATCCCAAATAACAAAAGCAATCTTGACGAAGAAGGAGAAAGGAGATGTCATACTTCCAGACCTCAGATTATATTATAAAGACATAATAATTAAAACAACTTGGTGTAGGAACAAAAACATATATGCAGACCAATGGAATGAAATCAAGAGCCTAGAAATAAACCCAAACCTATATGGAGAGTTAATCTATGACAAAGGGGAGTTAATCTATGATAAAGGGGTCAAAAACATAAACTGTAGCAAGGATAACCTCCTTATCAAATGGTGCTGGGAAAACTTGACAGATGCATGCAAAAGAATGAAACTAGATCATAATTTCACATGATATACCTAAATCAACTTAGACTAGATCAATGACATGACATAAACTTTAGTGATACCTTTAGCAATTCATCCCCAACAGCAAGGAAAACAGAAAAGAACAAACTATCAGGCTTCTGTACAGCCAAAGAAACCATAACTATAACAAAAAAGATCTATAGTCATATCAATAGATACTGAGAAAGCATCTGATAAGAAGCAACATCCATTTTTTTTTAAAGATTTATTTATTTATTTATACAAGCACTGGGTACAGTCAGAAGTGCAGGAGGGTGAGAGAATTCACCAGAGCCATTGCAGGGAGCAGATCAGACAGACTGACAAAATACACTGCTGAGGGGAGCAGTGGGCGGCAGGAGAGGTCTGCATGCCTTGTGGGAACCTCGCTGGTGGCCGGGGATTGAACTGGCACTGCAGAGGCTGCGGGCAGCTTTGCAATCCAGCGCTCAACCACTGCGCCACCAGGGGAGGCCCACAACATCCATTTTTGATGAAAAACTGAATGGAAGAAAATATTTGCACACCATATATCTGACAAAGGAATGACATCAAATATATACAAAGAACTCACAGAACTCTACAAAAACAAAATATATAAATAACCAAATTAAAAAATGGGCAAATGAACTAAACAGAGATTAGAGACATCTAATGAAGACATTCAAAGAGCCAGCAGGCACAAACAAAAATGTTCACAACGACTTATTATTAGAGAAATGCAAATCAAGACCACAATAAGATACCATCTCACTCACACTTGTGAGAATGGCCCACATGGAAAAGACCAGAACCAACAAGTGCTGGTGAGGATGTGGAGAAAGGGAATCCTCCTACACTGCTGGTGGGAATGCAGACTGGTCCAGCTTTTATAGAAAGCAGTATGTACGGAGGGGCCTCAAAATATTAAACATGGATCTGCAGGTCAATCCAGTAATTCCAATCCTACAGATAAAGCAAAAAATTAAAAAAAACTCTTTGAAGTTTTAATTCAAAAGGAAACTTGCACTCCCATGTTTATTGCAGCATTATTTACTGTGGTTAATTTATGAACCATCTAAGTTGACCCAGAACAGATGAGTGGATCATAAAGATATATATATACATAATGGACATCTACTCAGCAGTTAAAAAAGGTAAACTTATGCCATTCATTATGCCATGAATTGAGCTTGAAGGCATAATGCTAAGTGGGCTAAGTCAGAAGTCACTTTAATATGACTGAATATTGTCACTAATGTGTGGAATAGAAAGTAACTAAACTAATAGTCTGATGAAAACAAGCTTAAAAACTAATTCTTAAGAGTTGATTATAGGGTCTCCCTGGTGGAGCAGTGGGTTGAGCACAGTGCTGTAAAGCTATCCACAGCCTCTGCAGTACAGGTTCGATTCCCAGCCAGCCAAGGAGATACTCACATGGCGTGGCAGACCTCTCCTGTCTTGCCCGCCGCTCCCCTTAGCAGTGTATTTTGGTACATATGCCTGTTCCGTTCCCCACTCTGTCTCTGGTGAATTCTCCCGTGACTCTGGTCTGTACCCCAGTTCTTGTATAAATAAAATAAATCTTTAAAAAAAAAAGAGTTCACTAAAAATTGAAGCACCAAGTAAGGGAGGGGGTGGGGCATGGGTAAAAACAAAGAGAGCAGGTCTTTGGTGGTGAAATATGGGTGAACTTGTGGTGTCAGCAGTATTAAAGAAGAAAAGTCCCTGGCTAGAAACTGGAACAGAGCATGAGAAAAGTAGAGTTTCCACTCCACCCAAAGGACCTCAGATTTTCTTCCCCTACTGCCTTATGACTGTAAAACTTTATGACTATGGTGACTGCCCCACTGAAGCTCACAGAATAACAACACGTATCCAACATCCAGCTACACACAAATATCAATAGTTATAAAAGGCTTTTAGAAATGGCTTTATAAGCCAACCAGTTGGAATTGCTGAACCAACAGGAATATGATGATATTTCTGTTTCAAGATAAATATTTTGGCATAATTGCTAAGTCCTAATGTATATT
This sequence comes from Talpa europaea, assembly GCF_964194135.1. NCBI lineage: Eukaryota > Metazoa > Chordata > Mammalia > Eulipotyphla > Talpidae > Talpa > Talpa europaea. Next base: position 60,396,454 of record NC_140070.1, read on the forward strand.
TCTTGTTGTTCAGCCTTTGAACAAGTAAAGTCTGCTAACATTGAAACCAACTCCCATTTTATGTGAATGGTTTTATTTTAAGATAATATCTTTTATATAAACACAATGAAGTATTTTGGGATGGATGAAACAATATGAATTATAGATTCATGTATTAATATTTATATTATTATTTGTTATGTATTAATATGTCTCAAAGCTGTGTGATGTGTACATGGGGTTTTATAATACTATCATTTACTTTACATCTTTGTATGTTTTTGGGTTTTCCATTATAAAAATATTTACAAGCTTTATCCATCTGAAAAGAAAAATAATATTACTCATTTACATTGAATAAGTGGAAATGAATTAATTAGAACATTTAGATTATATCAGAGTTATGTAGAGAGGTGCCATGCACACTAGTTCATAAAAATTATTTTTTTCAATAAACCCACAGATCTATGGTCAACTAATATTTGACAAAGGAGCAAAGAATATGCACTGGAGCAAAGAAAGTTTGTTCAATAAATGGTGCTGGGAAAACTGGGTCACTCACTACATGCAAAAAACGAAGCTTCACTACTACCTCACACCATGCACAAAAACAAACAAATGGATTAAAGAACTAGACATAAGACCTGAAACCATAAAATACATAGAAGGAAATATAGGCGAAACACTACATGACATGGACCTCAAAGACATCTTTACAGACACATCACCCAAAGCAGTGATAGTGAAGGCAAAGATAAACAGCTGGGACTACATCAAATTAGAGAGCTTCTGCACAGCAAAAGAGACAATAACCAAAACAAAGGGAAATCCCACCGACTGGGAGAACATTTTTGCACACAACACTAACGATAAAGGACTGATCACAAAAATCTAAAAAGAGGTGATGAAACTCAACAAAAACAAAGAAAATAATCCAGTCAGAAAATGGGCAGAAGAGCTAAAAAGAAACTTCTCTCAAGAAGAAACGCAAATGGCCAACAGGCATATGAAAAAATGTTCAACATCACTTGTAATCAGGGAAATGCAAATCAAAACTACCATGAGATAGCATCTCACACCAGTGAGAATGGCACATATTAAAAAAACTAGCAACAACAAATGTTGGTGAGGATGTGGAGAAAAAGGAACTCTCCTGCACTGCTGGTGGGAGTGCAAACTGGTCCAATCACTATGGAGAGCTGTGTGGAGATTTCTGGACCTACTAAACATAGAGCTTCCATATGATCCAGCAATTCCACTCCTAGGTATTTACCCAAAGGACACAGAAACATCAATTCCAAAGAGCACCTGCACCCCTATGTTTATAGCAGCACAATTTACGATCGCTAAGCTTTGGAAACAACCCAAATGCCCAAAAATAGATGATTGGATCATGAAGATGTGGTACATATACACAATAGAATATTACTCAGCATTCAAAAAAGATAAACACATGCAATTTGCAACAACGTGAATGGAGCTGGAAGGTATCATGCTCAGTGAAATAAGCCAAAAAGAAAAAGAAAAATACCAGATGGTCTCATTCATAACAGGAATCTAGAAAACCTAAATAAGGGACCAGGAAAAGGAATAACTATAAGAAAGAAAAAAAGCAAAATCAACAAACAACTATGAACCAGAGACACATTTGGGGGGGGGCAGGGAAAGGAGGGATTGGGGTCAAAATCAGGGGGTTGCAATTGTATGGGGAATATAAAAATTAAAAAAAAAATTAAAAAAATATTTTTTTTCAATATTGATGTTATTATGTTACACATGTTAACAATAAACATATTAGGCAGAAAAACACCTAAATATGATTTTTTAATAAGATTTATTTATTTTTATATAAGAGCTGGGGCACAGACCTGAGGCATGAGAGGGTGAGAGGATTCACCAGAGACAGAGTAGGGAGCAGAACAGGCACACTGACTGAATTACACTGCTGAGGGGAGCAGCGGGCGGAACAGGTGGGATTCTTGCCGGCCGGCTGGGATTGAACCCACACTGCCGAGGCTGCAGACAGCTTCACAGCGCAGCGCTCAACCTGCTGCGCCAACTAGGAGGCCCTAAATATGATTTTTTGTTGCTCTGTCTATGCCTTTTTCAGCTAGATTAGTATGATTGCCAGTGAAGACATCCTTCAGTTATTTGCTGGCCTTTTATTGTTAGAGTATAGAAAAGGCTTATTTATTTTGAAAAGACTTTTGGGTGATTAACAAGGTGTTTAATTTAAGGGTCTTAAGTTAAGAAATAAAATGGTATATTTAGAGTTAATTTTTTTTTAAAGATTTATTTATTTATTTATACAAGCACTGGGAACAGTCAGAAGCGCGGGAGGGTGAGAGAATTCACCAGAGCCAGAGCAGGGAGCAGAGCAGGCAGAAGGACCGAAGTACACTGCTGAGGGGAGCAGCGGGCGGCAGGAGAGGTCTGCGCGCCATGAGGGACCCTCCTCCGGTGGCCGGGGAGCAGCCGGGGATCGAACCGGCGCTGAGGAGGCTGCGGGCAGCTTCGCAACCCAGTGCTCAACCGCTGCGCCACCTGGGAGGCCCTAGAGTTAAATTTTATAATAGAGACAGTGTTGTTTACTGATGTTTTTAGTGAATCATCATATCTTCAATACATAAAGCACATATGGTATCTTCAGTACCATAAAGATATGTCTCAACAGCAAGTTATAAGTGACTCACAATTTGAGATAATGCCTCTTTCTATAAATAATTCATCACTTTATCTTATAGCCAAGTCATAGATCCATTATGAAAAAAATTCATCTCAAAAGAATGTAAAATTGATGATTACATCTTATGATGACAACACCATAAAATGGCAATAATTCATTTATTGATGATTGTAAAGAAAGATGAAATTTGAAGAATTCAAAATGTTCCTCTGGAAATTGTTGCATTTCTACTTTGCTCAGTATCATTCAAGTTTTACATAAGGGCATGTATAGATCACATTTAAGGGTGGGTGTTAAAAGAAAGTGAATATATTTCTGCATATTGTTAATTAAATTATAAAAAGATTTATTTCCCTTCTGTGACTTTTGTAAATATCTGTATGAATATTTGTGAATTTTATTCCCTATTTCCATGAAAACTTTTTTCAATATTATAGTGTTATGCCATACCATAGAACTAAAAAATTAATGTTGTGTTAACTATTCTCCCATTTTCTGTCAAACCATAACTTTTTGGGGCCTCCCCACAGCACAGCATGTTGAGCATAGCTCTGTGAAGCTGTCCACAGCCTCTGCAGCATGGGTTCAATTCCTGGCTGGCCAGGGAGATACCCACATGGCACGGCAGACCTCTCCTGTCTTGCCTGCTGCTCCTCTCAGCAGTGTATTTCAGTCTGTCTGCCTGTTATGTTTCCAGCTCTGTCTCTGGTGAATCCTCTCTCCCTTCTGTGCCTCTGGCCTGTGCCCCAGCTCTTTATAAAAATAAATAAATCTTAAAAAAAAAAAAAAACTTTTTCATCATAGCAACTGTGACTTGCTACCACAAAAACCAGTTCCCTCTGTAAATAATCCCTCCACTATTAGAATCAGGAGGCATCTTTCTACACCACCCAGGGAGATTATTCATAACAAAATTGGAAAGCTGTTACACAGACTTTTTTTTTTAAAGATTTATTTATTTATTTATATAAGCACTGGGTACAGTCAGAGGTTCGGGAGGGTGAGAGAATTCATCAGAGCCAGAGCAGAGAGCAGAGAGCAGAGCAGGCAGACCAACGAAGCACACAGCTGAGGGGAGCAGCGGGTGGTAGGAGAGGTCTGCTCACCATGTGGGACCCTCGCCTGGCAGCTGGGTATCGAACCGGTGCTGCAGAGGCTGCGGGCAGCTTTTCAACCCAGCGCTCAACCTCTGTGCTACTGGGGAGGCCCATACACAGACTTTCTTTATCCCATTCAGGGTCTAACTGGGGCAAACTGGGTAAAGATTTGTTGCCAAAGTTTTAGCTTCTTTTAGAAAATCTAAAGCATCTGAAGAAAATTTGTGTAACTCTATCAAATACTGATTTGATTCTGCTTTGGTTTTGATTGATTTGATTCAGTCTGTCATTTAGAAATTTCCCCCAAAATGAGTTGGATTTGCCACGATCTAAATATTTCAATCCTATGTCCCTAGCATTCATATATATTTGCTTGATTCCGGTCACTGACATTTGCACAGTGCAAAATAGTGAAACAAAACTGACAAGAAACGTGGTAGGTATACTCTTCGATAACAATATCTCCATTTATGTAGACCTTTATGTTTTTTTAAAAATAAATTTTATTTTTATATTCCCCATACAATTGCAACCCCCTTATTTTGACCCCATCCCTCTCCTCCTGGTCCCCACCCCCACCCCCCACATAGAGTGTCTCTGGTTCATAGTTTTTTGTTGATTTTGATTTTCACTTTCTTATTCATTTTCCTGGTCCATTATTTAAGTTTTTTTTTTTTTTTAAAGATTTATTTATTTATTTATACAAGCACTGGGTACAGTCAGAATTGTGGGAGGGTGAAAGAATTCACCAGAGTCAGAGTGGAGAGCAGAGCAGGCAGACTGATGAAACACACTGCTGAGGGGAGCAGCGGGCGGCAGGAGAGGTCTGGGCGCCATGTGGGACCCTCACCCGGAGACAGAGGATCGAACTGGTGCTGCAAAGGCTGCGGGCAGCTTCGCAACCCAGTGCTCAACCGCTGCGCCACCAGAGAGGCCCCTTTATTTAAGTTTTCTAGATTCCTGCTATGAGTGAGACCATCCAGTATTTTTCTTTTTCTTTCTGGCTTATTTTGCTGAGCATGATCCCTTCCAGCACCATCCATGTTGCTGCAAATTGCATGTGTTTATCTTTTTTGAATGCTGAGTAATATTCCATGGTGTATATGTACCACATCTTCTTGATCCAGTCATCTATTTTTGGGCATTTGGGTTGTTTCCAAAGCTTAGCGATCGTAAATTGTGCTGCTATAAACATAGGGGTGCAGGTGCTCTTTGGAATTGATGTTTCTGTGTCCTTTGGGTAAATACCTAGGAGTGGAATTGCTGGATCATATGGAAGCTCTATGTTTAGTAGGTCCAGAAATCTCCACACAGCTCTCCATAGTGGTTGGACCAGTTTGCACTCCCACCAGCAGTGCAGGAGAGTTCCTTTTTCTCCACATCCTCACCAACATTTGTTGTTGCTAGTTTTTTTAATATGTGCCATTCTCACTGGTGTGAGATGCTATCTCATGGTAGTTTTGATTTGCATTTCCCTGATTACAAGTGATGTTGAACATTTTTTCATATGCCTGTTGGCCATTTGCGTTTCTTCTTGAGAGAAGTTTCTTTTTAGCTCTTCTGCCCATTTTTTGACAGGATTATTTTCTTTGTTGTTGTGAGTCTCTTCAACTCTGCAGATTTTTGTGATCAGTTCTTTATCATTAGTGTTGTGTGCAAAAATGTTCTCCCAGTTGGTGGGGTTTCTCTTTGATATGGTTATTGTCTCTTTTGCTGTGCAGAAACTCTTTAATTTGATGTAGTCCCAGCTGTTTATCTTTGCTTTCACTATCACTGCTTTGGGTGATGTGTCTGTAAAGATGTCTTTGAGGTGCATATCACATAGTGTTTCGCCTATATTTCCTTCTATGTGTTTTATGGTTTCAGGTCTTTTTTTTTTTAATTTTTTTTTTAATAGAGGCATGTTTTATTTATTTATTTATTTATTCATTTGTTTGTTTTGTTTATATATGCACTGGGTACAGTCAGAAGCATGGGAGGGTGAGAGAATTCATCAGAGCCAGAGCGGGGAGCAAAGCAGGCAGAAGGACCGACGTACACTGCTGAGGGGAGCAGCGGGCAGCAGGAGAGGTCTGCGCGCCATGTGGGACCCTCCTCCAGTGGCTGGGGAGCAGCCGGGGATCGAACCGGCGCTGCAGAGGCTGCTGGCAGCTTCGCAACCCAGCGCTCAACCGCTGCGTCACTGGGGAGGCCCGGTTTCAGGTCTTATGTCTAGTTCTTTAATCCATTTTGAGTTGATTTTTGTGTATGGTGTCAGGTAGTGGTCAAGCTTCATTCTTTTGCATGTAGTGACCCACTTTTCCCAGCACCATTTATTGAACAAACTTTCTTTGCTCCAGTGCATATTCTTTTCTCCTTTGTCAAATATTAGTTGACCATAAATCTGTGGGTTTATTTCTGGATTTTCTATTCTATTCCGTTGGTCTGTGTGTCTGTTCTTGTTCCAATACCATGCAGTTTTGATGTTTATGGCTTTGTAGTATAGTTTGAAATCTGGGAGTGTGATGCCTCCATTCCCTTCTTTTTTTTCAGGAGAGCTTTTGCTATTCGGGGTTTTTGAGAAGGAGAAATAAAAAAAATCCCTTTTATTATCAAAACAAAAAAAATCAAATACTTGGGAATATCTAACAAAAGAGGTAAAGGACCTATACATAGAAAACACTGTTAAAAGAAATAGAAGAAGACACAAAGAAATGGAAAGACATCCCCTGCTCATGGATTGGAAGAATAAACATTATGAAAACGGCCATCCTACCAAAAGCAATATACAGATTCAATGCTATTCCAATCAAAATTTCAATGTCATTCTTCAAAGAAATAGAACAATCATTGACCTTTATGATTTTAAAGCACTTCTCAATCAAAATGTTGGGAAGAGGAATAAATGATTGTTGAATTTATTGGCAAGAATGAAGTTGTTCATTTGATGCTCAAATGATGTTATGACATAGCAGAGAAGGTTATTATAGTAACCATTTTACAACTAGGGAACTGAAACTCTGAAAGATCAAATGATTTGTCAGGGATTACAGAAAAAGTGATGAGACTAAAAGCAAATTTATGTCTCTTGGATCCTAGCTCTTAATCCCACTTGACTTGCCTTGTAATTTCTAAGACAGTTATCTATGGTAATTGACCTTGAATTACCTGTTTCCCTTTGGAAAGCGTTTTTTTCCCTGGATCCCTATGTGCCTGGCACCAACCCTTTGCTTCAGACTATTGAGTCATTGTTAACAGGAGGAGCCAGGTGGCAGGTAGGTCATCTATCTGCAGAAAGGTGGGGTTACTTCCTTTTGGTACAGGGTTTCCAGGTTCAGCTATGTCTCTCTAAAAGTGAAACACAAATCTACTTCTCAATCAAATGGAAAAATATACACCAAAATTTGTATTTTTTTGTTCCAAATGAAAACATGATTTCATTTATCCTTGTTATTTTAAGTAAGAGAGAATAAAACTTCAGCTCTGTGTATCAAATCTATGGCTTCTTCCATCGGAGACAATGACGCAGAAACAAGTAGAAACTTCAAAGTCTGTAGTTCCTATATGATCCTGCAATGCTTAATCCGTTCCCATCACACAATTTAGTGCTTAGCCAAGTCCAAACACATTGCTGCCAACATTTTAAAGTCAATACTGATATCTAAAATAAACACAGGAGGACTTACACACACTGGTACTTTAATGAAAATACATTGTGAAATAACTCCCTGCAAAGACATCTCAGGTTTTCTCTTAGGTAACTGTTCATTAGTCAGAAGGCTAAGGCCCCAAAACATTTTTTTTAACAAATTCATTCGATTAACATTTCTTGAGCATGTTCAACTGGGGAGGGTATGTGATTTTACCCTACTTACAAGTTTAACAAGTTAGCTTGCCACATGTAAGGAAAATGAGTTAATCAGACTAATTTTTTGCCTTCCAAAAAGACAGCCCATAACCTTAAAATGTTATGTTTTCCATCCTTTGGACATCTAATAAAAAAACAGATGGGCTCAGTACTCACAACAATGCATCTATCAGTTGTTTGACCATGGTCACAAAACAGTGAGAAGGGTGCTAGAAGGGTCAGTTGCTTTTCTTCATCTCAGTTTCTTTCTGCCTATCTGTATATACAGGCCCCTGTTTCATCATTAAAGGCCTGAAAAACCCACCAACAGGCTCCAAAATTCTCTTTTTGTCTGCAAGAACTGACAATGAACCTACTTGGCCTGGGATGGTTGCACAACACCACACTTTCACAGACGTTGGCAGAAGTCATGGAACTCCTGGACTTTGTTACAAAAGAAGCAATAGCTAGTGTCAGCAATTGAGAGGAACTCTGAGCCAGGTCTTTCGTACTGAACAGTGAGTGTGCCTGGTCATTGATCTTAGAGGAGTCATTTCCTTACTCATCTAAGGGAGCTTGTTAGACAAACATCCTTGACAAATAGTGCAGAACAAACCTAGTTGTTGCCTCCATTCAAAGATGAATAGAATGTGAGAAATCCATGCAGAATTGTCTTTGAAAACTTATTCTCAACCAGATACTGAAATACATGTTAAAGATAAAAAGATTAAAATGAAAGAACAAGCTATGTTGTTCTTGATAAATCTAATATTACTAATAAATCCTATTATAACATAAAACCCTCAAAATTCTGTCCATAGAAAATATGGGAAATTCTGCATTCAATATCCCTCCTTAACTTGATTCTTAAAATCAAGAAATTGGTGGAGAATCCACAAGGCAGAAATCTTGTCTTTCAGTTCCCAATCTTGTCCTTCAGTCATTGTTTGCTAGTGATGTATTAAGTACCTGTGAAATTGAGCTGATACATTGCAACTACATTAGTGAAGTATTTCAACATTTCCAAAGCATTCAGTCTGTGTGACACTGTGATCCAAACAACAAAAAGGTAAAGTTTATTGGCAGAGGAACTAGACAACAATGTTTAAATTGAAAGCTGCTTGAGCAACATTATGAGGGAAATCTTTTTTTTAATAATTAAATTTATTTATTTCCTTACATCAGAGTTCATTTTTGTACAGTATTTGATTTCTCCCCTCAACCTCTCTTAATTGTACTGGAAGGACTTTGTCATAAAAGAAATGAGAGTTAAGCCACACTAGAATTCAGACCAAAAGAGCTGGCTCTAGCAAATAAATCAGTTACAAATGCCCTTTAGAATATAATTTAGAAGTGACTTTCCCATCAGAACTTGCACATTATCACTAGAATGTATTAAAAAGATATTTTAAAAATTCAATTGAAAATGTATACTTTGAGCTTCAAAGAAGATAAATTTTATCTAAGTCATTTCAGCTTCGTTTGCTTCTTTGTAATGACATTTCTCATTAAGGTGAAACAACTCCCCTTAATTTTGACTTTTTTACCAAGCAACTTTTCTACAATAATTTGACATTCCAGTCAGACTTTCCCATAAGTGAGTGAATATACTGACCATGAACATGAATTTTTCAAACCCTTGAAAATCTATTTTTTTCCCACTTAAAATTAGTTGGCAACCAGGTTTTTCAGCCAGGCTCTTGTTAATTTAATTAATCAAGTCAGTTCCATCAGATACTGATGTCCTCTCAGTAACATAAGATAACAAATGGAGTTTTTGAAAATGCAAACACACCATCAAGAAATACTTATGTTCTACAATGGGTTCATCCTGGGGCACCACTGATGAGTATACATATCCTGGAAGACTCTGAATGATCTTCCAACTGTTTTTTCTCCATCTTTTCAACATAGTAATGATTCTCTTTCTATATATTTTATTAAACTAAGGTAACATTGGCTTACACCACACAATATCATTCAGAAATATAGGAGCTCACTTTTTCAGGTATTTATAACTACAACACAGCCACCACCAATGCACTCATAGTCCTTCTTCATAGTCCATTGTGTTCCCATCCTTTTTCTTCTATACCCTCCCTTCCCTGATTTTCTTTATATTCAGATTTCTGGCATTTGTTTTTGACTTGTTTCTTACTGGCCACTTGTTTTCTTTCCCCCCCACCCCACATATGTGTGAAACGATGAAGTATTTGTCTTTCTTCTGACTTGTTCCCAGCACTATTCATTTACCACAAAGTACAAGAGTTCATCTTTTTTACTGCTGAGTAGTGTTCCATTGTGTAAATATACCACATCTTAATCCACATCTCTGCTCTTGGTAACTTAGGTTTCCATATGTTGGTTATTGGAAATAGTGCTGCATTCTTCCTTTCCTTACTGCTAGAGGCAAATCTACAAAATTATCACTGAAACCTATGTCATGGAATGTTTTGCCTGTGTTTTCTTTTATGTATTTTATGACTTCAGGTCTTACATCCAAGTTTTTTATTCATTTTGAGTTGATTTTCATGTTTGTGTGAAATAGTGGCATAGTTTCATTTTTTGCATGCAGCCATGCAGTTTTCCCAGCACCACTTGTTGAAGAGACTTTCCTTGCTCCAGTATGTTTTCCTGACTCCTCTGTTGTAGATTAATTATCCATATAAGTTAATTCTAAGTTATTCTATCTTTTTTTGTTCCATACCATTCTTTTTGATTATTATACTTTTAGTATAGTCTGAAAGTGTGTGGGTGCCATTCTTTCTCTTTTAAGTCACTCATTTAACAACACTTTTTAAAAAAGATACACATCTTACGATGTTTAATGTCTCCATAGAATTACATCAACTATATATTTGTGAAGTTTATGATGAAAAATTAAAACAGAAAGTAGTATGAAAGCAGGCATATGAACACTCTCAAGTCTTGCTTTTCAGTTGGGTCTTGACCCAGATTTCCACCTTCTCACGTTAGATAATGGCTATTATACTGAGCAACAAATACGGCAAGTGATTATGAGGCAAATAAACAAACCTGAATGAATCAAAACCACACTGAGATACTACCTTACACCAGTAAGAATGGCACATATCAAAAAAAAAAAAAAAAGCAACAACAAATGCTGGCAAGGATGCAGTGAAAAAGGAACTCTCCTACATTGCTGGTGCAAACTGGGCCAACCACTGTGGAAAGCTGTCTGGAGTTTCCTTAGTATACTAAAAATGGAGCTACCATGCAATCCGGCAATTCCACTACTAGGGATCTACCCAAAGGACCAAAAAAAAAATGATTCAAAAGAGCACCTATACACCTATGTTTATTGCAGCACTATTTATACTAGGTAAAACCTGGAAACAACCCAAATGCCCAAAAATAGATGACTGAATCAAGAAGATGTGGTACATATACACAATGGAATATTATTCAGCAATCAAAAAAGATAAACTAATGCCATTAGCAGCACGTGCATGGAGCTAGAAGGAATTATGCTCAGTGAAATAAGCCAGAAGGAAAAAGAAAACTATCTGATGGTTTTATTTATAACAGGAATATGGGGAAACCAAATAAGACATCAGTGTAAAAAATAATAATAATAATAACAGTACAAAACACAACAAAGCAAAAACAGACCATTATAAAGCAGAGACATACTGCAGGGGGGGAGGCAGGAGAGGGATCAGAAGGAGGGAGGGAGGAGCATAGATGACAGTGGCGATGGTGCATGGGTGTCTTGGGAAAGAAAACTCTATAAGGACTCAATCTGATGGGATGGGGGAAAGCAAACATTGTTTTAAAAATTTAAAAATTATAAATGTTAAAATAAAAAATTTAAAAAAACTTCAGTTGTCATTATGCATCTTGATTCAGTTACTTAGCTCTGTTTATTTGCTTATAGAATCAATTTTTTAACATCAACCTCGCAGAGTGTTATGAAAATTAGATAACATAAAGTTTATACCATAGTTTGGGTTTCCAGAAGACACCTGAAACAAGAATTGGTTGCAAGTGTTTTATTTGGGAAGTAAAGGGAAAGTTCTTAAGGAGGGTAGACTGGCAAAACCAGTTAAGAAATCAGTCCATGAAAGTTACCCTAGCAAGCCAGCTACACCGTATTACAGGATCTTAGTGTAGTTCTAATAATTCTGTGAAAAAAAGAAAAAAAAAAGTCAAACTGTTTCTGTGACACAGAGCATTCTGCAGAGATTCATGAAATAATTCTCTTTTCAAATTGGTTATCATGTGGGTTGACATAGTTCCATTTTTGTCCCTTTATTTTAATTAGCTGTACTATCTAAAACAAGTTTAACAAAACTACAAGCTAATGTGTCTTTTTTGATTAAATAATAACATTCTAGAGTTGTGTTGAGAAGGATTCTGAGGATCAGTTTATGCTCAGAAACAAAACAAAATATAATGGATTATTGACATGGGGGTGGGAGCAGTACTCATGTTGTGTGTTTGCCACCTCCTATCCATCTGTCACCCATACCCTGGTTGTTCATTTACCCATGCCCAACAGAACCTTATTCTTTTAATATCTTCTATTAATGTAGAACTAGAAAACAACAATCTAGATATCTTTTTAAATTAATGCTAGAATATACTTATTCATAAAATAAATTTAATTAATTAAAACCACAGGGCCATATTTTTGCCAACAGATTGGCAAATGTTAAAAAGCATGGGTAAGGGGAGCCCCCCTGGTGGTGCAAGGGGTTAAGCACCACACTATGAAGCAATCTGCAGCCTCTGCAGCACGAGTTCAATCCCCAGCCAGCCAGAGAGCAACCCCCATGGCGAGGCAGACCTCTCCTGTCTCATCCACTGCTCCCCTCAGCAGTGTATTTCAGTCAGTCTGCCTGTTCTGTTCCCCACTCTGTCTCTGGTTAATCCTCTCATCCTCCCCCCTGCATCTCTGGCCTGTACCCCAGCTCTTGTATGCATAAATAAATAAATCTTTAAAAAAAAAAAAAACATGGGCAAGTGGGTGTGCTTGTGGAAAAAGAGACCCTCACATATTTTCAGCGAGTATAAAAATTGGTATAATCCCTAGGACAAAAAGAAATCCCAGAATTTAAATTCCCATACCCTTCAGTCACCGATTTCATTCTAAGAATTCAACCTATAAATATGTGCACATGTGCATATAAACATATGTTGTGGTATATTCATATTTTATAGTACATTCAGACACTAGAACACTAAACAAGTATAGAGTAATGAAGGCAGTCTATATAATGATAAATGTGGAAAACTTCAAGGTAAGTTGTTAATAAAGGTGCCAAATGATTTATTATGTTAGCATTTGTGCAAAGAAAGAAAAGAAAGTACATGAACATGTAAATATACACATATATTAGCTTATGAAAATTATTTAATTAAATACACAAAGCTGTTAAAAGAGATTGCCTAAGGGGAAAAATACATTTTAGCATTTTAAACATGTTAATGTATATTTTAAAATGAAGATAATTAACTTATAATTCTAATTCGTCTCTATTCTACTTCCTTTTCTGCATTAACCTAGGAAGGGAAGAAGGGAGGAAGGACGGAAAGATAATTTTCCCACTCAGGGGAAATCACTGTTAATATTTTGGTATGTTGTTATAAATCTCCAGTCTTTTTACTGCATAGATATTTCTCTGCATTTCAAATTTCATGTAAATGGTATTGTACTGCACATATATTTATAGTTTTTGTTTTTTCCACTTAAGGTATCAATTTTTCATTACATTAAATGACACTACGTACACTACGAGATGTACGTACACTACGAGAGTACGTCCCCGCATTGCCAATTTAGAAGAGGGACCTTTCTTCAATAAAGACTGCTTGAAATTGGCAGAAGGCTCCTAGTGGAGCCAGAGGTGAGCTGGGAAGTTCACCCACACCAGGCCCCTTCTGGCCAGCAGTCCAAGCCTAGAGGGGGAGCTGGCACCCACGGCCAGGGCAGACCGGGCTCACAGGGGAGTGTGTCTCCATATCGCCATTTTAGAACAGGGACCTTTCTTCAATAAAGACTGCTTGAAACTGGCAGAAGGCTCACCATGGAGCCAGGGGGAGAAGGTTCCCTGCGCAGTCAGAGGTGAGCTGAAGGCCCCCACAAGCCTGGTTCCACCTGGCAGGAAGTTGGAGTCCAGAGGGGGATACAGTTTTATTGGAACCCAGAGTGCAATCCAGCTGCCCCACCTCCAGGGAAGTTTGTGGGACTTCAAAACACACCTTTGGAATTAAAAACAGAAGGAGAAAATATTCTGTGACAACGACCATTAACATACTCAAAGTACCACTGCCTCACTAGACTTCTGGCATAACAGTATTTGACTCTTTTGGACCGCCAGTTTCCAAAACCCCACAAAGAACACACCAAAAAGATACTGGCCAGTACCAGCGGCACAGTGTCCCAACACATATGGCAAATTAGAAAACAAGCAGCAGGGAGAAGAATAACTATATGCAACCCAGCAACTCCTCAGGAAAAAGACACACCACAAAAAGAAAACCACCCACCAGATTGCAACGACAGTGACTTGGAAGAACTTCTGAGACTTCCAAAAAGAGAATTTAAAATTGCCATGAATAAAAAACTGACAAAGTCATAAAGGAAAACAATGATAAGGGAAAAATAATCAATGATCAGAAGAATGAAATTGAGTCCCTAAAGAGGAAGTAAAAGAAATGCAGAAGAACAAATAATTAATGCAGGCGCTAAAGAACTCTGGGAAAAGCAATGAAAGCAGAATAGATGAAATGGAAGAAAGAATAAGTACTCTTAAAGACACAGAAATAAAAAGAACCAAAACAGAAAAGGAAAGAGAAGTACGAAGGAAAAGACCGAAGAAAGACTTAGGGAACTATCTGACTCCATGAGGAAAGGAAATATAAGAGTTATAGGAATCCCAGGAGAGGAGAGAGACCTAGGAACAGAGAAAATATTCAAGAAAATAAAAGAAGAGAACTTTCCAAACATGAAGGAGCTGAAAATAGACATAAAAGAAGCAAGAACACCAAACTTCCATGACGAAAGGAAAAATACAGCAAGACACATAATAGTAAAGCTCCCAAGAATCCAAAACAATGAAAAAATAATGAAGCTGACAAGAGGGAAGAAACAGATAACAAACAAAGGAAAACCAATCAGACTGACATCAGACTTCTCCGAAGAAACACTACGGGCAAGGAGAGAGTGGAGGGTCATAGTCAACAGACTCCAAGACAACAAATGCCAACCAAGAATACTCTATCCCACAAAGCTTTCATTCCTCTATGAAGAAAGAATAAGGACCTTCCCAGACAACCAGAAACTCTGAAATTTCATTACAACTAAATCCCCACTCCAAAAAATACTACCAGGAGTCCTAAAGCCAGAAACAACAGAGAGATGAATAACAATGAAAGAAGGCCAAAAAAAAAAGTTATTAAAAGAATAAATAAATAAAACCAGAGGAAAGACAAACACAATGGCAAATATAGATGCTAACAAATCAATATTAACTCTAAATGTAAATGGACTAAACTCTTCAATAAAAAGACACAGAGTCGCAGGCTGGATTAAGAAACAAAACCCAACCTTTTGCTGTCTTCAGGAAACCCATTTAACTACAAAAGATAAAAATAGACTCAAAGTTAAAGGATGGAAAACAATCCTACAAGCAAATGGACCAAAAAAGAAAGCAGGAACAGCTATACTTATATCAGATAAAACAGATTTCAAACTCAAAAAGGTAAAAAGAGACCCCAACGGTCACTACATTATGATCAAGGGGACAATACTTCAAGAAGAAATAACACCTATTAACATATACAACCAAATAAAGGAGCACCAAAATATATCAGACAACTATTATCTCTGAAAACAGACATCAGAGAAAACACATATGTAGTAGGAGACTTCAAAACACCACTATCAACAATGGATAGATCAACGAGACAAAAAAATAAGTAAAGACACTAGATCTCTAAATAAGGATCTAGAGCGCTTGGGCTTAACAGACATATATAGAACTCTAAACCCCAAAAAATCTGAGTACAATTTTTCTCAAGCACACACGGATCATTCTCCAGGATCGATCACATACTGGGGCACAAGACAAACATCAACAGATACTCCGAGATTGAAATCATACCAACCATCCTCTCTGACCATGGAGGCATCAAACTAGAAACAAACCATAAAAAGAAGGCAAGGAACTCTCCTACCTCATGGAGATTGAAACCAACACTACTGGAAGACCACTGAGGAGATAAAATGAGGAGAGGAGATAAATGAGATAATGAGGAGAAAAAAGAAGAAATTAAAAAATACTTTGAATTGAATGACAAGGAGGACACCAATTTCCTAAATGTATGGGATACAGCAAAAGCAGTAATAAGAGGAAAATATATAGCAATAGAAGCTCACATCAAAAAACAAGAAAGAACTCAAAGAAACAACCTAATCTCAAAGCTCTAAGATCTAGAAAAGGAACAATAAAAAAAACCCTAAAACTAGTAGAGAAAAGAAATAATAAAAACCAAAGCAGAAATAAATGAAATTGAAACTAAAAAAACAATCCAAAAGATCAATGAAGCCAAAAGCTGGTTCTTCGAAAAAATAAATAAAATAGACAAACCCCTGGCCAGGCTCACAAAGGAAAAATGGTAGAAAGCACAAATAAATAGGATCACAAATGAAAGAGAAGAAATCACAACAGACACAGCAGAAATCAAAAGAATAATCAGAAACTACTATGAACAGCTACATGGAAACAAGTTCAACAACTCTAAAATCACCCAAAGCTAGATAAAGAAGAAATAGAACACCTAAACAGACCAATTACATGCAGCGAAATTGAAATGGTAATCAAAAATCTCCCCAAAAACAAAAGCCCAGGACCTGATGGATTTACAAATGAATTCTACCAAAGATTCAGAGACGAATTAGTGCCTATGCTTCACAAACTCTTCCAAAAAATTGAGAAGGAAGGGATAATGCCAAACACATTCTATGAAGCCAACATTACACTAATACCAAAACCGAACAAGGACAACACAAAAAAGGAAAACTATAGGCCAATCTCCCTAATGAACACTGATGCAAAAATCCTCAATAAAATTTTAGCTACCAGAATCCAAAAATGCAGCCATAAAATAATTCACCACGACCAAGTAGGATTCATTCCAGGAACATAAGGATGGTTCAACATCCGAAAATCAATCAATGCAATCCAACACATCAACAAAAAGAAATACAAAAACCATATGATAATATCAATAGATACTGAGAAAGCTTTTGACAAAGTAAAACACCCATTCATGATAAAAGCCCTTGAAATTCTTGGGATACAAGGAACATACCTCAACATCATAAAGGCCATATATGACAAGCCAACAGCCAGTATCATTCTCAATGGTGAAAAGCTGAAAGCATTTCCATTAAGATCTGGAACAAGACAAAGATGTCCACTCTCACCAATGCTTTTCAATATAAAACTGGAAGTCCTAGCCAGAGCAATAAGACAAGAGAAAGACATCCAAGGAATCCAAATAGGAAAAGAAGTTAAACTATCACTATTTGCAGATGATATGATAATATACATAGAGAACCCCAAAAATTCCACAGAAAAAACTAATTCAACTAATCAATCAGTTTAGTAAAGTGGCAGGATACAAAATCAACGCGCAAAAATCAGTAGCCTTCCTATACACAAACAATAAATCTGAAGAAGAAGAAATTTAAAAAAAATCCCTTTTATTACCAAAACAAAAAAATCAAATACTTGGGAATAAATCTAACAAAAGAGGTAAAGGACCTATACAAAGAAAACTATAAAACACTGTTAAAAGAAATAGAAGACACAAAGAAATGGAAAGACATCCCCTGCTCATGAACTGGAAGAATTAACGTTATCAAAATGGCCATCCTACCAAAAGCAATATACAGATTCAATGCTATTCCAATAAAAATTTCAATGACATTCTTCAAAGAAATACAACAATTATTGATGAAATTCATATGTATTCACCAACATCCCCAAATAGCCAAAGCTCTTCTAAAAAAAAAAGAAGGGAATGGAGGCATGACACGCCCAAACTTCAAACTATACTACAAAGCCATAATCATCAAAACTGCATGGTATTAGAACAAGAACACACACAGAGACCAATGGAATCAAATAGAAAATCCATAAATAAACCCACAGATTTATGGTCAACTAATATTTGACAAAGGAGGAAAGAATATGCACTGGAGCAAAGAAAGTTTGTTCAATAAATGGTGCTGGGAAAACTGGGTCGCTACATGCAAAAAACGAAGCTTGACTACTACCTCACACCATACACAAAAATCAACTCAAAATGGATGAAAGAACTACACATAAGACCTGAAACCATAAAATACATAGACGAGAATATAGGCGAAATGCTACATGACATGCACATCAAAGACATCTTTACAAACACATCACCCAAAGCAGTGATAGTGAAGGCAAAGATAAACAGCTGGGACTCCATCAAATTAAAGAGTTTCTGCACAGCAAAAGAGACAATAACCATAACAAAGAGAAACCCCACCGACTGGGAGAACACTTTTGCACACAACACTAATGATAAAGAACTGATCACAAAAATCTACAAAGAGCTGATGAAACTCAACAAAAACAAAGAAAATAATCCAGTCAAAAAATGGGCAGAAGAGCTAAAAAGAAACTTCTCAGAAGAAGAGATGCAAATGGCCAACAGGCATATGAAAAAAATGTTCAACATCACTTGTAATCAGGGAAATGCAAATCAAAACTACAATGATATACCATCTTACGTCAGTGAGAATGGCACATATTAAAAAAACTAGCAACAACAGATGTTGGTGAAGCTGTGGAGAAAAAGGAACTCTCCTGCACTGCTGGTGGGAGTGCAAACTGGTCCAACCACTATGGAAAGCTGTGTGAAGATTCCTCAACCTACTAAAGATAGAGCTTCCATATGATCCAGCAATTCCACTCCTAGGTATTTACCCAAATGACACAGAAACAGTAATTCCAAAGGGCACCTGCACACTTATGTTTATAGCAGCACTATTTACAATAGCTAAGCTATGGAAACAACCCAAATGCCCCAAAATAGATGACTGGATCAAGAAGATGTGGTACATATACACAATGGAATATTACTCAGCAATCAAAAAAGATAAACACATGAAGTTTGCAGCGACATGGATGGAGCTAGAAGGGATCATGCTCTTCGAAATAAGCCAGAAAGAAAAAGAAAAATACTGGATGGTCTCACTAATAGCAGGAATTTAGAAAACCTAAATAAGGGACCAGGAAAAAGACTAATCAATACAAAGTAAAAATCAAAATCAACAAGCAACTATAAACCAGAGACACACTACGGGGTGGGGGGGTGGGCGAGGGAGGGGCAGGGAAAGGAAGGACCTGAGTCAAAATAAGTGGGGAGGTGCAATTGTATGGGGAATATAACCAAAATGAAAATGCATATATTGTGCAAAGATGAAAAAAGATGTAAGAATTATATAAAATAAAATATTCAAATAAAAAAAAGTTTTTCTACGAGATGATGGTAAATGCCATGGTAGACTCCAGAGCATGAATATGTTCAATTTATGGAGCCAATTCTTTAATTTTATGTATTTAGACAAACAAAGTGATCATTAAGAGTTGAAAACATGAGAACATTTAACATGAGAGTGGTTCTGGTTTGTGATTTGAGTTGCAGGTTTCTTTCCCTAAAGTCACACTTCATTCACAGAAAGTTTTCCTTTAACACCGATCTTTCTGCTTTCTCACCAAATAAGACATGATTATGGCATTAACTGAAACTGAAGGGATTATCTTTTTAAATGTTAAACTCTGAGGAGATACTTTTTTATCTTACACAAAGTATAAAAGAGCTAGAGTAAATTTTTCCAGAAACCAGAATTTTATAGCAGAAATGCTGGAAGGAATGAAACAAGTTTATCAAATAATTCAAATACAATATTCAATGGTTTAGTAGCTTATGAAAACAACATAAACTCCTACAGCAGAGCCACTCAACATCTGTTCAAAAACCGTAATTCTACACAAGGGTCAATTTTATAAAGGAAATCAGAAATTTTTTATATAAATCAAAAAGGAAGTTTGGAGCTTAAATTTGTAGAATCCCAGTGTCTAAACCCTCAGGGCTTGCAGGGATCCTGATAAGACTGCACTGTCTCAGCAAGAGGGACTCCAGCAGCTCAGGCCCTACCCTTCTGTTTGCAGACTAGGAAGTGGAAAGCCTAGGAAGTGCTCTTGTGGAGAGCAGAGTAGTGCCCTTGGGGCCAACTTGCTAATATATAGTAGAAGCCATCATGAAAATAAGACATATTTAGAAACTTGATGTAGCAATCAACATTTTTAATATATTAAATTGGACCTAAATATGTATAATTTTTTTTGATACACTTTGTCCCTTAAACACAATATTAATATATGCTATTCATTCTATCAGCAAATATTTATTTAGTGCTTGGTGCCAGGCATCGTCTGCAGCTCTGGGAATATAAAAATGAAAAGAGCATGGATCTTATAGTCTCATGGTAGGGGCTGTTGGTAAAATAAATAGGACAACAGAATAAACTGATTGCAACCGAAAGTAATAACTGCCATGAAGGGAACAAACATGAAGTAAGATTAAGAAAACCCAGGAGACATCTCCTCTAGGTAGGCAAAGAGGTGAAGCCTAGGCTGTGATCTTGCCCATGAAAAGTTGGCACCAAGTCTGTGTGTGTGGATGGAAGTCCATGCCAAGCAGCAGAGAGCAGCCTCCCAGGGCTCTAAAAACTGGTAAGATATCACATGTTTGAAAAGCCAAGAAAGACAAGCATGGCAGAGGTTGTGGTGGGGGGTATGGGGGTGTGGAATGAGATGAGAATGAAGACATGAGTGCTGTCCTCTTACATGGCCTTGTGGGCCAGGTTGGAATCTGGAATTTTTTCAGAGTGTGAGGCCAAGCATAACGTTTACAATACTTTACCAGGGCCTCCCGGCTGGTACAAGGGGTTAAGATGCAGCACTATGAAGCTATTTCCGCAGCCACTGCAGCACAAGTTTGATCCCCAGCCAAGGAGGTGACCCACATGGTGCAGCATCCCTCTCCTGACTTGCCCGCTGCTCCCCTCAGCAGTGTATTTCAGTCAGTCTGCCTGTTCTGTTCCCCCACTCTGTCTCTGGTGAATGCTCTCATCCCCCACACCTCTGACCTATACCCTAGTTTTTGTATGCATAAATAAATAAATCTTGAAAACACAAAAACAAAAACAATGTTTTACTAAAGATCCTGTGACAGAAGTTAAATTAAAAAATCGGTGAATTGTTTTAAGAGTAAAGACACACGTGAGAAGCATTTTTTTAATGACAACTCAGGAAGCCGACAGTGTCAAGTAATGAAATCCAACCAGAAAATAATCAGTGATTGTAATACCCGGTTTGCTCAGAAGACTATCAGTTTATACCTATATTCTCAACATCCTGTTGGTGTAGCAGTTTCCCCCCAAATTTCTTTTTTTATTGAAGTATTCTTATTGGTAGTTGCATTAAAATGAGCCAGAATGGGTGGGATGGACAGCTACTTTATGCCAACTTATACCATGATCTCAAGGAATAGCATACCAGATACTTGTGTAATGTTTTCACGTTAACGTATGGTAAAATCAGGAAGAAACCAGCAATAATCCATTTCTCTTTTCCCAACTCTTTCCAAAAGCCATGTAGCTCATATTTCCTTTACAAGGTTACCATACAATTTTACCATTTCATCAATGATAATAGGACTTGTACTCAGTCCTATATGAGTTGTAAAGGACAGATAAACTCCTGGTTTCAGATGGCAGTGGAATAAATACTCCATATCTTTTATTTTATTTTATTTTTATATTCCCCATACAATTGCAACCCCCTTATTTTGACCCCAATCCCTCCTTTCCCCCCTTCCATACCCTCCATTGTGTGTCTCTGGTTCATAGTTGTTTGCTGATTTTGATTTTTTCTTTCATACAGTTATTCTTTTTCCTGGTCCCTTATTTAAGTTTTCTAGATTCCTGCCATGAGTGAGACCATCCGGTATTTTTCTTTTTCTTTCTGGCTTATTTCGCTGAGCATGATCCCTTCCAGCGCCATCCATGTTGCTGCAAATTGCATGTGTTTATCTTTTTTGAATGCTGAGTAATATTCCATGGTGTATATGTACCACATCTTCTTGATCCAGTCATCTATTTTTTGGCATTTGGGTTGTTTCCAAAGCTTAGCTATTGTAAATAGTGCTGCTATAAACATAGGGGTGCAGGTGCTCTTTGAAATTAATGTTTCTGTGTCCTTCTGGTAAACACCTAGGAGTGGAATTGCTGGATCATATGGAAGCTCTATGTTTAGTAGGTCCAGAAATCTCCACACAGCTTTCCATAGTGGTTGGACCAGTTTGCACTCCCACCAGCAGTGCAGGAGAGTTCCTAACCATTCCAGTCACTTGATGTATCAGCTTGTGACGTTCTTTGCAGATACACAAAGTCACCAAGTCACCAGGCTAATGGGAAACATGGAAATAGGAATATATGAAATATGTATAGGAAATAGAACATGAAAAATCTTGCCAGAGAATCCATTGTGTAGTCTGTTGTAGTAGTTTTGCCACTTATGGAGTAATGTAAACCCATGACTATTTATTTTGCTACTTAACAATGCATGTTGCACGACTTCTCATTTTTCAATCAACACTTTCTCTGTTTTAATTTTGTACTTAATTAATTTCAAGTTTCCTCATGTACATATACTTGTAAAGTGCTGGTAGATAATGTTCACACACCACTGGCATAAGGAGAATTCACCATATAATCAAATGATGCCAATTTTATATCCCTGCCATCAGGTGATTGAGATAAATAGTTAACTCTTAAAACAGCTGAAGGTTTTCATCCAAACTTTTCATGGGGTGTAAATCTTTTAGGATTTTATTTTGTTGAAATAGAAATATGTGACATTATTATGAATGTATGTTCAGTTGCCTAATTCCACACTAAAGACAAAACAGTTTGTTTTTGTAGCTATGTTTACAAATACTGATGTTATGCAGAATTGTGGGAGAAAATATCTCTTCCTGATTTAAAACTTTGGGGAAGAAGTATACTTGGACTTGATTGCCCTGCACATGATTCAAGAATGTGTACAAACAAGCTCTGATGTTTTCTACCAACTGAAATAGAACCTATGTTATCAAAGTTTACCAATATTTTTGCAAATACACAAGCAAAATTACCACATAATTTTTCATGGTGATGCTTATGTCAAGCAAGAAAATATCTCAGTTTGGCAATATGTGATTAGCTCTTTGCTGTTCCACGTCAATAGTTTTCAGAAACATTTGAGTCCTATAAGAACAAATTTCTAACTTGACTAAGGTGTCCCATAATGACATTGAATAATTTTTTGTAAATGTGTCTTTTTGGTTACATTTTCCCAAAATCAGGTGGAAATCTTTAATCAAAATATTCAATGATTGGAGCACCCCCAAAAGTTCAATCTTTATAATTTAGCAAATAGTAATTATAAAAATAAAACTTAGAAGTTAGACAATATTAAAATTAAACCACATGAGCAAAGGAAGAACTGAACAAAATAAAGAATAAGAGATTGAATGGTTTCCAATATTTAATTTTAACGTTCCATTATTCTGCTTTGGACTGTTTTGACTTCCATGAAGAAATTTTGGTACAAAAATCATAAAAAAAACTCTATATTAATTTTTGAGTATTTCCACAAATGTTGATACTACAGTATCTTGAAAGTATTTGTCAAGCAAAAGTACAAAATTGATAGTAAAAAAATGCAAAAAAAAGTGCGTATGAAACTATTTTGGCTTAAATATTTATACATTTAAAGCAAGTTGAAAGATAATTTCAACTCACTTTACTCTCACTTTACTAGTTAAGACTTTAAATTTTTAAATTAAGACTAGAGCTATCTGCAGAGCAATGTTAACAATTTTAAATTAATTAACTAGAAAAATGCAAATTTGAAAAGGTATTGGGTAAGTTTATGAAAATTAAAAATAAAAGACCCTATTGGAAAAATTTCATTTTCATCAAAAAAAAAAAACCTAATAATGCTATATTAGGAACAGGCTATATGTAAGAAGTTTATTTTAAAGTATATTATTATGTACAAAGGGTAATTATTTTTCTTATTTTTTAATATTTAAATAGTCACTATAGAAACTTTTTTAGGGGAAGGAAGATGACAGGGTTGTGCCACTGGAGCTTTGGTCTCAGGCCAGCAAGGTATGTCACATATGTGGGAGAGTGAACTTGTACTCTCAAAATAATGTGGTTATGTAAACTAGTGGTAAATCAGTAAAACTTAATAAAAGAAGTTTAAAAAAATTTTACTTTATATGGACATGCTATTTTATTTTTGGAAAACAAATTTTTTGAGGTGTGGAGGGTGAGAGAATTCACCAGAGACAGAGTGGGGTACAGAACAGGCAGATTGACTGAAATACACTGCTGAGGGGAGCAGCAGGCAAGTCAGGAAGGTCTGGTGCACCATGTGGGTTGCTCCCTGGCCAGAGATCGAACTCGTGCTGCAGTGGCTGCAGATAGCCTCA
Source organism: Talpa europaea (assembly GCF_964194135.1). Taxonomy (NCBI): domain Eukaryota; kingdom Metazoa; phylum Chordata; class Mammalia; order Eulipotyphla; family Talpidae; genus Talpa; species Talpa europaea. The sequence continues at coordinate 60,420,659 of NC_140070.1, forward strand.
TAGGTTGTGTCTTAACCCCTTGCATCACCAGGGAGGCCCTATTTTTGGAAACAATTTTATACCTGAAAATTAGTTTGAATAAAGCAAGCTTACAAAGTCAATAATATAATAAAACTATTTTTTTATTTCACAAAGATTTTTTAAGTTATATAGGCTTAATTATTTTTCTCAATTGCTTCCTTGCCCAAAAATGTCCCAGTCTGTGTGATAAATTACATAGTCATCCTGCTTTGGGCAGTGCCTCCCTGCAGGAATAAGTCTGAGGCACAGGGACTGAACCTTCTGGATATCCAAGCCAATAGGGTATCCCACCATAGAATCAGGCCTCAGAAGCACAAATGCTGGCTTCTACCTGCTATGAGGTGTTCAGTGCTACAAATCACCCCACTAAATCTTCCCTAGGTACATGGCTCTGTCACAAGAGGAGCTTTAGAAGTACTGATAAACCTTTCTCTGCAAGGTCAGACTCAATCTATGGTAAAGGTGGGTCACATACTCCTGAGCTCCTGGCTAATTACAGAGCAGGTCCTGGACAGGTCTTGCCTTGCCTTCTTGTGTCAGGTCACCAGCAGAATGGGAGAAAGTATGCCAGTGAAAAACAAGTCAGAATGCCATGAATCTCTAATTTGAAAATAATGGGGGAAAAGCATTTAAAGGAAGAACTTAAGAACCAAATATAGGAAAAATATTAAATGTGGGAATGTGGTGCTCATTTTTGCAGAGGGTTTCTAAACTGAATTTAAAAACAATTATGGGGCCTCCCCGGTGGCGCAGCGGTTGAGCGCTGGGTTGCGAAGCTGCCCGCGGCCTCTGCGGCGCCGGTTTGATCCCCGGCTGCTCCCCGGCCACCGGAGGAGGGTCCCACATGGCGCGCAGACCTCTCCTGCCGCCCGCTGCTCCCCTCAGCAGTGTACTTCGGTCTTTCTGCCTGCTCTGCTCCCCGCTCTGGCTCTGGTGAGTTCTCTCACCCTCCCGCGCTTCTGACTGTACCCAGTGCATGTATAAACAAAACAAACAAACAAACAAAATAAATAAAACATGCCTCTATAAAAAAAAAAGATTAAAAAAAATAAATAAATAAAAACAATTATGGAGAGTATGGCAAACACATTTTCCCTCATAAATTATTGGATTTGCCCAAAGTTACTACTGTATAAATCACATGACTCCAATATTTTCTCAACTAAGAAAAGTAAAAAGTCTTATTTCACAGAGTTTTAGGGCATGCCCTGCTCCACCTTGAAATAGCAGAGTTCAAAAGTTCTTAGCACTTTGCATTTCTCACAGTATCTGTGTCTCAGAAGTAGAAACTCTGGGATAGATGGGTTATCATTTTCATGTGTTATGGAGCCAAACCAACATCTTCATTGTGTTGTCCTCCTAACTCCTTATCATGAATTTTCTCTCTAGTCATCTGACCTGGTTGCTTGTCATTCTTTCCCCTAATGGGAGCCCTGCTCCTGACAACATTAATTTAACCTAAATACTACTCATTTCTCAATTATAAACTCCAAACTCTTGCACCATAAGTTTTTCTTATTTTCTCAAAATACTTCAGCTCACAGTGATTTTTTTTTTCATTTTTGGAAAATCACAGCATTTCTGGCAAGCCACTTCACCTCCAGTTGTGCTCATTTCTGCCTCTGTAAATGATGACACCATGCGTTCTTAGTGTGTTTTTTGAGAACTTACTAAGCTGATATACATACCTGCATTGGCCATAGAAATTATCTATCAATGTTTGACATTTTTGAGGAAGGAGTAATACTATAGAGTAGCAGAGTGATCCTGAGCTAGCCCCCTGAGCTTATAAAATTATAATTCTTTTGTCATTGGAGTTGAGGTGAAGATCAATGAAGAGAATTAGGTAAAGCTCCTCCTGGTCCAAATAAACTGTGTTTGGTTTTTCTCCCATATTTCCATAAAGACAATTTGTTCATTCACTCATTCCCTGAACATTTTTAAGAGCTTGGGTTACAACTGTGAGTGAAACATAAACTGTCTCCTTTCCCATGACCTGGCAATGCCAGTGATGCTGAAGAATTCAGGATGTCCACAGGAAGGGACCTAATCCAGACTTGGGAAGTCAGTGAGTGAAACTGGAGTTGAGGGATGATAAGAAGGGTTGTGGAGGGGGTGCTCCAAGGAGAAGCACTAAGAACCTTGAGAAGCTGAGATGCAGAAGACCTGTCGCAGCACATTACGTTCAGCACAGCTGGGCACAATGTGGAGAAGGCAATGCAGGAGATAGAATGTACCCCCTGATCCATGTGTCACAATAGTGTTTACAAACACAGTCTGCTGAGGGCCTCAAAATAGCCCCAAAACATGGTCAAGGCCAATATAATTATCTCATTTTAAAGATGAGCCAGCAAATATTCAGATGGATTACATGATTTAATTAACAACAGAGTAAAAGGATTTGTGACAGCTCCTAGACTACAATCAAGATCATTGTTGAGCTCTTGTTTCCTTATTTCCAAGCTAGATGGTCAGAGTTATTAAGACCAATCAATGTCTTAAAATTTCATTTTTGTATCCCTGACAGTGCAAGTCATCTGGTAGGTGGCCAGTAAATGTATGCTAATATTTACATGAATTAATTGACTTTCTATGATTCAACAAAGAGAGAGAGATAAAAACCACAACAACGCATGAGCATGTATGTGAATAAGTAAAACTAAGTTCTATTCTAAACCATTATAATTTTTCTGCATTGTACTTAAGTAATACATAAGCAAATGATGCTACAGCCACACTATATAATTCTATGTAGCTATGGCCCTAACATGGACAAATCTTGGGATGTGCTGAGTGTGTGTGAGCAGTTTGGGTATGGGGGAGAAACAAACTGCAAAACAATGTATTTTGTAGCACATTTTCATTAAAAGTTGTGGAGGTGGGAGAATATATGATACATTTGTTTATGTATAGAGCATCTCTTAAAGGAAACTCTACTGGTAATGGAGAAGAACTGCATAGATGGGCAATACATTGGTGGGAGGGAGACTTATTATATATTTCTCTCAACCATCTTATTGAATTGTCTATTTTTTAAATTATATTAAATGTAAAATATTTACTATCCTTGTTTTTCCTTGATTTTGGTTTTAGATTTCTACCAAAGTAGAAATTAGTCTGGTAAACTTAGAGCTTAATTTCAATTGCAATGGTGTTCCAGCTGGCTACATATACCTTCACCATGAATATTGGTTAATATATTTATTTACATTAACAATTAATGAAAAATAGTGGTATAAATCAGAACTTAACTTTTCATCAATGATGTAAACAACTTCATCATTAAATTGCATAAAAGGTTTGAATATCAGAAGAATACTTTCTCAACTTTTTGCCAGTCCTACTGTAATGGCTACAGATATGACACATTTTGAAGTCAAATCTGCATTGTTACCATTTTATCCATCACATAGCCAGGACAAGCAACAAAATAATAAATCAAATAAATCAAATTCTTCTTTATAGTTTTTGCCAATTTACTATAGTCTAAATTCTCCCATCAAAGCAAATTTTAAGCTATCAACATTACATTATTAAATACAGAACTGGGACAAATATACAATAAATTCACATTATATAGAATTTCCAGTGTACACTAGATGTCAGTGTAGTAAGATAATTTTGCAAACAATGAGTTTTTAATGTTTATTAAATTTGATTTTAGTGTCATATTTTTAATTGTAAGTTTATATGATTTAATTTGTTAAACAAATTTGCTAAACAACTAGATTTAGCTTCTAAAATTCTAACCAACTTCTGTGAGCTTGTGCAAGTCAGCTCCAGCACAGTCTTGCTCCTATGTGAAAAGAAGGTCACCGCAGGTTGATTGAACATTCCAGAATATTTCCCTGTGGTAGAAGAATGTCAAGAATGAATTTCAATAAAAGGGCATCTGTATTTTTTCTGGCAACAAAGGATCTATTGCCTTTACCCTGAATAAAGAGAAATGCCCAATTCCTGTCCGTTGCAATTAATCTCAACACTAAGCAGTTATTAAGGAGAGCTCTTCCTCCTCCCATAAACAGCTTTAGCTGATGTCTGAAAATGGTTCCACACTCACTTGGCTCAGAAAACCCTACAAAGTCAAATAAATCAAGAGGTTTAAATTCAATTTACGAACACTCATAGAGGGCCTCCCCGGTGGCGCAGCAGTTGAGCGCTGGGTTGCGAAGATGCCCGCGGCCTCTGAGGCGCCGGTTCCATCCCCGGCTGCTCCCCGGCCACCAGAGGAGGGTCCCACATGGCGCACAGACCTCTCCTGCCGCCCGCTGCTCCCCTCAGCAGTGTACTTCGGTCCTTCTGCCTGCTCTGCTCACTGCTCTGGCTCTGGTGAATTCTCTCACCCTCCCGCAATTCTGACTGTACCCAGTGCAAATAAATAAATAAATAACATGCCTCTATTAAAAAAAAAAAAAAAAAAAAAAGAACACTCATAGAACTGCCCAGGATGTCAAGGGGATGCCTATCCTAGAAGTTAGCAGGTGCCTGAAAAAGAGCAGCTTTAATTTGTATATAATGAATCAAATTCTTATTTATAGCTTTTGCCAATTTATAATGTTCTATATTCTCCCACTAAAGCTAATTTTAAGCTGCCAAAATTACAATACTGAACACAGAACTGGGAAGACACATACAGTGAATTACCATTATATAAAATTACCAGCATACAGTTATAATTGATGTAAATGAACTTTTAATAAATATACCATAAATATGATCATTATGCTGATTAAAGAAGATAGGTAATACAGTTTATGTACTGTTTGGACCATTTTAAAAAATTCTAGAAAATTTCAATTAATCTATGGTAATGGAAGGCAGATTAGTGGTTACCTTATCAGAGAGGGTAAAGGGAGTGGTTAGAAAGGAACACAAGGGAACTTTGGGATAATGGAAGTGTTTTTTATCTTGATTGTGGTGATGATTCCATGGATAGATGCATATATCAGGACTTATCAAAGTTTACACTTTAAATGTATGCAGCATATTGTATGCCTATTATACCTCAATAAGCTGCTAAAAATAAGGAAGACCAAGAAATGTGTTGCTCAGGGATCTGAATTCACAGTGAATCCTGTCATTCAAGAGGATGCCAACAGTCATGAATCAAGTTTCATTAGTGAAGCTTTCCAGCTATGAAAGAAATACATGGTCTTCTGTTTTTACTCTTACCATGTCTCATGTGATCAGCTCTCATGATGGAAGATCATCAGTTACCACATTTGAAAGCAAAAAGCTGATAATGTGTTTTCACTGCTTTCAATTTATGGTTGCAAATCCTGTGGATGTTTCCTTCTCATGATTGCCCACTATTACACAAACCCAGAAGTTACTTGGGCAGCATGCTCTTTGCAAAAGAAACAGTCCCAATTACTGGGAACAAAAAGTTATATAGGGGCCTCCCTGGTGGCACAAGGGGTTGAGCCCAGCGCTGCGAAGCTGTCCCCAGCCTCTGCAGCGCAAGTTCGATCCCTGGCCAGGGAGCTACCCACATGGCACAGCAGACCTCTCCTATCTCACCCACTGCTCCCCTCAGCAGTGTATTTCAGTCAGTCTGCCTGTTCTGCTCCCTGCTCTGTCTCTGGTGAATCCTTTCACCTCCCCCACACCTCTGGCCTGTACACCAGTTCTTGTATGCATAAATAAATAAATCTTTTTAAAAAGTTATATAATATATATGGGTTATATATATATATATACACATATATAAACGTTTTATATATATATATAAACTAAGTGACAAACTTTACTGGAGTCAATGTTTCTAAAGATTCAAACCACTTAACTCTCTCTCTAGCTAGCTATTTATCATCTACCTATATCTGAGATATATATATATATATATATATATATATATGTAGGTATTTTTGAAGTAATATAGTCACATGATAAATATTGAAAAATGCAGGTATGTACAATGAAAGCCTGAGTCCTGCCCCTGCTGTTTCTGGTCACTCCCTGATGGCGCCAATGTTAACACATTTTGTTTTGTTTCCAGATATAACTAGAACTACATATGTGTATATTCGCTTATTGTCTCTTTCAAAACCCAACAATTTGTGTTTTCACAAGGCTTCCATGTGGTCCTATAGAACACTGACATTTGAGACCCACAGACCTTACACAGTCTTATCCCCTTGGGTTTTTCTGTTATAAAAAGGTGTCCTGGGGCCTCCCTAGTGGCACAGGAGATAAAGTCTCAGAATCACCAGCCACTGTGGCCTGAGTTTGAACCCTGCCAAGGAGCTAACCCATATGGTGCAGCAGACCTTTCCTGTCTCACCTGCTGCTCCCCTCAGCAGCGTATCTCAGTAGATCCACCTGTTTTACTCCCCACTCTGTCTCTGGTGAATCCTCTCACCCACCACACCTCTGACCTAGACGACAGTTCTTGTATGCATAAAATTTTTTTTTTAATCTACAAAATATAAAAGTGCTTGGAAGTGGAGTTGGGAGATTGCAGGCAGAAACACAGACAATGAATCACTCCCCATCTCATTCATTATTCATTTATTATTTTTAAATGCACAACAAATAAATATCCTATATTTAAAAAGTTAAAATTGTATCACCTAAGTAACAGTCTGACATATAGATGTGTCATTGAGGATAAAACTTTTATTGAATATCTTTATGAATATATACTGCATTTTCTCTTCTTGACAGTTATTCTATTTGTATATTTATTTTTTCTCACTAACAGTACATCTAAAACATTTTTCCAAGGAGGGGGCAGTTGGATCCAATAGTTGATGGGGAAGTGGGGGCTGAGGGGGGGGTCCCAAAACTTCAGAGACTCATTTTGAAGGCAGCTTGGGATGAACGTGGATCTGTGGTTGTCCAGACAGGCAGCCCTGAACAAACAATGTAGAATCTAAGGCCCATTACAACCACTCTTATGTGATTGGACCCCAGTTGATGAGTCATGGGATTCAGGAACTGGGGTCGGGCTCAGAAAGAGAAAGTCACAATAGTTAGGTTGGCATCCCAACCTGAGTCTGATCTGGGATTCAAAGTGGTGCTTACAGGGGAAGAGACCTTTGCAACAATTTCCGATCACATTCAGTGGCAAATCTTTTAGTGTTAAAGTTAACCCTGGGCTAGTTCCAGGCTGTAGGTGCTGAACACCTGAATTAGGACATTGTCAGTACAGATGGAAGGGATGGGACAGATTTAAGAAATAATCTGTAGGTATAGATAATGTTGATCTAACATGATGACTGGCAGGAAGGGAAAGAGAGAAGTTCTGTTAAAGGCACTTCTCACTTGTGTTTGCTAAATTCCCAGGCCCTTCCCCGGCAGATTTTGATTCAGTTAGTTTGGAGTGGGACTCGGGAATCTTGTATATCATTCTTACCAAAGAAGACAAATTTCTGGTTGAGAGGATTAGATGGGAGTAAAGTAATTAATGATTTAAGTTTTAAATATGTTGAATTTGAAATATCTTTGGAACATTAAAATGATAACTCAATCTGCTGAGTATTAACTCCATACCAGTGTTTCATGTGTGCTGTTTGATTTAATCCATGTAATATCCTTAAAAGGGAATTACTATTATTACATCCATTTTGTAAATGAGCAAACTGAGTTGTACAGACATTAAATCATTTTCCATTAATTACACTGAAGAGAAGATCTGGGTTTTATATTTTTGTAAAGATTTACAAAATCTTTTTTGTAAATCTATTTATGCATACAAGAGCTGGGGCACAGACCAGAGATGTAGGGGGTGAGAGGACCCACCAGAGACAGAGTGGGGAAAAGAACAGGAAGACTGACCAAAGTACACTGCTGAGGGGAGCAGTGGACGAGACAGGAGAGGTCTACTGTGCCATGTCGTTTGCTCCGTGGTGGGCCAGGGATCAAACTTGCGCTGCAGAGGCTTCAAATTGCTTCATAGTGCAGTGCTTAACCCATTGCACCACCAGGGAGGCCCAAAGATCTGGGTTTTATTATTTTTTTATTTTTTTAATAAATTTTATTTTTATATTCCCCATATAATTGCAACCCCCTCATTCTGACCCCAATCCCTCCCCTCCCCTCCCGCCACCCACCCCCCCAAAAGTGTCTCTGGTTCATAGTTTTTTGTTGATTTTGATTTTCACTTTCTTATAGTTATTCATTTTCCTGGTCCCTTACTTAAGTTTTCTAGATTCCTGCTATGAGTGAGACCATCCGGTATTTTTCTTTTTCTTTCTGGCTTATTTTACTGAGCATGATCCCTTCAGCTCCATCCATGTTGCTGCAAATTGCATGTGTTTATCTTTTTTGAATGCTGAGTAATATTCCATGGTGTATATGTACCACATCTTCTTGATCCAGTCATCTATTTTTGGGCATTTGGGCTGTTTCCAAAGCTTAGCTATTGTAAACAGTGCTGCTATAAACATAGGGGTACAGGTGCTCTTTGGAATTGATGTTTCTGTGTCCTTTGGGTAAATACCTAGGAGTGGAATTGCTGGATCATATGGAAGCTCTATGTTTAGTAGGTCCAGAAATCTCCACACAGCTCTCCATAGTGGTTGGACCAGTTTGCACTCCCACCAACAGTGCAGGAGAGTTCCTTTTTCTCCACACCCTCGCCTACATTTGTTGTTGCTAGTTTTTTTTAATATGTGCCATTCTCACTGGTGTAAGATGGTATCTCATGGTAGTTTTGATTTGCATTTCCCTGATTACAAGTGATGTTGAACATTTTTTCATATGCCTGTTGGCCATTTGCATTTCTTCTTCAGAGAAGTTTCTTTTTAGCTCCTCTGTCCATTTTTTGACTGGATTATTTTCTTTGTTGTTGTTGAGTCTCATCAGCTCTTTGCAGATTTTTGTGATCAGTCCTTTATCATTAGTGTTGTGTGCAAAAATGTTCTCCCAGTCGGTGGGGTTTCTCTTTGTTTTTGTTATTGTCTCTTTTGCTGTGCAGAAGCTCTTTAATTGATGTAGTCCCAGCTGTTTATCTTTGCCTTCACTATCACTGCTTTGGGTGATGTGTCTGTAAAGATGTCTTTGATGTGAATATCACGTAGTGTTTAAACAAAGCACATCTTACCCTAAAGTCTTTGTTCTATCTAACTGTACACACTTGTCTGCAGAGATTTATACCCACAGACACCTGAGTTGGATCACAAGTCAGGGCTAGAGGTAAGATTTGAAATGAAAACTTGTTTTAGATTGCCCTCAGAGAGCCTGTAGACCAAAGTTAAGGTTTTGTTCCTGTTTTAAAAGAGGCCAGAGCAGAAAAGTCCTTAAGGGTCAGCGATGTTTAAGGAGAACCAGGAGAGAAAAATGTTTCATAAACTAAGCAAGTGAATTGCCAGAAGGATTAAATTTAAAGAGTTCTCCATACACAAACACACACACACACGCACACACACAAATTTTTGTCCTTGCCAGAAATGTCAGGGCAGAAGTTCAGTCTCTGCAGACCCAAGAGTGAAGAGACAAGAAGGGGAGGCAACAAGTGAAAACCAGTTTGCTAAGAGACTCAGGTATGACAAAATATTCTTGGGTTTATTTTCTTATTGTTTTCCATTTGGCAGATCATGTGTGGCTCACCCCATTTTCCCAGCAGTAGGGGTTTCAGGGTCAATTACCCCAGGGGTCCTAATGCCCCTGCAGGGCTGGGTGTCCCTCTTGAGCACCAGGCCTCTTGCTGGCCTTGCCAGTGACTCAGCACAAGGATATAAACCAATATAAGCCAGTCTGTTCCTCTTTCCATATGGGTCCCGCCCAGGTGTATAATAGCCAAATTCCTGAACCAGCCGGGGTCACAGGACTATGCCTGCATTCGGGCGCATGACGCCACGAGCCTGGCGGCTGGCATGACACCCTGGAGATGAGGGCCCGGCCATGAGCATGAGCCAGCACCTACTGTCTGGTATTAGCGCCTTTGGTACACAAGCAGCAGATGTCCCAGGAGGCCTACTGGCCCCCTGGCCCCTGGCTTTCCCCATTCAGAGCAGAAAGAGGCCATATGCAGGAGAGATCAGCAATGGAAGCAACAATAGTGATCCAACAACCAGTCTCCACACCAGGCCAGGCCAATACCCACCCCAAACTCCCCAGGCTACTCACCTCTCTAGCTACCCAGGGCAAGAATGCCCAGCCAGCCCAGCACTGGGCAGCACTTACTCCCCATGGTCAACAAACACTCATTTGTTTCAGGAACCCCAAGTCCCCATAATCCCTGGTGAATCAGGATTTTTTGGGAGCAGGCCTGGAGTCAGAGGACCCCAAATGGGTTCTTTTTTGGTTCTTGTCTTCAGTGAAAAAAGAACTCAATATCAAGACCAAAGTTACAGAAAAGCAAGAGATTTACTGTTAGATCAGAAAAAAGATAGGAAAGCTCTTAGGACCCCTTCAAGCGGACCCCTCCAAGTGGAGAGGGGTCCTGAGTGGGTATCCAACTGAGGTGACAAGAAGCACATGCTTTCCAGGTATAGCGGGCAAGGAGTGGGGGTTTGGCCACTGAGTGTCTCCTCATTGTGTTACTTGCTGATTGGCTGGCTGCCAAGGTCCACTGAGTTTTCCCATATTACCCAGCCTACTTTTCTGAGACCAGCTTTGGCCCATTGCTATTGTGTTATTATGTTGGTGTTCTGAACATTCTATTTTTAATTGAATTGGGGGGGTTACCCTCCTGGTCTGCAATTATTTCTCACTCAGGCTGATAAATGCACTTGGGGCTTGGGGCGATCAGTTCTTAACTTATTGTCTATTGCCATTTCCTAACTCCTCCTCTCCCCTCTTATCTGCTCCCAGCCAAGATGTTAAACCACCCTTTCCACTTGATGTCAAGCCAAATAAGAGTGTTCTGCTGCCACCACTAGCTAAGCACAATCTAAGCTTCAGCTCCCACTCCCCCTGTGGATGGTAAGGTGCTGGAGCCTTTCTACCTAGAGCACAAGCTGGCCATCAACAACCATGTCTTTCACCTGCAACTCTGGGTCCATTAGACACTGATGCAGAGGTTTGACCTAGAGCTGCAATCCACCAAAAGGACTAGAAGTTGAACACCAGTTGGTGTGCAGGTCAGTGCAAATGCCACCCCAGTCCCTGCCAAGCCACAACAGGACCTCCCACAAGCCCCTGCATCTCAAGCACACCTGTGCCAGCATGACTCAGCACAATCCAGATTTCTGTCACAGCCTGCTGCTGTTCCCATCTCTTTAGCTGCAGCTGGTCCACGAACCCTCTGTGAACTCCATGCTGCAAGCCCTCCTCAAGAAGCTCCTCGTGCCCGCAGAGCACTGCATCACAAAGATCAAGTGGGATTTCAGCAGCAAGGCTGCCTCTTTAGGGGGAACACCACCCTCAAGGTGGAGGTTGACCTGAAGCAGACCACACACAAGGTGACTCTGAAGTGCTCCATCATATTCTGGTGCATCCAACTGCCTGCTTGGAACCACAATTGCAAGCACTTCCAGTGCTTTGACCTGCAAGCATATCTACAATTCAATTGTGAGTGAAGGGAACCTGGAAGTGTCCTGTGTGCAATAAAACCATTCTGCTGGAGGGCCTGGAAGTGGATCAGTGCATGTACATGTGGTACATTCTGAATTTTATCCAACACTGTGAGTTTGAAGAGGTCAACAAGGACTCCAAGAGCAGTTAGTGACCAGTGCCCATGAAATCAGACCCACACGCTAAGTGTGACCCCAAAGTCATCTCCTCTAAGAAGTTCAAGATCATGAGTCCCAGTCAAATGATCTTGTTTAACATATTGTTGCTAATAGCAGCTCTGGGCCCAGGTCAATCCCTTACCCTCTTCTACCTTCCCCTAAGGGCACCAACTTTAATGATAATAGCAGCCAAGGCAATGACTACCAGGACTAAGGCAACTTTGACTTCCCCCTCAGGAACCCAGGCAGGAAGTCCTTCAGTGATTTCAGGCATGGCGCCTTCATCTCTCTCACCCCGTGACATGCCCAGTAACATGGATATCCTAGAGAAATCCATCACCCCATACAGGAAACAATGCCACCGCTGGTAGCTCTGGCGAGCCCCATCTATTCATATAAAAAGGCTTGTGTGTTCCACACCCCAACAGCCAGGGCCTCCATCTCATCACAGTGATGCTCCTCCACATTTCCAGCTTCCCCTGCAACCATCACAGGCTGCTCCCAGAACCATCCTCACAGCAGTCTGACTTATAACTCCTTCTCAGTCTTAGAGGGTCAAACCAGAGGGCAGGGACCATCACACATGCTGGAACCTTTGTTGGACCTCCTTCTAGAACACATAAATCCTGATGAGCTCTCCTAATACCTCATCCCTGCCTCCCACCTGCTCATCAGTAGTAATAGAGACCTCCTGTCTATCTTCAAAAACAGCTGAAACCTTCCCCCTCTGTTGGGAACACTCCTATCCATTATACCACTTTCTGATAGCCCAAACATACTTTCCCTTTGGGAGCCAGATGAGCCCTCAACACACCCTAAACTGCCCTTCCTAGGTGTGGAAGGGCACACTGGAGCCCATCCTCACCTCAGTGAAGCCAGGTGAGAGGCATATGCAAACCATAGTTTCCTGGTCCCTCTGTGCATACTGAATCCAGTGACCCTCCAGTGCCCCCAAGTCTCTTCCAGTTTCTGGACTGAAGCCTGGAGCCCAACCTCCATGCTTTCTGGCCCAGAACTTCCTTCAGGTGAAGGCCCCCCAACCAGGGCAGGTTTGGAAACTTGGAGGAACAGTGATGCTTGGTGGCAGTGAGAACAGCCAGCAGACTACTGTCATCAGCTCCCAAAGGAAAGCACAAACTAATGGAGAAGAGCTTTCTCAGCAATCAAGATCATCATTTTGACCCTGATCTCTAAGCCCAAATACCCTCTAAATAATCTCTCAAAAAATAGAGAAAAAGAAAATATTCTGTGTGTGAAAGAGAGCCTGCCATTCTTGGGGAAAGTGTCAGGGCCTCCTCAGAGCCAGGACAGCTCAGCAGAGGGCTCCATGGTCTTTGGACTCATGCCAGGGAATGGCCTTGGGGACAGACAGAGTTAAAATATTTGACTTAGGGGGGGTAGGGGGTTGTGAATCAGCAGAGTCAAATAAGAATGGCGACTTGGCCACATGGCTGTGATGCTTCTGGGCCATCTGGTCACTTGGGTGGCCTCTGTCAATTCCTGTGTCTTTCCCTGCTGCTCCCTGGAGCCCTCCCATGCACCCCCTTCTCCTATTTGTGCTCTCAATTTCTATCTCTCTCCCCATGTCCCTCTCTGTGGTCCCTGGTTCTCAGCATTTCTCTGCACTTATCCAGAGCTGCGGTCCTAGCTTTGACTACCAGCAGCACGAGGTTTTCTGTAGGAATCTGCCATTGCCCAGCCCTCCTTTACCTTGGTCCCACTGTGGAGATTTTTTTCAACAGCATGACACTCAGTATGCAAATAAATTATTTTAAGAATTGTTTTAGTAGATATATTTGTGAATTTTTAAAATATTGTCCTTGATAATATTTAACATTTTCATGACCTGGTTATAAATTTTGCTGGAGTTTTTAAAATACCTTGACTCTAATGGAAATGATATAGATCATTTCCCTTTGGGAGCCAGATGAGCCCTCAACACACCCTAAACTGCCCTTCCTAGGTGTGGAAGGGCACACTGGAGCCCATCCTCACCTCAGTGAAGCCAGGTGAGAGGCATATGCAAACCATAGTTTCCATTTCATTTCCATTTCACCACAATCTCACAACTGTAATTTATCAATTTTTTCCATCATTGACAATTTGAAAGGAAAACTGGGATGATTTTAATTTGCATTTTGTTATTTTCATGGTTAGTCATTTTTATGGGTTTCTTAGATATGTATCTCTCCACTCTGAAGTATTCATATTCTTTTTTTATTATGATATTCATGATTTTAATTTGAAATAATTTTTAAGATATCAAAATACCTTAAATATTTACTTTCTATACGGATCACTTTTTTTGAAGTTAGTTTCTTTAACCACTAGGCCATATGTTTAAATTTTTAATTAAAAATTTTTTTCTATAAGAATAGCAATCTCTAAAGAGCACGTTGCAAACACTAAAAAGTGATAAATAACAATATTTGCAAACCTTTATGTATTTTCTTTGTTGATTATATATGTCTTAAAATCTAGTGAGCATCATGGTTGTCATTTTCATCTCATCATCATCATTTTATGCTTCATGATTTAATCCAGGTATCCTTTTCCACATTTTTCACTTGAGTTAAAGATTTCTAACTATCATCACTGTGTAGTATATCTAGAGAGTGGACTTAGAGTGGACTTAGAGTCCACCTAGAGAGTGGACTTTTCCATGAAATACCAATGGTTAACACATGAGCAGCAGATAAGCTGGTTGTTCTTCTATGAAATACCAAATTCTTTCAATGATTTAAAATGAGAGGAAAAGCAGTATTTCATAGTGAGTAAAAGTAAAGTACATATTTTTGAGCCATCAAATCCTAATTTCTAGCCAGCAAGGAATATGCAGGCCTTGCTTCCCCTTGGAGTTTCAGTTTTTTCCTCTGTAAAGGGGTACTCCATCTTGCAGGGGTTGTGAGAACCAAGGGGAGATGCATACAGAGTTTAGTTTCAGGCCTGACACATGGCAGGCCTGTACTTGGGGCCTTTCTTGGTTCTTTGGGCACATTGTTTTTGCAGAGTTCTCCTCCTGAAGCAATATGTTGTTAATGATGTTTTCAAACCTCTTTATAAAATTCCTAGAACCATGAGTCTCTTTGAGTCCTCTTCGGTGTGGACTTAATGTGTTTGTGGAACTATGATAACATATTATAAGTATTACAGGGCAGGGAGAGGGGCACTCCAGACCCCACAAACCTGCCTGCTCTAAATAGGTTCTGCCATCTGCCACATCAACACAAAACATATGAGACTTTAATGGGAAGGAACTTTAATACAATTAGGAAACAATACAGGAAAGGCAAAGAATATAGTTTCTAAATCAAGCACCCAAAGTTACCTGTCCCCTCATGCGTAAAAGCACACCCAAGCAGGATTGGCCCAGAGGAAGGCCCCAAAGCCTGTCATAAGTCTAAAGTACCTTCCAGTGGGGACCCACAGAAAAGGATCAGAAACAACCAGACAAGTCTGGAAGGCAAAGAGCAAAATCAAAATCAAGACAAAAACCACCATTGACACCTCCCCACGGGTCTCTCACCCACATCTGTTTCAACCAGTCCACGACCAAAAGGCAAGTGTAGTTCTTCACGTGTCTCTCTGCTCCATGTGCCTCCTCCAGGTCTCCTTCTGGCTCTCCATCCTGCTTCCTTCCTTCCTTCCTAAGTCTCCTGGGCAGCTTCTTCTCTCCCTGCTCAGCTCCACTCTACCTAGGGTGGGGCAGGAAACCTGGAAACTCCGCCTTTCCTGGGGACCACCCTGTTACATAAGGAGATCCAGAATGTTATTATTTTGGTCATTAGCCTAATAGCAGTTTTTCTGATAAGGGGCCTGGACGAAGTGATTAGTTACCCACCAATAAAAGAGATATTACTGTGATCAAAGAGTTAGTGTTTGCATAATGAACCTCCAGTTAGTCAAAGATACAAAGGATCTTTTTATCCCAATAGGACAGTTGCTCTGACCTATTGATAAGATGGAGAAGAAATAAGTCCTGAGTCCCCACAGCAATTCCTGAAGGATACAAAAACTCTTGCTCCTATGCTCAAACTAAACATTTGATATGGTACAGTGTTGATGCATAAAGTAAGAGAAATTAGTAACCAGATTCTGACTCATGGCTTCACTTTTATTCTTTCAATGAATGAAAATGAGTTTAAAATACTATTTCTTCTCCCCTTTATTAACTTTCGGGTTTTCTAGAGTAAAAGAGACTACTTCCTGGTTAGTCTACTATCACATCAAAAATAGAAATAGAAAGCAAAGTATTGATCTTTTGGGTCTCCCTGGTGGTGCAAGGGGTTTAAATTTTTAATTTAAAAATTAAATTTAAAAAATTAATTTAAAAAATTTAATTAAAAAATAGCACTATGACACTATCAGCAGCCATTGCAGCTTGAGTTCAATCCCTGACCAGAAAGCTAACCCACATGGTGCAGCAGACCTCTCCTGTCTCACCTGCTGCTCCCCTCAGCAGTGTATTTCAGTAGATCTGCCTGTTCTGTTCCCCGCTCCGTCTCTGGTGAATCCTCTCACCCCCCCACCTCTGGGCTACACCCCAGTTCTTGTATGCATAAATAAATAAAATAAATCTTTTTTAAAAATCTTGATCTTTCTGAAGAAACAGAAATTACCTATAACTATAACAAAGTTTCTGATGGTTCAAACACAAATGCTGGCTCACACTCATCTTTCATTTACCTACATCTCACTTTCATTGCAGCTCAGAGGCTTCCCTTGTTAATTCTATGTAATGTCTTGCCCATCACTCACTGTTTGTTTACAACATTTAACCAACATTAAATATTAAATATTAGGATTAAATTGTTATGTTACATGATTATACATTTTAATTTCTACTAAATTTTATGATATATTTAAATTGTATCTAAATATTAAATAAAATTATTCAAAATCAATCATTTGTATTGCACCCACACATTGTTTACCCCCTTCACAAGGGCATCTTAGCACCATATGCACAATTCAGGTCAGGCACAACCCTGAGGTGCGCAGGCAGTGCCTCCAGGCACCTTATTGATCGAGACACTTCCAATGACAAACTCACTGTTTAGATCAGTTTCTCCAGACTGACTCTCCTTTTCTCATCCTGGCTCCCCTTTGTAATTCATAGGGACGCATACTTGACATTTCTGTCAGCTCTTTTTCAGTTCCACTAGTCTGATCATTTACTGATTCTTTCTCATGAACCCCACTATGGCTGTCTCCTCTGTCCTTACTCCACACTAGATCTTGCTCACTCATAGCTGGAATTTAGAAAACCTAAATAAGGGGCCAGGAAAAAAACTAATTATAATAAAGTAAAAGTCTAAATCAAATAAATAAATAAATAAAAATGAGTAAGTGCAAAGGTAAACTAGGGCATCTTCATGCCTTCTGTTGCTCAAAGTAAGCTAAAGAGAGTAGCTCATTGGCAAGTTAAATTAAAATTTACATGCCATTTTTTGGTATTTACCTGCACCAGGGCCTGAAGATATTTTTACTTCTCAACATTCTTTTTAATCTCTCCTCTCTCACTGGCTTACCAGAGAAAATCTTTGTTTCAAAGCTAGTCCTTTTCCCATCCCCTGTAATACTACGGTTTTTTGTATGTTTTGTTTTTTGTGGTTTATTGCATACCACTCTGTCTTCTATCAGCACACTAAGACTTTGGAGAACTACCTGCGCTGAGTCCTTAAGAGCAGGGATTTTCATTTTTCAGTAACAAAACTATACAAATTCATGGATACATAGAAATAGGCAGCATGGAAAGCACACAAAAACCCCAACCAGGCAAATATGAACACTGAAACCATTGCCTCCCTACCGGGAAAAGACAACCAACATCAACATTCTAATGCATCCTTCCAGGAGTTCTTTTTTTTTTTCTGCATATTTATTTATTCCTAGTAACACAGAAATAGCAATGATACATTTTCAAAAGTAAGCATGATCTGCCACAATCACTTAATTTTTTTAAAAAGAGCTAAATTTTTTAATAGAATAGGAGAAGAGAATGGTCGTTAAATTTAGTTCATGGCTATAACCCATCACTTAAAATAGTGCTTGACTCAGTAATTACTTGTTGAATAAATCAATGAATGAATAATGAATGTAAAACAAATGACATCTCTGTTAAACAAAAAAAAGCTGCTCTATATTGAGAATATGTGTCCTTTTGTTTGCGAATTTCCTTGTCTAAAATTTCCCTATATACAAACTTGGGCAATTCTTCCAAACTAAATTATTTTTTTAATAATTTTTTTAAAGATTTATGTATTTATATTAGAACCAGGGTATAGGCCACATGCACAGGAGGGTGAGAGGATTCACCAGAGACAGAGCAGGGAACAGAACAGGCAGACTGACGAAATACACTGCTGAGGGAAGCAGCAGGCGAGACAGGAGAGGGCTGCCCTGCCATGTGGGTTTCTCTGCCACTGACCGGGATCAACCTGTGCTGCAGAGGCTGCAGACAGCTTCACAGCACTGCACTCAACCACCTGTGCCACCAGGGAGGCCCCAAACTAATTTTAAGCTCTCAGTTCAGGGAAGTCTTTAAAATTGTCTTGGAAGTTTTATGGTGAACATGTCCAGGGCTTTTCACCAGTTAATGAGGTTAAATTGAAAAATCTAAGTAAGTGGTGAGCCCAGATATCTGTTTATTCAGAAGCAAGCAAAATCTTTGAATAGCTGGCTTAGTGAGAATAAAGAGGAGTAAAAAGTGATCTATTCGAGTTCCCAAAGGCTTAGCTTCAGAGTTCCTTGAATGCTGTCTTTTTAAAAAGAGTATAGGTAGTAGTGGAGGATGGGGGTTTGAAACAAAACCCATCACATGTATCCTACCATCATCTACAAAGAATTTCAATCAAAAAATGTTTCACCTGAATCTAATTGTGAGAAACCATGAGATAAACCCCAGGCTGGGAGGCAACCTGGACTGGAGTCTGTCTTGGACTCTTCAAGAATGAGCCAGTGTGCATGTGCGCCATCAGGAAGTGCAGTAGAATTTAAAGATGACATATTTATCTATTGCTTCCTATTCCATTGCCTAGATTATGAAAATGAACTAGCCAGGAAGTAGACTCTTGCTCTGGAAATTAAACTAATTTAATACAAGCATGGCAGAGTCCCATTCACTACCTTATTAACAAGAACATCTCTCCTTGATTAAAATGTGTGGGCCTCATTACCTTAGTCCAGAAGCCAAGAAAATGTAGCTGTACCTAGTACATATATTCCTTAACCAAAAAAATAAAATAAAATAAACATAAAATCCCATGTCACACTGTACAACTTGAACTTCTCCATTTTTTACTCCTAATCACCCCATCTCTCTCAGGCATTCATTACCTAAGAAGATACAAGATACTGGTGTTTCTTTGTCAGTTCTCTTTGTCAGTTCCACTGTACAAAGTGGTCCTGACTATAGAATGAAAGTCATTTCCATTTGGGAGAGATTTGGAACATGGTGTCTCATAAAGCCAAATAGACACCTCCTCATTCTAAAATATATTTACCATTCAAATTCTAATGTGGAGAAAAGAACAGAAGTCTCCTTCTTTTTAAGCCTTACACCTACCAGTGCCTTTGAATGGTTAAAACTCTGCCATTCTATTTTAACAGTCAAAAATATCAGAGTTTGGCTGAATAGTGTGGTAGGGTAAGTGATTTTCAGGTTTTTCTGCCCTCCTGCCATTGGGATTGCTCCACCTGGTGGGGCACCTGCATTTGGTATATTGGTAAAAGCTATGTTGTTTACTTCTGTGGGCCATGCAGCAGTACTGATATATTGGCCAAGGGTAGCAGAGGCAAAAGAGGTAGGAGAGAGAAGAGAAGAAAAAGGCCGGGGAAGCCTAGAGTGAAGACTTGCCGGGGTCTTGGAGGCCTGTCACCTCCTGGCCCCCTGGCACCCCTGCCTACCATGTACCTGATTGCCACACTACATGTGAAAACCCTATAAAAGTCTGAGAAAGCCACCCAGGGCTCCATGACTCTCCTTTACCTGGTCTGCTCACATCATGGAAAACCTGCTTAGTGGCCAATCCTGATTCTGCTGCCTCAGGAGTCGTGGGCTGGTCTTCACTGGCCTTCTCCTCTTCCAGGCGAGGTATCTTCCTGCAGCTACCAGCCTTGTCCACCTCCTGTGCTCCTGCAGCATCTCCGGCTCTTTCCACAGCTCCTGGAATCTGGTCATCACCTGTGCTGCCATGGTACGTCCAGCGTTGTCACAGGCAAACACAGTCTGCTACTCCTCAGTCCCTCCTGAGATCTTTGGAGGGCACCATACCTGTCTGTATTGGAACATCCTGTCGACTTACGCCAATTGTAGGGGCAGGATGGACACAGTGCAGGATATCTAGGATCCAAGCAGACTGGGTAAAGGAAAGTCTTGGAACCCTCAGTGGGTTCCTCAGGCTTTTATTGAGCTTTACATATAGAGCAGCAACCAGATACACAGCAGGCAGGGGTTTCCAGGGGCCAGGAGGCCAAGAGGCCTCCAAGCCCCTGGCAAGTCTTCTGGCTGGGCTTCTCTGGCTTCTTTCTTCCCTTCTCTGCTTCTTTTGGTGACTACCTCAATACTCCTCCCATGGCCCGCAGAAGTAAACAAGACAGTTGGCAACACTATAACAACTGCAGGTGCCCCATCAGGCAGGATAATCCTAATGGTGGGAGGGCAAAAAAGCCGGAAAAAAACATTTACCCTACACTCAACCATTTTCATTTACTTTTACATATTACCTATGGTGCAAGAGGGAATTTAAGTCAAACAAACCCTAAACTATTAACTGACCCATTACAGAAAACATTTGCTGGCTCGGGATTTCCCTGCCTGATGGGGCACCTGCAGTTGTTACCTTGTGTTGTTTACTTCTGTGGGTCATGGGAGGAGTATTGAGATAGCAGCCAAGAGAAGCAGAAGCAGTAAAGAGGCAGGAGGAGGGGAGAAAGAAAGCCAGAAGAGAGAGAGAAAAGCCCAGAGTGAGGACTTGCCAGGGGTGTGGAGGCCTACTGGCCTCCTGGCCCTGCGGCAACCTGCCTGCCGTCTACCTGTTTGCCACACTACACGTAAAAGCTCAATAAACGCCAGAGAAAGCCACTGAGGGCTCTAGGACTCCTCCTTTACCCGCTCCGGTCTGCTTGGATCATAGATAGCCTGCTCTGTGGCCATCCTGCCCCTACAGGGCACTTGGGAAAAGAATTTGCCAATTTCTAGTAAGATTAAAAATGCACGTTTATTATTCCACAGCATATCCATTTCTAGGTATGTATCCAGAAAAATTTTCTTATTTGTGTATAAAGAGAAAAAGTCGAGCAAAGAGGTTTATAAACACAATTTTTTCAAAAGGAAAAATTAAGAACATTCTGTGTATCCATTGTTAGGAAAATACATTAATAACATGTATTTTATTAATGTGATAATCTCATGAATAAAATGAGCTAGATATGTCCTTATGATCAGATCTTAAAAGTAATGGTGAACGAAAAAGTAGGGTGTATAAAATGGTGTATAATATGTATTTGTAATATAATATGTCAAAGTATAAAAATAACAAGAAAATGTTATATATAACTTGTTATTACACATAAGAACAGAAATTACATGAAAACATAAACTTAAAATATATATACCAGATTTGTGATAGCATGCACTCTGAAGAGACAAGAGAATTAGGATTGGGGAGAGGTGAAAAGGGATAGCAATTTTTGTCACTTTTATGTCTCATTCCCAAAACAAAAAACAGAAAACAAATATAATACAATGTCAACATTTTTTTGTTGTTGAATATCTGCTTATATTTTATGTGGTTTAATTTTTTTCCTTAAATTCTCCTCTAACAGCTGGAGGAAATCAAGATGGATAAAGTACACAGACTCATAGAAAAGTGAAAATGATCTACAAGAAGATGGTACTGAATAATCTCATAACTTATTATAGCTATTTTGAATTCTTATCTATGTTATCTCTAGACCTTATTCTGAAAGTCCTGTGTCTACTTTGGTTTTACATTGGAACCAGAGTCATCTCCACCAAGTCAATAACACTTCAGCATTCAATGACATTTGCAGTAGTCGTGACCACACTTTAAAATAATAAGGGAGAGGGCCTCTCAGGTGGCACAGTGATTGAGTGCTGGGTTGCAAGGCTGCCTGCAGCCTCTGTAGAGCCGGTTCGATCCCCGGCTGCCGGCAAATGTCCCACATGGCACACAGACCTCTCCTGCCGCCCGCTGCTCCCCTCAGCAGTGTACTTCGTCAGTCTGCCTGTTCTGCTCCCCACTCTGGCTCTGGTGAATTCTCTCACCCTCCTGTGCTTCTGACTGTTCCCAGTGCTTCTATAAATAAATAAATAAATCTTTAAATAAATAAATAAATAAATAATAAGGGAGAAGGTAGTATATTTTATTTCAAAACATAATGACTAAGTAAAACAAGAATCACAAAGTTTCTGGGACAAAAAGAACTAGGTAACTTAGGTGATTGTTGGTTATTAAGGTGATAATTTACAGATTCTATCCTGATAGCAATCCTAATATTAACTTTCAGAACAGTCATCTACATTTCATTAAATTCTACAAGCAAAATTTTAAATGACACCCTATCCACACACACACACACACACACACACACACCACATGTATGCATAAATAGGTGTGTTATGTGTATTTATGTTTGTGGTCATTTAAAATATTATATATATATATATATATATATATACACACACATACATTTTCAAGTCATGTATAGCTTAGCAGTTACAAACACAAATACTAGATTTAGAATGCTGAGGTTTGAATCCATCTTATGCCATCTACTATTTATGTGATTTTAAGGAAGTTTTTAGTCTATTTTAGTCATTTAATTATATCAGTTATCCAGTCAAAAAAATGGGCAGAAGAGCTAAAAAGAAACTTCTCTGAAGAGGAAATACAAATGGCCAACAGGCATTTGAAAAAATGTTCAACATCACTTGTAATCAGGGAAATGCAAATCAAAACTACCATGAGATACCATCTTACACCAGTGAGAATGGCACATATTAAAAAAACTAGCAACAACAAATGTTGGCGAGGTTGTGGAGAAAAAGGAACTCTCCTGCACTGTTGGTGGGAGTGCAAACTGGTCCAACCACTATGGAGAGCTGTGTGGAGATTTCTGGACCTACTAAACATAGAGCTTCCATATGATCCAGCAATTCCACTCCTAGGTATTTACCCAAAGGACACAGAAACATCAATTCCAAAGAGCACCTGCACCCCTATGTTTATAGCAGCACTGTTTACAATAGCTAAGCTTTGGAAACAGCCCAAATGCCCAAAAATAGATGACTGGATCAAGAAGATGTGGTACATATACACCATGGAATATTACTCAGCATTCAAAAAAGATAAACACATGCAATTTGCAGCAACATGGACGGCGCTGGAAGGGATCATGCTCAGCGAAATAAGTGGTGCTGGAAGGGATCATGCTCAGGGAAATAAGCCAGAAGGAAAAAGAAAAATACCAGATGGTCTCACTCATAGCAGGAATCTAGAAAACTTAAATAAGGGACCAGGAAAAAGAATAACTATAAGAAAGTAAAAATCAAAATCAATAAACAACTATGAACTAGAGACACTCTATGGGGGATGGGGTGTGAGGAGGGGAGGGATTGGGGCCAAAATAAGGGGGTCGCAATTGTATGGGGAATATAAAAATTTAAAAAATATATTAAAAAAAATAAAATTACCAGAAAGTTAAAAAAAAAATAATAATTATATCAGTTATTTAGTCTTTGCATTTTATATCTGTAAAATAAGAAGAATAAAAGTATCTACTATACAAAGCAATTCCACTAACTAAAGGGTAAATATATATAAAATGGAAAACTTGAAAATGCTTAATAATTGTTGGAATTTTGTATATTTCTTTTTTTAAAGATTTATTTATTTATGCATACAAGAGCTGGGGTATAGGCCAGAGATGTGGGGTGTGAGAGGATTTACCAGAGACAGAGTGGGGAGCAGAACAGGCAGATGTACTGATATACATTTCTGAGGGGAGCAGCGGGCGAGACAGGAGAGGTCTGCTTCGCCATGTGGGAGCAGCGGGCGAGACAGGAGAGGTCTGCTTCGCCATCTGCTTGCTCCCTGACCGCTGGGGATTGAACTCATGCTGCAGAGGCTGCAGATTGCTTCATAGTGCAGTGCCCAACCCCTTGTGCCACCAGGGAGGCCTGGAATTTTGTGTATTTCTGTAATACATTCATTTAATAGATAGCCAAATGTCAGTATGACATTTCTCATCCATTGAACATGATGATGATGATGATGGTGAAGAAGAAGAATGTGAAACAACCAAAACATGGACACTACAAAATCATTATTCAAGTCAGTAGTCTGCTAAATATGTGTTGTAATACATTAAGCCTCCATCATTTTTGACACTTGGTTTCAAAACATAGCACAACTGTCACATCTGCTTGCATAATGTAATAGAGCAAAATGGGAGTTTCCCTGAGTCATGGCTTTCAGGAGGCACAGTTCTGCAAAGATCAAGTGGCTACACTGATAGACAACCAAATGCCCAGACACCCTAAAATTGAACTTGCTGTTTAACTTTCTCTTCTGTGAAACGAACCATCCCGATACCCTTTATCTTTTCTTATAAATGTAGTCTAATTTAATTTTTACTTTTGTTCTTTCCTAGTCCTGAGTGTATATATTAAAATGTTATGAACTTCCACACTGAATAGGGGCCCAGCTCCTTTCCAATGCATGTGCCATATTTAATTCCACCATTACAGACAGACCAAAACATTGCACTTCCAAAAATAAGAAAGCTACAATGTCCTAAAGGGAACCTCTGATGCACCAGATTTCTAGCAATAATGGTTTAATATTAGCTGGTATGCAGCTATGTGATTAATTCATAGTAAGTAGCCTTATGTACATATAATTGAAAACTATAATGCACAATAAATTTTCTGAAGATACAGAAAATATATAGTTGTAATTCCATATGCCTTTTTTTTGATGAGTATAAATATGGATTCCCTAAATATTTATTTCCTATGTATGTTTCTTTGGAAACAACACAGAATAAATGTGACAGAAATAGTCCACTAGTGAAAAAAAAAAGTAGATAAAAAGATCCTTGTATCTCAATACATTAATGTGTCAACTTTGGGTCTACTGAACACCATATTCAAACCTTTCAGCCAGAAATAAGAGGATCAAAGATAATTTAGAGTTTCATCAAAAGCAATACCACTCACCAAAACAAAGACTTTAACTTCAAAACTGCATTCAAGTCGGGCCTCCCCGGTGGCGCAGTGGTTGAGCGCTGGGCTGCTGAAGCTGCCCGCAGCCTCTGCAGCACCGGTTCCATTCCCGGCCTCTGGGCGAGGGTCCCACATGGCGTACAGACCTCTCCTGCCATAGCCCACTGCTCCCCTCAGCAGTGTCCTCCGTCTGTCTGGCTGTTCTCCTCCCCGCTCTGGCTCGGGTGAATTCTCTCACCCTCCCGCGCTTCTGACTGTACCCAGTGCTTGTATAAATAAACAAATAAATAAATGTTTAAAAAAAAAAACCTGCATTCATATCATTTAGCAATAAGCTAAAATCTTAGCTGAAGTGACTCTTTGGGATCTGAAAACTACCAGGAGTGCCTCCCTCTGTTTTAGACACATTTTTCTTTCAAGTCTTTATTAGAAAGATTTTTCCATTCAAACCATCTTATTTTATGTGTTGCATTCTGCCAGCCAACCACCATGACATTTTCATAGCCAACCTTCAGTAATCAATGAGCATGCAAAAGTAAATATGCAGTTAAAGAGAAGGAAGTGACAGCTTTTATTAGAGAACATCAGAGATGATTAAATTCTATGTTTCCTAGTCACGTTAAGGTGTGGCATTGCTGTGCTTAGTTTTCTTTTTCATGAAATATATAGTGGGTTTATTTAAATGGTTTTAAATGACTTTGCTGTGGAGTTCAGCATAACTGGAACTTCCAAGATCTTCTTAACAGAAGTAATCTTGCTAAAGCAATGGCTTTGACTTCAGGTAAGAATACCTACCAGCATATTCCCAGGTGGTTTTTTTTTTTTATTGTTGTTGTTGTTGTTGTGTTTTTTTGTTTTTTTTTTACTAATGATTCTACATACAGGATAGCAGTTTTAAAATCTTTCATTCATTCTTTCTCAACTCTTCCCACTTCTTTCTGAATTGTTTGAGAGGTCATTCAAAATCTCTTTCTCCTTATAATTTTGGCTCCCACTCTCTTATTTCATTTTTAGCTGGCTGTATTTTTATGATTTGTTAGCAATCACCATTTCTGCCTCAGTTTCACATTTTTTAAAGATTTGTTTATTTATGCATACAAGAGCTGGGGTACAGGCCAGAGGTGCGGGGAGTGAGAGGATTCACCAGAGACAGAGTGGGGAGCAGAGCAGGCGGATCCACTGAAATACAGTGCTGAGGGGAGCAGCGGGAGAGACAGGAGAGGTCTGCTGGGCCATATGTGTTAGCTCCCTGGCAGGCCTGGGATTGAACTAGTGCTGCAGTGGCTGCAGATAACTTTATAATGCTGCAACTTAACCTCTTGCGCGACCAGTGTGGCCCAGTTTCACATTTTTTGAGCAAGGTAATTTGAGCATCTTCCCTTTTATGCCAGCAATTCATTTGGTCAAACACACTTTCCACTGCAGCAATAAGATGT
Source organism: Talpa europaea (assembly GCF_964194135.1). Lineage (NCBI taxonomy): Eukaryota > Metazoa > Chordata > Mammalia > Eulipotyphla > Talpidae > Talpa > Talpa europaea. The sequence goes on from NC_140070.1 coordinate 60,446,986, forward strand.
ATGTAATCATTAAGCAGTTCTGAAAACATATAAAAGTCAGCAAAAGTTTGTTTTTATTGTAATTGGTCTATCTTCTCTCAACCTTGGCAAGCTCAGACAAAGTTCTGGATAAAGCAATATGATACTAGGAATTTGCTAACATGGCAGCACTCTTAGCAAAGGCAGCTGTGTTGGCTGAAAGTTCTTTTCTAGGACAGACCAAGGCTTCAACACTGCATGAAGTTTCTTAAGCTGCTGATACAGATTTTCAAATTGCTGTTACTTTTCTTCAGACTAGGTATTTGATTATTTCAACTTGATTGTCACTTTGTTGATATTGTTCCCCACCTCCAATATCCCTACTCCACACAGAGCCTGTTTATTAGCTGCTCTATGCAGCTCTGAACTTTCAAAGAACTACCTTAAATCAGGATACTGTAGCAAAGTTTGATGTTTCACTGTTCTTTGAAGATACCTTTCAAGAGCTGCTCTTGTTTTTTGCAAATTCAGTGGGTAATGAATCTTCTTACTCACTTTGACATTAGTTATGTCCATTATACTCTTTTCTGGAGCCGGTGGCACAATATAACTTACTTGTGAAAATGTGCTTGCTAATTGGCTATGCAAAACAAGAAAGTTACTGAATCTTCTTTCAACTGAAAATTCACACTTACTGAATATTAAAAGAGAAGTCTTTGTTGTTACTGTACATGCCATATAAACATTCATACCACCGCCAGCTTTCTCTGAATATGATACACCAATTTTTATATCAAACATATCTCTGTTTGCTGCTTCTTCAGTCTCCTCTCGGGATCTATCAAACGTGACAGGAACAAACATACTCTGATTCAATTCTGGGAGCAATGAGCATAGCAGAGGTCATGGGCATGACTGCAAGAGAAGGCTTTGAGGACAGGATAGGTTCCCAAAGAAACTTCTGTGGCTTATACAAAAAGATCTTCACTGTCATCATCTAGTAGAACTTCTGCAGGTTTTGGACCATTGGAGTTTGTATTTATAGCTTTTGCAGGAAGACTAGCTGGTTCTGGAGATGACAGACTTGTCTCTAGGATGATGAGACAGTGATGGTGAACAGTCCTGTTTGTCCTCCAGTTCCTCAAAGATGGTGGGTTTCCTGTCCCCAGAGGCAGGGGTTCCTTCTTGTCGATGACGGCTCTGCTTATATTTAGTACCAATAGCATATACCACTTTTCCTACACTGTCACAGCCTGTGTATTCCTATCCCTAACCACCAGTATGAAAGTATTTTCCACAGTGGATATTTATGGAGGAAAGAGCAGCAATGCGGTTTTTCCTTCCACGAGGCTGTGTGGTAAGAATATTAGATAAATTATTTGATGAAATCAGCTTCTCCACTGCCTTTTCCAATCCTGGGTCCAGCCCTTACTGTGCAAATAACAAGAACTGACTAGCAATTGTAGGTCCTCTTGCTTCATCTTATGTTGTGTGTTTGTAAGTAGATACTTCTTATGCTTCATAGTCTGTGACTATGACCCCAAACTTGAACTCAACAATCTTGAACTCATATTTTAAACACAGGTAGAAAACAATGTTCTCTTTAACTCTCTGTAGGGTAAATGATTCTCACCCTTTTCTGCCCTCCTGCCATTAGGATTGCCCTGCCCGATGGGGCACCTGCATTTAGTACATTGTTCTAAGTTGTGTTGTTTACTTCTGTGGGCCATGGCAGCAGTATTGAGATATTCGCCAAGAGAAGCAGAGGCAGGAGAAAGAACAGGAGAGAGAAGGGGAGAAAGAACGCCAGAGAGCGCAGAGTGAAGACTTGCCGGGGGCTTGGGGGTCTGCCAGCCTCCTGGCCCCCTGGCACCCCTGCCTGCCATGCACCTGGTTGCTGCACTACATGTAAAAGCTCAATAAAAGCCTGAGAAAGCCACCAAGGGCTCCAGGGCTGTCCTTTACCTGGTCTGCTCAGATCATGCAGATCCTGCTCAGTGGCCCATCCTGCCACTATACTCTCCCTTTTGAGTATTTAAAATTGGTTTCCTATGAATTGAGTTGTTCTTTAAGGGCAACACAAACTCTTTTTCAAAAAACACTTTGCCTACAAAGACATGTGTCATAGGTTCTTATCTGAGTTGAAAAAAGGAAAGCCTGATAAAATGTCAACAATGGAACAAAGCTTCAGGAAACACAGTGTAATATGGTACCTTTAATTATCTGAGAGGCATTAAACCATGACCAAGCAGTGGTGAGTAATAAGGGGTGTCATGCACCTTGTCAAAAGGGGAAACTCCAGGAATGCTCTGCCCTCTCAATTAACCTTGAAAGTAAATGGGAGCTTCTCTTTTCTGGCCATAGGAGAGGCGTTGCCCCACAGGTTCAAAGGTGGGGCTCAATGGAAGAAAGATACTGGGGTGGCTGGTGCTCTAGCTTGGGGAAATCATTCAAACTGCCCTCCCAAAAAGACATTTCCAGAAAGCATCAGAAAAGATGAGGTTCATGTAGCAGGTGGAAAAGGCACTTAAACAGGGGGAGAAAGTCCTGCATCAGCCATGGAGAGTCATTAGTCACTTTCTGTGGCAAAAGGGATCCCAAGAGTCCCCCTGGACTCTGGTGGGTCTGGGATGGCCTTGGATGTTTGCTTCTCACTGCACGTGGATCTTCCATCTTCAGTCATTTCTGTGTGCATTTTATTTGCAGATGTTTTCCTGAAATCACAACCCAAACATTATAAAATGAAATATACAGTGATTACCAATGGCCTAAATTCTTTTAGACATTCTCATTTAATTCAATTCCACAGACATCTAGTTCAGTGATGGTGGCACAGGGACTTGCACTCTACTGGGAAGGTAGGATCTTGCTACAGCTAAAGATTCTAGAACCAGACTTCTCCGGGCTTGAATCCCAGCCTTCTGTATCCTTAAAGTGTGACCTTGGGCAAGTTTCTGTGCCTGTGTTTTGCCATCTACCACCACAAAGAATATAATAATTCTAGCCCCCTAGAAGGTTATTAGGTAACTAACTGTTATAAATCATATCAAATGCCTACAATGATGACTGAGATATTGTAAGAACTAAATAAATCCTAGTTAATATTTTATGGAAGGTCATAGATTTGTGGTGACTACAACTGCACAAATAACTATTGTAATGCATGAAAAACTCTGCCACCTAATATGTGACATAGAACAAGTATTACCCAGGCAGTCTTACTAGGGAGGCAGGAGTCAGAGGAGGAGGCTGTTTGAAAAGACCTGTGGGTTGGGGGAGGATTCTCAAAGGTAGTAGGAAAGAGACATTTAGGTTTCAAGAAAAAATGGCAACTAAAATTAGTATTTGATTTAATGGCCGTTTAAAGTAATATAACCACTGATGCCAAGCTTCAGGAACAGATTGTAAAACGTGGAAAAATACCAAGCTACCCCATCTCCCCATCCCAAGGAAGGAGCTGAATTGACCTGCTGAGCCTCTCGATCAGCTGCTGCGTGGTGATGCAAGCAGTCTTCAGGAAGACAAATCTCAGTGAAGAGACTAAACTTTAAGGTCACGGCCTGTGCTCCCATTTACTTCTGACTTCCCTAAGTCACATAGTGCCTTGGGACCACTTCATTCTTTCTCCTTCCTGCCCCCTTCCTCTTCTTCCCTCCCATGTTTTTCTACCTAATAATATATTTGAGAAGAATGACAAACAACAAAAAATCATCTCATTAAAATACAAAATGCCCTGTGGTTTAATGATGACTAAACAAGAAATAAAAATCAAGCCAACAGAACATAACTTTTTTAATCCTCACATGGACCAGCTTACTCAATCTCAAAATTAATGATTTCAGACACATTAATTTAATCATGTCTGACCCTCGGACTTGATAATAATGTTTTATGGAGAGGTAAATTGTGACACAGAAGCGATTTGCCTGATACAAGTCTATGAATCAGCATTAGAGTCATTGAACAGCCTCCAAGATAGGCCCTCTGACTGTAGTAGGAGCCAAAAGTAACTTACTATTCATTCTGTACTGAGACCTTCTGCTACATGCACTAATGGCTCTGGGAGCTCCCCAGAATTATAGAACTAAGCTGTAGAAACAGCCCTAAGCACGTGTTAAGCCTGGAGAAGTCCTCCAACCTTAAAATATCCCAAAGTAAATTCATATATTCATACATGTATGTGTGCATATATAGACACATGTATGCTTACTTTGTTTGTGTATGAATGACTTGAATATATAAATAATAAATAAACAACTGATTCAAAAATGGGCAGGGCTTCCCTGGTAGCGCAAGGGGTTAGGATGGAAACTATGAAGCTATCTGCAGTCCCTGCAGCATGAGTTCAACCCCCAGCCAGGGAGCTACCCACATGGCACAGCGGATCTCTCCTGACTCACCCGCTGCTCCCCTCAGCAGTGTATTTCAGTCAGTCTGCTTGTTCTGTTCCCCACTCTGTCTCTGGTGAATTCTCTCATCCCCCACACCTCTGACTTGTACCCCAGTTTTTGTATGCATAAATAAATAAATCTTTAAAAAAAAAGAAAATGGGTGAAAGATTTTAACAGAAAATTTGCAAAAGAAAAAAGGATATATACAAATGGTCAGTCAGCACATAAGAAAATAGGATACTCAATATCAGTAATTATCAGGGAACCATGAATTAAAGCCACAAGAAAGTGAAATTAAAAAGAGTCACAATAAAATGTGTTGCCAACCTTGTAGAGCAACAGGAACTCTCTTACATTGTTGCTGAAAGTGTAATATGATACACCTGGTAGAGAAAACAATATGACGGTTTCTCACAAAGTGTCCCAGTGACCCAACTATTCCATTCTAATTGTTTACGAGAAAGAAATAAAATTTACCCAAGAGAAATAAAAATTTGTCCACACGGTCTTGTACACAAAATTTTCATAGCATTTGTGTTGTGTGTATCCCAGTGGTTCCACCTCCTAGAATTCATGCCTCTGTGTAATACCGATGAGTGTGGGCTGGAGCTGGAAACTTGCCTCTAACTAACAATATGGAAATGAGATCAGACTTTAAAAAGACTTCTGAGATTAGACTTTAAAAAGACTTATTTTACTCTTGTCTTCTTTGCTGTTCTGAAGCCAGTGGCCATGTTTTGAGCTCTGATGATGCCTCCATGACAATGTATTGAGGGAGGCTGTTGGCTAACAGCCAGGGAGTAGCTGAGGCTCAGTCCAATGCCTGCAAGGAACTGAATCCTACGAATTGCCCTAAGGATGGGCATGAGCTGCCTGGCCAACACCCCTGTGGCATATATATGGGAGAGCTTGAGACAGGCACAATAGCTAAGCTAAACCCAAATTCCTACCCCACAGAAACTGTGAATGATAAATGTTTCCTTTATTAAATCACTGCTTTTCAGATTTTCTATGCAGCAATAAATACCTAATACATATCCATGAAAGTTAAAACTTAAAAACAACAGAAGAATGATAAACATAGTGTGGTATATTCATGTAATGGAATGCTACTTGGCAATACATGAAACAAATTTCTGATAGATACAACAACATAGATGACTCTAACACCATGAATTCATCAAAACAAACTACAAAGAAAGGAAAACATGCAGTAGATTCCATTTATACGAGAATCTAGAAACAACAAAACATACTGCTCATGTAAATCAACAATTATCCAGTCTGGGAGGTAGGGGTTGATACAAAAGAGCAAAGGCAATTTCTGGGGTGATGCAATAACTCACTGAACTGTAAAAATAAAATAGGTATATATTTATATTTTACCCCATGCAAGCTAGACTTCAATTAAATTGAGTTGCAAATTTAAACTAAATCTCAAAGCAAACACTAAGCATAAGTTGATAACAGTTTTTTAAATATGTAGGAAATGAGCTGATTCTTAGCAAATATAACCGAAATTGAACCAAGAAATAGAAAACTGAAATGTACAACTGCCATATGAGCAGATTGAAAAGACAATTAAAGAACTACCCAGCAAACAGATGGTCAAACTGTCCAGAGAGGAAGGCGTTGTCGGAAGAATGTTTTACACATGCCTGGCACTCTTTGCCTCTGGAAGTCCTAAAGGAGAGCGATCCAACCAACTCTATGTTGAGGAATACTGAGATTTCAGAAGTCTAAGATTCAGTGTTGCAAAGCTGAACTCTCAGCATCTGTAGATGAGAAGGGGAAGATTGATGGGAACAGAGCTTTTCCTCTGAGGTACCTTCACCCCCACAGGCGAAGCCTCTGGGTCAAGGGTAGAGACTGGGTGGAGGGTGGAAGTTAGGGAGTGATGTTCCAGGAATGTAGCCTCCTGCCAGTCTGGAAGTCCAAAGGAATGTGGCAGGTTACTTCTCTGCTGGCCTCCTCCACTCTCCACATGGCACAAATGTTTCTCTTGGTTTCCTCCAAGTCTGGGAAAGCTCTAGCTTTCAGACAGTTTCTGTAACTTCCTGCAACTTAGACCTGGAAAATGCAGAGCCAAGGAGCATTTATGTGAACAGCAAGGAGAAACCAGGACCAGGGTTGCTATCCCAGCAAACATGGGTGAGTTCCAACTTAGCTGTTATCATATCCCTCTGCTCTCAAATATATCTCTTTCAACGCCCACACAAAGAAAAGTGAACATCAGAGAATTGGGTCAGACTCTACAAGACAATAGCTAAAAATCTACAACTGCATCATAGGAATTTTTCAGTAACTTCCATAGGTTATTTCTGTGAAACTTCCTCCAGATAGAAGTACACATTATAAAGTAACTGGTATGGAAATCAAACAGATTCATCACCTGGGGTCTGCTGTTCAGGAATTTTGTGGCCTCAGTTTTCCATCTCTAAAATGTAAATGATTTTATCACCTCTTTGACTGGTTGTTTTGAGAATAAACAACATAATAAATATCAAATAACTGATTCTGTTCCTGGCTCAGAATAAGGCCTCAATAAATGTTAATATTTTGTTGCCCAGTGTCCACTGACCACTGGCAACTCACACATGGCCAACAGGAGTGTGCAAGCAACCCACTCTGTCCTGCTAAACATTCCCCAAACCCCCTTACTAAAAGCCATGGTGAAATTTGGAGACACCTTATATGTTCTACAAAGGACAGTTCAAACCAAATTCAGCTTAGCAAGCATTTGTGGAGCACATCAAGCTCCTCATAGACAGTGAGAGTCAAAGATGATTTTTTGCTAGTGTCTTAAATCAACAATATATTATTGATTCATGACTCTGTGCGTTGACCACTTAGCTGGCTTGTTTTCATGCAATGACAACAAGTTAGGCACTGAAATACCAGAAGAACTGTCTGCACCAGTCATCCAAAGCTTCTTCATTCACTTGCTGGATGTCCATTGCCCTTCCATGTGGCATCTTTCTCTAGCAGAACAGTCTAGACTTCTTACATAGTGGCTGAAGATGCCAAGAGAAAGGAAACATTTACTCTCAATGATCTTAAAACATAAGTCTAGAAATGACCTGACTCTCTTCTGCCATATTTGATGGAATATGAAGGAACTACAGGTCAGTCCAGATTCCAGAAAGAAGAGGGACAGACTCTACGTCTTAGTGGGGGCACACAGGGAAGAAATTATTTATTAGTGGATATCTTTGGAGAGGAGATACTATTAATACTTAGGATATATACATTCAATGTGGATATAAATATACATACTTATATATTTTTAGTTGATAATTTTTCATCCAGGTACATGATAAACACCATAAGACTTGAGTTTCTACCACTGTAAATGACTCCACAATAAAAAGTAAATTCAGCGAATGCATCAGAACATTTTCCTATTGCTTGTAGTCAGCTTCATCATCTTGGGACTCTTTTCACCCACAAATTTCATCCTCCATGTAACTGACATTTTGCAACTCATTCTGTCTTCAGAGTAAAAACTGAGGCTTCTGGTCGCTCAAATCAACAGCCTGCTCTTATACCCATCTCATGATAATGCCATACATCCTTGTATTTTCCCCATAATCAATTTCCAATGAGTTCCAGCCACTCAGGTAATCTTCCATCTAGAAAATGTCACACAATTTAATAGTTTCTTAATACTTCTTTAATGCACTTAACTTATTTTGTAAGTTTTTGAGAAACTGTTGAATTACTTCCTATCTTCCTCCCTAAGGCCTTATTTGTTTATTCTCAAATAGGTACTATTTATCTTGAACAAAGATCTCTGTGCTAGCACATATTAGGTGTTCAACAATAATCTTTGAATGAGCGAATAGTTCTTTCTATGACTATTTAATGCTGAAAGAAGGTAAATCCCATTAAAATGGAAAGAAATTTTAGAAATTCATTTTCGAAAACATAGTATTTGATTTTAAAATGTCAAAACTTCAAATCTTGAAGCTTAAGAAATGGGGAATTATTTGATTCTGTGACTTAAGCCAAATCAATAGACGAAGTACTCTTTAAAAACCCCTCCACAGCCACAGATATGACCTTAGGTATTCTAGGCTCTATTGAAGGGATATGTCCAGGCTTCAACTCCCACTTACCATTCCAGACCTTCCTGCTCTGTTTCCACATCTCAAATTATTTCCAGTTGCCTCAGACCTAGTTACCCAATCCTGTTTAATGGATGTTACTACTGTAGTGTCCTTTGGCTTAAATCTTAAAATCTCCCTTAACTCTCTGACCCCCTTAGGCAACGTCTTTCAAAAACCTTTCCTGCCTTACGTCAATACCCACACTGTACTAAATCTAATACCATGTTGTCAACGTATTCAGATATAAACTCATTTTTGTTTTTGTGCTCCCCAAAGTGGAAACAAGAATCTTTTATTCTTGCTCTTTTGGGAGCACCATTGATTTGCAACACTATATAGGAAGCATAGCTTCAGACATCAATTAATATATATACCCTGACATACACACCGCTGAAGTTCCACCACTATCTGATTGATACTTTCTATCCTACCCCTTTCTTTTTCTTCTGAAAAACTTTAAAGGTAAAGAAAATACTGTAATAAACTTTTATATACCCATCATCATGTTTTAATTATTATTAACTTATGTTTATCTTGTTCCAGCAACACATGTACCAATTTCAGTATCTATCTCCAAAGGGTAAGTACTACTAAAGTGCATTAACATATCTAAAAATATTCTAGGCACTCTTAATTGTCAGTCTGAGAAATACAGAAACCAATCTTTACCATTGCTGTCCCTGCCAGAGTGAGTCCTGTCCCCCACAACAGCAGACTGTTGAGTCAGTAGCCTCCACTGCCCATTGCCATTCACTCAAGGAAAGCACTTCAATTTTAATAACTATTCTTACAAAACTTAATTATTTTGATTACTGCAAAAGAGCTTAAGCCCCTTAAAAAGGAAGAAAATTCTGACACATGGTACCACATGGATGAACCCTGAACTCTGAAGACATTATGCTAAGTGAAATAAGCCTGACACAAAAGGTCAAATACTGTATGATTGCAATTATATGAGGTATCTGGAAACAACTTCATAGAGATGGAAGCTTAAACAATGGTTGCTGTAGGTTGGGGAGAGGGGACTTGGGCATTGTGTTAAATGGGTTTGGGGCTTCAGCTGAAAAGATCTTGAGATGGATAGTGGTAACAATTGCACAACAGTGTGAATTTACTGAAATTAAAATGGCTAAAATGGTAAATTTTATGTTATGTTTATTTTACTACAATGTTAAAAAAAGGGGGCAGGAGACCTCAATATGTAAATATCATGTAAGTTGAAATAACCAACAATCATTTAAAATTTTTGTGCTTTTCAAATTCTATATCCTTGGGACATTTCCCAGATGCTCCCCTCTACTTAGGGTTTTGCTTGTTTCTACATACCGTTCATAAGCCCAACACAATGCTTACCCATGTAGCAGTCACCAAGACTCATTTTCAGAATATAGTGACAAGTGGTTTGATTTTGGGTCTATAAGATGCTCATAGTTTAGCTAGGAAACGTCTTCTACCAAAATATCCATCATCTACACCCTTATCCATGGAGTTGGGGAAAAGATGGTGGAGGGGATGGAGAATACAACTTTCATTTTTAATTGTTTTAATTTATTTATTTATTTTGCATACAAGAGCCAGGGTACAGGCCATAGATAAGGGGGGGTGAGAGGATTCACCAGAGACAGAGTGGGAAGCAGAACAGGCAGATTGACTGAAATACACTGCTGAGGAGAGCAGTGGCAAGGCAGGAGAGGTCTGCTGCGCCATGTGTGTTGCTCCGTGGTGGGCCAGGGATCGAACTCGTGCTGCAGAGGCAGCAAATTGCTTCATAGTGCAGTGTTTAACCCCTTGTGCTACCAGGGAGGCCCTGGGAGAATACAACGTTTTAGCCCATGAATTATCTTTACTCATAGAGTTACCATAGGTAGCTACTCCAGCCTAAAACCTAGTTTTCCTCTTTTCCCCTTTATTTTAGCTCATTATCTTTTATCTTCACTGGGACAAAGGTCTTTCTAACCAGCAGTCATCATATATGCTGTTTCTATTCCCTGGAATGATGTTCTCCTGACATCCTCCAGATCATACAGTTAATATCCCTGAATGTCCTGCCAATACTAGTCATTCCTTCAGTGCTGCCTGCATAGCTCTACATTATTCTCTATCTTCTTATTCTCTTCAGTACCTTTACAGGTTTTTTTTTGTTCTGGAAAGTCCATGCAGAATTTATTGATATTTTTTTTTTAGAAACATTGGGTAAAATTGCAGAAGTAAGACACAGATTCTTCCCACATCCAAACAATAGCAATTATACAATGATTTATACTAATTAAACATTACCATGGGGTATGACTGCCCCAATATGATATAAAATTCTTAGTTTATAGTATTTTTTTAGTATTTTAAAGATTTTCCATTGATTTATAGACTCCTTTTTTTAAAAAGGAAAAAACAATCATCATTAATATATAATTGTTCGCCTAATGGCTTTAAATTTCTAAAATATGTTGAGACATATACACTTGCTTGTCCCAGTTCAGTGAGACTCCATCAAGATAAAACAAAGACAATCCTATCAAAATACATTTTAGTAAAAGTCCTTTTTTTTTAAAGAAAATTTGTACTTTTTTTTAAGATTTATTTATTTATTTATACAAGCACTGGGTACAGTCAGAAGCACGGGAGGGTGAGAGAATTCACCAGAGCCAGAGCGGGGAACAGAACAGGCAGACTGATGAAATACACTGCTGAGGGGAGCAGTGGGCATGGAGGAAAGATCTGTCATGCCATGTGGGACCCTCGCCTGTGGCCAGGCATGGAACCGCGCTGCAGAAGCTGTGGGCAGCTTCGTAGCACAGTGCTCACCCGCTGCGTCACCAGGGGAGGCCCTTAGTAAAACTCCTTTATAGGTTTTATCACAATTTTTATTTATTTGCTTTATGTTTTCTAACTCTCTCTCTCCCTCTAAACCCCATGAAGACCTTGTTAAGTTTCCTTTTATTTACAATGAAAACATAGTAAATACAATACTGCTGGGCACAAAGTTGTGACTCCACGAAATATTTGTTGAGTGAATAAGAGGTTTATAAGACATATGAATAAATCAAATATTAAGTAGTAAGTGATAGTGCTGGAGAAAAGTGTGTACTAGTTGAATTCAGGATCAAGAAAGATTTAATCAAATGTGCATATGTGTTTGTGAGTGTGTGTGTGTCTGTAAGTGTGTGTGTTTGTGAGTGTGTGTGTGTATACCCATGTGTATATGGGGGCTGGGGGAGAATTAATCAATAAAAGTACAGGTAGTTGCAATTTTTTTTAATAGTATCACTTTTTACTGAGGTAAAGTTGGCATACAACACCACATATGATTTAGAGGTATAGATTCACAACGCTTCAGATGCATTTTTTAGTTGCATTTCAAACATGGTAGGAATATGTACATTATACATAAACACATGTATAGGTTATGTTCTTTGTACTTTTTGTTACAAAAATATAATTTAAATATAGATAACATTTTTCCATTATTATGTAATAAATACTCCTTTCTTGATCTGCGTTCCTATTAAAATACAAAGGAATATATTTGCTTAAAAATAGTTTCCAGATTTTTAATAATTGTAACATTTTGTTATATGAGACCAGAAATATTAAAGAATACAGTATAATGGAATCCATGGAATTCAGATGGCTGGGTTCAAGTGCTACGTGTGTGGCCTTGATTTGGTCACTATCTGCTAGCTTTCATAATTATCTAATCCATGGCATAATAGTCTGGACTGGACTACACACTGACTCTGTCAGTCTTTGATTCAAAAACATAAAGTAGACTTTGCTATGATATATATTGCACGTCATATATATATAATGCACCATATGTATGACATCATATAGCACATCTATATCTATATATCTGTGTGTGTGTATTCACAATTCTTCACTTCTTTCTAACTTCTTATCACGGCACACTTAAAACAGGTACAGTATAAAAGTAGAGCAAATTATAGCAATCAAAAAAGAGAAACTGGCGTCATTCATAGCATTGTGGATGGAGCTGGGAGGGATGATGTTCAGTGTAATATGTCAGAAAGAAAAAGAAAAATATCGAATGATATCACTTACAGTAGGAATACAAAGAAGCCTATTAAAGTGTCAAAAAAAAAAAAACAAAACAAAACTTGCGGGCAAACTATAGATTTGAGGCATGAAGCTGGGGTGGGGGAGGGAGAAGGGTCAAAACAAGGGAGGGAAGAGCACCAGGGACTATGGTGACTGTTCAGAGGTGATGTCGTGGTGGGAGATTTATGGGGACTACACCTGAGGGGAGAAATCAAATACTGTACAAATATGAACAACAAAGTAAAAAAATTTAAAAGTTTAATAAATAAATAATAAAACTAACTAAATGAATAAAAAAATAGAAGTAGAGAGAATGCAATACCATGTAGCTATCACCCGCTTCCCAATACCAAATCCCCAGTCCTGGCCAAAGTTGCTATAGCCTGTCAACCAAGAAACTGGAATAAAAATAGCTGTTTATATTTCGGATTCTTATTTACAAAATCCAGCATTACAGATTAAGTTAACAACCCAAATTATATCCCATTGGGGGGATGTACAAGGGATTTTAAGGGGGGAAATTCAAAAGAAGGACAAGTTTGCAAAGTTATTTACCGAGAATTAGGACTGTTATAGATTCCTTGCAATTCATTGGATTTTAGTTAAAGTGGCCTTGGTTAATGGAGAAAGAAAGAGATTTATCTTTTCTTTTTTTAAAGATTTATTTATTTATGCATTTGAGAACTGGGGTACAGGATAGAGGCATGGGGGGTGAGAGGATCCACCAGAGACAGAGTGGGGAACAGAACAGGCAGACTGACTGAAATACACTGCTGAGGGGAGCAGCAAGTGAGCCAGGAGAGGTCTGCTGCAACACATGGGCACCTCCCCGGCCAAGGATCTCCCTGGCTGGGGATCAAACCCCTGCTGAAGTGGCTGCTGACAGCTCCATAGGCTGCATCTTAATCCCTTGCGCCACCAGGGAGGCCCAGAGAATTATCTTTTCAACATTCTGGGAAGACTCTGCCTAGCTGGAAATAAGTTCCTGCCAATAAGAAAATAGTTATTAAAAGTAACGTTTCCTCAAGATGGGGCATTCAAAACAAGGTAGAGTGGTTCAGTCTCTCTCATACATCCCTATTTAATCTCCACCCACATGTGGGAGAGCAGAACAGAGGATGCTAAATTTGAAGCAAACCCTGGAACATAGTCTCATCTCAACTGTGCACATGAAGATTGGGGCTCCTGACACCAACATTGTGCTGAATAAGGGGATACATGGGCAGGCAACCAGGACAAAGCATTGCTGTAAAACTACAGTGCTGTGGGCATGGAAGAGTTCTACTAGCTTAAGCCTGAGGCTTTCAATATAGATTAGGTATAGCCTGAAACATGGCAGAGCACCTGAGCTCCTTGTAGAAGAGGGTATGACTTGTGCCCAGGCTAAGATATCTGAGACACTTGACACCCATCACCCACGCTAGAGCTAAAATCAAAACACAAAAATGTTTAAACAAATAGATCTCAAGCACCTACCAATAACAGGAGCAAACACCCCAGAATAAGTCTCTGGGCTGGAAAGAAAAAGAGAACTCCTGGCTCACATTACAACAATGTGTGTCTAGAACTGCATGTAGTGCTTAAAAATAGCCTAGAATAGAAGTGGACACAAGACTATAAGAGACACTAAGACTGTGGAGTCAGCCTAGAAGAGGTATGACAGTGGATCCCACCACACAACTCTGGGACCCACAGCACATGAGGAAATTCAAATTTCTGAGCTTACGGTGGGTAATTCTTTGGTGCCTTACTGCCCTAGTCCTCTTTTATACCTACTACCCCTGGCAGTACTAACCCTTAGGGGCAAAGACAATAATCTGACAATCTTTCCCTATTAATCTATTAATTAATCTATCTGACACATCACAAGTGTCAGAGGAAAAAAATTCTAAAAAGAGGCCTGATTCAGTGGAAGTAGAAAGCATGAGAGAAGGAAATTTGGGGGAGCAGTTTGGGGAATACTAATAGAAGTAGACAAAAAATGGATGAAATAAAACAACAGAATAAAGATAATGAAAATATGAGACAGCTAAAGTTTAAAATAATGAAACTAAAAAACAGTATAGGAGCCTCCCTAGTGGCTCAAGGGGTAAGACGCAGCACGATGAAGCTCTCTGCAGCCACTGCAGCCCCAGTTCAATCCCCAGCCAGGGAGATGACTGACATGGCGCAGCAGCCCTCTTCTGTCTCTCGCCCACTGCACCCCTCAGCAGTGTATTTCAGTAGATCTGCCTGTTCTGCTCCCCACTCTGTCTCTGGCAGGTCCTCTCACCCCCGCACCTCTGGCCTGTACCCCAGTTCTTGTATGCATAAATAAATAAATCTTTAAAAAAACACTATAAATAATTTAAAAATTGCATTGTGAGTCTCAACAGCAGCAACAGAATTAATGAACTCAAACATACAATATTACAGAAAACATGAATATAACAAAGTAGCAAAAAGAAATAAGAAAAATAAAAAGCGTGTAAGAACCCTTTGGAATAACTTAAAGAGAAATAATATGTCTATCGTGGGGATCCCAGAAGGAGAAGAGAAAATAATAGAAAAACTATTTTAATAAATAATCACTGAAACCATCTCATTCTGGGAAAGAACCAGACATTATCATCTAACAAGTCCCAAGAGTTCCAGGCAAAATAATAACAAACAGACATACATCAAGGCACAGTATAGAAACATTGTTGAGAACCAATGATGGTGGAGGCCAGACAGTCTAACAGGTGGCACAAACAACCCATCATACAATCTAACCTCAGTAGAACACTGTAACAAAAAACAATAGAAGTAACACATATGATAATGGAAATGCATCTTAAATAAGACATAACAGGAAGCCCTCAAAAAAATTTTAAAAGACAAGACAAAACAAAACAAAACAAAAAAACCATAACAAAATGGTAATAAGCACTTTATCTCAATAATCTCCTTAAATATAAATTGTCTGAACTCACCAGTCAAAAGCTGTAGAGCAGCTGACTGGATTTCAAAACAAAGTTCATCGTTCTGCTTTCCATGAGAAACTCACCACCCGCACAAAGAAAGCATAGACTTAGTTTCATGTTATGTGGATATATGATCAAGAGGGGATTGATTGTTTTGTTTAATTTCCATTTCTGTTACTATATATGTTTTCCTAGACTGAAATGGGTTTCAGCTAAATATTATTTAGTTAAATAAAATTTATTTAACTAAAATAAATTTAAATAAAAGTTATATAAAAACTATTTAGTTAAATAGTTTTTCTATTATTTGCTCTTCTCCTTTAAGATCCCCATGATAGGCATACTTTTTCCTTTAAGTTATCCCAGAGGGTTCTTACGCCGTTTTTATTTTTCTTAATTCTTTTTTCTACATTGCTATACTCATGTTTTCTCTAACCTTATCTTTTTGAGTTCACTAATTCTATTGTTTCTGTTTGTGTGTTGTTGAGGTACTCAATGCAATTTTTTAAAGTCAGCTAGTGTTTCTTAGCTCCATTATTTCTGAATGTAGCTGTCCTATAGTTTCATTATCTTTATTCTATCATTGTTGTATATCCTCTGTTGTTTTTTAAAGTCCATCAGTGTTGACAGCACTGTTCCCTGAATTCCCCTCCTATTGTGCTCCATAAGTCTTGAATTGAGACTCCTTCCAAGGTTGTGTTGTTTTATTTTCTGGCTTTGAACCATGTTCTTGTATCTCCTCATTTACAACTTTCTATGGGTTTTAGAAGAGATCAACTTTTAACTGTTGTTTTTATAGTTGTAGTCAGCAAGTGGCTATAGGTATGAAAGAGGGTTAGGGCAACAGACATCTTAGGATCACCTCCCACTAGACTCAGGAATTTGAATTTCCTTTCGTGAAGCATCTCCTTGCGGAGGGTGGCAGGTGTGTTGGACAGCTCAGGAGTAGCCTGGGCTCCAGGAGTAGCCTCTTCTATAGGCAAGGTAAGGAGCTCCTGCCTGGTTTAGGCTAGAGTTGTTCTGTGGTAAGAGCCTCACATTCTAGCCAGTAGTCCTAGTTCTGTGCCCCCATCTCTGCCGCTCTCCAGTATTGCACTCTCCATCTTGGGTGCTTGCTTGTTCATCCATTTACTCAGCATAGTGCCAAATATTAAGAGCCCTGATTTTAGCATTTCCCCCAGTCAATAGCTGTAGGAGGTGCTTCACTGCAGCTTCTCCTCCCTCTTCTTTTTGCCACATTATTACTAGAAACAGAGTTCACTTAAGGTTTTCCTACACTTTCAGTGGGGCTGATGTTCATACTGTGTAAGGTAAGTCAGTCAGATTTTCCCTTTTTTTTGCTATTGAGTGTGTGTGGAGGAGGCAAACCTGGTATCTTTACTCTCCTGCCACTTTGCTGTGCTATCCCTAAGAGGTTGTTTTTCAAGGGCCACGATTATTAAGTGTTAGAGCCAGAGTTTATACTAGAAGAGTCCAACCACTCTATCCCAGCAAGTTTTTCAAAAGAACTAAGGACAACCCCAAAGTCAAACACACCTCAGTTACTCTGAGAAGGTAATTGCTTTGAAAGGTGCCCTGGCACCTTCATAGGAATAAAACATGCAATTCAGAGTACAAATCTCTTCTGCTGAGAACTTTGGGGAAACTTTATTTTTCTTGGCTTGCACTGCCTGTGATCAAGGAACCATAGACATGCAGGTGACTCTTCAGGGCACCTGGAGCTGAACTCACAGGAATGAAAATATTAAATTTGTCATGAGCCTAAGAAGAGGTGTCCTGAGTCCCTTCAGGTCATAGTGGCCCCTAAAGGCCACTTGGGACTCATCCAGTGTGTGTACATGGGAGAAGAAAAGTGATGTTTCCTCTGTACTTACCTGTCTAAAATATATCTTTTTATACTGTTTTCCAGAAATTGTTCAATAAATTTCAAGTATTTATTTTTCAGTTTTTTTTTTTTTCCAGGGGAGAAAATATCATGCTTAAATCAGATAAGTAACCTCTCCTCTCCCTTTCTGTCCTGCCCCTAGGCCACACCACTAACCCCATCTTGCTAGTTGCACTTCAGTAGCTTTCAAACAATGAATGTTTTTAAAAGTTAACTTTTAAAATACAATCCAAATTGATTAAGAAGCACGAGCATAGAAATTCTAGCCTTAGAATCTTAGGTAATTAGGTATGTGGTTAATCCAAAATGGGTAAAAACTATGGGTTCAATAATTAGATAAATGATTATATCTTGTGTGTCCACAAGGTTGGTGTTACAGATGTGTGGGAGTGGTGGTCATTATCATAGTTATTGCCATTATCAGTTAATATTTTATGGATCCTTGATTAAATGCAGGCACTCTGGTAGGTACAGTTAAATCTTTACCTTTATAGTCGCTGTCTTTAAGGAGTGTCCCACCTCCATTTCTGGAGCAGAGGTAAGATAAAATATTTTGATATGGTGGTAAGTTTGGAAAATATAGTTAGCCCTGAAGGTCCCAGAGTATTGACTTCCAAAGTCCTTCTGCAGGTAACCACTATGATAACCAACGTCAGAGTAGGAACAACATCAGAAAAAATAGAATGTGATGGAGAGGTCAAAAAAGAATGAGGCTTGAAAAATGGCTGCTGAATTCAATCATATAAAATGTTGCTGACATTCATTCTCTAGCGAGACCAAGGCAGAAACAAATGGCAAGAGGTTAACAAATTGGGAACCAGAAATTGGAGAGATGAGTTGGTTACAAAGAAGAAACCAAAAAGTAGGGTGGTAGTTGAGGGAAAGAACAGGTTTGGGGGGAAGACTTTTCCAAGAAAGAAGTCAAAACTGGCAAACTTTGATAAATGATTGAAGTTAGTTCATGAGTAAATGGGAGTTCATCATATAATTCTTTCTATTAATACTTGTGGATATTTTTTTTTAACCTCCTAAAAAAAATTGGGAAAAGAAATTTTAGAACAGAACATCCAAGTGTGGAGAAAGAACAACAGTGATCATGGTACAGTCCTAGAGGAAGGATATAAAAAAGGGAACAAGAGCATGGGCAAGGGGATTAAATTCCTCACAGGAGAGATTTTTTAAAAAGTAGATGAAAATAAAGATGTAATCTGGGTTGAAAAGGGGGTGTTGGCATAGAATATTATAAGACTAATAGGAAGGCAGAAGAAGGAACTTGGGCCTCTGTTTCTATGAAGTGGGAGAAGAGATTATAAAATACAAAGGAGGGGGTCCAAAGGAAAGAGGGCTTGAGGAACATGAAAAAGTGTTGGAAGAGCAGATGTGGAATGCAGTAGGGAATGAGTCAAGGGGGAAGACAGACTGTTAAGTAATAGGGCTGTTGTAGTGCAAATCAGTATGAATCTTTAACGGACTTACACTTCGAGAACTACTACCTGAAAGCATGCAAAAAATAAGATGATTCATATGCATGACTAAAAGTTGAGCAGTCTGGCCTGTAACTTTGCTAGAAACGTCAATAGACTTATGAGTAATCACAATAATGATAACTTAGTAATAAATCTTTAACCTCTTAAGTGTACCTTGTGCTGTACTGGGTACTGTGAAGACCACCAAAAACCTATAGGACATGTTCTCTACCCTCTAGGTTTAATCACCAGAGTTATTGCTGGGAAGATTTTTTTTTCAATTTTCATTGTCTCCAAAGTCTATAAAATGAAAACAATTTATTTTAACTTTGACTTTCCTTGATTTGGAGCTGGCCATTTGATTACAAATGAGTGCTGCACTTTTTTCAACTTGTTCTTCTGGACTCTCTTTCACATGCAGTGAAAGAGCAATTCAAGTCAACCAGAAAATATACACATTAGGTTCTGCCTCTTAAACTTGGTTTCAATGTTTTTACTAACTTAGAATTTGGTCATATCCATTGTTTTGGATCTCTCTTTTTAGTGCTTTTGCAAATTGGAATCTGTCCACACAGTCAACTCGACTATCTCGGCAGTGTGTTCCCAGCTTCCACACCTCCAAACACACACTGCCTCCTCCTTTCATTGAGCTTTTTGCATACCTGAAGCAGTGGGCAGGCTAAGGTCCAAGTAATGACTGGACACTCTTTAACTGACTGATGGTAGCAAGCTTCCTCTCCTGCAGCCTCAGTTCCTTCCCACCTCTTCCCACGACTTCCCACCTGAGAGACCCACCTCAGAGGGACATTGTGAAAGTAAAATGAGTCAACAATGAGAAGCACTAAAATCATACCTAGAAGGTAACAAGCTTATGAAAAACAGTAACTACATAATTTTATTAAAATTTTATTCTTGGTAATAAACAAAGTTTCAAAGGAATATTATCTTCTCAAAAGAGTCTTCCCCTGCCTCCACTTGAATCCACATTGTCAAATACATTTCCATGGTTTCCTCTATTCCACAAAATAGATCAAAGCTTGTTACTATATGTTTCAAGACTATATAATATAGCATATGGGTTAAAGCAGAGGCTTTTTTTTAAAAACCAGGCTGCATGAGATAAAATCCTAGCTCTTGCTTCTAATTGTAATGTCTTGGGCACGTTACTTAACCTCTCTGTTTCTCAGTTACCTCTTCAGTGAAATGTAGAAAAATGATAGAACCCATTTCATACAGTTGCCATGAGAATTAAAGTATATTCTTTGTCTTTTCTGGTGGTGTCGACCTCCCCACGAGAACATGCCACTCACAAAGGATCTCCTTCATCCCTCTCCAGAAGAGGAGAAGAGGGAACACAAGAAGAAGCAACTGGTGCAGAGCCCCAATTCCTATTTCATGGATGTGAAATGCCCAGGATGCTATAAAATCACCACCGTCTTTAGCCATGCACAAATGGTAGTATTGTGTGTTGGCTGCTCCACTGTCCTCTGCCAGCCTACAGGAAGAAAAGCAAGGCTTAGGGAAGGATGCTTCTTCAGACAGAAGCAGCACTAAAAGCACCCTGAATCAGATGAATAAGAAACCATCCTAATAAACAAGTTTTGGATAATAAAAAAAAGTATATTCTTTGGTATATAGTAAATTCTAGATGTGTATCCTATTATTAGTATTATTAATTTGTCTTCCTTTTCCTCTAAGCTCTGTCCATTTAACATGTCTCTAGTACCTAGCCCATGCCTTACACATAATGTCTCAATAAATATGCTATGAAAACTGGGGAAATACCAGTCCAAAGGCACGGATCAAAAGAAAATTACACAATTTTGTGAAGTCAGATTTATAGATACAAAAATAAATGTCATGCTAAAATTTCTCTTCCTTTTAAAACCATAACATGAATTTCTCAACTTTGTCCACTTTGGAAGTCATGAGGGTATTTAATTTTAAAAACAGGATGGACAAGAAACTTAGCTAATGATGTTCTGCTTTAATGGGAGGGTGTGAGTGGGAGCTGAGTTTCTGTTAAACATTAACATTTCACCTGTAACTATAGTGATATGAAAGAAAACTAAAACAATCAATATTTGGGCAGGTCCTTGGAACAGATGTGTCAATGAGGGCTCGTGCTTCCTGAGAAATCAGGCTGTACCTTTTTGTACTGAGAGTTGTGTTGAAGTGGGGCATACAGCACCCCTTTGAGTCATGAGGCAAAACATGATTTGGTGTTCTCATTCTGATTTTGAAACCAGCAGATACTGAGTTTAAGGTTATTGATGGTGTCTGCAAGATCCGAGGCCAAATTTCAACTCTGTTTGTGTCCGTTCATGCAAAATAGAGGGAATATCCAAATTACCCAGCCTGTGGCTGGGAAAGACCTTTGATTTGAAGTTAAATGCATGCAGGCAGCCCTCCCTGCATAGATCAGAGAGTAGATGCCAGTTTGGGGTTATTGGGACATCATACTGTGTTAGTGAAGAAATCAATCTCAAGCCCAACTGCCTGGGTTCAAATGCCACCCCTACCTTAACACTGTGGTGAGTTAACTATGGTCACAAATTTTCCAATACACTTCTCATGGACAGGTGAGCTCTATGACTCTGAGATGACTGTGACAATTCTTTCTTTTAAAAGATTTATTTTTATTTATTTATGCATATAAGAACTAGGGTGTAGGCCAGAGTTGTGGTGGGTGAGAAGATTCGCCAGAGACAGACTGGGAAGCAGATCAGGCAGATCTACTAAAATACATTGCTGAGGGGAGCGGGGAGCAGTGGGTGAGACAAGAGAGGTATGCAGCACTATGTGGGTTAGCTCCCTGGCAAGGGATTGAACTCATGCCACAGTGGCTGGCAATAGTTTGATAGTGCTGAGACTTAACTCCTGTGCCACCAAGAAGGCCACCAACTATGTGACAATTCTGACTAAAAGAATGTGGTAAAAGTGACCCTGTCTCAGTTTTGGTGTGTGGCTTTAGAAACTGGCAATTTCTGCTTCTAGTTCTTAGGGCCTAGAGCCACCACTTAAAATCCAGTTACACTGCTGCAGAGACCACATGGAGGGTCCTTGTGGCAACAGGAGACAGAGAGGGGCCCTGTGGAGCCCAGCCCACAGTCATCCAACAAGGTCCCTAATATGAGGGAAGACGTTGTACACTCTGCAAACCTGTGGCTGTGACCACTACCTGAACAAGAGTGAGACATCCCAATCTGTGCTACCAGGGGCAGAAAAATCATCTGGTTGATCTTAACCTAAATTCTTGACCCACAAAATTATGAGCTATGATAACATGGTTGCTGTTTGAAACACAAAATTGTCAGGTAGTTTGTGATGTATACATCAATAACCAGAATATTTACTAGTTGTTTTTATTTCCTCATCCCCAAAATAGAGACAATACTTGCAATATCTGCCATATCAGATTTCTCTGAAGATTATATGAGTAAGTAACATAGAACCCTCAGGCCCATGCCTGCCACAGAGCAAATGTTTGTGAATGTTGGCTCCTGTTATGCAGGAATGACAACTGGCTAGATTCTGAGATAGAAGACTGAGTGGGCCCATACCCTCTAGTTCTCTGGGTTGTGATCTTTTTATAGTCCAGCCACTCCCAAGAAAGAGGCCCCTAATGAGCACTCATGCTGAAATGATCCAGGCAAGAAGGAGCCAGTCCTGAAGCATTAGAGTTCATTGTTCCTCGGCTTTCCCTCAGGTCAATTTTTCAGGTCAGAGGAGGCTGAACTGACTGCAAGCCCTGCTCTTAGTTTACCTCTGTCTCTTGTACCCAGCTCCTCACAATCTCCCAAATCATACTTCATGTCACTTGCGACATACACTCTTGTCAAACTTCTTTTGCTTCACTTCTCTGCCAACACAGATTCCATCACAAGCATCTGAGAAATTAGAAAGGTACAAATTTCCCAAAGAATATTTTTAGGCATCCTAATCCTGAAAAATAAGCTACAAGGGAGGAATTCGGTCAACAGAAAGTTTGGGAGGCACTGAAAACTAAGGTTCCTAAAAGGTTATGTCATTCGGAAGTTTTTTTTACCTTTGTATTATCCAGATGGTCACAAACATATCTTGATGGTGAAACACTCTTTTCTAACAAAACAAGGCCTCTTGGAAGAAGCAACCACTGAGTCACTGAGCAAAGCAGGTAAAGGGAGCAGAAAGGAAGTATGAAAATTTTGCAGGAAGGCAAGTCAAAGAAGGCTGAATTTAAGATCCGAGGACATTTGGGTAAATACCTAGGAATGGAATTGCTGCATCATATGGAAGCTCTATCTTTAGTAGGTCAAGAAATCTCCACACAGCTCTCCATAGTGGTTGGACCAGTTTGCACCCCCACCAGTAATGCAGGAGAGTTCCTTTTTTAGCTAAGCTATGGAAATAACCCAAATGCCTCAAAATAGATGTCTGGATCAAGAAGATGTGGTACATATACACAATGGAATATTACTCAGCAATCAAAAAAGATAAACACATGCAGTTTGCAGCAACATGGATGGAGCTAGAAGGGATCATGCTCAGCGAAATAAGCCAGAAAGAAAAAGAAAAATACTGGATGGTCTCACTCATAGCAGGAATTTAGAAAACCTAAATAAGGGACCAGGGAAAAGACTAATTAATACAAAGTAAAAATCAAAATCAACAAGCAACTATAAACCAGAGACACATGGGGGGGGCGGGGAGCAGGGGGAGAGGAAGGACTAGGGTCAAAATAAGGGGGGGTGCAATTGTATGGGGAATATAACCAAAATGAAAATGCATACATTGTGCAAAAATGAAAAATGATGTAAGAATTATATAAAATATTTTAAAAAAATCCGAGGACAAAGGGAACTTCCTGAAGGTTTTATACAGAGCATATAAGTTCATATTTGCATTTCATAATGATCATTAACTCTCATTTCAAAAGATCATTAACTCACTGAATACCTTTAACCTTTATTTTTTGATTAGAGGGCTATAATAAACAAAACATTTTGCATTATTACTCAATATCTATATACAAATTACAGACATTGTGGAAAATAAGCCTTATTCTTGCTATATGCAATGCCTAATGCTCTTTTTCTATTTTTTCCCTCCTTTTGGAAATCATTTTTTGAGAAACTATTCCATAATCTAGGCAACTGAAAATGGGGACCTGAGTTTTAAGACACCCAAATATGAACGTGTCAAGGGCCCTCATTTTCTTCCTGATGTGTTGGATGAATAAATGATAGTGATATTCTTAAACATAATCAGAAGAAACTATTGCTGGTTTTTCTGCTAAGGAATAAGTTCTTATTAAACCTGTGTGTTCAATTACTCTTGTCACAATCAAGAGGCTTTAGTAATATCATTGAGAGTAGAAAGTTAGTCAGATCTATTTTGTTCACTAGGAGACCGCTAAGCACGTTGGTGGGGTCACTGTGTTGCTTCAAACTGATTCATTCCATTGTACGGAACTGATGGTTCTCCATCCATTGCAGTGTGAAGTTTAGCAGGCTGGGGAAAGTAGAGCAGTAGTTAATGTCGCATGTGCCCAGGTGATCAGAGGCTCCTGTGCTTGCTAACTCAGAAATGAAATGCCTGCATCACAAGGAGGAACCCCTGGACTTCTGGCTGCTTCATTCCAGATGGTGAAACCTTCCAGAGGGAGATTTGATTTGAGATGGAAAAGTCAGATACACTATATTCTTCTTCCTTTCTTCCCAAAAGGACCTCTGCTGTCTTTCTGTCCTTTCCTGAGCTGCCATCTGCTCTCCCTTCTGAAGTCTGCTTCCCACAGAACTGGGTCCAAAGTGGAACTCACTCTCCCCAGTCTCCTCTAGGTGCTCTCTGAAAATGAGGACACTCACCTCCTTAGAGTTCTTTCTAAGGACTTCACCACTAGACAGCACAGGAACAGAGGGCGAACAAGAAACCATCAGGAGCGAGCAGCACAAGGATCGCCAGGATCTCATAAAAATGTTCTCTGGTGACTAGAGCAGTCTGCTGGCGACCCCCACCCCATCCTGAGAGTGAATTTCCTCAAGTCGCTCTTCCCCATCCCACTCCACCCCCCCTTCTCTAAATGAGGTGTTTCACTTCTGCTGGAAGGTCCGAAGGTACAATTGATAGCTGAAATATAAATCAGTTAGTCCTGCTCCAGTTGTATGAAGTCTCAGGTGGTGGGGCATTCCTGAAGGGGCACTGTCTTTCAGGGTTTCCCCTTCTCCACACAGGAAATAAATGACGGCAGGCTTCTCCCTCCCAGTTGCTCATGTACCACACCTTCTCAGCTATCTTGGAAGAAAACTATAAAGAGTGGTTCACTATATGCTTTCACTATTCACTTAGATAGTACAGATTGGCAAATCCTGTTGCCAGACTGAAAAATCTAGTGTATCAAGGCTCCCTGGACCAGTGTTATTCCAATGCCATGATGCAAACGTCTAGAGGCAAAGGCCTTAGAGAAAGAAAAAATAAAATAAAAATGTTCCCGCAGTGGAGCTCCAAAGTGACAAGCACAGTAACTGGGACCCTGGTCTTTTCTTCCCTGGCAGGATACTCTCAAGACTCTCTGTCAAGGCTTGTGGGTTATAATTAAAGCTAATTTGCACCTGCTTGGTTTGTTGACAACTGTCAGCAATAACAGTCCTTATCTGTTGGTGGTGGGAACACAGCTGCTTTTCCTTTTCTTCCTTCTGCCTTCTGTATATCTGATTTTTCCACCAAAAACAAAAACAAAAACAAAAAACCAAACCCAAAGCCCATATTATTTTATGATAAGGAAAAAAAAAACCCAAAATTGTGCTGTTCAAAGAGAAGTATATCCCACTCATCCATATACTTCACACCTAGCACCATTCTATCAATTATATTGAAAAGATGGTTTTTATTTTTTAATTTCTAAAAGAAATAACCTGTTAGTGAGACCATGACCTTGGTTTTGGTGACAAAGAGACTTGATTTAAAATCTTGGTTGCTTATCTTACTGTACTGGAATGACCTTGCAAAATATATTTAATCTTCTGAGCTGGTTTCTTTACCTATAGAGAGGTCCGGTACCTTCTTCTGGAATGCCTCAACCTCCTCGGACTTCAAACCTGGAAGGTGACTAACTTGTTCATTGTTCAACGATTGATTGTCCCTTCAGAACTTCAAGGAGGGAGAGGAGGATTGAACTGCCCTTTCGTGCTTAGCAGATTACGCACTCAGTAAACGCTTGCGGTTTCTTCTCACCCCAACCCTGAGATTTCTGGGACCATCTCTATAGAACAACCAGTACATATTTCATAGAATCTAGAAGGACCCTCAGCCCCATCCTGTCTGAGTTCTCTGGAATCCTGCCACAGCTTCCCTGAGCCTTGGCAGAACACAGCCCATTGCTTCCCGGGAAGCAGGTGACCTATTCCATTGTAGCACACATCTCACCATGATGATACTGCTTGCTTTTTATATAGCTAAAATTAGAATCTCAATAAAATTCTAACTATTGTCCCTAATTCTATTGTCTAGGCTTTCACAAAGAACTACCAGGTTCCCAAGTCCACCCCTTAGTCCTTCAGCTGTTAAGTTAGTTCCACCATGTAGGTCTTGGTCTAGGCATGGCGGACCTTCTTCAGTGACACAAAACAAATCAGTAACTGAACCACGTCCCTGGCAGCTGGAAAACTTTCCAATAAAGGCCCATCTTAATGCCTCCTGCACTCTCTACCTGCTCTTCCAATTTTGTCTGCTCTGCCTCCAGTTTACACATCAGTGTCTATCCAAAGTCAGCTCTCTTTTCCCCATCTCCTTTATGAAAGTAGAGAATTTTATTCCTAGATGGAAAATACAGTTGGAAAAGTTGATTGGAAAAGCTGTCTTTTGCTAATTCCATCATACCAGGTAAGGAAGGAGATAGAACTTAATAAAGTAACAAGTACAGAAATACAGTAGTAAGGTGATAAAATGAATAGCTGTCCTGATGTTGTCATTTAACACATTCTCCTATAGGCCTGGACTCAGAAATACTGAACTAGACCATCAGATTGTTATTTTCATACTGAGGAAAACAGAAGCTCTGTTGGATAACCCTCATTCCAGGCTTTCAGCGGAAAAGACAAAGATATATACTGTAGACCATTAAGCACTTGGAAAACATGATTTTAAATAGGATGTGACTCAATTATACAGTGATTTATAAAGAGCCTGGGAAATTTTTTTTTTTTAATTTGGACAGGGGCATTGTCAAATTAAAGGTGCAGTAGATCCACATGCTGTTTGTTTTACCCTGTGTTCGATTGCAACAATGTGTCTTGTGTCTGCTGGTGGATTATTAACAGAGGTTATTGGTCTCCATGGCAAAATGATCTGCATGCAATCTCATTTATGGGGAGCAAAAAAAAGGACATCAGGTCAAAGAGGATGTATAAATGTTGGGCCACATTTGAGAGGCTGAAGCAATACCAAGGACACAGCTCACTGGCTCATTTGCTTCTCGCTCCCCAATACGGACTGGTGACGATCACTGCGAGACTGCCCAGTGGCTCTGAGGAGACCTTGTGAAGGAGCAAAGAGGGGCCTTTGCTGCAGACCTACTGTGCACTCCCCAGCATGTGCACTGGGAGCTGTGCCAAGTGCCTGGGGGGCACCCTCATTCCCCTGGCAGTGTTGGGCTTCCTGGCTAACATCCTGTTATTTTTCCCTGGAGGGAAAGTGATCGACAACAATGACCACCTTTCCCAGGAGGTGTGGTATTTTGGAGGAATATTAGGAAGCGGGATCTTGGTAAGTAAGAAAGCTTTAAAATTCCCCAAAGGAGATTTACACTCCCCTCTCTTAAAAATATGTTGCTTGTTGAACAGGAAGATCTTTAGTTGCTAACAAAAGGCCTTAATTTTGTTTCCTTCTCTGTTAGATCCGACAAGGACACAGCCACTAAATTTATTATTCAAGCTGGCAGTTCTCATGTATCAATTGATTTCCGTGACCCAAACTGAGAGTCACATAATTTCTTTATTCCAATAAGGTAGTGTTGGAATAAATTGATCCAAAACTGCCAAGAGAAGCAGGCATTTTCCTCCTCCACTTCTGCACTGATTTCATTATCCCTTGTTTCTAACAGAGGTTCAGAACCCCTAGTTTCGAGAGAGAAATGCACTATTTGTGACCAGTTAAGACAATTTCTTGACCTTGTCCTAACACACTATACGTGGAAATTCGGGGTGTTAGCTCATGAAACCTTGCCTCACTGAAGCTGCAGGTAGGACAGATGACACCTAAATCATCAGTAATACTCATCGACCCCACCCGGCATACTTGGATAGTTCTTGCCATGCTCTTTAGCACCAAGTCCCACATCATGATGTGAGTGGCAGGCTCATACAGCCAGGCAGGCTCGGGCCTCTTTCATATGCCGCCCCACTGAGGTGCTTTTCTTGCCGATAGATGATCTTTCCTGCCCTGGTGTTCTTGGGCTTGAAGAACAATGACTGCTGCGGCTGCTGTGGCAATGAAGGCTGCGGGAAACGATTTGCGGTGAGTTATGGCGATGGTGGGGGAGCAGCTTCCCAACTCTCCATGTGCACTGTCTCCTTGTGCTTCCATCTGGTGGGTAAGGATGAATTACCAGCAGGCATGACTCCGGGGGCATCTGGTACAGGGATAAAGATGATATTCTTGCTAGTCCAAAGTAACAACAATGGCACATTTTCAAATACTATAGCCCTCATACTTACAGAGTGTGGGTACTTTCTGGGATTTTATAGGCAGACAGGAATGTCAGAACTGAAAAACTGGATATAAAGAATGCAGGCTTGGAAGACAGAGATAGGGGTTATAATTCCCTCTGCCATCCAGAGGCCCTGAGACCTTGGGCAAGGCATTTGCTTTCTCTGGCCCTGGATTACCTCATCTGCAAAAAAAGTTGGGGCAGGAAAAAGAACCCCCAAATCTCCCGCCCACACCATTGCGCTTCACTCTCTCGGAAGCCCAGAACATCTCCACTTCTTCTATATTTTTGCCTCAGGACTTCTCTTTCCTTTTTGGTTTCATGAAGTCATCCGTCTTCAAGTATGCATCTTCAAGCAAGAGAGATTAGGCATCACTGCTCTGGGGCAGAGTATAAGGAATGCTGGGACGTGTCTGCAGCTGGGCAGGACACCATACCGCTCCCTTTGCTCATCTGTAAAATGAGGAAGTAGGGCTAGATCAGATTTTCCTAAGCATGGTACACAGATATGCTCTATCTTTCAATAATGTAGAAAGGTATTCCCTTGTCAATTCTCCTTCAATTCCTTTGATCTTATCTGGAAAAAATTGTATTTTGATGGAAATAAGTCTTACTGTTTCTAATTCTCCATAATTCCCCTTACTAAGAAAGAAAGAACAAGCCTCAGGCTCCAGGAATGCAAGGAACATTAACTGAAAATTCAATAATACTGTGTTTAAGTTTGATAATGATTCTAATTTTTTATTCATAATGGTGACATCAATGAATAAAATAGGGAGTTGACTTAAAAATATAGCAAGAGTTCAGATGCACTGATATGGCAAAGATAAAGGAGATAGAAACTTCAGTCTTCTGAAGTTCAATTACCCATCTAAGAGACTCAGAAGCCCTAATATTGAACTATACATGCTTAACTTAGCTTCTTCAGTGAAAACATGTAGGTATTCATTCTGAAAAAATAATTTCTGACATTTCTTTCTCATTATTTACTCATAGATTCAATAAAAATATTGATCACACACATATAAAGGTCTAAGTCTGGTGCATTTTCCATGTGAGATCAAAGATCATTCAAAGAGGACATTTTCACATTTTAATACCATCATGAGTCCCAAGTGAACATTGATAATAATAATAATAATTATTATTATTATAACATTTAAGTCATTTTAAAGACATATAAAAACCAACCACAATTTATTTGGTATAATTGTGTGACATTGTATAAATGACAGTTTTATATAATTAATTGTAAAGGAAAGATGAAATATGTAATTAATTTTAATTTTAAAAAATAATATCATTATACCTGTGGGCTTTGGAAGAATAAGGTAGAGATGAGAATTTGAAAAGAATTAACAATTAGGAAAACTGGGCAAAAGAGTCATTGCTTAGCAATCTAATATTTTCTTCCCTGGTGCCAATTAGAAGACTGAGATTAGCCAGTATAAAACAAGGGTTTTATTTGTTTGAATTTTTTAAAGATTCATATTTAATTGTAGTGAATACTGAAGCATTATTCAAAGTATTGTGCAAAATTTAGTTTTTAATTAAATTTAAATGAAGTGAAAAAGGTAGGCAGAAAGGTGTTTCTGGAGAATATTCTAGAAAGGATTGTGCAAAACTTAACTAAACTTAAACTTTTTTAAAATTTAATTTTTAAATTAAATTTAAATTAAGCCTAAGAGAAAGGCAGAATGGTGTTCCTACAAGAGTAGTTAGGTCATACAATCTAAAGTTGAAGTAGACTATCCAGGCTCTAGACACCCCCTTCTTAGACTTCCCCCTTCAAAGTAGGATTTGCCCTTGGTGTGATGACCTGCCCTTGGAGGATGATGATGGGATGTGAGGATTTCCCTCAAGTGACAGACTGTCCAGAAGGCAGTGTCCATCAAAGTACCAGCCAAGCCAGACTGTAAATCAAGACACCCCCAGCCATGGCCCTCCCAGACCAGAGGCCACCATACTCAGGCAGTCAGCAGGAAGATTTCTTGGTTTTGCTTTGTTTTTTATTTAGTTGACAACTTTTAAACATTGAGAAAGTTTCACAAAATGTATCTAAGTATCTTCTCTTTCAAAAATTAAAAATCAACCCGGCACTCTGACCTGCATCTTGGCTCAAGGCCAAGCACTCCCTTTAGGGCTCATTTCCCTGCTTTAGGGCCATGTTTCTTGAATGTACCAAGGTTCTGGAGCACTAAGGGATAATAATCACTTTTTAAAGCAAAACCTCTACTGGGGATTCCCTGTTGGCGTAGGGGTTAATTCTCAGCACAATCACTGCTACAGCCTAAGTTCAATCGCCAGCCAGGTTGCTAACCCACATGGTGCAGCAGACCTCTCCTGTCTCAACCGCTGCTCCCTTCAGCGGTGTTATTTCAGTAGATTCTCCTGTTCTCTCCCCACTCTGTCTCTGGTGAATCTTCTCACCTCCGCCCCATACTTCGGGCTTACACTCTAGCTTTTCTATAAAAAGTAAATAAAAACATTTTAAAAAAATTAAAGATCTTTAAGAAAAGAAAAAAAAACTTTACAATATTTTGTCAAAAAAGAAAAAAGCTGCAGCCAAAATTTGACAGGTACTGTAATGGTGAAGATTTGAGTTATTTTTCTAAATGCTCGTGGTATTCCCCTCCAGGTGTTTAAGGAACGCAGGGTTTCTGTGGAATGCTGTTTAAAAAATGCTGGTGGATAGAAAGACCTGTGAGGCAGAAACAGACTAGGCCAAGGGTTGCTGGGCTAAAAGCTGGTGGCCTACTCCACAGCGTACTCTCTACTGTTTCCTGACCTAAATGCCCCTCTTTGCTTTGCTTTGTCTTTCTGGAATATTCCCCAGAAGTCAAATGCATCATTCTCTTCCTTTTCCTTGAATTAAAAAAAAAAAAAACAGGACATAAGAATTGATACCAGAAGCAGGATGTGGTGGCTGTAGAGATAAAGCAAGAAAATGAGCTGGAAAAAAAATCTTGTGGTTCCCTGGTGAAGCCAGAACATAGAGCGAACTCTGAGACAAAGCAAGACTGAAGCCCAGTCCTAGGAATCTGCCTGCTCTTGAGTAAATCAGACTGAAGAGAGCTGTGAGAAGTGGGCTCTAGGGCAAAAACTGTGAGGGGAGGGTGATTTCCAAAGTGGGCTTCTAAAGCCATGACCTGGGTTTTTTCCCCCAAGCCACAACTTTTTCCTTCCACAAGGGAAGGGCTTCATGGTCTCCTGAGGGATCTCATTCCTGCTAATACTTAAAAAAAATTTATCTCTCAATTGAGGAATAACAGACAATTTTGTAAGAATGTAATCAGTGATTACCCTGTGTGTAAAAAAACTTATAAACAGTGACACCATCAAAAATTTTGCAGATTTTTTTTTGCTTGTATCATGAATTTTATGACATTGTCTCTGATCAATATAAATAAATATCAAATTGTACCCATAAGAAATGTTGATCTCTCAGGCTGTAATGGAATAGCTAAATAATTTTATCAACTCATTCATGTTAAATGTGTGCTTCAATAAGAAATTTTTGAAGACCTTGATCTTGACTTAAAGGAGTGTCTTTAATGATGGGCCTGAAGTTAGATTGTCAAAAGCGATATTAGGGTACAGGCCAGCATGTCAGTACCCTTAAAGCATATCAGTTAGATAAAGACCCACCCCACCCATAGGCAGGGCCCTGTTTGCAATGAAGATCTTTGTCAGATCTAAAAGCAGTCTGTGGCTTGCAGAACCTTCCATGCCGGCTCACCTGTGCCCCCTAGTGACTCTCATGGTAAGCAGTGCTGAGGCTAAGAGCACTATACTACTTTACCTGCCTTGGAAAGACAGCCAGTTTCATGAGAGTTCAGAAAGAGTCCTTTTGAAATACTGGATTGTCTTGAAAGAAGAAATAAAGAATACTACTTCTTCTCTAAGTACTAGTACTTCTTCTCTAAAAGTAGTACTTCTTCTCTACTACTTCTTCTCTAAATGTTTTCTATGCTGCAAAATTCTCTGCTGTAAAATGAATCGTGGCAGCTGGTACTTTTCATAAGGACATTTCAAGGATGGGGGCAGGGGAGATGTTGCAAGCACTAGTGTGCAGGGAAAGGGAGAACAGTACCAAGTGTCTCTGGTATTGAGAATGCATAGTTCCTTGATAAATGCTTACTGGATGAAAGAAGTAAAAGAATGCTCAGGAGGGATTCAGGTAATTTCCATACTACTTCAGGTTCAAGTCAAGTCCCATAATAACCATTTGAGTCATTAAACATTTCATTTTATTAATAAGAAATCTGAGGTTCATAAAGTTAAGTTTCTGACTGCCACACACCAACCCACAATTCCTCTCTTGCCCCAAGCCTGACCAAGGCAGAACATACCGGACACTAATGCTTAAGAGAAAAAATGCTTCAAGTGATCTCTGGTATCTCAGAATATTCACCGAAGACGGGACTTCCTCCATCTCATGCCTACAAGAGACATTTCCCCAACACGTCACCATTACCCATGTCTCCAAATACCATGTCCCCAAACCACCCATTTTCCCTTCTATCCCAATCCTAGTGCCTCTCCCACCTGATCTGGCCAACATGAGTACACACCTGTGGAGGTGGTAGAACTGGGATCTGATCTTGCATCTTCTGCTACCAGAGCCCATCAGAGAGGGAGTTCTTACATTTGACAAGTGATGAATTAGAGAGCAATTTTAGCTTCCATTTCAAGGGAAGTATATATACTAACACATATTTCCTAAGCAGTGTGAACAGAACAGAGCATATGTTCTGTTCTGAGCAGCGGTAAGGGAGGAAAACTTGCCTTCTTTTCCTTCTTCCCTTCTAGCTTCCTCGACTGGTCTGGTAATTAAATTGGACATTAAAACATATTTAACAAGGAAAAAAACATTCAATTTTGTACATATAGGACCTCCAAGGATATGAGGCTGAATGGAGCAACCAAAGCAGGCAGTTTTTATATCTCTTAGACAAAGAAACAATGAATTTGTGAAGATTTGACAAGAGAAAGAAGCTTGGGTGGTGTAATACATCACTGAGGAAGTGAAAAGGCTTGTTAATACAGCCTTCTCTGCCTTAAATTCCCTGTCTCATAGTAAGCATACTTCTACCCTCGTGGGACAGGAAAGGTACCTTTCACATTTCCTGCTTTCAAGAGAGCAAAGGAGGGTGAGAGTATACTTATTGCACCCACTGTTTCTTAAGTAATTTTATTTAAAAATGATCACTATACTAGTGTGCCCTTTGAGGTAATGTATTTTGTTATTCTTCATAACCATGAGCCTTTGTACTCTTATCATTCACTCTGTATTTGCAAAAAGTAGAAGTATGTGAGGCTATGATAGTAAAATTATTATAATATTAAAATGATATATGTCAAGTATTTGCTATGTCATGAGAAATTAATCAGAACTTAGAAATAGGCAAACAAGATGTCTGGGCATCTTGTCAGTGAAGTACTGGGCATTAAGCTAATGGCCTACCCCCACCCCTCAGGAGTTACTGACTTTCTAG
Source organism: Talpa europaea (assembly GCF_964194135.1). Classification (NCBI taxonomy): domain Eukaryota; kingdom Metazoa; phylum Chordata; class Mammalia; order Eulipotyphla; family Talpidae; genus Talpa; species Talpa europaea. The sequence goes on from NC_140070.1 coordinate 60,480,979, forward strand.
AGATTGACTCCCTAGTTGCTATTGTTTAGGCCACCTTACATAGTCTGATCTTTGTGACAATAATAGCAACTCTGCATGTTGCTATTATTGGGCTTATTTTACAGAAGAATAAAAAGAAGTCTTAGAAAAGTAAGCATCCAAGGTTATAAGGGACTCAGATCCCAGTTCATCAGCCTATGACCCATACCCTTGACACAACATAGTAGTGTCCTTTACTATGTATTCACTTAAACTGGGTAAAGCATGTCCAGAGTAGAAAAATTTTGAAGGATGTCACACATTCCTAGTTCCAAAATCTGTCAACTCCCCTCCCCAGAACTTACCCTTATTACCAATCAATGTCTCCTTCCAGAGATATTCAGATCTTTTTGTCCATTTTCTTTAAGTAACACCAGCTTTGAGTGTCTGCTTTCCAATATATTCAACTTGCTCTTAGTAACTTTCCTTTTAACAAGAGAAATTTTGTATCAGGAAACCCATGAGAAATTAGTTATCTCATATTGACCTTAAGACTGATAATATCTCTGAGTAGTGAGTTTGTCAATTTGTGAAAATTGACAAATAAGTGGAATGACTTAAAGCAAGTGTCTTAAAGTGTGCATAGATTTATGTGGTTCGTTCATTCTGAAAAGTTATAAAAAGTCATTTTGGGGTGTTTGTCTTATTTATTTTTAGATGAGATATATCAGATTTGCATACAAAACCAGAACATGTCACCTGTCGCTTTGTGAAATTATAACCTGATGTCATTCTGCAGATGGCCTCATAAAGAAATTAATCATCATAGAATTGATTGAGAGACACTGTGTTCCTTTCCTTGATCACATTGCCCTCCCTACTTAAACTATAATCATGGAGTCAACGCAGACCATATCCATGTAATTTTTTACAACTTTTACCACCAAAAATCTATTTTCAAATGTTCTAAACTGTCTACCTGTTGCTATTGAGCACATGGAATGTGACTAACTAAACTGAGATGTACCCTAAGTACAAAATGCACAGCAGATTTCAAAGGATTAGTATGAAAACAACGTCAAACATTTCATTAGCAATTTTTTATTGCTGATATGTTGAAGTGATAATATTTTGGACATGTGTTAAGAAAATATATTATTAAAATTAATCTCACCTATTCTATATTTTTATCTTTATATATATAGTTACTAGAAAAATTTTATTTTACTTTTTTAAATTTTTAAAAATTTTTTACATCATTGTTCATTTTTAAACAATTTTTGCTTCCCCTACCCCCTCGGGTCTAGTCTCCATAGAGTTTCCATCACCAATGCACATGTGCACCATCACCTCAGCCCCCTGATCCCACTCCCTCCTCCTCCCCTGCAGTATGTCTTTGATTTATAGTTGTCTGTTTTTGCTTTGTTGTGTTTTGTACTGTTATTATTTTTTTTACATTGATGTCTTATTTGGTTCCCCCATATTCCTGCTATAAGTGAAACCATCCGATATTTTCCTTTTTCCTTCTGGCTTATTTCACTGAGCATCATTCCTTCTAGTTCCATCCACGTTGCTGTGAATGGCATGAGTTTATCTTTTTTGATTGCTGAGTAATATTCCATTGTGTATATATACCACATCTTCTTGATCCAGTCATCTATTTTCAGGCATTTGTGTTGTTTCCAGGTTTTACTTATTGTAAATATTGCTGCAATAAACAGGTGGTCTTTTGAAACAATGTATTTGTGTCCTTTGGGTAGATCCCTAGGAGTGGAATTGCCAGGTCATATGGTAGCTCCATTTTCAGTAGACTGAGGAACCTGCAGGTGGCTTTCCATAGTGGTTGGACCAGTTTGCATTCCCACCAGCAATATAGGAGAGTTCGTTTTTCACCATATCCTCACCAACATTTGTTGTTGCTTGTTTTTTGATATGTGCCATTCTTACTGGTGTAAAGTGGTATCTCATTGTGGTTTTGAATTGCATTTCCCTGGTTATAAGGGATGTTGAACATTTTTCATATGCCTATTGGGCATTTGCATTTCCTCTTTGGTTTTAAGTTCTTCTGCCCATTTCTTGACTGGATTGTTTATTTTGTTTTTGTCGAGCAGTGTGAGCTCTTTGTGTATCTTCATGATCAGTCCCTTATCAGTTGACTGGAGTGCAAAGATTTTTTCCCAATTAGTGGGGTGTCTCTCTGTTTGGTTAATGTCTCTTTGGCTGTGCAGAAGCTTTTCAGTTTGATGTAATCCCAGGTATTTATCTTTTCCTTCACTTTCTTGGCTTGGGTGATGAGTCTTTAAAGATGTTATTGCAATGTATGTCTTGTAGTGTTTTACCTATATTCTTCTATATATTTTATGGTTTCAGGTCTTATGTCCAGTTCTTTTATCCATTTTGAGTTGATTTTTGTGCATGGTGAAAGGTAATGGTCTAGTTTCATTTTTTTGCATGTGGTGGTCCAGTTTTCCCAGCACTATTTATTGATCAAACTGTCTGTGTTCCATTGCATGTTCTTTGTTCCTTTGTCAAAGATCAGTTGTCCATATAAGTGTGGTTTTATTTCTGGATTCTCTATTTGGTTCCACTGGTCTGTTTGTCTGTTTTTGTTCCAATACCACATTGTTTTAATTATTATGGCTTTGTAGTATAGCTTGATGTTTAGAAGTGTGATACCTCCTTTCTCCTTTGTTTTCATCAGTAGGACTTTGGCTATTTGTGGTTTTTTTTTTTTTTGTGGTTCCATATGAATTTCATCAATATTTGTTCTATTTCTTTGAAGAATGTCATTGAGATTTTGATTGGAATAGTGTTGAATCTGTATATTGCTTTTGGTAGGATGAACAATTTAATAATGTTAATTCTTCCAATCCATGAGCAGGGGATGTCTTTCCATTTCTTTGTGTCTTCTTTAATTTCTTTTAACAGTGTTTTATAGTTTTCTTTGTATAGGTCCTTTACCTCTTTTGTTAGATTTATTCCCAAGTATTTGATCTTTTTGGTTCAATTATAAAAGGGATGGTTTTCTTGATTTTTTTTTCTTCAGATTAATTGTTTGTGTATAGGAAGGCTACTGATCTTTGTGTGTTGATTTTGTGTCTTGCTACTTTACTGAACTGGTTGATTATTTGGAGTAGTTTTTAAGGTTCTCTATGTATATTATTATATCGTCTGCAAATAGTGATAGTTTTACTTCTTCTTTCCCTATGTAGATTCCTTGTATGTCTTTCTCTTGCCTTATTGCCCTGGCTAGGACCTCCAGTATTATATTGAAGAGCAGTGGTGAGAGAGGACTTCCTTGTCTTGTTCCTGATCTTAAAAAAAGGCCTTCAGCTTTTCACCATTGAGAATAATGTTGGCAGTGGGTTTGTCATATATGGCTTTTATCATGTTAAGGTATGTTCCTTCTATCCCGAGAATTTCAAGGGCCTTCATCATAAATGGATATTGGACTTTGTCTAATGCTTTCTCAGTATCTATTGATATGATCATATGGTTTTTATTTTTCTTTTTGTTGATGTGTTGAATTACACTGATCCATTTTCATATGTTGAACCATCCTGTTCCCCTGGGATGAATCCCACTTGATTGTCATGTATTATCCCTTTGATGCATTGTTGGAATCTGTTGGCAAGGATTTTGTTGAGGATTTTTACATCGTGTTCATTAGGGAGATTGGCCTGTAATTTTCTTTTTTTGTGCTGTCTTTTTTTGGTTTTGGCATTAGTTTAATGTTGGCTTTGTAGAATGTATTTGATAGTGTTCCTTCTTTTTCAATTTTTTGAAAGAGTTTGTGTAGGATAGGTACTAATTCACTGCTGAATGTTTGGTAGAATTCATTTGTGAAGCTGTCTGGGCCTGCGCTTTTATTTTTGGGGAGCGTCTTGATTATTGCCTCAGTTTCGCTGCTTGTAATTGGTCTGTCCAGGTTTAGATGATTATATTGGTCTAGGAATTTGTCCATCTCTTCTAGGTTGTTGAATTTGTTTGCATATAAGTGTTCATAGTAATCTCTGATTATTCTTTTGATTTCTACTGAGTCTGTTGTGATTTCTCCTCTTTCATTTAATAATCCTATTCATATATGTTTTCTCCTGTTTTTCCTTTGTGAGCCTGGCTAGAGATTTGTCTGTATTGCTTATTTTTTCAAAGAACCAACTTTTGGTTTCATTGCTTTTTTGGATTTTTTAAAAATTTCTGTTTCATTTATTTCTGCTTTAATTTTTATTATTTCTTTTCTTCCTTTTATTATTTCCTTTCCTTTTGTTATTTCCTGAATTTGATATTCAGGCTTTAGGGTTTTGTTATTGTTCTTTTTCTACTAGAAAAAATTTTTAATTAATTTATTTATTTTTGATTTATGTATACAAGCACTGGGTACAGTCAGAAGCACGGGAGGGTGAGAGAATTCACCAGAGCCAGAGTGGGGAACAGAACAGGCAGAAGGACCTAAGTACACTGCTGAGGGGAGCAGCAGGCACAGCAGGAGAGGTCTGTTGTGCCATGTGGGACCCTCACCCAGTGGCCAGGGATGGAACCGGCGCTATAGAGGCTGTGGGCAGCTTCTCAGTCCAGCACTCAACCACTGTGCCACCAGGGGAGGCCCTCTACTAGAAAATTTTAAAGTTCGTTTATAACTCACATTATATTTCCATTGAATGGTGCTCGTCTTCAGGTGCTTACAATGAGGACTCTTTAGTAAATGGAAAAAAACATCTCATAGATATTTTGCATTAACCTGGTTTTTCACTTACTTACTTGCCTAAAATGAGGGAATGTCTGCATTTGTATTCACTTATTTGTCTTTAAACGCCTGCCTATTAAAATGTTCCTGGAGCCATATCTGAAATCTCTGGTTCAGCTCACACAGCTAGAATAGCATATATCAGACTTCTCTTCTCACTACCAGCTGGATGATATTGAAATCCTGGCTGTTTTGGCTGAAGGAACTCTCTAGAACCACCTACCCCTTTCTTCTGTTTGCCACAGGAAGTTGAGGCCAGAGATGGGTATTTTGATGATGCTGAGAGGGCTATAACTCAGGTCTCCTCTGTCTTCCAAAATGCCTTTCTGTTTCATTCCAATTTTTGATATGCTCTTATTTACTATTGCAAATAAAGCTCCTATGACCTAGGAATGCATAAATATTTTGCATTAGTATTTTCATATTCTTTGGGTAAATATTAAGCAGTGATTTTCATGGATCCTGTAACATTTCCATTTTTATTTTTTTAAGGAATTTCCATACCATTTCCCATAGATGCTGAACCAAATTAAATTCCCATCAACAGCGGATGAGAGGTCGTTTGTAGCTACATCCTTGCCAAAATTCCCCCTCCCACCACAACTTTTTGATATAGGCTATTCTCACAGGGGTGAAGTGCTAACTTATTGTGGGTTTTGAACTCCATTTTCATTATAAGTATTGTTGGACATCTTTTCATGTGTCTGATGACCATCTGAATGTCTTCTTTGAGAAGAAGTACTTTTAGATGTTTAAGCATTTTTTTACTGGGTTGTTTGTTTTCATTGTTGAGCATATGAGTTCTTTATTTTGGAAACTAATTCCTTGTTGGACATGTGATGTGCAAATATCTTCTTCCAGTCTATAGTCTGCCTTTTTTTATTATTCATTTATTATTATTTTTAAATTTTTTTAAGATTTATTTATTTTATTTGTACAAGCACTGGGTACAGTCAGAAGCACGGGAGGGTGAGAGAATTCACCAGAGCCAGAGCGGAGAGTAGAACAGGCAGAATGACGAAGTACACTGCTGAGGGGAGCAGCGGGCGGCAGGAGAGGTCTGCACGCCATCTATTTTTAAATTTTATGTATTTTTTACATCATTTTTCAATTTTGTACAATGTATGCATTTTCATCTTGGTTATAGTCCCCATACAGTTCCCACCCTCCCTTGTTTTGATCCTGCTCCCTCCTCCCCCCACCCTGTAGTGTGTCTCTGGTTTATAGTTGCTTGCTGATTTTGATTTTTACTTTATTATAATTAGTCCTTTTCCTGGTCCCTTATTTAGGTTTTCTAAATTCCTGCTATGAGTGAGACCATCTGGTATTTTTTTTTTCTTTCTGGCTTATTTCGTTGAGCATGATGCTGTCTCCACAATCAAACACCAGACTGCCTTTTGTTTTTCTGCTTTCATTCATGGTACAAAAGATTTTTAGTTCAATATAGTCCCATTCATTAATTTTTGCTTTTGTTTCCCTTGCTGTTGGAGTTGATTACCCTAATATATCTCTGTGGTTGATGTTCAGGAGCATATCACCTATACGATTTCTCTTATGCATGTTCTATAGAAGCCTTTAAACTATTTTCAATTACTTTTTACATAGGGAGTAAAGATCTCCAGTTTCATTGTTTTGCATGTGGCTGTCCAAATTTCTCAACACTATTTGTTAAAGAGGTTTTCCTTCCCCCATTTTATGGGCAAGGCTCCTTTGTCAAAGGTTAACTGCCCCTATTTGTGTGGTTTATTTCTGGACTTTTTGACCAATTATTGATCTGTGTTTGTTTTGTTCCAATACCATACTATCACTGTCCAGTACTATCCAATATTATTATCATATGTACCATAGTTTGAAGTCAAGAATTGTGATTCCTCCATTTTTCTTCTTTTCTCTCAGAATTGTTTTGGCTGTTAAGGTCTTCTGTGGTCACAAACAAATTTCAAAATGTTTGTTATTTTTTTTGAGGGATGCCATTTAAAATTTCATAAGGATTTCATGAAATCTGTACATCACTTGAGTAAGATGGTCATTTTAACAATGTCAATTTTCCAGTCTTTAACAAGGGATATCTTTCTTGTTTTGTGTGTCTTCCCTTTGTTTTAAATAATATCATAAAGTTTTTATTGTATAGGTTTTTCACCTTCTTTGATATGCCTATTCCTAGGTATTTAATTATTTTAATATAAGTGGGTTGTTTTCTTGATTTCTTTCTCTTCCAGCTCATTGTTTGCATATAGAAATGCAACTGATTTTTGCAAATTGATTATTAATCTGCTACTTTACTGTATCAATTAGTTATTTTAGTCAACTCTTTAATGTTCTCTATCTTCTACTAATTTTTTTGTTTCCATCTGATCTTCTTATTCCAGTTCCTTCAGATAAAAACTTAGATTGCTTATTTGAGATTTTTCTTGTGTATTGAGGAATACCTGTATTGGTATGTACTTCCTTCTAGAATGATGCTTTTAGTGCATCCCATAGAATCTTGTAGGTTTTCTCTTCATCTTTGTTAATCTACACATTATTTGATTTCTCTTTGATATCTTCATTCATCCAAGAGTGTTTCAGAAGCATTTATTTTTGTTGTAACATGTATTGATTTATTCCAGGACTCTTTTTATGGTTAAATTCTAGCTTTACACCATTGTGATCAGAAAAGATGCTTGATATAACTTCTGTTTTCATATATTTTTGAAACATGTTTCATGTCCCAGCCTGTGTCCTTGAAAATGTTTCATGTGCATTTGAGAAGATTGTGTATTCATTTCTTTTGGGATGGAAGACTGTAAATGTCTATTAATTCAGTCTGATCCATCATTTGAGGCCACTATTTCAGTTTACTTTTTGTTTAGATGGTCTATCCATTGATGTAAGTGATGTGTTTAAATCTCCTACTATTGTTTTGTTGATATCAGCATGTTACTTCAAATCTATTAGTAATTGTTTTATATGCTTGAGTGCACCTATGCTGGGAGCCTAAATATCAGTGCAGTAATACCTTCTTGATTGATTGCCCTTGTTCATTCTGTAGTATCCATCTTTAACATGGATAATATTTTTTGGCTGAAAGTCTGATGAATGTGATATGACATTAGTAGTTCCTGCTTTTTTCTCCATGTTATTGGCTTAATATATCTTTCTTTAGTCTTTCACCTTAAATCCATTTTTGCCTTTAGATCTGAAGTGAAATTCTTGTATGCATAATATAGGTGGGTCATGTTTTCTTATCCAAGTCATCATTCTGTCTCTTTTAATTAGTGAGTTAAGACCATTCACATATAGGTTAATTATTGCTATATTAGACTTATTTACTGCCATTATATCCTTTGCATTTTGGTTATTTTATCTTTCTGGTTTTATTTTTCCTTTATGTTTCTATCTACCTTTTTTACTTGGATATCTTTACCTGGTGGTTCTCTTAGTTTCTTCATTTCCTTTTCTAAGTGTCCTTATTCCAGATTTTTGTTTTGTGGTTAGCATGAGGTTTGTTTCAAACTTTCTATCTCTAGAATAGTCTTTTTCGTGCTACTATCAATTTCTTAACATATGACTACACAGATTCTGTCTTTTTCTTCTACCCCTTTAATGTTTTGTTGTGTCAAATTGCTCATATATATATGTTTTTGAGTCTACGTTTCTATTTATCATCTTGGTTCATAGTTTCATATTCTTTTTTTTCTTTTCATGTAGAAGAACTTCTTTCAGCATTTCTTATAGGGCAGGTCTGTTGGTTGCAAGCTCTATTAGCTTTTGTTTGTCATTTATTTTTTATTACATTTATTTTTTATGAGTATATTCACCAATGTTCTTGATAGTAAAATAGATTTAGGATAACTTAGATGTAAAATTAAGGAGGGTCATAAATAAGGGTAATATGAAACTTAAGTCATCAAAACATCCAACAATTAGTTCTCTGGTTCTTCTGAGATGCTTGAAAGAAGAAAAACTGTACAGATGGTAGTATGGTAAAGCCATGTTCTTTAAACTACTCAATGTTTATGGTTTCGATGAGTGTGTTCTGGTTGAGTAAAATAAACATAAAAACTATGCATTAATGTGTAGAGGCACTATGCTGTAGTCGAAGTTTATACAGTCCAGATTCCTGTGGGTAGAAGATATTAAGGAACTAATATTCAGTTTTATATGGGAAATCCAAAAGATTTCATATGGCACTTGGGGCCAGAAGTCACTTTAGAAAACTACACCAAAACCACATCTATGTGTAACATGAAAATGAATACTAGCTAAAATAGAACTCCATTATCATATAGACACCAATTGCCTAGGCACAATCAGGTCCTTTCACCCTCAGTACCCATCCCCAAATATATGCTGTGATAACACTGTTAATAATACACAGGAAAAGAAAAAGAAAGTACCTGACATTTAACTCAGGATATCATGTTAATTTTCACAACAGACCTTGTAAGTATGTTTTATCATGCCCATGAGAAAACAGACTCAGACTACACCTACAGGATTACACAAGATCATCACACAGAAAAAGTAACAAAGCTGACATTTGAGACTTGACCTGATTACTTTTAAACTCTGTGCTTTCTACTCTAACTTTGTGGCACCACAGTAATAGAGTTACTAATTTCCCACTTCTATTTCTATAATTATTACTGTTCCCACTCTACTTTCTAATTATTGTTTGGAATAAGTATTGCATCTCTAGGCCTAATCTTGTCATCTCTCAGAGGGAGTTAGCCCTGTTGAACTCCAGAACTGTTTCTGACTTTCATATTCTATAATTTTATTTTGATTTTATAATTACAAAAAACCCTGCTAGTATCTATTTTTCACTAATTGATCTGTCATATAAGAATATTTTAAGAACTGAAATTATTGGCCATGTTTAACCCCCAAAAGAGAAAACTCTCAGTGAACGGAATGGAAAGATAGAGCATATGAAATATTTTACGTTATATATAAAATATAGTCAGATATTTTAAAGACTACTAGCAAGTAGAAAGAAGAAAAATTAGCCATTTATCTTTTTGACCCCAAGGAAATATAACTAGAATCAATAAGCAGAATTTCTAGACTTCTATTCTTTCTTATAAGTGTAACCTGCCTGTCATATGACTCCACGGTAACTTGGTCTCAACAACATGATAGGGCCAAAAAACTTTAAAGATACTCATGATTCTAAAATTATTTGATTCACTAATATACTAGACCTCCATATTAACCCTGCGAAGCTGATTCTGTCCTTAACAGGATTTATAAGTATGATTCAGAGGTATCAAACCATAGCTGGCACTCAGTCATCAGTGAGTGGATGAAAAGATATGGGGGTGGAGTGAAGAAAAAGATATGAAACACCAAAATTCATTTTAGTAGACCCATCAGACCCCAGTACTATAAGCAGTGACCCCTGTTCCCTACCACCATCCCATTACTTCCCTGTAGTCATCATGTTCAATAAAAGGCTGGTTGCGTGTGCTGAGTATAACTTGTTTCTTTCCTTCTTTTTCAGATGTTCACCTCTACTATATTTGCTGTGATTGGATTCTTGGGTGCTTTATACTCATTTAGCATATCAGCGGTCTCAATCAACAAAGGTCCTAAATGTCTCATAAGCAATAACACATGGGACTACCCCTTCGTCAATGGGTAAGGTGTACCCTGCAGTGTCCACTAACACTACAAAGGGCATGAGCAGATTACATGCACCAAGGGGGGTGACAATGTACAAATCTTGCCATCATCATTTTATGTCTCAATCATGTTATTCCTTAGACAGAAGAGTTGGAGTTGTGGAATGAAGTTAGTTGCATACAATCTCACATCTAATTGCTTTCGTAGACACCAAGAGAGATAACTAAAAGAGGGTCCCTTAGCTAGTCTGAGCTAAGAAGATCTGTAGGATCACCACTCATACCCAAAACATTTATTAACAGCTACACAAGACAACCTATGATATTAATAAACAAAGGATAGTGGTTTCTACTGCAAACCACTTATAGTGGAAAACAAGAATCATTACTCATTAACAGGACTCAAATACTTTCACTGAATTGTATTTAACCAAACAATCTTTTAATCTTTTAATTGTGTTTTTTGTGAGAGTTAATAGAGCTTATTAAAATGACATCTCATATTTCTAGGCTCTTTGTAGTCCAAACAGAAATTTCCCCCCACAAATTTATCATTTAATTTTCATAGCAACACAAAAGATATATTTATTCCCTGTCAAGGCAGATTTGATAGGTTTGGTTTGTTCAAAACCATAGCTAGGTGAGGGGCCTCCCCTGGTGGCGCAGGCGGTTAAGCACCGCACGTGAAGCTGTCCATAGCCTCTGCAGCGCGGGTTCGATCCTGGCCTGCCGGTGAGGGTCCCACATGGCACGGCAGACCTCTCTTGTCTTGCCCGCTGCTCCCCTCAGCAGTGTATTTCGTCAGTCTGCCTGCTCTGTTCCCTGCTCTGTCTCTGGTGAATCCTTTCACCCTCCCACACATCTGGCCTGTACCCCCACTCTTTAAAAAAAAACAAACACCAAAACACCATAGCTAGGTGAGACAAGAGACAGGGCTCAAAATCATGTCTTCTAACTTCAAGTCTTAGTTTTTTTTAGGTTACATGTCTTCTTGCTCCTAGACTGCACTTCCAATATAGTATTCAATAGCCATAGGTAGATGATTTAAATTCTAATTAAATTAGTAAAGTTTAAAAGTCATCAATCAGCCATTTCAAGTACTCAGTAACCATATATATTATATAGTGATTATATTGAATACCATAGATAAAAGGCATTTCTATCATCACACAGCCTATTAGACCAAGTTGTTTTAGGCTTACTACCAGGAGGGTTTGGACTATTTCTGTTTCACCACCATTACAGCCTCTGCCTAGTACCTAACTAAAATATTTAGCAGGTCAACTAAACATCGAACTTCCATATGATCCAGCAATTCCACTCCTAGGTATTTACCCAAAGAACACAGAAACATCAATTCCAAAGAGCACCTGCACCCCTATGTTTATAGCAGCACTATTTACAATAGCTAAGCTTTGGAAACAACCCAAATGCCCAAAAATAGATGACTGGATCAAGAAGATGTGGTACATAAATACCATGGAATATTACTCAGTATTCAAAAAAGATAAACACATGCCATTTGCAGCAACATGGATGGCGCTGGAAGGGATCATGCTCAGCGAAATAAGCCAGAAAGAAAAAGAAAAATACTGGATGGTCTCACTCATAGTAGGAATCTAGAAAACTTAAATAAGGGACCAGGAAAATGAATAACTATAAGAAAGTGAAAATCAAAATCAACAAAAAACTATGAACCAGAGACACTCTATGGGGGGTAGAGGGTGGGAGGGGAGGGATTGGGGTCAAAATAAGGGGGTTGCAATTGTATAGGGAATATAAAAATAAAATTTATTAAAAAAAAACATTTAGCAGGTCAGACAATATATTTTGTTGGAGCCTCCTGCACCTGTAGGATTGGTTCAAATCTAAAAAAAAAAAAAAAAGAAGAAGGAGAAGGAGAAGGAGAAGGAGAAGGAGAAGGAGAAGAAGAAGAAGAAGAAGAAGAAGAAGAAGAAGAAGAAGAAGAAGAAGAAGAAGAAGAAGAAGAAGAAGTCTATAGGGCATCAGCTATTAATTGTATTACAGTTACTATTTATTAATTTACAGTGAGCGTGTAAAGGAACTCAGGAGTGGGCATCAGAGGGTAGAAATGCAGGGTATGGTTTTCTTTACATGAGGTATTAGTTTGTTCACAGATATTTTATAGATAGTATCTACTACTTTAGAGTTCTCACCCTACTTTAGAGTTAAACAGAAGCACAAGGCCTCTGATACCCTGGTATCCCATGCAGTAATTCCCAATGGCATCTACTTTACTGTAGGAAACCAACTATTGGGGTCCCACTGCTTTGGGGTTGGCTTGTGTGAAGACAGAATTCAGACTCAGGGGGATCCATTTCCTGAGGTTCTTCCTCTGGGAACTCTTTCTTTCCCACTAAACTGTCTTCGCAACACAGATTACATCTTCTTTTTCCAAGGACCCTCAATTTTTATCATCAGCACAAGTGCAGTATTAAACATATTTTTCTACTTATTCCATTTCATGAATGATACAAATACTAATGTTACTAACAGTTTTAAAATCAATTATAATAAACCTTTGTCCAAAATAAAGGAAGGAGGAAGGAAACACTACATAAGCTAAATGATATTCCTGCCAGTCAGTGCAATGATCTCATGTTCCTATGGTAGGGTTTGTCAGCCTTCCCTGTTATGTGATATTAGCACTCCAATATCACACTCTAATATCAATGAGATGTGGTCACTGCTGAGTGACGACTCATCTGTGGGCCAGTATAGGAAATTTAAGCTTGGGAGAAGCACTTTTCAAAGTACTCTGTGTTTGTCCTAGTGAAGCAAGTTTTCATTCACCCCACAGCCATTTATTGCATAGTACTCTGTGATAAATGCTTTCATATATGTTGTTTTATATACCCCACCCAACAACAACTAGCCATTCACTAATAGGTATCAGATTAGAGAGGTTTAATAATAAAAACAGGATGGAGTAAATTTTGTGGGCAAGTAGGTACATTTCAGAACTCTCCCCTCAATCTCTGTTCAATTTTTTGATGGTAGAAAAGTTAGAATACCTAGGCTCTGTATAGTGACTTCAAACTATCATATGACCAAAATCGATGTATACAGATTGTGGGAATGGAGGAGAAAATTCCCCCTACAAGTCTGGGTTCTTCTTGGACTGATCAAGTAATCAAGTTAACATCAGATGGATTAATAGAAGAATAAAAATAAAATTTAATTTTTTATGCGGGGGAGCCACATAGAGGGGTCCAAGAACAAAAAGGTAAATTGAAGCATATATGCCATCTTCAGCTAAGAAGTGGGACCTAGAATTTTGAGCAGGGAAGGAGGGTAATTAACATTATGAAAACAAGTGAAGATTCCATTTGGAAAAGCTCAGGAACATTTACTACGAGCTCTTTGTAGTAGAAATGTTGGGATGAAGACAGAGGCTCGGAGGTGGTGGTGGGGTGCTGGTGTGTGAAAGAATTCACCAGAGGCAGAGTGGAGAATAGGATAAGCTGATTAATTGAAATACCCTGCAAGGGAGCAGGGGGTGAGTTGGGAGAGGTCTGCATGGGAAGGAGGATTTGGGGCTGCCTTTTGTAATCTGATTTTTTAGGCTTTTCAGGATTGAGGGAGTTGGTCTCTCCTGGTTGTTGTCTCTGGGACATCAGGTTGTGGCAGACTTTCCCCACCTTCCCCTGTCATGCTTGGTTCTGTTTGCCCTGTTTCCACATTACTAGGAATTCCACATTCTCCACAGCCCACTATTGGACCCACAGCCCACTATTGGACCCACAGCCAGGTTCCCATGGCAACTCTATCGGTTTCCCCTTCTTATCTATTCTGTTTCTCCCAGCTTTGTTCAGCCAAGCAAAAGGCAGAGACTTAAGATGTAAGTCTATTAAAGGATGACCCCACACCTTATCCGTTGGACCCTGTGTGTAAGTGTAACAGCAGTTGTCGTTATAGCTGCAAACCGAACAGATACAGTGAGCGGAAAGGATTAATCACTTATGTGAGCCTAGATAAAAGGACATATGAGTGTCAGGACAGTTGTCACTTCCTTTACCACCAAGTGACAGCAGCAGTGGCTGCTTTTCCCTCCTCCTGTTTGTACTCCTCCTTATTAAAGGCTAAGTATTTTTACATGTATGCTCATTTAATCTTCCTAATAATCTGAGAAGAATTCTTGTCCTTGGAGTAGAAAAAATGCAGTTCAAAAAGGTTAATTTGCCCACAACTCGTACTTAGTATAAGGAGAATTAAAAAACAAATCCAGAAAGAAAAAGAAAAATACCGGATGGTCTCAGTCATAAAGAAAAAGAAACATACTGGATAGTCTCACTCATAGCAGGAATTTAGAAAACCTAAATAAGAGACCAGGAAAAAGACTAATCAATACAAAGTAAAAATCAAAATCAACAAGCAACTATAAACCAGAGACACACTACAGGGGGTGAGGAGGAAAGGAGGGGCAGGGAGAGGAAGGACTAGAGTCAAAAATAAGGGGGGGTGGTGTGCATTGTAAGGGGAATATAACCAAAATGAAAATGTATACATTGTGCAAAGATGAAAAAAGATGTAAGAATTATATAAAATAAATATTAAAAAAAAAATCCAGGCAAAAAACAACCACTTGGCCGGCACCCTCCTTGGTGCTGAAACCTGTCCCAAATGTGGAGCATAATAGGACAGAGGCAGTCCCTGCCCGTGAGAAACGGTCAGTGAGGATGATAAAATGGAACAGATCTGTACAGTGTGGGAAGTGACAAAATGAGGAATGAATGGGAAACTTTTCTGAGGAGGTAACATGGTCTGATTATGGAAGATGAGCAGAAGTGCATTCCAAAGAGGGAGGGTGTTCAGGCAGGGAGAACAACACATCCTGAACCACTGCAGAAAGGCTCGACCTGCTAAGGCAATGTTTGGCCAGGACTGTGTGGCCTCAGCTTATGGTGTAGTGAAGCAGAAAGCAGGAGAGCAGAAAGGCCACTGTGTGATGCAGATGAGTGAGAGGCAGGCAGACACTTGGGCCATCAGGGAACAGGAGCGACTTCAGGCAGGATGTGACATGAGCACACGGGTGTTTCACACTGTGAAGAATGATGAGAAGGCTCAGTCCCACCAAAGAGGAAAAGAGGAGGTTGGAGTAACAACCAGAAAACACTGTGAGCATCCCTGAGGCAGTGGAATTGAGATTCAAATGAATAACATACAGTTCAGAGACTGTGTGAGGTGGAATCATGTGGATCAGGTGTGAGGAGACAGAGGTAGACTCTGAGATATCCAGTTTGGGGTACAAAATCCAAGGCTCTTCAATGTCATAGAACTTAGCACTGTTTTCTTCAGAAATGTTTGCTGGACATCATTTTAAAGGAGCAAAGATGTTAACTTTTTCTTTCATGAGAACCACACTAAAGAAACATCCTAGAGGGAAGACATTTCTAGGAAAACATCCTAGAAACCCAAGACATTTTGAGATACGCCTTCTTGACTTCCTTTGAAATAGGACTTCCTCCCATCCACGGTCTTCTTCTCTGAGACAATTGGCCACATCTGCCACGACCCTGAGGGAGTAGCACAGGGTAAGGGATAACTGTGGAAGGAAAAGCCGGAGATAGGCCAAGGTCAGTTAACAGGGGGAGGGATGAGGATATCCTTGCACAGCACTCTGCTCAGGCTACACCCCCTGCTGCTCCCTGGGGAAGATATTCAAGGGTGAGGGGTGCTCTCTCACATCAAAACACGGAATGAACTCAATTCAATGTTCTGCCCAGGTTCTTCCTGGTAGCCTAGGGGTTGAGTCTCAGCACTATCACCTCCACGGCCTGAGTTCAATCCCCAGCCAGGGAGCTACCCACATGGTGCAGCAGACCTCTCCTGTTTTGCCCACTGCCCCCCTCAGCAATGTATTTCAATATAGCCACGTGTTCTACTGCCCACTCTGTCTCTGGTGAATCTTCTTACTCCCCGAAACCCTGGCCTATGCACCAGTTCTTCTACACACACACACAATGTTCCGCCCAGACTTTTGGTTAAGACCGTTTGCATTTGCACTTCAAAGATGGCTTATTAGCCAGCAACATCACAGATTGCTTACAAACACACTCCCTGGAGTTAAAAGCCCAGGGATAAGGTGAGATTGGGTTGTAGAGCCTGTTCCTAGCCTTCATGAAGCAGGAAAACAGCTGTTAAGAACTGTATTTCCCTTGGACCTGACTAGATGTAAGGTCCAGTCACATCTCCGCCACATACCAGTGGTGAAATGGTATTCTCAGTACTTCCTCTGTGAAAGGAGAGTAGCAGCAATATATACCTCCCAGGTTCAGGCAAGGATAATATAAAACACTGTGCACAAAGAAAGCACTTAGCATAGTTACTGCCACATACCGCTTATTAAATAGTCAGCATTAGTATTATTTTTATTAATATAACTCATTTACCAACATGCCTTAAAACTATATATTGTTATACTTTCTAATGATTTTGTGATTCATTTCTATGTTTTCAACCAATCACATGTAGGTTCAAAGAGAATAATCTCATTACAGTGGTAAAGGTAAACCTTGATTGACATATTTATATTGACATATAAATTTGTCGTATAAATCAAATGTCATCATATGCCAGATATATGAAAGGAATATAATTATTCAAATGCAGGGAATTTGTGTCATTATTAAGAGCAATGGCATTGGAGTCAGTTAGACCAAAGGTCAAATCCCAGGCACTTCCATTTCCTAACTTTGACTTCTTAATCTGTGTATGGTTGTGTTCATTCACTAGGTGACTGTTTCCTGGAAGATACACTGTACCAGATACTGCTCAAGTAAATTTCCAGCCCCTTGTAGGTTTGAGAATGAGGATATAAAGCAGCTAGCCCCATGTCTGGCACATGGGCAGGACCCCCTACACAAGATGCTGGCATTAACTGATCACTCTCTGAGCTGAATCTTGGGACAGAGATAGGGGACACTCTCTGCCATGTGGATGTACAGTTCCAAAGAGAAGGGAGGCAAATGAACAGATGGTGACTATACGAAGACTTAGGGAGACAGAAATGGAGCCAGAAAAGCATAAAGGAGACCATCCTGGAGATGGGGTCACTGGAATTAAAGTGTGCAAGGCAAAGCTTTTGGTTCCTCTGTTCCATCCTTTAGTAACCTTTGATGACAGCAAGAATGAATTTCATGAAACTCATGGCTTTCTATTCTCATGTTGATAGGATTGCTGTAGTTCAAGTGCAAAAGCCCTTCACAATAATGAAATGCTATAAAACTCTAGTTAGGTGAGTTTAGACTGCCTTAGCTCTTCTTGATTCACAGAATGTGGAAATATGATTAGTTATGGGTCCATGAAAGATTAGGGCCTCCTCTTAGCTGAGTTGGAAAATTTGGCACAGCGATTATTGCCAGGATCTCTGAGAGTCTCAGCCCTTTTTGGTTTAGGGGCAGAGAAGGAGCGCCTGAGAATTACCTATGTCCTTTGTGAGGAGTGAGGCTGCAGCAGTAGTGCTAAGAGGATTTCTCCAGCATCCAAACACAATCCTCTCTTCCAAGTTTCCCCATGTGCATTTCTCCAATCTTACCACCTAGAGGTGCTGTCATCCCATCACTGTGCAAACTTTCCAGATGAGGAAAAGAACTCAGGATTGCCAATTCCTTCACTTTCACATATTTTCTTTGTAAGACCCTAGAAAATATTGCATCTTTATAACTTCCTATAATCATCAGCTTAAAAATGATAAAAGCAGAATGAACTATATGGAAAAATGCAGAACAAAATGATAACTGATTCAAAAAAGCATCTTTGGTTAATTTGTGAAATGTCCCTCCAGTGGAAAGAAATCCTTGTTTAAATGTATTACGTTCAATTCCATGTTGTCTGAGTCAACTATATTTTATAAATATAGTTTCTCCTATTTCAATGTTTTTATAAAATAGGTATTAAGGTATTATAAAATAGGTATTAAGACAGCAAATTATTTCTTCCCCATAAAGAAAATTAATTACATCTTTTGCATGTAGAATCCCCATATATTAATGAAAACAGAGTTGGGTCAAATTCACAATTTGGCTTGAATTATGCCTTAAAATTCAAGCTCTACCCTTTAGCAATATGATGCAATATTTTACTTGGCTTTGATTGTACTACACTTGACAACTAACTTGTCCAAAGTCCAAATGGTCCCTCATGCCATTAGGTAGGAAAAGGGCAATTAACATTTGTGAGATTCTATTCCTGCAGTGTCTTCCCTTTTCTGGCTTCATAATAGATGGTGAAATTGCCTGTCCTCTTGGTCTGTTCACAAAAATCACTCTATCTCTTAATGTCTGTGTGACCTTAACTTCTGTGTGTCTCCGTGATCTTATTTGTAAAAGGGGAGAAAATAACATAAGGTTTCTATGAAGAATAAATAAGTGAAAATGTATAAAATGTTTTGAACACAGTGTCCGAAATAGCATATAATCAATAAAAAAAGTATTATGTGTTTTTAAAATAACTATTTTGGGATACTTTTCTTGGGGAGCTTATGTTTTAGAAGGAAAGTATTGCGAAAGAAAAACCATTATGTTGCTCTCTAGACTAGGTCATTGCATACTTTTTACTCATTAGTCTTTCATCCCATGTCCCAACAGGGATTACCTTGATAACAAAATCTTATGGCGCAAGTGCCTACAGCCTGAAAACATAGTTCCCTGGAACCTGACCCTCTTCTCCATTCTGCTGATCATCGGAGGCGTGCAAATGTTTCTCTGTGCCATCCAGGTCGTCAATGGTCTCCTGGGGACCCTGTGTGGAGACTGCCAATGTTGTGGCTGCTGTGGGGTAAGTTGAGGTTTTTGTCTTTTTTCGCAGGCAAGAAGGCAAGTCATGCCAGCGCTAGTCGGATGGGAAGGTGGAAAAGGGGTGCACCCTGCAGAACATCAGAGGCAGGCTGCGAAGTGCAGGCATCCCCCTCTATCAACTTAGGGAAACAGTGACCTTGTGTTGGCGGAACCTAGAAGTTGTGCTCTGTAGCATGTGAACAGACACAGGCTAAAGTTCACTAAAACTTTCAGGCTCACACTCAGCTGACCATGGTCCTACAGGGCAAATACATGTAAATGTTTTCAATAATGTTTATATGAAGATCTCAGGAGGCATTTGTCATGTGGGCATCTTGTCAGTAATAATACCTCATGATCTGTACTGAAATGTTCTTACTACTTCCTAATAGACCTAGACAAAGCATTATAATTTCCAAGTAATATATGGAACATGAGTTAAGGCAGTTTCTTTTCCTTGAAAAGAACAGGATATATCAATGCAAGTTCTTTATTTTGATGAGATTTATCTTACGGAACAAAGAAATGGTTTTTAAGTAAGGAAAAGCAAGGAAATTGCTCAGAATTTAGTCACCAAATGTGAGTTTAAAATATCAATAATAGGGCCTCCCCGGTGGCGCAGCGGTTGAGTGCTGGGCTGCGAGGCTGCCCACAGCCTCTGCAGCGCCGGTTCGTTCCCCGGCCGCCGGGTAAGGGTCCCACATGGCGCGCAGACCTCTCCTGCCACCCGCTGCTCCCCTTAGCGGTGTACTTCGGTCCTACTGCCTGCTCTGCTCCCTGCTCTGGCTCTGGTGAATTCTCTCACCCTCCTGCGCTTCTGACTGTACCCAGTGCTTGTATAATAAATAAATAAATAAATAAATAAATAAATAAATAAATAAATAAATAAATAAATGTTTAAAAAAAATAAAATAAAATATCAACAATATAAAAATTAAAAATAAACCTATGGGCAGTAAAACTGTGCAATTATTTCAGTGAATGGCCAAATCAAATCAAATGATTATGCATAAATACAGTTATTTGAAAAACACAAACTGATGTGTGAAAAAAGAAAAACATTAAGCAGAGCTTTAGAGCCCTTACTTGGGGAATTATGAAATTAAATTAAGATTTAACAACTTAATATAATATTTTGCTAAATTTTAAATTATTTAAATAATTTTCTTTAAGTTTCTTACAAGTATTATATGTGTATAAGTCAAGTTTATGTGTGTTTGTGTTCACACACAGAAGAATACAAAGAGATACTCAGTTGGAATATCTTGTCTTCTACCTACCCAAGTTCCCTATAATTTCATATATATTCTCCCTAAGTGGGGGTGGGGGGTGTTTTCACTACCCCCACCTTAAAATGATTTTTTAATTTAATAATATTGGAAAATGCTTATAATGTAGTGTTCATTGGAAAAAGCAGGATTCAAAAATTGTATACTTAATATATACATATAAATAAGAAAAAACAAATGCTGTATACAGAAAAAAAGTCCTAAAGAAAATTCTACAAAAATGTTAAATGATAGTTGTTTAGGGTAACAAGACTTTGACCCTTTTTACTTCCTCAGGCTTGTGTTATATATTATATATACTACATATTATATATAGTATATTATTATATTATTTAATAATCATGTATTTTAAAATATAAAAATATAAGTAAAATGTTATAAAATATCCATTGTAAATGAACAAATATATTTCACTGAATATTGAGTTAGTTCTATAAATTTGCAATTCTATTGTGCTAAATGTAAAACTTTTAGTTAAACAAAAATAAGGAGAAAAGAAAACGATCAGTTTGTAATCCATCAAAATTATTTTTCCGATGGCAGTAAAGTATATTGGCCATCTAAATCTTGTAATTCATCTAAAATGAACTCATATTTGTTAAGCCAACCAAGTAACTTAAAATGCTGGTCTTATTTTTTCCCTACTTTTATAGAAAAGACATTCAATATTTTAGTAATACAGCAAATTTTCATTGCAAGATTTATTAGAACTGCAACTGCTCTTTGAATAAGAGATATACTGAATCTCTTTTAATAAGAGTTTAACTAAATCTAGTGATTATCAATAAATTTAAAAACAAACCCATAGGTGCCAGCACACTAACTCTTTTCCATGAGTTTCATCTATTTAGGTATGATATTTTAGCAAGTTTAATGGCTAAATCATATATAATCAGAAGACAGCACATAGACTCCAAAGCTGTCAGTGCATAGACACAAACCACAGAGGGAAACGTACATGTCCTTCTTTCCTCTTCCTGTCTTCTCTTCTTTCCCTCCCTCCTTCATTCCTTCCTCCTCCTTCCCTCCTTCCTTCTTTCTTTCTTTGTTCTCCAGGTTATTTGGAAAGCTTCAAATCTAATAAAATCGAAAAGAACAGCACAATGAATCCTGTACATTTTCATCTAGATCCACAAAGCATGAACATTTTCTTGTTCCTTCTTTCTGAACCATTGAAAAGTAACTGGCTGATAT
This sequence comes from Talpa europaea, assembly GCF_964194135.1. Lineage (NCBI taxonomy): Eukaryota > Metazoa > Chordata > Mammalia > Eulipotyphla > Talpidae > Talpa > Talpa europaea. The sequence goes on from NC_140070.1 coordinate 60,502,568, forward strand.
TATGAAACTTCATTACTAAATAATTCAGAGCACTTCGGAGCTGCATTTTCAGAAAGCCAGTCTGCTGAGGAACCTTTCTTGCTGGCAGCTTGCCTCTCATGCAGCTAGTCAATGTCCTCCCTCAGTGGACACCACAGAAACTTGGGCTTGTACCTACCTCCACAACTAATTGCTGAGTGCCCCACGTAAGCTCTCTGACTTCCCAGAGTCTTAGTTTCCCCAACGCCTTCTGCCTAACTTCTCCAGAAAATATTAGGATCAACATCCATCCATTCAGGCAAAAAGTATTTCTTGAGACAGACATTCCTAAACCTGGCAGTGTCATTAAATGAGGTAATAGATGGAAACAGGCCTTCAAATACAAGTTATGAGTGCTGGGTTGAATGCCAGCTATGCAGTCTGGGCTAAGTCAGTTGCAATCAACTGTTTCTTTGTCTGTAAATGTGATCATTAAACCTACTTCTTATGGTTGCTTACTGTCTAACATAGAATAATAAATACGTGTGTCTCTCAACAATGAGAAGTTTTGCTATATTGTATCAATAGTTACTCACTCTGAGTATGAGAATCAGTGAGGCAGCATGGATTCAAAGGAATACAATCTGTGTTCAGCCTCCATGGGTTCAATCCTGGCTTGTCTGCTTTCTAACTGTACCTTTAGCTACATTACTTGACCTATCTTTGTCTTTTATCAAAATTACTTTTAATAATAAATCATGCAAAATAAATACAAGCAAGTGACTGATCAAAGCTCTAAAATAAAGGAAAGTATAGAAGACATTTATGTAGCCAATAAAGGACAAGACCACTCAAGAAGATGGATGATGGCAAGCGAACTAGAAAGGGAGGAGAATGGAAAAAAAAAAAAAAAAACAGAATGATGTCATAATTAATTAACTTTTTCTACCTTCTAGGGAGATGGACCAGTTTAAATCTCTATGCTGAGCTGCCCTAACTTGACAACATGTGGGACGCTATATTAAACTTCTTTTTGTTGGGATATTATTAATTCCTATCTGCTTCCTGATGAAACTTCTTCTGCTATCCAACAAGTTTAGCACAAATTAGAATTTTATGTTATTTAAAAATAGTTTGGTCACTTGACAAATTAGATTTATAAATCTTTCAAATTAGTTTCTTGTTAGAATTGAAGAGCTGGTTCAAAGCAAGTTTTTCCTAATTCTTAAAGCATGAAAAGTATATAAAGTCATGGGTAGTGCTATAGAACTTCTTTGTATATAGAAATGTTTATATATTTTGAAGTTTTACATAATTCAGAAAAGGAAAACACATTTAAATTGATACAATGAGGCCATTTTTTTTTGTTTTCAGGATTTATGGGAAAACTGATTGATGTATCACAAATCATTATTGTTTCATGCCTTCTTGACTAAAATGTTTGAATTACTTGTGACTAGTCTTTTGAGATTGCCATCATTTGCTAGGGTTTCCTTATGTATATTAAAGTTAGAATTGAAAGGTTATTTAATAAAAATTGCATTGCTGGGAGAAGAAATGGCAAAAGAGTGAATAATAACATGAGCTTTTCTACAAACCCTTCCTTTGAGAAAATAAAAAAGAATGGTTTAAAACAGTTTATTGGAGTTATAATTTTGTCAGACCATGGCTGGGATTCAGATAATAATAGGTATTACTAATTCTATGTGATATATTAAGACATTGACTTTGGTTTTATGAATTAGGCACTCACTAATTGTGGAACTGAATCCCATTCTTTTCACTGGGATTCAAATTACGACTCCACCATATACCAACTTGAGGATCTTGAGAAATTTACTTTCTAAGTCTAAGTTTTCCCATGTGCATATTAAAAGGGAATCAATCATCTAAGACATTTTGAAGTACCCCAAGAGTGAAACAAGGAGACCTATAGATTGTCAACACAACAGAAGACTACAGAGGAAGTTACAAACCAAAGTCTCATTACTACCCACACCAACATAATAGCCTGCACTAATAGGTGAGGCTTACAGGAAACTAGACTATTATAGTAAGCATGAAGCAATTACCAATCCCCCACTGAGTGTTAACTACTGGGGCCCAGGCACTGAAGTTCTGAAGTGTTATAAGCTATGATTTTGCCTTTACCACTAGCAGAACTCTGAGATCAGAAATCAAATCTGAAATTTACTACATAAAAATTAATAAATGCAAGAAGATAGACACTTAATAACTCACTGGGGCAACTATAAATACACACACACAGAGCAAGGCTAGTTGTAAACATGCCGAGAACTCTTATGGGAGTTGCCAACTTTGTGTTGCTTTCCTGAATATGTGAGTTATTTCTCTACACTCTGGAGCAGACCTTTGCTGCAAAGGCAATGTGACTAAGTCTATAACCCACCAACCCCCAGACCTAATATGGGACATAGTACATAGTAGACAGTTGATAAATTAGTTGTGTCATGGAAGTGCCTAGAGCCTATTTATCTTTCTCTGATACCTTCACTCTGAGTGAGATAACATACTGGGTCCTGAAATACACTGTGGAAGAATTTGAAAAACTAATAGTTAAAAAAAATGTAGGACATGGGCATCTGTGTTACAAATTGAACAAGGGTTTAATATGATCTCAGTACACAGATCCATGAATATAAAAGTTAAAACTATATTTTCTATGACAGTTTTTGTGTTTTCTGACTCTGAGTGCCAATGCACCATGCTTTAATTTGAATCATTGTTGGGGTTTTTATCCTGTCTCAGCATTGTGCTAGACCCATGGGTACAAGGTCAAAGACCCACTTGAGTAAAATTAAGACAAAAATAAAACAAATAATCAGATGTCCATCCCAAAACAGACATAATAATTCTTTAATTGACAAGAACACAGGTGGCAGAAGAATGACTGAGGACATTGAACTCATGAAAAGAATACATGAAATGCACTCAGAGGTAGTCAGCAAACCATGAAAAACTATCTTGGATGTATTCTCGAAATACAAGAATTCTATGACATACTGGAAACTATGGACACATGTCTGTGGAGTATATTCCATGTAGCCATGGAAAAGATGAGATAGAATCAGAGGGAAGGGAGAGAAGGAAGGAGAAGAGCAGGAGGGAGTGTGGAGGAGGAAGAAAACAGGTCCAGGAATTAGGACAATTCATTGGAGAGGACCATTGGAATTAGCGTCATGGATTAAAAAAAAAAATCTACCTTTCTAAAATAACTTTCCAGAGCCATATAAACAGCAAACAGGAAATCCAAGATCCAAACCTAGATAGTCTATCTGGGAGTTGAGAGTACATAATCAGGCAGTGGGCTAGATATCTCACTAATTCTTCTAAAATTATCTAGAAAATGATGCTTTGTTAATGCTAATTGAAGTTTCTATATAGAGCTGAAAATATTAAGATTTTATTATATGAAGTATCTTAATTTATAGTGTTCATTAACTCACACTCACCTGAATTAGTAAAAGCTCTCAATTAAATTGTTATAATTGAAACCAATATTTTTATATAATCTTTCAAAGCACGTACCAGAAAGACAACCTTATAAAGTCCTCCTGGTTGCTCACTCCTGTGCTTTATATTTCCCAATTATTTTAGTTTAGTGATTTTACCCTCTCTTTGTGGAAGAAGTACACAGAGGTATATTTCTATAATATACCTCAAGGTTAATAAAAGAAGAAAGAAAAGACAATTTCTAAGCTCTCTGACTTCCATGCAGTAGCAAGAAAGTGTGGGTGCACAGAGGACATTCCCCCTACACTTCTGAGTTCTTCTTAAGTTGGTAATTAATTAAATTAATCAATTAATTGGTGATTAATTTAATTAGTTAACATCAGACTGATTCATATGAGAAAAGAACAAAGTTAATTATTTATGTATAGAGACTCTATAGGGATGCAAATTCTAGTCATTGGGAAAAGTGAGGGTATTTAGATAGATAGATAGATCTAAATCTAAATCTATATCTATCTATATCCAGAGCTAAGGAATGAGATTAGGATCTGGGGGTCAAGGAGAGGGAAGAGGGATTAAGATGATGAGGAGTGGGTGACTCATAATGAAGACCAGAAGCTATTTAATCAGCTATTTCCTCAGTCATGTGAGTATTTGTCTCCAATAGAAAGGTTATTTCTCTTTAAAAAATTCCTAATTCTGTCTACCAAACATTCAGAGACGAATTAGTGCCTATCCTTCACAAACTCTTCCAAAAAATTGAGAAGGAAGGTATAATACCAAACACGTTCTATGAAGCCAACATTACACTAATACCACTAATACACTAATACCAACATTACACTAATACCGAACAAGGACAACACAAAAAAGGAAAGCTACAGGCCAATCTCCCTAATGAACACGGATGCAAAAATCCTCAGTAAAATTTTAGCTATCAGAATCCAACAAAGTATCCATAAGATAATTCACCATGACCAAGTAGGATTAATTCCAGGGACACAAGGATGGTTCAACATCCGAAAATCAATCAACATTATCCAACACATCAACAAAAAGAAATATAAAAATCATATGATAATATCAATAGATGAGGAGAAAGCTTTCGACAAAGTGCAACACCCATTCATGATAAAAGCCCTTGAAATTCTTGGGATACAAGGAACATACCTCAACATCATAAAGGCCATTTATGACAAGCCACCAGCCAGTATCATTCTCAATGGTGAAAAGCTGAAAGCATTTCCACTAAGATCTGGAACAAGACAAGGATGTCCACTCTCACCACTGCTTTTCAATATAATACTGGAAGTCCTAGCCAGAGCAATAAGGCAAGAGAAAGACATACAAAGAATCCAAATAGGAAAAGAAGTCAAACTATCACTCTTTGCAGATGATACAATAATATACATAGAGAAACCCAAAAACTCCACGGAAAAACTAATTCAACTCATCAATCAGTTCAGTAAAATGGCAGGATACAAAATCAACACGCAAATGTCAGTAGCCTTCCTATACACAAACAATAAATCTGAAGAAGAAGAAATCAAAAAACCATCCCTTTTATTATCAAAACAAAAAAATCAAATATAATAAATAAATCTAACAAATCTAATAAATAAATCTAACAAATAAATCTAATAAATAAATCTAACGAAAAATAAATCTAACAAAAGAGGTAAAGGACCTATACAAAGAAAACTATAAAACACTGTTAAAAGAAATAGAAGAAGACACAAAGAAATGGAAAGACATCCCCTGCTCATGGATTGGAAGAATAAACATTATTAAAATGGCCATCCTACCAAAAGCAATATACACATTCAATGCTATTCCAATCAAAATTCAATGTCATTCTTCAAAGAAATAGAACAATCATTGGTGAAATTAATATGGAATCACCAAAAACCCCGAATAGCCAAAGATCTCCTGAAAAAAAAAGAAGGGAATGGAGGCATCAAACCCCCAGACTTCAAACTCTACTACAAAGCCATAATCATCAAAACGGCATGGTATTGGAACAAGAACAGACATACAGACCAATGGAATCGAATAGAAAAACCAGAAATAAACCCACAGATTTATGGTCAACTAATCTTTGACAAAGGAGCAAAGACTATGCATTGGAGCAAAGAAAGTTTGTTCAATAAATGGTTCTGGGAAAACTGGGTCGCTACATGAAAAAGAATGAAGCTTGACCACTACCTCACTCCATACACAAAAATCAACTCAAAATGGATTAAAGAACTAGACATAAGACCTGAAACCATAAAATACATAGAAGGAAATATAGGTGAAACACTATATGATATTCACATCAAAGACATCTTTACAGACACATCACCCAAAGCAGTGATAGTGAAGGCAAAGATCAACAGCTGGGACTACATCAAATTAAAGAGCTTCTGCACAGCAAAAGAGATAATAACCATATCAAAGAGAAACCCCACCAACTGGGAGAACATTTTTGCCCACAACACTAATGATAAAGGACTGATCACAAAAATCTGCAAAGAGCTGATGAGACTCAACAACAACAAAGAAAATAATCCAGTCAAAAAATGGGCATAAGAGCTAAAAAGAAATTTCTCTGAAGAGGAAATGCAAATGGCCAACAGGCATATAAAAAAATGTTCAACATGTAATCAGGGAAGTGCAAATCAAAACTATCATGAGATACCATCTTACACCAGTGAGAATGGCACATATTAAAAAAACTAGCAACAACAAATGTTGGCGAGGGTGTGGAGAAAAAGGAACTCTTCTGCACTGTTGGTGGGAGTGCAAACTGGTCCAACCACTATGGATAGCGGTGTGGAGATTTCTTGACCTACTAAACATAGAGCTTCCATATGATCCAGCAATTCCACTCCTAGGTATTTACCCAAAGGACACAGAAACATCAATTCCAGAGAGCACCTGCACCCCTATGTTTATAGCAGCACTATTTACAATAGCTAAGATTTGGAAATAGCCCAAATGCCCAAAAATAGATGACTGGATCAAGAAGATGTGGTACATATACACCATGGAATATTACTCAGCATTCAAAAAAGATAAACACATGCCATTTGCAGCAACATGGATGGCGCTGGAAGGGATCATGCTCAGCGAAATAAGCCAGAAAGAAAAAGAAAAATACCGGATTGTCTCACTCATAGCAGGAATCTAGAAAACTTAAATAAGGGACCAGGAAAATGAATAACTATAAGAAAGTGAAAATCAAAATCAACAAAAAACTATGAACCAGAGACACTCTTTTTCGGGTGGGGGGTGGGAGGGGAGGGATTGGGGTCAGAATGGGGGGATGCAATTGTATGGGAAATATAAAAATAAAATTTATTATTAAAAAAAATCCTAATTCTGGGTAATATCCCCAATTTTCATTGTTTTAGTTGGTTAAAGGAGTGGTCTAAGTTCTCGTGAGCCTGCAGGGATTCAATTCTCCGCAGCTGGAAACAATTCATCTGCCACTGACACGTCTTAGGAAGGCCATTTTCAACATTCACGACATTCAGGGAAGCCTTCAGAGGCTTATCCTGTCACTTGTCTGCCACCCTATAAGAACAGTCACTTGCAGAACATGTGCTCTCACTCTTCAGTCTTTCCATGTGTCACATCCATTTAATAGTCAAACTCTCAGGGGTAGTTGTGTTATTATTATCATCCATATTTGAGAGGTGAAGAAACTGAAGAATGAAAAGCTTGGGCAACAAGCTTGAGGTCACAGAATTAGTCAGTGACAGAGTTGGCAATAACTATGGGACAAAAGCTTCAGAGCCTGAGTGTCCCCTACGTTGACCAGGCTGTCTTGCCTCCCATCCCCATAGCAGGGTGTAGGGTCTATTGCCTCACTGAAGCTCCTGATTTTCACTGACTAACCAAAGATTACACTTGGTCTTAAGCTCAATGAACCCAGTTCAGTGGAAAAGAGTAACAAGTACTGCAGACACTGGGACAGAAGATGAATAAAACACTAGAAGCTGGTGTCACTGACCTACAGTATCAAATGCCATGATCTCAGCTACTTTTAAATACATATATTTTAGCTTTTAGGTCTCTCCAGACTGCTCTGGATTCATTATTTCAGGGTCTGACATGCCTAGGGAGAGGAAAAAAGGGATAGAGGTGCTGACTTAGAAATTTAGTGTGTCACCTTGGGAAATCTGTCCATTTTGCAGGACTTTTTCCTCCCCTGTGATATTAGCTCTAGTTCAGGATGCTGCTAAGTACCTCTCCTGTGATCCTGCTCTGGTTTGGGGTTTTCAGAAGTATTTGGGGTTATTAAAATCTGGGTCCAAGCTGAACCCTTTTAGACAGATCTTAGAAATCCCAGACCCTGGCCTTAACTTTCAGAAATGCTGATTTAAATAAAGGAGATTAGAGCTAGGTATCCTGCTTTTCCTTTTTAAACTCACCAGGAAATTCTGATGAGGCAGGTGTGAGAAGTATTTTTCCAAATGTTCTCAAACTTGAGTTTCATCAGAAGTATGTGCAGGGCTTCAACCAATCCCAAGTTTCTAATTCAGTAGCCTGGGGTGGTGCATTTATAATATGTTCGTTGGTGATGCTGAATGCTACAAGCTTAGAGTCTACACTTGAAAGTTCCAAAAGATTCCTCACTATGTGAAATAGTACATGTGATCATATTTTTCTTCATTCTGGAGAAAAAATTTCTAGGAATCATTTGATTCTCAAAAAGATACATGATGCCAGAAAGTTAAAGAGCCAGATTACAGTCTAATCATGAATTTAAATATTTTCATAGGTATGATTTTATAGCAGATGATTATGCAATTTGTTCTGTCTTGATGTAATATAGTTTATTCTCTTTATGATGCCCTCAGAGCAGCTTTTGGATAGTAAAACCCAGACTGGTGTGGATTGGTTAGCATGTTGACAACACACAAGTATATGAATACACACACCCCTATACTAATGAGATAATAGAATGATGTATTCAAAATACATAAAGATAAAAAATGGAGTCTAAGAATATTATTCCTTGTAAGTCTATCCTTTAAATATGAAGGATAAAGATGGACAAGCTTCTTCCCAGACAAAAAGTTGAGAGAGTGTGTCTGTATTAGTCCTTCCTTTGAGAGATGTTTTAAAGGGGCTCTCCAATCCAAACCAAAGACAAGAAAATCTACAAAAAAAAAAAAAAAAAAAAAAAAAAAAAACTGAACAGGGAAATAGAACCACAAAACTCAAGACAAAATGGCAAGAGCAAATCTTCATATATCAATCATCACCCTAAATGTAATGTGGCTGAACTCATAAATCAAAAGGAACAGAGTGATTGGTTTGATCGGAAAACAAAATACACCTTGCTGCTATCTCTAATAGACCCATTTGAGCTCCAAAGACAAACTTAGGTTCAAAGTAAAAGGATAGAAAACAACCCCATAAGCAAGTTGGACTCCCTCCCCACCAAAAAGAAAGGCAAAAAGATTGGTAATTATAGCAGATGAAATTGACTTCCAGCTAAAATAGTTGATAACAGAACGGATGGACATTGTGTAATGATAAAGGGACCAATACATGAGAAAGACATAATACTCATCAATTTATATGCACCAAACAAAGGAGATTCAAAATATTTAAGGCAACTGGGGCCTCCCTGGTGGTGCAAGGGATTAAGTCTCAGCACAGTGAAGCTATTGGCAGACATTGCAGCATGCGTTAGATCCCCACCCAAGGAGCATGGCAGACCTCTCCTGTCTTGTCTGCTGTACCCCTGAGCAGTGTATTTCAGTCAGTCTCCCTGTTCTGTTCCCCACTCTGTCTCTGGTGAATCCTCTCACACCCCCATACCTCTAGTCAGTTCTTGGATGCATAAATAAAATAAATCTTTAAAAAAAGTTTAAGGCAACTATTATCAAATATGATAACAGGCTTTGGCATTAATGCAATAGTTGAAGACTTCAACTAAACAAATGGACAAAACAAACAAATTGAAAATCAACAAAGAATCAAAGCCTTAAAGGTGGAATCAGAGGACAATGGTTTAACAGACATTTATAGGACACTGTACACCCAAAAAGTTGAGGACACTTTCTTCTCAAGTGCACATGGAACATTCTCCATAATAGACCTCAAGTTTAGTCACAGAATAGGAGTCAACAAAGTCATAAAAATTGAAATTATATCAAGTATCTTCTCTGATCAAAATGATATCAACCAGATAAAGAAAGCAGGAAATAACTCTAATATATGGTGATTGGACAACACATTACTGAATGACCACTGGATTAGTAAATCAAAGAAGAAATTTAAAAATATCAGAGACTAATGAACATGTCCGAACAGATGGGGAACAGCAAAGCAGTACTTAGTGGGAAGTACATAGCAATACTGAAAGGTCCATGCAGGAGGCCTGAATGCAGAAGCCAACCAGGAAGCCCACCTGGGGGGCAGGAATGTGGATACCTGCCTGGAGGACTCAGACGATGAGCCTCCTCCCTCCCCCTACGAGTCTCTTCTCAGACAAAGAACCTGTACCTGCCCCAAGAAACTGCCCCCGCCCGACAAACTTTTTCCTGCCCTAGGAGCCCCGTTTCCCACCTGACCTCTCCTCACCCTATAAAACCCTGCATCCCCCTAACAATGTGCGTGGCTTCACTGACCCCCACCTTGGGTGTGTGAGGTCCGCCCGGGGCGCAATAAACTTTCCCTCCCTTTGAGAAATGTAGCCTGGCTCTCCTTTTCTTTACTGCGCCAAACCTTTCAAATACAGGTTCACATCAAGAAATAAGTGCTCAAATAATCATACCTCTCTCTTTAATGAACTACAAAGAGAAGAACGAACAAAACCAGAGGCCAGTAGAAGGAAGGATATAGTAACAATTAGAGAAGAAATAAAAGAAATGTATATTAAAAAGGCAGTCTAGGGCCTCCCGGTGGCGCAGCGGGTTGAGCACTGCACTCTGAAGCTTTCCGCAGCCTCTGCAGCACGGGTTGGATTCCAGCCATCTAGGGAGAAACCCACATGGTGCTTCAGACCTCTCCTGCCTCACATACTGCTCCCCTCAGCAGTCTCTTCAGTCCATCTGCCTGTACTGAAGCAGGAAGTTACTAAGACTGCTGAACAACTTGCTTACAATAATGGTCATGTTACAGGACAGGAAGAGGGGCAGCCCGAACCCTGCAAACCTGCCTATTCTATGTAGGGTTCTTGGGTGGGGCAGGGAACCTCCCCCTTTCCTGGGGACCACCCTGTTACAGTCACAGTCATTATGACCTCCTTTCTGGTGTTCTAAAAAGTTCCTGATAAACTCAAACTGTTAGGGGGAAAAGGATGTCCTAAAGCTAATTCCATACAGGCTTTGTGGACTCCACCCCCGACTCCAGACCAAAGCCAAAAGACACTGGGAACTCCAAATCCCATCACCACCAAAGGGAAGGTTGCTGGGACCTGAGGGTGGGGTTAAGCAGCCAGGTTTGGTATAAAAGCCAGACACCTGGGCTTTAGAGGGGATCTCCCATTTTGGCTCTCCGCCAGCCAGCTTGCAGCTTCCGGCCAGCTCTGAGAGGGCCTTTGGGTTTCCAGGTCAGCGGATCAAGTAGGACACATTAAAGACTTTATTTCCCTATTTTCTCCCTGAGTTGTACATTTCCTTAATTCCTTTTCCCTTGTAAATAAACCTTTTATTAACCTTTTGTGTGTGCCTGTAGTGGAGTATTAATAAGTCCCTTTTAAGCGCGCTGGTGAGGACCGACAGCCAGGCAACCCGTTTTATATCGGGGTTGCTCGGTAACAAAACTGGCAAAGCTACCTCATACCCCGCACTGTCGCTCAAGCATAGAAAGTTTCCACATACAAACTATAGAAAACCTTACCATTCCTGCTATTCGGGACTCAATCTTTTGGAAGCTATCCCATTGAGCCCGCCAGCGTGACAAATAAATCTCTCTCCACCTCTCTGAGTGCCTCTGGTTTTTCTGAAAAAATGCTGCAACAGTATCTGTCTTTCTCAAGCTCTTCCAAAAAATTGAGAAAGGGGGAACTCTTTCAAACACATTTATTTTTTTTTCTCTTAAAATTGTTTATTTATTTTTTTAATTAATAAATTTTATTTTTATATTCCCCATACAATTGCAATCCTCCCATTCTGACCCCAATCCCTCCCCTCCCGCCCCCCACCCCCCAAAAAGTGTCTCTGGTTCATAGTTTTTGTTGATTTTGATTTTCACTTTCTTATAGTTATTCATTTTCCTGGTCCCTTATTTAAGTATTCTAGATTCCTGCTATGAGTGAGACCATCTGGTATTTTTCTTTTTCTTTTTGGCTTATTTCACTGAGCATGATCCCTTCCAGCGCCATCCATGTTGCTGCAAATGGCATGTGTTTATCTTTTTTGAATGCTGAGTAATATTCCATGGTATATATGTACCACATCTTCTTGATCCAGTCATCTATTTTTGGGCATTTGGGCTATTTCCAAAGCTTAGCTATTGTAAATAGTGCTGCTATAAACATAGGGGTGCAGGTGTTCTTTGGAATTGATGTTTCTGTGTTCTTTGGGTAAATACCTAGGAGTGGAATTGCTGGATCATATGGAAGCTCTATGTTTAGTAGGTCCAGAAATCTCCACACAGCTCTCCATAGTGGTTGGACCAGTTTGCACTCCCACCAAAAGTGGAGAAGAGTTCCTTTTTCTCCACACCCTCGCCAACATTTGTTGTTGCTAGTTTTTTTAATATGTGCCATTCTCACTGGTGTAAGATGGTATCTCATGGTAGTTTTGATTTGCATTTCCCTGATTGCAAGTGATGTTGAACATTTTTTCATATGCCTGTTGGCCATTTGCATTTCCTCTTCAGAGAAGTTTCTTTTTAGCTCCTCTGTACATTTTTTGACTGGATTATTTTCTTTGTTGTTGTTGAGTCTCATCAGCTCTTTGCAGATTTTTGTGATCAGTCCTTTATCATTAGTGTTGTGTGCAAAAATTTTCTCCCAGTTGGTGGGGTTTCTCTTTGTTTTTGTTATTGTCTCTTTTGCTGTGCAGAAGCTCTTTAATTTGATGTAGTCCCAGCTGTTGATCTTTGCCTTCACTATCACTGCTTTGGGTGATGTGTCTGTAAAGATGTCTTTGATATGCAAATCACGTAGTGTTTCGCCTATATTTCCTTCTATGTATTTTATGGTTTCAGGTCTCATGTCTAGTTCTTTAATCCATTTTGAGTTGATTTTTGTGTATGGTGTGAGGTAGTGGTCAAGCTTCATTCTTTTGCATGTAGCGACCCAGTTTTCCCAGCACCATTTATTGAACAAACTTTCTTTGCTCCAATGCATAGTCTTTGCTCCTTTGTCAAAGATGAGTTGACCATAAATCTGTGGGTTTATTTCTGGATTTTCTATTCGATTCCATTGTTCTGTATGTCTGTTCTTGTTCCAATACCATGCCGTTTTGATGATTATGGCTTTGTAGTAGAGTTTGAAGTCTGGGAGTTTGATGCCTCCATTCCCTTCTTTTTTTTCAGGAGAGCTTTGGCTATTCGGGGTTTTTTGTGATTCCATATGAATTTCATCAATAATTGTTCTATTTCTTTGAAGAATGACATTGAAATTTTGATTGGAATAGCATTGAATCTGTATATTGCTTTTGGTAGGATGGCCATTTTAATAATGTTTATTCTCCCAATCCATGAGCAGGGGATGTTTTTCCATTTCTTTGTGTCTTCTTCTATTTCTTTTAACAGTTTTTTATAGTTTTCTTTGTATAGGTCCTTTACCTCTTTTGTTAGATTTATTCCCACATATTTGATTTTTTTTGTTTCAATAATAAAAGGGATGGTTTTTTTGATTTCTTCTTCTTCAGATTTATTGTTTGTATATAGGAAGGCTACTGACTTTTGCGTGTTGATTTTGTATCCTGCCACTTTACTGAACTGATTGATGAGTTGAATTAGTTTTTCTGTGGAGTTTTTGGGGTTCTCTATGTATATTATCATATCATCTGCAAAGAGTGAGATTTTGACTTCTTCTTTTCCTATTTGGATTCCTTTGATGTCTTTCTCTTGTCTTATTGCTCTGGCTAGGACTTCCAGTATTATATGGAAAAGCAGTGGTGAAAGTGGACATCCTTGTCTTGTTCCAGATCTTAATGGAATTGCTTTCAGCTTTTCACCATTGAGAATGATACTGGCTGTTGGCTTGTCATATATGGCCTTTATGATGTTGAGGTACGTTCCTTGTATCCCAAGAATTTCTTTTTTTTTTTTTTTTTAATTTTTTTTTTTTTAATAGAGGCATGCTTTTATTTATTTATTTGTTTGTTTTGTTTATACATGCACTGGGTACAGTCAGAAGCACGGGAGGGTGGGAGAATTCACCAGAGCCAGAGCGGCGAGCAGAGCAGGCAGAAGGACCGAAGTACACTGCTGAGGGGAGCAGCGGGCGGCAGGAGAGGTCTGCGCGCCATGTGGGACCCTCCTCCGGTGGCCGGGGAGCAGCCGGGGATCGAACCGGCGCTGCAGAGGCCGCGGGCAGCTTCGCAACCCAGCGCTCAACCGCTGCGCCACCGGGGAGGCCCTCTGTATCCCAAGAATTTCAAGGGCTTTTATCATGAATGGGTGTTGCACTTTGTCAAAAGCTTTCTCAGCATCTATTGATATTATCATATGGTTTTTATATTTCTTTTTGTTGATGTGTTGGATAACATTGATTGATTTTCGGATGTTAAACCATCCTTGTGTCCCTGGAATGAATCCTACTTGGTCGTGGTGAATTACCTTATGGATACACTGTTGGATTCTGATAGCTAAAATTTTATTGAGGATTTTTGCATCCGTGTTCATTAGGGAGATTGGCCTATAGTTTTCTTTTTTTGTGTTGTCCTTGTTCGGTTTTGGTATTAGTGTAATGTTGGCTTCATAGAACGTGTTAGGTATTATACCTTCCTTCTCAATTTTTTGGAAGAGTTTGTGAAGGATAGGCACCAATTCGTCTCTGAATGTTTGGTAGAATTCAATTGTAAATCCATCAGGTCCTGGGCTTTTGTTTTTGGGGAGGTTTTTGATTACCATTTCAATTTCACTAATTGTAATTGGTCTGTCAAACACATTTATGAGGCCAGCATTATCTGGAAGCAAAAGAAGATAAAAGCATCACACACACATAAAGCAAAACAACAAAACAAAACTGCAGGCATGTATCCCTGATGAACAAAGATGTAAAAATCCTCAACAAAATCTTAACATAGCAAAATCTTAATAAAACAATGCATCATAATGATCATATATTATGATCAAGTAGAATTTATTCCAGGACACAAGGATGGTTCAGCATCTGAACCATTAATCAATCAATGTAATTTATATCATTAAAGAAAAGACAATGACCATATGATTATATCAACAGATGCAGAGAAAGCATTCGAAAAGATATAACATCCATTTATGATAAAAACCCTCCAATTGGGAATAGATGGGATACATTTCAATATAATAAAGTGTATATATGACAAACCCACAACTAACATCATAGTCAATGGTGAAAGACTGAAAGCTTTTCCTCTTATTTTACAAGACAAGTCCATTTTCACCACTACTATTCAACATAATATTGGAAGTTGTAGGCAAGCGAAAGAAATAAATGGAATCCAAACTGGGAAAGCAAAGGTAAAACTATTACTATTGCAGATGACATGATAATATACATAGAAAATGGTAAATACACCACTAAAATTCTAATTGAAATAATAAATCAGCACAGTAAAGTGGGAGGCTGAAAAATCAGTTTACAAAAATCTCTTGGGTTCCTTGTGCAAAGAATCTAGCAAAGAGAGAAATGAAGAAAATAGTCATATTGCAATCACATCAGTAAGAATACCCAGGAGTAAATTTAACGGATGTGAAGGACTTATACAATGAAAACTGTCAGGCATTATTAAAAGAAAAATAAAACACACACACACAAAATGGAAAGATATTCCCTTTTCATGAACTTCGAGAATTAGCACTGTTAAAATGGCCATCTTACCCAAAGCAATATACAGTCATTACACTCCTGATCAAGGTTTCAGTGATATTCTTCAAAGAAGAGAAAAAACATTGCTGAAATTTTTATTGAACCACAAAATACCTCAAATAGTCAAAACAATCCCAACAAAAAAAGAATGGCTACATCTCACACCAAGACTTCCAATTATACTATAAAATTTAATTTTTCCATTTATATTATACAACTTAAAAATTAAAATAGTATGGTACTGAGATAAAATGGCCATCTTAACTAAAAGAGTATACAGAGTCAATTCTATAAAGTCAATTTCTATAAAGATTTTAATCTCATTCTTCAAAGAAGTAGAGCAAACATTACTGAAATTTAAATGGAACCAAAACAGATCTGAAATAGCAAAAGCAATCCTGCCTGAAAAAGGGGAAAAATAGATAATCACACTCCCAGGCTTCAAACTATATTACAAAGCTACAGTAATCAAAACAGCATGCTACTGGAATAAAAAAAGACACAGACTAATGGAATAGAATTAAGAGCCCAGAAACACATCCACATGTATATGAACAGCTAATCTATGACAAGGGAGCCAAGCGTATTGGAGAATGGAAAGTCTCTTCACAAAATGTTGTTGGGAAAACTAGACAGTCACAATCAGAAAAATGAAACTAGACCACCTTCTCATACCTTACACAAAAATTAATTCAAAATGAATAAAATATTGAATATAAGACTTAAACCATAAAAAGCATAGGAAAAACACCCCATGACATCAAGTTCAATGATGCCTTTGAGAATTTGTCTCTAATGACAAGAAAAACAAAAGAGTATATAAACAACTAGGGCTATATCAAACAAAAACTTTGCATAGTAAAAAAATAAAAATAAAAGCTAAATAAAACCCAACATTAAAATAAAAAAATACTTTTCTGAATGGGAGAACATATTTATCCATCATACATCTGATAAGGGACTATTATCCAAGTCCTATAAAGAATGCATACAACTCAGTAACAACAAACACCAAATAGTCCAGACACTTCTCCAAAGGAGACCCACAGATGGCCAACATGAACATGAAAGAGTGCTCATCATCAATTTTCATCACAGAAATGCAAATCAAAACCACAATGTGATAACATCTCTCTCCCAGATCAAAACATCTAGAAACAAGTATGGCAAGGATGTGAAGAAGAAGGAACACTTGTACATTGTTGGTAGAAATGTAGATGGGTTCAATCCCTATGGAAATTAGTGTGGAGATTTCTAATATACTAATAATAGATCTACTGTATGATCCAGCAATTCCAGTCTCAGATGTTTATCTGAAGAATGAGAAAACAATAATCTGAAGGAGTATATGCACTCCTATTTTCACTTCAACACTATTTTACAATGACCAAATTTTGGAAACAATCTCAGTGCCCAAGGGAAGATGAGTGGATTAATGGAATTATTTAATTCCCAAAGGAATACTCAGCAATAATGAATGATGAACTCTTGTTATTTGTGACAACATGACTGTAACTGAAGGGGAATATGCTAAATAAAATAAGTGAGAAAGAGGAAGACAAATATCGCATGGTTTCATTTGTATGTGGATAATAGAGGAACAAAGCAAAAGGACAGTTGAAACCAAAAGGACAGTAACAAACCCTAGAAATCTGTCTGTAAAATTAATGCTAGCAGAGAGGGTGAGGGAGGGTGGATTGCAAAATGTGGAAGGGATTAATGGACTATGGTGGAGGACTATTTGTGTCTTAGTCCTCCATGGATGATGATATACATGTGAACAGGTGTGATCCTATAACTCTGAACACATACAATGATATAAAACAATGTTACCTCAATAAAATGATTAAAAAATAGATACAGTTGGGGAAATATAAGCGAGGAGTAATTAATTAATTAAATGTATGTAAGTTAGAGAGAAGCAAAGCAAAAAAAAAATTTTGATCCCTCTATTTCAGATTTTGGGTATTTACCCACAGAATATGAAAACACTAATTCAAAGACATGTGTAGCCCCATGTTAATGGCAGTATTATTTATAATGTTCAAGATATGAAAACAACCTAAGAGCCCATCAACTGATGAGCGATAAAGATGTCTTATGTACTTCTCAACTATAAAATGATGAAATTTTTCCATTTATAATAGACAATATAGATGAATCTCAAGGGGATTATACTAAGTGAAATAAGTCAGATAGAGAATGACAAATACAGTAGGAGCTCACTCACACATGGGAGAAAAAAAAACAAAGCAAGGAAACAAAACAAAACAAAAACAAATCCTTAGAATCTAACTAGAGGGGAAGGAAATTGGGAGGCAGGTAAACTGGGTCAATATTTTTGTTGGTAGGTAGAAACTATATAGGTTTTTAGTGGTAGGCCTAATGTCACATTGTAATATGTCAAAATATAAAACTGTGTACCTAAAGGTTATGCTATGTTTTATACCAATATTTAGTACTAATCCTCAATAAAAACAACAACAACAACAAAAATAGTCACCTCTGTTTATAATTTGTAAATTAAAAAATAAACAAGCATAGAGGTATACTTTGGTGCTTTATGATAAAAAAGAAAGTTTAGTGATTGGCATACATGTACCAAATCAGCTGGAAGCTTGTTAACTAAACACAGATCCCAGTCCTCAGTCCCTTTCAAATTCAGAGAATCAGAAATTCACATTTTACACTATCATCCTAGAATATTCTGAGATCAGACACTACTATGAACCTCACTCTGAGAATGCCTTTTTTTTCCCTTTTCTTCCTCTGTTTTAAAAATAACTTTCTCACTCAAAAGCTATAGCTATATTTCCCTGGCAGTGGATATATAGTTTAATGCAAAGAAGGAAACAAAAATATCAGTATTCTGCCTGTCCACTTTCCCCTCCCACCACTTCCCCAGTATCTGCTGTCACTCACCTGCCTGGGAGCACTGGTCACCACACCATGGCAAAGCCACCTGCTACCCTCTAATGGCTACTCATCTCAGCACACTACCCAGCAGATAATTTCTTAGCTGGCAGGTTTGACCATCTTTCTTAAAGAATCCAATTTTTCTCTAATATCTTCCTATCAAGGACCATTTTCCAAGACCTCATTAATTCCAGAAAAAGAAATGTGAAATAACAACTCAGATATTGTAACATCCAAAGAAAATATTATTGTATTCTCACAAACATACTCATTCATTCAACAAATATTAAAAATATCTTAACAATATTCTAGACATTGTTCAAGGTGCTAGGAACAAACAAACAAGAATTCCTGCCCCCCCGGTACTGAGTAGCTTGGGAGGAGGAGAAGACAATGAAGAAGTATAGTTAGACAGCAGTAAGGTCTGTGGAGAAAACTATGACTTAGGAAGAAGAGATGAAGAAATAATTTAAAAAGAAGGAAATGAACATTTGAGTCATTTATTAATTATGGGATATTCTACAAAAGTCACTTCTCTTAATCTTTTCGACTCTCACATAGAACTTCCATTTTATCTTAATAGCCAGTTTCACATGTAAAGAAATACAAGATACAAGACTTTTAAAAGCTTTTCAAAATCACTAATTCGAAGGGATGTATGCACTCCTAAGTTCATTGCAACACTTTTTGCAATAACAAATTATGAAAACAACCTAAATGACCAAAGACAGATGAGTGGATTAAGAAGATGTGGTCTAAAATATGCAACGGAATACTACTTAGCTAAATAAAAAAAGATGAAATCCTCCCATTTTTTGAAAACATGGCTAGAACTGGAGGGAATTATGCTAAGTGAAGTAAGTAGGAGAAAGACAAATACTTTATGATTTCACTTATATGTGGACTACAGAGAAACAAAACAAAGGGACTGACAAAACCAACTCTAAAGTAACCCTAGAAATATGTCTGTAGAATACAGGCTACCAGAGGGAGAGTGGGGGTAGTTGAACAAAGCAGGGTTCAATGATATGGCAGCGGGTTCATTGGGTGTTTTGGTAGTGGGTTATGTGTTGTCATACATCTGAGGAGATGTGAACCTAAGCCCTATACAGCATTCCCCTAAGCCATATACAGCATTATAAACTGAGGTTTTCTCAATAATAAATCAAGCAATCGAATTTTAAAAATAAAAAAAGAAACTTCGCCAGAGCCATGTTGTTAATTCATAGCTGCATGGCACTACGCCTCTTAACGGGTTGTAGGAATGAAGGCCAGGGCAACCTGTCGAGAAGACTGCCTGCACATGCTCTTTCTTAACATTCATACACCCACCTTTCCCAGGGTTTGCCGTGCACACTGCATGGGCCACACCTCACCTTTCTCCCTTAGTGTTTATTGTTCTGAATCTCCGAGTCTCTTATTTCACTCTATACTAAGTCCATAAACGTGTTCTCTTCCTGAAATGCAAGGAGTTAGTGACTGCTAATCTCTGCTAATGCCACAAATCAATTTTTTACATTTATAGCCAATAGTTCATATCATCATTACTCAGGCAAAATATTTGTGTGCGGTCTTTTTCTGGAAATTGTCCCTAATCCTAGTGTTGGAAAGGTCAGAACCTCTGGTTAGGCAGTGATAGTCATGCTTTTCAATTGGGCTTAATGAAATTATGTCATTTATAGTAACTGAGTCATAAAAATAGCAGCTACTCGCTCTCCAGTTGTTTATAACTATTGGTCTCTAAAACATTCTAAGAAAAAGTGTTATTTTGAATATGACACAAAGCCATGTATCTCTAAACGTAGGAAATCTGTTTGAATACTAAGGAAGATTATCAAATGGGAAAATTTTAATGCAATGAGAAAGTAAGCATTGTATAGATATGGGAAATAAGTAATAAAAACCTAAAAGGTTAAGTTGATTTTTGGAAACTACAATTCTATCATTTTTTTTAAAAATTTTATTTTATATAATTCTTACATCATTGTTCATTTTTGCATAATGTATGCATTTTTCGTTTTGGTTATATTCCCCATACAATTGCACCCCCCCTTTATTTTGACCCTAGTCCTTCCTCTCTCCGCCCCTCCCCCCCGTAGTGAGTCTCTACAAGCGACAATAAACCAGAGACAATTCTATCATTTCTTATAGAACTGATATTAATGCCTGACTGCCAACACTGAGGTTTTGGGGGCCTTTGTTTATCTATAGAGTTGCCTTCCCATCTTCAAGTTTTATTCTTTGAAAATCTTAAGAAAATAGATTGAATTAATAGACAGTTTCTCAATATCATGTAGAAGTAAATTCTATGTAAATGACCCTAAAATTGTGATGCTATTCCAATAAACATACATACTTGCTAACTACTATTTCAAGAAATACACAAACACAAACACACACACGCAGGAACTGAAGATTCCACTTCATGGATCATAGTAGGTGATCTATATGTATTTTTTCTCTTCCATTTCTGCTATGTGAGTTTATCAGTTTCTTGTTCCCAAAAGCTTTATGTCCAGAGCCGCCTGGAGCATGTGCCATGTTGCACATGTGCTCAATGAATTAGGTTTTTCGCCTTCGGAGAGACCCCTGCGTTCTCCTGTAAATCACGCAAGACTGAGAGGCATGATGGGAGGAGCTACCGGGGTATAAGAAAGGAACCGCAAGAGAGGGAGGAGGGACTGCGAGGAGACAGTAAGGAGATACGACAAGGGTTACTGCGAGAGGAGCAGAGAGAAGGCCAGGGAAGTAAGAAAGTCAGGGAAAAGAAAGACATGTAAAAGTAGGAAAAGGATAAAGGAAAAATAAAGAAGCAAACGCTAACATCAAGTTGTCAAGCCCCTCATTTCAATCCTCAGCCCTTCTCTTCCCGTGCCTCTGAATCCCGCGGGTCGGGACAGGTGGCGCCCAGCGCGGGGCACAAAAAAGAACGAAGGAACCACTGAAGGACCAGCTGTGGTGAGCCGGCAAGTAAAGTAAAGTAAGGTAAGGTAGCTGGGATCATGGGCAATTCAATGTCCAAGGGGCAGTTAGTTATTTCCCTGGAAGCTCTCCTAAAAGAGTTTGGGGTTCCTCTCAGTAGAAAAATTCTTAAAGGATTTGTAGAGACCCTTAGTATTACTAGTAAATGGTTTCTGAAGCAGGATCAGGTCGATAGTGACAATTGGAATAAGGTGAAAGGAGATATTGTCTTGCATCAGCAATTATATGGCCTTGAGTCTCTTCCTGGCACTACTTTGACGGTCTGGAGAGTGGTGGGAGATGCTCTTAATGCCGGTGGCACTGCTGCCACTCAGTTAGCCACTGAGGCCGTCAGGACAGCGAGACAAACGGAGGAAGAAGATAGAAGTTCCATTAAGAGTTCTACATCGGTAAGTCCCCCTTCCTCTACTCAAAAAATAACAACAGCCCCTTCTCCAGATGATTCTACTGATGAGTCGGGAGGAGACGAGGAACAGGATGAGAAAGGCCTCGGTTGTTACAAGGCAGGGAAGCGTAAAAGGAGATGGAAAACACCTGGGGAGCCACCTCCTAGAACACTCGACAGGGTTGATCTTCCATTAATGGAAAGACTGTGCTCTATGATGGAAAGAGTTCTGGCTTCCCAAGCCCCTAATTATGCTTATCCGGTCGTGGAAGGGACAGATCCTCAAGGGGTGCGTACTAGAGTACATGTCCCCACATCTTTTAAAGATTTGAAGGCTTTGAAGGAATCAGTTACTCAGTATGGCCTCCAGAGCGCTTTTACGCATACCTTATTGGATAGCTGGATCGGCACGAATCCGACTCCTAATGATTGGAAGGCGCTAGTCAGAGTGGTGACTTCCCCAGGGGATTATTTGGTATGGAAAGGTATATTTTTAGAGAACTGCATCTATACAGCTAAACTCAATGCTGAGGCTGGCTTTCCGGCTAGAAACAAGGATATGTTAGCAGGAGAAGGGCAATATGATAATAATGACCAACAAAAGGATTACGATCCGGCTGTATTTGCCCAAGTTGCAGCAGCTGGACGGTCAGCCTGGAAGGCAATAGGCGATAGAGGAGGAGCCGACATTCAATTAACAAAGGTCATTCAAGGGTCAACAGAACCTTATGCGGAGTTCCTAGCAAGATTGATGACTGCAGCTGGCAGAATTCTAGGTAACACTGATGCCTCCCTACCGATAGTTAAACAGCTTGCATTTGAAAATGCTAATAAATGGTGTCAGGAAGCTATTAGACCCTGGAAAGCTAGGGCTAGTTTGGATGATTATGTAAGACTTTGTAAAGATATTTGTGAAGCGCAAGTTACCGGTGCGGTGATCGCTCAGGCCTTGCATGGTCCAGTTACTGGACCCCGAAACCGTGTCTGTTTTGCTTGTGGTCAGAAAGGGCATATAAAGGCCTCCTGCCCGGTTTTGGGGCGGAGCGGGGGTGCTACGGCATCACGAATTGCTAACCCTCAAAAGAAACCAGGCGTTTGTCCACGGTGCCGAAAGGGCAATCATTGGGCAAACGAGTGTCGGTCTAAGACAGATTATCAGGGAAATCCGCTGACCCCCGTATGGGAGGACAGCCGGGAAACGTGTGGGGGAGGGCACAGCCCCGGCGACCCTCTCAGCCAATTATAGGGGCAGTTCAGAGCAATCCCCAAATAAGGCAAAGTTTTTCTCTGACCTCTTCTGCACCTCTCCAGGAAGTGGCGGATTCGATTTGAGTGTCTCCGCATATACTGTTCTTACTGCTAACATGGGAGTGCAATGTTTACCTACGGGCCAGTATGGTCCTCTCCCCGATGGAATTGTGGGGCTAATAATTGGCCGCAGCTCCAGTGCCCTTAAAGGCCTGCAGGTCATCCCAGGCCTCGTTGATACTGATTATACTGGAGAAATTAAGATTCTTGCGTCTGTTGCTCGTGGAGTTATCTCTATATCCCCCGGTGACAGAATAGCTCAAATTATACCATTACCAAGATTAGCCAGTAACGGAAAAGTCCAGCGTGTAACTCGCAGTGCTGAAGGTTTTGGCTCTTCAGGTAACCCTCTTGTGAATTTGGCTCTGACATTAGATAAGAGGCCTCTAATTGAATTGATAATTAATGGTAGAATATTTAAGGGCCTTTTGGATACTGGGGCAGACACTTCCATTATATCCAAGGAGCATTGGCCTTCACAGTGGCCTGTGGCTACCGCTTACACCTCCTTGCAGGGTCTGGGAATATCCCAAAATCCTTCTAGGAGTACTATTGTGCTCCGCTGGAGAGACAATGAGGGCCATAGTGGGCAATTTCAACCTTATGTCCTCCCTGGAATCCCCATGAACCTCTGGGGACGAGATGTTCTGGTAGAGATGGGAGCTTCCTTAGTCACGGATAGTCCAGCTGGCCAAATGATGGTTAATCAGGGCTACGTGCCTGGACAAGGTTTGGGTAAACAACAGCAAGGGCCTCCCTCTTTTAATCTACGGGAAGTGACAAGGGAAGCAGGGGATAAACGAGGGCTCGGTTACCCTTTTTTCTAGGGGCCGCTGTGATTAGGCCTCCACCCATGCCCATTCCTATCACTTGGAAATCTGACACACCTGTGTGGGTACCACAGTGGCCCCTGCCGAAAGAGAAGTTAGAGGCCGCAAGAATGTTAGTAGAAGAACAGCTACAGGTCGGACACATAGTCCCGTCTACTTCCCCCTGGAATACTCCCATCTTTGTTATCAAAAAGAAGTCTGGAAAATGGAGACTATTACAGGACCTTAGGGCAGTGAATGCAACTATGAAGATTATGGGACCAGTGCAACCTGGTATTCCCTCTCCAAGTGCCATTCCGCGAGATCATTATATCTTGATCCTAGATCTTTTTTTTTTTTTAAAGATTTATTTATTTATTTATTTATTTATTTATTTATACAAGCACTGGGTACAGTCAGAAGCGCGGCAGGGTGAGAGAATTCACCAGAGCCAGAGCGGAGAGCAGAGCAGGCAGAAGGACCGAAGTACACTGCTGAGGGGAGCAGCGGGCGGCAGGAGAGGTCTGCGCGCCATGTGGGACCCTCCTCCGGTGGCCGGGGAGCAGCCGGGGATCGAACCGGCGCTGCAGAGGCTGCGGGCAGCTTCGCAACCCCCCAGCGCCCAACCGCTACACCACCGGGGAGGCCCTTGATCCTAGATCTTAAGGATTGTTTTTTCACTATTCCATTACATGATCAAGATTCCAAACGCTTTGCATTTTCTATTCCAGCCATTAATGCTGCTGCCCCACATGACAGATATCAATGGGTGTGCCTTCCTCAGGGTATGACAAACAGTCCCACCATTTGTCAAATTTATGTCTCCAGAGCCATTGCTCCTGTTAGGGTCAAACATTCGCAAGTGCATGTATATCATTATATGGATGATTTGTTACTGGCAGCTCCCACGTCTGACCTGCTGTTTGCCTGCTTCCAGGACCTGGAGAATCATTTAATGACGTCAGGTCTAAAGATTGCTCCTGAGAAGTTACAAATGGCTGAGCCTTTTCAGTATTTAGGATACCATTTGAGCAAAGGTAGTTATGCTCCAGCAGTACCAAAATTGGCAGTAGCTCACCTTCGCACCTTGCACGATTTCCAACGCCTATGCGGCGATCTAGCATGGATACGTTCTTCGCTCTCTATTACATTGGGAGAGCTTAAGCCTCTTTTCGACATGCTGAAAGGAGAGGCAGACCCTGCTTCTCCTAGAGTCATTACGAAGGAAGCTCGTGAAGCGATTACCAGAGTCGAAAAGGCTCTAGCCCAGGTGACCTTAAATAGATTGTCTGTCTCTCGCCCTTTTGATGTCTTGGTATTTTGTAGTAACCTTACTCCCACAGCACTTATATGGCAAGATGGTCCCGTTTATTGGATCCATCTTAACATCTGTCCAAAACGAGTCTTAGAGCCTTATTTTCATTCGGTTGCCAGAATTGTACAAACGGCTCTGGACTCCAGCCTACATCTTTCAGGTACTCACCCGCGAGCGGTGATTCTCCCTTATAACAAAGAACAAATTCAGTGGTTAATACGCCACGATGAAACATGGAGTATCCTTTATTTTACTACTTCAGTACTTTTTGATTCACATTATCCCAGCAGTCCTTTATGTAAATTTTTACAAAATCATCCAGTCTGTTTCCCCAGGATCCTCGTTACTGAGCCTATTGCGGGGGCGCGGACAGTGTTTACAGATGGCTCCAGTAATGGTACAGCCTCTTTTGTCTCTGAAGGGGATCGGAAGGTGGTCTCGGTGCCCAGTGGTTCGGCCCAAGTCGTTGAGGCGACCGCCATCCTCTCGGCTCTCGAGACCTACTCACAAGAACCTATCAATTTGTATTCTGACAGCAAATATTTGGTACATGCTTTAAATGTTTTGGAAACCGTTGCTCATATTTCTGTTCACAGCTCCATTGCACCCCTCTTTCATCAGTTGCAAACACTGATTTGTAAGAGAACTCATCACATTTTTGTGGGTCACATCAGAGGTCATCTTCCATTGCCAGGACCTTTAGCGGCTGGCAATGCCGCAGCTGATTCTCTTACTAGGGGACATCTAAATTGTCCAGCACTTCAGAGTGCTATGGAAGAACATGCAGTCCTGCACACCAACGCCACGTCACTTAAAGGTCGTTACGGGTTGACTCGTCGTCAAGCTCGTGACATTGTTCGTACTTGTCACAAGTGTGCACCTTTTGCTCCAGCAGCTGTGCCTCCCCCAGGAGTTAACCCCCGGGGCATCCTCCCTAACCATATTTGGCAAACCGATGTGACTCATGTACCCTCTTTCGGACGACAGAGCCTGGTCCATGTCTCCATCGACACATTCTCTGGTTTTCTTTTCGCCTCCCCACATTGCGGTGAAAAGACTTCTGATGTCCGCTCACATTTGCTACATGCGTTTGCGGTAATGGGCCGCCCACGTGTCATTAAGACAGATAACGGCCCTGGTTATACCAGTAAGGCTTTTGCCTCCTTTTGTGTGGTCCATCGCATTGTGCACAAAACAGGAATTCCATACAATCCGCAGGGGCAGGGTATAGTTGAACGTGCTCATGGTTCTCTGAAAACTATGCTTTTAAAACAAACAGGGGGCGAACACTCCCCCAGGGACCGTTTGACTACAGCTCTCTTTACCCTTAATTTTTTGACCCTAGATACTCAGGGGCGGTCAGCTGCTGATCAGCACTGGTCACCGGACCCTCGGCAGGTCACGATGCTGCAAGCGAGATGGAAGGATCAGGTCAATAATGAGTGGCAACCACCCGCGCCAGTATTAATACAGCTGCCAGGCAGCATTTGTCTTTTCCCACAGGATGCAGAAGCACCCCGACGGGTTCCTGCTCAATTGGTTCGGTTTGTCAATATACCTGACCCTGCTAACATTGATGACACAAGCGTCCCAGATGTTAGTACAATGGGCGATTGTGCATCAGCTGCCGTTTTTGCTCCTCATTGATCATCATGATTCCACTTTTCCGCAAGTATTGGTCTGGCTTTCAAGCCATTGGATAGTGCCCCGTTGGGCCAGGGTGAGGTGAAATTATTTAATGGCATTTATTCTGTAAACATTAGTTCTACCATTGAATAATTTGTTAGTATTCAGAATAATAGATTATAGAGTTTGTCTGCTGCTGTCTGTCTGTCCCCTCCTTTCTTTTTTGTCCTCCCCAATAATGCAGGAGATGCCACTGTGTTGAGCTGTTCAGCAGAGACCTGCGCCCTCTCTGCCTCCTGGGCCCGGAGTGCGGAGAGAGCGGTGATCGTTCGTCTGCCTTCTACTTTAGTCATACCCGTGGATGTTTCTGCACACCTTTCCCCTGTTCTACCTAGGAGGAGACGTGATTTTAGCATCACTGCAGCTATTGTTGCCGTTTCAATAGCAGTGGCCGCGGCTGCGGCTGCTGCCGCCGTTGCTGTCACTCAAACTGCTGTAAATACGGACACTATGGACAATTTAGCTGCCGGTGTTGCTTCTGCGTTGTCAACACAGTAATATATGAATGGACATTTGAAGAATGGACTTTTTGTGCTTGGTCAGCAGACAGCTTTAATGTAAAAAGGGATAGACACACTTTTGTTAATTGCTCACATACCTTGTAACCCTCTGTACAGTTTTATTTGTATTACCCCTGTTACGGGTGAGGGTCTCATTGCCTGGCTTAAAGGACTCCTCCCAGAGTTGCAAGCTTGGGGCAGGGTGGTAGCCTTAGCTCCTGACTGTTTGTGCCTTCAGTGTATGGTTTCTCTGTCGGCTACAGAGGCGAAACAAAGAGCTATTGTGCTGTGGCGGTCAGGCAAGTACTTGGCGCCATGGTACTTGACCAGGACTCCCCAGTGGTATTCGGATGGGTCAACTTAGCCCTAGGGAACCTGAAAGCCAAAGACGGGTAAGAGTGTAGCCCGTCCAGACCAACCTAAGACAGCGGTCCGGACCAAGTGCGCCGGATTAGCGATGACGGGTAAGGCTGGATATGGGATGCGCCAACCTAAGACAGGCCAGGTGTCTCATTTAAAAGAAAAAAGGGGGAGATGTCCGGAGCCGCCTGGAGCATGCGCCATGTTGCACATGTGCTCAATGAATTAGGTTTTTTGCCTTCGGAGAGACCCCTGCGTTCTCCTGTAAATCACGCAAGACTGAGAGGCATGATGGGAGGAGCTACCGGGGTATAAGAAAGGAACCGCAAGAGAGGGAGGAGGGACTGTGAGGAGACAGTAAGGAGATACGACAAGGGTTCCTGCGAGAGGAGCAGAGAGAAGGCCAGGGAAGTAAGAAAGTCAGGGAAAAGAAAGACATGTAAAAGTAGGAAAAGGATAAAGGAAAAATAAAGAAGCAAACGCTAGCATCAAGTTGTCAAGCCCCTTATTTCAATCCTCAGCCCTTCTCTTCCCGTGCCTCTGAATCCCGCGGGCCGGGAAAGCTTTGTCTGCTTCTCCTCATCTTACCTCACAACCAAGTCCCAGGTGATCTCTCTTTCCTGAACTATGTTAGCATCACTCATATATTGGCCTCTTGGAAGAAGAAGACATCATTTCAATTTCTTCCTATCCTTACAGCATCAAATCGTTTTTTGTGTTTATTTTTTTTAAACTTTTTTTTAAGATTTATTTATTTATACAAGCACTGGGTACAGTCAGAAGCGCGGGAGGGTGAGAGGATTCACCGGAACCAGAGTGGGGAGCAGAACAGGCAGAGGGACCAAAGTACACTGCTGAGGGGAGCAGCAGGTGGCAGGAGAGGTCTGCGCGCCATGTGGGACCCTCCCCCGGCAGCCGGAGGCCCGGATCGAACTGGTGCTGCAGAGACTGCGGGCAGCTTCGCAACCTAGCACTCAAACGCTGCGCCACTGGGGAGGCCCAGTTTGTTGTGTTTAGAAAGCCACAAATCATTCTTCGCTTTGGGTCATTTCCTTTTTTTAATTTTTGCGTGATTTTTTTTTTTAAGTCACTCTACTATTAGAAATCTCCCAGTGGTTTCCAACATATGTTCCAAATCTGGAACAAAGCATAGGAGTCCCTTTAAGGATTTCTCCTTCACTTTACTTGACCTTACCTCCTACTTCATTGCCTCCTGCTCCAGGCCATGAACCTTCTTACCACTCCTCTTTCAAAATTCTGTTCTTTCCTCTGTGCTATTTCCTTTACCTGAAATGCCTGGGAAACTCACCATGACCTATTTGAAGCTGTCCACCCACTCTCTTCTTTGCTATTCTAAACTCCTATTACTCTTTCTCCCATAATATATAGCTCTGATTAAGCAGTAAGCTCCTTAAATAAAGAATTGAGTTTTCTTCATCCTCATACATCCACTGCTTATTCAGAGCTTTTCACAAAGCAAGGGCTCTAGCAAGTACTTACTGATGAGTGAATCAGGGACTATCAAGAAATGTCCTAATGTAACTGGTGGCTAAAGCCAAAGACTTACAGTTGGTGCACCCTGGAGAGGGTTGTTGGTGAGGATAGATAACCCAAGGAAAATGCTCAAAAGTATCCCATTTGGGAGTGGATCAACTAATAAGAAATATAAGGGACTGCAGAAGCAGCCATGGCTCATTTAGTCTTCCAGATTCAGCGTTTGAACATTCCGTGTTCAGGATTCAGCGTTTTCGGATCCTCATTGAATTTGGGGCCAGCAATTTTGGCCCCCACTGCACCGATCTTCTAGAAGGCTGTTGTGGGCCTGGGAAGGTAGAGGCTTCCAGCAGCCAACTTCAGAGAGGTTGGCTTTGCAATTAGCCTACTAACTGAAACTGTTCCTGGTTTTGCTGCTGTTACAGCCTGGCAGAGCAGGCAAAGACCCGGAGCCAGCTGCCTTGCTGAGTTGCTGGAGTGTGGCCCTTTGTTGGCTTGTTCAGCCATTGCAGCTGCTGTCTTGAGTGTTGCTTGTCTGGTGCTGTCAGGGACATATTGGCAGCTCTGGGAGCTTCTCCTGTTGTATCTTCTGTTGTCTTCGTGAGTTGGAACCTGGCCTATAATCTGGCTGCTGCATGCTGCAGGTCAGCCGAGGCAAGAAAATGCCATCCTGGGCACATGGCCTCTTGCTCAGGAGAAGAGCTCTGCTCTGTTTCCTCTGTGGTGGGAAGGTGCCATCTTAGCTTCTTTTTGTTTAGGTATTAAAAACACTGGACACTGCTTCGGGTGAGGAAAATTGCCATTTTTGGCCTCAGTAACTATTTGTTTTTCCCTGGCTTGTTAAATAAATTATATTGTTGTTCTCTGAGACTATGCATTTGTGTGTGTGGATGAAGAACTCAGACAGTGACTGATAAACTATTTGGGCAGTGTCTGTGGCTGGTTTTTGTGCCCCTTGCCCCGTATTACTAAGAGTTCTATATTCTTTAGCAACCTCAGGAAAAACCAATTCTGACTTAGGGCCAGGGTCCTCAGACCCACTTAAATCTCTTCAACAAATGAAAACATAGCTGACTATCTAGAAGATTTGGTGAGAGGCTGTTTTAGGAGAAAATGTTAATAATTCTTCCATTTAATTCTTGAAAGTATTTTTTTTTCTGAAGCTTTTTATGTTGGCTTATATTTTTCTTATTCTTACAGAGAAATACACTAGCACATAAAATCTTTTGAGTTGTAGGCTTGTAATGAGCAGGGCTTACTTTATGGACATATTTCCCATTCAGGTGCATATTTCCCACTCTCACAAGAGCTCCACATTTAGTGTAATAGTTTAACACCTTAGTAAATTCTGCACTGGATCTCACAAGCTATATTGCTTATTCTGACAAAGTGAACACAATGCATGCTTCCCAAATTTTACCTATTTTCTGGAATGTTCCCAGTTTTAACACTGTAAGTCCCAAGTCTTGGGAAACCATCTATTCCATGTAAACCTGGACAACTTTTTTTTTAAGATTTATTTATTTTTATACAAGATCTGTATTACAGGCCAGAGGTGTGGGAGGGTGGGACGATTTACCAGACACAGAGCAGGGAGCAGAACAGGCAGACGACAGAAATATGCTGCTGAGGGATGCAGCGGGAGCTAAAGGGGAGGTCTGCCGCACCATGTGGGATTCTCGCCAGCTGGCCAGGATCGAACTTGCACTACCAAGGCTGAGGACAGCTTTACAGCATGCTGCTCAACCCGTTGCACCACCGGAGAGGCCCAAACCTGGACAATTTTTAACTGTACTTCGGATCCTCAAATTGTAAACATATTAGGCATAATCACCTTGTGCAACTAGTAGTATGACCACGTGACTTAAAAGCTGAAGAATCCATTTAAGAAATACAAAGTCTGGTAAACTCTGTACCCCTTAAAAATTAATATTGCTAAACATAATGCATATATTCAGATAGGTACAGTCCATGGCTTAATCAGCTCATGTTTTATAATTACAAGGCTCTGTTTTAAAGGATAGCCTATAGAAAATGATTGCCAAGTCTAAGGTCAATGGAAGGACTTTCATCAGTCTATGAGCCTTTTGGAATTCAGTGTTAAATGTGTGTGAGCAGCTTACTGTGAACAACATCTGAAGCCTTTGACAGTTTTTCAGAATTCTTTGGAAGCTATGGATAATCAAAATTTGTTTTGGTAAATCTCAAAATTTGGGGCATTCTAGATAAAGTTCTAGAGAGTTCTGCTTTAAGGTTCTGAATGTGCCAGACTTTCTGGAGCATTCCTAGAATAAATTCATGCTTTGTTAAGGTCAGAACTGATAGACCCATCTCACTCCAGTGAGATATAATTTTTCTAATCCTGATCCTATATTCATTTTAATACATGGTATATCTCTGCTAGACAGTAAGGTATCTTTTTAACCTAACATCTTGTTAACCGAATACCTATGACATTTTCATATGTGTTCTCAATGGAAGTATTGTTTTGATGGCCGCACAATATTTAATCATAATTTTAAAAATCAGTGCCCCAAAGAAGAACTTATAAATAGTGGTTATGGAGGATAAACTAAAATGGCATCACAGTTTTTTGCTTCATTCCTGACAGGATGATCTAGCAGTTAATTAGAAGGTTGCTATATGTAGGGAGATGCATGGCTTGGGTCAAAATGGATGCACTCTGTGGACATTGGTGATCAACATAGACTGTGACACAAAAGTAGAGAGAAAATAAACATTTCATGGATCAAAGAGGTAGGTAGAGCCTCCCTGGTGGCGCAAGGAATTAAGATGTAACCTATGAAGCTATGAAGCAGCCACTGCAGCACAAGTTCGATCCCTGGCCAGGGAGCTAACCACATGGTGCAGGAAACCTCTTCTGTCTCACCCACCACTCCCCTCAGCTGTGTATTTCAGTCAGTCTGCCTGTTCTGTTCCCTACTCTGTCTTTGGTGAATCCTCTCACCCCCTTACACCTCTGGCATGTACCCCAGTTCTTCAATGCATAAATAATAAATCTTTAAAAAAAGAGTTAGGTAGAGAGAAATGGGGGGATGCTATGGACTGGAGGAAAGGATGGAAGGAAGGAAGGTAGGAAAAAGGAAGGGAGGGAAGGAGGGAACAAAGAGAGAATGATAGGCCAATACCTATAATGAACAGGGCAAAAATAATAAAATCTTAGCAGGTTGAATTCCACAATACATTTAAGGACAATACATCACAGAGGGATTTATTCAAGATGCAATGATGGTTCAAAATTCACAAGTTGATCAATGTAATTCACCACATGAGCAAAAGGAAAGATTAAAAAAATCATATGGTCCTATCATAGATGTAGAGAAAACATTCGAGAAAATTCAATACCCATTTGTGATAGTGTCCAAAAAATGGGGATGGAACATGCCTCAACATAATAAAGGCCATACATGAAAAATCCACAGCTAACATTATACTGAATAGTGAAAAACTGAAAACTTTTCCTCTAAGATCAAGTACAAGACAAGAATTTCCCCATTAACCACTATTCTTTTACATAATATTGGAAATCCCAGCAAGAATAACTACGGAAGAAATATATAAAAAGAATTCAGATGAGAAAGAAGAAGTAAAATTATCATTATTTGCCAATGGCATGATAAGAAAACCCTAGAGACAACACTTAAAAACTACTAGAAATAATAATCAGTATAGTAATACGGTAGACTACAAAATCAATTTATGAAGGTTGGTTGCATTCCTATATACAAACAACAAACTGGAAGAGAAAAATATCAAGAAAATAATTCCATTTATAATGGCAACAAGTAGAACACAAAGCCGAAGAACAAAACAGCAAAGGAGGTAAAAGTCTTCAGAATAAAAAATCTAAGGCATTGCTAAAAGAAATAGAAAACACACAAAAAATAGATATTTCCTACTCATGGAGTAGAATTAACATTGTTAAAATGGCTATCTTTACTAAAGTTGTATACAGATTCAATGCAATTTCTATCAAGTTTTCAATTAAATTTTTCAAAGAAATAGAACATTACTGAATGTTATGGAATTACAAAAGACCTCAAATAGTCAAAGCAGTCATGACAGAAAAGGGGGAGGAACAGAGGTATCACACTCCCAGATTTTAAACTGTATTTCAAAGCTACAGGAATTAAAGCAGTGTGCTATCAGAATAAAAATAGAGCAAAGGAGGTATGTTGCTTGATGGACTGTTCTGGAGGAATATGGGTGCCTTGACAATGAGTGTACTGTGGTAAAATATATCCCAGGAGGTGTGAATCATATATAGAGCTATAAACCAATGTTATCTTAATAAAAAAAAAAATTGAAATACACCACTGGGAAATTGAAATTAGATAATATGTATCAAGTTTTGCATAATGCTTGGCAGAAAGTTTATACTCACTGCGTGTTAGTAATATTACTGTTAAGAGAGAGAAAAAAGCTCCCCCCCCCAAAAAAAAAACAGCACACATAATTGCCTTTCTTTTGCACAGAATATAACCTAGGGAGAAAATCTAACATATATAATTTTAAAAATCCAAGAATTAAGAATAGAGAATTTTCACTTTTTACTTTATATGTGTTGTAATTTATAACATATTACTTAAA
Source organism: Talpa europaea (assembly GCF_964194135.1). Lineage (NCBI taxonomy): Eukaryota > Metazoa > Chordata > Mammalia > Eulipotyphla > Talpidae > Talpa > Talpa europaea. Next base: position 60,536,340 of record NC_140070.1, read on the forward strand.
CTTGATCATTTTTGAGATACATGAAGCTTAAACATTGGAATGTTGATGAGAGCTTTCACCAGTATCTTTCTGTTGTTTAGCTCAATGCTTCTACTTCAAAACACCCCTTTGCTCTCACCTAACATGTCTGTCTCTAATAGACAAATGTCCTGGCGGTGAGCCTCGAAGTACTCAATGGACAGAGAAAACAAACTATCACAAGCCTACACTAAGAATGGATGATGTGCTGTTTTCAGTTTTGACAGCAAGAAGCCAGACCATATTGTTAATAAGACTAGAAATACTTGAATCCTAGGACTCTGCTGTTTTCTGTGAGGGTATTCAAAGGACAGTATGATCTTAAAAATTACAAGCACATATATGTATATATGTATACACAGGTAAGTGCTCACAAGCATGCGTGTACACACACACACACATACACACACACCCCAAGAAACCTCAGTGGGATACTTCAAATAAAGTGAAAACCAGAATGCTGTGGACACTTAAAATAGTGAAGACCAGGCATTTGAGCCAAAACCAAGTTTGCCTACTAAATTTTCTTTCTTTCATTGTCTGTCAGGAGGGTTACATAAGCTTCTCTTCAGCACCACTCAAAAGACATCAGTAAAGGAACACATACAAATAAAGAAAAGGCAAAGCCTCCAAGTGGAAATTCAATTGTATTTATTTTTCTTATACAGAATCAGACAAGTCAAAACCAGTACCAAACTCTAGGTAACATGGTTTTACCTGATTGATTTGGCTGCATACTTTCTGTACGCATAGCATTCTAAGTTAAAAATAAACACACATATGTCATATTACAAAATGTGGAAAATAATTTTTTTAAAAGTTAAAGAACTAGCATATAAGTGATGTAATGTATTAGGGAAATAGTCTCTGTCAATAGCCATTTTCCCAATTAATCTACAATTTCCTTTTTTTTAAACAGCTTAATTTTTTTATATAAAAGTTGCACTTTCAAAAATGACTTTCTAATTATGTCATGAGAACACAACTTGTAATTAGCAACACTTCTTTCACTCCAATCACCTTCTTCTGCAGAGGACTTTACTGCCACTCTGGGGTTGACAGCACCCCCAGTACACTAAAATTTTTTTACTGTTTTAAATGCTTCTCATATATTGTATAATCAGTGAAAGAAATGTCATTTCACGTCTTAAATTCTATGATGAATCATAACAATTAGCAGAATTGCAAAAGGTTTTGACAATGTATTTACTTCAAGAAAATGTATTCTATTAGAAAAGTATTACCTTGAAAGAAATATCTCTGAAATTATTTTTCAATTTCAATTTTGAATATGCCTTTACCATGGCAAGGTTATTAGATGAAATGGCATAGTTTGTTTACTGATTTAGGGCTAAACAGACTAGATATCCTGGCAGTTTTTTTATAATAAGAAATAAAGTATAAGTAGCACCTTATCATGAATTCTGGAGGGGTTTATAACACACTATCAGGAAAAATCTTTTAAAAAATCGTTCTTACTCTATATTTCAAACTTTAGTGTTCTCTAACAAAGGCCATAATTGATGGTCTTAAAAACAAACAAAAAATATTTTCTGATTTTATCTATTAGTACAAACATAATCAGGGTCCATATTTTATCCTAGAAAAATATTGTGTTCATTAATAAATGTTCCAACTAATTTCACCGAAAAAAAAAAAATCTAGTGTTTTCTAATGCCACAAGCTTACTAGGAAATTACTTCTAAAAGTTGATAATACATAGCATCATTTTAACTACCTTTTTTAAAAAAAGAGGGATATTCTTTTACATTTAATAACCTGAAAATGAGTCTATAAAAATATTTTTTAAAAAATACAGTAACACTGCTCAGTTTTGTTAGGTCCCTTGTTTTTTTTCTTTTTCTTAGAAAGAATGTACAACTCTTTGTAATTTTTGCTAATAAAAGAGAAAAAGAAATAGATCTCCCTTCACTTTAGTAGCAACATAAACAACTACCCCCATCTCTCTCAGTGCACGTAGAGAAAGAATCAGAGGAACACAAACCATTTCAGGAAAATGCAATCATTCCATGGTGCTGGACGCAACAGCAGGTTTATGCTCTTGTCCACTCTCATGCTCAATGTCCACATGAACAGGGCACTCACAGCCCTGCCCCACTTTCTGCCACTAAAGTGCACCAAGGCTCTCTTTTCCTCTACAACAGTTTTTGGGTATAAAGGCTGTAGGAGAAAATGATTACTTTGTTCTTTCAGGGCACCTCTCCTACTTCCTGTTCATCTTGCTTTTGGGGTACTGTAACAAGTCTATCTCCATTTCACGATTAGTATCCTTTCTACCATATTCCTTCACTTTACTGCTTCATCTCTGACCTTTTCACTTGCCTTCTTTCCAACAAGATCAAATGGATTCTGCCCCTGTATGTTTGGTAGATCGAGAAGAATCTTACTTAAGATCCCCAACAAATAAGCCCTCTTGGGAACAGAAAGCTTCCTCTAAGAGACCTGAATCATTAATGTCTTTCAAAACAAATATGAAATTCATAGATTATAAATAATGTCAGTTCAAAATATTAAACAGTTAGGACTTCATAGGCAATGCAGTCAGAGTGCATACCAGGTGAACAGGATGCTTTCTTTCAGTCCTTAAAAGCTAATAATAAAACGTTTTTGGTTACATAAGAGGTATTGAGTACATATTTCATGCCTTTTCATACTAACTGTAGCAAACAAAGTTAGGGTATTATACTTAGAAGTCAGAATTCAGAAATATATGTCTCCACCATGTGCCTTCAGAAGGCGTTTTTTTTTTTTTTAACGTCAGTCAGAGATCTGCTTCATCCTTCAAAACAGTATCATAGATAAAATTATCGTAAATGCTTAAAATTTTGAAAGCAAAACACACAAGGTTCCAGAGTTTAAAAAGCAACAGATTACTGGGTGCGCCTGCCCTCAGGCTGGCACCTATACTGTCCTGACGTTTTCAAAATAGTTTCAAGAAACAAAAACACCATTGTTGCTGATTTATCAAAAACAGTTGGCTGCTCACTGTTACCAGCTACAAAATGATTGGTGCTTTATAAAATAAACATCAAATCCTAAGCTGCAATTTTAAAAAGATCCAACTTTTGCAGTTTTAAAAAGTTTTGTTTTATAAATGCTCACAATTAGTACCAAACTGGTCTCTTTCATAAAATCTGCAATGCACGAATGGTGACTAACGTGGCGACGTTCCTCCTGCTCAAAGGACTAGTTGCCTAGACACTGCAATAAAATCACAAAGGATAAACTGTGCATGCCGATGTAAATGCAGAGTAATAAGAACCATCAGGAACAGCATGAATTCCAAACTATACTGTGTCCGTACAGCAGAATCTTACTATCCATACAATTATTTTTAAAGCTCAAGTTAATACTTTTAAAAGTATTAGTACTACTGTCATCAGCATAGTTTTTCAAACTGCAAAACAGGTTTAATATTGTGTACATTTCCTGGACCGAGCTGCCTGTCAGAAGTGACTGCCTGTGGTCAATTTTTATGGTTTATAATCAATGCCTGTATAAATTTAACTAACACCCATAAAATGTTGTCAAGGGGCAGAAGAAAGAAAAACAGAAGCAACTCTGCATAATCAGTTCTGCAGAAACAATTTCGCAAAATCTAGTTGCAGGAACGCAAGTTTGCAAAATGGTAAAGAAAATATTTGTGTTTAAGTTGTTACTGCCAATCAAATCCAGGCAATCACTAAGCTAGCCGCATGGAAAGGAGGGAGCATGAGTCATGAGGCAGGAAGTGGTTCACCTGCTGAAGTCCTCTGCTCCCTCGCATTTTCCAAGAGGCCCAGGAAATGTCAGGCAGGTCACACTGCATCCAGTTACAACAGTACTGACTACAGCCAGGTTAGAAAGGGTTCACTTTTGTTCAAAGCAGACTCTACATCATTGAAGAGGGGGATCAGATCTTCAGATTCCAAAGTTCCTAGGTCAACGTTTGTTCCTGGAAGACAGTCAAGAAAATCAGAGAATCGGGTCTGCTGAGGATTCATGTTCATGGGCGTTGGTCCTGTGTTTTCTCCTGTAAGGAAATGAAAGGAAACCATTTTAAATGAAAGGAAACCATTCTTGAAAGGAAGAGGACAGTTCGAGTATGAATATAACTCAATCTTCATTTTCACTGAGCCTAAATTTAAAGAGATTCTATTGCTGCAGGTCTAAAATGTTTCATCTCTGCAAAACTTTAACTACCATGTTACTGAACTGAATTAGTGGTGTTCACTCATAAAAGACTCAGAGATGTCGTCTGAATCTTGGCAGATATGATCCAGAGTGGATAAGTCCAGAAGAATTGGAAAGAAGCCGTGAAGGCATTGTGAATCTATATGACCAGCATTCTAAGTCCTTCCCATGACAGCACCATGAGAAGCTGTTCTGTGAAAGATGGAGAAGTCTGCCTTTAACATTACACAGAGCTAGAGTCTAGTGATTTCACTGTAGGCTTTTGTTTGCCTATATTCTCCTTCTATATGTTCAAAGACAGAAGCGAGGAGTTGCTTTTAACCAAGGTAACCACTTTTTAAAATGCTGACTTCATTGATGTCTCTCCAGATCATTTGTAAAGTCTTTTATAAAGTGGTTTCTGCATAATGTTCCCCTCCCTCCACATATGCAGACGTCCACATCTATCTTTCCCACAATACAGATGAGTCACAATGCACACAAACACATTAAGGTTTGAAAAGTCTTGCAGTAAGAAATCTGTTTCATTCTGCTTAAGCTACTATATCCTAAACCCATTTGATAACCTAATCCTACTTGGACAGAATTTACACCATAATAGAAGTGGAATCTGCAGAACATAACTGAGAAAATGCCATTCTAGAAGGAAGTCGAATGTATGAGATGACATTAAATATAGAACATATGATCTCTACCAATGATACTACAGGGGAAAATTGCATTGACCTTTGTGCAGGAAATTTGTTTTTTTGCTAAGACCTTAGACCCCTCTTAAACTTGTCTGGCCCTCAGTTTATCCATCTGGAAATTGGGATTGTAGTACTTTCTTTACATATAATATCTGTCACACATCCATGGCAATGGGTGTCTTTCATATATACAAATTTATATACATACACAAATAATTCTTTGCCAATTGTGCTGAGAGAAAGAAAAACCCAGGAACACAATCAATATTAATTACACAATATTAGAACAACAGATTAATTCAAACAGGCCAGATAATTTTCTGAAATACTTAAATACAGAAATACACATAAAAGACTGGGGCACTTTTATAGCTAATGTGAGTTTTTACCACAACGTCATTTTTAAGAAACTTGTTATGTTAGTCACAAGAAGACTTCTTGAAAAGCATCCATAGAAACTGCACAATTCTGAACAAAACTAGAGAAAATGAATTTTTCAAGGAGAGAAATTACGTCTTTCTAAAGAGATGAAGGAGAAACAATCAAACTTACATTTTGGAGAAAGCAAAGCTGAATAGCTATTCTGTAACTTATAAAGATATTGATGACTCTTTGGCAATACGTTATAGTATTTTTCATTGCAAAAGACAGTAATTTGAAAAAACAAATCAAGTTCAACAATGTGACCTCCATGTAATTTACAGGTATTGAAAATCAACATCAAAATAGAAGAGAAAGTCCAAAAGTTGCTTTTTTTCTACTGACCAGAGTGTATCTCATAGAAATGAGGCCTTAAAATTTCCAGTTATAATCACTCATCTCTACTGTTTCCATTTTAACTTTCTAATGACACAATACATTTTTTAGCCTAACGAAACTCTCTATATGTCTTTCTATAAAAAAATTCTTCTTTTCCTTTCTTCTCACACATGGAAAAAGCATAAAGAAACTGATTAAGGCTAGCAATTTGTTAGCAATTAAGGCTAGCAATTTGTTACAGTTAGCAATCTTAAAATGTCTCTCTTTAGAGCAACTTTGCACAATCTCAGTAATCTTTTTGGTCTTTGCAGTTTGATGTATTTAAAATGTAGGAGACAAAAGCCAAGCAATTCTTAAAATGGTGTGATTATTACAGAATACTGAAGAATATTGCAGAATGATGGGTTTCTTCCCAGCCTTTGCTCTTGCTATTTCCTTTACACTATCCTCATATCAAATCCAACCGTTGCTTCCATATATGTTTTGCAAAGGGGAGGGGGGAGAGACAGTTAATTCACTCCCATTTTGCAAGTTGTCAGCAATCTACCAGACCTTTTCTAGCCATACTTGAATTCCACCTACTTGAATTTTACCTTGCTTCATCTGCTACTTTAATTACATTTCTTCCCTTGGGAGGGTTTGATGCTGCTTCCTATAAAATCTTCACAGAGATGACCCAAACCTCAAAGGGCTGAGACTCACTTAACCAGTCTAAGTTGGCACCCTAACATTTATCAAGTTCACTCTGCACCTACTTCAGCCTCTTAGGAGAAGAGAGCTCTGTATCAAGTTCTATGAGCACATAATTCCTCACAACGCCGTGAGAAGATGGGAGTACTCCCATTCTGTAGATGGGAAATGGTTTTATCACCTACCCAAAGACATACCACAAAGTGGAGAAGCAAGTATTCACTCAGGTTGTCTGTCAGCAAAGACTATGTTATTTTTAGGGCATCCTTAATTCCATGTTACAGCTTCAAAACATTCCCTGTTTACCTACTGGACATCATTTTATTTTATTTTATTTTTAAAGATTTATTTATTTTATACAAGAACCGGGGTACAGGCCAGATGCAAGGGAGGGTGAGAGGATTCACCAGAGATAGAGCGGGGAACAGAACAGGCAGACTGATGAAATACACTGCTGAGGGGAGCCGCGGGCGTGACAGGAGAGGTCTGCCGCACCATATGGGACCCTCGCTGGCCGGCTGGGATCGAATCAGTGCTGCAGAGGCTGCGGACAGTTTCACAGCGTGGCGCTCAACTGCCTGCACCACCAGGGGAGGCCCTGGACATCATTTTAATAAAGGCTTTTTTTGTTTGTTTGTTTTTGCTTTGAACATTTTTTGGAAAGGGGAAACCACACTTCTATTTGATTAAGAGAAAAATTTTTATAATCCAGAGGTCCTTTATTCCTTTTTACACATCTCTCATGTCCTGAATTCACAGGGTGTGGGTTCCCACAGCTCAGGCTCCTGTCCTCGGTCCTCACAGAGTCTGCTTCCCTGAGTGGAGCCGGCTGGCGTGTCAGTGGAACCCAGGCACCATTCTCTTTGGTTTCCTTTTTTCCTAATCATTTTCTGTCACGCGCTTCAGGCAGCTATCTCAGCTCTTAGAGTGCTTAATATGCTCAATATGAGCATTAATTCTTTTGGCAAGAATCTTGCCCTTGTTTGTTTACACAATCAATTGCATGTCAGGTAGTGTTATAGACTTTTCCACTGTTGCCATGGTAACATTTGTGTGGCACTCTGTTTTGAACAGTACCCATCCCACTGATATCTACACCACCACCTTTCTTGTAGATCTGCATGTATGTGGCCAAAGGAACAACTCCATGTTTTCTAAAAGGTCTAGAGAAGATAGAGTGGGGGGCATCTCCTTTTTCCCATTGTGTTGGTCATTTGGTGACTTTACGAAGATGGCAGATCCAGCTGAAAAGCTCTTTTTTTTTTTTTCTCTTTAAATGTCATGTTTAGATTCAAGACTCTTGGTCAGTCTGTGCAATTTCTAAACATGCAGATGAGGTCTGAAGGAAGATTCCAGGCAAACGCTCTGACATGCTGTACTCCTAAGCTTCCTGATTGAATTGGACTTAGGTTTCAGGAATAATTTGCCTTCAGAGTACAGAGAACAGCCATCTAGGAGCAGAGTGCAACACACATGGGCTGCAGACAACAACAATGGGGAAAGCGAATATTTTCATCACAGAACAACTAATTTCCTCTCTTCAGTGATAGTGCAGGAGAACTTGCATGAATAACGCTAATAGTAGATACTTCTATTGACATTTATAGTATATCTTCTGGGACTTTAGGATTTTCATAATAAAGTCTAGATTTGAGTAATAAAATAAAATTCAAGTTTTGCAATTAAAAGTCCTCTTGACAAGAAAAGAAAAGGAGAGGTGGTAACACAGAAAGAAGCCTGCTGAGGGCCAGCCTGCAGGCTGGTCAGGCTGGGGATAATGTCACTGACTCTCCTTTATTGCTGAGGGAGCTTGTTGTTACTATGTTGAGACTTGGAGCTGATAATTTAAAATCCTCGGAGTTGCTTAATTTTCTTTTCTTTTTTTTTTTGGAGTTGCTTAATTTTCTAGATACTCCCTAGCACTGCACACACCATGGTATAGTAATGTAATTGTGAGAAGAGACTATATGAAATAAGGATGAATTTTAAAAAGGAGAAGGAAGAGAAGGAGGAGGAAAGCAGAATTTAAAATCTCTGTCCATATATAAAGTTTTATTTGTATAAGCTACCAGGAAGGGACCAGAATTTATTAATAATGCCAGTGATTGGGTGTTTTCAGTTGTAATTTTATTTTGTTGAAAGTAAGCATTTCTGGGGACTTCCCTGGTGGTGCAAGAGGTTGAACACAGCATTACGAAGCTATCTACAACGTCTGAAGCATGAGTTCTATCCCCGGCCAGAGAGCTACCCGCATGGTGCAGCAGATCTCTCCTGTCTGGCCCGTTGTTTCCCTCAGCAGTGTATTTCAGTCAATCTGCCTGTTCTGTTCCACACTCTGTCTCTGGTGAATCCTCTCACCCCCCCCCCACCTGTGGGCTACACCCCAGTCCTTGTAAGCATAAATAAATAAATCTTTAAAAAAAAAAAAGTAAGCAAGCATTTCTGGTTGGATGTGAAAAGTAAGCTGCCCAAAGATATGATTTCAAATGCAACCACACTGCAAATCATTGCAGACTTTGTCCTACCTGTGTCCATTTCATCCATATTGTTGAGAAAGTCCTCTGGGGTGGTAGGGACACTGTAACACCCCAAGCCCAGGCCACTGTCAGTGCTCTGTTCCCTCGAATGATACGGCCCTCTGGAGAACAAAAGATGGACAAATGTCAGCATGAGCCACTAAAGATATTTCAAAATTAATACAGTCCTGAAAACTCTAAATTATTGTAGTTCTATCATTCTGTCCAACTCTCCTGGTAAGGGAGGGACAATGCACCTCCTTTTAATTTTGAAACTCCCAATATCAATGAAATTAATAAGTTATATGCAAATAAACCTGACATACATAGTAAATTGACATTGACTTCCTTTTTGCCTCAAAATAACAATTTGAATAATGTTCTACATATTATATCACTTATGTAAAATTAAAAAATAGGCAATAAGAAATATGCAATAAGAATAGGCAATAAGATATATGAAAATATGTGTGATGGACACACATCAATTTCTGAAGAATGTTGCCACAAGAAAGTGAAGAATAAAAAGAAATTACTTCAGTGGTGGGGCATGGATTTAAATATTAATCACAATGTTTTATTTATTATAAAGATAAAATTGATAAAATATGGCAAATCTGGATGTTAAATGCACAGGTAAATCTTACATCATCTTAATATTTTTCTATACATTTGAAATCCTTTTACATTAGCAATTTAAAAACTCCTTTCCTTCATTGTAGTTGTTGTTTGTTTTTGTCTGGCTCTATTTTTAATAACTGCCATAATTATATTTGCTAATTTGCCAGAAGCATCTATAGGGGAGGGAGAACAAATACGGAAATAGCATACTGCACATTATTTAGAATTAAAAAACACATTTAGGGTTGACAAATAATACTCATGAAGATAATTTTTGCTAAATTATCTTTTATTTCTACTCCTATGTTTCACATTTTAAAACCTCATCTCTTTGTTTTGACTAATTTTTTGTTGTGAAACAATTTTAGATGCACAACAGAAGATGCAGAAGGAACAGAGAGCTCCCGTGCCCAATCCCCCAGTCTCTCCAGTGGCATCTTACACAACTACAACTACTGTTATCAAAACCAGGAAATTGTGTAAGATGATTAAGTTAGGCTTATTTAATTAACCTTATTTCATTTCATCATAAAAACCATTTCTTTTTTCCCTAATGGCCATATGACATGTTTTTACCTCCCTGTTAACTATAGGAAATCCTAAGATTCTTCTAAATAATTGCTATACAATGCCATCCTATCGAAATTATAAGTTCATTCCCATTTTTAAATTATTATTCACATCACCAATTTTCTTAAAAATAATTTTTATTTAAGCAAAATTATTTTGTAACATTATGCAGGTTCAAGTGTATAGTGTTATAAAGCAACATCTACACATACTCCATTAAGTTGACCACTAAGGGTCTAGTTTCCATCTTTCACATGCAATGGACCTCAACTATGGATTAAAAAAAAAGGCAGAAGGGATTATGCTCAGTGAAATAAGCCAGAAGGAAAAGAAAAAATATCGGATGATTTCACTTATAGGACGAATATAGGGGAAGCAAATAGGGATCAGGAAAAAATATGTAATGAAAATATATAATAATAAATAAGAAAGCAAAATTAACAGGCAACTATCAATCAGAGACATTCTGCAGGGGGAGGCGTCAGGATCAAAACAGGGGAGGGAAGAGCACAGGGACTATGGTGATGGTGCACAGGTGAACTGGTGGTGGGAATTTTGCAGGGACTACACCTGAGAGGAGAAAGCAAACACTGTACAAAAATGAACAATGATGTAAAATATATATAAATTCATTCACTCATTCATTCATTCATTCATTCATTCATTTTAAAATAGATGGCGTCCTCTGCTTTTACTTTTCCACCTATCTCTCTCCTAGTTTCATCCCCTTTTTCCATCATAAACAAAGACCCATTATACTGTAGACCACATAACAAAGAAAGCAAAAGTAGGTCCCCAAAATGTTAACTTACCCATTGAGGAAAGGATCGGAGCTATTATTAGAGATGGATCTCATGTCTGAGGTCATGGCAGGAGGGTTGGCAGCAGCCTGCACTGTTGTCAGAGTATCGGCTTCCATGGGCAGCTGTCTGCAGAGGGCAGCTTCCTATGGAAATATAACAAAGGAGGCAAGAGTTATTCACACATTGTCACAAGGATTGGAGAAAAGAATACTTCACAGGAAAACTTCACCATATACAAAGCACTTTGCGTTCATTTCTGTATGTCAAAAGTCATTAGTGTTCTTTCTCTTACAGACATCAGTTCCCTTCTCACAAAGATAGTAAGTTCAGCTAATATTTATCCTCAGGGCACTAACTTTGTGACTACCTCACCCATGTAATTGTTTAAACAGGCAAATCATACAAAGGTCTCTGAAGACACTTTTTCAGAGATGGGCTATTTTTATCCTCGGTGCTCAGAAGAAATGTACTCAATCAAAATAATCAGATAAATCTGGACTTGCAGGTAGATTGGGTATTTGCTATTTACATGCCAGTGAAGCTGGGGGTTGAGTTTAGGCTCTACACTAAACAGTTCCACATCAAAAGCCAGGACAGCAAAACAAGCAGTGGAAAAGTTTGTTGTCAAACTTTTTTTTTCAATATGATCAATTATTTTGTTGACCTGACTAAAATGGCTGAAGGTTAGGGACCCAGGTGAATGCAATCCAAGTCCCAATGATAATGAACTGTTGATAGCATGTGGATTTCATTGGCAGAGGTTGTAGTATATTTTTTAAAACTTGGTTACTTTGGCAAGGAGAGCCTATCTAAAAAGTTACGATTTTATCTACTACAATTACTTTCTCTAGGTGTATAACATCCACGGAATCTCTCCTATTTTGACAAACATGAACAGGAAAGAAATTCTTCTCAAATTTGCTGCTGTATCCTGAATAACTTTTGTTTATAGCTCGCACCCAAAAGAAAAGTTAGGCTCATCCCATATGCGTAGCAGTTTTCCACTTTCCAAGCTAAAGTCATAGTGTCACCATCCCTCAAATCCCCAAATTATTGCTACAATGGCAAAAAGAACATTTAGAAACTAAATTACAGCATCTTTGTTAGGTCTCTTCTAGCTCTCACATGCTATGATTTTGGAGATCTGTTGTCTAGACAAGCCCTAATGAAGTCATCTGCTATAAAAACTTTGGGTTACTAGGGTTCATTGTACTGTTACTAGGAGTTATTGTAGCACAACCCATGAACCCTGGGAAACCTGATCGATAAGAAACTGCATTGTTAACTTATAGTGCAATAAATACCCAGGCTGGAAAGGGCTCCTGGGTCACTTCTGTTCACCCAAATTTAAAATAACCAGAATAGGGCCTCCCCTGTGGCGCAGAGGTTGAGCGCTGGGTTGCGAAGCTGCCTGCAGCCTCTGCGGCGCTGGTTCGATCCCCGGCTGCTCCCCGGCCACCCGAGGAGGGTCCCACATGGCGCGCAGACCTCTCCTGCCACCTGCTGCTCCCCTCAGCAGTGTACTTCAGTCGTTCTGAGAGAGAAGAGAATTCTCTCACCCTTCCATGCTTCTGCCTGTACCCAGTGCTCATGTAAGTAAATAAATAAATAAATCTTTAAAAAAAAAAAAAGAAAAAAAAAACCCAGAATATTTAACAGAAATCTTGTTCAGTAAACTATAAAAAGAAAACAAAAAAATGGAAATTTTTTAAAAATGTGGTTTTAGTCTATAATTCCAATCTTGGAAGTTCCTTGTGAATATATTTAGAAAAACTGAATTGCTTTCTGATAAATGTTTTTATTTATTTTTTAATAGCCAGACACTTTACTATAGTGGTCTATTGTTTATAGTAGGTTTTGGGGGTGGGGGTGGGGGTGGGTGGGGAGAATGAGGCCAAAACTGTCACCGATATAGGTAATAATGAAGGAATTGGCTTAAATCTGCAAGAAAGTGAGCCTCCGAATATACCAGTCCACGCATCAATTACATCAGTGCTAGTGTTTCTAAAGTATAGGATCTCCTCCATCATGTGTAGTCATCACAGCATACCCACTGCCAAAGAACCCATAATCCTTCACCACAGTTCACTATGCTCTCTCCCTATGCTGTTTGCACCCCTCCAAGTCCCCTTTTGGATATTTGAGTTCTAAGGTCAGCCTTCAAGTGTTCCTTTTAGAGTTTGTCTTTGTCTGATACTTTGTTTGGTTTCTCTATGTTCCACATGTAAGTGACATCATTTGACATTTATCCTTCTCCTGGTTTGTTTTGCTTATCATAATCCTTTCTAGCTCCAACCATGTTTCCACAAATGGCATGAGTATCTTTTTTGATTGCTGAATAATATTCCATTGTGTATATATACTATTCAGTACATCTTCTTGACCCATTCATCTGTTTTGGGACACTTAGGTTGTTTCCATAGCTTGGCTATTATAAATAGTGCTGCAATAAACATAGGAGAGCAAGTTTCCTTTTGAATTAGTATTTTCATATTCTTCAGGAAAATACCTAGGAGTAGAACTGCTGGATTATATGGCAGGTCCATGTTTAATCTTTTGAGAAACTTCTCACTGATTTCCATAAAGACTGTAGCAGTCTACATTATCACCAACAAAGTAGGAGGGTTCCTTTTTCTACACACCCTCGCCAGCACTTGTTGCTGCTCTTTTTTGTATGGGCCATTCTCACAGGTGTGGGTGGGAGCTCACTGTGATTTTGATTTGCATTTTCCTTATAAGTGATGATGAACATTTTTTTCATGTGCCTACTGTACGTCTTCTTTGAAAAAAGTGCCTATTTAGCTCTTCTGCCCATTTTTTGATTGGATTATTTTTGTTAATATCTATGAGCTCTTTGTAGATCTTTGAAATATCTTTGTTAATATCTATGAGCTCTTTGTAGATCTTTGAAAACAGTCCCTTGTCAAATGTATGGTGTGCAAAAATTTTCTCCATTCAGTAGTGTGCCTCTTCATTTTAGCTACAGTTTTGTTTCCTGTGCAGAAGTTTTTAGTTTGATGTAGTCTGGTTGTTTATATTATATTTTGTTTTCCTTGCTGCTAGAAATGAATCTTCAAAGACAGCAATGAAGCTTCTGTCAGAAAGTGTTTTGCCTATGTTTTTTCCTATGTATTTTATGATTTCAGGTCTCACTTCCAACTCTTTTATTTACTTTGAGTTGATTTTGTGTATATTGTGAGATGGTGGTCTAGTCTCATCTTTTGCATGTGGCTGTCTAGTTTTTCCAGTACCATTTATTGAAGAGTCTTTCCTTGTTCCAGTATATATTTTTGGCTTCTTTGTCATACATAAACTGTCCATACCGGTGTGTCCATATAAGTTCATTTCTGAGATCTCAATTCTTTTCCACTGGTCTGTGTGTCTGTTTTTGTTCTATAACCATGCTGCTTTAATTACTAAGGCTTTATATTATAGTTTGAAGTTTGAAAGTATGATAGGTGTGTTTGTGGTTCTATATGAATTTCAGTAATGTTTGTTCCATTTCTTCGAAGAATGTCATTGAGATTTTTATTGAGATTGTTTTGAATCTGTATATTGCTTTGTGTAGGGTGGCCATTTTGACAATGGTGAGTCTTCTATGAACAAGGAATTTCTTACCATTTCTTTGTGTTTCTTCTATTTCTGTTAATGCTTTAGAGTTTTCTTTGTATAAGTTCTTCACCTCCATTAGGTTTACTACTAAGTACTTATTTATTTTTTTGGTGAGATTGGAAGTGGGATCATTTTCTTAATTTCTTTGCCTTCTAGCGCGTTGTTTGCATATAGGAAGGCAACTGATATTTGTGTATTGATTTTATAACCTGACAATTTGATTTATTATTTCAATTTGTTTTTTAGTGGATTCTTTAGTGTTCCCTATGTATATTATCATGCCATCTGCAAATAAATAACTTTCTTCTTTTTTCCCAAGTTTTGGATTTCTTGTATTTCTTTCTCTTGCTTATTTGTTCTGGCTAAGACTTCCAATACTATCTTGAATGAAAGTGGACATCCTTGTCTTGTACAGACCTTATTGGAAAAGCTTTCAGCTTGTCACCATTGAGAATGATGTTAGCTGTGGGCTTGTCATATATGGCTTTTACTATGTTAATACATTTTCCATTTATTCTGTTCTTCGAGAGTTTTCAACATACATGGATGTTGAATCTTATCAAATGTTTTCTTGGCATCTATTTATATGATTGCAAGGTTTTTATCTTTCTTTATGTTGATGTGGTGAATTACACTGATTTTCAGATGTTGAGGCATCCTTTTGTCCCTGGTATAAATTCCACTTGGTTAGAATATACTGTCCTTTTAATGTACTGTTGGATTTGGTTTGCTAAGATTTCACTGAGGATATTTGCATCTGTTTTTATTAGAGGAATTGGTCTCTAGTTTCTTTTTGTGTGTGTATTGTCCTTACCTGATTTTGGTAGTAGAATAATTCTAGCCTCATAAAATGTGTTTGAAAGTATTCCTCTTCTCTCAAGTTTTTAGGAGGATAGATTCAGTTCATCTTTGAAGGCTTGGTAGAACTCACTTGTGAAACCATTCCGTTCTGGAATTTGGCTTTTGGGCAGAGTTTTGATTACTGTTTCAGTTACTGTGCTTTAGATTAGTCTGTATAAGGTTTCTATTTCTTCCTTATTCAGTCTCAGATAATTGTACAATTCCACGAATTTGTCCATCTCTTCTAGGTTATTGAACTTCTTTTTTTTTTTAAAGATTTCTTTTATTTTTATTTATACAACAACGGAGGTACAGGCCAGATGCATGGGAGGGCGAGAGGATTCACCAGAGAAAGAGCAGGGCACAGAATAGGCAGACTGATGAAATACACTGCTGAGGGGAGCAGTGGGCGAGTCAGGAGAGGTCTGCTGCGCCATGTGGGATTCTCGCCGGCCAGCGGGGATCGAACCAGCGCTGCAGAGGCTGCGGACAGCTTCACAGCATGGCTTTTCAACTGCCTGCGCCACAGGGGAGGCCCCTAGATTATTGAACTTTTGGCATATAAATACTCATAGTAGTCTCATTATCTTCTGAATCTCAGCAGTGTCTGTTGTGACTTCTCTTTTATTTCTGATCTTCATTATTTGAGTTTTCTCCCTTTTATTCTTAATAAGCCTTCCTGGATGTTTATACACAGACACACACACACACACACTTTTTTTGTTAAAGAACAAGCTTTTGTTTTCATTGATCTTTTGACCTGTCTTTTAGATTTCTATTTTATTTATTTCTTCACTAATTTTCATTATTTGCTTTCTTCTTGTGGCTTTTGGTTTTGTTCGCTCTTCTTTTCTAGTCCCTGGAGATGAGAGATAAAGTTATTTATTCGAGCTCTTTCTTGTTCTTTGATATGGATCTCTATTGCTTTACATTTCCTTGTATTACTGTTTTTATTGTATCCCACAAGTTTTGGATTGTTATGTCTTCATTGTCATTTCTTCTTTGATTTCCTTACTAATCCAATAGTCCTTTGGTAGTGTGTTGTCAGCCTCTATGTATTAGAGGATATCTCTGCTTTCTTATGGCATTCAATTTCCATTTTGATACTTCTATGGTCAGAGATGATGTCTGGTATGTTATCAGTATCTATAAATTTGTTGATACTGTCTTGTGACCAAATATGTGGTCAATCCTGGAGAACGCTCCATGAGCACTGGAAAAAAAAATGTATATTCAGCTTTTGCGGGAGGGCCCCATAAATGTCTATCAGTACATTTGGTCTAATTCTTTGAGTCTATTGATTTATCCATTTTCTAACTTGTTGATCTGTCCATTGGTGAGAGTGAGATGTTGAAGTCTCCTAACACAAATGTGATTTTTCCAATGTTTGTTTTCAGAGTTGATAGTAGTTGCCTAATATTTTTTGTGCTCTTTCAATTGGTTGAGTATACATCATCTTCCTGATGATTATATAATGATTACTATTATATTCTTACTTACAGTATATTTTCAATTTTCTGCTCAGTGATTTTGTTTCTCAGGACATTTGTGATTTTGAATTTTCTTGCTCATCATTGACCTGCTTTTCTGTGTTTTCTCTGTGTTCTTTGAATTTGTTTATCATGACAAGTTTAAATTCTGTATCTGATTGAAAGGACAGATCTTCTAAGTCTTTGTTACTGTGTTCCAGAAATTCACTCTCTTTCTGTGTTGTACTATTCCCACGAGGATTCATGACCATTTGTTGTGTTTTTCCATCCTCTCGTTTTGTTTTCAGGGTCATGTTGATGTGGGTGGGGCTTCTTTTGGTGTGACATTATCTCCATCCAGCCTCACTTCGGCACTGGACCAGGATCCTTACTGGTGGGTCTGGGGGTTGCTGGTGCCTGGAAAGGGACTCTGGACCTTGGCTGCAGACCTGTGGCACCTCCCATGTGCTGGGCTGGGCATACAGGCATACAGGAATTTTGCATTAGAAATTTTATTCTCCTAACAAAGTTTACCTGAAGGCCTCATATAAAAGAGTGGGGGGATTGGTCCTGGAATGAACCACTGAGTGTCTGCCAGTCACAACTCTTTAAACACACTCACCTACCCATAATTTCCAGTTTCTTATAAGCTGTAAAAATAAAAATCCTTTGAGCAATAACCTGCATTATCCAAACACTCAATTCTAACTAAAATATTATATTCCCTAACTCTTCTGAATAAATGTGAGGCTTATCCCTAAACAAACATACTTTGAAACATTCAAACTGATGAGATGGCTGCATTTCTTTAGGTTTAAAAATTTGTATCACCATATAGCTAAAGAATACTGGCTGAATTTGCAATTTGCAGGTGTTCTGAATTTAAATACAATAGAATCATTTCTGGAACATCATTGTATAAAAAAGACATACAAATATAGAATGGTATGAATTAATGCTCATCTGTAATGATATGTAATTTGAAAATATGTCAAAATTATAAGTACAAATATCAGAAGCTAGATATGCAATGCATATGTCTGTTTTCCTCCTTATTTAAATTACTCTTGGTGTATTTCAAATAGATATAATACAGATTTTTAAAAGAATGCTGTGTGTGGCTAAGTATTAATAAAAATCAAAAGCACTATTTACAATAACCAAAATGAAAGAACCTCTGCTATATTGGGGAAGACGTTTCATGGTGCCATTTCACATCTGTTCCCTCTATTTTTTTTTTTGTATTTTTAAATTTTTAAAAATTTTTATTTATTTAATATTTTATTTTCTATAATTAAGTCGTTTTTCATTTTTGCAAAATGTATGCATTTTCATTTTGGTTATATTCCCCATACAATTGCACCCCCCCGTATTTGACCCTAATCCTTCCTCTCCTCGCCCCCCGCCCCTAGAGTGTCTCTGGTTTATAGTTGCTTGTTTATTTTCATTTTTACTTTGTATTAATTAGTCTTTTTCCTAGTTCCTTATTTAGGTTTTCTAAATTCCTGCTATGAGTGAGACCATCGGTATTTTTCTTTTTCTTTCTGACTTATTTCACTGAGCATGAACCCTTCTAGTTCCATCCATGTTGCTGCAAACTGCATGTGTTTATCTTTTTTGAATGCTGAGTAATATTCCATCATGTTCTTGATCCAGTCATCTATTTTTGGGCATTTGGGTTGTTTCCATAGCTTAACTATTGTAAATAGTGCTGTAATAAACATAGGGGTGCAGGTGCCCTTTGGAATTAATGTTTCTGTGTCGTTTGGGTAAATACCTAGGAGTGGAATTGCTGGATCATATGGAAGCTCTATGTTTAGTACGTCAAGAAATCTCCACACAGCTCTTCATAGTGGTTGGACCAGTTTGCACTCCCACCAGCAGTGCAGGAGCGTTCCTTTTTCTCCACAACCTTTTGTTATTGCTAGTTTTTTTAATATGTGCCATTCTCACTGGTGTAAGATGGTATCTCATTGTAGTTTTGATTTGCATTTCCCTGATTACAAGTGATGTTGAACATTTTTTCATATGCCTATTGGCCGTTTGCATTTCCTCTTTGGAGAAGTTCCTTTTTAGCTCTTCTGCCCATTTTTTGACTGGATTATTTTCTTTGTTTTTGTTGAGTCTCATCAGCTCTTTGTAGATTTTTGTGATCAGTCCTTTATCATTAGTGTTGTATGCAAAAATGTTCTCCCAGTCGGTGGGGTTTCTCTTTGTTTTGGTTATTGTCTCTTTTGTTGTGCAGAAACTCTTTAATTTGATGTAGTCCCAGCTGTTTATCTTTGCCTTCACTATCACTGCTTTGGGTGATGTGTCTGTAAAGATGTCTTTGAGGTGCAAATCACGTAGTGTTTCGCCTATATTTCCTTCTATGTATTTTATGGTTTCAGGTCTTATGTCTGTTCCCTCTATTTTAAATTAAGGATAACTGACATTCCGTACTTCAGCATTGATTGTTTCCCCTAGTTGTCTCCCATGTCATCCTAAGAGGCAATACTGTGATTTGTCTGTAGAGGGCTCACAGCATTATTTTCAAAAGGCAAAGACTCACAAATGAGAACGAATACAAGAAAGAGTGCTGCTACATCTTCCTTAATAATAACTTTGAAATATAAATTAAGCTACTCTGAGTTACAAATTTATGACAGGGGCAATACTTTGTCCAAGATTATTCCACTGTCCCAAGATTGTTGGGTTACAAGTCACTCCACACAGTAGCCAAAGCGCAGATCGTGTTGACCCTTATATCCCCTGCATCCTATCCCCCCCAAGGGCTGCTCCACAAAACCTCATGAGGCAGCCCTGCCCACCTCTCCTACTTTGTCTTTGACATCCTCCCCTCGCTGCTTTTCAGCTGCTCCTCTCCCATCAAGCATCTGCACCAACTAGTCCCTTGCTGCCAACATGCTCCGAGGCTCTCCCCAAAGCACTTAGTATCTGTCCCTTATAGATCTCATCTCTTCAGAGATATTCCTTTCTGACCCATCTAAAATAATGTTAACCCTGTTTTCTATCTCTTAACCCAAATTAATTTTCTTCAGAGCAACTTATGTATTGTCTATCTTATCATTAGAAGTTGCATGAAGAAAGGGACTGTATTTGTCATGTTCCATTTCTATAACATGGATATGTATAGATGGTACTCATAACTATTTGCTTAAAGAAGAAATGAAGAATATTACTGGAATACAAATGGAAATATTTTAAAACATGATTAGTGATAAGAGAAAAAAACAACTAAGCACATTTAAATTCTCATCTTCAACCACAAAATAATAAATCCGCATACATCCCATCTAGCTGGGTATAAACCCCATCCTCGAGGGACGGTCCCAGTGCAAATTCCCTGGTCCTAGCAGAAAAGATGAGCAGGAGGGAAAAGAGGCCAGGAGCAGGGTTCCACTGCCAGATGCTTGATTTGAACGGTGGCCCTGCCATCTTCCAGACAGGTATTTAACCTCTCTGATTCTCATTTGTAAAAATGGGGGAAATGACAGCTTCTACCTAATAGGGCTGCTGTGGTGATAAAGTGAGGGAATACACATACGGTGCTCAGAGCAGAGCCTGACACCAGACATGGCATAAGAGATAACGTAATAGCGGTTAACTTACTATTATTATTAATATCAGCTTGCTCTGTATTCTAATCTCAGAAAACGAAAGAAAAACAAAATAAACAATCTTAAAAATCACACTCTTAACCTGAACCAGATCCACTTTGAATGGTCTGATTCTTCTTCCTTGGAAGCTTTAAGCCAAAGTATGAATTCATCAAGATGAGTCACTGAGACAAAGAAAATAATTTTTTTGAAGCAAGGTGAGGATTATGAACCCTTTTTAATAGTATAAAATTAGCCTTTAATATATATGGAAAATGGTGAGAAATTTCATTTCACCTAATTTTATTTTATGCTAGAACAGCTCCAAATTTAGAAGTCTTGTCTTTTTTCCTGAATGAAAAATTTTCCTACTTCTGCTCATGAATTGAATAAAAGAAGTACAAAATCCAAGGTTTGAAAAAAAAAGACTAGCCTCATTAACACACCCCTATGTCCCTTTCCAAACAAGAGAGGATTAAAACAACAACAACAACAACTACTAAATTTAGATATAAAATTAACCCCCAGATTAAGTATGGTTTGGCATACTTAATGGCAACACATCACCCACTGCCCTTGTGCAGGCAGAAATGAAAGGCAAATACCTGACTTCAGTTTGACCAAAAAGCAGCAGTCAAGACACTGGAGCTAGAACAGCTGCTGCAGGGACAAAAGATGGAGACAGTGTACAAAGTAAACTGATGTGTGAACAAGGGCCAAGGCTGGTCTAGGACATGACTCAGGCCTCCGACTCAAAGCTGGTAGTACAGCTGCCCTAACTCGGCACTCCGTCCCCACTTCCTTTGTGTTGGGGCAGAATGACAAACACTACCCCAGACCCTCAGCGTGTCTCTCATCTACAACCTGTGCAGTACAACAGGCCTATTCACAGAGGCCTTTCAAGTGTCTTCTCCACCCCGAACCACCGTTTCCTCCCAAATAAGTCTTCAGTTTCCTAGACTCCTCTGCACTTTGGGATCCGCTTTCCTCTGGCTATATCTCATCTAGTCCTATCTGCTACACCACCTTTCCCACAATAACATGTCACTACTTCTCCCCCTCCCAGTCTGGCACATCCGAATAAACATGTCCAGTCAAGTCTCATAACGCACACCTAATCCGGTCCCAGAGTAGCTCTTCCCATTATTATCAGGCTTTCTCTTAATGTCATCACCATCTATTCCAGCTCAAATTCTGAAACAACTGTCTCCCTGAGTCCTCACACTTCATTCATTTGTACCTGTCTTTATTTATTTACTTTTAAAAATACAATGAAGACTATGAGATACCAGGTATTGTGCTCCTTAACAAATATACGGAAATGAACAATACAGATAGAGCCCTGCCTTGTGGAGGATTCTAGGGCAGGATGGTAGGTTACAGCAAATAATGACCATGTTCCTGATATTTCCATGCTCTAAACCTCCTCTCCATCTCCACTAGCAGTTCAGCATTGCTCCTCTAGATGTTTCAACTGCTCTACCTTCCTCCAGTCAACCTCCGTGGGTAAAGCTGCATCCAGGTCTCTGTTTTATACTTCGCTGTGTCTATAAAAAGTGGCCAGAGGCGACAAATTGAGATTGGGAAGGGCCAGGGAGGTGTGTCCTGTGAAGAAGCAGGTAACTGTCTAAGCAGAAGAGAACCTTTAGGGACACACCATGGCTCTCAAGCTATTCAGCGACTACCATGTGGAAAAAGGAAGCTCCCTTCCATTCCAGATTTGAGACATATGTGAAGGGCTTCCTATTAGTAATCTGTGCAGAGGTAGAAGCTGTTTCTCAATTTGTGTGGCTACTGACTGGTCACTGGAATTCTCAAACAGTTGTTGAGGATTAAATGCCTTTGGAATGTCGAGGGCTTGGCATGGAAGATGAAATGTCCTTGGAATCAGCAAGACTAGAGTTCAAATCCCAGCTCACCTTCTCACTAACTACATTTGAGACCAAATTCTTAACTTTTCTTGACAGCATATCCATCTGAAAAAAGATGGATTATAAGATCAACTTTCTGGACTGTTAAAAAGCATATTAACACTTGCACATCATTACTAGGTGTGAAGTACTGTTCTAAGTGTTTTAATGAGCTATTTCATTTCATCCTCATGACAACTCAATTGTCTCCATTTTACAGGTGAAGAAACAGAGATTAAGCAATTTTCCCAGGATTCGGAGCCAGAATCTGTTCTTGTAAACATGACACAGTGTGGTAGAGACACGGTTGAGGTTGACAGAGCTCAAATTTTCAGGCCTTTCTCCCACTGGCTCTGGGATTTGGGCAAGTTATTCCATTTCTCTCAGCCTCTTTTCCTAGCTATAAAATGGAAATATCAACCCTTTTACTTCAGACAGTTTAAAGGAGGATTTAATGAAATGGCCCATTTAATTATCTTGAATTGGGAAAGAGAATGAATGATTCCATGATCCTTTTCAACGTAGATGGGTGGAGCTAGTGTTCTGGGTATTCACAACGCATCAAGCAAAGTTATACAGATTTTTAAAAGCCAGTCTCAGAAAAATCTGGAAAGCTGCCCATGTTGACTCCACCCCTTCCCTCTTTACACAACTTTATTTTTTCTCTATAGCCAAGCTGGGGCTGAAAAGACTATTGCAAAATAAGGATTTGAGAATCTCTTTTAAGAGTTTGTGGGGATTGCTGAAACACGTAAGTACATGTAGGTTAAAGAGGGAAAAAAAGGAGGGAAAAACCCTCTCGTAAGGAGGAGGTGGTGTGTAGCATAGCTGGAAGGGAGAGGGGTGTGAGAGACAAATGCTGACTTGTAAGTTGATTGTGTCCCTGGAAGCAATCCTCAAACCTCCACTCCTTCCAGCACCGCACTGGCCTGCAGCCTGCCTGGGGATTAATTCAACAGAGGAGGTGAGAGAGTAAACAGCAGTTGAAAGCGTCCTGCAGCCCAGGTCTGTCCTTTGCTGAGGAAGCCATGCCAGCCAGCTCCTGCCCTCCCTGGAATGTACTTCAAAGAGAAACGAATGACAATAACCTCTCCTGAGGGTGTTCTGCTTGATTTAAGTGTGTGTGGTCAGGGACTCTACAAAAATGGAAGACTGGATTGTTTTAATTATAAAGGGTGGGGTGAGTAGAAACAAAAGAAAAAAATAAAGACAATATTTTGAAATCCTAACATTAAAATAGTTATTCTGGTGCAGAGAAGTTGCTCTCTCTGCCAAAACCCTGAGGGACTTCAGAAGCAGAACACTGAATTATTTACCTTCTTTATTGGGGAAAAAAAATAAAATTTCCACTCAAAGTTCTTATTTAACTCCATGCCAAGAGATTCTAGAAATTCACTGTCATATTTGCTGGAGCCTCCCTTTTTTTCTAAATACCTCATCATACACGCTCGGCTGCCAGACTGTCGCTATGAAAGAACAGTTGAAACGCTGACACTTTTGGAAAGACATTTGTTGAATCCATAATTATTTCCATGGCCTGTTGTTGCTCTTTTAACTCAGGTTGTATATAACAATCTTGTGTTATTCTATAATCTCTGTTGTCCCTTGGAATCACTTTAAGGAAAACATTATAATTTAGATATTCTTCTTTCGTTACTTAAAAACATAGCTGAATGTATTTTGTTAAAGGATATTTCCTCATACCATGGTGATCTTGTTAAAAGATCAGAAATAAGGAGCTGTTTTTCCTTTGTGCAGGCTTGCTGAGCCTCCATCTTATAACATTTTTCAATGGGGTCCTCTTAAAAAGACTTAAATTGGTTTTATTCCTCAACAGCATAGGAACACCAGGGCATTTTAGAAAATGGATTATTTCTGGGACATGTGGACAAATAAAACACTTGATGGAGACTAGAATGGAAGCTCTGTGAGGGTAGGGACTGAGTGTCTTCACTGCTGTTCATTTAGGGCCTACAGCATTTGATGGCCGAATGAATGAATGAAACAGCCAGGAAACTCTAGAGGGACTTATATAATGATCAGCTGACATGATCAGTTATGTCTCAGTCAAGCGTGAAATCTAATTCTATGAAATGCTTCTCTAAAAGTTAAATTATAGAGCCTCCCTGGTGGTGCAGCGGGTTGAGCATAGCACTGTGAAGCTGTCCGTGGCCTCTGCAGCGCTGGTTCAATTCCTGGCCAGCCAGGGAGATTATTCCCGCATGGCAGGGCAGACCTCTCCTGCCTTGTCTGCTGCTCCCCTCAACAATGTACTTTGGTTCTTCTGCCTGTTCTGCTCCCCGCTCTGGCTCTGGTGAATCCTCTCACCCTCCCATGCCTCTGGCCTGTACCCCAGTGCTTGTATAAATAAAATCTTTAAAAAATACATATATAAAAATAAAAAATAATAAAATTTAAATTATAATCCCATGTCATGAAATAGCCACCATTTAAGCTTCACGGTCTGCTATAGGTGACACTTTTTAAACTCTAAGTAACTATTCTTCACATGCCAAAAAATAGACCTCAGCACTTCCCCCAGCCCAGAACTGCTCGCAGCAGGGTGTGTCCCTCCCCGGCCCTCAGTCTGGACCGGCAGAGAGGCCAGCCAACTGGCCAGCCAGACCGGTAGTGACTGTCAAGTTGAACAGAAATCCACAGGACCTGCCAAAAGAATTCCACGGCCTCCCGCCCAAACCCTCCGTCTTGGTCCCTGTTGCCTTGACAAGCAGAGGCCAGGCTTAGTCAGCATTTTCGTTATGACAAGGGGATTCTTAAGTCTGTGGGCCCCAGTTAAAGAAAGAATGGGGTCAAAGCAGTGCTGAAAGTACCTGGGAAGAATGATGGGATTTCAACAATGCAGTCCTGGAGAGGGGCAGGGAGAGAAAAGGCTTTTCCACCAGAGTCTTCCTCACCCTGGGAGCTGACTCCCGTGATGGAGGTTAAAGCCTTCTGGGCAGAAACCCCTCCTCCCCATTATTTAACTGAATAATGCACATGAAAAAAAAAATACTCTCCTCAGATAAAATCGCGATTGCTTTTTTATATGGATAAATAGGAACCGAGATGACTCTATGTCAATTTTCAACCTGAATTAAAAGAGTAAAGTTTCCAGTTCATTAAGTAATGTTATAAGTGTTTCCTTTACGAAACTGAGCAAACACTGTTTTGATTTTTAAGCTGCTAGAGAAGAATATTCTATAGTCATTGTGGACATGTGTGTGGCTCATGTTATTTTAAAATTTATGACCAGTGTTGTTGTAGAAAGGATTCCAGACAGCTTAGGATAAAAAGATCCAGTATCACAGCACAACTTCCAGGGAAATAAATGAATTCCCAGTAAGTTAAGAAGACGAGATAGCAAAACAGTTAGTACAACATGCTACATTCAGATTGTCTTAAAAAACAAAACACAATTACGAATACATACAAAGACTAGAGAGAAATCTTCATAGCCAGTCTTTCTAGATAAGAGTTTGAGTGATTGCTATGTTCTTTGTTTTTGAGTGTTTTAAACATTTTCTATAATGAATGTGTGTTTTCTCTTTGTTGTGTGATAATTTATCTTAATTATTATTTTTATTTAAATTTAGCAAAAAATCCACTCTCTGTTGTATGTAGTTATGAGTTATGACAGATACATATGGTTGTGAAATAGCCACCTTAACCAAGACACAGAACTTTGCCATTAACCCCCTACCCCAAATTCTCTAGTACTGTCCCTTTGTAAGGGAGCTCCCTCATCCCATACCTGGCAACTGCCCATCTATTCTCAGTATCTACAGATTTATTTTTTCCAGAATGTCATACAAATAGAATCATACATTATGTAGTTTTGAGGGAGTTGGGTTTGTTTTTAAGAGTAAAATGCTCTTTCATCGCAATCAGAAAAAAAAAAAACCTAGCAAATTATATTTTTAAAAATTAAAAATATAATATTTTTAAAAGAAAAAAATCTTCAAAAACTGAATACTAATTTCTTTTAAAAAATATGGCAACATGGGCCTCTTTAGGGTAAGCAAAAATGTCAGGCTTTTCTGGCCTCCCGCCATCAGGATAGATGATTGATCCTTGGGGTCCTGAATGCATGCCTGATGGCGGGCACCTGGAGTAGGGTGTGGGCATAGGTAGATGGGATTCACCTGGGCTAAGACTGGGCTTTTTAAGGGTAGAGTCACAGGGACGCCAGCAGAAGCTGAAAGAGAAGCTGAGAGAGAAGCAAGAGAAGCAGAAGCTGAGAGAAGGCCGGAAAGCCCAGAAAGAATGAAGGCTTGCTGGCAGGGTCTCCCAGCCCCCTAGCACCCTTACCTGCTGTGTACCGGGTAAATCCCAATAAAAGACCTGCAAAAAGCCACTAAGGACTCTGACTCCTTTACCCGGTCTGCATGGGATCAGAAAACCTGCACTGGTCCATTCCTGATCCTACAGCCTCCCTGGTGGCACAAAGGGTTAAGATGCAACTTACAAAGCTATCTGCAGCCATTGCAGCACGAGTTCAACCCCCAGCCAGGTTGGTGACCCCCATGGCACAGCAGACCTCTCCTGTCTCGCCTGCTGCAGTGTATTTCAGTCAATCTGCCTGTTCTGTTCCTCACTCTGTCTCTGGTGAATCCTCTTACCCTCCCACGCCTCTGGCCTGTACCCCAGTTCTTGTATGTATAAATAAAATAAATCTTTAAAAAAATATATGACAGGGCCTCCCCGGTGGCGCAGCGGTTGAGCGCCGGGTTGCGAAGCTGCCCACAGCCTCTGCAGCGCTGGTTCGATCCCTGGCTGCTCCCCGGCCACCGGGGACCTCTCCTGCCGCCCGCTGCTCCCCTCAGCAGTGTACTTCGGTCCTTCTGCCTGCTCTGCTCCCCGCTCTGGCTCTGGTGAATTCTCTCACCCTCCTGTGCTTCTGACTGTACCCAGTGCTTGTATAAATAAATAAATAAATCTTCAAAAAATTAAAAATAAATAAATAAATGGCAAAGTGAGGATATCAGGAAACATTCACCTGAGATTGTTTTCTAGGGTTGCCATTTCTTTAATGAACCTGAAACTGTCTTACAGTCTTTAGGAAAATTTAGCAAAAATAGAACCCTACCAGAGTGTAGGGTAAGGTAAAAAGTATCAGGCTTTTCTGCCCTCCCGCCATTAGGATAGATGAAGGAACCCTGTGATCCTGAATGCATGCCTGATGGCAGGCACCTGGAATGGGTACACCTGGGCTGAGAGACTGAGTTTATAAGGGTGGCATCATGGGGATGCCAGCAGAAGCCAAGAATGAATGGAAGCTGAGAGAAGAAGAGAAGCAGAGAGAACGCCAGAGAGCCCAGATAGAATGAGGATTTGCTGGGGGCTGGGAGGCCTGCCAGCATCCAGGCCCCCCAGCACCCCTGCCTGCTGTGTGCCTGGTAAATCTAAATAAAGGACCTGCAAAAGCCACTGAGGACTCTGACTCCTCCTTTATCCGGTCTGCTGGATCATAGAAAACCTGCTTTGTGGCCTTCCTGCCTCGA
Organism: Talpa europaea; assembly: GCF_964194135.1. Lineage (NCBI taxonomy): Eukaryota > Metazoa > Chordata > Mammalia > Eulipotyphla > Talpidae > Talpa > Talpa europaea. The sequence goes on from NC_140070.1 coordinate 60,564,131, forward strand.
CACACACAGTTGAGAATGTCTTTCAGGAAAATTCACTCTCATAATGCCATGATAGACACCTGTTAAGAACAAGGGAAATACTCTCCTAGAAAGGCCATAGACCTGAGGGGAACCTCCTCCCCACCACTCATGCAGCCTCCACCTGGAACACAGTAGGGTAAATGATTTTCAGGCTTTTCTGCCCCCCCCCCCATTAGGATTGCCCTGCCTGATGGGGCACCTGCATGTGTTACATTGTTATAAGTTATATTGTTTACTTCTTGTGGGCCATAGCTCAGTGTAGGGTAGGTAAAAGGTATCAGGCTTTTCTGCCCTCCTGCCATTAGGATAGATGAGGAAACCCTGTGGTCCTGAATGCATGCCTGATGGCGGGCACCTGGAATGGGTGTGGGCAAATGTAGATGGTATTCACCTGGGCTGAGACTGGGCTTTTAAGGGTGGCGTCTTGGGGACACCAGCAGAAGCCGAGAGAAGAGAAGCAGAGAGAAAGTGAGAGAAGGTCGGAGAGCCCAGAGTGAAAACTTGCTGGGGGCTGGGTGGCCTGCCAGCCTCCCGGCCCCCCAGCACCCCTGCCTGCTGTAGGCCTGGTAAATCCCAATAAAAGCCTGCTAAAGTCACTGAGGGCTCTAGGACTCTGACCCCTCCTTTACCCCATCTGCATGGGATCATAGAAAACCTGCTCAATGGCCTGTCCTGTCCCTATACTCAGTATTGAGATATTCCCCCAAGAGAAGCAGGAGCAGGAGAGAGGCAGGAGAGAGAGAGGGAGAAAGAACACCAGAGAAGCCCAGAGTGAAGACTTGGCCTGGGCCAGGAGGCTGGCAGGCACCTCTGCCTGCTGTGTACCTGACTGCTGCACTACATGTAAAAGCTCAATAAAGCCTGGGAAAGCCACTGAGAGGTCCAGGACTCTCCTTTACCCCATCTGCTCCTAACATAGAAAACCTACACTGTTCCCTTTGTGGCACTACAAACACCCACCACATTCCAAGATCATTCATCAATGATCAGGTGCAAGTAGTTCAACCCTATGACCACAGCAGTCAGTGCTCAACTGAAAGGACCATTTTTAACAAGACTTTCCACTTCAGAAGATGCTAACCTTAAGGAGACTCACTGGCCCTTTTGATCCTAATTCTGTAGCTGTTCATTAATTTTTTGGCGTGAGGGGCCACTGGAGTGGACAAAGCAGCATTAGATGAATCAAAGATGGCAGCTACTGGGACCCTGTGGAAAAGGCAATGGCTTGAATCTACCCATGGGCCACGAATTTGGATTAGATACAATCATTTTGATTTTATCATTCCAATTATATTTTATCATTCCAAATATAAGTTATCCAAGGGCAGTCACATCTCAATTATCTTGTTCTTATTTTCTACTACATAAATGTTGGTTAAAAACTGAAGAAATGAAGGAAAGAATGAAAAAATAACTTTCCATCCTGAAATTACAGAGGTTCGCTTTAGATCTATAAACAAACTTTGTTCAAATGCATTTTTTAAAATATTCTGGCATGCTTTTAGGACAATGAGTTAACACTTGAGTGACTGGCATCAAGAGGTGAATGTCTGTGCAACCACGACTGAAGACTTGTTTTCTCCACAGCACAACACTGGCAGACTTTATGCTTAGAAGAATAATGGTGTGGAAGAAGGAAGAGGAAGATGAAGAAGAAATATGAATTTGAGTATTTCTTTAACACATACTTCATAAGGAGCTTTCACACTTACCACATAATTTTAGAATGATAAAAATGTACAGAACCGAGTCCCCAAATGTAGGGTAAGGAAAAATGTCAGGCTTTTCTGCCTTCCCGCCATCAGGATAGATGACGGATCCTTGCGTCCTGAATGCATGCCTGATGGTGGGCACCTGGAGTAGGGTGTGGGCATAGGTAGATGGGATTCACCTGGGCTAAGACTGGGCTTTTAAGGACGGCGTCACAGGGACGCCAGCAGAAGCCGAAAGAGAAGCCGAGAAAGAAGCAGAGAAGGCCAGAGAGCCCAGATAGAGTGAACACTTGCTGGGGACTGGGAGGCCTACCAGACTCCCGGCCCCCCAGCACCCCTGCCTGCTGTGTACCGGCTAAATCCCAATAAAAGACCTGCAAAAACCACTGAGGACTCTGACTGCTCCTTTACCCCGTCTGCATGGGATCAGAAAACATGCCCTGTGTCCATTCCTGCCTCTATACCAAAATTAGGGAATGAATTCATGCACTTGCTATATTTTACCAACTTGCCTTCCTACTACAGATACAAAGCACAGGAAAGAATCTTTCTCTTGGAAAACCCGCCCATGAGGCCTGTTTGAGGGAAAGGGATCCAGACCAGACAGGCTGTGCAACCAGGGCCCTGTTGCCAACAAGAAAAGAGCCAGAGTAATTACAAACTACCTGGTAAACAAAGGATATTCACCACCTTTTAGGGCTGATGACCCAAGTTATGGAGGTTGGCAAAGAAAGAAATGTAAATCTACCCATAACCCTCATACCTCATCAGCACCACCATTTCCTTCATCCATATAAATTTCTACCAGACGCTGAAAAGCAGCCAAACAGGTGAACCAAATATCACTTTTACTTCTGGCCTGTTTCCTTGCCCCTACCCCTGCCCCTGCTTAAGTTTAAATAGTGAGGCAAAAATCACCAAAAGAAGTTTAAAAAAGCCACCAAGACAATATACACTATTTATTGTGGAGCCTTAAATAACATCCTTGACACTAAGGAGCAGGCTGCTTTTGAATGGGGGAAAAATCTTCTACAATTAAAAGGCTCTTTAGACCTTTTCTTTTGTACTCCATAATACAAATAAGAAGACATGAGAACCATCCATTTCATGTCCTAGTCCTCCTAACTACATGTGTGCACATGCTTACATGTGTGCACACGCACACATACACACCACCCCCAAGGGGTCAAAGTTGAGCACATCTGCACCCCACTTTCCTTGTTTCCTGTACAGAGATCTGTACCCTATGGTGCAACACCATACTCCCAGTGCCACATACCCCAGTGATCAGCATTTAAGGAATCTGGTTGGTGTTGATGTAATATGAACCATCAACATTACATTCTAGTTCAAAGGCACCTACGACTGGAATAAAGGAAACAATTAGGGGCAGATTTCCCATCCTTTTTTCAGAAAATAGTTTCTGTGGGAAAGAAGGAGGTGGGACAAGAGAGAGAGAAACACAGAAAGGCAAAAACTGAGAAACACTCTTTACATAATGCTCACAGTTTTGTGCAAGAAAAAGATCTCATTAAAGCTTACTTAAATATGGGCCTCCCTGGTGGCGCAAGGGATTGAGATGCAGCCTGTGAGGCTGTCTGCAGCCTCTGCAGCACGAGTTCAATCCCCGGCCGGCCAGGGAACAACCCACATGGCGCAGCAGACCTCTCCTGTCTCCCCGCTGCTCCCCTCAGCAGTGTACTTCAGTCGATCTGCCTGTTCTGTTCCCCACTCTGTCTCTGGTGAATCCTCTCACCCCCAAGCCTCTAGCCTGTTCCCCGGCTCTCGTATGCATAAATAAATAAATCTGTAAAAAAAAAAAATGGTTACTTAAATATAAAAATAAGAGAAAACATAAATGTTAGTATAATACTGTTAATTTATCGTATATTATAAACAGAAAAATCATTCCAGATAGAAATATCATAAAAAAACAGAAAAGAAGGGCCTCCCCAGTGGCGCAGCAGGTTGAGCACAGTGCTGTGAAGCTGTCTGCAGCCTCTGCAGCACAGGTTCGATTCCCAGAGGCCAGCCAGGGAGATACCCACATGGTGCGGCAGACCTCTCCGATCTTGCCCGCTGCTCCCCTCAGCAGTGTTTTCGGTTGTCTGTCTGCCCTGTCTCTGGTGAATTCTCTCACCGTCCCATGCCTCTGGCCTGTACCCCAGTTCTTGTATAAATAAATAAATCTTTAAAAAAAAAAAAAAACCAGAAAAGAATAATATAATTATTTCCTGCTAAGGGACATGATACCAAATATCTAAAAACCGTATAAACAACTGGTACCCTGCAATAACCATGAAAGTTAGACATAAGTGCTCAGGGTAAAATGCACTATTATATTAAAAAGCTGTATTCCTCAAATTTAGAGGATAGTTCAACTGAACAATAAAGCACAATTTATATTCATTTCCCTCATTTTCAAAAGCAAATGTCTAAGGGATTATTTTTAATTCGTGTTTTTCAAACCTTGCATACTATAAAGACTTTATGTCTTAGAGTTAGCTTAATGAGAAATACATTACTCATTTGTAGAAGTCAATGTATACATTTTTTAAGTATCAGATGTAACTAAAAGAAAAATTAATGCTAACTCTGACCTTCCCATCCTTCTGCAAGAAGGCTCTCTGGAATAGTTAAAACTACTCCCTCCCTTAAACTAGGAAAGGGAGCTACCCATGCATCTTGCTCATGTGAGTCATAAAGCAAAGTCAAGAATCAGAACGATAAACTGAAGCTTTTCTCCCCAAAAATGTAACTCCCAAAATTTATGAGACCTGAAAAATATGGGTTACATTACTTTAGCAACTCAGAAGAAAAAATTTCACTTCTGCATAAACTAAGCCACTGAATCAGGGAGAAAACTGTTCTATTCATTTTTCTGAAGTGTAGCAGTGGGAGAGAGGGAGGGAGGGGAGGTGAGGATGGAGGGAAGGAGAGAGAGTGAGGGGGTGAAGGAGGGAGGGAGGGACAGAGGGAGGCAGACAGCCTGATCAATGTCCAGCAATTTTGCAGACCAATCTATCAGCCCAAGTGAAACTGTTTTCTTGTTTTCCCCTAATTTTTCCTTTTTTTCATGTTCCATGACAGATCAAAGATGGTTGTAGATTCTCTGTCATTTCTTCTATAGAAAATCCACTCTGCTATGAGCTCTAATATGGGGAGAGGGGTGGGAGTCCTGGGGGGATTGATGAAGGGAGGGAATCTGTGGTTTTTTGACCACAAGAATGTGGCAGAAGTGACTCTGTGAGGCGAACGTGATAACCACTACACTACGGAAACCGACCAGAAGTGACTCTGTGACAGTTTCTAGAACCAAATCCTAAAACGCTGGCCACTTCCACTTCCTGTCTCTCGGGATACTCTCTGGGAGAGTCACGAATTACTATGTCCACTGCTCTGAGATTACCATATTAGAATTGGATGTGTAGACGCTCCAGGCCTTTACTCTAGCTGAGCCCATTCGCCTCACTCTCCTTCTACCATGCTACACACCAAGTAAAGCCATATTTGACCAGCCTACCCACCAGTCCAATACCAGCCTACCCACCAGACCGATATCACTAAGTGACCTCAGCCAACACCATGTCAGGCAGAACAGTCCAGCTGACCCCTACCCATAAGATTGTGTGGTACAATGAAATGATTATTGTTTTAAGTCACCACGTTTTGGGGCTAACTTGTTACATACACAGCAATAGATAATTGGAACATACTCCTTTTCTCCTGAAGGCTAGCAGAAGTCAATGGCAGCCATGCTCATCCAGCTAGTGCTTGTACTCCTAAGTTTGGCTATGAAGATAGTGCAGGCAGACACTGGGAGAAGAAACAGGATTCTCCTCGTGAGGTTTGGGACAGGGCTTTTGGCCTTTACAGCTTCTAAAGAAAGACGTACTGTGATGGCAAGCATCTATCTCTCTTGTACCATGGGCCACAGGGCCTCCATGAAGTGCCACAGAAGCCTACCTGCCTCATGAGCTCCTCTTGGCGCATTCTAATCCTCTCTCTCTCCATCTGGATCCTCTGAAGTCGAAGTTTCTGCTGCTGTTGCTGTTGAGTGGTCAGTGCGTTGGGCATACTCATGAGCCCTGCCGGTGGGTTCTGAGTGGGGTGGCTCTGCTGGCTCAGAGTGCTGGGCGCCATCTGCTGCTGGTGCTGGTGGTTCATCACTACAGGAGGGAAGAACGAACAGGAAGTGAGTGACCACGGCCAACAATGCCTTATCACAAAGAGACCATCAGAATGTTTTCTGCTTTGGAGTATAGATTCCTGAGATTCCTTCCAAAGTACTTTCCTGTTAATCATTACTTTTTAAATAATTATTACCTTAATTCAATTCATGGAGGCTCAGACACTGGTCCCACTTCTGACTCATCTAGCCTCAGCTTCTGTACCCTGTTAAAAATCTTATTTCACACCCTCCCTGTGTCTGTAGAGTACATTTTAAGGCTCTCAATAGAACATAGTGATCAAAAGTAAATTCCACAAAGGTTACCACAACATATGAGATCATTTCACCAGGACCTCTGAGTGTGTGTGGACTTTCTCCCTCAACCTGTGTGTTTATGATAGGGCTAAGGAGACTATGTGACCCACACACACACAGTGATAGTGATAGGAATATCCAGGATGGGACTGAAAGCAACATATGAACACCCAGATCCGAGACCTGCACCCAAGCAGGACCCTGATAATGCTGCATTTTAAAAGGGTGCCCTAAAGGTGCATGAATTAAGCTCAGAATCAAATACCTGACTGAAAAAAAAGTTTCAAGTTTTGCAAATGGAAACATTAGTGAGAAAAAAAATACATAAAAATGCTAACCATGTTCGTGATCGGGTAAAAGCACTACACACATTTTAAACTTTTTTTTTATAAGTGGGGTACAGGCCAGAGTCATGGGGGGTGGGAAGTCACCAGAGAGAGCGGGGAGCAGAACAGGCAGATGTACTGAAATACACTGCTGAGGGGAGCAGTGGGTGAGACAGGAGAGGTCTGCCCATGTGGGTATCTCCCTGGCCAGCCGGGGATAGAACCCGCACTGCAAAGGCTGCGGACAGCTTCACAGAGCTGCGCTCAACCCCCTGCACCACTAGGGAGGCCCACATTTTAAACTTTTAAAGAATTTTTTATTTACCTGCACTAACAAACATTTTAAATATTAGCACGTACTAAAATAATTTTAAGATCATTTAATAAATTCTATCAATGGCATTTCTCACAAAAAAGCATCTTAAAAAGTGCTGGCTTTGGGCCTCCCCAGTGGAGCAGCGGTTGAGTGCTGGGTTGTGAAGCTGCCTGCAGCCTCTGCAGCACCAGTTCAATCCGAGGCTGCTGGGCGAGGGTCCCACATGGCGCGCAGGTCTCTCCTGCCGCCCGCTGCTCCCCTCGGCAGTGTACTTTGTCAGTCTGCCTGCTCTGCTCTCCCCTCTGGCTCTGGTGAATTCTCTTACCCTCCTGAGCTTCTGACTGTACCCAGTATAAATAAGTAAATAAATATTAAAAAAAAGAAAGATAACAAAATAAGTATGATAACAAAATAAGTATGCAAAATTCAAAAGTTTTAAAAAAAAGTGCTGGCTTTTCTGAGAATAAACTCAATTTTTATTACATTTGGTGTCACTACCTTTAAAAGATAAAATCAGTAGCCAATTTTACTTGAAGACTAAAACATAAATTATTATTCAGTATGCTATGGACATTTTATGCAAACAGATTTTATATAATTAACTATGTATTAAATGTATGTGTAACCGACACATGTACATATTCAAGAGATAGTACCAATACTGAAGATTTTCTACAGACTTCGTTCCCTAATGAAACAATTCCAGGGCAGAAGCTTTCTCCAAAGGCAGGGAGAGTTAGGGTAAAAGCATTATTTTATTTATTTATATGTGCCCTCAAATCTTTTTTGCATTCCCACTTATGCCAGGCACTGGCCTTGTCATTGGATAAAAAGCTCCTGCCCTCACACGGACTAACAGACCATTGGAAGGAATGTGTAAAGAAATGAGATGGATATTTGTTTGTGGCCAGTGGAATGTAAGAATGTTAGGGCTGCGAGGCTGCCCACAGCCTCTGCAGCGCCGGTTCATTCCGTGGCCGCCAGCGAGGGGCCCACCAAAAAAAAAAAAAAAAGAATGTTAGGGTACATTAGGATTAGGATTCTTAAATATCATCTAGTCCATCCTTTTATTTTATGGAAGACAGAAGAAACTGGAGAGGTGAAAGGACAGACAGAAGAACCAGGTTAGTGGCAGGTAGAGCCAGGGCCGAAGTGGAAGCCATGCCTGCTGTCCTGGCTGCGCGCTGGTACACCCAAGCCCGAAGGACAGGAACAATTGCTGGAACTGAAAAGAATGCTCCAAATACAGTTTGCTTTCCATGCAAAGAAGAACCATCTAGACATCGGTCACCCAAACAAGGGCTTGGGCTCCCGTGTGGCTCGGCTCATAAGCAGTAAGAAGGGATTTGGGTTTTTCTGTTTGTTTTCTCGTTCTGGATGTTTTATTATTATTATTATTATTATTATTATTATTATTATTGTATTCCTCTTACTTCTTCTATCTGGGTCCATCTTTTTCTTTGTTTTTAATATTAACTTTTTTTGCATCATTGTTCATTTTTAAACAATATTTGCTTCCCCCCACCCCCTTAGGTGTAGTCCCCAGAGTTTCCTTCACCAATGCACCCGTGCACCATCACCTCACTCCCCTGTGCTCCTCCCTCCCTCCCTCTGATGCCTCGCCCTCCTCCTCCCCTGCAGGATGTCTTTGATTTATAATTGTCCGTTTTTGCTTTCCTGTGTTTTGTACTGTTATTTTTTTTACACTGATGTCTTATTGGGTTCCCCTATATTACTGCTATAAGTGAAACCATCCGATATTTTTCTTTTTCCTTCTGGCTTATTTCACTGAGCATAATTCCTTCTAGTTCCATCCACATTGCAGGGATTTGAAGAGATCTGGTTTGGAGGTTGGCATGGATTACAAATCTCTGCTCACGAGCCAACTACTGAAGGGGAAGATGAGAATATTTGGAGAACTTGGCACAGATGGAGGTAGAGGTGGGGTAAAAACAGTAAGCCATTTAGCTTCCCCTTTCTGAACTGGGCCCACCGCAAAGAACAAAGGTACATTAAATTATGTGATGAAAAAGTAAAACAATTTGGGCATTTTTTATGTTTTTAGCTCAAGAACAGGAAAAAAAAAAGCCAGTCATGATTGATGCCAAAATAGATAAAATGAGAATTTGTTTCTATAGCTTATTTGAGCATAATTCCAATTTCCATTTGAAGGCCTGGGCAGGGTGTCAGGGATTGTGCACATAGTGTTACAGGGGAAAAGTTCTCTTAAATACAGTGTCTTGTCAGACAAAGTCCAGATCTGTAAGCGTTTAACTCCTACAACCTCTTTCAGACCAAGAGAAAGAAACTTAAATGGAAGAATGGTTATTATTTCAAGGGACAGTCATATTTGAGCGTTCTGAAAAATATTATTCTGTCTTTCTGACATAATTACTATAGACAAAAATGATGTCCAATTGTGTCTATAGGATAAATGTCTAAATTGAATATTTCCAATATCAAAGAGACTTGAAAAGGTTAAATTTTTTGGTTATAAAGTTCAGAGACTATTAACTCTATGTTAATTCTTACAACTAAAATACTTTGAAATATGAAAAAATAACCTGACTTGTATCTGTAACTTACGGACAGGACAATCCATTGGGGCAGGGCTATCTTTGGTGACCTGGGATGTTCCCTGTCAGTGTACAAAATGCTACACCCGTTTGCTCACAATGTACTGTTACTCAACCCGCATGAGGCAACCAAATACTGCTCAGCAGATTTTATTAATGTTTGCATCCTTATCTGGGGGAGTTTAAGATTTGAAGAAGAGCTCTCCTACCCTGCTGGCCTTCAAAAGAGCAGCCTTCAGAGCTGTCCCTGGGAGGGGTGGTGAAGATGCTGGTTTCCTCCACTTAATTTAGATGTGAACATTCAGACTAACCATCTCTAGTTATTAAGTGTAGAGACTGGAAAAGAATAGCACTTAGACAATAGTTTTATTTTCAAAGTGAAGCCCTCTATATATATATATAGAGAGAGAGAGACAACAATAAAGAGATGTGTATGAGGATACCAACCACAGTATTGGTCTATTCTGGCAAAAATTAAAAATGATATTCACCAATGAAAAATTAGATCCATTGAGAGGAATTCTATGTAACCATTACAAAGATGAGGGCAATCACTAAGAAACACTGGTTAGAGGGGGGAAAATCCAAAGGACAGTACTATATGTATGTGCATGCTACTACTTACAGGTAGAAAAGTGGAGGTTGGGAGGTTATTGTACACCTATGTTAAATCTCTCCAGGAAGACACGCAAGAAATGCAATAATACCACTACATGGATGAATCTCAAATGCATTATATTGAGTGAAAAAAAAATCTGGTCTCAAAAGATTACATTAAATTCCATTTATGTGACCTTTTTGTTTTTTTTTTTTTAAAGATTTATTTTTTATTTATACAATAGCTGGGGTACAGGCCAGAGGCACAGGAGGATAAGAGGATTCACCAGAGACAGAGTGGAGAGCAGAACAGGCAGACCGACTGAAAGCACTGCTGAGGGGAGCAGCGGGCGCGACAGGAGAGATCTGCCGTGCAATGTGGGATCCCCTTGGCCGGCCAGGAATCGAACCTGCACTGCAGAGGCTGCAGACAGCTTCACAGCGCTGCGCTCAACCTGCTGTGCCACTGGAGAGGACTTTATGTGACCTTATGAAAAGCAAAATATGAGGGAGAATAAATCACAAAGGCAAGGAGCTGATTATGATGGTGATTACATGAATTTTTCCATGTGTTAAAGTTCACAGAACCATATAACAAAATAGTCGATTTTACTGTATGTTAATTTTAAATAAATTAGAAAAAGAAGATATGGTAATAAAATGTGCTTTTGGAGAGGAAAGGGATGGTAGGAATGGGAGGAGATCTTCCTTTTCCTCTTCTGAAACACTGTTCCAAGTTTTCCTTTGTGCCTTTATTATTTATGTAAGACATAAACAAAAAGATAAAATAAAAAGCATAAGCATAAGCATGATCATATATGCATCAAATTCAATATTTTCTTGGTGGAAAGAAAGAAGGTAACTAAGATTATTTTAAAAACTTAGATTATAATCAACATCTATCAAGCGCCCTCCTTTGTGAAGGTGACAAAGTGTGTTTGTGGATCAGGCCTGAGTGTGTATCACGAACAGTTATCAGGAGCATAACTGTTGGGGGGTCATGTTCAAGCACCCCCATCCCTTTCCCATGTTGACTATTTTGCCAAAGAATAGTGATTAAATCAAAAAGGTGTTCAGATGCTATAGAGTTTCTTTTCTTTTTTGGAGGTAGAAGAACTGGGGTGTAGGCCAGAGGAGCAGGGTGTGAGAGGATTCACCAGATACAGAGTACGGAGGGGTACAGGTAGACTGACTGAAATACACTGCTGAGGGGAGTAGTGGGGGGCGAGACAGAAGAGATCATAGCACTATATGTGGGCTAGCTCCCTGGCTGGGGGTCGAACTCAAGTTGTAGTGGTGAAAGTGCTAAGACTTAACACCTAGGCCATCAGGGAGGTTCCCTGGTGTTTTCTTTTTTATCGAATAATAAGCAATGGAATGCAACTCCTCTGTGACAGAAACCAAGACCCAGAGAAAGAATGAATTTGGTCAATCTAGTTGCAGTTTCCTCAAAACAGGTGAATGTGCAACATTCAAATACACACTTTGGGTGACACATTTTCTTTGGGATCTCAGGAAATTCTTCCTCCTATATGGAACAGGTATTCAATTCAGCTTGATGCTGAACCAATGAGTTTGCAAAAACTGCATCAGAAACACCTTCCAGGAATCCAACCACACCATAAGAGGAGAATGCAAGAGCTCCTGAATATTGGACTCTTAGAATTGAAAGCTTGGGGATTCCATCATTCTTTGTTCTCACTCTACAAATATGGAAACTGAGGTCTGTCTCTGAAGGATCGAGGGGTTTTCTACAACAAGGCACTTCTGGTGCTAACTCGAGTACCCCAGGCAAATGGTGTGGTGGGTACCCTCAGCCTATGACTGTCCATGGTCTCTGATCTAACTCATGCAGTAGAACCAAGTTTCCCATCTCCATTCTAATGTGTTTCCTTACAAGAGCCAGGTGCCAGTATGAAATAAACATTTGATATTTAGAATCAGTTAAGATGTCCAGGTTAGTTTCACACGTCCTTCGTGTATTATAACTAGTTGGTTGTCATTTTCTACCCACATTCCTTAATGATCAGAGAGAATATTACTCTTTTATTACTCTAACATCTTAAGGAAGTCATACACTATAAACTGCACATATCGCCCATAACATGTACTTGGTTAAGTATAAAAGTCAGGAAATCTTTCCTGTTGGATTCCTGGCTAAGCCTACACACCAAAGGGAAACTCCTTTAAGAAACACTGAACTATTCTCTTCCTGTAATTTGAACTACCTCTCATCTCTCCAAAGACTGGACTTATGTTCTGTACATGCATAACCTGGAAGGAATCAAGTTTCCCTCTGCCTCTTGAAATCAACCTCCATGATATTGTTCTTCCTTATAAACACAGGACAAAAATAAGTGAGTGCATTTAATCTGACTTGTACATAGTAGATTAACACATAGACTATAACAGAGTAGACCTTAAACATATTGTCCCTAACTAAGCACCAGGGTCATGGGTCAGAAATTGGTAGTAAAATATGTTTCACTTAAGACGATGATTACCATTGATTTCTTTTTTTATTAATTTAAAAGAAATATAGGAGAAATACCAGAAGTAGAAATTTCTTCCCCCCCACACCCAACACAGAGACACAACTCTTCTCTTGGGGGTGCATTTTAATCATTACTCTCATAATTCACTAAGTGAATGTTCAAAGATTATGAGATTTTGTTGCTGCTTTCTGTTGACTTCCTGAGCACAGCTCTCTGCTCAGCGTTCATCACTTTCCTTACAACACTCATTGCAGGGGATGGAGGCAGTTCGTGCACATCCTGCCTTTTGTTATCACCACAGAATTCAGGACCTCGGTCCACAGATACCAGAGTTCCCAAACTGTTCTTCAGCACACAGGATTTTTCTCCAGAGCCCAATACAAAACTCAAGAGACAGCAAACCTCAGGTAGAGGGTGCATTCAAAGCAAGTCTGGGGTGCTGGTGGGCAAGCAAGTTCTTTAATGGAGGCCCCTTTGTCTTCTCTAAATTCTCTTGGTCTTGCTTATGCTCTGCTTTCCTTCTCATCTTTAGTATCAAAATACTAAACAAATTTTAAAAATTTGAATAGGCACAGATTCTTGAGACTGGATACTAACCAGGTTTAGTTTCTGTTCACATTCCCTGATTCGTGGCATGGAGGCTTCAGACACAACTTTAAAGCAATGACTTAGGGACAATTCACTCATTTTAGAAATGAAAAAATTTGGAAGGTTAAATGACTCAGCAAAAATCTCACGCAAAGGCTGTGACAAACCTATGAAGTCTAGGGACTATGCCAGGATACTGTAGCTAGTGTGAGTTCCACCCACCCACAGTGTTCAAAAAATAACTACTGGGCTAAATTTGGTGACAAGGATAAGAAATGTTTCCTTTTTCCTATTTCATAAAAAAGTCTAATTCAGGGGCCTCCCCGGTGGCGCAGCGGTTGAGCGCTGGGTTGTGAAGCTGCCCACGACCTCTGCGGCGCCGGTTCGATCCCCAGCTGCTCCCCGGCCACCGGAGGAGGGTCCCACATGGCGCGCTGACCTCTCCTGCCGCCCGCTGCTCCCCTCAGCAGTGTACTTCGGTCCTTCTGCCTGCTCTGCTCCCCGCTCTGGCTCTGGTGAATTCTCTCACCCTCCCGTGCTTCTGACTGTACCCAGTGCATGTATAAACAAAACAAACAAACAAATAAATAAATAAAAACATGCCTCTATAAATAAAATAAAATGTTTAAAAAAAAAGTCTAATTCAGTATAATTAAATTAATTTCTTAACTACTATAAAATAGTGAAATCAACATGAATCACATGTTATGATAGTACCCTGAGTGTGTGATCTGGTTTTAGGGGAAATGATATGGGACTTGAAAAAGTTCCGTCTCCTAATTCAGGAAAATTTTAACAAGAGGAAGTGGTACTGCCATCGGGCAACACTAGACCCTCTGGCCACAGTGGCTCTTGGAATTGATATGCAACTGGAAGAAGCCAAAACATACAGGTGTAAATTGTTTCTGACATATTGCAGACCCAGTTAAACTAAGCTTCAAAAATATTTAAGCAACAAGAGTGTCTGGGTATAGCCACGGGTCTTTTCCTGTTTATGGACTGTCCGCGGCTTAACTCATGTGAATTGGCCAACATCAGGTGTCACACAGCCCTGTCTGATGGAAAACACATGTCTACAGAGGTAGAGAGACAAATGTAGCCACAGTCCAGCCTTGACTCAGTCACGATACAATGCAGGGAAAATAGGCTGCAGACGTGTCTCTCACCCTTCTGGTGTCCCTTTCAGCTGCTGCCAACAGTGAGCCGCTTGTTTCTCTTATTTCCCAGAAACAGTGTTAGTTGTCCAACAAGGTCAGAAAAAAAAAAAGAGAGGGGGAGAGAGAGAGAGAGAGAAAGAGAGAAAGGAGAGAGAGAGAGAGAAAGAGAGAGAGAGAGAGAAAGAGAGAAAGAGAGAGAGAGAAAGCAAGAAAGAAAGCAAGCAAGCAAGAAAAAGAAAGAAAGCAAGCAAGCAAGCAAGAAAAAGAAAGAAAGAAAGAAAAGAAAGAAAAAAAAGAAAGAAAGAAAGAAAGAAAGAAAGAAAGAAAGAAAGAAAGAAAGAAAGAAAGAAAGAAAGAAAGAAAGAAAGAAAGAAAGAAAGAAAGAAAGAAAGAAAGAAAGAAAGAAAGAAAGAAAGAAAGAAAGAAAGAAAGAAAGAAAGAAAGAAAGGAAGGAAGGAAGGAAAGAAAGGAAAGGAAGGAAAGAAAGGAAAGAAAAGAAAGAAAGAAAAGCAGCTTTTCACTTAGGGTGCATTTGGTTCCAAAAATCTGTAAAGCATTAAACCAAGAAATTGTACTATCCCAACTTCACACTAAGTCCTTTGTTCCAATTCTGGGTGAAAATAACTCTAAGGAAATTTCTCAGCAGGCTGCACTGATAAGGCACAGAATCCTGGATACATGTGCAATAAGCCACACTTTCCCGGCTTTACCATTTCAAGCCTTAGAACCACTCCAGGTGCCCCAACGTTTGACAGGGGACCCAAGGATCTCCAGATACCCCAAGTTCTTTTGTTTTAGACTTGTAACCCAAACTGCATTTACTCCACAGGAAACCTTGAATTTTTAGCACCAGGAAATGATTTTCTTACTTGTTATCCTGTCTGCCCATCTAAACAGTGATCAGCTCAACAAACCAGTGCGAGTTATCTTTTATTCTCCTCCATGTAAAGACGGAAATGTGTTTCAAGCTGTTTTTAATGTTTTCTTAGTGAATGCACTAGCTAAAATGCATATTGTATTGCCATTTAAGGAATTTAGACATCAGCTTTAACCCTCAAAATATATCCAGAATAGGGTACGGAGGGAAAAAAATATCACATCTTTCTGAAATATTGATTTCTCCTTGATCCTTTTTTTCAGTAAAGAAATAGTTCTTCCACCTAAAGCAGCAGCAAAATGTGCTACTTAGATTGCATCTGATTTGTTCAGTTCCCCAAGATTTATCAACTGTGACCTATGGCAGGAAGCACATCTACAGAGCTAGGGAATTTAGAGAGAGGAAATTGTACACTTCACTCTGCCGCTTCACAGTTATCTTTGAATTTAATTCCATGGCCTGGCAATAGCAGCAAAACCAAAACTGCTTTATTATCTCCAGACAATAGGTATACTTTTATCCCAGCAGGAAATGGAAACTCTGATTCATGCATTTATTTTCATTAGTCAGGAGAAAGTTTATTGTAGCCTTTTATTGGTTAGCTTTCCTGAATGATCTTAAAACTACTCCAGGTGCAAAGTGTGTTAGTCCAAGTTAAATAACAGAAAATGAATCTACAGCTGTGTTCCTCAAGAAGCAGAGAAAAAGTTGCCAGTTGTTAATCTGTTTTCTTTTTATAACAATGCGATTTTAGTAAACATCTTCATTATGTAAAGAACTCATATAACAGATTCTTCAATAAAGAGTCTAAAGACTTTAACAATTTATGAAAGAGAACATACAAATAGCAATCAAACATGGAAAAATGATCAGCTTTACAAGGAATCATAGAAATGTAAATTAAGAGTCATTTCCAGCAATTAAATTAGCAAAGATAGTAATAATGTGATGTGGGTGTTTAGCAGTAGGCCAGGAAACCTCTCCCCCTCCAAGTATTTAACCAGAGGTACCAGTATTAGGAAATCTGGTATTGTTATAATCCCAATTTTGGGAATTTGTGCATTTATGTATTTTGCTGAGGTCTAGGTTTTATAGAATTTCCAGCAACCCCCAAAGTTAACTACCTCTGAAATGAAAAAGTATCAGAATAGTAAGAATGGTGGTGTTTGCATGATAAAAATATAGATTTTTTTTCCTTTCTAGCATTTTATGGTTTATTTAACTATTTGCTCACCAATGATCTGCTGAGCCCCAAGCAGGTACAAAGCACTGCTTCTAGAAATACCGGAGGGCCTCCCAGGTGGCACAGAGGTTGAGCACTGGGTTGCGAAGCTGCCCACAGCCTCTACAGCACCAGTTCCATCTCGGGCCACCCACCGGAGAAGGGTCCCACATGGTGCACAAACCTCTCCTGCTGCCCGCTGCTCCCCTCAGCAGTGTACTTCATCGGTCTGCCTGTTCTGTTCCCTACTCTGGCTCTGGTGAATTCGCTCACCCTCCCGCGCTTCTGACTGTACCCAGTGCTTGTATAAATAAATAAATCTTTAAAAAAAAAATAGAAATACCAGAGAACAGAAAGATTCCAGTCCTTTGGAATATTGTGATCTAGTGGGGAGATAAACACTAACAAATATATAGCATAATTTTAGGGGAAAGGGCTTCAAACAAACAAAAATAAACTACTTTCAGCACATACATTAAGGAGCTATCTCTGTTGAGGTGATGTGATCTTAACCTGAGTGAAGTGCAGAAGTCTGGTGGTGGCCATTCTGGGCCCAGAGTCAGTAAGTGCAAAGTGCCAGGATGGGGAGGTGCTTGACCCCTGGACTGGGAGTGTTTGTGCAAAACACATGACTCAGGTGGCTGAGGAGCAGAGGTGAGGGGTGAGGACTGGCCCTGTAAGCTGTGCTGAGCGCTGTAGCTGGCCTCTATTCCAAAGTGGCAGAAATCTTCTTTTGGCTCACTACTCAGACTACCTGGAAAGCTGCCAGGTTATTTCATACACTATGGTAAAATAATAATTTCTGAAGAAATCCAGAAATGGAGCATTTCTGTGGGCACATGCCTGGGGATCAGTGTCTCTGAGCTGTTGTCTCTAAGCCCTGGAAGATGGTTCAGGGTCATCTCAGGTAAAGGAAGGAATAAGGCTTGGGGTGGGGGTAAGGGAAGACAGAAACCAAAGCAGCTCTGCTTTTAAACACTACAAAAAGAGATTCTAGTCCCAAGCAAAGCAAAGCAAAAACTATAGCTCTAAATTTTATTTGGAAAGGTGAGCCAAAGGAGGTTCTGTTTTTAGAAATCAAAACAAAATAAAATGCTCAACAACAAAAGCTGCAAGTTTGAATTTTCTGATTTGTATGTTTAAATCAAACTAGGTAAGTGGTGTACTCTTGTTTTGGTCTCTGAAGGCTCCTGGCTAATGTTCTGACATCTTGCCATCATGTAGTGATAGCAGGTCATATGAAACCTCTCTTGAAAACTCCTCAAGTTTACTGTTGGGAGATTTTTGAGAATCATACCCTAGGTCACAAAGTTTAGGTAATTTGTAAGGAATCAGAGGGAGTACTCCCTCTCAAGTGTCTATAGTGGAAAACTATGTTTCTCCTCAACACCAGAGGAGCCTCTGCCTCAGGAATTCTGTGCAGGAGACTCTAGGTCTCAAAGTCCCACCTTGTTGCTCCTCCAGCACAATGGGATGCATTTTTCTTCATGGATTGATTAATTAGTTAGCCCAATCTCTCTATCCCAATTTAACTCAATTATTTATATTTTTGAATTACATATGTGTAAGAGAAAAAGTAGGGAATAAATGGGTTGAAAAGTCACTTTCGTTTTAAAATTATCTCTGTGTGTAGCTTTGCTGTAAAGCTTAATATGTATAAGCTTAATATGTAAATTATGTTGGAAATGATTATCATCCCTAGAAGAAGGCTTTGCATGACCTGAAGTGGCACTGCAGAGACCTACTAGACCAAGACGCTTTTCCCCAAATGGCACTGTCTATGGAAATATGAAAACATCTGTAAGTACAAATCTACACCCAAGTCTGTGTATGCATGCAGAGTTTTTTAAGAAGACTATTCCAGAAGCTGGGAGCAGGGGTCTCCCTGGGGAGGGAGGGAAGAAGTCTTGGTGCGGAGGACACTTCTCACGAGTCTCTCTGGAACCATCTGAACTTTTTTGCCATATGATTATATTTCTTTTCCAGTAAAAAACAGCTAATCAAAAAATACTGTAGAAAAACATTTATTGGAATCAAGATGTTCATGATATAAAAAGTGAAAAAAAGGACACTACAAAAAAGAATGCAGCAGATTTCCCAACCTTTTTTGGTTTATGTTTGTATTGTGGGGAAAAAATCTTGAAAAACATGAGAATATGTTAGTGTGATTTGAATGCTCAGATTTTTTTAAATGTTCTCATTTTTTGCTGATCAGCATTTTCTGCAATGACCAGTAAGTATAACAAGGAAAAAAGAACAATCTGAACTGCCTCAAATATGTTTAGGATTTTATTTTTTCCTGACTTTTTTTTTTTTTTAAACCAGGGAGAGGGGATGATCTTCCTTTCTTCAGCACTAAATGAGAACAGTCTCTGGAAGGTCTTTGTTTTCTGGCTTCTCCTACAGCATTATTTTGCTGACTTCGTCACAGCAAATTATTCAGAGTCAAGCGTGGCAGAACAGCTGCCCGGACCAACAGCAACTGCAAAACTGCCCAGAGAATAAATTTAGACTCCCAGAAAGGGAAAATAAATCATTCTTCCAGTTGATAAGGGGTGAGGGTGGTGATGATCACATGCAGGCAGGGTCATCACCATGTACCCCAAAGCAAAGATCAAAGACAAATGTTCAAGTGTGACTAGGTATTTATCAATTTAGAACAAGTGGCTGTACCACAAACCATCCCAGAATGTCTTTCCTTATAAAGAGACTCAAATTTAACTGAGCAAAATTTTCCAGAGCAAGGAACTTCCCGAAAGCAAATTATTGGAAGTCAGTCACCAGAGAGCACTAAAACTGTCAAAATTATTTTTGAATCTCTCAATAGAGACCCACGGCTTGGTGGAGAGATTAGATTCCATCCAACATAAATAAATAAATTAAGGTTGTGCACACAAAGAAGGGACTAAGACCTGACCTGCCTTTACCTCTGTCGAGAGACTCTGCTCTGCTTTAGGGCAGGAGGGACCCCTCAAGGAGATTTCAGTGGGGGTGGAACTGAAGGTGCCTGACTCTGATCAACTCTCAGCCAGCACAGTTCAAAGTGGTTTACCCTCCCCTGTACATGTAGACAATATGGAATATAGTTCAATAATCTGGATCTGACACTGCAGCATTTCCCCTAATTTTTGAAGTTACTTGGTATGACTGGGTTATTAAAGCTCTCTGAAAAGTGGCCTCCCTGTTCAGTGCACACGTGGCCCTTACACCAGGTGCCAACATGACAAAAGTCAACATCACACTAAATGTCTATTTTGGACAAAGAACCTGGTCAAAATGTTGATAAGTATAGTGGGAGCTCTTGTTAAATAACTCAAATTTAAGATTAGGTATTTCAGTGAGTTTTTGCCACTTGTAACGGCATTTCCAATTGCTGTGCTGAAACACGCAATTCTGCTGCAGTTCTGACTGGTGTCACTGGAGTCACCCAGGCACTTGAAAACAACACTAATTTCCAGACCACACTCTACATGTACTCAGACAGGATCTCCCAGCAGCATTCCACCACTGTTCGTGGGGAACAATTAGAAGCTCGGATCCTAAGATGGACATTTAACAAATGCCCCAAAGGATCTGACTAGTGCTGGACCTGGACCACACTTGGAGAAATGCTGAGATCATGGCCAGCTGTGAAAGCTGGTTTTGTCTGTGTCAAGGGTCTGAGAGTCTTCTGCGTAATATTCTATCCTCCTCTCCCACCCTTGTATTCTTTTGGCTGTTGTAACGGTGACATAACTAAACTACAGAAAAATAATAGGAATTATGCACAACCCAAAGATCTTGTTATAATCAGTATTAACATTTAAAGATACAAAATTGATTTAGTCAATATTTAGTCTATGAAATAGTACATCTGTCAGGCATAATGCTCTTGGCAAAGGATTAGAATACTCAGGAGGGCATACTCCCTTTTCTCTGAAGTTTCATCTTGTGGGGAAAGAGAATTTAAACAAAACCTTTCTTTAAAAGAAAAATGTGTGTATGTATATATGCACACATTTTAAAGAAAAATAGAAAGAACCTATTTAGTATATGCTGAGTATGTGTGCATATATATATATACACACACACACACACACACATATATACTCTCAGCATAATTTTGCCTGCTTTATAAAATAATTATGATTTATATAATACAGTTATCCTGCTTATTCTATCATATGGCCCTTATAATTATGATCTAATGGTTGCAAATATAGTTACTTTTGTATTACAGGCATTTTATGGGGGAGGGATGTGGATAAACAAATAACACAACTTGGTATACACTGTTTTCTAGTGTTAATCTAAAATAATACCTAGAAATTCTATCTTCAAGAATTTTTTTCTTAGGAATATTGTAGCATCAAGAATTTTTTATGGTTGTTGATAGTTCTTCAAAAGAGGATATTTTCTACTGATATCAATTTCACATAATAGAATCTGTAAGCCTTCATATCAAACTTCAAGATAAATCTTCAAGATAAACAAATACTTATCTAAATAAAATATTCATCCATGTTAAGATAAATGGAATATAACTATGAAAACACAAAGTTAGTTTCTTTATATATTACTATGTACCAGTTTCCTTGCACGAGAGGAACTGTATTAAATAACAGTTCAGTTATTTAATAATTTGGTCTAACCCCCCCCCAAAGCTTTAAAACAAAGGTACTACACCTGAGAAAAGAAAGCAAACAATGTAAAAAAAATGAACAATGATGTAAAAAATATATATATAAATAAATAAAATACTAAAAATGAAAAAAAGGAACTATAATGAATCTCCTTTTGGAAAGTTCAAAGAACAATCCTTAATAATGTTAATAGAGGGCCTCCCCAGTGGCGCAGCGGTTGAGCACTGGGTTGTGAAGCTGCCCGCAGCCTCTGCAGTGCTGGTTTGATTCCTGGCTGCTCCCCGGCCACCAGAGGAGGGTCCCACATGGCGCACAGACCTCTCCTGCTGCCCGCTGCTCCCCCTCAGCAGTGTATCGTCAGTCTGCCTGCTCTGTTCCCTGCTCTGGCTCTGGTGAATTCTCTCACCGCCCCCCCCCCCCCCGTGCTTCTGACTGTACCCAGTGCTTGTATATATAAATAAAAATAAATCTTTAAAAAAAAATGTTAATAGAATTAATTTTGATCACAGATGGTTTCCTACAAATCTAGGAAAATAATATCAATTTTATACAGTTTCTAGAAATTTGTTCCTTCTTTTTCTAATCAAGGAAAGAAATTTTTAAAGGAAAATCTTTTCCCCTTTTCCAAGTCCACTGATCTTTCTCCTCCATAAACACCCACTTTCACCACAGCAATCCTATCAGCACCCTACCCACTCCATCCTTGCCCATAAAATGTGTAGGTTTTTCAGTTTGTCTTTGGGTTTGTGAGTGTATGTGCCTGTGCACTTTAATTTATACTACGGAAACCACAAGTTCAAAAAGTAATGAGAACATCAGAGCTGGAAAAAAAATCACTGTAATCAGATGTGTCTGCCATGTACTCACCACATAAATTTGATTAGAAAAAAAGTCACTGGAAAAAGAAAAAAATGAGATCGCTTACTTATACATCTGACTTCAAAAAAACTTTCAGAATATCTTTATCTTTATATATACATTAAGCAACACTAGGACGCACTGTTCCTAGCTATTTTATTTATTTTGATAAAATGTTTTTAAGTGCTTTTGAACACTTCCTAGAGGGAAGAATAGCCAATTTGGCAAACTGAGCATAGTGGAGATTTTCCATTGTGTCTTGAAAAGCATGTACTGCAAAGGAGGAGGAGGAGGAGGAGGAAGAGAAGTGGGAGGAGGGGGGAGCAGAGGGGGGGAAGGGGGGAGGAGGAGGGAGAGGATGAAGAGGCAGGAGGGAGGAGGAGGGGGAAGGGAGAAAGAGGAGGAGGAGCATGTGTTTATAATTTAAAGTGCAGATCAATACAGACCTGGAAGACTTAGACTCTGGCCTGGTGGATGGTACATCTTCAAGAGGGGTTGTGTGTGTAATCTTTTTAAAATTCCCACAGCGCTAAAAATATAGTCTGGCTGCAATTTACCAAGTGTTTTTAAACTGCTCAGGGCTGGCAATCTGGTGAACGTTGTAATATTTTTCCTGTACTATCTGGGAGGCTACTAGCATCCCAAGTTGAGGCCTTGTTTTAAGAAAGAGATTGCTAATATGTGACAGGAACCCATCCACCATGGTTTATGATCACTAGGATTATCAACAAAGAAGCAAAATTGCATATCACTTTCTCTTGGGGGGGTAAAATTTTTCAAATATGTGTATATTTTAAGTTTCTGCATGATTTTAGCATCTGTGTGCTAAGAAATGGGGAAACCTAGACTTTGTTAGATCTACAGAGGGGACATGGTCTTCACTGGAATTCAAAGTGCTCCTGAACCTTAGTGACTCCCTGTTAATGATCTGATGGGAAAGAAGCTGGGTCATGAGTGTGCTCCTCTTCGTTTTTTTCACAATTGCTGCGTAGGGTTAAAGATCATTTTGGCAGTATGCAAGCAAAAGTATCCCAAGTTGCAGTAATCATTGTTGGGTTTCCCCAAGGGAGGAACAGAATGGCTTTAGAACAGTACACAACACAACACAACACAACACAACACAACACGACACAGGCTCTTCATTCTCAGAGTACAGAGTGGCCAGAAAAGTGAGGAGAGGCCAGGCTACAAGCTAACTGAATAGTTATAGCAATACATTTCTGTGGGGACTTTCTGTACACCACATGCCAAGGCATGGACTACATCCAATACTCAAAACAACTTTTATAAAAAGGTACAATCATTACAATTTTATAGATAGGAAAATGAAACACAGTGAGATAAAGTAACAACTAAAATTATTATTTAGTTTGGCTCCAAACTAATTTCAGTTTGGCTCCAAATTAATTATACCAAAAGGTATAATTTTTTATATCTCCACCCACCCCCGGTTACACAGACTCTGTGTAGAGTCATTTTTGTTTGTTTTTATTTCAGTTTTTTCCTCCTTCAAAATAATTTAGTGGGTACAGAAACTAACTACTGAGGCAACAACCCACTGAAAAGATATGAAACCCTATCTGGTTTGTGTTATAAAAAAAGTCAACATTCACACATAATAAGTTTCCCCCTTCATGCTGTCAGTCCCTAAGAGATATGGCTTCCACCAGTGATAATCTCTCCTCTTCACTACCTAAAATTCCTCAAGGTCTTCCTTTTTTCTTCCATTCATTGGATATTTCCAGGGACTGAGACTTGAAGGTCACCAATCTGCTCAGACAGAATCAGAATTGGGTAAAACCTTACAACCTGACTTGACAAAAATAAAAACTCCAGTTAATAACTAGACTGAAATGTAATATGAAATAAAGTGCAAAAAAAAGAAATATTTTGCTTTTTCCCCTTGCAAAGCCTATTTCATTTTACTTAGATATTTGAAAATTCAGTGAGTTTAGATACCAAAAACCTATCAAACTACAGAGAGAAACCTCTTCACCCGTACAGATGCAGTTTGACAAAAGTATGTTCCATTTTATAGTCATGCCCTCTAGACACCTTTCAGTGATAGGTGTCTCTCTCCTAATTAAAATATGATTTTATTTACAGACCAAATATGATTTTACTTACAAACCAGATTTCAAGAATAGATATACTGAAAAAAAAAAGTTACCCACTGTTAAGTGTCTTGAGGCAGTGGGAGGAGGAACTGAAACATTTCCACCAGAGGGCGCTCTCTTCACTGAAAGTAATAGGAACAGTATTCCCAATCTAAAGCACTTTACACTATAAAGAGTCCAAAACAAGCTTTTTTCCACCTTGAGGGCTTTATGATGAACAATGTGACTGTCTTACAATCTAACCTTTTATAATTAAATATATTGTTTCTTTACACAAAATAAGAATAAACACTTATTTGTAGTTTATTAAGTGCCAGGCACAGATCTAAGCATTTTGAATGTATCAACTCATATCATCTCACACTATTAATAATCTTCATTTTACAAATAGGGAAACGGAGGCACAATCAACTAATTTAAAGGGTCACCAAGCTAGCAATGGACAGAGCCAGTATTCAAATTCTGACAGTATGACTCTCGGGTCCATATACCTAAGCTATAGGAAAATACAGAATCCCAATAAAAGGATTTCTTTCTTAATGTATCTAGCTATGTCACTGATAATATCAAAGCTCTATAAATACATAAAATTAGCTTATAAAAGGTACTAATTCCAGCATCTGATAGGAAATTCTTAACTGTATTTGGTATCACTTCCACATTACCACATAAACACCAAAGTGAAGGGCACAGACATGTCATTTCAGTCCACATATTTGTCGGCTAAGTTCCACTGAAAAGACCAAAATCTAGATTTTGGAAGAAGGAGGAAGAAAATGGTCTGGTCTTATTTTTAACAAATTTTTAAAAGAGTACAAACTACAGAGCATTTCCTAAAATGTTTTATATATATATATATATATATTTTTTTTTTTTTTTAAAAGGAGGCTGCTGTATTATCTTAATAAAGAAAAGCACAATAAAAAGGTGAAAGAAGTTTCACTGGGCAAGCTGGCAAGGTTGTTCTGAGGTCTGCAAGGGGGAGACAGGCAGGCATCCCAGATCCTCACCATCCAGCTGGTTTTCTCCTTAGGGGGAAGGATTACACTTTTTCCAGCTGGGACATGGTCTGAAGTCCAGCCTAATTGCACAGCAGTTCCCAAATAAGCTTCTCTTCAACTCTGACGGTAGTTGATGTGCTAAATGTCTCGCTAGAGAAGGTCACATTAAGGGATATTCCTGGGTTCAATGAGACTTTTAAGTTTTTCCCTCATTGATCCTTAGTAAATTACTTCAATAAAATCTGTGAAGTCTTGTTTGGTTTTGAAACTTCCCACAAACCTTGTGTGATCGGGAGACCCATAATCCACTTTCATATGCTGCCCACTGAAGAAAAATACAATCGATGGGATGTAACTGATGTCAAAATAGTGTGTATAAACTGGGCTTTGGAACACAACCTTCTGACACACGGCAGCCTTTTTACTCAGGTTGGAAGAGACTGTGGAGAGCGAATTGTCTAGTTGCAGACAGACAGGATCTCCATCTCTCCCAAACTTGAGGACTAACTCCTTCTCCTCAGGACTTTTTATCACCTGGTCTACTTCTTTTTTGCTAGTCGGCATGGGCAAAAGGAAGCTCATCTTGAAATAATCCCAGATGTCAGTCCTCACTGTCACTCTTTATTTGTACAAATCTCTCTGCCACTTCAGGGCGGTCCACAACTGCGACTTCTTCTGAAAGTCGTGGTGGGTAACTGAAAACAAGGCAGCATTCCTAATCCAAAGTAACAGGCAAGCTGTTACCTAGCAACTCTCTGACCAATGGAAAAAGGAAACGCAGGGACACACAGATGAATGCTGGGTCTTCCCTGCTCAACAACCCAGTAACAAAATATTCTGAGTTACTGATTTGTTGTTAGGACCATAATGTGACTAAATTATGCTCAGTCTTTGGCGCTTTCTTGGCATTCCAGGTTATTTTTCCATCCTTGGGACACATCTGTGATTCTAAGCTAGCAACATACTTTGTAATTGGCAAAGAATTCAAATATTATTGAAAAAATCCTAAGACTATCTTGAGAAATTTACTACTCCAATTTATTAGAAATATGGAAATCAAGACATTTTATTCAGCCACAGTTACACTTGTTTCAAACACTCAGATTAGTTTCTTTAGGTGTACTTTCCCAGCTACGGGGCTTTCAGTGTGTGTATACCTGTGGATGTGTGCAGGCACTCACATGTGCCTTTCACTCAAGTTCCAAGCATTCAAGGCCTTTTTAATTTAGCTTGTCCACTTCTTACTTGATGCACAATTTTTAAAAACTAAGGAAAGTACATAAAATAACATGAATAAGAATAGTCACTTCGGTACTATATATACTAGCAACACACTAGCGAGTATCCTAAATACCCATCATCTGAGGGCGAGTCAAATAAACAAATTTTAGTACATCAATATGTTGAACTATTGAGCAATTCTTTAAAAAGAATAAGGCAAGCTGTATGTATGGATACACACATGGGAGAAGCAAGGGGCGTGGCTATGGGCATGAAGTATTAGCATTTGTGTAATGAAACACACACCTGTGTGCATGCGAGCACTCACAGAGCTGAAAACACCGACTCTCGGTAACACAAGAGGCACTGCAGAGTGGTGACTGAAGGAAGACTTATTTCTTGAACGTCTCTTTGAAAAAGTGTGTGAATGTTTTCAACAGAAAGTTCATGAAACATCTTTTCCATTTATAATTGATTACAGGGGCCACCCTGGTGGCGCAAGGGTTGGGACGCAATCTATGAAGCTGTCCGCAGCCTCTGCAGCCCAAGTTTGATTCCCAGCCAGCCAGGGAGCAACCCACATGGCGCAGCAGGCCTCTCCTGTCTTGCCCGCTGCTCCCCTCAGCAGTGTACTTTGGTCAATCTGCCTATTCTGTTCCCTGCTCTGTCTCTGATGAATCCTCTTACCCCCTACACCTCTGGCCTGTACCCCAGCTCTCATATGCATAAATAAGTAAATCTTTAAATATATATATAATTGATTATAAAATTAAGTTCATGGTTAAATAATCAGTTTTTAGAAACTTTATAGTTAAAAAAGAAATTTTGAAACTAGTCTAATACTCCTGAATTTGTTTTTTTGGTTTTTTTTATTTTTTTTTTCCACTACACTTGTATCTGCTTTCTACTTGAGCTCTTACATACTTGGGACAAGTGAGTCATGGGAAGCTTTGATTTATTACCACTGCTAGTAAAAAGCACTGGTACCATTTTCCTTGATCTGCCCTTTAGATAGGGAACAAAACAGAGGTTATTCTAAGTCATTTGTTTTGGGGATATATTTTACATCTGCCAGCTTTAAAATGGTACGTCCAGACTTCCTGGAAAAACACACAATATGTTTACTTGAAGTTGACTCAGGTCTACTAGAGTTCATACTCACTTTGGCAAAGCCACCTATGAGGAAGGGTGTCTAGGAACAATGTCCCCATTTTTATCCTGTTCACTCCTGAAAATCCAGTAGGAGATTCTATTCACTCTCTAAAAATGCTGTCAGTTCTTGTAGGGTTGTTGTGAGGATTTACTGAGATACAGCATGAAAACACACAGTCTAAGGTCAGTCACACATTTGAAGTGGGGGATGATGTGGGAGCCAGAATTATGTCCTTTGGCAGTCTTCAGGGACCAAATTCCCAGAAAGGAGGTGATGTGCCCTACTTGCCTTACTCCGGATGAGGACAGAAGGCTTTCCAAGATTCTTCCAAGAACTCTTATAAGGACAATTGGAGGAGATGCTGTAACTGTAGTGTGAACCTAGGCAGAGCTATTTCAAACTGCATAGCAAAAAGGTGAAGAAAAGAAGGCAAAGGTGGTGAGAGGGATGAGAGGGTACAGCCAAGAGGGAGGGAAAAAACCCATCTGGGTGCATGAGTAGGCACCATTGCTGCTTCTAGGCTCTAGAGCCCTTGGTCAAATCTGTTTATCAGCCTGGAGTCAAAATGCTGGGCTTACCGACATTCGGCTGAGACACGGCCATGGACCTCTGGGGTGCCGGTGTGGAAGTGGCAGCAGGGTGGAGGTTCATATGATTCAGGGGCTGATTCATCACCTTCCTAGGGTCTTGCCATGTGGTGATTTTTTCTATGTGACTAAAAGAAGGAAAACAATTATCTGTTTAATTGCCAGCATCATTATCACCATCACCAATAATAGCACAACAGTTAAATGACGCTGCAGCTTCTTCCCTTAGGATCTGCTTACAAATGGCTAATACATTGTGTTTGTTTTCATCCAAGGTCAGGCATATCCACTTATCCCTCCATCCAAGTTGTGCCACACTGAACAAGGGACTCTGAACACACGTCATTGACTTGGCTGTCCAGCTATTAAAGGTTTTCCACCTTAACAGGGGTCAGACAGGATCAGACTAGTCCCCCGTGTACCTCCCCCACAGCCCAAGGAGTTCCCGAGTCCCCCAGCTCCTGAGATGCTTCGTCCACATCCAATCACTGGAGCTCCTCTCCCAATGCAGGGCCAGGGTTCTTCTGCCCAGCAAGCCTCCCATATACTCCTTACTCATATAATTGACATAATGAGGGCACCTCCACCCGTCCTCAGTCAAAGACAGAGCCCTTGACACCAAACTCATAAACATGACATTACTGAGCTCCTACTAAGGTTTAGGCCCTGTGAGGTTGACACAGTAATACAAAAAATCTGTAAGAAGCTTATGTTCTACCCAGCAAGGTAAAATTGTGTAGCTGAAGCATAACACATTAGGAAATTAAGTGAAGGAAGGTAAGAAACTGCCAGCTTATGCCGACAGAGGTGCTGAGCTATGAAGGTTTCTCTGGGAGAAGCCATTATTAGATTTTTGGTCACTGTCATGAGCAGAATTAATAGTCCACACACCTCATCATCACATTCAACTTCCAGTATTTGTTATCACGACTCAGTCTCAGAAAAACTAGTACAACATAACCTTCTACCCTGAGTTTCCAATATGAATATATCTTGGTATATATTCAAAAGATGAGCGGGAGGTCCTCCCCGGTGGCGCAGCGGTTGAGCGCTGGGTTGCGAAGCTGCCCACAGCCTCTGCAGCACCGGTTCGATCCCCAGCTGCCGGCGAGGGTCCCACATGGGGCGCAGACCTCTCCTGCCGCCCGCTGCTCCCCTCAGCAGTGTATTTCATCAGTCTGCCTGTTCTGCTCCCCGCTCTGTCTCTGGTGAATTCTCTCGCTCTCCCGCGCTTCTGACTGTACCCAGTGCTTGTATAAATAAATAAATAAATAAATAAATCTTTAAAAAATTGAAAGATGAGCGGGACCTCCATCCAGCATTGCCTACCTCCTCTGATACAGATAGCTCCATAATAGGGGGAATTACCATGCTCTTTGCACCATTTAATTATGGACCGAGGTAAGCAGCCAAGTGAAGTTACACAACACAGAAGGCAAATGGACTCTGGAGAGAAGAGAGAAGAAAAAAGAGAAGAGCTCAGGTTCCTGTGGCTTGCTGTACCCAGTACTGCTGGGGAGAAGACATGAAGGAGACATGTGGAGGAAAGATATGTAGAGCCACTTGAAAGAGATGCGTGGTGAGGCTGACAACTGCAGCCATTATCTTGGTTTGAACTCTGATTCTGCTCCTTTTGTCCCAGTTTTCTGGGGCCTGTCTAACCCCTTTCTTGTGGCCCCACACCTGAAGGTGCCTTAGACTTGTGGCAGGATTTCAGGCCTTAGGGGCCCTGCTTTGGGCTGACTCTGGCTGGGCATTTGCCCACAAGAGGATGAGTTGTTTTGGTGTTTATTGGGATGCTGATCTTTTTTTCTCCTCTTCTCTGCACACTAATTCTATTAAAATTCTTTCACACTAAGCATCTGCGTCGCCTTTGTACAACTGATGGCCTTTTATCAGATCCCTTTCATACCGTGCAAATTCAGGGCCCCTCGTGCTCCTCAGTCACCTGCTACCACTTCCATATCACACCACAAGTTATTTTT
This sequence comes from Talpa europaea, assembly GCF_964194135.1. Classification (NCBI taxonomy): domain Eukaryota; kingdom Metazoa; phylum Chordata; class Mammalia; order Eulipotyphla; family Talpidae; genus Talpa; species Talpa europaea. Next base: position 60,594,048 of record NC_140070.1, read on the forward strand.
GTTGTCTTATAGACCTCAACCACTCTATAAGCTGTTATTTTACTAAGAGTTTATTGCATTTTCCTTTTAAAGATGAACATACTCATCTGGTGCCACAACTTTGTTTTAACTAACAATATCAGAGATTTTTCTATATTCTTGAAAGACAGTCAACTGATAGCCAAAATGGAAGATAGCCCTTTGTTCCAGACTTGCAAAGAGGTTTACCTCTCCCAAAGCAGTTGGCAATGTGAACCCTCGCACGGGACAAAAATTTCTAGAGTCACATAAAAGGAGCAAGATTGTTCCTTTGGTTTAACAGACCTCAATTTTGAATTACAATGGCCACCTTTGAGTGTTTACCATAGAAAACCACCCTTATATTATTAAGTTTAATCCTAAGTCAAAATACAACGTACTGTCTTCTCTCTTGCATCTAATTCTTTTTTATATAAATTAACCCGTGCATCTGCTTCTTCACAGTAAATTTGGACATTGCTAAATTTCTTCAGATTTCATCTAAGACAGATGCTGTTGCCATGGGGAGGTAATCTATCGCTTTGAGTGAAAACCAGGAAGTTTCTCCAAAGAGATCTATAAATGTATGTTAGTACTACTGTATGCTAGTGCTACTGTAGGGGAGGAGGAGGGAGAGGGGTGAGAGGGAGGGAGGGATGAGCACAGGGGAATGTGGTGATGGTGCATAGGCGCCTTGGGGAAGGAGATTCTATGGGGACTCAATCTGAGGGGGTGGGGGAAGCAAATATTGTCAAAAAAAAGTAAAAAATGATAAATGTTAAAATAAAAAAAGGAAAAAGGAAAAAAAAATGTGTACGTTAGTTAAAAAAAAATTGGGCCTCAGTAAAGAAGACAGAATTAAGTATAACCTGGCATTTCAGTATGTTAACAGGAAGCTTTAGCTATAGTAAATACTTAGCAAAAAATGAACTGGGAAGAACAAAAGTAAAAGAACAAAGACTATCTTGTTAAGAAAAACACAAATAGAGGGGGAAAGACTAGAGAGATGAGAATCGTTTTCCTAAACTTAAAAAAATTAAAAAGAAAGAATGGTTTTAGTTACACCTTCAGTTTAACAATTGTAATTCTGTTAAGGCTTTCAGAAATTCTTTTGTCTACTTTTGGGTATGTGGAAACTCATAGGTAGCCTCAGGGGGTTGTCATAGGTTTATAGAATAAGGAATCAATTGAAAAGGATGTCAGAGTTAAGTAAACTTTCTTTAGCAAAATAATTACAGCTGAAAAACCCTTTAAGCCTATAGGACCCATACTATTAAAAATTGTTTTCTGGGGGGGGGGGGGCCTCTCCTGTGAAGCTGTCCGCAGCCGCTGCAGCACCGGTTCGATCCCGGCCAGCCTGCAAGGGTCCCACATGGCGCTCAGCCCTCTCCTGCCTGGCCCGCTGCTCCCCTCAGTAGTGTACTTTGTCAGTCTGCCTGTTCCTTCCCCGCTCTGTCTCTGGTGAATCCTCTCACCCTCCGGCGCATCTGGTCTGTACCCAGTTCTTGTATAAATAAATAAATAAATCTTTAAAAAAAGAACAAAACACATCCCAGGGAAGGTCAATTTAATTAAAAAAAAAAAAAAAAAGGTTTTCATGGTAAGCATGACCTACCTAAACAAGTTCCATTACAGTACCAGAAGAGGAGGAATTCTTCTCTGGTTCATGAGCCTTTTTAGACCCTCTGACTCTATGGCTATTGATACCTAATGCTAGAACGAGCATGAGAACCAGCCTGGTAAGAAGGTGGAAGGCATTTAAGGACACCACTGTGCTCAGACACTCAGCTATGCATGGGAGGAACAATTCAGAAGCCAGAATGCTGCCTTCTCAAATGTTGGGACCCCCAATCTCCCTTCCCATCTTGCTCAAGTGGGCTGTAGCACCCCTATCCAGGGAGTACAAAAAGCCCTACACCCAAAGCGCCTGTGCCCAGCTTGCCTAAGGACTGCCATCTCATGTGGCCCACAGCCCAGTGAAGTGGGGGTTTTCTGGGCACTCATCCCAGAATCAGGTCTGATTCCAAAAGGTACAGCTCAGCCACAGTGAGGCAGTTTAGGAAAAAAAGAAACTGCGAGCTGGTGAGATGTGAGTTGCCTATCAGCATGAAGGAAAGTGGATCACCAATAAGGGAACTGGACCATCGACTGGGCTGCCCAGACCCTGGATAAACAGAGGAACTGAATCTTGGGCTAAGATGGCCAAAAGTCCTGTTTGTACAGGTGGACTAACTATACTCTTATTCTAACATCCTACCCACCCAAATGAAATACAGACTAGCCAAAGGTGCCATAGTACAACAAAAAGCGCTGAATCCTGATTAATAACTGTCTTACAATTTCCTAGAAGGGGAAGGCCCAGAGCCCCCATGCCAGGAAGTAACCCAACTCAGAGTCAACTATTATGTTACTCCCCTCTGGCCCACCATGTGAGCTTATCCTTTTAAAACCTTCCTCCTTAGCTCTCCCAGGAGAGTCAGGCCCAAACTCTCCTTCTAGGCACTGGTTTCTGTCATGCATGAGCTTCTAATAAAAAGCCTTGCCTGGTTTTCCTGAAACAGTCTGGTGAATTCATTCGCCTAGAAGGTCTCAGGACCCACATATTTTAGAGATCTGTAACAATGGCTTCAAGTTCCAGAACTCCCCCTAGACTGCTGGAGCCTTCTCTGTCTACCCTTCAAACTCCACATTCAGTCAAAGCTTTTAAAAGAGTTTTGTTCCCAGCAAATTTGTTAATTAAAAGTGTCACTCACTGTAGTCCCCCAAAACTCGAGTACAAGAGGGATCCTTTCTTAAGCGAGCAGTTCTCATTGCTCCACAGAAACTCTGAGAAGAAAGCCATTCAAATCCTATCCTCTGTGGGCCAGCTAACCAGCTGTGCTTTAAACTCAGCTTATCTGATGTCCAGGGCGGCTCCAGGCCTGAATGCCAAAAGGGGACTTCGGAAAAGAACTTAACACATGCTGGTGATTTGATTCGAAAATCAAATTCTCCTATTGTTCAAATCATTTAGCTGCCCTCACCCCACTCCCAAATCTAGGATAAATCATCCACTCTTTCACCCTGCTGTCTCATCTCAGCTCCCTCTCTGAGTTACTGACTCATTTCCTTTCTCGTATTTCTCAGTGTAATCTTACTCTGTGCCAGGACCCACAGTTTAGCTAGATTAATCCCTACTTCCCTACTATTCCCATCTCCTTCCAGATTTCATTCCCTTGCTGAGTATACTTTAAGAAAATGTCTTTTTGCTGTTTAAAAAGCATAATTTCACTTGTAATTTTATATATACATATACACGTGTTCAATCTGCCTACACGTGTGCAATCTGTGAATACATAGACTGTACACTTTTCATATTCAAAAATGGGACAAAAGAGGTAAAAAGGTACCAAATTATCTATGGCGATGGTGATGCAATTGTAATAGGCTTACAGTGATTTTTTTCCTTCCATATCTAAGTTCTTCTGTAGCTAGCAGGTTTTTAACAGTGACTACTATTTTCATAACTAGAAAAACAAAAATTAATGTCTGTAGAAAAGACAAAAAAAGAAAATGATGTATGGATGTGTGGGTTATAGGGCACTGAAATGTTATTAAAGTTAAACTTCAGATTTGTCTCATGTCTGCACATAGTTAAAGAAAGAAATGGACTCAATTAGCTGGTTCCTTATTTATAAAAATAAACAAGTCAGTTCCTAATGTGAAAGATTTGAATGCAAAATTTTTTCCCCTGGACTAAAAAATATCTCTTAAAGTGTTCATGTGGAGGCCCTGCAGGTAACAGAGATGACCGGAATGGTCTTTTCCCTCATCTTTTGGGGGCACCTTTAACCATGACTTCCCAGATAACCATCTTTCAGAGCTGCAAAAAGAACAAACCAACCCCTCACCTCTGACCACATCATGAGTCTCGGCTTCTATAACTGCCCAGCTCCCGACCTGCAGTTTGCTGAGTTGCAAGAAAGGTCAGCCCTTGTCTGAGATTTGGTGGAAATGGCAGTTTATGAAAAACCATATTGTGTGAAATAATTTTCCTACTGGATTAATATTTTCTTCAACAGAGACACAAATTTAGGAGAGCCATTTTATTTATTAAGGAAATTCTGTGACTGGGGTTAACATGTCATTGAAATGAAGGTGAATGTGCGTGAGGTGGGGCCTGAGTCTCAGTCACCCTTCCCTCTCCCTGCCAGTCCCCACCAGCCTTCAGGGAATTGTTAGGTTAGTTCCCATTTCCTCCTTCTCCAGCTTCCTGCATGAAGGATGAACACAGTGGCATCCAGATTTTCCTTCTTTCAGCCTTTCTGTTTTCCTCCTGCCTGCCACCCTTCCCCCACCTTCTCTATCTCACAAGGCATTCCCAATCCCACTTCTAGACTGAAATCCCAAAGACAGCGGGAATCCAGGTTAACCCTAGGCTCTTGGTCCCCACTGCACAGAAAATAATATGATAGTAGTACACACATAGGCATATCCCAGACAGAGTGGCCTGCTGTGAGACACTGAACTATGGTAAGACTCCTGGAGTCCCACATACATAGATTTTAATGCTAGCTCTGACCCTGTGTGACCTAATTGGACAAGCATTTAACCCATCCTAGTCTCAGCACACATGTCACTGTAACAGCATAAAAAAAAAAAAAAACTAACCAATACACTTGTTCCTTGTTGTGAGGGCAAAACAAGTCTGTCCTGAGAACTCATGACCACCAAAGTCACTTAAAGATTCACAACCAGTTTGCTGGACTTCGAACGTCCACTGTCCCCAGAGGCGAATACATGAAAGGCAGCTCCTGCCTAAGGTTGGCAGCATTCAGTTCAAGTTCATTCAACAAGCATGGATTGTACACCTATTGTGCATGATGTACTACATAGGTATAAAAATGGAAAGCACTTTGTAAATATAAAACCACAAATAGCACCAGAAATATTAAAGACAAAAATAAAATCTTATGTAAAAATAGAATCCTTTGACTTCTTGCCACCCAGAAAAAATACTTCTTGTTTATGGATGAATTTACCTCCAGTTCATGATCTATTACACTAACATTATGGAAAGAAGCCACATAACAAAACTTTCTGAAATAGAAAAGGACTATATAATATTTTGTATTTTTGAAAGCATCTAAAAATATAAAAAGGGATTATTACAAGTGCTGAATTTTGAGAGGATTTAGATTTCTTATAGCAAAAGCTGCTTGCTAATTTCTATTGTCAAAGATTTCATCTTCCACTATAAGTTTTTGCCTTTTTTCTATCCCTCCTCTCTTCTTTAACTTATTGGAGTTTCACATTGTGTCAGACTATTACTCAGAGTTCCCTACTATCAACAGAGCTGTTAGGATACAACTTTTAAGCAGCCTCAACCTGCCTCTACTTTTCCACTGAACCTAGTTTGGCAATTAGAGAATAGCACCAGTGCACTGGGGATTTGAAGATGGGCTGGGATTGTAAAACCAAGGCCTACAGGTTCAAATTTCATTCACATTCAATACTACTGGCTTCAATCCCCTGATAATCCCAATTCCTCTTTAATCTCTTCTTTCATCCACTCTTCCTCTCTTTTTTTTTTGGGGGGGGGGGGGATTATGGAGGGGAATGTTATTATTTCTCTTTCAGTGGAGCAGAAACTCTTTTGATGACAAAAATGACCCCATACAGCATAGCAAGTTAAGCATTGGAAATCAATACTGTGACCCCCTGTGCACCAATAATACTCATAAACCCCATATAGGGCATGAATGGTCTTATTTTTAAAATTAGACATTAAAATTTTTAGATTTGCTAGATCAATTCACTGACTTCTTAATGTTATGATGTATGTACTCTGAAGAATATTTACTAAATAAAACAAATTTGCAACTTGCTTATTGTCAGTCATACTCATCTGTATTAAAAATGAAAATTTAAATAGATTTGGATGAGGTTGATAAATTCCAAGATAGGTTTGCCAAATAAATTTGACCCACTGTCAGCAGACAATGTTTAATCCTGGACCAGATGGCAAAAACACTTGCCCAAGACTGACATTAAAGTTTTGAAATTTTCCCAATTAAAATGGAAAAACAAATAGGTAAGAGCTAGTTTACTTTTTTGTTGTATTTCAGGGATAAATGCTGTCTGTGTTTGAATTAAGTAAAACACACCATTGGGGAGTTCTTTTTTAAATTTCAAAACTCTAGGAAATGTCTTGCTCATACCTGCATTTATTTGATTGCTGCCTTTTATATATATATAAAGAGTGTGTGTGTGTATGTATGTATACATATATATATATATACATATTTTTTTTTTTGCCTACGGACATAGCTCTTCTAACTGACACCAGTGGTGGATCTTAACCACAAGACCAAATGCAGCAGGCATATACACTTACTAATTCTCCAGGTCTAGACTCTCATTCTTTCTCCAGGGAGTTCCTCTACTGTCATCTAAAACCAGAGCTGGTCACAGTGGGAGCCCCACAGCAATGTGTGCCCAGCTCTCATCTACACTGCCAACTCAATCTGACTAGTAGCCATCCAGGAATTGTTTCCCTTTTCCTAACCTTCTCAGTCTAGTTGACTTTTGAACTTCTACACATTGACAATTGGGAATAAAGTGCTGGCTCTTCACATGACTGAACAGATGCACAGTTAATGTTTTGTTTGTTTGTTTGTTTTTAAGATTTATTTGTTTGTTTGTTTATGCAAGCACTGGGTACAGTCAGAAGTGCGGGAGGGTGAGAGAATTCACCAGAGCCAGAGCAGGGACCAGAACAGGCAGACTAACGAAATACTCTGCTGAGGGGAGCAGCGGGCACGGCAGGAGAGGTCTGTCACACCATGTGGGACCCTCACCCGGTGGCCGGGGATCGAACTGGCGCTACTCAGGCTGCGGGCAGCTTCGCAGCCCAGTGCTCAACCGCTGTGCCACCAGGGGAAGCCCATAATTAATGTTTTATTTCTAAGCTCCTCCTGAAGTTGTCCTACTGTCACCCTAATCAATGAATCTTGGTCCCCTGCTTTCCTAACACTATGATTGATTATAATTTTTTTTCTATTCTGTCCAAATCCTAAACAGCACTTTATCTTGCTATTTCAATGCATTAGAATAAAAGATATAAAGAGGTGAAAGTCAGTCCGCAAATGTATGTACCTGACACACTCATTAACAAAACATCTTATCATCCACAGCTTAAATCCCATGCTAAACAATAAGAGACTGTTGTCCAACAGAACTGTGTTGGATAAGAAAGCTCATCCTTCTTTGAAACCACAGGAAATTTATAGTCAAAAGGTTCCGGTCAGATTTCCCTTAGGCAGCTCACCAAATTATAGCTGCAGCCAATGACACAGGAATAATAACTCATATATAAATAGGGGGTGTTTTTTAAGATCCTCCAATAAAAAATGATACAAGACCAAAAGAATTATTTTGGTACATGTTTCCGGTCTCCACCATTCACTTACCAATTCAAAAAATTTCAGAGTTCTCTGGAATTCCAAATGAATGGCATGGATTGTATTTTTAACCACCAGGCTCTAATCCTCAACTTCCATCACAGCAGTGCCAAGAAGCCTCCACTTGTTTAAATTAGCGGCAGTACTAACGGCAGTCACGTGAAAGGTCTCCTGCACTTCCTCTGTGGCCAGCTGTGGTGATCTATCTGCTGGACTCCTTCTCAATGAGCGCCTCTGACTTTCCTGCAGGCTCATTCCTGACCCTGCTCAGTCAGGCAGCAGCTGAGTTGGGCAGACCTGCTGGCAGCCCAGAAGAGCAATGTGAGCCCACTTGGGACTGTAATATGCATAGTTCCTGCAGTGATTTATTTACCAGCATTCTGTCCCTGGGGTGAAAAAGAAGGGACACCATGAAAGGGCCAACTCTGGAGAAAACCACGTTGAGAAGTTGGTGAGGCAGCCACAGATATGAGTCACCAACCTCACTTCAGAGGGGACCCATTATATTACCCGCACCCTGTCAGCCCCGCTGGGGTCCTCAACATCACCCAACATAGGCACACCTGACTTCATCTCTGCAAACTGAGTTAAACTCTTGCTGAGATTAATTTTTTCCCATTTCATGAAAAAGCAAAATAAAAAGAACTGGGTTTTTGTTTGCTTATTGGCCATTGGTCAAGAACCCTATTAAAGAACTTTGGCTATATAGCCATCTTATTATCAACACTTAGCATTTTTTCTCCTCCCATGTCAGGACCAATAATGCTATTAAAAGATTTACAGATCATGTTAAGCTTCTTGTGTTGAAACTGAGCAACAACGTAAGAGTTTTTGTATTATGTTTTATTATTTCCAGATATCAAGCATAAAATTTGTACTTGCTAGAATCTTTATTCTACTTTCATCTTTTTCTTTTTCCACAAAAAAACATGGGAGGAGAATGAGAAGTTGACAAAAGTTGAGGAGATTCTAGAGTTATCAATAGGAAGTAGAAAGCATTTACCCATTCCATGAGCATTTACGGGGGGGGGGGGCTGTATATTTCAGGCATTCAGTTCCAAAGTCAGTTTTGGCCTATTTGGAGGCTGGTGATAATCCATTAAATGACCCATAATGTAAATCTAACAGGTTTTGTCTGTCAGTAAATCTAGTGTAGTCAGTTACTTCCAGAATTAGGATATGGTGCTGTTTCCACGGCCAATTCCAAATGAAGTGAGGCTGTCCCCAAGCACATATGTCGGGATTTGCTATGGTTGTAGTGTTGAATCTACTAAATGGGCATGTGGTGTTGGGTGCCTGAGGTGTCTTCTGAAATGGACTAACAGAAGGCGACCTTGCATTGGCTCTCGAAACTGCTAATCAATTTGGTGAGGAGGAGGTGGCAGTGAAATAATGAGAGTGGTGTAGAGGTTAACAGAACACACACTGTTTTTATTGTTACTAGAAATGGTTCAGAGCTTGACATTTCGTCTTTGTAACTGCATGTTGCATATGCTCCCCTTATCAACTGCATCTGACATCTGGGAAGCAGCTTCAATTTCTTGATCAGTTTTTAAAAGAAGTTTGTTTTTAAGTCACAGAGCTATACTCAATGTGAAAGTACTTTGAAAATTGTTTTTCCAGGCTCTCTGTGCCCAACACATGTTTTAACACGGTGCTTTTTCAGTTGTTCTTAAATAGGACATTGACAAACTGCTTGCCGGCTCCTAAACCACGCCAAACAGAAAATATGTCAAAGCTCAAACTGTGTCTGCCCTCTTTTCTCACTTTCTAATGGGGCCAAGTGAATTAAATGTCACTTACACAATAAAAGAGGGTAGAGCCTCCTTAAAGCCAAAAGTTCTTCTGGGTTAGTCTAGATCCTCTATTCCTGTGAAGGGATTCGATTCCTTTTTGTTGGTTTTGCTTTTTTTTAAATCTGGGAAGAGAATGACCACCATGGACACTGGTCGCCACAGCCACTCTCTGCACATGTTTGAAAGCATGACACAACCGGAACTAGAGAAAAGACTGGCATGAACCCCAACCTCAGAGTCTGGAAAAAAGGCTGAAAGTGTTTTTTAGAGCCAGGGTCCCATTTTGAACGAAATGATTTGGAGGATTGAAGACCAAGAGGCCTGACAAGGGGATTGAATTAGGCAGGGAGGTCAGAGACACATTGTGATCTTAAAGATAATGGGGGCAGCACTTCTTACGTTTTATCGTTTAAACGCAGCCTATAACATCTCTCTACGTGTCTCTCCTGGCATCTTTGGTTAAAAGTATCACTCAAATGAAGCAGAGCAGTGCAGTGGTTTTAAACACTGCTTCTGCCATTTACCAGTTAAGAGAACACTGTAACTTCACTTAGCATCCTCAATCCTCAGTTTCCTTCACTATAATATAGACATAAGAATATCCACTTCCAGAGGTTGCTTTAAATATTTTATCAAACAACACAGCACCTGTATAGTGCCAGGCCCACATGGTGCTCTATGAATGGCAGTGCCGCTCTTCCCCCTCCTTACGGAACTCTATCCCATCTATCTAAAGGGATCTGAGCTATTCAAAGCAAAAAATCAGCAAACACCCTGTGGAACAATAAAAACCTAAGAAAAGTGAGGAAATGATGATGAAAATCAATTTACTACAAAACTAAAAATGTACTTGACTTCACAGACATGAGTACCTAAGTAATTACTGATTTAGAGATTAAAAACATTCTCCAAACACAACAGCACTAGCTGACCACCAGCCTCCTAGGGCTCCCCCACTTGCTCCCGCTGCTTTTTTTGCATTCTAAAAATAACATTCCTCACATTTGATGTAAGAAAAAGGCCAGGGCTGGCTTCTCCAGCATTCTTTGTAGGCACTTTGGCTGGTGACGAGCATCCATGTCAGCACAAGATTTTCAAACTCACACTTAAAGTAAAAAGAGGATTTTAGCTTAAAGGGAAAAGCATAAGATTGAATATTATCAAAAATTTAATGGCTTCCATTTTTCTTAACAAAAATGTTGAAGAAGTTTGAGGCTAATTTAGTTTTTGATCATTTTATAAGGTGACTGTAGTTTCAAAATTGGGGGTAGAGATCAGATACAGAAGTACAAGAAGTTCCTGTGACTTCAATTAAAGGAAAAGCAAATTTAACCCAAAAGTACTGTAGTTTTAAACAAAACATGTTTATGCAAACTTCAAATAGAGTAGCTTTATACCCATAGGAGGACGTTAATTTAAAAAATATACCATTGCCTTAATCCTTTTTATTTAGTAAAGTATAGAAATATGTATCTGGTACACATACTCTCATATAAAATAAGCATCTACTTGTGTGTATGTAACTTTTCATTTTGATATGATTTTAAACCTATAGAAGAGTTGCTTCTCCGACTGCCATTTTTTTAAAGTTAGTTCTGACTAAAAAGTAGTATGAGAATAATTGTCTGTTTTTATATGATCTCTTAGCAATAGTAAGACTTTAGTAGGTCATTTTTCTAACTTTGAAGTGACTTTTATTCCATAAGAAACGTTAAGATTTATTTATTTATGCACACAAGAGCTGGCTACAGGCCAGAGATGCGGTGGGTGAGAGGATCCACCAGAGACAGAGTGGGTAACAGAACAGGCAGATTGACAGAAATACACTGCTAAGGGGAGCAGCGGGCGAGACAGCAGAGGTCTGCTGTGCCATGTAGGTTTCTCCCTGGCCAGCCGGGGATTGAACTTGTGCTACAGAGGCTGTGGATTGCTTCATAGTGTGGTGCTTAATCCCTTGCGCCACCAGCGAGGCCCAAGATATTTTTTTTTTTTAAAGGAGTCAACAGTCAACCAAATAACCAAGTCAAAAAACAGACACCAAATTTTTTCTAAACAAAAGTTATAAAAATTCCAACAAAAGCCAATAAAAATTCGGCAATAATTGTGACCCTTAAAATCCTTTAACTAAAGGAGAAAAGACAGCTTACTTAGGAGGGGGAATGAAGGGTCATGGGGCTGCCCATGGTCATGTAACAGAAATCAAACATTTATGTCTACATACTTATTTCAGTAAAGCAGGGTTTTTTTTTTTTGTTGTTGTTGTTTGTTTGTTTTTTACTATGCCTTTTATCTAATTAGCAGAGAGAATTTCCAGAGTAGGAGTCAGTCACCTTAGTTTCAACCTTCAAATAAATTTTCTTGGAAGTGGAGTAAATAAATGTGAATAACATTTAAATTCTCAGGCAAGGTACTTCAATATTTGATGAGAATACTTGTATAGACACAGATTTTCAAGAAAAAAATTGTAGGGCCTCCCCAGTGGTGCAGCGGTTGAGCGCTGGGCTGCGAAGCTGCCTGCAGCCTCTGCAGCACCAGTTCGATCCCCGGCCACTGGCGAGGGTCCCACATGGTGCACAGACCTCTCCTGCCACCCGCTGCTCCCCTCAGCAGTGTACTTCGTCGGTCTGCCTGTTCTGCTCCCCGCTCTGGCTCTGGTGAATTCTCTCACCCTCCCGCACTTCTGACTGTACCCAGTGATTGTATAAATAAATAAGGAAAAAAATTGTAAATAGAGCCAAAATCCCCAACTCACCCTCTGCAGAATGTATGATTTAAATGAAAGGAAAAACACAGCTTCAGGAAATTAGCTCTAAAAATGCCCATAAAATGCTCACGAAAGAACATGTAGCCTTAAAGTGCCACTACTGGACCTAAACTGGTACCATTGTTTTAAGGAATAGTTCACTGACATGACAAAAGCCTTGAAAACACTTTGGTCCAGCAACTCCACTCCCACAAAGCTTATACCAAGGAAAGGAAAAGCTTAGGTAATGTAGAGATGGCAAGTTGCTTCTTATCTGATCTCTCCCACTTCTTGGTACTAACTGTGGCCAAGAGACTAAGATAATACAGAGAAATGCTGCTATGTGGCATTCTGAGGAAATTCATTAAATGGAAGGTTACACAGATTTTTTTCTGTTTCCACCCTCTTCCTCCACTAGGAATGAGCTGCAGCAGTCCTCTTGTATCGAAGAAAAGAAAGTCACTCAGAACTTATTTCAGATTTCTTTAATGTTAGTGAAAAAAATCCAACTCATCTCACATCCCTATAAAACATAATTCCAAACCAATACAAGTATGCAAAATGTATACTACAAGTACGCAAAATGTATGTGCAAGATTTTCCACTGCAGTTTTGTTTATATCTTAAATGTGTTAAGTGGTTAAATAAATTATGGTTCAATCAATCTGAACAGACTGAACAGACATTCTAAGTGATATAGCTCTAAATATTCATGATACATTACTGAATGAATATAGTCCTGGTTCAAATAAAATACATACATATGAATGACAGGGGGAGAAGGCATTATACAGATCTATAGATTTCTTTGTACTTTCTTCATTCTGTAAAATAAGCATTTTTTTAATTAGAAACAAGAGAATGAGAGAGCTATCGCTCCCCAAATGAACCCACTTACTGCTGAAAAAATAATGTTGCATTCCACATTTGAACCTATATCTGCTAATTACAGCCTCCAAGAGTAATTCCACAGTTAGAATGTAGGATGGAAAATCGCGTCAGTCCCTAAACTGAGCTACAAAAGGCGCCAGGGTAATACTCCCGGGAGTGCTTATCCTAAAGGTGCTCAGAACCTGGAGGCGCACAAAAGGAGAGTGAGGAGCAGTAGAAGGAAGGGATAAAGAGGATCAAGGGTAATTCTATAATTAAGCAATACTTTATGGCTACCTCTGACAGCTGTTTGAGAGAATGGGAGACTGGGTACAAGGCGTCAACAGACAGGAGCAGCTCTCTCCTCAGGCAGATCAAGCAATGCCGATCATCCTGGCCGTCTATATTTCACAGGACAATCTGGGACATCTTATATCCACCACCTGCCAGCTTTGGAGACTCCAGCTGTGGTGCTGTTACTGCTGTAATCTGTCTGATCCAAAAGGGAGGGGCATTTATTACATCTAGAGAGATTAGGATGAAATGATCTTTGATTGTTTTTTTTTTTTTTGAGAAAGAATGCATGCCTCGTGTAACTGTTTGATTTCTTCTTCTCCCTTCCTAACTTTTTGCTTTTTTTAATTAAAGGAAGAAATCTACCCCTGCAGCTGTATTTTTCCTTTTTAATCTTCATGTTAATTATATATTCCCTCCAAATAATGTTTTAAATTTAGTCTGATGACCAGCCACAGGTTCCTTCTCATCCCACTACACGCACATCCTGCCTTCAGACCCTTTACGTAATTCCCATTGACTCGGAGAGGAACTCTGTGCAAGGAATGAAGCAGGATACAGATCAAAAGAAGGAAAGGTAATTTCTTTAGAGGATGCATTGAGGTTTTTCCTTTCCATGAGACTTTTTAAAATGGTGTTGAACTTGAAGGAGACTTTAAATAACTTCTCAGTAGTTATTGTGTGAAAGTTGTGAAGGCCCAACACACAGTAAATATGCAAACTATTCATGGAATAAATGATGAAAAAAAAAAGAATGAATGAATATATTTAAGGAGTTTCCTTTAGCAAACTATTTTGCCTATCAGTGTCTATAGTAAATGAATCTTATATATTATACATCTTTATCTGTAAAGTACTCATCCAGGGAGATTTGTTTTTGCGTCTGGAAGGACAGGAATGCTAGAGAATACTACAATGTCTCCTTAAACAAATTAAAACATTATTGATTCATTCCTGTTCAATTTCGCAAAATGCACAATTCAACCTCTAGCAGGTACCACCCATTCTGGGCTTTAAAGGTGTGCCAGTTCTAGCACATAGTAGACACGCAGTAAGTAAATGTTCATTGAATGAATGAATGAATAAATGAATTGGTATTTACATTCATTCATAGCAATAATCATGATAATAACAATTTTTATTAGTGATAGATTATAATATTCACAATAATCATGGCAACAATGTCTGATAACAGTTGACATTATAGCTTCAAAAATTACCTTAAAGTGACTCATAAAACATGTTTGTTAATCTCCATTTTTTTAAAAACTTGAGTTGGGAGAAGTTAAATCACTTAATAAGCTTCTTAAAGTTCTATGTGACAGCAGAGAGCCCAATCTTGTTCTCATAGTCATGGAACTTTTTCATGACATAATCCTGCCTTGTGAATCCAAAGTGGCCAACACAAGTGGCCTGGACCATTAGCAAGAAGGAAAGAGAATGGACAGTCAGTGCTGTTGATAGCCTCACTTTGTCTTGGAACAACAGTACCTACAGGTTCAGTGCTTCAGAGAAAAGGCCTCACAAGATAGATGTTTTCCTCTACTCACTACAATTACACCACCATCCATCCTGTTTCTCCTTGAAGCCTAAGTCACGGAGTATATACACCTACCTGTGTAGCTAATCTGTTGGCTGACTGGTATTAATTGGGCCCATTCAAGAAAAATGGGTCTCATGGACAGAAAGAGGAAAGGAGAGGCAGAAATACTTACAGGAAACATAAACCAAACATAAAGCAGAAACCAAATTCTCCATTATGACTTGAAAGAAAGAGGTAAAATGACTGTGAAGATGGATTTGGATATGTAACAGGAGCAATGAATGTGCCTGCCATAAGCATTGCAGGAAAGCTGAGCCAGAGCTGGAGTATGATTTAAAGGCCCCGCTGCCTGGAAAACCTATTCCTTTAGAAACCAGTTTGTGGCAGTAACAGCTTCAGCCTGAACAGCTTCAACCTGACTTGCCTTTAATTTTACTAATGATAATCAACAGGAAAAATATTCTAATGCGGGGCTTCCCTGGTGGCGCAAGGGTTATGTCTTAGCACTATGAAACTATTGGCAGTCACCGTAGCATAAGTTCAATCCCCAACTAGGGAGATAACCCACATGGCGCAGCAGACCTCTCCCATCTCTCCAGCTGCTCCCCTCAGCAGTGTACTTTAGTCAATCCGCCTGTTCTGCTCCCCACTCTGTCTGGTGAATCCTCTCACCCCTCCTCACCTCCCCCAACCCCGTACACCTCTGGCCTAGTGACTCTTGTATGCACACCCCAGCTCTTGTATACATTAATAAATATATCTAAAAAAAATTCTAATACAGTTGACGTACCATAAAACAAATGTGTTCACTCAATAACATGTTATGTTACAGCCTTTATAACTAACTATAATTACTTAGTAGAAATTCAACATGTACATTAATTTTTTCTCTTATTTTTTTTTCAAAGGAAAAAAGTACTGGAAACAAATTCCAATTTTCCTAAACTACCACCTTTATCAAAGTATTTTATGCTTTAGAAAAAGTACATGTCTGAAATAAATATGGCTGTAAGAAGAAACAGTTCATTTGGAGTCAGGATTTGCATGCATTTAAAATGGCTCTTTGAGAAAAAGTTCATGGTTCCATACTCAGACACAATGTAAAGATGATGTTAACACAAAAGTTCGAGAAAATACACAAATGATAATTAACATATGTTGCCTAATTGTAGGGAAAGGATTAAAGTCTGTTATTACACTGAAATGCAATTAAGAGGAAAATGACACTACATAACTTTATATGACTATCTAAATGAACTATGTATTTTCTTAGTTTGCTCCCAAATGCTCCTTGAACATTCTATTTTTGTCAACAGAAGAAAACTAATTTAGCCGAGCAATTTAGCTTCAGCCCAGAAAATTTCCATAATACTGACAACAACTATTTTTTAAAAACGGTGAAAATGAAAGTGTGTGCTAAGATGAAGGCATGGGAGTAAGTCAATACTAAAGTCACTGTGAGGTAATTAGGCAGAAAGACAATTCCGAATTTGTCAATGGCATCACTGCAAAAACAAACCTCACCTGGCTGGGGCTCCAACTTAATATCTACCTCTTAGGCCGAGTCTCCGTCTGTGAGAAGATATAGGGTAACCTCAAATATGCTCTACAGGAAATTAGTCCTAGGGGGGTAATCCCTTCACGCTCAAACACAAGAGATTTGCTATAAAATACATTTGGGAAACACCAAATATTGTATTTGACTCCTAAATTTATGCAATACAAACGCATATTATAAAAAGTGCTGCACTTAAATTCTTTATCCCAACATTTCTCTAACTTATTTTAGGTTTACTCTTTCTTCACTTTATTAATATGCTATACATTACATTTTAGGAATTAAAATATTATCATTTGTGGTATTTATTCCTAGCGTGGCTTCAGATTCAATTCAGCATCACAGTCTGAACAAATTAATATGCCTCAATTGTTATAACAATATTTTTATACTCAAGTGACCAAAACTGAAATCTACAAAGAGCCCTAAGGAAAGTCACTGGGCAAGTAGGAGCATTATGCTAGGAAGCCCTGACTCCAAGCATCCCAGTGACAAACCTGATCCAAAGCAAAGTTAGTATAGATGGGGGAAAGGACACATATTGCCACGTATATGAGTGTGTGTGTGTGTGTGTGTGTCTATACATATAAATCACAACTTAAATGTATGCTTTCACATATGGATATGGAAGTGTGGACATACATATGCAGATGTTATATACGTATATATTTATTTATGTGGAAATATACATATGCATTTCTCTATACTTCCATATATGAAAGCTTGAAATTAAACATGTTTTTAAAAAGTGAACTGAGCTGTTTGAGCCCAGAAGTTTTTAACCCTTCTCCTTATTTTAAAATCAGGAGTCTGTGGATGTCTGTTCTTATTGTGCTTTCAAAATGTAGCTTTTTTTGGATCTAGGTAACTGCTGCTGCAAAGCATGCTAGGTGGCAGTGGGCCATCAACCCAGCTATTCAAATTCACTGTCTAACTTCAGCAAGTCACTACTGCCATGGGCATGTGACACTGAAAACCACACCACTCCAAGAACACAGAGCAGTCACACTCAGGTGCCTACTCAGGTATGACTAGATGTGGGGCATACCTGTGATCTAAGAAAACTTCACTAAACACCACAAATCAGCAGCCCAATCACCTCCCCTGGCCAATTCCGGCCAATAGAAAGTTACTTATTAGCAGTTGTAAAGTGCAATACCTTGGGTGCCAACCAACCTCAGCTTCAAGAGACACACACATATACCCTGCTATATGTCAGCTTTCTTACTAAAATAGAGGATGCACACTTTTTTTTTTGCTATTAAATTACCATAAAATTATCATGAAGTCTTCACAATATAGTTACTTACTTTTAATTGATTTTACACACCCCCAACCTAGTTTTCTTTCTTTTTCAAACTGCATGCTTACTGTAATTATTTGTCCGAAAGCCAGAAGATTTTAGAATGATTAGACTGCTTCTTATCCTTTGAGAGTTGCTAATTAAAATAATTTCCTTCAGTGAAAAGAGTTGCTCTTTTCCTGAATTCGTTGGACACTGCTCACCACTGAGGAGAACTCTAAGAATGCCTTGCTAAGCTCCCCTGTAATTGACTGCCCCATTGTTAACATATGCATGGACATAAAAAACATTAAACGACTTATACAGATGGAAACAAAATGCTCTTTGAGTTCTATTGATAACTTAACCTTTCCAGTTTTGGATGAAATCCCAATTCTTGGGAAGCAGGGTGAGCCACTGAATGAAACCATTATGTAAAACATTGTTGTGGGAATTATTCTGTGTGAAAATATATACAATATATCATTTAAAATGTCTTTGAAGTGGACTTTCATACTCTCACTTGGTAACTAAAACATACATATCTGTTATGTCTTCTCTAATTTGTGCTCCCTCTTTTAGGGAAATAGAAGTAATTTCCAGCAGACAAACACACTCATGGCCTGGACAACAGGAGAGTCATGGCCCTTGGGAGATACAGGGTTCAGAGGCCAGCAGGAAGGAAACCTCTTGGAGCTGAAGATGTTCTGCTTCTTAAAAGCTGCTCGTGTGAGTATGTTCAGTTATGAAAAATTATCAAGTACTTGTGATTTATATACTTTTCCATGCAATTATACTTTAGCTTTAAAAGGAATTAAATTACTTTGATTTTAAAAGGTAATTTCTATTGAAGAAAAAGGGACATAGTTGACTTTTGATTTTGTTGTTTTTTGTTTTGTTTTGTTTTGTTTTTTTTGAAGCAATACAGAATATTTGGTTTGAACAAACCAAAGTGAAAAAACACATATGGGACAACTGGGAAAATCTGAGTATGTACTGCGTATTGATGATATTAAGGATGATGATATATTATTGTATCTTGATATGATACAATAAGAAATCCATGAAATAATTCTTGTCAAAACTTTTAACCTGATTTAATCATAGGAATTCATGTGGGATATTGATCTAAAGTCTCAAAAAAGTTAATGTGGAAAAGAAGCAAAATGGTCAGGGGGAGGCACACTGTTTTCAAACAAAAGGACATAACAACAAAATGCAATATGTGAATCTTCATTGGATTCTGAATTGGGAAAATACACATATATACATACACATACTACAAAAGATGTGGAACTGAGAAAATGTGACTAAGGGATGCATATTAGGTTATATTATTTAACTAAGATAATTTTCTTGGGTGTAATCATGATGTTTGTTATTGTGTAAAATACTGGTTTTATTCTTAGGAGACACATACTGAATTATTTAGGATGAAATCTTGCATTGCCTGTAACTTATTTTCAAATTGTTCACAAAGAATTATAGCAAAATGTTAAAAATTATTGAATCTAGATGAGAAAAGTATATGCTTTTTAAAAACTTCAGTATATTTTTCCAACTACTTCAGATTTTAAAATGTTCAAAATGAAAAGAAATAATAAATTCTGTGATGTTTATTTTCTCTTTAACAATAAAATCCTTCTCAAGTCCCTTTGGTTTCCTGGTACTAAAATAAACTTCCCAATAATTCCTCCCCAATTAATTCTCAAAATTTTCCGTAAATTGGTAGAACCTAGGGAGACGCCATTAGCTCAGTGCCCAGAATGCCAATTCGTTATAAATGAAGTCAAATGACACATTTGCCTTTCAACTGCATTTATAATCATAATTGGGACAAGGGATGCTAAGTGTTCTGAGAGAAATACTTAAGACTGTTCTGAAACCAGAAAGTTGTTGAGACCCTTTCCCCAGCCCTTTCCCCGCTCTTTCAGGCACTGCCCCTCATAACACAGTGATCTTCAAGATTTCGCCTTTCCCTTCAAACCATTCTGTGTTGGGGAATTAGCACTAGCACTGCTAAAGCCCTTGCTGGATCTGAGCAGAGCCCTGGCACCACAGCTCACTCAGTGAAATCATCACTCTGCACGCAGCCTCCATATACTCTGTAAGTATACGGCTTCACTTCAAAAAGGAGAGCCCACTTCTTTGGGATTGACTCTAACCTGGGGAAGTAAGAAACTGACGGTTTTAGCACATAAAGCAAAAACTCTAGTGCAGGCCTTCAAGGGGGAACTGCCCCCATCGAGCATTTTCTCTGCTGTTATGACAACAGAGGAAAAAAAGTCCTGAGAACAGTACTTAATTCCATAGTCTCTGACTCCAAGGTCTCACATACTGCACCACAGGCAAAGAAAGGGGTGCTCAGGACAGTCAAAAAGAACGTAGTTTGAAGGCCAGCTCAGCAACTTACTAGCTGTATGACTTTGGACAAGTTACTTAGCCTTCTTCTCTGTTTCTTTATCTGTAAAACAGAGATACAGCATAGTAGCTAATAGTTTGGAGGGGGTGGAAGATGGCAGAAATGTGTGATGGTGATCAGAAAGTACAAAATTCCAGTTATAAGTTTGGGGGATTTAGTGTTCAGCATGATGACAATAGTTAATAATACTGCATTGCATATTTGAAAGTTGCTAAGAGTAATTCTCTCCACAAGGAAAAAGATATGTAGCTGTGAGGTGATGGAAGTTAACTAAACGTAGTATGAAATCATTCACATAGATGGATGGATAGATAGATAGATAGATAGACAGATAGATAGATAGATAGATAGATAGATAGAAGATAGAGATATACATACATGTATCAAATCATTGTGCTGAACACCTTATCCAGTTTTGCATATATGTCAAATATATTCTAATAAAATTGGGAAAAAATTAACTTTTATAATTTTTCCTGTAATGTTAAGAAAAGAGGTCTGGAACCAGACAGGGTTCCATTCTTGACTCCTACTACTTGTATAAACTTGGGCAAATTACTTAATCTGTCTGTGCCTCAGTTTCCCAGCAATACCTGTGACACACAAAGATCTTGAAACAAACCCTGGCAGGTAAAATACCATCAGTAAATGCCAGCTACCATTATTACTAGGGCAGTGAGTGTTGATTCCATAAAGTTATCTTATAATTAAAGTTACTAAGCAAGTAAAGCTCTTAGCATGATGCATGACACATTGTAATTGTCAATGGATATTGGCTATTTTTTTTAATTATATATTTATAAATACAAGAACTGGGGTATGGGCCAGAGGTGTGGGGGGTGAGAGGATTCACCAGAGACAGAGTGGGGAACAGAACAGGCAGATTAACTGAAAAACACTGCTGAGAGGAGCAGCGGGCGAGACAGGAGAGGTCTGCTGTGCCATGTGGGTAGCTCCTTAGCCGGGGATCAAACTCGTGCTGCAGTGGCTGCGGACAGCTTTATAGATTGTGGCTTAACCCCTTGCACCACCAGAGAGGCCTGATATTGCCTTTTATTCTTGGGTTTCCCACTAACTCAGTTAGGTGAGCAAAACCACCATTACTCTTTCACTGGTGAAGAAGTCAAGGATCAAAAAGACTCCTTTGCTGTATATTGACAATGACGACTACTCCATGTCACTTCCTAATAGTCTCAAGGATCTCCTATGAAGGACAGAGAGAAGCTAAATAGTATTTTGAAGACGTCTCATGAACATCATCAGCACGAGCATTCTGAAGCTATGTTTAAAATATAAAATAGTTAAGTGATGGGAACAACTGTCGACTTCCTGAGAAAGATTCTAGGAAGAAAAGCAAGGATTCTAACCTTGGACCCTTGTGCACTTTACTTTGTACCCGTAGAGAAAATTTGGTGCTGAAATTGTTTGTGTTTTATTCAATTTTAAAGCATAGAAAGCACTCTCTTTGAAAAATAATTTTGTTGCAAATCCTTTTGAAAAGTAATTAATCATTTCCCCTAAACAAATAAGCTCTGCGCCTACCCCATCAATGTCATGGTAGGTATTTGTGTATCTATTTAGCCCCAATCATCATCCTCTGTATTCAAGACAGTGCACGCCTTCATCTCAGGTAGTGTGGTGGTCCCTAAAGAGGTGATAGTGCCCTAACTACTGATAGGTGCTGCTCTCTGACCTACTATGGACAAGTAAGACATGAAGGCAAATTCTCCCAGTTGATGCCCTACATTATCTTTCTTTCTTAGTAGAATGTCAGATTAGGACTAAGCGCAAAAATTACAGCAGTATGCCAGTTAGAATTAAAACTGAGAGCACTTTCTTCAAGCTATTAGTGTCCAGTTACAATCTCCTATAGAATCTCAAAAAAATTTTTACTTTCATTATTATTTCACCTTCCACAATAATTTTGCAAAAAGAAATTATCCCCATTATATGAATGAGGAAAATGAAACTCACAAAGTGTAAGAGATTTGCCTAGAGCCCCATAGCTCAGAATTTGGGCACAGATCTGTACCAAAGACAAGCACTTCCCATATTTTCTTTAATCTTGTTAAGTGTCCTTTGGAGGAAAAAAGAAGATACTCAGAATGTTAAGAATCTGAATTCAAAAGTAAAAGAAAATAAATAATATAAACAATGAAGCCCAGTTGAGTTCAAGAACTACCTCCAGGGGCTTGGTACTGAGCAAGTCACCACATTCTAAACAAATACAGGCATTGGGTTTCCTTATACAGGCCCTGGATTCCACTTAATGTGTTTGTCACCTCCTGCTTGGGTCACAGCTGGCTACCCACAATGATGACCACGAGCTCTATCTCCTACTGACTGGTCTGGTCCGGCTCATAACAGAGATTAACATTCTTAGTCACAGCTGGGAAGGTTGATGAGGTGTAGAAGGAGAAACACACACAGAGAGAGACAGAGAGGGAAGGAGAAGACATATAGAAGGGGGAAGCACTCCACTCTCACTAAAGAATGTGATTCTAATGCTTAGCTCCAAGGGGGAGAAAAGCCATGTGACAACCATTATAGCATTTGAAGTCAGGCTTCAGTTCAAGAAAAGCGGTACTTGCTTTTAGCTACTGTCTTTGTAGCTACAGAGCTAAATTTCTAAAACCTGCATTTAGATCACTTTATGCTTTCCACATTTTTGTTCTCTTTTACCTCCCAGTTGGCAGGCTTTCTTCCCAGACCTCAAGGAGATAAAACTCAACTGAAAGGAAAAAACTGCTAGGAGCAGAGTCAGCCAGGAGTTTTTGTTTTGGTTTTTTTTTTAGCAAAATAACTATAGGTGGTGTTTTTAATCATGTACCCTGAAATGGCATGTCCCATCTGTCAGTAAAGGGGTGAAAGTGGTAAGACTTCATAAAGCTGTTGCAAATGCTGACCCCATTATTTCATACATACAAGAAGTCTTGTTTATATTTTTTAAAGATTTACTTATTTATGCATACCAGAACAGGGTGTAAGCCAGAGATGCTGGTGGCAGACACATTCACCAGAGACACAGTGGAGAGCAGTACAGGTAGATCTACTGAAATACACTGCTGAGGGGAGCAGCAGGCAAGCCAGGAGAGGTCTGCTGTGGATAGCAAGTCAGCTGGGGAATGAAATGCCGCAGTAGCTGGCGATAGCTTGATAGTGCTGTCTTTAACCCCTGCACCACCATGTAGGCCCCTTGTTTATATTTTTGAATTAAAAAAACAAAAATGACCAAAATATTGATAAATTTCTTGATATGTTAATGATAATTATGAGTGAAGCCAGAAGTTTTAGCATTTTTATATGCAAGTTCTAAGCTCTTGGGGAAAAGGGGAATAACCACATTTTAAAAGCCTTTTCTATAAGGACTAACAGTTATACTTTCAAATGCAGACCAGAGAGGTATCGTTTTCAAAAGAGCCTTGCAAAGATTTTCCAAATCTAGATCATCCTGCCCCATTCCCATCAAACTTTGTGCAACTGAATAGATATACTGAAAATTAAAATATCAGGATCCCTTAATACACATCCAGAATCCATCTCAGCAATGATCTGGTCACAAAGCAGACACAGAATTCACAGAGCCTCTACTACAACATGTAAGTAACTCTTCGCAACAGAAGCCCTGTGCTCCTCCAGCTGCTTATGTTACATAAAACCTGCAAAGTAGTCTACACTCCATGGAATAAATGACTTTATTATATTAACAATGTCCAGCAACATGTACACTTTCATCACTTAACAGAAGGAATGAGTTTCTGAAAAGTTGGTATCAAATACACCTATTTAAATCAAAGCACTTTTTTTCTTTCACTTGCATTATGATCACAGAACTTACACACAGCTAGAATGTTAAGAAATGGGAAAACCTTAGGGACCATCTAATTTAACTTGCTTATTCATTTACCTACTTCACTGTCCCACATTTTTAAGTGACAAGAAGCACTGAAATCACACACCTCACAGACATCTCAAACCACCCTACCAAGAAAGGTGAATGTGACTTGAACAGGTGAATCATTTATTTCTGGGTGTCAACCTCATGGAACTCTCCAGTCTTCCATAATTAGAAGACTCTGTTTCCCCTTTTGAGGGCTGTTGATAAGAAGTCAGCTAGTGGCAGCAAGTAAGTTTCATTCTGTGCTTACTGAGTAGTATGAAAAAATGATCACCTATGATTGAAGATAACTCATTATACCTGGATTTTAAAATTATTATTTGTGCTTAAGAGCAGTTTTAGTGATATCTGCACTAAAATATAAAAGTATCTTTAATTGACCAACCAACCAATTTTTTCAATACCCCACTGATGTTCTGTTCCTGCTGTCTGAGTTACGTAAGTCTACACCCAGTCTATAAGGTAAGGATTTCAAAACTACTATGACCAAGGTCCATTATAGGAATCTTGTTCAAAAATTAATATCACTTTGCATAGCACTAAAATTATAGATTAATAGTTGGATATTAGAAGATTTAATTCATCAAAGTTAATAAGCTGGGGGAAACAATGGGTCTAATTAGCAAATACATTATTCTTGGACCTTTTGTTGGTTTCAAAAGGCTAAGCTTATTGGTTCCCATGGCAGAAAACACAGAACAAATAACCAGGTTAATCACTGAAGTTCAAAAAATGTTGGCCTGGAATGGTTGTCAAGGGCTCTGTGTCCAGGAAATCCCTCCAGACAGGCACTGTTTGCAAATGGCTGGGAAATATGGTCCACTGCCATAAAAAACAGATGAAAAGCAGAATTTGGTTGAAAGAGTGAGTCTTTGACCAAGCAAAACCTTTCCAAAATAAAGAAACAGTGTATGCTGGCTGCCAATTGACCTCGGCTGAAAAGAGGGGACAGTCCCGCACTGGTGCTTATTCTACTCAATCTCAATACTATTAAATGGTGTGGAAATGAGACCTAGTCAAAGGAAGGCATGGCCAGTTCTGACAGTGTGGTAATGTCCCAAACTAAAATACTTGGATTCTCATTAAATCAGATTTTTATAACATTAGAGTAAAATAAAATACACCAAGATAATATCTATTCTTTTGTTAAGAGAAACAAAATTAATACAAGGAAAGATTTAGGTATGTGTTCAAGAATTGTCAGAATATCTTTAAATCCAATAAGGTATAAATTATACACAGTAATAAAATGGAAGTAAGGGATTATTAATAATCTCAAAAGTAATGTTAGTATTAAGAATCAATAGCAGTACTCTAAGATTCTTAGTATAACAGTTTCACATAGGAATATAATTGCGGTAATATATGTATACGGTAAGGTTCCTATGTAAGTATTAGCAAAGCTAGTAAAGTCACAGGGTCAAAGGGAAAAGACAGGTCTGCCATCTTCACCCCAATCCCAAAAGAAGTATGCCTTCCTCATCTTCCCAAGGAGATAAAACCTGGATCCAGTCCTCTGTACCTCACACTTCAGTCACCTGAGTGGAGAGAATAAGACAGAACCTTGTAACAAGCTGCATCTCATGCACTTGGCACCTTCCATTATTCCTTGGTAGGAAGGTCAACTTCCCCAAATTCCCCCTTCTGGGGATACCCATTTGGTACATTAAATGAAATTCAAGTAAATTATTTCCATAGTTATGAAATTGCCTATTAAAAATTCAGTTATCAGGGCCTCCCCTGGAGGCGCAGCAGTTGAGCACTGGGCTGCGAGGCTGCCCCCAGCCTCTGCACCGTGGGTTTGTTCCCCGGCCACCGGCGAGGGTCCCGCAAAAAAAAAATCCACAGTTATCAGAGGCCTCCCTGGTAGCGCAAGGGGTTAAGACACAGCCTTATGAAGCAATCCGCAGCCACTGCTGCACGAGTTCGATCCTGGGACAGGGAGCTACTCACATGGCACAGCAGACCTCTCCTGTCTCACCTGCTGCTCCCTTCAGCAGTGTATTTCAGTCCATCTGCCTGTTCTGTTTCCCACTCTGTCTCTGGTGAATCCTCTCACCCCCACACACACACACCTCTGGCCTGTACCCCAGTTCTTGTATGCATAAATAAATAAATCTTTTTTTAAAAATCACAGTTATCAACTGGTTGACTAATGGTGCCAATTTCTAGACTCAAATCTTAAGAAAATCACAGTTCCCACTGTCTGTGTCTTGGAATGCCACCAAGTCATAAGAAAGCTCAAGCAATCAAGAGAGACCCACAAGGAAAGAAACTGATGCACCCAGTTTATAGCCAACACCAACTTGTTAGCCATGTGGGAGCTGCCTTGAAAAGGAATCTCCTTGCCCCTAGTCAAACCACTCCAACTGACACTATGTGGAGTAGAGATAAATTGTCCCTGCCACGTTCTATTCAAATTGCGGATTTGAGAGCAAAACTAATGATTGACATTTTATTTTTGTAAGACTTATTTTATTCATTTATACATACAAGAACTAGGGTGTAGGCCGAGGTGCAGGGGTGGAGATGGCGGTAAGAGGATTCAACAGAGACAGAGCAGGGAGCAGAAGAGGCAGACTGACTGAAATACACTGCTAAGGGGCGAAACACGCAAGACAGGAGAGGTCTGCTGCACCATGTGGGTATCTCCCTGGCTAGGGACTGAACTCATGTTGCAGTGGCTGGTGATAAGCTTGATAGCACTCAGCCTTTAACCCCTGTGCCACCAGGGAGACCCAATGATTGACACCTTAAAGCAAACAAACAAAACACATCTCAGTAAAACACAGAGTCATAGATAACTAATCAGCATTTCTGAACTGAAAATATGTATGTTTTTAAAAGGCAGGGGCATATCAAAAGATTGAACCAAAAAATAACCAGGCACGATTGTTTCTCCTTTTCTTAAAATTTTAAGGTCAGCCCTCTCCTAAGAACTTTCAGTAGTTATTATCTAATACTTCTTTGTGACCCAAAGACCCCCAAGCCAATACACCCCCATTCTTTATCCTATAATGTCATTTTGAACAAAGCATCTTGACCTGGAGCATAAAAAAAATATTTTGTACATTTTTAATTTTCAAGATCTAGTTCTTTGTGTTCCTTTTAAGAATCCTCTAATCTACTTGGGAAATAAGGTGCCTGTTTATAAGACCCAGCAGAGAATTGTGAAGGCAATAGAGGTGTTCAGCACTCCAGAAGTTTGCGTTATGCCACTTCACTTCTATGAGACCCACATAATTAGCACCTGCTTTCATTAACTGAAGGAAATACAAAGATTTTCACTTTTTAAGACAAAAGGCAAAAACCATTTTCTGTGTTTGTTTTGCAGGAGTCATTCTAGAGGCAGCGGCCACCCCAGCAGTGAGAGCAGCGGCACAGCTACTTCCCCAGGAACTGCTTTATTCAGGCTGTGTACTGAGCACATCAGTCCTGCTTTGACTATATGTTAGTGTCATTTTAGGTTTTTTTGTGTAGAACAATTTGGTTGGCTATTTTGGGGATCTGGAAACCCACAACTTTTTTTCCATATAAATGAGTGTGGTCACTGCTTTTTCACTGTACGCCATTTTGGCTTACAAAAGAGTCTATTGGCATGTTCTAATTTCAAATAGTAGGGGCAGGGGGCAGTATATATAGAAAATACATAATAGATACTCATCTATGGAGTGAATTGCTCAGAACAGAAAGAATTCAATGTAGGTAAGATATAAGAGGTGGATGATATTATGCTGCTGTTGAATTTATCCACGGGGATGTATACTAAGCCATCTGTATGCACTTTCTAGAAGAAAGTCTGTTTAGACACTCTGTCCAAGTTTTAATTAGATTGGTTGTAGTATGTCTTATTTCTATCATATTTTAAACTCCTTTTGAGCCTGGACCACATCTAATCCTCATATTCACCACTAACAACCACAAATCAGATCCCACTAGGAAAACTATCAACCCACATTTTGAGGCACACAAACAGTGCAGGGGGAGGGAAGAATGAGGAGACAACAGAAGTGTTCTCCCACAGTACAAAAAGGTATCTATGCAGGGTTTGGAGGGCAAGTTAGGAAAACTCAAGGTAAAGTTCAGTGAGGGCTTTTCAGCTCCAAAGTCATGATGTAAAAGAGTATTTTTAAATTGTTATGTTCTTGAGTAAGCATTTGCATACATTGCTGCTAACAACTATCAATATTTTGGAGTAAACTGAGGATCTGAATAAAAGAATAAGCAAAGGGTGTGAATGGAGCCAACCCAGAGAAAAAGACATTTTCAGGAGCTGCACTCCTCCCTCACGTCACTGAGCCCTGAGCAATCCAGCAGTCACCGGTTCTCAACGCTTGGGGACAACCTGACTCAATCTTACAGGCTCTAAAGATACAAAGCATAAGATCTCCATAGGAACTTAAACTCCAGTGCTTGGTCGTTACCATGACACAACTTTTAAATGGTAACTAAACCCCTAAAATAGTTCATATTTTCACCATTATTTAAGTTGAAATGCTGATAATCAAATAACTTATGAGACAACCTTAATTTTAAACCTTAATGATAATAATATTAATGAGGCTTCATCTAACTCTAAGCTTCAACAATAGAAATCTATCTACAAACTGAAAAAAAAAATTCACTTGGTGCAAGAATTTAAAAAACTGACAAGAAGAGTGTCTGAGGTAATAATCTGGTTCCTCTTTGAGTAACCAGTGTCAAGTTTAGACTCCACCCCCCACACTCACAAACTGCCCTCATCATTAACACTCTCTGGCTTCCCACCAAGTCTCCAAGAAATGATTTACTAAGTTCGGGGCAGTAACCAGATTCTATGAAATAATAAAAGGAAAATGGAGTTCATGACTGAAATCAAGCTGAGTGGAGACATAAAGAGTCTTTTGTTAATAACTGTACAAGGGAATGCAAATGAAGACAGACTTCACAAGGAATTCTGACATCTTAATGAAGATTTATGAAGAATTTTTGCCATAGAAACCTCAAATGCAAGGAGAAATGGTCGCATAAAAATACTGTTTTATGATTTTAGTTTAAAAAAACTATTTAAAAGAGAGTTCCTTCCTAATAATTTTAATAATTGAATTGTGACTTTTTTTTCCTGTTCTCTACTCCCACTACGTTCCTCCCAGCCCCCATTACACTTATCAGTTTCTTCTTTCTTCAGTTAACTCTGAATCGGAATACCTCATCAGCTTGCCCTAAAGTTGTGAACTACCCACTGATGAAATCATGGGAGTAATTAGATTTCTCTATTCCACATAGAGTTTTATGTTACATAGTTTTCTTTGTTCATGTCCTTAGTAATGCAAAAGTCAACTGACATTTTCTTCTAATAATGACTGGATTATGAGATAATGTCAATGAAAAAAGTGCTGTCATGGTAAAATGCTTTACTGGTGCCACATAAATGTCATACCAAAAATCAGCATGTGAAACAGTATGGATCTCTGAAAGGAACACATTTCCCACATACAAGGTTTGTGATAGTATTTTCCACAACTGTAAATTTTATGTTGCAGTCATCACACATAGGGATAATTAAGAGACTGTGAATACATGAAATATATTCAAAGGGCAGAAAAATATTAAGCTTTATAAGCAGTAATGATATTATTACTGGTAATTAAAATACAAGTAGCATACAAAAAGCATTTCACATTTCATTATATACAAAGCACTTTTTGCTTTTGATTCTCCTAATATTTATTTCATGCTCTAACCCCGGAAGATATCATCCCAGCTTTATAGGTGAACAATCAGAGGATTAGAAGTTAAATAATTTGCCTAAATTACGCTGCAAGACAATGGCTGAGCCCCAGCTCCCTGTGAGAACCCTCATCACAGCTCACAGTGAACGAGTTCCAGGGCACCCTGGGAAGGGTTCACCACAGAGCTTTGAAAGGGCATGAGAACTGACTTCAGTCCCTACTCAAGATCCAGAGGAGTTCCTTAGCTAAAAGAGAAGCCAATTTCAGGAAATCAATGCTAGCAGCTCCTGGTTTGCTCCTAGGAGTCGATCTCCGCAACTTTTTAGCTATAATTCAGAAAATGTAGGAAATAAAGGAAGGAGGTCAAAGGAAGAGTTCTGGGACTTCCAGAAGGGCCAGTTGCTCCTGTGTCACAGTTGCTGCTACAAGGGCTGCCTTAATCCCTAGTCCCTAGCCCAGCCCCATTCCTCCCAGCCCACATGCTAACCAGTTGCTCCCTTATGTGCTTGGAGTGAGGGGGTGGATGGGGTGTGGGGTAGCGTGCAGATGTCAGACAAGCCCAAGGGCCCTGGCCCTCCACATGCTGTCCTTCCTCCTGAAGTATTACTGGCCACCCTAACTCCTCTGCACTCTCCTCGGTCAGACACAAGAGCAGGTCAAAAAGCAGGTGGGAGCACAGGTCCCAGGAGAAACCAGGCACAAAGAAAGGCCCACACAGAAAGGAAAGCCATAAGCCCTGCATTCTCACCCACCAAGCATAGAAGGAGAACTGAGTTGCTGCAGTTCAGAGTTCTCTTATACCTTGGACTTCAGGATATTGAGATTTATAGAAAGGCTTTCAGGCCCCTGAATTGGGGAAAGGAATCACCAACTAAACAGAGAAGTAATTCAGACAGAGGGGACAGCACTGCAAAGGTACAGAGGCTGGAGAGCATAGTTTGTAGGAAGAATTCTAAGAAGTTCAGCATGGCTGGAAGCAGGGGTCAGGTCATGAGAGCCTTGTAAACTCAGGGCATTACAACTTTATCTTGAAGCCAAGTGAGGCACTTTACAGCAGCTGGCATTATACTGACACTTGTCTTTTTAGGAAAATCACTCTGGCCACAGCATGGCAAAGAATGAGAGGAGAGTGAGACTGTGTATAAGTAGGGAGATTAGTTAGAAGACATTTGTAAAAGGACATGTAGAGAAGGGAGGTTTGGGGCAATGTATGAAGCAGAAATGAGAGGCCTTGGAGGATTGCATTTGATGGACAATGAAAAAAAGTGGGCGAAGTTCCAGCTTGAGCAACATTTACTGAATTCCAAAATAATGGAGAATCGAGTCTGGAAGTGAGGTAATGAATTCACTTGGGACATAAAGCCTTTGAGGTGACTGTGGCAAACACAAGTGGACATATCTAAAGAACAAATGGATATAAGGGTCTGGGACTCAAATGAAAGATTCAAGCTGTAATTTAGACTGGGAACAGTCTAAAGTTCCTATCCCAGCCCACTTTAAATTCTTTAAAAACAACACTGTGTCTGATATATGTTCTGGTACCAAGGCACTCCTGGGCCCAAATATTCTGGCCCTGTGAATTTCTGTGCCATTAAATTTTCCTTAAAATCACAAAATTTCCTCAAATAGTAATTGAACATATCTAGTCAGCAAACACTGTCATTAAACATACAGGTCACGACAGACTGAAATCCAAAAAAAGTCATACATAACCACAGGATGAGGAAACTCAAGATTTCTCACTAAATCACAAGCAGTAGGTTTTTACTGATAATTTTCTTAAGTGTCCAGATGGCAGACAGGCACTGCAGTCACAGACCTGGGTTGGCACCCCATCTTCACCACAGAAGGACGCGATCCGGGGCAAGTTACTAAACCTGTGAGTCCCTCAGAAGTCATCTTTGTGAGAGGAGGATGGGAATCTATTACTAATATTTTCACTTATACTAAATAGAGTGCCAGGCAATACAGACTCTTCATCTACTTACTGTCAGATATGACATAACAAATTAATTACAGTTGCTCTGAAGAAGTGGACGACGCCACGGGGAGTATAACAAAAGAATGCTTTAGTCAGAGAAAGCTTCAGTGAAGAAGCTTTCTTTAAGTCCTATTTATCTCCCCTCCTTTAAGGGAAGAATTTACGAAAAAATTTCCTATATTTGTAGGGTTTGAGCAGGGAAAAACCTGAGGAGCAATATATGTGCATGTTAAAGGTCTGAGACCAGCTTTTAACTTTACTAGAAAAACTAAGCAGTGACCACTCTGTCCAGACATAAAGCTGCGGCAATATGGTCTGGAGGTGGGTGACAGGAAGCAACTGCTTTCACTATTGTTTTGTTATTTAATGTCGTAATAATACTACCATTATAATGGTACTATTTCTCTAGTTGTGAAATTGTCAAAAGCCACCCTGTTATAAAAATAAAATCTGTGACAAGGGAAAGCCATGAGAAAGTTTTAAGTGGTATTGCTAAATATTTTCAATTGCTTCTATTTTGCCCATACTTTGGAGGGAGGAGGGAAGTCACTGAATAAATGCATGTGAAATATTTTATAAGGAGTAATGTGTAATACAAATATAAATCTACTATTATTGTTTAGAAGGCTGATCGTATAGATAACTTAATGTTCTTTGAAAATATGACTTAGTAGCTGACTTTCTGGAAAGTTTTATAAGTGCTCTATAAATTAGCCAATGTAACTAAAAATAGTGAATTCATTCTCTCTTAGTTTGGAATTAGTGTTATCTTCAATGATTAACAAATTTGTGTGCCTGGGAAAGTCAGCAGAGACCTGTGTGACTGTAAAATTTCCTCTGATAATTCAAAAACATTACTCAGAGATTTTCCAAAAGATAAATGAAACAAAAAAATATATATATGAAAAACAAGTAGTGAGTAAGTAAACCTCTTGTGAAAAGTAAAATCATCCATCCATCACCTTTAACAAAAGATTCCCATTAGGACATAAGCTTGATCAGGGCAAACAGATTGGTTCTCAGCACATAGACCAGTGCCTGGTACGTAGTAGGGGCTCGAAATATGTGTTACATGAATAAATAAATAAAGGAATGAATGAAGAACCATGATTTTGAATTCTTCATATAATATTATTAATTTAATAAATATATTTAAGTGTTTGATTACTCATAGTATTGTCTTTATTTATAAATATAATGATTATATTTCTACATTTCACAATATGGAAATTTATTTAATTTGGGACAATGAAATGTATTTTTGTATTCTGACTACCCCACCATGGTCCTCTATACACTATCACCAACACCACATCCATATAATTGGGGCACATATTTGTTTCTCGATAAATATATAAAGGATTAGTAGGGAGGTAAATTGCAAGAATTATCAGCAGAAGACGAACTGAAGCAAAAGTGATAAAGTGTCTAAAATGTTAAGATCTACATGAAACTTTAGACATCATCTATGTCCTATTAAGGTCCAAGTATCCTCAACCTCTTGTATTAGTGGGAAAAGGCCACCAGACTCCTAAAGAGTCATCCAAACTCCACCAGGGACTCTTTTCACAAGTTTTTTTTTTTTTTAAACTAATCAACATCAGATTATCTACTAAAAGATATTGAATATGCAATGTCCTCATCACTGTATGTTCCCTGCTTCAAGATATTTTCTTGCTAATTCTCCAGGCTAAGGGTGAGCATGCCCTACAGCCAAAGCCTACCCACCACCTGTTTTTGTACAGCCAGCAAGCTGAAGATGTTTTTTGCATTTTTAAATAATTGAAGCAAAACAATATGTTGTAACACATGAAAATTAAAATTTCTGTGTCTATAAAGTTTTACTGGAACACAGTCATGCCTGGTTTTGTTTAAGTATTATCTGTGGCTGCTTTCACGCAACAGCAAAGCTGAATAGTTATAACAAAACTATATGGCCCACAGTCTAAAACATTTGCTATTTGGTCCTTCATAGAAAAAGTTTGTTGACCCTTACACTAGGAGATAGTTAATGTGACTGGTAAATTTCACCTTCCAAAGGAGCCAGCCCTGTCCCTGCCAACCAGCTGCAGTCACCCACATGCTATTTCCTCCACAGCAAACTATTGTTTTTACCAGTCACTCAGAAAACAAAGATAAAAGTTTCCACAGAGGAAATAACCTTCCTTTTGTAAGGTCTTCATCTGCCTCACTTCCAGTGAAATTAAAAGCAATGCTTCATTCGCAAGTTTTTTTGGATCATTTTCCCTAGTTGAATTCTGAAGATTCCCACAGTTCACTTTTACAATGAAGTGCTCAAGTGTAAGAAAAATAAATAGCTAGTTTAACAAAATCAATTTACCCTAAGAGGAAAAAAAAAGAATGTTCATTATCTGAAACTGAAACATTTTCCTCTTCCTTTGACAGGCTATTTTCTAACATCAAATGCACAAACTATCCTTTTACATAACACACATGGCCTGTTGCTAGCTTCCCAGATGAAAACAAAATACCAAATTCATACCTGCTCAGTGTAGGGAAAAGATTTTTTTTTAAATGTTTACATATTTTATTATTATTTTTTTAAAGATTTATTGATTTATACAGGTCAGAGCCGCGGGAGGATGAGAGAATTCACCAGAGAGAGCAGGGAGCAAAACAGGCAGACTGACTGAAGACACTGCTGAGAGCAGCGGGCAAGACAGGAGAGGTCTGCCACACCATGTGGGTTTCTCCCTGGCCGACCGGGAATCAAACCCGCACTGCAGAGGCTGTGGACAGCTTCACAGTGCAGTGCTCAACCGGCTGCACCACCTGGGAGGCTGGGAAAAGATTTTTAATGTTTTTTGAAGTTTTGTTTCATACAACTTTCCGCTACCAGTATACAAAGTACTGCCTTGTAATGCATAAACTGGAAAAATCCCAATCTCAGGGTCTGTGAAAATAACTTTAAGTGTGTCTATGTTCATTTACATCATGAACCCAGCTGTTACGCTCCTAAAGTTACAAATGGCCACTCTCTGTCTTAATAGCACATTTAAAGAAACCTAATGTTAGTTCAACATGAGTAAACAATCTCCAACACTGTATAAATAAAGAATTCTTTGAGTTGTAAATAGCAGTTACTCAAAGTAGTGGAAGGCTGGCTGAGGGAGACAGAGACAAGAGATGGACTAAGCTGGGGGACCTCTCCCCTCCCTTGCTAGCAGGGTAGGGAGAAGAGATAAAGTCCCAGAAGAACACTAAGCCTACAGCCAGCTGTCATTTCTTCCTTGCTCATTCATTTGCTTATGATCAACAGAACACCCTCCTACCTATGTAACATCCAGGGGGACTACAGAAAACAAAAAGGTCTGAACTCTGCCATGAAGAAGCCTACTAACCTGCAGGTAAGGTCAAATTGGTGTGCAAAATCAATAAAGCCAAAGAGTGGACAATGAGACATGCAATGGGTTGGGTGGCCCAACCCAGAAGACAGCTGCTTTTGTAAATAAAGTTTTATTAGAATATGGCCACACTCATATAGATATTGTCTATGGATGCTTTCATGCTACAATGGCAGAGTTGAGTACATGCAACAAAGACCATGCAGCCTGCATAGCACAAATAATATCTATGTGACCCTTTTTAAGAAAAAGTTTGCCGATCCCTGAAGATGCTAGACAGATAGCAGTCAGCTGGTATAATTGAAGCAGACTACATGAAAGAACTGGCATTTGGTCTGAAACTTGAGGAATAAGGAGTCTCAAAGGCAGAAATGAAATATTGTGAGGGAAAGAATGCCCAAGATGGAAAGAGTTTGAGCAGTGAGAAGACCAAATTTGAACAGTGGTTTCACAGGGACTACAATTAAGACTGGAAATTCTGATAATCAAACACTAAATAATCAATCAAACAGAAATGCTTTTGTGGGACAAATCTTCACCCAAACTGAATAAAAACATGACGCTACTTAAAATTCTGATAAAAGTTTGATCTGTGCTTCAGTGAGCTCTGGTCAATAGGCATCATTTTGTTACAACAGGCACTAGGTAAATGTTCAAATGAATTAACTTGAATTCATTACAGACACAAGCAAAGCCCAACTACTAGTGTATACCTTGGCAGTAAGATCATCTTTATTCTGTACTAGAATATGCAGGATCTTTAAGAAAAAGGCATCAGGGCCTCCCTGGTGGCACAAGGGGTTAAGACACAACCTATGAAGCTAACTGCAGCCACCAGCACGAGTTTGATCCTCGGCCAGGGAGCAATCCACATGGCGCAGCAGACCTCTCCTGTACTCGCCTGCTGCTCCCTTCAGTAGTGTATTTCAGTCAATCTGCCTGTTCTGTTCCCCACTCTGTCTCTGGTGAATCCTCTCACCCCCCACACCTGTGGTCTTGTACCCCAGCTCTTGTATGCATAAAAATAAAATAAATCGTTTTATAAAAAAAGGCATCATTTGTAATCAATCCCCCTCTCCTGCTGTACTGGCAACTATACAATAAAAGGAGTTTGGATGAGTCCCTTAGAAACCTCAGATGCCTGCCAATTGAGTAAAATCTTCTTTTCAGGGAAGTGCCATAAAAGAGATTCTAATACTTTAGGTTGTTAAGTATTTCCTATGTAAGAGGATATGAGGCAACAACAATTAATTTCTCCAGCAGGCCATTCAGTGTGATGAGTAAATTAGCATCGAAAACAAGAAGTATACCCACCATTTGTCATTGCAGAGGTCAGAGTTTCCACAGTCACCAAGTTTATATAAATAGCTTAACCATGCAAGTTGTCTCCTCTCAAACCCTTCCTCACGTCAATCCACTCACATCCTACTTCCACTGATCCCTCAAAATATCTCTTCCTGCATAATTTTCAGTGTTCTGTTCCTTTACTGACTGCCTGACACAAACCTGTCTATAGGCTTCTAAAACCAAGTTATTTCCATTATAGGTAAGTTCAGAACAGGCAATAGTTCCAAAACAGGTCTGACAGCCATTTGGAAATATGCCATAGTTCTTCTTTCTAAATAAGGGTGGGTTGGTTGGCAATGGACCAGAGCAGCATATTTATGCTTTCAACATGGAAGATGGGACTACACCTGCTCCCTGAGATCCCTCACAAAGTTACTCAGTTAATGTCCCATCTCCCACTGTCCACCATTTCCTAGCTCTTGCCAACATGGATCTCTGAAGGCAGGACTGCCTTGGAAGGCAGATCAGGAAATACAAAGTCAGAGGACAGAACAAACTTAAACATGAAACCTAAGCACAGATTAGGAGATTGGCCTAGGAAGTATGGGCAACTCATCCTCTCAAGCAGCCTAGTGAGATGAGGTCACACAGGCAGTGGGAGTGACCCCCACCATCAGTTAGGGGGAAACAGTGGAGACAGTCAGGGACCAAGTACAGGGTGGAAGACAAGCAGCAAAACTAAAAGAGGAAGCCTGTTAGTTAAGAAAAATTATTTGCCTTCCCTTGATATTTCCACCTCAGTAATAGCCAATCTCTACTCCTTATAAACCTACTTTTATCTTAGTAATTTATATTCTTTTATTACTTTTCTAACAATCAAATAATCTAAGCTTATAGTAAAAAAAAATATCAAATACAAATAAACAAAAATGAGAAAGATGGATGGACTGAAAAAAAAAGGAAAATAAAGAGGAGAAAATCCCTAATTTCCCTACCAAGAGAACCTGGTGCTAATATTGCAGTATGGTCTTTCAAACTTATTCTTGTTTACATGTCTTTTGAAGGGGTCTTTCTTGAACTGCTCTCAAATGTAAGACTTTATTTTTATTTCATCTGGGAAACTCCGTTCTTGCAAAAGCTATCACTGATATACTTCTCAAAGGCAATAGCACTGATGATTAAGGATTTGATTCCATCTAGTATAATATAAATGCATTCTATACCCTTTTTCAAAGTTAATAAGGCCCTTTTGAGCCAGAAAGTCTTTTGCAAACAACATGAATATGTTTCAAAAGCAGACATCAGAGTGACAGCTTAGGTGATGTGTACAGGGAGGGCCATTGTCCTCTCTACTGGCATCAGGGTATGTTCTGAAATTTTCCATTTTAAGAAATGCTTTGCACATGTACCTAAGTTCTGATTTATGTGCAGATCAAATGTAAGGTACTCACTAAATGAAGCAAACAATAATTGGTACTTTCCAAATGCCACTAGGGAATAAAATATTGGCAATCATCTTCTGATTTAATATAGAAGCACAGAAATACCAGTTGTGAAAAACTGGGCTCAAAATATTGGTTATTCCCATTTTGAAAAGAGTTTCTTCTTTGACCCAACCATTTCTCTAACTCCAAAAATTGTTTAAAAAAAAAAAAAGTACAAAATTACATGCTCTCTGAAATCACTAGTATGTTTTAAAGAGCAAGTGAATCTGCAAAAAAGTGGATAATTTTGATAATTGTTGGCGACAATGGGTATATGGGAATTTATTAACATGATCCTCTCTACTTTTATGTACACTGGCTTATTTCCATAACACAAAGCTTTTTTTAGTTTTTCATACCCAGTGCAAAAGATTATTAAGCTTTATTGGAGTCCAGCGCTGTTCCTGGCACTTCATACTCATCTGTGCCTCATGAGGGCCTGCTCAGTAGCTGTTAGTGGCTCCCAGCTTGATACATAAGGAAAGTGAGACCAAAGAAACCTAACCAAGGAAGGACTCGAGCAAATTAGATGGGGGAGGGAAAATGGCCACACTACAGAGGTGTCCGCTACATATATTGTTTGGTCCCTTTACAAATATTATTGTACGTGAGCATGTCTGTTTCATTGTCACTTGCAGTATTTTAGTGCATCCTGTTTTTCTTGAAAAATGAATCAGCCTCTCTCTGTTTATTCAAGATAACAAAACAAAACAAAAAGGCCCGGGAACAATATTGGTCTGATAGAGGCCATCCTGACTGTAAAAGGAAATGTCCCTGAGTCAATATCCTCAGTGAGAGACATCCCTTCATAAAACAAGCCAGGAATATTCCAGTGAGTTTGAAATAAGCACAGACATCCACACAGTTCAGTAGAAGTTACTTTGCACTCACCACCTGGAATTTTTACTGCCTGTGTAGGCTTTGCCTGTCTCATCTCAGATTCATTTCCATGAACACTATTCCTTCAAAAGGGTTAGCCTTTAAAGTTTGCATAAGGCCTGTTCATATTCCCCTTAACTGAAATGCCCTCTTCCTGCCGCTCTTTCCTGCCATTCAGAACTCTACCCTATTCTTAAAAACCCTGTTGAGGGAGCACCCTATGCACCCCCATGTAATTCCCTTGCTGGAACTAAGTGTCTCTCCCTCTGCACTTTCTAATGAAATGACTGTCATCTTTTTAAATAAATTTAAATAAATTCATTTGCCAACTATTCAGACAAGGCACTTTTAGATTTCTCTCCAGAAAACTCAATGTTGATTATTTAGGACAAAGGCCACATATAGGTTTGTTATTATACCATACCCCACAGTCCCACCACATAGAAGCTCACTGTGGACAAAGAAGAAGAGAGGAAATATTGTTTTATACATACAAAGGTCAAAGTTGAAGAGTTAAGCTCTAAAGTCACCAAATAAAGGTAAAACTGATGTAGGAAAATTGATCTTGAAAATCCCCTAACTGAATGTTAAGTTTGTATGCCATTTTTAGATACTCTGTCTTGTAATAAAACCTGCATATCCAGTTTTGCCTCCAGCTTTATGACAGACAGTTGGGAAGATACTGACTGGCACTTAGGCACCATAATGTGGTCACACAGAGGGTCTCAGAGCCCAGATCAAAAAAGGGAAAAAAGACACACATCTCATTTTTATACTCATACCTTCCTAGAGTCAGAGTAGACTATTATGCAATCCATCTTCATTTCTGCCTGCCTGTCTCCAGGATGCCCAAAACATATAGAAAATACTTCTTCAAGTTCACAATAACTTATGGGTTTCCATGAATTAGCTGCTTTCATTACTTCTGAATGACCTCACTTTAACAAAGAATTTATTTGGAACCCTTTAGAGTTCCATAAGTCATATCATTATTATTCATGAACTCTAAAAACTTTCCCCATGGATATAAAAATAAAACACATAATATTCTACCAATTGATAAAAGAAAATAGCTGCTATTATGGTACATGAACATAGAGAAATCCAGAAGGATATATACCACAGTGGAAAATGGGATATCCAAATGGCAAACTGTGGGAGATTCTCCACCCATCCCACTTAGTTAACCAAGAACTTGGAAATTATTTCTGAGTTACTTTTTAAAGGTTACTTTCAAATTCTTAGAGGTAGAATAAAATAATAGCTATTTGCCTGTGCCCTCTGCAGGCATGTCCTTTCAGACACTTAAGAATGGTATGAGGAGATTCTCAAGCCAATAGGCTGCCTGGCCAAGTTGGCCACAAGCCTGGGGCTACAATGTCATGCAGCCAACAGATATGTGAGGGTATGCTGGTGGGGTCGGCAGACACTGAGGCGCTAGTACCCAGGCAGGGTGGGTGGGCCCGATCTCTGACCTTTTTATTTGTGCCATTCTTGGTGCCAGAGGTCCCACATGTGTTTATCTCTAATCCTCAAAACAACCAAGACAGGCAAGAGGCTAGAAAGCTCACACAAAGTCACACAGCTAGAAAATGGCAGAGCAGGGTTTGAAGCCCTGTAAGTCAGGCTACAGAAAGTGCTCTCAACCAATGCTACACAGAAATGGCATCCCCATACATATGGAACCACACACACACAACATACATATGTTGTGTGAGAATGTACACATTCTCATACATCTATATAGATACTCATGCTATATATAGATATAGAAACATCCCTGATATTCCTCTGTAGACATATATCTATATACATAGCTGTTGGTGAGAGGACATGCTAAGGACAGGGGGCTTTGGGAATATAGAAAAAGAAAACACTTATAAAAGACAAAGGTGAGCTAGACCTAAAATCTTTTGCTTTGCACTACTGTAGTCTCCAAGGTGCATAAGCCTGGAAGGGCAAAGGAAATGCTGATGGAGAGAAGAGGAGAGGGAAAGTGCCAGAGTCCCCTTTTTCCTCCCCATACCCCCTCCCCAAGTACCACCTGGACTTCTGAAAGAGGCAATACAAAACCCAACACCGTCTCCAAGCCACTGACATCTGTGTGATACCCAGAGACATTTAAGCCACTGGCCAAACAAGGAAATCCAAGATAAACCGGCCATTCTGTCATGACCTCATCCTGGTGTGAGAGAGAAACAACTGCAAAGAGGAACAGCCCTGCTCTGTTTTCACAGCACCTTTCAGGAAGAGATGAAATTAACCGTCAGTCACACCTCTCTCAGGTTATACCATGTAGTATAGGCAGGGCACAGGGATTCTCCTAAAGGCAATCCCATGGCTCTCCCACAAGTCCCCAAAGAATTAAAACATTGCACCGCTTCCCCTCAAACTCCTCACACTTACTGACAGGTGATCCTATGAGGCAATGTTTTTCAGCAGCATTATTAACAAAGAAATCAGGTAGTTAGCCCTGGTTGATGATTTCTTCAATCCCCATTCTCTTTATTGGAGCACAACAAAGGTACTTTTTGTTCAAGCTTATTTTGCGCTTGAACTGACAGCCAAAGGGAAACTCATGGTTTACTTTTATTGCATAAAGATGGAATTGCCTAGCAATACCACCTGCTTGGGTTGCCGGTCAAATCCTAGAATAGGTTGAACTTGGGGATCATACTATATACCATTGGTCTGGTTCTCTCAAGGTCTCAGGAAATTGATGTCTACATTTTGTTTCCAAATTGGTGGTCCTTTAGAAGCATCTAAGACTCCACATGTGTACCATCCTGTACATTAGTAGCCCAGTAAAAGACCTGATTCCATCTAGTTTCTAGCATATGAATCTCTTGAGAACTCACCTAAGTACTTTCCATAAATTGGCTCTCTTAAGCCTGGGAACAGACTTGTTGGATAGATGCTTTCACTTCTGTTTAGAGAAGAGGAAACTTAAGACACTAAGAAAGCAAATAATGTGCACAGGGTCACTCTATTACTGAAAAGCATAGCTGAGAGCTGAACCCAAACAATCTAACTCTAGAACCTGCACTCTCAACTGCTATACTACAATACCATAGACCACTTCCTCTATAAGAGTTTATGGTTATA
The DNA here is from genome assembly GCF_964194135.1 of Talpa europaea. Classification (NCBI taxonomy): domain Eukaryota; kingdom Metazoa; phylum Chordata; class Mammalia; order Eulipotyphla; family Talpidae; genus Talpa; species Talpa europaea. The sequence continues at coordinate 60,635,705 of NC_140070.1, forward strand.
TGGTTTCCTTGTGCTTTAAATAAGGTACCCACAAATGGAAACATGGTGTGTGGGGCAGAAACAGAAGCAAAGGCCATTCATGGGCATCCTTGCCTCCGTTATATGAGACCCCAGGATGTAACTGGATCTTCGTTAAACCAGCTTGGTCAGCTTGTACACTGAAGCAGTGACAGAATTCACCCTCTGAGATGATAGTAAGTCTGACCCAGAACTCAGCTAGATGAATAAGCTTGGATGAAGGAATAAGCAGATATCAGTTGCCTTCAAATTCAGTTTCAAGTACTTTAACAAAGACCCTTTGGAGAGCTGGATCTCAAAACCTCATAATCATGTTCCCTTAGACTTTCCCGGCAGCGCGCACACACATGTACTTCTGGGAAAGGCACCTTTGAAACAGCTTATTTATTCAACATCATAAGAGATGTTTCCAAAGAAGCTGCAACAAATGTCTAGATTATTTTTATCCAGATCTTATCTATCTATACCCCAAGTTCCAGCTCAAATCCCTTCTGTTTAGTTCTACTGACAGCACTTCCATTGGGAAAATTTACCACTATCTCTGCCGCATGCCAGAATAAGCCACCTCCAGGAGCTATTGGACCACACACAGCACCCAGTACATAAGAATCTCAATTTTTTTTTGTGGCAGCACCTTCTGATGATTCTATTTGCTCAGAATGACGCTAGTGGAGAAAATGTAAACTACCAAAAATCTGGAGCACGAAAAAAGAATCCATGTCACTCTGGGTAGGAACAATTCTAGACTGGAATTAACTTTGTTAAATGACCCACAAATACCTAAAAACAAATTTGCTGAGATTCTTACTTTATGGTCCTGAAAATGACACAGAATGACATGCTTTACTACCTCACCTCTCGCCTGGCTTGAACTGTTTGGAGGCATACTAAATATGGTATTGTAAAAAAGGCAAAAAATACTACTCCAACAGTTTCTAGGTCTCTCTTAGGAAGAAACAGTCCTTGTTTTTAAGCTTTTCAATTTTCTTAAATTTGCTTCTTTGCTGTCTGCTTTTTAAAATTCCAGACAGTAACTCTAATCACAGAAAGCTTTATGAAACTATATTTTTGTGATTTTTTTAAAACTCAAGTGATGTTATTGGAAGGAAACCCAAAACCACGGTTCCCAAACAGAAGTGACTAATGCCAGTAGCAAGAACTGTAAGAAATAAGGCCCCATAGAGAAAGAGGCCACTGTACTACATACAGTAGTAGTACTACAGTAGTTGGTTCTAAGTCCCCAGGGCTAGTACTATTTGGAGACTAACAATCAGCTTTTCCACCTCTCTTGATGTGTTAACCAAAGTAGCCACGTACAACTACTTTTACTGGCAAAAATTTGTTAAAAATGACAGAAAAGGTACAGGAGAAATAAACCCTAAGGATGAGAGAAAGAGATGTAAACAAAATACTCAATTTAGTAGAAGATAGAAGTTATGCAGATATAACCTACAACCAATTATGTTACTGATCTATATTTAAAGAACTATATACCTTCCACTACTTCATGTTATACATTGCAGGTGTTCTCAAAAATCTACACATATAGACCAGTGACCTAACATTAAAACCTTTTGAATTCTTCAACCATCATATTAACTAGCAGAGTTTCAAAATGAGTATGCGGTTTTTCTTTGATGCTAAAAAAGATTTCAGCTCTGAGACCCAAAGAGTCAAAATGTCTTCAGCAATCACTGAATTTCTCTATGTTTGTTCTTTTAACTCTCACTTATTCACCTTTATCTAAAAAACATTTTGGTAGAAATTATAAACCCACAACTAACACCCTTCCCCTGAAAAAATAATTATTTTATTTTCTATTAACCACTATTATCCCCATCTCCAAGTTATTACCAGTAATAACTATTTCCCATGAATATAAAACTGTTGATTTCAAAAATGGCAAATGGTTTATTTTAGGCCAGTCTTATGAGATGTCTCCTTGACAATAGGTGCTCTAGTTACAACTAGTTTGGTTAGGACAAATTTGGGATAATGCTGTTATTCCCCAATTGTTAGTATCTTTTCTCTCAAGATACTATTTGAATGACAGACTTATTTTTCAAAAACTATCAAAATACAAGCAACTGTCAACTTACTAAGGGCATTAAATAATGAGTTTATATCAATAATATAAATAAGCTCAGCATATAATAATGATAGCAATCTCTTGGTATTTATTATCAAATTCCATTTTTACACATAGTAAAAAAAGGATCAAAACACTTCATGCAATAATCAATTAAAGTAATTCTGAGTTGATTATCATTTCTTCCCCACTATCACCACCGAAATCCATGGCAATACAGCCATGGATCTAATAATTGTATTTCTAAAAATGAATTCTAATAAAACAGCCATGGTTGTATCTTAAAATCCGTAAGATCTTTATCACATGGTTTAAAGTATGAAAATAGGAAAAATCTAAATCATTAGTAATAGGACTAGATGAATAAATTAGGGTACAACCATAGAATGGAATTAAAGCCACTGAAAGTCATGCTAAGATGCCATTAGTTGTCAAAGATATCCCAAACCATTTAAGTTTGTAAAATATGGTATCCTTATGAATCAAAGCTCGTATCAATTGCATAACCTCACTTTCATGAACCGACATCTTACTAGAACAGGAGAGAAATAATTTCTATGGGTAAATGCAGATATGTATAAGTAGAAATGACTATAGAAATGATAAGTAGAAATAATTGTTTTCAGGACCAATAATCTACTTTGTGTCCACAGAGAAAGATATAAAATTATGGGGTCTCCCTGGTGGTGCAGGGGTTAAACCTCAGTGCTATCACCTGAGTTCAATCCCTGACCAGGGAGCTAACCCACATGGCACAGCAGACCCTCTCCTGTCTTGCCCGCTGCTCCCCTCAGCAGTGTATTTCAGTAGATCCACATGTTCGGCTCCCCAATCTGTCTCTGGTAAATCCTCTCATCCCCGCACTTCTAGCTTACACCCTAGTTTAAGAAAGAAAGAAAATTATGATGAACAAACTAGAGGCTACTAATTATGCAGATGGGAATATGCCGATAATGCTAAAATGTCACCATCTTCTTTGAAAGATGTCAGTTCACATGGATTGCGCTTGTCTGTATCTCCTCAATACCTGTACGTAGTTTTGACAATGCCGTGCTCTCTTCAATGCATCATGTTATCTCTTCAAGCAGTCTGCAGTATTGAAGGTAGGAGCTTTATCTCCCACTCCAGTGAAGGAATGTGGTTATTGTCGTCCCAGTATCTCTCCCATTCTTCTAGCTGCAAAACACCCCACCCTACCACTATGGCCATGACCATGACCACTTTCGTTCAGGGACTGCTCTCTCCATACCAACTATGTGATTCTTGGGTAATAACTAATCCAGCTCTGTGGGGAGGGCAAGTTAGCAGATAATGGCACACATTGAAGATAGGGATAGCAAGAGAAGCCTCTCATTCCTTTAAGATTGCGCGCCTGGAAAGCCCTGATGTGCCTGCGGTCACATTCCTGTCAACTGGAGAACAGAATGTTGCCAAGGAAAAGAGTGATGCCAAGGAAACACATGGGAGTTCAAAATGACCCTGATACAGTCCTAGGTTAGGAGCCAACCTTGACGTACCAGTTAGTGTGAATGGGACCTCTGTTACTTTAAGCTGGAACAGTACTGGCTAGTTTACTCTCACAAAAGAAATCTACATTTTGTGCTGCATTCATGGCCAAAAGGTCCAGACTGTGTTCTCCCAGTCTCTGACCAGGTTACCTCCTTGAAAGTTTGAGTCACACTTGGGAACATACGTGATCTGGTTTGCTGCACCTCTCTAAAATACCAGTGCTTGTGCTAAGGAGAAGGAATTGATTCATTCTGTTTCTTACAAAAGTTAGAAAAGTAAGTCATAGTCACTCAATCTTCATAAGAGTTTTCTTCTCAGGAAAAGTTGCTGTTAGTGAAAGACACTACTCTCCCCTTTTTTTATCCTTGCCTTCTGAGACAGTTATAGTGACTCTTTTTGTTTGACTGTTTGCTTGTTTGTTTGTAATGCAGCAGAAATTAAGACTATATGCATAGGGCCTCCCCGTGGCGCAGCAGGTTGAGCTGTAAAGCTGTCCACAGCCTCTGCAGCGTGGGTTCTATTCCCAGCCTGCCAGGGAGAAACCCACATGGTGTGGCACACCGCTCCTGTTGCGCTCGCTGCTCCCCTCAGCAGTGTTTTTTGTCCTTCTCCCTGTTCTGCTCCCCGCTCTGTCTCTGGTGAATTATCTCACCCTCCTGTGCCTCTGACTGTACCCCAGTTCTTGTATAAATAAATAAATGTAAAAAAAAAAAAGACTACATGCGCAGAAATATTTCCTCACAAGGAAGACATGAGCTGTTCTAAACACAGCTCTAAAAGCCTGAGTCAAACTAAATGCCACCTCTTTAATCACTAATACACCTCCATACGGCACCCTGAGTCTCCCATTTAAGTACCTAGCCAGCCCCTCCCTTCCTAGATGTCTGACACTCAGTTGAGCTCATGGATCAAGGCAACACTCATAAACCATTTCTAGCAATGATTGTGCTACAACCACGTGGTAATGACTGCAAAGTAATTGTCATTCATGACAGAGTTTTCTTGGGGTACCCAAGAAATAAAAACAAATAAAAACACAGATGGCATTCTGAATCAAACTAAGGTACATGAGGCAGGTCTTAAACTGGGGAAACTATGTGTGGAGATTTGAATAGGAAATAATTTGTAAATAAATTAATTCCACTGTCATTCTTCTACAATGATCACTAGAACCTACCATATAACAACAGTGTCTCCAAAAAGAGTGCCAAAAACAAACAAACAAACAAAAAACACGTAATAAACAGTAATGCAGTATATGTGGACAGAGCAAGTCAAATAACATCCTTTATGCTTCATGATTATATTTCCTGTGGTTTTTCCTCCCTGAAAATCCATCCACTATACAAAACACTATACAAAAACACTATACACTATACAAAAACAGCTAAATAACATACCTTGTTTAAATCAGAATTTGAAAAGAATGTTGTATACAATCATGTATATAATACACATTATTTGTATAATACACAATCATGTATATAATACACATATAATACACATATTTGGGGTGTGTGTATATATATATATATATATATATACGTGTGTGTGTGTAGTGTGTAAAAAAAACTGACTACCATAATGATGATCAGTATATAAATGAAAATTATTTTTAGTCTATTTAATTTGCCTTAAAAAGCCAAAGCACACTCAATATTATTGGTTAGAGGTGGAATTCTTTTTCCAAATTTTGAGAGTACAAAAGGCATCAGTTGGAAAATTGCCCATATTGAATGTATGCGCATATGGGGTGATGATGCAAACACAAGGATGCATCCAAGAATAGTATCAAAAACAAGCTGTTGCCCAATCTTGGCATATAGTGCGCAGGTAATTGAACACCTACTCTGTCCTGAGGCCACCAGGTAGCTGCGTGGCCAATACTTTATTTATGCCCTGCCCTCTCTTAGCTCACACTAGTGTAATAACCTGCCCATCGAGCCACTCCCCTGTACCTCCCCAAAGCAAAAATACCTGAGAACAGGTAAGTCAGAGGCTAAAAAAAAAACAAAAACACAAAATAAGTTATGAGAAATGTATTAGACTTGGGGTTTACCAGATTTAGAAAATAAAAATGCAAGATGCCCATATAAGTTTGAATTTCAGATAAACAAATAATTCGCTTAGAACAGTATATGTCTTGTAGTATTTGTGATATATTAAATATCGATCCTTTTTTTAAAGCTAAATTCAAATTTAACTGGCATGTGTATTTTATCTGGCAAACCTACTTAGGGTAAACATCTGTTGTTGACTACCCATCACCTATTTCCCTCTTTCCTGACCATAATCCAAACTTCCTGTGAAACAACTGCCTCCATTTTCAGTAATGTGGGGTGACATGTGAATTTATGCTGAGCAAAGAAAAGCAAGGAAAAGAAGAACACCAAATTTTGATGTGAAGAAACCACTCTCTGCTTTCCTAAAGGTATGGATGCTTGAGAGAAAATAAGGTGTATCACGTCTTCAACCAAGGCCCTTTCTGTCACCTTACAAAATTCCAGAGAAGTCAGGAAAGAGGGATAGGTCATAATAGCAGACATACCAAATCAAACTGGTCAAAATTTGTACTAAACCAAGCAGAGACATCCTTGCTATATGGCCCATTAAAAACCAAGGGGTTTTTAATCTACTGATAGATCTATAAAAGTCTCTAGGGTGAGTCTTCCACCATTCTTCATATAATATAGCCTGCAGAAGATTATTTTTAATAAAGTATTACTTTTTAGAAAAAATTCTAAAGGCATAAAAAATTGTCATCATTAAAGTGAGTTTGGGCGCTCTGTTTTGCAACAGGGTAACCAAAATCAACAGTATTCTAACAAATTGAAGTCAATTTTTGGTTCTTAATATTGTCAGCTGCTTTATATAATGGGCTAATTCTTCCCCTGGGAGTCCTTCCCTATATGATGAAGTGTGTGTATCCCTGCCAACAGTAAATACAAGGTCAGCTTTTCGAGGTTTGGAAAAATGACTAAGATCAAGTCTAATTATTTCAGACTTTAGCACAAGGAAAAACTTGAATCCAATGATACAAGTCTTACAGATCATTTTTCCGGCAGCAGTCTCTGCCAAATACTTTAAGATTAAAAGAAAAACATTTTTCCTTAATTGTGCAACTTAGGTCTAAGAGGAAAAAAGTCTTCTCCAATTCCTACAGGACTTTCAAGTCTGAAGAGGAGAAAGCCTTAGTTACCCTATTTAAATAAATAAAGCTGCTTTTTTTTTTAATTTTATAGAGGTATGTTTATTTATTTGTTTGTTTGTTTGTTTGTTTGTTTTGTTTATGCACGCACTGGGTACAGTCTGAAGCGAGGGAGGGTGAGAGAATTCACCAGAGCCAGAGCGGGGAGCAAAGCAGGCAGAAGGACCCAAGTACACTGCTGAGGGGAGCAGCGGGCCACAGGAGAGGTCTGCGCAGATTGTGGGACCCTCCTCCGGTGGCTGGGGAGCAGGCGGGGATCGAACCGGTGCCGCAGAGGCTGTGGGCAGGTTCGCAACCCAGCGCTCAACCGCTGCGCCACCGGGGAGGCCCTAAAGCTGCTTATTTAAAAAAAATTATTTTACTTCTTTCTCAATCAAACTAAAACATATGTCTTTGATCTTACAGCAGAGTTCCTCAGGATCACAAAAGCACTTATATTTGTACTTCCCGTCTATTTATTTAGGATATTTATAAGCAGAGACATAGAAGGACTTCAGGAATTATCTAAAAAGTAGTTTAATACTACCTAAGTTAGGGAGCCCCTAAATCAAGATAATCCCCACCAGACTTGAACATGACCTCTAAAGACTCCTTCCACTGAATCCTGTGCATCCCCTAACATCATTCCTGTGCTCTGATATTTCTGAATAGAATCTGATATTATATCTGAAGAATATAATCTCTCTCTTCTATTTTCCAAACACTAGGACTTGCTCCCAGTGTCTTGGTAAAGCCTGACACGGTCATGCAGCTGTCCTTTCTCTGCCACAATCATCTCTTCACCAAGATCGTTTCCCTACCGCAAATATCATTTTATACATGACTCACTCTAAGTAATACATCAAAAGTCCCTATAAGTTAAATTGAGTAACAACACTAATTAGAAAATTAAAGAAAAAAACAAACCCTTCAAGTCAGCCAACCCATCTGCTCTGGAATATTTGATGATGAAAATATATGACAATATGAAATGCAAATATCAATCATATGGGAAAAAATGAGAAGTGCTTAGTGATAAAATTTTCAGTGGGTCTGCCTTTCTTTAAAATAAAAGGCTAATTTTCAATATAAACTATCAATATTTTTGCAGTAAGCATCACTTTAATATTTAAGTGAACCATAATTACGAGTGGTGGTCCCCAAATGACACATGTAAAATGAATTTTAATTTTACTCCTAGCAATGAACAGGAAGAGGTAAAGAAAAGATTTCTAAAACTAGGTCAGCAACTTTTCTCAGACCAATGTCGAAGACAAAGATCTAAAATTCACATAAGTAGGGGCCTGGTGGTGCAGGGGTTAAAGTCTCAGCACTATCAAGCTATCCCCAGCCAATGCAACGTGAGTTCAGATAACCGGCCAGGGAGCTGACCCACATGGCCCAGCAGACCTTTCCTCTCTTGCCCACTGATCTCCTCAGCAGTGTATTTCAGCAGATCAATCTGTTCCATCCCCCACTCTGTCTCTGGTGAATCGTCTCACCCCCCACACCACTGTCCCACACCCCAGCCCTGTATGAATAAATAAATAAAGTAAATCTTAAAAATAAATAAAATAAAATTCACAGAAGTCATTTAATATCGCCACACCATAGGCCACCTGACTGACAGGATGGTCCCCCATGTGAGGACTAGTGATCAGAATTTCTTCTTGTCCTTCCTCCAGACCAGCTTAGGCCTGCTCAACTCAGTGCAGTTTCCAAGTGCCCAAGAACCAGAAATGGGGTTAAGGCTTATCACTTTATGTGAGGTCCCAGTCATGTGCCTAAACTCTCCTGCCCTTGTTGACTGGCAAGCAGGAATTTGCATGTAAGTCAGGGTACCTCAGCTTCAAGAGCAACGGATAAGCAGAGTCACAATGCTTTAGATAATGATAAAAGCCAGTAAGTCAGAAATTTAAACTTTCTTTTCCAGGGTTAGAGTATAGATTCCACAGTCCTGAAGTCACCCAGGAATGACGTCCATTCTCACCTCATCCAATTGTTTTTGTATAGCTTGCATTCGGATGCAGCAAACTCAATTTCCTTCACTCATTCTTTCCTTGTTTCCCAGTTGTACTTAACTCTGGAAAGAGTCACAATCTAAATGATGGAAAGGTCAGACAATGGAAAAAAGGGGATGTCAGTTCCCCCGAAACAAATATCCTATTGTTGAGATCTCCCACACAAAATCTGGTCACCATGTCAACCTAAAGATGTTGACTTGTTGACAACTGCTGTACACAGTTCTGTCAGTAAAGAGGACCTCAGGCAAGACCTGTCCCTATTCATCTGGGCCTGGAATGGAAGGAGGGAGTCAAGATTCATGAGTCTCGACAATCAAGCTCTCTACTTCTCACCAAGTCCACAGAGGCAGTAGCAAAACCAGAAGACCTATAATTATAAATGCAAGAGTTAAATATTTCTAAAATCAATTTACTTTAAACAACAGAATGTTTTTTTGTTATCCTGGTTGTGAGGGCAGACTGAGCCTAAAATCCAAAATTATAGGATTCCGTGATTCAGTTGTATTATTATGAAGAGCCCCTCCAAGTAAAGTTTGGATCATACTAACATTTCATTTCTTACTCACTCAGTAACCAGAAAAGGCATTTTCAGTCGTCATGTCTAAACCCCAAGTAATAACCATTAAAACAGTTACACTGAGACAACAGCTTTCAGGGAAAGCCTACAAAGGAAGCACTCCCCACGAGGAATGAAACTTACTCTCTTTCTCCTCTTCTCAAAGAGGGGGATGTGTATCACACCCTATGGTCGTTCTTCTCTAATTCTCTAATGGCCTGTTGATGAAGTGACCAAACACAAATCTAAACTCAAGAGCAAGACAAGTCTTTAGAGCATGCAAGGGAAGACAGTCAGTCATCCCAGTCAGACGAGGCAAGTCCTGGCTACTGTAGTGGGGATGAAAGCCTGGACTCCAGGCTGCACTTACTAAAATGGACAACTTTAAGCAATTATTTTTTTATAACTTTAATTTTACTTATTTATTTTTATAGTCATAATGAGGTCCCTCTGTACTGATGGAGTTGCGCCAGGCTCTACAGCCTTTCTAACTAAGCCTAACTTTAAGGAAGCAGACAGGGTAGTTTCCATTTTACAAATGAGGAAACAGGAGCTTGCTGAAGTTATGCAAGCTCATTAGTGGCAAAGCCCTAATTCAGGCCAAAAGGTCTGACTCCAAAGCTCACAAGTACTCCCTTTGACTGCTCCCTGCTTCTGGTAGCAACCATCAACCCAACTACTTACCCATCTGCAGGTAGGAACTGGCCAGAATTCCTACCTTTAAAGCAGCAGAGGGAATCTGTTGTTGACAGCTCTAGAAACCTCTGCAGGGAAGGTCATTTTTCCCTCAAAAATAAGTGTAATTAGCCAAAAGGTGAGCACAACCATATGTCCCTTTATAGATGAGTAGATAAACAAAATGTGGTATAGCCATACAATGTAGTATTATAAGGAATGAGGCACTGATATATACCACAACATGGAGGAACCTTAAAAAGCTATGCAAAGTATGGGCCTCCCTGGTGGTACAAAGGGTTAAGTGCCAGCACTATAAAGCAATCTGCAGCCACTGCAGCACAGGATCAATCCCTGGCCAAGGAGCTAACCCACACACCCCAGCAGACCTCTCCTGTCTCGCCCGCTGCTCCCCTTAGCAGTGTATTTCAATGGATCCACCTGTTCTGCTCCCCATTCTGTCTCTGGTGAATCCTCTCAACCTCTCGCACCTCTGGCCTACACCCCAGCATGCATATATATATAAATCTTTAAAAGAAAAAATTCTGCCAACTAAAAGCAACCAGTCACAAAAGACCATATAACATATGATTCCACTTATATGAAATGTGCAGAATAGACAAACCCACAGAGACATAAAGGAGATTAGTGGTTACTTAAGGCTGGGGGAGATGGGGAGATGCGTAGGGGGTGATAACTCGTAACAGGCAGGCTAATAAGGGATTTCTCTTCGTGGTGACGGAAATGTTGTAAAATTGACCATAGTGAATTATCTGTAAATATTATTAAAACCACTGAATTTTTATACTTTAAATGGGTGAAATGCATATATTGAGATACAAACTATGTCAACAAAGCTATTTTAAAAGTGTAAACCGCACCCAAGGCTGTCTCAGACCTCAGCCCGTAGTGGAGTGGGGGACCCAGCAGCGACTTGCTGCATGTGAAGCACAAGATGGCAGCAAGGCCCACAAGCTAGGCTGCGTGTTAACACAGTGAGGGCACAACACGTGTCGTGGAGAAGAGGGTCGTGGCAAAGCCTCCAAGGGAGGCTGGTGTAGACGTCCATAGCTTGTTTCCTGACCTCTGAGGTTTTCTGTCTGGGTGCATCCACACAGGGCACGGACTGGTGAGAAGACCTGGCTGCCACATGCAGTAAGTGGATTGATGGCAGCCTGACCTCACCCCCGACTTGGTACTGTCTGTAATAGTACCAAGTAATAGGGAGTTTTCTCAACTGGAATACTGGAATACAAGCCTCTTAAAAAAGATTTGAACCTGCATTTTCCTGAGTAATTGTAATTAAATGAATCCCTTGGCCTACTGAGTAACCTGAGGACTGTCCAGAGTTGAAAAGTCTGTGCCACATTTGAATAATTAAGGACTCCAAAAGCTTTCCAACTTCTTACTGGAGAGAGAACAATAAAATCCTTTAAATCGGGGATAGGGGGCTGAGGGGTAGAAGGTGAAGCTAAGTGTAATCAATTAAGAAAATAAAGAGAAGTTAATCTTTATCTCTTTAAAGTTCCACCTTTAAAAGTGAGGAAAACTAGCAGTGAGCACAAAATTAGGGTGTAAATCAGTGTCCCAATGTACTCTGGTCACTGGTCCTTGGAAGCTCCGTGCCTGATCAAAGGTAATGGGAGATCCTCACCCATGTCCCAAAAGAGCTGAAATGTAGTTGGGCTTTTTCAGTTAGGAAACAAAGACATTAATTCCAACAGCATGTAGCACTGGGTTCCGAGGAGGTGAAGACAATAAGAGCTGAGGAGTCAGGCGGTAAGCAAGAGCTGGATCTTCAGGGCAGAACGAAATGGATAAAGGACAGTAGAAGAGAGGTAAGGGCATCCTAGAGAAAGGAGACAGGAGCTACTAGGTAGAAGTCCATGTATACCAGGTCTTTCACATGATGTTGAAGCACCACTACCAGGAGAATGGATGAACAAGTGGGAGTTCTGTCTCAATAGGACCGAATACCAGGAAGAATTCTGAGGGGAGAGACAAGATGAGCATCCTTACAGAAGACGAGCCTGGCTATACTGTGTGCAAGGGCCTGAGGTCAGAGGGAAGTGTATTGTAATCAGCAAATGAAGTTTTAAGACACGCACTAGGGTAGGAGTAACAGAAACGTAGAGGAAGAAAGGATGTGAGATCATCAAGGGGAAACACGAAAGCACCATGTCAAGACCTGTGGGAGGGAAGAGAGAGTCAGCCAGGCACTGACTTTGGGCCCAGAACGCCTGGGTTAAATCCTTACCAGCAATGTGACTTTGGTCAAGTTACTTAACTACTCCATGCCTGAGTAAAGTGGGGATAAACATAATGTTTGTCAAATGGTTGTTGGAAGAATTACATGTGGACAGTGCTTATAGTATGCCTGACACAGTAAATGCTAAGTACTATTTGTTAAACAATACATATAAATGCAATTTAAGATCTGTGTCCCAGCTGCTGCTGCTGCTGCTGCTGCTGCTTTTTTTTTAATTATTATTTTTGCATAGAAGAACGCAAAAATAGGGTGTAGACCAGAGGTGCAGGGGATGAGAGGATTCACCAGAGTCAGAGTGGGGAGCAGAACAGTGGATCTAATGAAATACACTGCTGAGGGGAGCAGCAGGTGAGACAGGAGAGGTCTGCTGTGCCATGTGGGTCAGCTTCCTGGTTGGAGATGGAACTCAGGTCATAATGGTGATAGCACTGAGACTTAACCCCTAGGCCGCCAGGGAGGCCCCTGACCCAGCTTCTGAAGACGGGGCTGTTTCCCATTTATTCATCACTAAGTCTAAGTCCTAGAGAGAATAAAACATGTTCCCTGACCTTGGGGGTTGGTTTCTGGGAGGACAAGAACAGAAAACAAAACAATGACTATTCTTTACCAATATCCAGGTGCAATAAAAGGTTGAACAAAATGCTTGTTGAGTAATCCAAAGCAACTGAAAGACCCACCACTACAAGTCTGGGGGTTTGCAGGCAGGTAGTTATTGGAGTTCCAGTTCAAAAAATCAGCCACTATCCTTAGACCATGTCCAGTAGGCATTCATTTACCCTTCCCCCAAGGTTGTTTTTCCTAGGCAGTGCTTCAGACATTGGAGGCAGTGAGCTCACTTCCTAGCAGTTCACCCTCCTGGTCTGCCCACAGTATCTTCTCACCATGTCTGTTCCTCACAATTTAAGTCAAAGACTATGAGGTCCAAACTTGACTTGATACTGCTGGCCAGAAAATTCTGGGCAGGCCTGAAAGACTACAGAGCAGCAAAGGGCCCCTAGCCTCTCCTGCACGGAAAGAGAAATATTGTCCTCCTAAGCAAAGAGCCCTGGGAGGTGAGAAATCTGGAGACGGGGACTCTACCTTCATGAGGCAATGATAATGCTGTCGTGTCTCCCCACCTCCATCCTAGTATGCCCCCCACTACATATACCCATGAGTTCACCGGGGATAGATATATTTTCATACTTAAAAGAAATTTATTGGTGGTGAAGGTAGTGTAACATACATCTGAAGAGGTGTGACCCTATACCCCTAAACTGTATACAATGTTGTAATTAATTGTTAAATCAATATAAAAATAATACAAGAGAAAGAAAAAATTAAATAAATTTAAGCTCTCATACAAATGCAATGTGTTTCAGTAAATGAACTTGAGTCTTTAACTCTTTGGATAATGACTAAAAGTCTTTAAAATGATAAAATCTTAAATGAAGTAAGAATTCAATTTATACCAGATTTTTGAGCTGAGATTTAATAACTTTATAGTCCCATGACTGGGAGGATGGATAAATAATCTATTATATGATAGAATAATATAATAAAGTAGATCTCTAGCTATTCTCATGGGAAAACATACTTCTAGGCGGGACAAAAGGAAATTACAGTACAACAGCAGGGGGAAATCTGAAGCACAGACTTCCACATGCACATTTAGGTATGTCTAAAGAACAGAACCTGAACTGAGAAGGGGGTTCATTCTCTAGGGAGAAGCAGTATTAGGGATAGAGACAAGAGAAACTGTCACTTTGGTTGGATTACTTAAAGAAGATTGAATTCATATATAACTTGGACAATTTTTTTAAAGAAAGGAAATACTATTATATTTAAATAGTGACCATCTGTAAGCAAAGTAAACCTGATTTATAATTCTAAATTCTTTCTCTCCTGATTGTAGTTAGAAGGGGGCTCATTTTCCTGCTCTTGAGATCTGAAGAAATGTTACTTATGTGTGATCTCTTAAGGGACTTGAAAAGAACAAAAAAGACCAAATCGAATTTTTAAATAAAGATATTAATTGAGGTATGACTTTGGATTCGATTTTCTCAGCAGAGTCATCTCTCCTGGGTGTACCTGGCTAAACTTCTTTTCAAGTTTGATTTTTTGTGATGGCAAGTAACACTGAGAATGAACCTGAGGCTGTGTTTAAATGCTTGCTACTAACTAGCTCTTTTAACATCTCTGTATTCAAATACTGACTCAGTTAATCTGTTTAATTACAGTTTTGTTGATATCTCAAATTCCCTGCTTTGCTTTGCATCCTGAAAAGTCCTTTGAAACCTAAAGAGCCTACTTACTACCTCTCCAGTTCTTTTTGGAAAGCTTACAACCTTAAGATCATTTACAAGGGAATAGTTTGGAGGTTGGAGGGGCTGTATTTCCAGCACAGAGCAGAATATGAAAATAATCTGGGGACCTCCCTGGTGGCGCAAGGGGTAAAGCACCGCACTATAAATCAATCTGCAGCCTCTGCAGCATGAGTTCCATCCCTGGCTGGCCAGGGAGCAACCCACCTGTCCCTTCTCACCCGCTGCTCCCCTCAGCAGTTTATTTCAGTCAGTCTGCCTGTTCTGTTCCCTGATGTCTCTGGTGAATCCTCTCACCCTCCTGCACATCTGGCCTGTACCCCAGTTCTTGTATAAATAAATTAAAAAAAAAAAAAAGTATGGGGCCTCCCCAGTGGCGCAGCGGTTGAGCACTGGGCTGTGAAGCTGCCCACAGTCTCTGCAGCACCTGTTCGATCCCCGGCCACCAGCGAGGGTCCCACATGGCGCGACAGACCTTTCCTGCCACACCCACTGCTCCTCGCAGCAGTATGTTTAGTCAGTCTGCCTGTTCTGTTCCCCACTCTGGCTCTGGTGAATTCTCTCACCCTCCTGTGTTTCTGACTGTACCCAGTGCTTGTATAAATAAATAAATAAATCTTTTAAAAAAAAGTATGAAGAAAAAGCATAAATTTCTTCATTTAGGAAAAAAAAGTTAAGGGTTGTCTATTATTTCTAACATTCAAAATAAAATCAAACTTGTACTATTGTATCTAATCTAAAAGCAACCATTTTTGCCCCGTCCACAAGAGAACATTTCAGTTATTTAAAGAACATGTTCAACATCAGTTCAATATCTTTTTTTTTTTTTATAGAGGCATGTTTTTATTTATTTATTATATTTGTTTGTTTGTTTTGTTTATACATGCACTGGGTATAGTCAGAAGCGCGGGAGGGTGAGAGAATTCACCAGAGCCAGAGTGGGGAGCAGAGCAGGCAGAAGGACCGAAGTACACTGCTGAGGGGAGCAGCGGGTGGCAGGAGAGGTCTGCGCACCATGTGGGATCCTCCTCCGCTGGCCGGGGAGCAGCCGGGGATCGAACCGGCGCCGC
The DNA here is from genome assembly GCF_964194135.1 of Talpa europaea. Classification (NCBI taxonomy): domain Eukaryota; kingdom Metazoa; phylum Chordata; class Mammalia; order Eulipotyphla; family Talpidae; genus Talpa; species Talpa europaea. Next base: position 60,651,405 of record NC_140070.1, read on the forward strand.
TGAGGCCGCAGGCAGCTTCGCAACCCAGCGCTCAACCGCTGCGCCACCGGGGAGGCCCCAGTTCAATATCTTAACAAATATTCCCTAACACAAACACATTCTAGAAGGAAGGACAACACAACAGCAGGTCCATAGTCTAGGAGTTGACATTTTGGGGAAATGAAATAAACCCATGCATTTGATAAGCAGTTTCACAGGACATTTCAAATAACTATGGAGACCCAGAGTGGGAGAAGTCATCTAATAGCTGGTGGGCCCAACAAGATGTTAGGGAAGAGATAAGGCTGGACAAATCTCAACAAATGTGGGGGACATTCTAGGCCAATGAGGGAACTGTCACCCTTCTTTTAATCAAAAGTTCAAACACAAGCCCCAGCTCTGAACTATGCAGTGGCTATAAATACAAAACGGATAGAAAACTAGAGGAAACACCTTAGTGATCATTATGGGCTACATTCAGGTCTGTTTATTAACATATTCCGCTGCACCCCCCCAAAAAATCCCTCGTGTTACATATATGTATGCCTTGAAATAAAAGTGAAAAACTGGAAAAGGGACACATGCCCCAGTATGCAGTACAATTACCTGACATTTGTATTTATAAAAAGTGCAGACAAAGGCCAATGGCATTAGCATAATCCTGACTCCTGACTTTGGATTTTTAACAAATATTACAAATGGGTCCTTGTCTCTTATCTTGATGTGTGCTTCCCTCACTTCCTTGGCCTTACTTCTTTTCTTCCTAATTTTTTGCTCTTTCCACCCAAATTAAAAAAAAAAAAAAATTAGTGCCACAAGTCTGTGCGTTTAAATTCAGCCCACATGACATTTCCTTTGGGTTTAATTGCTTCCATACAATTTATATTTGCTAGTCACGCTAGACCCCAGAGTATTAAACATGCTCTTTTACAAAGAAGCTCTTGTCCTATAATAACCCCCATAATCAAAGTGCAGGAATTATGGGTAAAGCCCAGCTGGGTGATGAGCCAAACAGATTTTTTAATTCACCCAAAGCATTCTTGGGTCAGGAAGCAAATCAAAGCAGGCCACTCTACCATCTGACTAGAGAGCAAACATGCTGAAGCACTAGCTCAGCTGATGGGCGGGCATTTCCGCAGCAAGGAAATCTGAAGGAAGCGATCTTCTTTATACTCGGGCTGTGAGGAGCCACACCAGAGTCTCTTATAAACACCTGGCTACATTCTCTCTACTTTCAAGTCAGCCTCTTCCCAAAAGTTTTAGTGCTGATCTCCAAAGATCACCCTTTAAAATATTTTTCAAATAAATCAGTCTTTGTTACTCTAAGTTACCTCTCTGTCTTCCTTAAACAACTCAGGCAACATTTCTGGCCTTGTCCTATAACAAAAGGTATCTACAAACATTTCAAGATCGTTATAAACACTTACCTTTCTGAACATCTATCTAACTTATCCTGTTACCTTCCCCATCACCCCAAAAGTTCACTCTGAAATTGTACAACTTCTCAGGGACACTGACATTATTCCTTGGATCCCTTTATGCAAGCAACTCACTTTGCACAACAATTGTACCAACCTTTCTTTTTTTTTTGGGGGGGGAGACAAAGTTTTATTTTTTTTTATTTTTTTTAAATAATAAATTTTATTTTTATATTCCCCCATACAATTGCAAATGCCCCATTCTGACCCCATCCTTCCCCTCCCGCCCCCCACCCCCCAAAAAGTGTCTCTGGTTCATAGTTTTCTGTTGATTTTGATTTTCACTTTCTTATATTCATTTTCCTGGTCCCTTATTTAAGTTCTCTAGATTCCTGCTATGACTGAGACCATCCGGTATTTTTCTTTTTCTTTTTGGCTTATTTCGCTGAGCATGATCCCTTCCAGCGCCATCCATGTTGCTGCAAATTGCATGTGTTTATCTTTTTTGAATGCTGAGTAATATTCCATGGTATATATGTACCACATCTTCTTGATCCAGTCATCTATTTTTGGGCATTTGGGTTGTTTCCAAAGCTTAGCTATTGTAAACAGTGCTGCTATAAACATAGGGGTGCAGGTGTTCTTTGGAATTGATGTTTCTGTGTCCTTTGGGTAAATACCTAGGAGTGGAATTGCTGGATCATATGGAAGCTCTATGTTTAGTAGGTCCAGAAATCTCCACACAGCTCTCCATAGTGGTTGGACCAGTTTGCACTCCCACCAACAGTGCAGAAGAGTTCCTTTTTCTCCACACCCTCGCCAACATTTGTTGTTGCTAGTTTTTTTAATATGTGCCATTCTCACTGGTGTGAGATGGTATCTCATGGTAGTTTTGATTTGCATTTCCCTGATTACAAGTGATGTTGAACATTTTTTCATATGTCTGTTGGCCATTTGCATTTCCTCTTCAGAGAGGTTTCTTTTTAGCTCTTCTGCCCATTTTTTGACTGGATTATTTTCTTTGTTGTTGCTGAGTCTCATCAGCTCTTTGCAGATTTTTTTGATCAGTCCTTTATCATTAGTGTTGGGTGCAAAAATGTTCTCCCAGTTGGTGGGGTTTCTCTTTGTTTTTGTTATTGTCTCTTTTGCTGTGCAGAAGCTCTTTAATTTGATGTAGTCCCAGCTGTTTATCTTTGTCTTCACTATCACTGCTTTGGGTGATGTGTCTGTAAAGATGTCTTTTATGTGCAAATCCCGTAGTGTTTCGCCTATATTTCCTTCTATGTATTTTATGGTTTCATTCTCAATGGTGAAAAGCTGAAAGCAATTCCATTAAGATCTGGAACAAGACAAGGATGTCCACTCTCACCACTGCTTTTCAATATAATACTGGAAGTCCTAGCCAGAGCAATAAGACAAGAGAAAGACATCCAAGGAATCCAAATAGGAAAAGAAGAAGTCAAACTCTCACTCTTTGCAGATGATATGATAATATACATAGAGAACCCCAAAATCTCCACAGAAAAACTAATTCAACTCATCAATCAATTCAGTAAAGTAGCAGGATACAAAATCAACACGCAAAAGTCAGTAGCCTTCCTATACACAAACAATAAATCTGAAGAAGAAGAAATCAAAAAAACCATCCCTTTTATTATCAAAACAAAAAAAATCAAATATTTGGGAATAAATCTAACAAAAGAGGTAAAGGACCTATACAAAGAAAACTATAAAACACTGTTAAAAGAAATAGAAGAAGACACAAAGAAATGGAAAGACATCCCCTGCTCATGGATTGGAAGAATAAACATTATTAAAATGGCCATCCTACCAAAAGCAATATACAGATTCAGTGCTATTCCAATCAAAATCTCAATGGCATTCTTCAAAGAAATAGAACAATTATTGATGAAATTCATATGGAATCACCAAAATCCCCAAATAGCCAAAGCTCTACTGAAAAAAAAAAGAAGGAAATGGAGGCATCACACGCCCAGACTTCAAACTATACTACAAAGCCATAATCATCAAAACTGCATGGTATTGGAACAAGAACAGACATACAGACCAATGGAATCGAATAGAAAATCCAGAAATAAACCCACAGATTTATGGTCAACTAATCTTTGACAAAGGAGCAAAGAAAGTTTGTTCAATAAATGGTGCTGGGAAAACTGGGTCGCTACATGCTAAAGAATGAAGCTTGACCACTACCTCACACCATACACAAAAATCAACTCAAATGGATTAAAGAACTAGACATAAGACCTGTACCTACCTTTCTTACAAAATTCCTTTTTTGTCTTCTTCAGATAAATGTTACTCCACCAGAATCAGAATTTAAAAAAAAAAAAAAGTTTTTTCTTAAATTCCATGCAATCTCTCTTTGTGTTCAAAATCTATTCAAATTACTTATCAGATCCATACACCTGCATCTTAAAGGATTTATTAAAGGTTTCTACAGCTTGTTCCTTCACCTATGTTCCCTCATTGATTTTCACAGACCAATAATTTTGTCTATGCATAATTAGAACCAATATAGGCTGAATCAGATATGTACTTTAATCTTAGTCTTAGAAACTGACAGATGAAAATACTTTGCTTACTGAAAATAAACAACTCTGATAAAAATCAATTTCCATACTATCACATAAACTCAATGTCATTTGAGGTTTATTTATTTTTCACATACTATACAGATGTGTTATTTATTATAGTAGTCTAGATCTGGATACATGCAGAGCCATAATCACTTTACACATAAAGTCACTGGACAAATCAAAGAAAAGTCAGATTTTTAAAATATTCAGTTCAAAGCTCATATTTACATTTTAGAATGCAAACCTGATATTTTAATGGTATTAGATATTATTCATTATGCGGTATCACGTTATCTTGTTCTACAATATAATTTTTTTGTTTTACTCACGGCAGCTGTTACTTTCACTATATATAAAACAGACAGTGTTTTAAGACCCATTTGAAGTGTTAGTAAATATGATCTTTCACTTAGGGTGAAACAACTCTATGACATTAGTTTACACCTCCGTGTTCTTTTCACCAGCACTCAAAAGTACGACTCGAAATACATATGTACCAGTCACCAATATGTTTACCATGCATCCCTAGAACTCTTAAAACCTAACTTTAACCGATACATTGCTTGAAGGTGCTTATATGCAATGCACTTTAATGAGAGACACTGAACTCCTGCATTCACAGTTATGAGCTAAGTTGGACAGTCTGATGAATGCGCAATTAGGAAATCTGAGTTCTTTAATGGTTTTCAACCACTTAAATAGGACTGACCAATTTAGGTTAAATGAAAAGCACTGTGGCAAAACCTCACTCACTTCACTATGGCTAATAATTAAAAAAGGCTGTATCGGTACATCCTTGTCTCTACTCGCTTGCCAAAGTTTCAAGCAAAACTTTCAACAATTCTGAAGCTAACATTTAAAATCCTTTCTTTAATGTTGGCACTCCAAATTGCCATAATGACCCTTACTCTCCTCTGCTCCTACTGGTAAATATCTGTTAATAATCACCAACTACTCAATGGTTATTAAAATGTAAGCAACAGACAAATACAAAGAACAATGGGCTCATTGTGTACCTTATGGGTTACAGCCCTTGGGCCTTTGCTTAAGAACACAGCTTCCCAAAGCCCAAAGCACAGCCTTAGCCATTATTACAGAAACGCATGATCAGTAGACTCAACTTTAACATTTTTCAAACCACTGAAAAGATTGTTTAAAAAAGTGATTATATTTTTCAATTATGTTTAGATCCACTTAACCTTCAAGTAACTGATCTTTCCCCCATTCTTGTCTTTCCTTCCATCAAGTTTTTCCACAATATATATTTATGGTTGGATTTTATGTTAAAATGTACAAATAACCAAGTACACGTTGGATGATATAATTATGCAAGACGAATCCAAGTACTAAATGCAGAAGCTTGTAACATACGATACATAACATGAAGAAACTACTGAAACGGGGACAATTAGACAATGTGTTTTCAGAAAGCATAGGTGATCTTATAAGCAATACTGAAGTATACTGCTTCTTTTATTATTCTTAATCCCTCTTAAATTCATATGCTTATACAAATACCAAACCTGTAACAAGGCCCCAAATGCAGCAGAAATGCCTTTTAACTACAATACCAGCTTTAACTCCAAAATTTATCCAAACTCAAACCAGTCTGATATAATCAAATATGTTTATTAAGAAAACATTATACTGTAAAAAGATAAACTGGTCTGGGGCATCAACTTGCATTACCTTCCAAATCCCCGTCACCAGATATCAAAATCAGTTTCAGCAAATAAAGAAACAAAGATAAAGAAGATAAAAGTTTATCTGAAACTCCAGTTACATAATATTCTGAGCCATAAATTTTTAATTGATACTCTCCAAACATAATCTGTGATTTTTATGACAGCAATTAGCATGACTCGTCTCAGCAATAATAGACCTGTGCATCCAAACTCTGCAAAGGTTTTACCACAACTGGGATAAGAGACTGTAATTTTCCTCCGGGCCAGTGATTATCATATTAATTAGAGTAATATTTTTATCCAAGTCTTACAACTCAGCCCAGTTAGTTATAAGACGCTGATTTCAGTTTTAACAGCGTTTAAATATGCCAATGTGTGGTCCTATGTGGCAATGGGTCTGTGCAGAGAGAACCAAGCTCCTTAGCAAAGTTTATGGGAATATGTAGGATGTACCTTAGGTAAGTGAAATTTTCACTTTTCCCTCTTCAAAAGCTAGGTTTTCTGAATTACCATATGAGTAAGTACCCAAGTCCCAGCACTGGCCCTGCTCTGGGGAAAGTGGCCTCAGTGGAAAAGCCATTTATTAGATACTTTTAAGTTCTCTTGAATCTTTCTGGAACTCTGAGAAATAAACTACAGAATTAACTATTTCTCCTTCTTGAAAACACCTTTTCTTTCCTGAATTTCATACACTACGTTCTGGATTTCCCCTGTATCTCTAGCTAGTCCTTCTTCATTTCCTTTATAGGCTCTATCTGGACCTGTCATTCTATCTGTGACTCTCTCAAAGGGATCTCACCCACACCTGGATTAAAATAATATACTGTCACATATATACAGTTATAGTTACAGCATGTATATCCTTTGGATATATTAAAGACACCACAAACTCAACATGTTAAAAAACTTCTCAACCTCTTCTAAATCTTTCAGTACTGCTTTTTTACAAATAGAGGCACTATTATGAAGGTGTGAAGTAATACTTCTGAATTTTATATAGCATTATAAATCAGTGGCACTCCAATAAAAAAAATTAATAAATGTAAAGAAAAGAGACAAGAAACAATTAGAGGCACCACCAGGCAAGCCATTATCTGACAGGAACCTGCAAATCTTCCTTTTCACCTCTTCTCCTCACTGAAACTCATCCCTACATCTTATCAAATACACCTCCTGAATATCCCTCAAAAGATTTCATTTCTTCCCTTTCCCAGCATCAACTCAAGCATTCCATATCTGTACAACTCACATCAGACAGTCCTTGTAGGAAAGCAATTTCTGAGACCACAAAGCCAAATCCCAATCTCTGAATCAAGGTTACCCCAACAAATCCGAGATGCTCCATCCAGTATCGCACTGAAATCTCCACAATTTAACCCTTCTCTATACTACAAAGTCCTAAGGCTGTGTCAGGACAACCAGAAACAGAGCCCATCAAACCTATGGTTCCCCAAAATCCCATTAACAATCAACTAATGTCATTATATACCAAATCATGAATGTGCATAATAAATGCCCAGAAGATAAATAAGCACTTGTAATGAATGATTACAACTCAGTAAAAGTAGCAGGTAGAGCACTTTTACTTTTCTTTCTATGTCCTTTCAGCTCTGCTTTAATTTTTTGATAGCGGATTAAAAACAACTTTTAAAAATAAACTCAAAAATAAAATCAATCCAGTAAAAGTTATATCTCTTCATTTTAGTTATAATTCTCATTTCCTTCCATATCCCACTTTTTGATGTGTTATCAACGGTTATCAGTGGTTGCTTTCTCAACCATTAAACATCAAAGCCAAGAAATGTTTTTTAAGGACAAACTGGGAAAAAGAAAAATACTAGGGTTTCCCTGGTAGTGCAGGGGTTAAAGTCTCAGCACTATCAAGCTATTGCCAGCTATCACCAGCCACTGCCATTACAGCTTAAGTTCCATCCCCAGCGAGGGAGATAACCCAAATGAAGGAGATAATCCACATGGCGCAGCAGACCTCTCCTGTCTTGCCTGCTCCTTTCCTCAGCAGTGTATTTCAGTCTGTCTGCCTGTTCTGCTTCCCACTCTGTCTCTGGTGACTCCTCCCACCACCCCCCACCACCCCACCCCACCTCCGCCCTGGCCTAGACCCCAGTTCTTGTATGCATACACGTGAGGTTGACACAAACCACTTTATTCCACAAAACAACTCCTCTGGTTATGTGCTTAGATGTCACTGCAATTATCATTTTGACAAAGTTTCTAAACACTCTAAACCTCTGTGGCTGGCTCATGCTGAGTCAGTTACATCCAGGGACCACTATTCTGAGTATCATTGAGATATGTGACAGCCACTTCACACTGATATGCCCTTCATTCTGATTGTCTGGGCATTCATTTAACAGAACAATGCATTCACCAGACCACGTGTCACTCACGTGTAAGTGGGGTAAGTATACTGACAAATAGGTAGGACAATAGATGGTAAATTAGATAAATAAATAAATAATAAATAGGAGGCAGAGAACTACTCTTTGTGTAGACAATTATCTTCGAATAAAGTGCTAACATAGGCTCTCTCTAAATATGAATGCAGGGAAAGAGTAACTTATTTTCCATTTTCCTCCCTCCAATAGCATTTGAGCATACATTAGTTTCAAAATTACAAAGAATTCAGAAACAACCTAAATGTCCATCAATAGGGAATTGGTTACTTTTGCTTCTACTCACATAGAGCTTCTCTGGAAAGACAGGAGAAACTGGTATTCTCTGGGAGGGAATCAGGGGTAAGAGAAAGACTTTTTATGGCATATGTTTTGGTACATGTTTGAATTTTTTGTTATTTACGTTCTATTTATTACCTACTCAAAAACTTTTTAATAAAGTCATCTAAAAATATTAACAAGTGATTCAGCTTTATGACTTGGTTTGAAAAGCCTCTCAAAGCACTTCACTAAGAATGCAAAAAGGGGGCCTCCCCAGTGGCACAGCGGTTGAGCGCTGGGCTGTGAAACTTCCCGCCACCTCTGCAGCACTGGTTCGATCCTAGGCTGCTGGGCGAGGGTCCCACATGGCACACAGACCTCCCCTGCCATGCCCGCTGCTCCCTTCAGCAGTGTGTACTTTGTCAGTCTGCCTGTTCTGCTCCCCGCTCTGGCTCTGGTGAATTCTCTCACCCTCCCAAGCTTCTGACTGTACCCAGTGCTTTTATAAATAAATAAATCTTAAAAAAAGAAAAAAATCTAGAAAGGATCCCTAAGAGGGAGATCACCAGTTGCTGGCTCTGGGCATCCTTGGGGGACAGGGTATATCAGGGGGTTTTGGTGAATTAACTGTACCTCTAGAATCTGTTTTGTCTGTGTCCACTTGATCAGCCTCAGAGGAACAAAAAACTAACAAAAACCAGAACAAGAATATCCTGGAAACTACCAGACCTGAAAGCTATTCATTTACAAGCAGAAATGGCAGGTTCTGCAGGGTGGCCTTGAGTCAAGGATAGCCTTATACTGCACTAATCTGGAAAACAAAGACTGCCCACGTTGAGAACTGCATATAAACTGAATATATGACAGATAGATCTATGGATGGGCTAAGAAAGAACGAATTGTTATGAAAGCCTCTACCATTTCACATTTTAAAATAGCATAAAATGCATAGTTCCCTACACAATAGAAAGCTCTCAACCTGGGAGACAATGGTGGTGGTCCTATGCTTCAGATCAAGCTGGGATTAAAGTATCTCAAAATTAAAGGACCAGAAAACTGACATTGTACTAGGTCATGTCCTCAGCCCTGCTGAGATTCTAAAGTCTCAGTGGAACATACTAATCAACATTTATCTTTAGTCATGTCCAACCAGGTTCTTCTAGACCTAAAAAACCTTCCTAAGCATTTCTTCCTCTGTATCTCTTTCCATCCTCTTTCCTGAAAGGTGTCTCTGCTTACCTACATACATTCTTCCATTTTTAAAGACTCTATTTATGTCTAATCAGCTGTACAAAGATTTCTTTGAACACCCATCCTTCATCCATACTTTTGTTCAGGGCACTTAGCATGTGAAGCTGTGATTCTATACGCTTTGTTCACAGGGACAGACGTGGAACTATCAAGCACCGCAAATTCCTATGCAGATTCCAGTGTGACAGTATGTAAAGCAAATGACTAAAGAAAAATATTAGACAACTCCTTCCTTCACCAACCACTTTCTTTTTGTCAGCTACTGTGCTCAGGTTATACAAAAACAAGCAAAACAAATATTACTCTTGCCCTCATGGAGGTTACAGTACAATGAGAAAGAGTAATAATTAAACAGTAATACAGCAGCAGTAGACGGCACCAAGGGCGAACCAGGAGTATCCAAACAGGCATAAGGGCTATGATTCAGAGAAAACCTCCTGCAGGGGTGTCATTTAAGCTGATGCCTGGAGGCAGCGTAGGAGTTAACCAGGCAAAAAGCAGGGAAACAATGTTCCAGGCACAGGTAACAGCTTGTGCCAAGTTCCGGAGACTAGAGGGAGCATAGCCAATGGGAGAAACCAAAAGATTGCAAGTTTCAGACCTGTAACCATAATAGAAATGACTGCCTTATTATGACATACCTCACAAGTGTTACCAACACTGGGAGAGCAAATGCTCTAAGTTCTGCCACCACACAGGTTTGAACTCAGCTACTTATCCTGGTTTAGTCTCTTCTCTCTCCAGCTAGACATCAGGTACATGAGTACGGTAAACTACGCTCACATCTCTCCCTGCAGCAGCACACTGCCTTGGACCAACACGCAAGAGGAGTCAGTGATTTTTAATACTTAAACAGTTAAAAATCCTTTAGATGGCATAAAGTAAAGGCCCTGGGAGAAAACAGCCCCACCTCCACCAGCAATAACGATAACAAACAAACGTTCAATGGTGTTTACTGTGTAGGGTGAAGCAATTTGTATACATTCACTTATTGCACTTCATCTAACAGGGCCCAACAAGTGGTCATCACTTTTTCCTTTGTAATATCTGCTATCTAGATGAAACATTAAATAATAGAAATTCAGGTAGAAATGAAAGCAAATAAAGAGTAAACTGAAGGAAATCCATAAAACCTAGTTTTTGCCATAAATCTACTTATCCTGAGGCAACTTATTAAGTGAGCTCTGTGTCAGTTCATTTCTAAAGAAAATAACCCAAAACAAGGAAAACACCAGTAGCTCTCAAAAACCATCCCTTTAGTAACTAAGTTTCAGGCTTCAGTTACCGAGCTTTGGCCAAGGATTCCCCTACTCCCCACCAAACTAGCCAAATCTACCATTCCAGTTTTGCTTGCTTCTTTGCCCTCTTTCTCTTACCTTTAATAACTCCCCCTCCCATATTTAAAATGAAATACATGTTTGCTATAGGACATTTGAAACATCTGGAAAGGAAGAAAATAACAATAGAAATCAGCCATAATACTAGAAATGAGCATTGCAAACATTGTGGTAGGTATTTTCTATCAAACACAAACATCCTTCTAAAAATATAATCAGGATTGGAATGTTATCACACTGCATTGTATTTGCTGGTTTTCTTCTGTTATATCCCACTTATCTGGTAGTTAAGACCATTTCTTTGCTACCAAAACTGCCTGAATGAACTCAGGATGCAAAGAATACACTTTGGAATATACCATTCTTCCCATATTTCAACACATAAAAGTATTCATTGTCCCCCACAAACCACAGGAAAGACCATCTTCTTAGAATTTTTCCTTCAATAATAAGTTAATTACCCCAATCCTCAGTTTCCCAAATTACCCTTAAAATAGCCTTAGAATCACTGAATCTTTAACTTTAGTCATCCTCTACTATGGATAGACATTTAATTGAAGGAGGAAGGGACAGAAGAGGATGACCCAAGGCTGCATGTAATTCCTACAAGTCTTAACTCAATTGGTCAACAAACAAAAACTGAGGCTCAGAATTGCCTCAACCCTCAAAAACAACTTATATATAATCAATTTTAATAGCAGGGAGAGGCAACCTGGCTCTTTTTTCTCCTCAAATCTACTTTGCTAACATATCTAATTAACCCTCTCAACAAGTCCTCAGCAACATACCCACCCAATCCTGTCATCACTTGGGTCATTTACCCTCCAAGTAACATCTGTGCTCCTGTCAAATGATATGAATTTATTAGTAGTAGAAATCTTAATAATATATATACAGGCACTGTAGGTATATAGTATCCATTCCTGATTTATAGTATCCATTCCTAATCCAGCACCTAGAACTCTTAATTTGCTGGCCCCAACATTCAGAAACATATGCTCCATCCAGTACTCCAGAGTGATGTGGTCACCAAGAACACTTAATTATGGGGCCTAATTATGGGTACATAATTGGCAAGAGGCAACATGGCACAAGGGGAGAAACAGGTTTTAGAATTACAGAATTCAATTCTACCTCTGTCATTCATCTTTTATGTGACCTTGGGCCATTTATGTAATTTCAATTGAGTCTCAGTTTCCTTAGCTGTAAAATAAGGTAATACAGCAATAAAATGAGATTAAAAATGACCCTATTCACAGGATGACTGTGAGGGTCACTCCTCATCTTTTCTTACTTTTCAAAACCATCCTTCCTCTACCTTCTGTCCCATACACAAAAATCAACCTAATAGCTCTAGGCCAGATTCCAAAAAAATAAAAGGTTGATCCTCCTCAGAAGGGGTTCAGTATCTCTGTCCAAGTAAGACAGTGAAGCAAAAGAGCACCCATCATGGGCATTTAGAAAATCTATTTAGTTTTTTTTTTTTTTAATAGGAAGACTGACGCTGAGTTTTTATTTTAAACCTAAAAAATGGTTTTCAACTCCAGATACAGGTTGTCATTCAGAGCCACAGCTATCACAGAGTCAAAATCAGTTTATCCTATTGCCAAGGTTACAGCAACTGACTTTGACCAAGTAGACAGTGCATGCGTGTGAGGAGAGAGACAAGGAGGCAAGACTGAACTTGTAATGAAAGGCCACTAAGTGCCAGACACTTCAAATATGTTATCGAATCTTTTGAAATACCATGAAATAGGTACTACTATACCCATTTTACAGACAAGGGAACTAAGGCACCACACAATATTTTTTGAAAGATGAAAAGAGCCCTCATAAAAACAACTATATTATATATGTCATCCAGAAAAAAAAACAGAAAAAGCAAGTCAGCCTCAGTTCTTTTTAATAAAGTAAGTTTAAAGCAAATTTCAAAATGAATTATTCTCAAATTGAAAAGGACTTGAAAAATTTACCTCCCACAAGCATTTCTTACGAAAGCATGTACTCCAGCAGAGACGGCAATGACCAAAAAAGAGGTAGACCTGGGGAGAGGGAACAGAATTTCCAGCCGTATAAAGTAGCCAAGTAAAGAGAAGTCCTCGGACAACGGCCCTGTTGTAAACCTTTTAAAAACAATCAGTCCAGCATGACACAGAAAGATGAAGGAATATGAGTATAAAAGCTTAGGGAAAGGAGAGTTAATCAAACATTAGATTGTCAGCCGAGAAAATCTTGAGTTCATAATAAAGGCAAATAATGTGCAACCTTACATTGGCCTTAGAATTTTTTGACTTTATAACAGTGGAGAAACAACACGCGCTCAACAAAAATTGTACTTTGAATTTTGTCTTTTCCCAGACAAAGTACAATTTTCCTAATTCTGGGCAGAGGCAGGGAGCAGCAGCTTCCTGTCACATGATCACTAGGTTAGACAACTTATTCTCTACAGCATACTATGTTGCCAACATTTTTTTTCATACTGTGTTTTCACATCTCATCAATTCTACAAAATGCCCATCTGTGTCTGAGATATCCAACAGTTTATAAAATAAGCAATGTGTTGGATGATTTTGACCAGATGTAAGTGTTCTGAATACCTTTAAGATAGCCTAGACTAAACTATAACATTCAGTGTATTAAAAGCATTTTCATTTTCGATTGCCAATATTTTCAACTTTTTATGAGTCTGTCAAGGACATAAGCCCATTACAAGTCTAGGAAGGTCTGCACAAACATATTACAAGGCAATCAGAAATACTAGAAAAAAATGTTCACAAAAATTGATCTGCAAATATGAAGAAACTAAATGGTAGTACAAATTTAAATGACTGATGAAGAGTGAAAAGAAATAATTCCTTTGGTACTGGAAGCATCTTCCTTTGGTCCAGGAGTCCCCACACCAAAACCAATGTACACTCTAAAATCTAATTATAACACACAGGTAATGAAGTATATGGATAGAATTATAATAATGTAAATACTGGCTACAGATTTTCAGCTTTAATAGTAACTTATTAATAACAAGGTTAATTTGGAAACAAAATATAATGGGTATGGGTTCACAGGTTTGGAAAGGTTTGGAAATTAAGGTGTTGGTGACAAAAAGTGAATTGTGGAACTGATAACCACTCAAATCTCCCTGACTTAGAAAATGCGTTGTTAAGAAACACTGTCAATGACTGACAAAAAAGTAAGAAGGAGTGTCACTAATATGTGGAATATAGAGAAACCAAACAAAGGGTTAGAAAAATACAAACTTAAAGAAATCAACCCTTGAAACCTGACTACAGGACTAGCAGTATCCAGAAGGGGTGGGAGAGGAATGGAACAAAGTGGGGAGGGGGCACAATGGATGCTGCTATGAGTGCTTGGGTGGTGGGTCAGTTAAGGTAATTATCTGAAGGGAGGATCCTGTACTTCCAAAATACCAACAACAGTGTAAACCAATGTTGACTCAACAAAAGATAAGTAACAAAAGTGACCTATAACAAATAAAAATTAATATAAATTATCAAATTTGGGAGAGGAAGAAAAACAACTAGTGAAAGAAGCTACATTCTTATTTTCATATCGAGTTAAAACTTGGTAAATTAAAAAATAGTGGTATAAGCATATTACTTAGGGTTAAAAAGGTAGCAATCTAAGAATCAACTACAGAAAGTTTTTAAAAATCAAATCTGTGAACCTTTTTTTTTTTCCAAAAGTCCTTTTGTACTATTGGATGTGTCACCAAGTACATAGGTCACTTTGACCAAAAAATTCCTATCACACAATTCAGAAAAAGGCAAAACACTAAAATTATTACTAAAAATTGAAAGTAGCAAGCAAAAGTTATCAAGGGAATTATATTTAAGAGTGGGGATAAAATATTTTTATAATATTGTTATTCAAAATTTTTCTACAAGAATGTTTGTAGAAGAATAAGTATGGAAAATTCTACTCAGGTTGGGTCATTTTCTTCTTTATATTTCTCTATTTTCTGGTTCATGTATAATACATATGTATTCCATTTTTAATCAGAATTTTCTTAACTTTAGTGTGATCAAAGTCAATGTTCCTGGTTGCTAAGAGCCCTACACCTACATACCCCAGCCTGATTTATAAGCTTTGAAAGATAGTAGGAACAGGCAGTCCTTTTCAGAGACTATGTGTTTTAACATCTGATCCTCTGCTGTTACATGTTACCCTAAAGGAATGCCTGACCACAGGAAAGGTGTGACCACTCAGGAAAGGTGCCCTTTAAGAGGTACCAGAGAGTGATTACATCATATACCTAAGAACAATTCTTACCTGAGAAACTGACAAAAAGCTTTTTAAAGCTTCTTAGATGACTATGCTTTGTTTCTCATGAAGCTCATTGTTCAGCTGAGGAAAGGGGATAAAGGTGGTAGTGGGGAAAATGGAAAACTGCTCCTTAAGTAAATGGTAACAGATTAGAGGTCCAGTCCAGGGTTGACCATTAAATAACCACATGACTTTCCCAAAGTCACAGGTCACCCTTCCCTGGTCTCAGTTTTCTAGCCAAAAAGAAATTGACCCTTGCTAGTTCTCTTTTTTTTTTTAACCCTTGTGAATTCTAAAACAGTTTGAGCTCTGATTTATGAAACCCTCAACTACAACAGAATCAAATACAGAATTCCTCTGCTAGTTCCATTTCATAGATGATAAAGCAAAGTAATGTGTAGATTTCACGAAAATTAACTCAGGGTCAGTCGCCTATTTTTTAAGCTTCTACTTAATCCACCAAAATATACTGACTTTTGAAACTGTGTAATTAAGTGTGACATATGACATTTACCTTAGTCCAACTTTAAACAAAGCTCCAAAAGAAACTCAAAATTCTTGGCAGATTGCTTATCCTGAAAGACAATAGTCATGATGACTTAATTTCTTAAATTCCCTTAGCCACTTGGCCAAAAAATTTCCTAAGATAGAATCACATCAGGCTACCTTACTACTTACACATTTTTTTTCAGTCGTTGACTATCCAAAGTGAAATGAAGATTCACTGGACTTTTTGTTGGGAAGTCATTGTGGTTGGGTGGATGGACATAGAAGGATCTAAGGAACTTTCTCTAAACCCAAAGCTAACTTTCATTTTTGGCCTAGTTTCACAAAATCATTTCTGAGCTACTCCAATCATTCAGAATAGATGTATAAAAGGGAATGTTTTCATTTTGCTTTTGTTTGAGGGTCTTTTGTCCCTTGCTTTTTCCCCAGATATTAGACAAGCTCAGGTCTAGTTTCATAGCGTCAATAGTCATAGTTATATTGATTATATATACATTGGTGTTTATGAGCACAGCTAAAAGAACCCTTTGGGACCTTAAGTTTTCTAAGTAAAGTACTATAAATTATATGGATCTTCTTCTATTTGCATTTTTTGCTAAGTCTGTTTCTATAAAAATCACAACATTCAAAACTTCATTTACCTAAGTAACTTAATACCAACTTAATACCAGATGCCAGCTATTTTAGATTTTTTTTTTAAAAGATTTACTTATTTATTTATACAAGCACTGGGTACAGTCAGAAGCACGGGAGGGTGAGAGAATTCACCAGAGCCAGAGCGGGGAACAGAACAGGCAGACTGACGAAATACACTGCTGAAGGGAGCAGCAGGTGCAGCAGGAGAGGTCTGTCACGCCATGTGGGACCCTTGCTCAACCGCTGTGCCACCAGAGGAGGCCCTATTTTAGATTTTTGTGTACTACAGAACTAAACTCATCTTTCAGCATAATGTCACATTTAGAAAAAATGTCATTCTATCACATATTTGTATTTCACCAGTCATTTAGAAGTCAAAGCACCAAATCACACTATCACTCAAGAATTCAGAGCTCTGGAATAAAATTATCAACAAGTCTGCTTTAGGACAAATATTTCTCAGCATTGCACCAACCCCAGAAACAAAATATAGGTCTCCTTGCATGAGATGTCAACAGCTTTGGGAAGGGGAAGGAATAATTGGTCACCAGTATGAGTCAAAGAGCTGGCTATAATACAGCTCTCATCCATCACTTGGGTTCATGATGAAGGCCCTCTGATAGCAGTCTCAAATACTAATGCTAAAGAAAGGCTTGATTATATTTTACAAACTGCACATAAAGACAATACAACTTTTACAGTGAGACCACTCCAGGCTACTTTGATGGCTTCTCCATCAAAGACTTTAAAATAAACCCTAGGGCAAGTTCTTAGGAGTTTCCCTGGCTGGCAGTGATGTGCCAGTCAGTGCAGATAATCCTGACCCAAGTGGTCCAGAGGTATGACGTGGGTCTAGGCCACTGATAGCCTGGGCCCCCATGGCCTCACTCCTTACAGTTCAAGTTCCAGGTTGGTTTCTCTTAAGGACCTTACTTATCTTAGGGTACCACACTGACACAATTCTGTTGTCTGTGAATCTATTTTGCTGTATAGTCTAATTCAAATCTAATGTAAAATTTATGACATCAACAATCCAGAACAATGTGAGTGAAGAATGAGCGAGCAGGCTCTTGATTTGATGGTATTATAGGTTACCAAGCGTGACATAATAAAACTTCTGACCCCATTTCCAAACAATTGACTTGTCCAGCCCACATCTCCTTCACCACACAATTGCTAATTACATCACTGTCGATGTGGTCATTACGTCACCCAGCAGAAAACAGTACGGTGTAACAGGTAGTCCCTTTTCTTGGTTGCTTTCCCCCAAGTCCAGGAGACTGCGGACCACCTGCACTTGCTGAAGCTTGCCTCCTCCCCAAGTCTCACAACTTTTCCTTTATTTAACTTGATGTCACATCCCAGGGAACCCGGCTCTGGAAAATCTGACCTACAGTGGGCAGGGGTGAGGGGCTTGTGCCCAGGAGGCTCTATCGCTATCAATGTATCAGTGTTTCAGATTCTGCGCAAAGTCGCTTACGTGTCTCGTGGGAACAACCCCCCGCCCCACCTTAATTCTTTCCCTCCCCAGAGTCTCTCGGGACGTCAGGACACTCGAAGAGCCTCACGAGACTCTGCTCCAGATCCCTTACAGTTCCAGCCCCAACTCACTCTCTCCGGCCCGGCCTCCGGGAGAGAAACGCGCACGGCAGCGCCGTCACCCGCGCGCGCGCGAACCAGCCCCGCGCCCCGGGCGCCGCAGCCCGCCGGCCCCGGCGGAGCTTGACTTACTTGAGGAAGTACCTCTGGCCGGTAACGGTGAAGGTCATCTCCCAGCCGGGGGGCAGCGGCGGCTCGTCCGTGACGTCGTAGGACTGCTGGCGGAGGTGCGCGTGCTGCTGCGCCGCGCCGCCCGCCGCGCCCGCGCCCAGCTGCAGGGACGCGGGCGACGAGTGCGAGCGTACGTGCTGGGCGCCGCCGGCCAGCCGCGGCCCGGGGTGGCAGCCCGACGAGTCGGTGCTGGACTGGCGGGAGTGCGAGCCCGAGTCCGGCTCCTGGAAGAACGACTCCGGCAGGATCTTCTTCCGCCAGGAGCTGGGCTTGGGGTTCATGACGGAGTTGAAGAGGGCCTCGAGGTCCGTGTCCAGGTCCTGCGTGACATGGATGACCTGCTGCCCGGGCGGCGGGAGCGGGGGGGGCGCCGAGGCCGGATTCATCTTCTGCGGGGAGAAGGGAAGGCGGGTCGGCTTTGGGTTGGAAGTGGGGAGGGGGCGAAGCGGGGAAGGGCTGCGACGAGACAGAACAGAGAGGAAGAGAGGAGACTGAGGTGCCGTCGAGGGATCCCAGACACTCGGCACCAGACCGGCGGGCGGGGGAGGGTCCCTCCCGGCCCGGGGAATTATGCAACTTTCCCCAGATACCGGGAAGGGGGGGGGGGGTTGAGTAACTGCGCCCGGGACGCAGCACAACTGCGGTGGCAAAGGACAGGTCGCGCCTTTCCAGGCACAGAGCCCCTAAAGCCTCAACTCGCGCCAACGCCTGGACATCGCGACTCCGGGAGCCCGAGGAGCGCGGGGCCACCGGGCGGTGCCAGGGCAGCGGGCGCGCCTCAGCGGGCACTACCTGGGCGCGCAGCGAAGCCGAGGCTGGGCGTGCGGCGGCCGCCGTCCCGCCGGAATCCGCCGTCAGGCCGGGGTCGCTCGAGGGCGTTCCGAGCTCGAGGGGAGCCCGAGCGCTGCCGGCGAGTTCCAATTCGACGCGGTGCCCGGCAGCCGAGACGCTTCGGCTCTCACATCCCCCGAGCCGGCTTCAGGCACGCCCGGGCCGCGCGGAGGCGGAGGAGAAGCAGGCAGCGCGGCCGCCGCGGCTCCCGGACTGTCCCATAAACAAAGTTTGGAACAAACTCCCACTCCCAGGAAAGAGGCGGGCCCGAAAGCTGAGCTGTTGAATTATGCATGGCCTCCAAGTCCCGAGGCCGCCCGTCCCGGCTCGGCCCTCCCCTTCCTCCCCCTCCTCCGCCCAGCCCCGGCTCTGGAAAGCCCTGGGCGCCGTGGGTGCTTCGCCCGGCCCGAGGACCCTGGTGCCCCCCGCCCACTCCTCTCTGCGCGCGGACTTCTCCGCGGCGCCCTGCGCCGGCCCTCCTTTGCGTTCACCACTGTCTTGGGGCGGGATCAAACGGAAAGTGGCCCGAGCCTGTTTAGTCAGGGGTTGTGGACCGAAGCCTAGGCTGGGGGCGGTAGAGGGCACGCGGGCCCGGGCCGAGGAAGCGCCGCTCTGGGGCCCCGCGCCCTCCGTTCCCGCCGGGCGCCTCGGCCGCGGGCGTCGGAGCGCCGCGCTGAAACCCGGCCCTGCCGGGGCTGGCCCGGGTGCGCCCCGGCGCGGGGAGACGCCGGCAAGGCCTGCCCTTCCACGGGAGCCTGCTTAGCGCTTGTGACCATATTTGGTCAGGCGAGGCGTCTCGGCTGCTGGGCTTTCAGTCGTCTGCCCCACAGTCGGCGCCCAGAAAGTGCCTCGCTAGTGATGCGACTTTGTCAAAACGGGTGGGCTGTAAACAAACAGCCTTCAAATCATTCTTCAATCCTCTCTCCTCTCCGGGGTGTGTCAGGTCACTAAGAATTGATGAGAAAACTGGGTGTTGAAAGGCAAGAGCAAACGCGTCCCCCTCCTTCCCCCGGCTACATAGTCGCGGGGTAGTGGGAGGATTGGAATGTTCTTGAGGCCTTCCCAAGATCCTGGAGCCGGGATGGAACCTGAGCAGGTGACTAGAATACAGAGTGTGTGCCAGTGACCCTGAAAAAAAACACCCCACAACCCACCCACCCTCCCACAGACTACATCTGGGTGAGGGATGGAGACCCCCTACCCCTGGATCCAGGAGGAAGAGGCAGCTGCCGGAAGTAGGCTGTGGCCTGGCCTTCTGGGGCAGCTCAGTTTTCCCTTGACCCCTCTCCATTGGGAAGAAAGGGAACGTAAGTCACTCTTCAGAAAGCACCTACTCCACCCCACTTAACTCAAATAGAAGTTTATGAAATCAAATGAGACAATGTATGTAAAGCACTGTTGAAAAGCACCTAGCTACATACTTGTGTGTGGTACATTAAACAGAATTACAGGTAGTGTGTCTCAACATTTTATAAGGTTGAAATAAAGTCAAAATTAAAATCTGGAGTTGTCTTGAAGGTGAAAAATTTACAGAAAGACAAGACCACCTCATAGCTTTCCCTTGGAGAACAGGAGGATTTTTTTTTGTGTTTCTTGTCACTGCTCAAAATAGAGCAAGAACCCATCAAAGCGAGGGCCTCTTATTATCAGTACTTGAGAGTGTGCTCTAATTCCAGGCTCTCCACAGACTGGAGAAAACCAGGGCTGCCTGAGAGAAAGATAACCACATGGATTACCTTCAAAGGTAAACAGAGCATGGCTCCTTACTGGGACTGTGGAACCCTGGTCTCCCCATATAGCAAGTTCCCCCCACCCCCATAGGGCAAGTGCAGGGAAGGGGGGAGCTGCTAGAGGTCTCTCTGTTAGAAGTAGATCTTTGCAAATTATTATCAGACACCCTCACAGGTGTGACAATGGGCAGATTAGCCATGGAACTACGGGAAGTAACTGCAACCCAATGATTACTAATGCCGAGGTCATGAGACTGAGTTGATGATAAAGGATAGAAACTGAGGCCAGGATGACTCTAGGAAGTTCCTCACCTTGCCTGTTTTGTAAAGAATACCTGGAAGCTTCAAGAGACGAAGAAAATGCTGAGGGAGCCATGAGACTAATCAGTCAGTGAGAACCAGGGTGCTGGGGACTAGAAGGACACAGATACCGTCTTCATTTATTACCAACCTTCAAGGCATATTAATAAACAGTGGAGGCGAGAGGAGTGGATGCCTAAAATGGAAATTGCCCTGATCACAGGATAACTGGAAGGGAAAACTCCCTGTTCCCAAACAGCCTATAATATGTGATAGTAGATAGTTCAAGAGATTTGCTTCAGTCCTTCAAACATTAGCTTCAGATTAAATAACAATTACAAGTGTTTTGTATGAAACAGGAACTACCCAGGAGAGGCAAAATGGTATAGGGCGTAAGTGCATAATCCATGATCTCCAAAACAAAATACCTTAAACTCCTGAGGCAACAAGACATGTCAAATCTCCATTCCTGGATTTACCCTCTTTGGAAAGTAGGGACAGTAACACCTCAGTGATTCTAGGTTAAAACACCTACAAATTATATCAGTTGGCTCACGATTTAGAATATAAGCTTTGAAGTGCCTAGTTCTACTTTCTACATTGAACATGTCATTTAGCCTCCCTTACTTACAGATTGTTCATTTAAAAATTGGAGACAGTATTGTGGTAGTCCACTGCCTTGCTGCCCTTCAACGGACCACTATCCTGTTAGTAAGACCCTTTCACTTAGATTTGAACTAGGCCAGTGACTTGCCTCGACCCGAAAAATTTAAAAAGGAAACTGCTAATTTGCCCAATAAGGTGCAGTCCCTCTTTACTTCTGAGGGACCCAAGTCACAAGCTAAGAAAGCTAACTATCCTATGGAAGAAACCACATGGGGAGAGAAAGTTCCTAAGATACATAGAGAGAGGGAGAGCTGAGCTCAGAGCTGAGCCCAGACCCGGGGAGATTCCCAGCTGACAACAAAACACCAGTGATCACCTTCAAGACCAATAAAAGAATTACAGAGCCTAACCAAGTCCAGATGGTAGAATAGTACATCGTTTTAAGCCACTGAATATCGGGATCTTTTAAATGTGAAATGGTCATTCTAAGGATTTAATAGAAAATGCAAATAAAGTTCTTAACACAATACCTTTTACATACTAAAGAACTCAATTAAATAGCTAGTATTAAGTCTCAGGAACCCTCAAAGAATAGACAATATACTATATATCCCTGTTTTATAGATAAGGATAGTAGCCGAAAGATTGTGTCTGAGGACACACAAAGATTTTGTGAGGAAAAAACAAAAAACCCTAGTCTAGGGTTTAAAATCCTATGACAGAGTGCTTCCATTCTTTTTTCTATCCTTCCATCCCATGTGAGCCAGGAGTTGCTCCCTGCTATTGTCATTTAAAATCAGTATGTTACCCACTGCCTGCCATATCATAAAGAAATGCCTTAGTTTTTGTAAGATAATCAATTGAGAGTACACTCCTACCATTATGTAAATATTTCTCTCCTCTTGCAAAGACTTTCCATCAGAAGTTCATGTCCTATCTCCCAATATTCCCCTCAACATGCTTCCAACTGAAGTTTCCTCTTCTTTCTGTCCACATCTAACCAGTGGCATGAGCAGTCAATTTTTCCTTCTCGTGTCCCTCAAATCCGTTCTTCCTTTCCCATTCCCACAAAAGGACCTTATCTCAAAAATGTTTACAGTAGACTCCTAACTGGTTTCTCTGCCTCCAGTCTCTCCTATTTTCATGATGTCATTCTTTGGCTCTCAAGCTTTTAGTAACTGCCCACAAGAATAAAAGTCAAAGCTATCAACCTAGCAGCCAAGTTCTCCCAACAAACTGCCATCCTCATAGCGCTCTGACCTTGATTCGTACTCATATTTGTCCTTAATCCATTGTATCAGGCACTGGTCTATCCCTATTTGGCCCATTCCTTCATCATACTTATTTCCTTATATGAACCCTGCTCAAAACTGTCCTCCAAACTCCATTGCTAAATGTTCACTAATCTCGCACTTATCTTATACATTCAAATTGCTCTTGTCTTTTTTACTCTTTGTTGCCGGCCCTACGAGATTATAAGTAGTTGCAAAGCTAAAGTTCTCTTTTTTGTGTTTGGTTTTTGGTTTTTGCTATGGAAACCTGGGAACAAACTATAAAGGCCTCATATCTTTTGATGGAACTGCTCCTCTGAAGGCCATATTCTTTGTTGAGAGCATGATGACCCTTCTATGATTTTGTCCACTCTTCTTTCCGCTGTGTAAGTTATCCTCTCAGTGATCACTACAGTTTTGACACGACGTATAGACTGAACTCCTGAAGAGGCTTGTAAGCTCTTTGAGAACAAGATTAAAAGAACTTCATTTTCTTTTTTGTTTTTCTGATGCCTGACAAGATGTTCTCCACACAACATGTAGAGTACATGTTGTTGCCTAGCCCAGTGGCTCATGTCCTGACAATGTCATCTGTCATTTTGCCTTAGGAAATCCTCAAGTAGCTTTTCTCAGCCATTTCCCTTTGAGTTGTTGACTTATCTGAGTGACTGATTTTAGTAAAGGTAAATGGTCAGAAACTTGGTGAGGTGGGTAAGTTGTTAAAGTACTTTGCCTGGAAGACCCTGGGGCAAAACCTGCCTGGACTTGCTAAACCAGTATGGAGAAAATTCCCAGAGCAGGGTCACCATTAGCAACTGAAAGGAGCAAGACAGATAAGAACTTTGAATAGATAAGGGCTTGAATAATAAAGGGTCCAGAAAAAGACTGAATAAGATTAATCTTTATTTCAACAGTAGAGTAAAAGTTGACTGGTGACCAATATCCAACTTAAATGAAGCAGGACACATGTGTGTTCATAGTTGCCTGCATCCTGAGTGTCTAGCAGTATCTAGCATATAGCAAAGTTTGGAAATAAGTAAATCAAAACAAATTGGTGCTACCACCATTTTTGCATTCACTCTCCCCAGGTGCAAGTCTCATCATCACAAAACCTCATTTTAGTGTTCCTAATAAATGTATCAATGATATGATCATAAGGAAGATCATTTTGATAATAAAGATGATGATGGATGGAACTATCTTCTCTCTAATGTTATCTTTTTCTTTAGCAATACAGTTGAACTAGAGGAAAAAAGAATTTCTAAAATTTAGTCTTTATTTGGGTACTGTGTGCAAATTGTCTATCCTTTGGTATTCTCACTATTCCTTTTTTTTTTTTTTGGATTGGGGAAATATAGTAAATGGGAAAAACAATTAGTTACTAAATTACCATTTTCTTAGAAAAGGAAACATGCATTTTTGTAAATGGTTAACAACATAAAATGTGGTTTAGAAGTTAACTATCAAGCTATATTGCAAAGTTGCCAATTGCAGCATAGTTTAAAATTTTCTAAACATTTAACAAGAGAATTGCTAAGATATCTAATGACTAATGATCAAATGCTTTTGGTAGCTTTCTAAAATTTATGAAGACAATGTACTGTTATAGGACAGGGAGAGGGGCAGCCCAAGCCCCGCAAACCTGCCCATTCTAAATGGGTTCTGCCATCCGCCGCATCAACACAAAACATATGAGACTTTAATGGGAAGGATCTTTAATAAAACTAGGAAACAATACAGGTAAGGCAAAGAGTCCAGTTTCTAAATGAAGCACCCAAAGTTACCCGTCCCCTCGTGGGTAAAAGTCCATCCATATGGGATTGGCCCAGAGCAAGGCCCCAAAGCCTGCCACAAGTCTAAAGCATCTTCCAGTGGGGACCCACAGAAAAGAGTCAGAAACAACCAAACAAGCCCGGAAGGAAAAGAGCAAAATCAACATCAAGATAAAAGCTGCCATGGTCACCTCTCCACGGGTCTCACCCATATCTGTGTCACCCTGTCCACGACCAAAAGACAAGCGCAGTTTCTTCACATGTCTCTAGGCTCCATGCGCCTCCTCCAGGTCTCCTGGCTCCATCCTGCTCCTTCCTCAGTCTCTTCTGCAGCCTCTCCTCTCCCTGCTCAGCTCCACCCTCCCTTGGGTGGGGCAGGGAACCTCCCCCTTTCCTGGGGACCACCCTGTTACAATCCCCCCTTTTAATTTTTATTCCACCATATCTATGGTGGCACAGATCTCATGGTGTAATTTTAGGAGACAGTCTTTTTTCAGGGTTACAATGTGTGTAAGAGAAGCAACAATTAGTCAGCAGCATTGTCCATGAATGTCCAGTATGACAGTTTCATTACTTAAAAATAGTCCATTATCCAAGCCAAAAGAAAAAAATTTGGAGCATTGGCTAAAACAAGATAGCAAATATATCAAAATCACAGGGAAAAAATGTTAAAATGGTTCAACTTATGGAAAAATGAATTCTCTCAACCTTGATCCCAAACTTTAACAGCATAGCAAAAGTTTGCAAATTAAATGTACTTTTAAATCATTTTTCCTATTTTTGCATAAAATCACAGGGCAGAAATAACTAACAGCAATTTTTAGCTGGCTTTGTTGAAATACTCCATATAGGATCAGAGCGAACCATTGGCATCCAGTCGATGTAGGCTTCAGGTACAAAGTTGGTCTCATCAGACTCCCTCTGCAGCCTCTCCTCTCCCTGCTCAGCTCCACCCTCCCTTGGGTGGGGCAGGGAACCTCCCCCTTTCCTGGGGACCACCCTGTTACAATACCAGCATGAAAAACATTTTTTTTAAAAATAATTTTGGGTGAAAAAAATTCAAAAATAATTACCTATGAACTCCATAATTACAACTTTGTTCAAAAATACAGGAAACAATAAGTGAAAAGTAAGATGCTAAAATAGTACCCAAAAAAACCTATGTAAAAAAAATGTTTCGAAGTACTTAGATTTATTTAAATATATAAATGTGTAAAATGATAGAGAAATAGAATCACTCTCAGAAACCCAAAATATTTTATTAATATCATTTTGATATTATGAAAAAAAATTAGCACCATTTGGGGGGAAATGTTCAAGGAATATATATTTTGTGGGGTGCCCAATGTGTAAAAGACTAGAAGTGTTCATTCAAGCTGAGCTTGGAAGAGTTTGCCACCCAATAGGACATACACTGGTTGATGATGTCATTAAACTCCTCCCTCTACCCAAATAAGTCCCAGATCTGGTTACACCAGCTGTTCAAGCCACTGCTATTCCTCTGTCTCATGTTGACAGGAGTCAAGTAAATCCAAGCCCTTCTATTATCTCTCTTGGCATCACACAAACTCAAGTGGGGCCATTCCTCAGGGCTGGTCAAGAAAGATCATTCATAGTTTGGAGTCAAAAAGAGAATCAGCAAAGCAAAAAAAGGGTGGAAAGAGGACTAGAACTCAAAATCTCCTCCACAAGAGAACTGACCCCATGGGCATGAGTTCAACTCACACATGCTAAAATACGACACAAAAATATACATTTTCAGATAATCTTAGTTAACAGAGTGAATGTAGTGTCTGTTACACAATCAATCTTAATTTGACCACACAACTGTAGACATTCCATCTAATCATAATAACTAAAAGTTTTTAGTATTTCAGTTTAGTAATAGTAAATAATATTTATATATTTTACAGACTAGAAAAAGCTGCACATGTATAGTCATACATGAATTTCTTAGTAACAGGGAACAGATAATCCTTACTAGACCTCCTATTTTATGCGTAAGAAAACAAAGATTCAGAAAAGTTCGTGCCTTACTTACCTTTAGTGGCTCCAGGCACTCAAATTACATTTATAATTTCTTAAATAGTTTGAATCTTTGTTGTTTCCTTCTCTGTGTACATCTACAATTCTGTCTGTTCCTAAGAAGGGAAGGAGAAA
Organism: Talpa europaea; assembly: GCF_964194135.1. NCBI lineage: Eukaryota > Metazoa > Chordata > Mammalia > Eulipotyphla > Talpidae > Talpa > Talpa europaea. The sequence goes on from NC_140070.1 coordinate 60,678,217, forward strand.
AGGAAGAAAAGGGGGGAAGGGAAGAAGGGTATTTTCAAAGTTATTTTCCCCCACTGATTTACAGTATATTTTACAAACGCTTTAATGACTATTCACTGCACAGAGGCTCCTAAAATTTAAATTAAAAAAGTAGTTGTCTCCTCCCTCTCATTAAGTAAAAAGTCAAAGGTGTTGAGGTACTTAAAATGCAATTAAACCCAATGATTAATGGAGTACTTATGTGTATTAAACAACCTTTCTGTGATGTGAATCATCACTGATAATTTAAGGAAACAGGCAGTCCCTATTTTTAAAAAAGTATTGTATTCCTAAAGCTATTTTGTGAATTACTCATCTAGAACACAGAATGTGTTTGTTATAAGAAAAAAAATATTACAAATGATGACAAGGCACTCCAGCCTAGTCATCCAACTGGAGGGTCTAACATAGCCTCAAATGCTTGGGAGTCTCAGAAACTCTGTTCATCCTGAGCCTCATTTCACTCCTTTTAGACCCTGAGAAGATGAGAGTGAGGAAGGGAGTGCAGAAGGCAGGCATATTTCTTCAACAATAGCAGAAAGAGAAGTTTCCTGCAGGATCAAAATTTTCTTTTGAGTCCAGGACTACCTGATTGAGCAAATTCACTTTTTTTTTGTTCTCAAGGAGTGGGAAGAAAAGTAAAGACTCTTTTTGGCTTCAGGTAAAAAGTTATGTTCACTTAAACAAAACAGAGATGTTATAAGGATACTACACAAAACTCTAGTACTCTCTTTCCCCACCTCACCCCCCCCTTCTGGATAAACCAACATTTTCTGCTCTTCTATCCACTTGTTTAATAGCTTTTACATCTCACAATTGTATTAATTTGTTTCAATCTTCTTCAAAGAGAAGTGGACTTTTGCCTCAAGTCTGAATTTCCAGAAATAAGGTGTTCACCTTAGGATCCATCACTTTTGATGGCAGGGGAGGGAAACCTGACCAAGAATATGAGCAATGAATATGACCCTAAAGAGAAGCTCTCAGAAAAGAAGATACAGACAGAAAACCCTAGAGATGGAACAGCTCCTGGGCTCATATCTCTTAGCATGAACTCAAGTCTTTTGGCTATTTGCCTTTTAGAAATCAATCACCAGGGCCTCCCTGGTGGTGCAGGTGTTTGAGCACACTGCACTGTGAAGCTGTCCACAGCCTTGCAGTGACGGCTTGATGCCCGTCCGCCAGGCGAGGGACCTACATGGCACGCAGACCTCTCCTGCCCCCACTGCTCCCCTCAGCAGTGTATTTCGTCAGTCTGCGTGTTCTGTTCCCCGCTCTGGCTCTGGTGAATTCTCTCGCCCTCCCGCGCTTCTGACTGTACCCAGTGCTTGTATAAATAAATTAATAAATCTTCAAAAAAAAAAAAAAAGGAGTTATACTGATTCCTCCACTTAAGCACCCTCAGTCATTCCACTCACAAAGAGAAAATCAGCTGGATTTCAAAATTTTTTGTATTAGTGTTTGCATATTCCACAAAACATTGCCAAGTCTATTATCACCACCATATGGTGGTAAATTTCATCTTTGCTAATAAAACCTCCCTTTTACTTTCTGGATAATTGGACTAACTGAGCTTGGAGGCCAAACTTTACAGCCTCCAAAGCAAGGCATCCAACTTTTGGGAGAGTACAGACCATTTTATCTAAATCATTGGAGTCCTTCAAGCAGAATGTAAGTTTTTTACCTTAGTCTTTTTTATGTCACTACTGCCGGAGGCTGCATTTTGTAGGAGAGGCAATAAGAATTCCCCATGTAGGTGCTTTTCCACCCAGACTTATTTATTTGCAAGGGAACCTTCTCAATGGCCACAAAACCCCACTAAGGAAAATCACAACCAAATTTACTTCAGTGCCAGGCACTGATCTACAGCTTGGGGCAGCAGTATATACAGCTGATCTCAGAACAAGAATGCTCTTTTTTCTGTTTTCATAAATTCATCTGAACTCAAAAGGGCATCATTTAAATCAGGAATTTCTATTCTTCTGGAAATGCCATTTCATTTGAATTTGTAGTTCAGTGATTTAAAAAAGATAAACAGGGTCTTTACCTTTATAGTTCAATGGGAAAGGAAAAGGAGGGGAGCCATAAAAATAATCCAGGAAAACTTTGAAGGTGAACTTGCCCTTCTGCAAACAGAAAAAATAGACCTCTGTTTCCCTGGCATAAGTTTTAGAAGCACTGATATATCCTGTAGTTCCTTTGTGGAATGAAATTACAGTAAATTGGCCAGCAGGGGTAAATGTATTTATAAAGCAGGTGTCCATTTAACTTTCAGTGTTCAAACTACCCATCAAGAAAAATTTTTTTTGAGAAAAACAGGTGATTCCCTGGAAAAGAAATAGCAAACACAGTTTGAGTGAGTTTAGATCCGCCAGGAAGCAGATTCTTAAGACAATAAAGGGGAGAAAGAAGAAAAGTAGGGGTCTTCAGTTTGCAATGTAGGCTTGAGACCTGTGAAGGAGGATGGGGTGGAAAGAGCCTCAGACTGTGGTGCATTATTGACCAAGTCTTGACCAGACTGAAGAAAAGCCCTAAGGCAATGATTGACAAATATAGTCTCCTGCACACCGGGCAGGAATGGCTCATCTCATCACCATATCGGGCTCAGTCACTGGCAGACAGAGGGCACTTGGCCTTCAGGGTGAACGGTGTGATGAGTTTCACAGGTGAGGCAGTCTTCTTATCTGCTCACCATAGATTCTTTACAGTAGGAAGCCCTAGGAAGTGAGCCAAGTGGCTTTCATCACAGTCCACACAGACTGTATCACAAAGACTTACTTCTCCACCAATTCAGGGTATCTTTCGGCTGAGGTTTCCACAAACCTCTCCTCAGAAAGGGAAATTCAGAAAGGGAGATTAATAAGACAAATCACACCCACTCACGCTTCAGTTGGTCTTGAGACCACCACTGGTGTTTATCTTCTCTCTCTTCTGCTGTATACTCTAAAGTCTTCACATCCTATGTGATGACCTCCTCAGGTGTTGATGAGCTTGCTTATTTAGTGATATGACTCAAACCTTCACTTCTAAGGTGTTTAACATTTTGAAATCATACTTTTCTCAGATTAGGGGTGTGTGCGTACTCACAGTTATAAAAGGGCAAGAAAATCCCCAGAGTCACTCAAGTAGATCACCTGGTTGTGCACAATACTCGCTACCTGCCCCACCCCTTGTGCAATAGCAGCTTTACCTCAGGGTCATTGGACCTGGTCAGGATGATGGCAAATCTTCTTACATGTTGGTCCCTGGACAAAGGAGTTTAATGTGCCTGCGTGACATTCATAGTCTATAGTCCAATGGTATCGTTCTTATAGCCTCCTAGCAAAAGCACACAGAGCCCAAAATTGTGAGGATGAGAAACAAAGTTCTTCAGTGGGTTTCTGAGTGATGTTAAATGGGTCAGTCTGGCTTCTTTGTTCTTGGACCCATAGACTCCCTATTGGTGACATCATATGAAGGTCTCTGATTTGATGTATACACTGCATCCTGAAGAATGGCAGGTCATCCCTGCAGAGTACTATTTCTAAGCTAACACTTCAGCTATGTCTCCTATAATTTTAGCTAATTCTAAATATTGTAGCATATAGTACAACCAGAGGACCTTATAGCCAAGGGGTAATTTCTGCATTTCTTTCCCTGAAAAATAAGTCCCCTGATCAGATGCTACATTTTGTACAATTTTATGCCTATGGATTAAGCATTCTGAAGATTTCCAGATAGTGCTGACTGTAGGCAAGGAAAGGCAAAATTATACTGAGCCAGAATATGTATCTATTCCTGTGGGCACAAACTGGAGGGAAGAGACCCACAATAGTCAATATGCCAAGTAACTGGTTGGACTCTTCTAGATCTGGTGCCATATTGGAGGCCCTGTCTCTGTTGGTGCACTGGACATTTAGAAGCAGCTTAACTAGATCAGCTTTAATAAGGAGGAGTCCATGCTTCTGGGCCCATGTATAACTTCAGTCTTTGTCACCTTTCATTTTTCTCATCATGTCAGTTCTGTGGTTGATAGTAAAGACTAGTTAACAACAACAGGACAGATCCATTCTGTCTCGATAGTTTAGAGCCTCTTACACCGTGAATACTTTTGGGTGGGTGTTAATATGTAATACAAAATCCTCATGCTTTGTTCCTACTCCCATAAATCCACCTATAGGCCTTTACTTCTGACCTCTTTGTTGCCAGTCTTCCTGTCATTTCCATTTCAGAGTCACTGACCGGGAAAGCACATGTATACACACCCTGAGCAGTCATGTCTCCTACACAAAATAAGTGACCTTGCAATGCTTGAAACTCTACCTACTGGGAAGTTTCTGAGCCACTGTCCATTTTTGTCCTTCACTCACATACTGAGCCAATTGATTTATAAACCAAGCTTGAGCTTTTTTCCTCCTACCTCAGTCAATTGGGACCCCGAAGGGAATGCAGGCAGCTGGTGCTTCCATGGTGGATGATACCTGCTCTTGCAGTCTATTCATTCCCTCTGGTCTTGCTCAATCTCAGCTCAAAACCTTGATATGTCTGAGTATTTCATTTTTTCACCAAGAAAATAACCATAGATTTCTTCATGAAATAACCAAGAATCCTTACAACTTTACTTGCCATGTTGTTCCAGGACCCCTTCTCCTGAGGACCTAGTTCCTCTTCTGCCAATGGGTCTCTGACTTATAATTAACTTCTATTTGAAACAGAGAAAGGGTTGGTGATTTTTTTTTTTAATTGGATCAACTAACCTCGTTTCCTGCTCCTTAAATCATGACCTTTTGTGATTGTAGATGTAAGCATCACACTTCAGGTTATGAACAACACCTAAAATATGAAGGAGACTGTGGGATTTTTTAAAAAAGATTTATTTATTTTGCATACAAAAGCTGGGGTACAGGCCAGAGGTGTGGGGGGATGGGGAAGAGTTGGTGGTGGTGAGAGGATTCACTAGAGACTGAGTAGGGAACAGAACAGGCAATTGCCTGACTGAAATACACTGCTGAAGGGAGCAGCAGGCAGACAAGAGAGGTCTGCCGTGCCATAATGGTTGCTCCCTGGCTGGCCAGGGATCAAACTCGTGCCACAGAGGCTGTGGATTGCTTCATAGTGCTGTGCTTAACCCCTTGCACCACCAGGGAGGCCCCAATGGGATATTTTAAATATTCTCACTAAATGTCAAAAGTGTCTCATTGAAAAGCCAATTTTACTTAATAGCTTAACTTAATAGCCAGTCTTTCTTAAAGCTGTGAACCACCACATTTGGATACAAACCAGTTTTATACATATATGTTCACTTGGATACATATATTGTAATAGTCATCTTTTGACTGCAATAGTCATGGTTTATAGCAGAAAAAAACTACAAATTGGAAACACACAAATACTTTCCAGAGTAGATTGAATAAATGGCGAGGTACTCTGCAGCCACAGAATGTACAATGAACGAAGTATAGCTACAAACATAATGTAGATAAAACGTACATAATTTTGAACAGAAACTACACACTCTAGAGTATATACTCTTTTAATTACATTTACATAAATTAAAAAATCAGGAAAACCAAATCCGTGCTGTTTGGAATCAAGACAGTAATCACAAGTCTGTTTTTTATGCTGTTTTTATGGCAAGTCTGTTTTCTGGAAATGTTTTGTTTCTTCATCTGGAATTGGATCCATGGGTATGTTCAGTCTGTGAAAATGCATCAGGTTGTGCACTTATGATATATGCACTTTCGCTACGTATATTACGTTTAAAAAAAAAAGCTTAAAATTTGGGGCTTCCCTGGTGGCACAGCAGGTTAAGCTCAGCCCTGTAAGCTGTCCGCAGCCTCTACAGTACTGGTTCGATTCCCACATGGCATGGCAGACCTCTTCTGCCTTGCCCACTGCTCCCCTCAGCAGTATATTTCGTCAGTTGCCTGTTCTGTTCCCTGCTCTGTCTCTGCTGAATCCTCTCATCCTATGCACATCTGGCCTATACCCCAGTTCTTGTATAAATAAATAAACCTTTTAAATAAATAAGCTTATCAAAAAAAGAAAAATTTCAAAAAAAGCCTAAAATTTATATTTAAAGCCGTTAAATACTCACAATTTCTGAATACAATGTTTGGATTTCTTAATGCAAATTACCAGTTCCCAAACTTCAAGAAGCATTGCAATCAAACTTTCCCCAACCTAGAGAATCTTTGGGGTAGAGTGATTCAAGCATGTTAAAGGCATGGTGAGACCAAATAGGTATTTTCCCATGATCCATAGCAGATTCTGGTGAAAGAAAATATTTGTGGTCCTTTAGCTTCCTACATTGTTACTTCAGACTCATTCTTAAACCATACAACCAGTCTTTAATGCAGGGGATAGCACCTGTTCCTAGTCTCAATCCTTCCAATCTTGGCTAAAGTAACGGAACAGCTCTTGTGGACATCTGATGTTTTATTCTTCCTGCACTTCCTCCTTCCTTTTGATAATAAGGTCCTTGTGTCTTTATGGGAAACCCATTCCAAGTGTCTTGGTAAGCATGGTGCTGACCCCAAGCTTAAAACTCTAGCCTTAGAAATAGGATTATGACTCAGGGTTCAATAGAATCCTGCCTTGGTCTTTTTCAACTTCATGGCTAGTGACTCAATCTCTATACCCTGAAGGTACAAACAAAGAGAGTGCAAGACTCTCCATTGTAACAAAAATCATATTCTCCGCATGCAAGAATTCTGAATATAGAATAAAGACAATTAGAGAGATGTAGGCAAAAGGACAGAACAAGAGACAAATACCAAAAGATATTCTTTGAGCTTGTAGGGTAAAAGGAAGTTATCAGGCTTTTTCTGCCTCTCCGCCATTAGCATCTATGATCGACAACTGCTGTCTTAAACGTGTGCCTGATGTGGCACCTGGAGTGTGGTGTGGGTGTGGGTGTGTGGACACACCTGAGCCGGGAGAATAAGCATGTAAGGGTGGTGTCGCAGAGGATGGGGCAGCAGAGGACCATGTAAGAGAGTGCAGTAGAGATCAACAAAGAGATCATGAAAGAACCCCAGAGAGCCCAGAGAGAGTAAAGATTTGCTGGGGGGCTGGGAGGCCTGTTAGCCTTCCGGCCCTCAGCCCTACCCCTCTGCCCTGCACTGGGTTGCCTCACTACAAATGGTGTAGAAAGATTATTAAAAGTCTGAAAAAGCCACTGAGGGCTCCAGGACTCTCCTTGACCCATCTTGCAAATCGATAGAAAAGCTGACCGTGATATTCTGGCACTTCAGAGCTCCTGGGTGTAACGATTTCTGAAGTCCACAACTACACAGTTATAGGATCAATAAATTCTTATTATTGTGTGAACTATTTTGAATCTATTTCTATTGGTTGAAGTGGAACTAGTAATATTTAGAATAAATCAAAAAATCCCCATAAATGTCTCTTTATTACTTTTCCTTAAGCCTCGAAAAAGCCATAAATTTATCTGTTTTCTCTATTTTGGACCCATCATGGGTCCTTTAGTTCTTCTGTGATACAAACTGAGTCCACTGAATCTCTGCATACTTAAGGAGCTATTCACTAATATTAAAAAATCCAAACAAATGGCCACACAATTGCTTTTAGCATCCTAATTTTATCATCCTTATACTCTATTCCTCCACTATCTGGAAATGCATGCCAAATAGAAGGAAGAAAAGGAACATGGCAGATGGTTATACCCCAGGTGTTCACTCTTCCCTTTGCTCTGTTTTATTTTTCCTTCACCATTTATCTTGTTTAAATTTAAATGGTGATTCCTTTCTTCCTGTTCTAGTGCTGGTCCTTTATTTTTCCTAGAGTTCCTACCTGGAGTAAAATAGTTAAAGAGAAGAATAAAGTATATCAAGTCAAGGTCTTGCCTGTGTCCAAATATCAAGATGGGAAAGGGGTGCAAAGCATTGGTAAATGGAGCCAATAAAAATCACTGAGGCCTCAGATGATTTTAAAACCAGAGCAGCTTAATTCAACCTGTCCAGTACTCTCTTCTTTGGATTTTGTCTCTCTCAAGAGCACTAACTTGGATCCTGTCATCTTGATATTTTTAGAGCCTCATGAGAATGCCAGGATGTTCGTGGAAATGAAGACTAACTTCAAGGGTGACGTCACAGAGGACAGAGTGCGGCAGGGGACAGTGGGGGCAGAGGAGAGTGGAGAGCAGCAGTGGAGAGACCACAAGAGAATGCCAGCGAGTCCAGAGAGAGTAAAGATTCGCGGGGGGCTGGGAGGCCTGTCAGCCTCCGGGCCCCCTGGCATTCCTGCCTGCCCTGCACCTGGTTGCCTCATGACAAATGGTAGAAAGATCATTAAAAGTCTGAAAAAGCCTCTGAGGGCTCCAGGACTCTCCTTTACCCATCTGCCTGGATCCATAGAAAACCTGCCCTGTGCCTTCCTGCCACTACAGGCAGCAAACCTGGCACAGGAGCAATGATATGCTCCTGGTTCCAGGGTTACCATTTTAAAGTACTATTACAATAGAGATATTTAAAAGAACAACCACATTTAAAAGAGCAACTGCATAAAAGTTTCAGATATTTATTGCTGCCAAACATGTCATTGGTATAAAAGAGTAAAAATAATTTGTTATTATTACCTCCCATGGTCCTGGGGGTTGGCTGAACTCAGCTGGACAGTTGTCTCTGAAGGTATCTCAAAGTAGTTAGTGTTAGAGGGTGGCTAGGGCTGGAGTCACTTCAAAGGACGCCCTCACATTGTCTGGTAACTTATGCTGGCTGTTGTCCAAGACTTTAGATGAGATTGTTAACTAAAAACCTACAAGTGACCTTTCCATGGGACTTGGATTTCTTCATCATGGTAGCTGGGTTCCAAGAGAAGCGTCATGAGTGGGAAAACCAGGCAGAAGCTGTCTCAAATTTTATGCTCTAGTCTCTTAAACCATACAGCATTACGACTACATATTCTGTTGGCAGATAGGTCACAAATGTCCATCCAAGATCAATGGAAGAGATACAGATTCCACCTCTAGATGAGTTTGAAGTAAGTTCACATGAAAAGTATGATTACAACCATCATTAGAAAATATTGGTCACAGTTAAGTTTCTTTCAAAATGTTGAATAGGCTGGCTGAGTTGATACAAAATATTTCTGTTATCTGAATATTAAAGTCCACTAAAACATGGTGATATAGGAAAGTCAAAGTCACCATATAATGAATATATTCCTTAATGTGCACTTAATATGTTCCCCTCCCCCACTCAACACTGAGTGTCTGTGATTATTGCAAGTTGTAAATATTCACCCACATGATGCAAAGTAAAAATGTAAATCTTGCAAAAGATTTCATTAAGTCACTAATTTTAGAGACTATTTGGAATCTCATTTAACTGGTAGATTAGTTAACTGAAAGAGAAATAAAAACAACAAGGTTGTTCACATTATAATGGAATTATTTGAAAATCCAAAGAAAGGCATTAGGGAACTTCATTGAAACCCTTTGAGTATTTCTGCATATTAAGTAAGCTATTTTGCTTTGCATAATCCCCTCCAGTTCCATTCATGTTGTCTTAATTGGCAAGACTTCATTTCTTTTTGTAATAGAGTAGTACTCCATTGTTTATATTATTAATTTATGGTAGAAAAAGTGTGTGCCTTCCAAAAAAAAAGCAACACTTGAATCAATCTTTGTACATTTCAAAGACCAATCCATAGTTTCTAAAATAATCTAAATTTTGTAATATATTAAAAAAAATATTTCTGTGATTTTTTTGGTCTCCCCCCGCCCCATATACTATAAGTCAAATCTCTTGTTTTGCATGGGAGAGGGATTTTTTTTTTTCTGTTACTTTTATTGTACCATTGGTTCACAACTGTGTATGTGATTTAGGGGAATAAGACCACACCACTTTAGATGTAGGTCACCATGCCCACATCCACTACCAAAGCACCAATAAACCACTCGTTGTTATCCCCTTCCTCCCACCTGCTCTAGCAATCTCAACTCTGCAGTCAGATTTCAAGAATTTGCTTTGATTTAGTTTTGTCTGTTCCTCTTTTTTTTTTTTTTGTTTTTAATATTCTACATATCAGTGAAATCATCCAGTATTTGTCTTTCTCCTTCTGACTTATTTTGCTTAGTATAATCTCCTTCAGTTCCATCCATGTTGTCCCAGATGGCAAGATTTCTATGTTTTTATAGCTGAGAAGCATTCCATTGTGTATGTAGACCACATCTTTATCCACTCATCGTCACTGGGCACTTAGGTTGTTTCCACAACTTGGCTATTGCAAATATTGCTGCAACAAACAAAAGTCTGTATATGTATATCTTCAAATGACAGTTTTTGTATTCTTCAGATAGATACCAAGGAGTGAAATTACTAAATAATGTATCTATTTTTAATATTTTGAGTACTCTTCTAGTTCTACAGAAACTAGACCCATCTACATCCCACAAATAATTAAAAAGTGTTCATTTTTCCCCCCACATCCCCACCAGCACTTTTATTTCTGGTCTTTATAATGTGGGTCATTCTCAGAGGTCTGAAGTAGTATTGACTTGCATTTTCCTGGTGACAAGTGACATTGAACTTTTTTTTCATGTGCCTTTTGGCCATGCGTATGTCTTCTTTGGAAAAATATGTATTTTACTGATCTGCTTATTTTTGGTTGTTGTTTTTTTTTTTTTCTTGAGTTGTGTGAATTCTTTGAGATCTTAGATATTAGCCCCTAATCAGACGTATGATGTGCAAATATTTTCTCCCATTCAGGAGTGTATCTTTATATTTTAGTGACACTTAATTTCACTGTGTAAAAGCTGTTTAATTTCAGGCTCTTCCATTTGCTTCTTTTTGATTTTTTCCCATTCCATGGCATCAGCTCCCCAGACATCCTTGAAAACAATGCAATGGAGTATTTTTGCCTATGTTTTCTTCTATGTATTTATGGCTTTAGGTCTTTCAGTAACTTCTTTAATCCATTTTGAGTAATTATTGTTCATGACAGGAGAAAGTAGTCTGGTTTCTTCTTCTGTGTTCTTTCATGAGTATGGCTGTCCAGTTTTCCCAACACTATTTGGTTAAGAGACTTTCTCCATTATATACTCTTGATTCCTTGTAAATTTAAGGACCATAAGTATGTGTGTATTTCTGGGTTCTCAATTGTATCCCATTGATCTGTATGTCAGTTTATATTCTAATACCATACTATATTGATGACTACAGCATTATAGTTAGTTTGAAGTCTGCGAGTCTTATATGTCAAGATTATCTTTGTCTTATCTTTGTCAAGATTACTTTGGCTATTTGAGCTCTTTTATTAATATATTACCAGGAGAAGGAGGGGGACACCAAAACCCCCAAACCTGCGTGCTCTAAACGCACTCTGCCATCCACTACATAAGGACAAACCATACTCTCAGTGCATGAGGACTTCAATAGAAGAGAACTTAATACAATTAGTGTACAATAGAGAAGAGAAAGATGATAGTTGAAATAGTTTCCCCATGAATACCTAAAGTTACTCAGCCACTCATGGGTGCATGCCCAGACAATCAAGGTAGGCCCAAAGCAGGTACACTGAGGCCTGAAATCTTGCCAAAAATCTAAGTCACCTTCTGGCAGGGAACCAAAAGAAAGGGGCAGGGTAAGTCTGGGAGGAAAAGAGCAAATCAAAATATAAGTCAAGATAAATGCTGCCGTGGTCAGCCTCCCCACGGGTCTCTCACCCACGTCTCTTTCAAGAGTCTCCTTCCATGTTCCCAAGTCCTTAGTGCAAGTTCCACGCTGAGAAGCAAGTGTGGGTTCTTCACATGTCCCACTGTTTCAGGTGCCTCCTCTTGGTCTACCCTCCAGCCTTTTCTCCCAAGTCCTCTTTAGCTTTCCTTTGTTGCTCAGCTCCACCCTTCCTTAGGTAGGGCAGGGAACCTGAAACATTTCCACGGGGACTACACTATTACAGTTCCACATAAATTTTAGTAATTTTTGCTCTATTTCTTTGAAGTGTTCTATTTATACTTTGATAGGGATTGCATTGAATATTGCTTTGCACAAAGAATTATTTGCATATAGAATTTCCAATACAATGATGAGTTCTAGTGGTGAAAAGGAACATTCTTGTCTTATACCTGATCTTAGTTGAAAAGCTTTCAGATTTTCACCATTATGATGTTAATTCTTCTTCCATCTATGACAAAAGACTGTCTTTCCTTTTTTGTGTGTGTCTTCTATTTATTTTAACGTCATAGTTTTTTTTAAAGAGCTGGGGTATAGGCCACAGGTGCAGGGTGGGGTTGGGTGGGTGTGGGAGAAGCGGGAGAGAATTCACCAGAGACAGAGTGGGGAGCAGAACAGGCAAACTAACTGACATACACTGTTGAGGGGAGCAGCTGGCAAAATAAGAGAGGTCTGCTGTGCCATATGGGTTAGCTCCCTGGCTGGGGATCTAACTTGTGCTGCAGTGGCTGGATAGCTTCATAGTGCTGAGACTTTAACTACTGGAGGCCCAAAAATGTCATACTTTTTGAACAGATCTTCACTTATTTTGTTAGGTTAATTCCTAGATACTTAATACTTTTTGATGCTATTGTAAATGGTATTATTTTCTTATATCCTTTCTCTCAGATGGTGAAAATGAACATTCTCTCTTATACCTGATCTTAGTGGAAAAGCATTCACATTTTCACTACTGAGTATGATGTTAGTTATTGCTCTGTCTTATATGGGCTTTATTGTGTTGAGGTGTGACACTTCTATCCCTATTTTACTATGAGTTTTTTTAATCATAGATGTATGATGAACCTTGTCAAATGTCAAATGTCTTCCCTTTGTTGATATGGTGAATTACATTGATTGATGTGCACATGTTGAACCTCCCTTGGATCCCTGGGATAAATCCCACTTGCTCATGATGTGTAATCCTTTTAAGGTATTATTGAATTTAATTTGCTAAGATTTTGTTGAGGATTATTACACTTGTGTTCTATGGAGACATCAGTCTGCAGTTTTCTTTTTGTGATATCTTTGTCTGCTTTTTATTTTTTATTTTTTTAATTTAAATTTTATTTTTATATTCCCCTTACAATTACAACCCCTTATTTTGACCCCAAGCCCTCCTTTCCCCGCCCCCCACCCCCCATAGAGTGTCTCTGGTTCATAGTTGTTTGTTGATTTTGATTTTTACTTTCTTATAGTTATTCTTTTTCCTGGTCCCTTATTTAGGTTTTCTAGATTCCTGCTATGAGTGAGACCATCCAGTATATTTCTTTTTCTTTCTGGCTTATTTCGCTGAGCATGATCCCTTCCATCGCCATCCATGTTGCTGCAAATTGCATGTGTTTATCTTTTTTGAATGCTGAGTAATATTCCATGGTGTATATGTACCACATCTTCTTGATCCAGTCATCTATTTTTGGGCATTTGGGTTGATTCCAAAGCTTAGCTATTGTAAACAGTCCTGCTATAAACATAGGGGTGCAGGTGCTCTTTGGAATTGATGTTTCTGTGTCCTTTGGGTAAATACCTAGGAGTGGAATTGCTGGATCATATGGAAGCTCTATGTTTAGTAGGTCCAGAAATCTCCACACAGCTCTCCATAGTGGTTGGACCAGTTTGCACTCCCACCAGCAGTGCAGGAGAGTTCCTTTTTCTCCACACCCTCGCCAACATTTGTTGTTGCTAGTTTTTTTAATATGAGCCATTCTCACTGGTGTGAGATGGTATCTCATGGTAGTTTTGATTTGCATTTCCCTGATTACAAGTGATGTTGAACATTTTTTCATATGCCTGTTGGCCATTTGCATTTCCTCTTCAGAGAAGTTTCTTTTTAGCTCTTCTGCACATTTTTTTTTATAGAAGCATGTTTTATTTATTTATTTATTTGTTTGTTTGTTTGTTTTGTTTATACATGCACTGGGTACAGTCAGAAGCTTGGGAGGGTGAGAGAATTCATCAGAGCCAGAGTGGGGAGCAGAGCAGGCAGAAGGACCGAAGTACACTGCTGAGGGGAGCAGCGGGCGGCAGGAGAGTTCTGTGTGCCATGTGGGACCCTCCTCTGGTGGCCGGGGAGCAGCCGGGGATCAAACCGGCGCCGCAGAAGCCGCGGGCAGCTTCACAACCCAGTGCTCAACTGCTGCGCCACTGGGGAGGCCCTCTTCTGCACATTTTTTGACTGGATTATTTTCTTTGTTTTTGTTGAGTCTCATCAGCTCTTTGTAGATTTTTGTGATCAGTCCTTTATGATTAGTGTTGTGTGCAAAAATGTTCTCCCAGTCGGTGGGGTTTCTCTTTGTTTTGGTTATTGTCTCTTTTGCTGTGCAGAAGCTCTTTAATTTGATGTAGTCCCAGCTATTCATCTTTACCTTCACAATCACTGCTTTGGGTGATGTGTCTGTAAAGATGTCTTTGATGTGCATATCACGTAGTTTTTTGCCTATATTTCCTTCTATGTATTGTATGATTTCAGGTCTTATGTTTAATTCTTTAATCCATTTTGCCTGCTTTTTAGAGTAATATTGGCCTCATAAATTTTGTTTGGAAGCATTGATTTTTCTTCAAGTTTTTGAAGGAATTTGAAAAATATAGTTATTAGTTCAACTTTGAAGGTTTGGTAGAACTCAGTACTTTTCTTTTGGGAGACTTATTTTTGTTAAATATTTATTTATTTACGCATCATGTGGGTATCTCCCTGGCCAGGGATCGAACTCATGCTTCAGTGGCTGTGGATAGCTTCATAGGTTGTGTCTTACTTAACCCCTTGTGCCACCAGGGAGGCCCTTTGGGGGACTTTTGATTCCTGTTTCAATTCCATTGATTGTTATTGATCTCTTCAGGTTTTAACTCTTATTTAAAAAAAAAATATTTTATTTATGCATACAAGAACTGGGATGTAGGCCAGAGATGGGTGTGTTTGTGGGAGGGAGGGGGATGTGGGTGAGAGGATTCACCAGAGAGAGAGTGGGGAGCAGAACAGGTGGATTGACTAAAATACACTGCTGAGGGGAGCAGCAGGCGAGTCAGGAGAGGTCTGCTGCACCTTGTGGGTAGCTCCCTGGCTGGCCAGGGATCGAACTCGTGCTGCAGTGGCTGCAATTAGCTTCATAGGTTGCGTCTTAACCCCTTGTGCCACCAGGGAGGCCCCCTTAACTTTTTTTGATTCAGACTCAGAAGGTTTTATACTTCTAAAAATTTTTCCATTTCTCCCATATCTTCTAATTGGTTAGCATAAAGATGTTCAGAAATGGAGTCAGATAATTCTTAAAGTGTTTTTTCATATTTTTCCCCCTTCATATCTCTTCTGCATCTTCTACCTGTATTCTTTTATTTATTTATTTATTTATTTATTTATTTATTTATTTATTTATTTATACATTTTTTACATCATTTTTCATTTTTGCACAATGTTTACATCATTTTTCATTTTTGCACATTTTCATCTTGGTTATAGTCCCCATACAATTCCCACCCCCTTTTTTTTAATCCTAATTTCTCCTTCCCCCCATGTAGCGTGGCTCTGGTTTATAGTTGCTTGTGGATTTTGATTTTTACTTTATTATAATTAGGATTTTTCCTGGTCCCTTATTTAGGCTTTCTAGATTACTGCTATGAGTGAGATCATCCGGCGTTTTTCTTTTTCTTTCTGGCTTATTTCACTGAGCATGATCCCTTCCAGCTCCATCCAAGTTGCTGCAAATTGCATGAGTTTATCTTTTTTGATTGCTGAGTAATATTCCATGGTGTATATGTACCACATCTTGATTCAGTCATCTATTTTTGGGCATTTGGGTTGTTTCCAAAGCTTAGCTATTGTAAATTGTGCTGCTATAAACGTAGGGGTGCAGGTGCTCTTTGGAATTAATGTTTCTGTGTCCTTTGGGTAAATACCTAGGAGTGGAATTGCTGGATCTTTGAGCATGATCATCTTCAAGGTCACCAATTCAATCTTCCTTTTGGTGTACTCTACTCCATAGCCTTCTTTAGAATTTTTTATCCCCTGTATGGATTTTTTTTTACATCTTAGTTATTTTCTTATTTAAAACTTCATTTTTTATCTTCTGTTCATTAATTTTATTTCTCAGGACATTTGTTTTTCTGCATTTTCTTGTATATCTTTGATCAGTTATTCTATATTTTCTTCCATTTATTTTAATTTCTTTATGTTGGTGATTTTGAACTTTGTACCTGATAGTAAGAAAAGATCTTCCATGTCTTTGTGATTGGGTTCCAGGGATTTGTTCTCTCTCTGTGGTAGATTTCCCTGAGGACTCAGGTTGACATTTGTTTTGCTTTTTTATCTCCCCACTATTTGTTTTCTAAATATTAAGGGTGTAGATATACTTTTCCAGTAGATGGTGCTGCTTGTCAGTGAAAAATAACCTGTAGCTGGGTCTTCTGTGAGCAGGGGGAGGGCCTTTCTGAGGAGGAGTCTGTTATGGTGATCTGCCTTCTGGCCCCATCCTGGAACTCACTGAGGCTATGCTAATGTTTGTGTGCTTCTGCCATGGCAGGTCCACCCTCAACACTCTTCATAGAGCTTACCTGATGCCAACTGATTCTGCAAGCTCTGCTTATGGCTACTGTCCTGGAGCTTACCTAAGTCTGTGATGGGTTACTGTTTAAGAATGTTGCCAGTCACACCCTTCTGCTTAGAAGGCATGCCATATTGCCAGGGCTTATCCAGTCCACCTGGGAAGCCTACCTGCTTGGCCCATTCCAGTACTAGCTGGAGTCCCCCTCTTCTGGATGTTTTTCCTAGAGTGTGCTGTAATAGTCTATTTTTCTCTCAGGAGTGTTTTGTCTTTATTTTAATGCAATCTGTCTGTGAAAAGGCAGAGTTGATGAGTAGAATCTCTTCATTTTGTTCCAATCTTGCTCCATCCCCATTCACCTCTGAATTCCTGAAATAATTTCTGTTGTTACTTCTATTTGTTTCTGATCCCATTCATTCACGTTTTCTCCGTGGGGTTTGTTTATTTTTTCAAAGAACCAGCTTAGATTTCATCCCTATTTTTAAGTGTCTTTTCCAGATCTTTTTCATTTATTTCTGCTCTAATTTTTAAAATTAATTATAATTATTTAAAAAATTTTTTACATTGTTGTTCATTTTTAAACAATATTTGCTTCCCCCCAAACTGTCAGGTGTAGACCCCATGGAATTTTCTTCCCCAATGCACCCGTGCACCATCAGTCCCCTGTGCTCCTCCTTCCCTCCCTCTCCCTCGTCCTCCCCTGCACTGTCTCTGATTTATAGTTGTCCGTTTTTGCTTTGTTGTGTTTTGTACTGTTATTATTTTTTACACTGATGTCTTGTTTGGTTCCCCTATATTCCTGCTATAAGTGAAACCATCCGATATTTTCCATTTGCTTATTTCACTGAGCATAATACCTTCTAGCTCCATCCACGTTGCTGTGAGCGGCATGAGTTTATCTTTTTGATTGCTGAATAATATTCCATTGTGTATATATGCCACATCTTCTTGATCCAGTCATCTATTTTTGGGCATTTGGGTTGTTTCCAGGTTTTACCTATTATAAATAATACTGCAATAAACATAGGGGTGCAGGTGTTCTTTTGAATAAATGTTTTTGTGTCCTTTGGGAGATCCCTAGGAGTGGAATTGCTGGGTCATATGGTAGCTCCATTTTTAGTAGACTGAAGAGACTCCAGACAGCTTTCCATAGTGGTTGGATAAGTTTGCACTCCCACCAGCAATGTGGCAGAGTTCCTTTTCCACCACATCCTCGCCAACATTTGTTATTGCTAGTTTTTTTAATATGTGCCATTCTCACTGGTGTGATATCTCAGTGTGGTTTTGATTTGCATTTCCCTGATGATAAGGGATGCTGAACATTTTTTCATATGCCTGTTGGCCATTTGCATTTCCTCTTTGGAGAAATGTCTTTTAAATTCTTCTGCCTGTTTCTTGACTGGATTGTTTATTTTGTTTTTGTTGAGCCATGTGAGTTCTTTGTATATCTTTCTGATCAGTCCCTTATCAGTTGTACGGAGTGTAAAGATTTTTTCCCAATCAGTGGGGTGTCTCTGTTTTGGTTAATGACTATTTTGCTGTACAGAAACTTTGCAGTTTGATGTAATCCCAGGTGTTTATCTTTGCCTTCGCTATCTCTGCTTTGGGTGATGTCTTTAAAGATGTTTCAGATGTATGTCTTGTAGTGTTTTACCTATATTTTCTTCTGTATATTTTATGGTTTCAGGTATTATGTCCAGTTCCTTTACCATTTTGAGTTGATTTTGTGAACAGTGAGAGGTAGTGGTGTAGTTTCACTTTTTTGCATGTGGTGGTCCAGTTTTCCCAGCACCATTTATGGAACAAACTGTCCATGTTCCATTGCAAATTCTGTGCTCCTTTGTCAAAGACTAGTTGTCCATATAAGTGTGGCTTCATTTCTGGGCTCTCTTTCTCTTTTGTTTTCATCAGTAGGGCTTTGGCTATTCGTGTTTTTTTGTTGTTGTTGTTCCATATGAATTTCATCAGCATTTGTTCTATTTTTTTGAAGAATGTCATTGAGATTTTTATTGAAATAGCGTTGAATCTGTATATTGCTTTTGGTAGGATGGCCATTTTAATAATGTTAATTCTTCCAATCCATGAGCAGGAGATGTATGTCTTTCCATTTCTTTGTGTCTTCTATTTCTTTTAACAGTGTATTATAATTTTCTTTGTATAGGTCTTTCACCTCTTTTGTTAGGTTTATTCCCAAATATTTGATTTTTTTTTCAATTATAAAAGGGAGGGTATTCTTGATTTCTTCTTCTTCAGGTGGATTGTTTGTGTATAGAAAGGCTAATGACTTTTGTGTGTTGATTTTGTATCCTGCTACTTTACCAAACTGGTTGATTATTTTGAGTAGTTTTTTTGTGGAGCTTTTATGGTTCTCTATGTATATTATCATATCGTCTGCAAATAATGATAGTTTTACTTCTTCTTTCCCTATTTGGATTCCTTGTATGTCTTCCTCTTGCCTTATTGCCCTGGCTAGGACCTCCAGTATTATATTGAAGAACAGTGGTGAGAGAGGACATCCTTGTCTTTTTCCTGTCTTTTTCCTGATCTTAAAAGAAAGGCCTTCAGCTTTTCACCATTGAGAATAATATTGGCTGTGGGTTTGTCATATATGGCTTTTATCATGTAAAGGTATGTTTCTTCTATCCCGAGAATTTCAAGGGCCAGCCTTCATCATAAATGGATCTTGGACTTTGTCAAATGCCTTCTCAGCATATATTGATATGAACATGTGGTTTTTAGTTTTCTTTTTGTTGATCTGTTGGATTACACTGATGGATTTTTGTATGTAGACCATCCTTGTGCCCCTGGTATGAATCCCACTTGATCACGGTGTATTATCTCTTTGATGCATTGTTGGATTCTGTTGGCAAGGATTTTGTTGAGGATTTTTGCATCAGTGTTCATTAGAGAGATTGGCCTGTAATTTTCTTTTTTTGTGCTGTCTTTATTTGGTTTTGGTATTAGTGTGATGTTGGCTTCGTAGAATGCATTTGGTAGTATTCCTTCTTTTTCAATTTTTTTAAAGAGTTTGTGTAGGATAGGCACTAATACACTGCTGAACAATTGGTAGAATTGATTTGTGAAGCCATCTGGACCTGGGCTTTTGTTTTTGGGGAGTGCTTTGATTACTGCCTCAATTTCTCTGCTGGTCATTGGTCTGTTTAGGTGCTCTATTTCTTCTTTATTTGGCTTTGGATGATTATATCATTCTAGGAATTTGTCCATCTCTTCTAGATTGTTGAATTTGTTTGCATATAAGTGTTCATAGTAATTTCTGATTATTCTTTTGATTTCTACTGAGTCTGTTGTGATTTCTCCTCTTTCATTTATAATCCTATTTATATGTGTTTTCTCCTGTTTTTTCTCAGTGAGACTGGCTAGAGGTTTGTCTAGTTTGTTTATTTTTTCAGAGAACTAACTTTTGGTTATGTTGATCTTTGCATTTTTTTTTTAAATTTCTATTTTATTTATTTTGGCTTTGATTTTTATTATTGCCTTTCTTCTACTGGCTTTAGGGTTTTTTGTAATTCTTTTTCTAGCTCTTTTAGATGTGAGATTAGGTTGTTTCTTTGAGCTCTTTCTTGTTTCTTGATGTGAGCCTGTATTGCTATATATTTTCCTCTTATTACTGCTTTTGTGTTGTTAAAGTATTTTTTAATTTCTTCTTTGATCTCTTTATTAGTCCGGTGGTCTTCCAGTAGTGTGGATTTCAATCTCCATGAAATGGGAGGGTTCCTTGTTTTCTTTTCATGATTATTTCTAGTTTGATGCCTTTATGATCAGAGAGGATAGTTGGAATGATTTTGATCTTCATGTATCTGTTGATGTTTGTCATGTGATCGATTCTGGAGAATGATCCATGTGCACTTGAGAAAAATATGTACTCAGATTTTTTTGGGTACATTCTCCTACAGATGTCTGTAAGTCCATGAGTTCTATGTCTTTTTTAGGACTCCAGAGTCTTTATTTACTTTTTGTCTCATTGATCTGTCCATTGGTGAGAGTGGGATTTATTTTTTGTCTCGTTGATCTGTCCATTGGTGAGAGTGGGTTGTTGAAGTCTATATATGTATTTTCTTTAATGTCTGTTTTCAGAGCTGATAATAACTTCTAATAAATTTTGGTGTTTCTTCATTTGGTGAGTATATGTTGATGAGTGTTATATCTTCCTCATGTATTGTCCCCTTGATCATAATGTAGTGTATGTTTATGTCTCTTTTTATTTTTTTTAATTTGAAGTCTATTTCATCTGATATATATATAGCTGTTCCTGCCTTCTTTTTTGGTCCATTTGCTTGTAGGATTGTTTTCCAATCTTTTACTTTCAGTCTGTGTTTATCTTTTGTGTTAAATGTGTTTCCTGGAGACAGCAGAAGGATGGATTTTGTTTTTTAATCCAGCCTGTTACTCTGCATCTTTTTATTAATGAGTTTAATCCATTTGCATTTAGAGTTAATATTGATAAGTTGGCATCTGCATTTGCCATTTTGTTTGTCTTTTTTGTGATTTTATTCCTCACTTTATTCTGTTCTTCTTGATAATTCCTCTGTTGGTTTTGGCTTTAGGACTTCTAGAATTTTTTGGAGTAGGGGTTTAGTTGTAATGAATTTCTGGAGTTTCTGTTTGTCTGAGAAGGTCCATATATTTTCTTCATAGAGGAAGGAGAGCTTTGCAGGGTAAAGTATTGTTGGTTGGCATTTACTGACTTGATGTTTGCTGAATATGTTACTCCATTCTATTCTTGCTGGTGGTGTGTCTTTGGAGAATTCTGAGGTTAATCTGATTGATTTTTCCCTTATAAGTTATCTGTTTCTTCCCCCTTGACAGTTTCATTATTTTTTCCATGTCTTGGACTCTTGCAAGCTTTACTATTATGTGTCTTGCTGTAGTTTTCTTTTCATTGTGGTAATTGGGTGTTCTTCTTGCTTCCCGTATGTCTCTATTTGTCTCCTTTTTCATACTTGAGAAGTTTTCTTCAATTATCTCCTTGAATAATTTCTCGGATCCTTTGTCTCTCTCCTCACCTTCTGGAATGCCTATAACTCTTATATTTCCTCTCTTCATGGAGTCTGATAATTGTCTAAGGGTATTTTCATTCTTCTTTCTTTGCACTTCCCTCTCTTTTTCTCTTTTGGTTCTATTTCTGTATTTTCGAGAGTACTGATCCGTTCTTCTATTTCCTCGGTTCTGTTTTCAATGCTTTTCCAGAGCTCTTTGTCTCCTCAAGTAATCTTTTAGTTGCCTCCTTTTCTTTTATATCCTTTCTTAAGATCTCATTTTCATTCTTCAGTTCATTGATTATTTGTCTCATCTCATTATACTTTTTAATCATGATGATTCTAAATTCTCTATCTGACTGGGAGAGTAGTTCTTTCATGTCATTGTTGAACTCTGGTGACTGATTTTCTTTTTTCTTTTTTTTTTAAAACTTTTTTTTAAGAGATTTATTTATTTATTTTATGCAAGCACTGGGTACAGTCAGAAGTGCAAGAGGGTGAGAGAATCCACCAGATCCAGAGTGGGGAGCAGAACAGGCAGACTGATGAAATACACTGCTGAGGGGAGCAGCGGGAGTAGCAGGAGATGTCTGTGTATCATGTGGGACCCTCGCTGGCCAGCCGAGGATCAAACCAGTGCTGCAGAAGCTGCAGACAGCTATGCAACCCAGCTCTCAACTGCCTCACCACAGGTGCGGCCCTGATTTTCTTTTTGTGGTGTGTCCTTTTCCTATGGACTTGCTTGGTTATTTGTATTTTTCCTTCTCCCTGCTGTTTGCTTTCTAGTTTGTTCTATGTGTTGGGACATTGTGCAACTGGTGCTGGCAGGCATCTTTTTGGATTGCTTCTTCAGGAGTGTCAAAAACTGTTTACCAGACTGAGACCAGCTCTGGTAGGCCAAAACTCCACCAGGGTATTGATGCTGTAGCTGTGTTGCTGGGCACTGTCTCTTACAGTTTCCTGCCTCCGTATTTACTAAGTTTCAGCAGGGAATCAGTTAGTTGGTGATTTTCTCTGGTCACTAGTTGGTGCTAGAGACCTGTGCTTGCTGACCTGTGCTTTTCCCCTGTAGTTCTTTGAGAAATGGAGGGGGGTAGGGAGCACCTGGACTTACGGGCTATTGCTCAGGCTGGGTGCTGTGTCTGCCCCATGTTCACCCGGTGCTGTGCCCATGGCTGTGTGGATCTCATGCCCTGAATTTTGCACTCTAGTTCTCAGTCTCAGGGTCTCAGATCCAAAATGACAGCTCTCACCCTGTGCAGGGCCAATGTTATGGCACGTCCCATTCCCCAAATCCTGTGCCTGGCTCTCAGTTCCAGAATGGGGTCTTGCTCCATGCCTTGTTTCCCTTCTTACCCCTGTTTGTGTGGCCCACCCCCTCTCAGAGCCCAATGGTAGTTTTGGAAACCCTGGCTTCCAACTATTAGGAAGTTGATGATTTTGTTCTGATCACTAGGTGGCCCCAGAGATCTTTCCTAGTATCCTTCCAGAGCAGTGCTTTTTCCCATGGGTCTCCAGGGAACTGAGTGAGGGTGGTATGGAATGGCTCAGTGGCATGGGGTGCTGTGTCTCCCACTCTGTGCTGCACGTCGTGGGGATCCCATGCCCCAAATTTGAGCCCCAGGTCTCAGCTCTGAAGCCCTCAGATCTGGGATGTGGGCGGTAGCCCAGATTAGTGTCTACAGAAATGGCGACTTTTGCACCCCACTCCCCAACCTGAGCACCTGGCTTTTGATTACTCAGTGAGGGTCATTCACCTCAGTGACAGTTCCCATGTGTCTCCCCACTAATGTAGGTCGTGGGCACTGGGAACTGAGCAGCCATGATCTGCATATGCTTTTCAAGCATGCATGCTTTTCTGCACAAGCTTACTGGCTGGACTTTTGCCTATTTGCAGGTCTCCATGGAGACCCTATCTTCCTCTAATGGCTCTGGGAGCTGCTCGATCACCTCCATGGTGATTCCAGCACTGTTCTCCACAGTTCCCATTCGTGGGGTGCAGTGCCTGTAATAGTTCCTTTCTGCTCACAGTTCTGCTTGATCTGTAGTTTGTTCTTGTTGTTGTTGTTTGTTTTTCTTTCTGTTGGTCAGAGTGTGCCAGCTTTGTGGGTGGTAGAGGGTTAGCAGGTTTCTGAGCTTTCCTCTTTTTTTGTCCTCTTTTATGGCAACTTTCCTCTTAGGGCAGTTTGCCAGAGTCACCCTTTTAGCTTCCATGTCCAGGTTTTCAGAGAGACATGCCACTTTTCCTCCCTATTAACTTTTTTTATGGAAGGACTTACTTGCAGCATTTCCCCACCACCATGCTGATCTCTGGTTTTCTTGATATCATTTATTAACCTCTTTGTCTTCTAATATCTATTGATTTCTTAGTTAAAAACTTCAATTTCTGCTGTCTGTTCATTTTACTTCTGAGCTCATTAATTTGTTTTTCTGAATTTTATTCTGTCTCTTTGATTCCCTTTTCTGAGTTCTCTTGTTTTCTTCCCCTTCTCTGAGTTTCTTTTTATCGCAGTTCAGAAATCTTTCCCTCTCTCTCTGATAGATAGGGGACCCAAATTCCTTCCATAGGACTCCACTATCCCCTAGTATGAGTATCTGAACTGTGTGCCTATCTTTATGTGTCTTGGGATTTACATTTTTAGTAGGCCACTTAAAATAAGCAGAATATGAGGCAGGCCTGTGTCACCTACAAAACCTAAAATAGTTATTTTCTGGTCCTGCACTAATATTTCCTGTACCCCTCTCCCAAGTTGCCTTTTTTTTTTTTCTTTTTCTGTATCTAACTGGTAGAAAGTAAAAATTGCATTGATGAAATTTTATGGGAGTTGCCATGGAAGTTATGTCACTTCCACTCACATTCTGTTGCACAGAACAATTACTTGGCCATGCCTTATAGTAGGGGGAATAGGGAAATATAGCTTAGCTGTATGCCCAAGTAAGGGGAGAACTAATTTTGGGAGGCAGAAATAGAGTCTTACCATGATCAGGCTCTAAATTTTCAAAATGAATTTTATCATTGTGATGATTATTAATGTAAAATTAATCAAGATAACCCACATATAAAACATATTAATATAAGTATTAAACAAGGGCAAATTTTTATTACAGGTGTAGCTCAACACACTGGATGGGACTTTCTGTTGTTCAATAAGTTAGTTGTATCAAGGTTAGAACATTAAATTTATACCTACTTTTCATTTTTATAAATGTTATCAACAAGAAGTAGTGATAAAAATAAGAGGATGAGAATGGAAGAAGCTTTTAAAAAAGCTCACTCAACTTATAGGAAATACTTTCCATACAAACTAATTGGAAAAGGCAGTCCTATTGCCAGACCAATCAGCTAAACTAGGAAAATACTGAATTCATTCATAAGTTCAAATAACTTACTATGTTATTTGTGGAGTAGTATGAAACTCCTGAGAAACTATGGAACACATTTGGTAATATAAATTACTAAAAGTAATTCATCAGGATGTAGAGTTAATGATATTAATATGCTCATTTAAAAGTGCATAAAGTAAATTTAAACTGCTATTTCTCACTATGTAATTTGTGGTAATATAATAAAATGTGGCTGAAATTTTAGGTTACTTAGAAAACGATGAATAATAGAAATCCTCCTATTATTTCTTTGGTAAAAATGAACGTATACAGGTAATGGATGCTGGGGAAAAGTAAACACAAATCACATAAAAAGTCAGAAAACAATCTATTGTTGTTTTTAAAGCTTCTTAAATTTCCTATGTATTTAATAAAAGAGAAAAAGTATGAACTCTTAAAAACTAACTAGCCTGGCAGCTATTTGTAATTTTACCTTGTGTTAAAGAGGGTGAAAGATTAAAATGTCTTAAAAGAAAAAATGAGAATTGGAAAATTTATTTTTATTTTCATTTTTTAGACTTATTTATTTATTTATACAAGCACTGGGTATAGTCAGAAGCGTGGGAGGGTGAGAGAATTCACCAGAGCCAGAGCTGAGAGCAGAACAGGCAGACTGACGAAACACACTGCTGAGGGGAGCAGCAGGCGGCAGGAGAGGTCTGCGCGCCATGAGGGACCCTCGCCCGGCGTCTGGGGATTGAACCAGTGCTGCAGAGGCTGCGGGCAGCTTCACAACCCAGAGCTCAACCGCTGCGCCAGCGGGGAGGCCCAGAATTGGAAAATTTAACACTGGAAAAATAAATCATGATATAATTTTATAAATGTAAGTTTTAATTACTTTATTCAATGATGCCCACATATGTAAAAATATTATGTAAAATTTTTAATCCATGAGTTTTATCTAGTGTAGTAGAAACTGCAAGCTCAGAAAACATTTCAGTTAAATTTAAAATAATGTGTATATCTCATTACCCAGATTTAGGGAGCATCAGACATATCATACTCTAATTAAAGTAGATGAGAACCCTAGGTGTGTCCCATTTGCTGTGCCTTTCAGTCTAGCATCAGTTTCAGATTCCTTCTAGAGCTGAATTTTGAGAATATTTGTAAACAAATGGCAGACATGATTTACAGAAGTTGATGTGTTCTTCGCTTTGCTATTGTGGCTGTCTAGCTCAAAATTTATATGTTGTTGGACAATAATTAGGGAACAGGAGATGATGAGTCACTTACTCTCCCATCTGAAACATATCTGAATCTAGAGTCTCCCAACTCAGACCCAATAACCACCTCAACCTTTTTCTTTTTAATTGTATCTTTTTTATTGGGGTAACATTAGTTTACCACACAGTATATGATTTAGGAGTATATGTTCACATCTCTTCAGTTATATGTAGCCACACCCCACCCACCACCAACGCATCAATAATCCTCCACCATAATTGTAATTTCAGGACAGGACCACCATGCAGGTTTTCTAATCCAGAAGACCGGGAAATGGAGGAGTCAGAGAGTCCTCAGTGGTTTTTGCAGGTCTTTTTATTGGGATTTACCCAGTACACAGCAGGCAGGGGTGCTGGGGGGCCCTTCTCTCTCTCTCTCTCTCTCTCTCTCTCTCTCTCTCTCTCTCTCTCTCGCTCTGCTTTTGTTCATTCTCGGCTTCTCTTTCGGCTTCTGTTCATTCTTGGCTTCTACTGGCGTCCCTGTGACTCTGCCCTTAAAAGCCCAGTCTTAGCCCAGGTGGATCTCATCTACCTATTCCCGCACCCTACTCCAGGTGCCCGCCATCAGGCATGCATTCAGGACCGCAAGGATCCATCATCCATCCTGACGGCGGGAGGGCAGAAAAGCCTGACATTTTTTCTTACCCTACAATAATTCATTCGACTCTATCTCCCCCACTTACTTCTCATCCTATACCTGCCCCTTCAAGTCTCTTCAGTTCTGAAGTCAGAATTCTAGGGTTTGTTTGGTTTAGACCACCAGGTGATTTTGCTTATTCATTAAAGGAGACTTCCAAATTTAATATCTCAAACCATCCCTTCTCTCATTCTCCAGAGGTTCTCAAGATCCTGGAGGTAATATCCCAAGGTAAAATTCAGGAAGGGCAAGAAGAAAAGACACTATTTTAAAGTAAAAGGTAAAAATAGAGAATTTCTTTTAAAAGTAAGACTAATTTTCAGAAAGAACAAGTTGAAATTCTGAGAACTGATTCTAGTTTTAAAAATTTATGTGCACAAACCCTACGGAAAGTTGCTTAATGCAGTTTGATGATTATTCTTTCAGGGAGATTTATAGATTATGCCCTTATTAGACAAAATAAATATTTAAGTGAGATCACACATATATTTTCTAGTCCAGCTTAAAGCTAATATTTCTGGTGCCAGTCTCTGACATTCCAAACTTCCTGGGCATTCCAACTTCTAAGTTCTATGGTTTGAACTTATGTTAAGTTCTATGTTAAGTTTGATGTTTTTCTGAATGTCAGGTAGATCAGCATTTTATTTATATATAAAAAAAAAGCCATGTGGCAAGGCAGTGTTTCTGGAAGATGAATGTGGCAATATTGCATAGGGTGAACTGTGAGGGAAAGAATGTTGGGAGACCAGTTAGCAAAGCATTATAATTGTTGTTGCTAAGGGTTTGGACTAAGATGGTAGGAGGAAGCCAGAAAAGTGTATCTTCTTTCTGTTTCCCCCTTTGTTTTGAATAGAAATCTAATTTTAATGAGGTATCCACATCTCAGGGGAAATGACCCTGTTCCTGTCTCAGGGGTATATCCTGATCAGTTTAAGCCAACCATGATAACTGGAAAGAGCCAGTTGTTTTTTGAAAAATCATCTTGACCCATTTGGACAAGAGATGAGAAGGTAAGTCAGGGACAGAACTTCTAGGAAGGATTTCTCCATTATTATTAGACATATATGAGGAGATGTTCCCTGCTCTATCTGGACAATGGGGTGTTTGGTTGTGATGCCCAGATCTCTGCAACCATCTTGTAACAAGTAGGGCAGCTGGCCTGAAGATTAGTGAACAGAAAGATAGGAACAACAGAGGTTGCAGATCATGTTGTCCAGTCACGCAGCCTCCTGATTTTTGGCCTTATATTATCAGGAATATAATGCCACAGAGCAGAGAAATGAGGAAGGCCAACAGAAAGGAAGGATTTGGAGGAAAATGAAACTCATTGTTATAAATGTTAAATGTAAAGAGTAGCATATTTCTAGGTGAAAATGACCACATCTAATGAGATATATGGAAATAGAGCTCAGGGATGACCTCTGGGTCCCAAATGTCAACGTGGAAGTTATTTGCAGAAACTGGAATCTCTATGAAGGAACATTGCCCCTGTTCTAATGTTCCATACCTAACTCTCTTGAGGGCAATCTAACATCAGAAAAACAAACAAACAATCATCTGCTTAAAGAAAGAGAGAGACTTCACTGCTAAATCATTCTCAAGATAAGGATCTATTTATATTTCAGAAAAGGAATTTTGTTTCCTCCAAAACAGAAAGAAACAACAGCAAAAACTTCAGCATTGCCTCTTCATCAACAAAATTTAGCAGCAGTATTTCTAGAAAGTTTAAGGATTTTATAACCTCCAATCTTATAGGGGAGTCCCAATAAACTCTCGTTACCCCAACAATATGAAAATTCAGCCCTATTCTGAGTGAAGCAGAGCATAATGTTAACCAATCAGGTCTTTAGTTTTTTTTGAAAAAGGAAAAAAAAATTCCCTGAGAGTTTCCCTAAGATCTATCTAATGACAAACCCCCCAGCTTCAGTATGTCAGGTTTGGAGCACCGTGTTTTACATATTGTTTCCAGTCATATTAGCAGTCCCTCCAGAGAGATATCGTTAGTTCGGATTTACAGATGAGGAAAATACAGGATTAGAGAGATTAACTAATTTGCTCAGGACCACAGTTAGTTAGTATGCCTGTCTGAAACATATAACTCTTTGTCACATAATGCTGACTTTTTAGAGGGAAGCATTGTAGAGCATGAATGCAATGGGCTGTGGAACATGCATACTTTTCAGTACAGAAAGTCTACAAAAGGGTCAGAGAAGGAATAATCTTAAAGGTGGTGTTAACTCATTTAACCTTTAACACAATTTCATAAAGAAAGTACTATTGGGCCTCCCCTGGTGGCGAAGCGGTGAGCGCTGGGCTGCGAAGCTGCCCACAGCCTCTGCAGCACCTGTTGGATCCCCGGCCACTGGAGAGGGTCCCACATGGCGCGCAGACTGCCCGCTGCTCCACTCGGCAATGTATTTCAGTCCATCTGCCTGTTCTGTTCCCTGCTCTGGCTCTGGTGAATTCTCTCACCCTCCTGCGCTTTTGACTGTACCTGTGCTTATATAAATCAATCACTCAATCAATCTTTTAAAAAAAAAAGTACTATTTATTTTCACCCCCATTCTTCAAATGAGGAAACTGAAGCACAGAAGGTTCCAGATAATGCAGATAAGAAGTGGCAGTGTTTTTAAAGAGATTGCTGTAGTGGAGAGACATGGGCTTTGCAATTAGATAAATGCAGACTGAATTTATCATCTTCCTAATCTGTCCCTCGTATGTTCCTCACTTCAAAGACTGCCACCACCACTCCAAGCCTGCAAATAGGAAGACATGGTTAGCAATTCCTTTTCTTCTGACCTTTTCTAAATGTTTACTATGTGTAAGCATTACACTAAAACCCTTATAGACAGTTCTCTCCTTTAATTCTTATGATGATCTTGTGAGATAGGTACTATTTATCACCATTATGGATCTGATTTTTCATCCCATTTGCTAATGAGAAAATTTACACTTAGAAAGATCAGACAAAACCATAATAATTAAAATAGCATGGTACTTGAACAAAAACAGATACACAGACCAATAGAACTGAATCAAAAACCAGACATAAAGCCACACATGTATGGACAACTAATCTATGACAAAGGAGCAAACAATATGCAATGGAACAAGGACAGTTTCTTTAATAATGGTGCTGGGACAACCGGACTGCTCCATGCAAAAGAATGAAACTAGACTACAATCTCATACCATGCACAAAGATCAACTCAAAATGGATAAAAGACCTAAACGTAAAACCTGAAACCAAACAATATATAGAAGAGAACGTAGGCAAAGCATTCCATGACACACATCGCAGAAACATCTTTAAGGACTCATCCCCCAAACCAAAGCAAATGATGGAAAAGATAAACAGCTGGGACTACATCAAACTGAAAATCTTCTGTACAGCAAAAGAGACAATAACCAAGATAAATCAGTTTCTCCCTACTGATTGGGAGAAAATAATTTCACTCCACGAAACTGATAAGGAACTGATATCAAAGATCTACAAAGAGCTTACACAACTCAAAAAAACAAAATAAAAAATCCAGTCACAAAGTGGGCAGAAGAGGGCTTCCCCTGGTGGCACAGCGGTTGAATGCTGGGCTGCAAAGCTGCCAGCAGCCTCTGCAGTGCCGGTTTGATCCCAGGCCACTGCCGAGGGTCCCACATGGTGCGACAGACCTCTCCTGCCAAGCCCACGGCTCCCCTCAGCAGTGTATTTCGTCAGTCTGCCGGTTCTGTTCCCCACTCTGGCTCTGGTGAATTCTCTCACCCTCCCGCGCTTCTGACTGTATCCAGTGCTTGTATAAATAAATAAATAAATAAATAAATAAATAAATAAATAAATAAATAAATATCTTTAAAAAAAAAAAAGTGGGCAGAAGAGCTAAAAAGACACTTCTCTAAAGAGGAAATGCAAATGGCCAACAGGCATATGAAAAAACGTTCAACATCATTTATAATCAGGGAAATGAAAATCAAAACCACAATGAGACACTACCTCACACCAACAAGAATAACCCACATTAAAAAAACTAACAACAGCAAATGCTGACAAGGATGTGGAGAAAAAGGAACTCACGTTGCTGGTAGGAATACAGACTGGCCCAACAATTATGGAAATTACTAAAAATGGATCTACCATATGACTCAGCAATTCCATTCCCAGGAATCTACCTGGGGCACAAAAACATAATTCAAAAGGAAACCTGCACTCCTATATTGATTGCAGCTAAGATATGGAACAATAGCTAAGATATGGAAACAACCTAAATGTCTGAAATCAGATGGCTGGATCAAGAATATGTGGTATAACTATGGAGACCTGTGTGGAGATTTCTTGACCTACTAAACGTAGAGCTTCCATATAATCCAGCAATTCTGCTCCTAGGTATTTACCCAAAGGACACAGAAACATCAATTCCAAAGAGCACCTGCACCCCTATGTTTATAGCAGCACTGTTTACAACAGCTAAGCTTTGGAAACAACCCAAATGCCCAAAAATAGATGACTGGATCAAGAAGATGTGGTACATATACACCATGGAATATTACTCAGCATTCAAAAAAGATAAACACATGCAATTTGCAGCAACATGGATGGAGCTGGAAGGGATCATGCTCAGTGAAATAAGCCAGAAAGAAAAAGAAAAATACCGGATGGTCTCACTCATAGCAGGAATCTAGAAAACTTAAACAAGGGACCAGGAAAATGAATAACTATCAGAAAGTGAAAATCAAAATCAACAAACAACTATGAACCAGAGACAGTCTATGGGGAGCGGGGGGGGCGGGGAGGGGAGGGATTGGGGTCAAAATAAGGGGGTTGCAATTGTATGGGGAATATAAAAATAAAATTTATAAAAAAAAGAATATGTGGTATATATACACAATGGAAAACTAGTCAGCAATCAAGAAAGATAAACTCATGCCATTTGCAGCAAAATAGGAGATGGTATTATGCTCAGAGAAACAAGTCAAAAGGAAAAGAAAAATATTGGGTGATTTCACTTATAGGAGGAACGTAGGGAAACCATGCAAGGGATCAGACAAAAAAAAGATAAAACTGGCAAAAAAAAAAAAATTAGAATGTCCTGTATAGTGTCACAAGCAGTTCAACAACCAACAGTTCTGCTGTCAGGAAGCAGCACAGGAAGGATTCTTGCTGTCTCTAGGGTCTACGCCCATGATCATTATTGTATAATCTCTTCCTGAAAATATTGATTCCACCTCTCAAATATTTCAGCCTTGACCCTGTCTCAGGCCGCTTCCATTTCTTCCTGTTTGCTATTTCTCAACCAGCATTGCCCTTTCCAGTCTATTCTCCATTCCATGACCAGAATAATTTTTCTAAAGGTGCAATGTGACCCAAGAATACAAAAACACTAATTTAAAAGACTGTATGTACCCTAATGTTCCTTTGCACACTATTTACAAGAGTCAAGATTTGAAAACAGTGTAAGTGTCAACAGCAGATGAGTGGATTAACAAGATATGGTGGAATCTAGCTCAGCAATAAAAAAATGATGAACTCTTGTGCTAGTGCAGCAACATGAATGGAAATAGAGGGTGCTATGCTAATTGAAATAAGTCAGAAAGAGAAAGACAAATACCATAAGAATTCACTCATGTGCAACAGAAAAGCAAAACAAAGGAACTGAAAAAACAAAACTAAACAAACACTTGAAATATGACTGCAGAATTGAGACTACCTGAAAGGGGGTTGGGGATGGGATTTAAGGACATATGTGGCCTAATGGATTATGGTGGGGGATAAATGGTGCTTTGTTGGTGGATGTGGTGGAGTAACAAACATATGAAGAGGTGTGAACTATACATCTACATTATATATAATATTACCCCAATACAGAAAAAATTATGTAAAATTAAAGTGATGTGAGCACATCATTTTCTTGTTAAATCTTAGGCTTTTCAATCTTTGGCCTACTGAGGTCTCTGTCAATCCTTCTGGGTCTCCTCTGGGCACACTCACACTGCAGCTCCAGTGACCCCAAAAACCTCTCCACACCTGACTTCGGACCCAGGTGGTTTACCTTCTCTTCCCTCTACCCTCTTACCCTTGTCTCTACCCTCCCCTATATTCCTCTCGTACCTCTAATTTATTCCTGATGTCATAACTCAGAGGTCACTTTTTCTTGCAGCCCTTCTTTGCTTTTTAAATTGGGTCAGTGCTATTCCATTAAGCAACCACAGAACATGACACCTTATCTGGTGACCTATTTAAACTTCACTAGATCCAGAGGAAAGGCATTTGTGGTTCACCACCAATCCTCAAAGTCTAGAATGGAACTTGGCCCACACAGTCATTCAATAAATACTAAATGGGTGAATAAATATTAGTTCCCCTTCTAAGTAACTGCTGATTATCACCAATACCAGTATTGCAACCAGGATTTTAATTCTCATAGTTTCTCTACTGGGTATAGATGGTTTTAGACAAAATGGCAGCCCAGGATGTCAGTTGTGGGTATCCCATTTTGGCACATAAATTTTTTTAAAATGTAGACCATGTTAGCATTTACTATGGAACCAAATCCTTGCTCATCTTATTATTCACTTTGTTGCTACCATTCCCCCACCCAAAGTCCAAATCTATTCCCATACCTTACTCTATAGAAAGAGAGCAGAATATAAAGTCTTTTACTAATATAAATATTGCATGTAGATGTTTTCTCATTATGGGGACTTTCACCACTAAGATATTCCTCTCTTGAAGGTTGCCAGGATGCAAACTGAAATGAGTAGGTTTAGGATTTGTGTTTAGAAGCCTCTGGTGTTATGAAGAAATATGTCACCAAGTGGGAGCTTGGATTTCAGAGCCCAGCTGGGGCACACATGTTGTTTATATACATAACCACATAAAAGGTAATGAACAACCCAAGAGGATTTTGCCAACAAATAGAAACACTTATCATGCAGCAATTACATTGGCCCAAATATTTAAAAAGTTAGAAATTAATGAGTACATTTACAAAACTATTATCAGATAGATTTGGTGATCTTGTTAGAATTTGATTTGGCATTCTGGTACAAAATCTTTAATCTTTCAGAGTAAATCATTACATTAAAAAATCTCTTTTTTAAAAGGCTGTGATGGAACAAATGGAACAAATATATTTACCTCCTAAGCCCCCATTATATAGAAAAAAAGAGATTTTAAACAATTAAAAGGAGGAACCAATGAGAGCAACAAAATTTTAGAAGCTTAAAAGTAGGCAGTTGGTGGACCTCCCCAGTGGCGCAGCGGTTGAGCGCTGGGTTGCGAAGCTGCCCGCAGCCTCTGCAGCCCCGGTTCGATCCTCGGCTGCTCCCCGGCCACCAGAGGAGGGTCCCAAATGGTGCGCAGACCTCTCCAGCCGCCCGCTGCTCGAGGTTTTCTTTTGCAGAGGGTATAATAAAGGATATCTAAGCCAGATTTAAGGGCACTAGAGACTATTAGGGTTAGGAATACTATACTGAAAGCAGAGAGATTTGAAAAAAGATTTAAATAATGATGTTTAGTCAGCTTCCAGAACACTAGTCATCAGTTACATCCAATCTCAGTAGGCTGGAAGAATAGACATTTTTTCCCTGGAAAATTTAAACAGATCAAGAAAAACAAGCTGACAACAATGACTTTTCTCCCCCTATATAAATGGCCCCAGAAAAATGATCCTAGAATTAAGACTGAAGTCAATAAACTTCATCCATAGCAGATTTTCTAATCAATTAAAATATGAGTGAAGGGTAAAGATGATAAGATAAAGTCTGAAGAAAGCCTCCATCAGGGATTATAAGGACAAAACATACAAAGGAAAAAAAAAAAACACTATTTAGGAAACAATGATTAGGGAGAGAAATAAAACTTCAAAGAAAAACAAAAACAAAGAGAAACCCCACCAACTGGGAGAACATTTTTGCACCCAACACTAATGATAAAGGACTGATCACAAAAATCTGCAAAGAGCTGATGAGACTCAACAACAACAAAGAAAATAATCCAGTCAAAAAATGGGCAGAAGAGCTTAAAAGAAACTTCTCTGAAGAGGAAATGCAAATGGCCAACAGGCATATGAAAAAATGTTCAACATCACTTGTCATCAGGGAAATGCAAATCAAAACTACCATGAGATACCATCTTACACCAGTGAGAATGGCACATATTAAAAAAACTAGCAACAACAAATGTTGGCGAGGGTGTGGAGAAAAAGGAACTCTTCTGCACTGTTGGTGGGAGTGCAAACTGGTCCAACCACTGTGGAAAGCTGTGTGGAGATTTCTGGACCTACTAAACATAGAGCTTCCATATGATCCAGCAATTCCACTCCTAGGTATTTACCCAAAGGACACAGAAACATCAATTCCAAAGAGCACCTGCACCCCTATGTTTATAGCAGCACTGTTTACAATAGCTAAGCTTTGGAAACAACCCAAATGCCCAAAAATAGATGACTGGATCAAGAAGATGTGGTACATATATACCATGGAATATTACTCAGCATTCAAAAAAGATAAACACATGCAATTTGCAGCAACATGGATGGCGCTGGAAGGGATCATGCTCAGCGAAATAAGCCAAAAAGAAAAAGAAAAATACCGGATGGTCTCACTCATAGCAGGAATCTAGAAAACTTAAATAAGGGACCAGGAAAATGAATAACTATAAGATAGTGAAAATCAAAATCAACAAAAAACTATGAACCAGAGACACTTTTAGGGGGGCGGGAGGGGAGGGATTGGGGTCAGAATGGGGGGGCTGCAATTGTATGGGGAATATAACAATAAAATTTATTTAAAAAAAAAAAAAAAAAAAAAAAAAAAAGAAAAAAGATAATATTAATATCATCAGAGAGGTAAAAAGACTAAGACTAGAATGCTATAAAAATCATTTGAGAACAAAAAAGAACGCTTGGAAATTTCAAATATGATCGTTGAATTTAAAAACTTAACAGAAGGTTCATGTGTTATATAAAAAGTTGAGGAATTCGGGCCTCCCTGGTGGTGTAAAGGGTTAAGTCTCAGCACTATGAAGCTATTGGCAGCCACTGCAACAGGAGTTCAATACTTGACCACGGAGCTAACCCACATGGCCCAGCAGACCTTTCCTGTCTCACCCGCTGCTCCCCTCAGCAGTGTATTTCAATGGATCTGCCTGTTCTGCCCCCCACTCTGTCTCTCGTGAATCCTCTCACCCCCTGCATCTCTAGTCTGTACCCCAGTTCTTGTATGCATGAATAAATAAATCTTTAAAAAATAAAGTTGAGGAATTTATCAAAAAATAAAAGACAAAGAGGATAATAGGAAAGCAGAGATAGGATATCAGAGGGTCAGTCTAGCAGTTCCAAAGTTCTATTGAACAGGAATTCTAGAAAGAGAACAGAAATAATAGTGAAGAACTCATAATAAATCAAGAATTCAAGAATTCTAAAACCAAGGACACAAACTGCTGGACTGTTAGTGTCCAGAAAACACTTCCCTTTGCTGGATTAAAACAGATCAACACCAAAACACATTTTTGTGAAATTTCAAAATGGTGGATATTGGAGAAAATCCAAGAAGCTTTGGGGGAGTAAGGTTTCCCTGGTGGCATAGGGGTTCAGTCTCAGCATTTTCACCTCTATGGCCTGAGTTTGATCCCTGGCCAGGGAGCTAACCCACATATGACACAGCAGACCTCTCCTATCTTGACCACTGTTCCCCTTAGCAGTGTATTTCAGTAAATCCACCTCTTCTACTCCCCATTCTGTCTGTCTCTGTTGAATCCTCTCATCCCCTGCACCTCTGGCCTACACCTCAGTTCCTCTATATAAAAATGAATAAATCAAAATTTTAAAATATATAAAAGCTTTGAGGGAGTAGAGGGCAAAGAAGCAAGTATCTGGAATCTGAATACTGGAAGATAGAATTAGATGGTAACTTTTAATCCATACAAGAGATAGATTACTACTTCATTTTCTACAAAATAAAGTGAAACTATAGGTAGACTTCTAGAATATTTGGGGGAGAAATCCTTATTCCAATGCATCCATAGGACAGGAAATTAAAAGCCAATATTTGTTTTTAAATTAATTAATTAATTGGAGGTAACACTGTTTTACAACACTGTATATGATTCATAAGAATAGGGTCACACCTCCTCATATATGCATCACAGTAGCCCCCCTCCCCAAAGCACCTGTATCTCTTTATCATATGCTATTGGGTCATTTCCCCAATTGGTTCCCACTCCTGCTTGGTCTCAATTCTGCAGTCATTTATAGACTGTTTTGGCTTAGTTCTGTCAGTTTCTTTACTTCTTTATATTACACATGTGAATGAAATCATCCATATTTGTCTTTCTCTGACTTATTTCACTTACCCTCCAATTCCATTCTCCATGTTGTTGCAAATTGAAGTTCATCTTTTTAAATAGCTGATTAGTATTCCATTGTTATATATACCACATCTTAATCTAGTCACTATTGTTGGGCATTTTGGTTATTTCCATAACTTGGTTATTATAAACAGTGCTGCAATGAACATAGGAGTATGTGAATGTATGTGTTAGACACAGACATATTCAACCCATTTCAAAGGAATATATTATATTATTATATATTATATATGTGTATATATATATATAAACTCTCTATATATTCCTTTGAATTAGTGTTTTTGCATTCTTTGGGTGAATGTCAAGTGATGGAATTACTAGATCATATGGTATATCTATTTTTAATATTTTGAGAAACCTCCATACTATTTTCATAGGGTCAATACCAATCTATACTCCAACCAACAGTGTACGAGATTTCCTTTTTCTCCACACTTTCATCAACATTTGTTATTTCTGTGTTTTTTTTTTAATATTGGGCCATTCTTACTGGAGGAGGTGGTATCTCTTTGTTGTTTTGATTTGCATTTTCCTGATGATAAGTAATGTTGAACTTTTTCTTTGTGCCTGTGAGTCATTTGTTTGTATTTGGAGAAGTGTCTATATAATTCTTTTGCCAATTTTTTGATTGGGTTCTTTGTTCTCATTTTATTGAGTTGTATGTACTCTTCATGGGTCTTGGATATTAGCCCTTTGTTGGATGTATGATATGCAAATATATTCTCCCATCCAGAAGGGTGTCTGTTTTAAAGATAGTTTCTTTCACTGTATAGAAGATTTTTAATTGGCTGTAGTCTCCTTTATTTTTGCTTTTATTTTTCCTGCTGTTGGACTTGAGTCCCCAAAGACATCCCTGAAGCCAATGCTTTAGAGCATTTGCTAATGGTTCTTTCTATGGGATTCTGGTCTTATATTTAGTTCTTTAAACTATTTTGAGTTGATTTTTGTGCATGGTGTGAGACAGTGGTCATTTTTTTGCATATAGTTGCCCAGTTTTCTGAACACCATTGGTTGAAGAGACATTCCTTTCTCCATTGTACACTCTTGGTTCCCTTTGTAGTAGATTAACTATCCATATTAAAAAAATGAAAGTATGATACCTCCATCCCCCTTCTCTTCAATCTTTTAAAGTTGCTTGGCTATTTGGGGTCTTTGTGGTTGCTCTATTTCTTTGAAGAATTCCACTGGAATTTTCATATGGGCTGCACTGAATCTGTAATTGTTTTGGGGAAGATAGACATTTTGGCTATGTTAATTCTGCTAATCCTTAAACATGGAATATCCTTTCATTTCCTTGTATCTCCTATTTCTTTCATCAGTGACTTGTAATTTTTTGTGATTAGGCCTTTCATCTGCTTTGTTAAGTTTATTCCTTAGTATTTCATACTTTTTGATGCTAATATAAATGGGATCGTTTTCTTCATTTCTTTCTATTCTAGCTCATTATTTGTATGTAATGATGCCATAAACATGTATATTTGACTTTGTAGTCTACCACTTGACAGTATTCACTTCACAGTATTTATTGTTTCTAATAGTTTTTTCAGTAGTCTTTAGGGTTTTTTTTTTTTTAAAGATTTATTTATTTATTTATATGAAAACTGGGTACAGTCAGAAGCACGGGAGGGTAAGAGAATTCACCAGAGACAGAGCGGGGAACAGGACAGGTCGATGAAATTCACTGCTAAGGGGAGCAACGGGCGTGGCAGGAGAGGTCTGTTCACCATGTGGGACACCTGGCGGGGCCGGGATCGAACCGGTGCTGCCGAGGCTGCAGGCAGCTTTGCAGCCCAGCGCTCAACCCCTGCGCCACTAGGGGAGGCCCTTTTTAGGGTTTTTTATGCATGTAATCATGTCATCTGCAAATAGTGATAGTTTTACTTCTTTTCTGATAGAGATTTCTTTTATATCTTTTTCTTGTCTAAGTGCTCTAAAATGCTTGATGCTCTGGTGTTGGATTGAGAAATGCGATTATAAGGGCCTCCCTGATGGTGCAAGGGGTTGCGACGCAGCACTCTGAAATTATTGGCAGCCAGTGAAACTCGACTTCAATCCCTGAGCAGGTTGCTGACCCACATGGCACACACCTCTGGCCTGTACCCCCGTTCTTATATGCATAAATAAATAAATCTTTTAAAAAAAATAATCTTTTTTTAAAAGATTTATTTATTTTTATATAAGAGGTGGGGTACAGGCCAGAGATGTGGGAGGGTGAGAGGATTCTCCAGAGACAGAGTAGGGAGCAGAACAGGCATATGGACCTAAATACACTGCTGAGGGGAGCAGTAGGCGAGACAGGAGAGGTCTGCTGTGCCTGCCAGCACTGATTTCTTAGGAACAAAAATATGTATACTATTGTAGAACTATATTTTGTATCTGGAAATTTTGAGAAAGAAGAAGGAAGAATATTAGTTTAAAAGTACCATTATAAAATCTTTATTTTATACTAGGTCATAATTTTTTGAAAAGATTACCTTAACAGGCCTTCTAGGAAATCTTTTAAGGAAAAAAGAGCCTCAAAGATAAGGATCCAAAACAGCAATATTTCAGTTTCAGCTGGCTACCACTCAATTGTTCAGTGATTAAAATGCTCACACTACAAAAGCGTTTTGCACAGGCTTTTATAAGTTGCCCTGGCAGCCATTTTTATGTACACAGCCTCCTCCCTCCACTGAATTTTCCATATTAATGAGCTTCCATTGTTCTCAGTTGGACCTGCAGTAACTTTAGACCTCTTCCAGATGTTTCCTGACATAACCATCCAAGATGTGCTGGCCAACTGTCTTTAAAATCACAGGAACTTTGTGTTGTGTGCATTAGTTATGGTAATGGAAAGCAAGGACAAGAAACCAATGAGAGGATAAAAAAAGAATCGGAGAAGGGATTGGACCATGCCTTTATTGGCACAAGTATTGTAGGTAGAAAGCCAACACAGCAAGCTGTCTTTGATCAAAATCCTCAGCAGCCTTCACCAGCATGCAGAAGGGCCAGTGTCCTCAGTTCCCAGGTCAGGCATGGGTTTCTGGATGCTTCCTCATTCTGCTTTGGTGACTTAGTAGGGCACACTGAATACTGACAGGTCTATCATCTCTCTAACCAATTTCTCCTTTGCTCTACTTTTGGCAGCAGAAAAATATTTGCACTAAA
This sequence comes from Talpa europaea, assembly GCF_964194135.1. NCBI lineage: Eukaryota > Metazoa > Chordata > Mammalia > Eulipotyphla > Talpidae > Talpa > Talpa europaea. Next base: position 60,718,445 of record NC_140070.1, read on the forward strand.
ATTTAGTCCTTAGTAAATTAATATGTGCTTCATGAAAAATAAAGATTGCGTGGTATAATGAATTTAGAAAACCTTACCAAAGTTAAGCAGTTCTTGTTTCAAAAAATATTATCAGGGTCTCTGAAATGGTCATGTGCACTGTGATTATTGAAGAGAACCATTTCTCAGAGGACTCAGCCCACCCGAGGAGCACTGGGCAAGTGGTACCGTGACTTCTAAGCCCCAATTATCCACTCAGACACCAAACGAATGGTCAACTAAATTGTTTTTGCAAATCTTCAGACTTAACACTGTCATTACTGAGCGTACAGCTGTCTCTTCTACCTGCTTAGGCGCCTTCCCCTTTCTGGGCTTTGGCAGTACCACTATCCATCTCCTAAACTAAATTTAAGGCAGTCATCCCCCATGTTTCCTTTGCTAGGTTGAAAACTGAGGCTCAGTTTACTCACATTTATTCAAATTTATGCTGTAAATAAGTAAGGGAGGAAGGTGACTGGTGCCTATGGTTACATTTCCGTTCCATATACACTGCCTTCCCCACAAACAAACGTCCAGCTTTCACAAATCTCACAGTTGAGTGCTATCATCCCAGTGAAACAAGCAGAAAAGAAAGATAATGTTACAGGGCAACTCCAGGAGAAGCAGGAGTGACCCAGGTTGTGAGCTCTTATCTCTATGTTTGAGAACATAAGACAAGAAACAAAAGCAGATATGCAGAGGAAAAAAAAGACTTATTTATAAAGAGAGTGAGAAGAGGGAGAGTGGAGGAAGGGGGAAAGAAATAGATAGGGAGAGAGAAGGAGAAAAGAAAAAGAGAAAGAGAAGTTTCATTGAATGGTACCAATAATGCCAAATGCCATCTATCCTATCATCAATGCCATCTGAGTAGAGACCTAGGTGTGGGCTGAAGCCAGGAAAGTGAGATGGAGAGACCTGTCTGTCTTCACATTTTTTTTTTTTTAAGGTTACTATAGTAGCCCTGTTTCACCTCTCAATATAGCCGCCATCTGTGCAGCAAGTCAGAGGATAGAACCCAGAAGGCTTCACCTTTTACCATGGAGTTGGCTATAATCACCACCCACTGGCTTGAAGGTTGCTCTTCTCTGTTCCTCAAAAAAATTCCTGAATTTCATTTTTTTGGTCACCATTTCAATGGTGATGAAAAGTCAGATATCCAGATACTGGGGCACATACTCAGAAGAGTTTCCTTCAGAGTTGTAGTATATTCAAAGGTAACAGCCATCAGTTACAAGACACTGTACATAGCTAGCCTATGTGGCAGTCTTCCATTTCTAGAAAACAGTCAATCAGTTCAAGTAAAAATAAAAAAAATAAAATAAAAAAGAAGAGGAAAAGAAAAAGGAAATATAAAAAAGAAATGGTTAGGAGAGGTTACCATTAAAGTCTTTTTCTCTCCACCTTCTCCCCCAATTCTATCAAACAGTGGAGCAAAAATACATCTGCAAACTAAATCTAATGCTGATTCATTTGGTCTATTTTTCCAAAAACTCATAGGGTAGAAAATTAAGTTGACTTTAAAAAAAATTATTTATTTATGCATACAAGAACTGGGGTACAGGCCAGAAGTATGAGGGGGTGAGAGGATTCACCAGAGGCAGAGTGGGGAGCAGAACAGGCAGATCCACTGAAATACAGGGGGCAAGTCAGAAGAGGTCTGCTGCACCATGTGGGTCACCTCCCTGGCCGGGGATCAAACTCGTGCTGTAGTGGCTGCAGATTGCTTCATAGTGCTGATGCTTAACCCCTTGCACCACCAGGTAGGCCCCTTCAAGTTGACTTTTGGATGGCTTTGTTGAATTGCTCCACAAGGGTTCCTCAATTGAGCTCTCACAATCAGTCCGTACTTTGAGCGTCATGACATGGCAGGGTCTCACCAGAGGGCAATTGGATTTACCTCTTCATAAGGTTCCCAATGCTTTTCTTTCTGGGGTTTTGAAGCCTGCCAATGGAGGTAAACTTTCACACCTTCCTTGGAGGTCTGTGGAACATTGCAGGCAAAGTGGAAGGCTCTTTTCTTTTTGGTTCTTTTTAATCAAAATTCTCAAAAGACATGACTATCAAAGCCTTGATAATGCAGTCATGTTTCTAATTCCCTACAGACTCACAAAAATCAAAATCGTAGAAAATCCAAAAATTAAAAATCAAAATCAAGTTCTTTTTGTAGGAGTCAAAGTCACATGGTTTCGGATGTCATCCTACATAAATTTGAGGGGGAAAAAGGGCTTACCTTGAGCAATTATCAAGAAAGGCTCAACATCTCAGGGTTTCCAGTGTTAATTTAGGAAGTCAATCCAGTGGTATCCTGCAACACTAGCTGAATGAGAAAAATATTTATGTTTTTGTCTATTTCTTAAATATCTTGGGTCTTCTACGGGTTCACGAGAAGAATGAGTTTTTTCCTTTGGGTTATCACCTTCCAGGACTTTCTTCACTCCATAGTGAAGCATCCTGGGTTTTATGCCTGAAAGTTTCAAAGAAGTGTGAATGGTTAGCAAAACATCATAAGGGATAGACCATTTCTTCAACAGTTGAGTTTGGGCATCTACGCTCTGTCAGGTCTTGTATAAGACCCAGTGACAGATCTGAAAGGATGCATGATTCATCTGGAGGCATTGAGACCTTATAGAGAGAAAGTTGTATTTCAGCTAAAATTTCCTGGATAGGGGCCTCCCCGGTGGTGCAGCGGATTGAGTGCAGCACTGTGGGGCTGTCTGCAGCCTCTGCAGCATGGGTTTGATTCCTGGCTGGCCAAGGAGATTCCCACATGGCACGGCAGGCCTCTCCTGCCATGCCCGCTGCTCCCCTCAGCAGTGCTTTCGGTCTGTCTGCTTGTTCTGCTCCCCACTCTGTCTCTGGTGAATTCTCTCACCCTCCCACGCCTCTGGCCTGTACCCCAGCTTTTGTATAAATAAAAATAAATAAATCTTAAAAAAAAATTCCTGGATATACTGCTTGATTCTACATTCTACAAGTAGAATTCTACATTCTATTTTTGGTGGAGTATTCAACATGGAAGCTTGGAATAGTCTTTCAAAAATTATTTCAAGGGGCCTTAAACACAGCTAATTTCTAGGAGACACTCATATCCAAATGACGGTGATGGACAGTACCTGGCTTCAACAAAGATGTGTTTCTTAAATTAGTTTCACCAAGATCTTCATTGGAATATTACTCATTTTCTGTTTGTCCCATTGATTGCAATCCCCAGGCAGTGTGTAGCTCCCATGTCATTAGTGAATGACTTCTGAAACAAATGCAGACCCATTTTCAACTCTGAATGGAGTTGGGTGACCCAAAGCAAGGAATTATTTCCTTCAGCAATTGTTTGATAACTTCCAGAGATTTTTCTGTCCTGGAGGAAATGCTTCCATGCATTCCAAGAAATCATCCTCAAAGACCAAAAGATGCCTGTAATTGTCAGTGGTTCTGAGCATTTGGGCAAAATACACTTGCCAGTATTAAAAAGGGCACTTCTCCCATTAAAGAGTGCTAATAGCTATTGGATAAGAGTCAGTCTTGAAGTTTTCTTCATATATAAATGGCGACCTTGGGTAAGCCATTGAGCACTTCTTGAAGATAGGGATCTTTTATGTATGAGCACACAGACTGTGGCTAGGCATCTCTCCCATAGTGGGGCCCTGAAGTACATGTTTCAAGACTCCCAGACTAGGCCCTCTGGAAGGAATATCATTTCAGGTGAGTTCATTCTCTACGAGGAACTGGAATCAAAGTTAATAACTCCCCACTCATGGGCCCTTGCCACATCCTAGCCTGTATATTTGTAAACAAATTGAGATAAAACCATGAGAGGGATGAGAGCCCCCTGGAAAGAATGAGTGGCAGCTTTAGCCACAGAGTCAGCTACTCTGTTGTCTTCTGGAATTTCAGATGCATTCCTTTGTTGGCTGGGACAATGCCTCCCAGCTATAGCTGAGGCCAAAGCTACTGCTTTTAGCAAGGTCAAGATCTCTAGTGGTTGTTTAATGTCTTTGCTTATGGCTGTGAGTACCCTCTTTCATTCAATATTGTCACATGTGCATATAGAATCATGTACATATTTTGCGTTATTGTACACTTTTACCCTCTTACTTTGAGAGAGTTCCAGGGCACAGTTTACGGCTATCAATTTGGCCTTTTGAGATATTGTTCCTGCTGGGATGGTTTAGGCTTTTTTGGTGTTTTGAAGCATCATCATTGCATATCCTGCATGACAGTGGTCTTATTCCATAAAACTGCTCCCATTTGTAAACTAATAAGCACATTTAAACTTTTCTACTCTTTCCATTCTGCTATCATTGGGGTCCTAGTTAGGATCTACCATTGGAAAAGCCTCTTCCATTTCTGAGGTTTCTGGATCCTCCTAGTGGAAACAATGAGCCCCTACATTAGATTTCCTTCAAACCATTCTCTACTCACATGATATTCTAAATACTCACATAAATAAGGTATTTAAGATGGATTGTATGTTTACCCATGTAGACTGTTGGGAGACAAAAATAGAGGTCAACAAATTAGCCATCCTTTTAGGATCCTGTCAGTATGGAGGCATAGAATTTCTTTAATTCAGAAGGCCCATAGTGGAAAGAGAGTATATGACTAATATTGTCCTGAAAGTCTCCCTTGTTCATTTAATACAACCACTAGAACTAGTGAAAAGGGAACTTTCCCACCCCAGGATAGCTCTTTTGGTGAAATTGTGTGCCTTGTCATGTATAAGAAAAGAAGATATTCTAGTACTATGAGGGTGTGGGGGACATGAGGCCTACAGACTCTCTGCAGCCCCCCAGGGGGGGGTGCTGGCCTTTTGAAAGGAATTCTCTGTTTTGGGATCAAAATCTCCAGTAAGTAGTGGTCTTCCTCCACTGCCTTATTCTCCCCTTTACTGCTATCGGGGAAGAGGAAGTCTGTTTTGCCCATCAAATAGGCCTTTATCTTTTCTAAACCTAACTTATGGTGGGAAGTCAGAATTCTTGATGTAAGTAGAAGGCTTATCTTCTATATGTCGAAAGGATCCATAAGATCAAAGTTAGCTTCCCTACACCAGACTTTACCAGATTACTCAAACTAAGATTTAAATAAAAATGCATTGAAGGAGAACTGCCTAATCTTAAAAATTAAAATTCAAAGTCAAAATGAAAATGAAAATAAAAAGTCAAAATTAAAAAATATAAGCAGAAAGTTTTACTGAAGTAAAATCAAGCTTCTTTAAAATTGAAACAGAAAATTCCCACCATGTATCTTGCAATAGCAACATGCATCAGAGCCAGTGCAAGAAAGGGTCTGTTGTACTGGTCAACCACACATGTCACAGCCACACATAAGGTGCCAATCTGTAACAGTATAAAACTGGGAGGAAAAACATGGGTGACTGGATTGTTAGTTCTCACCAGCACACTGAAGAACACAAGACAAGACCCAAAAGCAGACACACAGAGAGAATTTTTTTTTAAGATCTATCTATCTATCTATCTATCTATCTATCTATCTATCTATCTATCTATCTATCTATACAAGCACTGGGTACAGTCAGAAAGAAGCGCGGGAGGGTGAGAGAATTCACCAGAGCCAGAGCAGGGAACAGAACAGACAGAGTGGCGAAATACACTGCTGAGGGGAGCAGCGGGTGGCAGGAGAGATCTGTGCGCCATGTGGGACCCTCGCCAGTGGCCGGGAATCAAACCATCGCTGCAGAGGCTGCGGGCAGCTTCACAGTCCAGTGCTCAACCACTGCGCCACCAGGGGAGGCCGGAGAGAAATTTTTTAAAGTTTTTTTTTTTTTTTTGGGGGGGGGGAGGAGAGAGAGGGGAAGGGGAGCTTAACTGACCACCTCATAGCTGATGTCATGTGTCTTACCAGTAGCACCACATGTGTGGACACCAGGGCATGAGGCAAAGCTGGAAAAAGAGTGAGGACCACCTGTATTCAGTCTTTTAAGATCAACTTGGCAGCCCTGCTCTGCTCTTCATTCCCTGCAATTTGTTTAGGAAGTTGAGGGGTGGAACCCAGAAAGCTCCACCTTTTGTCATCAAGTTGGCTATGATCGCTGCCCACTGGCTTGAAGGTTGCTTTTCCCTGTTCCTTACAGTAATACTGGGAAATGAGATGGACTTTTACGTTCAGGGTTTGTGGCTGGGTTATAGTTAGGGGAACTGAACAAAGTTCAGCATGTACTTTCTCAACTACTCTATATTAATTAAAAAATATATTTCAAATTCAAACATTTCACTTAAAAAAACCCTTCAAACACATAAACCATTAGATGTTCAGGATTATCTATGACAATTCTAAAAAATAAAACAAAAAACAAATTCTTTCCTGTAATAATGTGCATCTTGAAATTTAAAATCTATCACTGTATTTCACTTCTCTGAGGCAGTTTTTCTTCCATAAAATGGAGATAATAGTACCTTACGTACATAACTCACATGGGAATTGGGAGATGGATGACAATTGAACAAAGACACATGTAAATAACTGCTCATAAATATTCATTTCTCTTCTATTACTTATTTTAATAATCTTAGTTTAAATAACAAAGCGTGGTGGGAATCCCCAGGGGATACAACACATTTAACTCTACCAAATGCTTCTTTTGGGGTGGGAATGAGCTTGCCATCTCACTAACATTGTCTAAGAATTTTGGTCCTAATTTGCTTACAAAGGAAGTGTTGCCAAAATCTTGAGCATAACATGCCTTTATCCAGGGAGGGCTGTTTCTGTTGAGTTCAGAGGTTGTTGCTCTGATGCTTTGAAATCTCTGATCCCTTTAGCTAAATCTAATCCTTGTAGTCAAAAGAATAAAAAAGCCAGGGGCCTCCCCTGGTGGCGCAGCGGTTGATCGCTGGTTTGTGAAGCTACCTGTAGCCTCTGCAGGGCCCGCCACCGGTGAGGGTCCCACACACACACACACACACACACACACACACACACACACACAAGCCAGAAAAAAATTCCTAAGAAATTTGAAAATTAATTTAAATATATTGTGATTGAGGGATAACCCAAAAGAAAATTAGAAAGTCTTTTGGTGTTAGGGAAAAATATATTGTATCTATTTGTATATTTACATTTTCTCTTGAAGCCATTTACTCATTGATTCTTACAGAAGTCATTTCTTTTTTTAAAATTCAGTTTCTAGATTTCTTAATAACCACAACACTCTGTAAGTGAACAAATGGCTACTTGTGTAGTTCTGAATGTACAGTTTAGGTTAAGTCATGAGCTTATACATTAAGAAAGTGAAAATTTTTTGTAAAGGAAGCGCGATAGAGAAATCAAAAGAAAAATCCATGAGACTTAGATTCAAAGGACCAAAATTAACTTCAGTTTTTTAAAAAACCATATCCCTAGCAATCAATTCAATGCTGACCATTTGTTGATTGTTAAGCAATGTACTTTTCTTTCTTTCTTTTTTTTTTTTAAAGATTTATTTATTTACACATACAAGAATCGGGGTACAGGCCAGAGTTGTGAGGGTTGAGAAAATTCACCAGAGACAGAGTGAGAACAGAGCAGGCGGACTGACTGAGGGGAGCAGCGGGGGAAGTCAGAGGAGGTCTGCAGTGCCGTGTGGGTCGCTCCCTGACCAGGGATGGAACTTGTGCTGCAGCGGCTGCGGAGAGCTTCATAGGTTGCATCTTAGCCCCTTGTGCCACCCCTTGTGCCCCATCCTTTTCTTGTTAACATACTTCTTAGTGGTAACTCTGCTTTGCAATTATCTGGTGCTTCTTTCCCCTTTGAAAACAGTTTCACTTCTAGTACCTTACTTTATAAGCTTAGATTGTGTTTAGCCTAAAAATAATTAAAAGTTAATAAGAACAAAAAAAGATTCTGAACTAATTGTTTATAAGCACTATTTACAAGGACAATTCTTTTGATTTTACGTATTGATAAAGACTGACAGCTTCCTGTGTAAATCTTTCCTTACCTCTGTCTCTGGTGGGTGTGTTGAGCCATCAGGAAAGACTTTAATTATCAGGAAAAGCAAATCTGATATGTTCCTTTAAGTTTTTTTCAAGGTGCTGGAACAAACGCAAAGGAGAAATCTCTGCTTTGAGGGAAAAAGAATTTGTGTTCCAGATAGACTGAGACTTAAGATATCTGCCCTCTGGTGCTCAAGAGGTGAAAGACAAGGGTGATGATTCCAACCAATTTGCAAACTTGAAGTCATTGAGAGACTTTAATGCCCAGGTTAGGCATGGGGTGAGGGTAGTGAAGGAAAATACTCTCAGCTTGAGGTTCAAAATAAAATGCATACATTTGGAAGGTCTCACTTAAGTGGAGGTTTGAAGAAAAATAGTAACCTGTAGGTATCAGACATTTTCTAGATATTAAGGTTTTCACCACAATTTTACTTCACTGTTAATAAAACAAGTAAAATAACTCCTCATTTTGGAGATAACAGAAATTATCATGTCATGAAGACTGTATTTGTAATGAAATATAAGTGAATAACAGGGGAAATTATTCAAAATTCCATCCTTAAATATTCAGAACTGGACTATCAACACAAATATATCACAACATTGCCTAATCTTATTTGCATTGATTCAGCTAAATTACCAGATGTCAGCAATTTGTTTCAAGTCTATGTGATTATCATAAAATTAAAGGGCCCTCTATAGTAACCTCATACCATTCCCCCCCCCTTTTTTTTCTTTTTGCACAATCATATAGAACTTGGAATTTAAAATTTCAGTGAACTGGGTGTGTTTTGTCAGGGAATCAGATAAGGAAATAGGAATGAGGAAGAAAAGGAAGCAGATGGTGGGAAGTGAAAAAACATTGCCAACTACTCCCTCAGCTATAGGGTATCATAGGCCACTCATCTCCATTCTCACAATAAGCTCAATGGCTCTTGGGGACTTTTTATTTATTTATTTATTTATTTATTAAAGATTTGTTTACTTATGTATACAAACACTGGGTACAGTCAGAAGCGTGGGAGGGTGAGAGAATTCACCAGAGCCAGAGCGGGAACAGAACAGGCAGACTGATGAAATACACTGCTGAGAGGAGCAGCGGGCATGGCAGGAGAAGTCTGTCGTGCCATGTGGGACACTCGCTGGTGGCCAGGGATCGAACCGGCGCTGCAGAGGCTGCGGGCAGTTTCACAGCCCAGTGCTCAACAACTGTGCCACCAGGGGAGGCCCTCTCAGTGACTTTTTGAGGGTCTTCTTGCTATATCATGTGGGGCCCCTTGTTTTTATTTATTTATTTTTTAATTGTAGTAAAATAATCATAAAATGCTATTAGCAGGTCAGTGGTATTAAATGCATTCATATTGTTATGCAATCTTGAGCATTATTCATCTCCCAAATTCTTTTTGTGTTGTAAAAACAAAACTTTATATCAATTTAATATTTAATATAAGTCCCACTTTTCCTTCCTCCCCAGCCCTAGGCGACCATCATTATACTTTCTTGCTTTATTATTTTTCTGTTCTCTATTTTGTTTAACTCTGCTCAAATATTTGTTATTTCTATTCTGCTGCTTTGTTCTTTCCCTAGTTCCTAGTTGTAAAGATAGGTCAGTGATTTGAGATTTTTTTTTTAAAGATTTATTTATTTATTTATTTACACAAGCACCAGGGCGGGGAACAGAACAGGCAGGCTGATGAAATACACTGCTGCGGGGAGCAGCAGGCGTGGCAGGATGGGTCTTTTGTGCCATGTGGGACCCTTGTCGGTGGCCGGGGATCGAACCGGCACTGCAGAGGCTGCGGGCAGCTTTGCAACCCAGCACTCAACCACTGTGCCACCAGGGGAGACCCTATTTGTTTTTTAATGTAAACATTTATAGCTGTAAATTTTCCCCTGAATTTGTTTTCATTGTGTCCCAAAGTTTTGATCTTACATTTCATTTTCTCATTTATCTCTAAGTATTTTCTAATTCCCTATGTGTTTTTTTCTTTGATCCATTGGTTGGTTAAGAATGCATTGCTTCAGAAAGAGCACACCAAAGAGATGCCAGCCAGTACCAGTGACACAGTGTCCCAATGCATAGGACAAATTAGAAAACAAGCAGCAGGAAGAAGAAAAGTTACAAAAACCAAGCATGTCCCCAGGCAAAAGACACACCACAAACGCCAGACTGAAAGAACAGAACAGTGACTTAGAGAAACTTATGAATCTTCCCGATATAGAATTTAAAGTCACCATGATTAAAAAACTGAAAGAAGTCGAAAATGATATGGGAAAAATAATCAGTGATATGGGAAAAATAATCAACGATCAGAAGAATGAAACTGAGTCCCTAAAGAGGGAAGTGAAAGAAATGCAGATCAAAGGATTAATGGAGAAACTGAAGAACTCTAGGAAAAGCAATGAAAGCAGAATAGATGAAATGTAAGAACGAATAAGTACTCTTGAAAACACAGAAATAGAAAGAACCAAAACAGGAAAGGAAAAATAAGTATGAAGGAAAAGAATGAAGAATGACTTCGGGAACTATCTGACTCCATGAGGAAAGGGAATAAATGAGTTATAGGAATCCCAGAAGGAGAGGAGAGAGACATAGGAACAGAGAAAATATTCAAGGAAATAATTGAGGAGAATGTCCCAAACATGGAGAAGGAGCTGAAAATAGACATACAAGAAGCAAGAACAACACCAAACTTTCATGATGAAAATAAAAATACAGCAAGACACAAAATAATAAAGCTCCCAAGAATCCAAGACAAGGAAAAAAAAATGAAGCTGACAAGAGGGAAGAAACAGATAACATTCAACGGAAAACCAATCAGGCTGACATTAGACTTCTCTGAAGAAACACTATGGACAAGGAGAGAGTGGAGGGACATAGTCAACAAACTCCAAGACAACAAATGCCAACCAAGAATATTCTGTCCCACAAAGCTTTCCTTCCTCTATGAAGAAAGAATAAGGACCTTTCCAGACAAACAGAAACTCTGGAATTTCAATGACTAAACCCCCACTCCAAAAAATACTACAAGAGTTCTAAAGCCAGAACCAACAGAGGGATGAATAACAACAAAAAAGACCAAAAAAAAATTATTAAAAAAAAAATAAATAAAACCAGAGAAAAGATAAACAAAATGGCAATACAGACACTTACATATCAATATTAACTCTAAATGTAAATGGACTAAACTCTTCAATAAAAAGACACAGAGTTGCAGGGTGGATTAAGAAATAAAACCCAACCTTTTGCTGTCTCCAGAAAACATACTTAACTATAAAAGATAAGAACAGACTGAAAAGGGGGCGGAGCAACATGGCGGCGAGGAGACGCTGCGAGTAAGATCTCCCATTAAAAAAAGTTAATAGGGAGGAAAAGCGGCAGGTCCCAGTGAGAACTGGGACACGGAAGATAAACGGACGACTCCAGCAAACTGCCCGAAGAAGAAAGTGGCCATAAAAGAGGACCAGAAGGGAGGGAAGCGCAGAACCCTGCTCCCCTCCCCCGCCCACAGAGTCGGCACTCTCCGACCAGCAGAGAGGAGGGAAACAACAAACCAAAACAGCCACCAAGAAGAAACGACGCAGCAAGCGGACTGTGAGTGGAAAGGAACTATTGCAGCCACCACACCCCTTGAACAGGAGCTGAGGCGAACCCTGCAGGATTCGCCGCGGCGGTGAGCGAACGGCTCCGGGCGCCATTAGAGAAGAACAAAGACCCCGGGAGACGCAAACACAGCCCGGGCTGCCGGTAAGCTTGCGCGGATAGCAGAGCGCTCGGCGAGCTTGAAAAGCAAGTGCAGACCAGGATTGCGGCTGCCCAGGTCCCCGCGCCTGAGACCTAGGCTTGGGAGACGACCTAGGCTTGCGGGGAGAAGCGCGGAGAGCCTCACTGAGGTGAAGGTCCCTCCCTGAGTAAGCAGGAACCAGGCGCCCAGGCACGGGAGCAGTGCAAAAGGGGCCATTCCCGCGCCACTGAACTGGGCTACAGCCCGCGTCCTGGAACTGAGGGCTTTGGAACTGAGACCCGGGGCACGAAATTAGGGGCGTGGGTTCCCCACGACGGTGGGGCACAAGGCAGACACAGCACCCCAAAGCCGTTGAGGTGTACCCTACCATCCCCGCTTTGCTCCCTGTCCCACGGGGTGGAAAATCAGCTCCCCAAGGGCTCTACGAGAGATCTTTGGCGCCACCTAGCGACTTGTAGGCAGCACAGGCTCCTGAAGGAGCTAGTGGCCAGCTGGGGAGTTAGCCCACACCGGGCCCCTTCCGAACAAGTAGTCTGAGCCCACAGGGAGAGCGAGCACCCACAGCCAGGGCAGACCAGGCACGCAGAAGAGTGTGCCTGACACCGGACGCGCAGGGAGTGTGTCCCACATCACCATTTTAGAACAGGGACATTTCTTCAGGAAAGACTACCTGCAGAAGGCTTCCTCAGGAGCCAGAGGTGAGCGGGGGAAGTTCGCCCACGCCAGACCCCCTCTGGCCTGCAGTCCAAGCCCAGAGGGGGAGCAGGAACCCACCGCCGGGGCAGACCAGGCGCAGAGGGGAGTGTGTTCCCACATCGACATTTTAGGACAGGGACCTTTCTCCAATAAAGACTGCTTGAAACTGACAGATGACTCCTGGAGGAACCAGAGGGGAGCAGAGAAGCTCACCCAAGATGCCGGCCAGTCCCAACTACACAGTGTCCCAACGCATACGGCAAATTAGAAAACAGACAGTAGGGAGGAGAAGAACCACACGCAACCTAGCAACTCTCCAGAGAAAAAGCACACCACAAAAAGAAAACCAGCCCCCAGATTGCAACGACAGTAACTTGGAAGAACTTCTGAGCCTTCCAGAAAGAGAATTTAAAATTGCCGTGATTAAAAAACTGACAGAAGTCATAAAGGAAAACAATGATAAGGGAAAAATAATCAACGATCAGAAGAATGAAATTGAGTCCCTAAAGAGGGAAGTAAAAGAAATGCAGGAGATCAAAGAATTAGTGGAAGAACTAAAGAATTCTGGGAAAAGCAATGAAAGCAGAATTGATGAAATGGAAGAACAAATAAGTGCTCTTGAAGACACAGAAATAAAAAGAACCAAAACAGAAAAGGAAAGAGAAGTACGAAGGAAAAAGAATGAAGAAAGACTTCGGGAACTATCTGACTCCATGAGGAAAGGAAATATAAGAGTTATAGGAATACCAGAAGGAGAGGAGAGAGAAGTAGGAACAGAGAAAATATTCAAAGAGATAATTGAAGAGAACTTCCCAAATGTGAAGAAGGAGCTGAAAATTGAGATACAAGAAGCAAGAAGAACACCAAACTTCCACGACGAAAGAAAAAATACAGCAAGACACATAATAGTAAAGCTCCCAAGAATCCAGGACAAGGAAAAAATAATGAAGCTGGCAAGAGGGAAGAAACAGATAACATTCAAAGGAAAGCCAATCAGGCTGACATCAGACTTCTCCGAAGAAACACTACGGGCAAGGAGAGAGTGGAGGGACATAGTCAACAGACTCCAAGAAAACAGATGCCAACCAAGAATACTCTATCCCGCAAAGCTCTCCTTCCTCTTTGAAGAAAGAATATGGACCTTCCCAGACAAACAGAAACTCCGGAATTTCATTGCAACTAAACCCCCACTCCAAAAAATACTACAAGGAGTCCTAAAGCCAGAACCTCAGAGGGACGAATAACAATGAAAGAAGGCCAAAAAAAAGTTATTAAAAGAATAAATAAATAAAATCAAAGGAAAGACAAACACAATGGCAAATACAGATGTTAACATATCAATATTAACTCTAAATGTAAATGGACTAAACTCTTCAATAAAAAGACACAGAGTTGCAGCCTGGATTAAGAAACAAAACCCAACCTTTTGCTGTCTCCAGGAAACACATTTAGCTACAAAAGATAAAAATAGGCTCAAAGTTAAAGGATGGAAAACAATCCTACAAGCAAATGGACCAAAAAAGAAAGCAGGAACAGCTATACTTATATCAGATAAAACAGACTTCAAACTCAAAAAGATAAAAAGAGACCCCAAGGGTCACTACATTATGATCAAGGGGACAATACTTCAAGAAGAAATAACACTCATTAACATATACTCACCAAACGAAGGAGCACCAAAATATATCAGACAACTGTTGTCCTCTCTGAAAACAGACATCAGAGAAAACACATACGTAGTGGGAGAATTCAACACACCACTATCAACAACGGATAGATCAACAAGACAAAAAATAAGTAAAGAAACCAAAGCTCTAAATAAGGACCTAGAGCAATTGGGCTTAACAGACATCTATAGAACACTAAACCCCAAAAAAACAGAGTACACATTTTTCTCAAGCGCACACGGATCATTCTCCAGGATCGATCACATATTGGGGCACAAGACAAACATCAACAGATACACCAAGATTGAAATCATATCAACCATCTTTTCTGACCATGAAGGCATCAAACTAGAAATAAACCATAAAAAGAAGGCAAGGAACTTTCCTACCTCATGGAGATTAAAAACCACACTACTGGAAAACCACTGGACTAATGAGGAGATCAAAGAAGAAATTAAAAAATTTTTTGAATTGAATGACATGGAGCACACCAATATCCTAAATGTATGGGATGCAGCAAAAGCAGTAATAAGAGGAAAATATATAGCAATAGAAGCTCACATCAAGAAACAAGAAAGAACTCAAAGAAACAACCTAATCGCGAAGCTCAAAGATCTAGAAAAAGAACAACAAAAAAACCCCAAAACCAGTAGAAGAAAAGAAATAATAAAAACCAAAGCAGAAATAAATGAAATTGAAACTAAAAAAACAATCCAAAAGATCAATGAAACCAAGAGCTGGTTCTTTGAAAAAATCAATAAAATAGACAAACCCCTAGCCAGGCTCACAAAGGAAAAAAGGGAGAAAGCACAAATAAACAGGATCATCAATGAAAGAGGAGAAATCACAACGGACACAGCAGAAATCAAAAGAATAATCAGTAACTACTATGAACAGTTATATGGAAACAAGTTTAATAATCTAGAGGCGATGGACAAATTCCTACAACTCTACAATCACCCAAAGCTAGATAAAGAAGAAATAGAACACCTAAACAGACCAATTACAATTAGCGAAATTGAAATGGTAATCAAAAACCTCCCCAAAAACAAAAGCCCAGGACCTGATGGATTTACAAATGAATTCTACCAAACATTCAGAGACGAATTAGTGCCTATCCTTCACAAACTCTTCCAAAAAATTGAGAAGGAAGGGACAATACCAAACACGTTCTATGAAGCCAACATTACACTAATACCAAAACCGAACAAGGACAACACAAAAAAGGAAAACTACAGGCCAATCTCCCTAATGAACACTGATGCAAAAATCCTCAATAAAATTTTAGCCATCAGAATCCAACAATGTATCCATAAGATAATTCACCATGACCAAGTAGGATTCATTCCAGAGGCACAAGGATGGTTTAACATCAGAAAATCAATCAACGTTATCCAACACATCAACAAAAAGAAATATAAAAACCATATGATAATATCAATAGATGCTGAGAAAGCTTTTGACAAAGTGCAACACCCATTCATGATAAAAGCCCTTGAAATTCTTGGGATACAAGGAACATACCTCAACATCATAAAGGCCATCTATGACAAGCCAACAGCCAGTATCATCCTCAATGGTGAAAAGCTGAAAGCAATTCCATTAAGATCTGGAACAAGACAAGGATGTCCACTCTCACCACTGCTTTTCAATATAATACTGGAAGTCCTAGCCAGGGCAATAAGACAAGAGAAAGACATCCAAGGAATCCAAATAGGAAAAGAAGAAGTCAAACAATCACTATTTGCAGACGATATGATATTATACATAGAGAACCCCAAAAACTCCACAGAAAAGCTAATTCAACTCATCAATCAGTTCAGTAAAGTGGCAGGATACAAAATCAACATGCAAAAGTCAGTAGCCTTCCTATACACAAACAATAAATCTGAAGAAGAAGAAATCAAAAAAAACATCCCTTTTGTTATTGAAACAAAAAAAATCAAATATTTGGGAATAAATCTAACAAAAGAGGTAAAGGACCTATACAAAGAAAACTATAAAACACTGTTAAAAGAAATAGAAGAAGACACAAAGAAATGGAGAGACATCTCCTGCTCGTGGATTGGAAGAATAAACAGTATTAAAATGGCCATCCTTCCAAAAGCAATATACAGATTCAATGCTATTCCAATCAAAATTTCAATGTCATTCTTCAAAGAAATAGAACAATTATTGATGAAATTCATATGGAATCACAAAAAACCCCGAATAGCCAAAGCTCTCCTGAAAAAAAAAAGAAGGGAATGGAGGCATTACACTCCCAGACTTCAAACTATACTACAAAGCCATAATCATCAAAACTGCATGGTGTTGGAACAAGAACGGACATACAGACCAATGGAATCAAATAGAAAATCCAGAAATAAACCCACAGATTTATGGTCAACTAATCTTTGACAAAGGAGCAAAGACTATGCATTGGAGCAAAGAAAGTTTGTTCAATAAATGGTGCTGGGAAAACTGGGTCGCTACATGCAAAAGAATGAAGCTTGACCACTACCTCACACCATACACAAAAATCAACTCAAAATGGATTAAAGAACTAGACATAAGACCTGAAACCATAAAATATATAGAAGGAAATATAGGCGAAACACTACGTGATTTGCACATCAAAGACATCTTTACAGACACATCACCCAAAGCAGTGATAGTGAAGGCAAAGATAAACAGCTGGGACTACATCAAATTAAAGAGCTTCTGCACAGCAAAAGAGACAATAACAAAAACAAAGAGAAACCCCACCAACTGGGAGAACATTTTTGCACCCAACACTAATGATAAAGGACTGATCACAAAAATCTGCAAAGAGCTGATGAGACTCAACAACAACAAAGAAAATAATCCAGTCAAAAAATGGGCAGAAGAGCTAAAAAGAAACTTCTCTGAAGAGGAAATGCAAATGGCCAACAGGCATATGAAAAAATGTTCAACATCACTTGCCATCAGGGAAATGCAAATCAAAACTACCATGAGATACCATCTTACACCAGTGAGAATGGCACATATTAAAAAAACTAGCAACAACAAATGCTGGCGAGGGTGTGGAGAAAAAGGAACTCTTCTGCACTGTTGGTGGGAGTGCAAACTGGTCCAACCACTGTGGAGAGCTGTGTGGAGATTTCTGGACCTACTAAACATAGAGCTTCCATATGATCCAGCAATTCCACTCCTAGGTATTTACCCAAAGGACACAGAAACATCAATTCCAAAGAACACCTGCACCCCTATGTTTATAGCAGCACTGTTTACAATAGCTAAGCTTTGGAAACAACCCAAATGCCCAAAAATAGATGACTGGATCAAGAAGATGTGGTACATATATACCATGGAATATTACTCAGCATTCAAAAAAGATAAACACATGCAATTTGCAGCAACATGGATGGCGCTGGAAGGGATCATGCTCAGCAAAATAAGCCAAAAAGAAAAAGAAAAATACCGGATGGTCTCACTCATAGCAGGAATCTAGAAAACTTAAATAAGGGACCAGGAAAATGAATAACTATAAGAAAGTGAAAATCAAAATCAAAAAACTATGAACCAGAGACACTTTTAGGGGGGCGGGGGCTGGAGGGGAGGGATTGGGGTCAGAATGTGGGGGCTGCAATTGTATGGGGAATATAACAATAAAATTTATAAAAAAAAATCATCATTGGAAGAAATTATAAAAAAAAAAAAAAAAGAACAGACTGAAAATAAAAGGATGGAAAACAATCCTACAAGCAAATGGACCAAAAAAGAAGACAGGAATGGCTATACTTATATCAGGTAAAACAGATTTCAAACTCAAAAAGGTAAAAAGAGACCCAGATGGTCACTACATTATGACCAAGGGTGCAATACTTCAAGAAGATATAACACTCATTAACATATACTCACCAAATGAAGGAGCACCAAAATATATCAGACAACTATTATCATCTCTGAAAACAGACATCAGAGAAAACACATAAGTAGCAGGAGACTTCAACACAACACTATCAACAATGGATAGATCAATGAGACAAAAAATAAGTAAGGACACTAAAGTACTAAATAAGGATCTAGGCTTCATGGGCTTAACTGACATCTATATAACACTAAACCCTCAAAAATCTGAGTACACATTTTTCTCAAGTGCACATGGATCATTCTCCAGGATCGATCACATACTGGGACACAAGACAAACATCAACAGATACAACAAGATTGAAATCATACCAACCATCTTCTCTGAACATGAAGGCATCAAACTAGAAATAAAACATAAAAATAGGACAAGGAACCCTCCTGCCTCATGGAGATTGAAACCCACACTACTGGAAGACCACTGGACTAATGAGGAGATCAAAGAAGAAATTAAAAAATACTTTGAGTTGAATGACATGGAGGACACCAATTCCCTAAATGTATGGGATGCAGCAAAAGCACTAATAAGAGGAAAATATATAGCAATACCAGCTCACATCAAGAAACAAGAAAGAGAGAGAGGGCGGAGCAACATGGCGGCGAGGAGATGCTGCGAGTAAGATCTCCCATTAAAAAAAGTTAATAGGGAGGAAAAGCGGCAGGTCCCAGTGAGAACTGGGACACAGAAGATAAACGGACGACTCCAGCAAACTGCCCAAAGAAGAAAGTTGCCATAAAAGAGGACGAGAAGGGAGGGAAGCACAGAACCCTGCTCCCCTCCCCCGCCCACAGAGTCGGCACTCTCCGACTGGCAGAGAGGAGGAAAACAACAAACCAAAACAGCCAACAAGAACAAAGGACGCAGCAAGCGGGTCTGTGAGGGTCTGTGAGTGGAAAGGAACTACTGCAGCCACCACACCCCGTGAACGGGAGCTGTGGAGAACCCTGTAGGATCCGCCTTGGAGGTGAGCTCCAGGCGCCATTAAAGAGAGCCCCGCCCCCCAGGAGGAGGCCAGCACCAGCACACAGCCCCGGCCGCCCGGTAAGCTTGCGCGGAAAGCAGCGCGGATCCGAACCGGATCTCAGCTGCCTAGGTCCCCGCGCCTGCGACCTAGGCTTGCGGGGAGACGGCGGAGGCCCTCCCTGAGTGAGCAGGAACAAGGCGCCCAGGCAGGGGAGCGGGATTCAAAAGGCGCCATTCCCGCGCCACTGATCTGGGCTACAGCCCGCGTCCTAGAACTGAGGGCTTTGGAACTGAGACCCGGGGCACGAAATTAGGGGCGTGGGTTCCCCACGACAGTGGGGCACAAGGCAGTACAGCACCCCAAAGCCGTTGAGGTGTACCCTACCATCCCCGCTCTGCTCCCTGTCTCACGGGGTGGAAAATCAGCTCCCCAAGGTCTCTAGGAGAGATCTCTGGCGCCACCTAGCGACTTGAAGCCAGCAGAGGCTCCTGAAGGAGCTAGTGGCCAGCTGGGGAGTTAGCCCACACCGGGCCCCTTCCGAACAAGTAGTCTGAGCCCACAGGGAGAGCGAGCACCCACAGCCGGGGCAGACCAGGCGCACAGAAGAGTGTGCCTGAGACCAGACGCGCAGAGAGTGTGTCCCACATCACCATTTTAGAACAGGGACATTTCTTCAGTAAAGACTACCTGCAGAAGGCTTCCTCAGGAGCCAGAGGTGAGCGGGGGAAGTTTGCCCATGCCAGACCCCCTCTGGCCTGCAGTCCAAGCCCAGAGGGGAGCAGGAACCCACCGCTGGGGTAGACCAGGCGCACAGGGGAGTGTGTCCCCACATCGGCATTTTAGAAAGGGACCTTTCTCCAGTAAAGACTGCTTGAAACTGACAGATGACTCCTGGAGGAACCAGAGGGGAACAGAGAAGCCCACCCAAGATGCCGGCCAGTCCCAACAACACAGTGTCCCAACGCATACGGCAAATTAGAAAACAGACAGTAGGGAGGAGAAGAACCACACGCAACCTAGCAACTCTCCAGAGAAAAAGCACACCACAAAAAGAAAGCCAGCCCCCAGATTGCAAAGACAATAACTTGGAAGAATTTCTGAGCCTTCCAGAAAGAGAATTTAAAATTGCCGTGATTAAAAAACTGACAGAAGTCATAAAGGAAAACAATGATAAGGGAAAAATAAAAAATGATCAGAAGAATGCAACTGAGTCCCTAGAGAGGGAAAACAATGGTCACAAGAAAGAAATTGAGTCCCTAAAGAGGGAAGTAAAAGAAATGCAGGAGATCAAAGAATTAATGGAAGAACTAAAGAATTCTGGGAAAAGCAATGAAAGCAGAATAGATGAAATGGAAGAACGAATAAGTAATCTTGAAGACACAGAAATAAAAAGAACCAAAACAGAAAAGGGAAGAGAAGTATGAAGGAAAAAGAACGAAGAAAGACTTCGGGAACTATCTGACTCCATGAGGAAAGGAAATATAAGAGTTATAGGAATACCAGAAGGAGAGGAGAGAGATGTAGGAACAGAGAAAATATTCAAAGAGATAATTGAAGAGAACTTCCCAAATGTGAAGAAGGAGCTGAAAATTGATATACAAGAAGCAAGAAGAACACCAAACTTCCACGACGAAAGGAAAAATACAGCAAGACACATAATAGTAAAGCTCCCAAGAATCCAGGACAAGGAAAAAATAATGAAGCTGGCAAGAGGGAAGAAACAGATAACATTCAAAGGAAAGCCAATCAGGCTGACATCAACTTCTCCGAAGAAACACTACGGGCAAGGAGAGAGTGGAGGGACATAGTCAACAGACTCCAAGAAAACAGATGCCAACCAAGAATACTCTATCCCGCAAAGCTCTCCTTCCTCTTTGAAGAAAGAATATGGACCTTCCCAGACAAACAGAAACTCCGGAATTTCATTGCAACTAAACCCCCACTCCAAAAAATACTACAAGGAGTCCTAAAGCCAGAACCTCAGAGGGACGAATAACAATGAAAGAAGGCCAAAAAAAAAAAAGTTATTAAAAGAATAAATAAATAAAATCAAAAGAAAGACAAACACAATGGCAAATACAGATGTTAACATATCAATATTAACTCTAAATGTAAATGGACTAAACTCTTCAATAAAAAGACACAGAGTTGCAGCCTGGATTAAGAAACAAAACCCAACCTTTTGCTGTCTCCAGGAAACACATTTAGCTACAAAAGATAAAAATAGGCTCAAAGTTAAAGGATGGAAAACAGTCCTACAAGTAATGGACCAAAAAAGAAAGCAGGAACAGCTATACTTATATCAGATAAAACAGACTTCAAACTCAAAAAGATAAAAAGAGACCCCAAGGGTCACTACATTATGATCAAGGGGACAATACTTCAAGAAGAAATAACACTCATTAACATATACTCACCAAACGAAGGAGCACCAAAATATATCAGACAACTGTTGTCCTCTCTGAAAACAGACATCAGAGAAAACACATACGTAGTGGGAGAATTCAACACACCACTATCAACAATGGATAGATCAACAAGACAAAAAATAAGTAAAGAAACCAAAGCTCTAAATAAGGACCTAGAGCAATTGGGCTTAACAGACATGTATAGAACACTAAACCCCAAAAAAACGGAGTACACATTTTTCTCAAGCGCACACGGATCATTCTCCAGGATCGATCACATACTGGGGCACAAGACAAACATCAACAGATACACCAAGATTGAAATCATATCAACCATCTTTTCTGACCATGAAGGCATCAAACTAGAAATAAACCATAAAAAGAAGGCAAGGAACTTTCCTACCTCATGGAGATTAAAAACCACACTACTGGAAGACCATTGGACTAATGAGGAGATCAAAGAAGAAATTAAAAAATTTTTTGAATTGAACGACAAGGAGGACACCAATATTCTTAATGTATGGGATGCAGCAAAAGCAGTAATAAGAGGAAAATATATAGCAATACCAGCTCACATCAAGAAACAAGAAAGAACGCAAAGAAACAACCTAATCTCGAAGCTCAAAGATCTAGAAAAAGAACAACAAAAAAACCCCAAAACCAGTAGAAGAAAAGAAATAATAAAAACCAAAGCAGAAATAAATGAAATTGAAACTAAAAAAACAATCCAAAAGATCAATGAAACCAAGAGCTGGTTCTTTGAAAAAATCAATAAAATAGACAAACCCCTAGCCAGGCTCACAAAGGAAAAAAGGGAGAAAGCACAAATAAACAGGATCATCAATGAAAGAGGAGAAATCACAACGGACACAGCAGAAATCAAAAGAATAATCAGTAACTACTATGAACAGTTATATGGAAACAAGTTTATCAATCTAGAGGAGATGGACAAATTCCTACAACTCTACAATCACCCAAAGCTAGATAAAGAAGAAATAGAACACCTAAACAGACCAATTACAATTAGCGAAATTGAAATGGTAATCAAAAACCTCCCCAAAAACAAAAGCCAGGACCTGATGGATTTACAAATGAATTCTACCAAACATTCAGAGACGAATTAGTGCCTATCCTTCACAAACTCTTCCAAAAAATTGAGAAGGAAGGGACAATACCAAACACGTTTTATGAAGCCAACATTATACTAATACCAAAACCGAACAAGGACAACACAAAAAAGGAAAACTACAGGCCAATCTCCCTAATGAACACTGATGCAAAAATCCTCAATAAAATTTTAGCTATCAGAATCCAACAATGTATCCATAAGATAATTCACCACGACCAAGTTGGATTCATTCCAGGGGCACAACGATGGTTTAACATCCGAAAATCAATCAACGTTATCCAACACATCAACAAAAAGAAATATAAAAACCATATGATAATATCAATAGATGCTGAGAAAGCTTTTGACAAAGTGCAACACCCATTCATGATAAAAGCCCTTGAAATTCTTGGGATACAAGGAACATACCTCAACATCATAAAGGCCATCTATGACAAGCCAACAGCCAGTATCATTCTCAATGGTGAAAAGCTGAAAGCAATTCCATTAAGATCTGGAACAAGACAAGGATGTCCACTCTCACCACTGCTTTTCAATATAATACTGGAAGTCCTAGCCAGGGCAATAATACAAGAGAAAGACATCCAAGGAATCCAAATAGGAAAAGAAGAAGTCAAACTATCACTCTTTGCAGATGATATGATATTATACATAGAGAACCCCAAAAACTCCACAGAAAAGCTAATTCAACTCATCAATCAGTTCAGTAAAGTGGCAGGATACAAAATCAACACGCAAAAGTCAGTAGCCTTCCTATACACAAACAATAAATCTGAAGAAGAAGAAATCAAAAAGACCATCCCTTTTGTTATTGAAACAAAAAAAATCAAATATTTGGGAATAAATCTAACAAAAGAGGTAAAGGACCTATACAAAGAAAACTATAAAACACTGTTAAAAGAAATAGAAGAAGACACAAAGAAATGGAGAGACATCCCCTGCTCATGGATTGGAAGAATAAACATTATTAAAATGGCCATCCTTCCAAAAGCAATATACAGATTCAATGCTATTCCAATCAAAATTTCAATGTCATTCTTCAAAGAAATAGAACAATTATTGATGAAATTCATATGGAATCACAAAAAACCCCGAATAGCCAAAGCTCTCCTGAAAAAAAAAGAAGGGAATGGAGGCATCACACTTCCAGACTTCAAACTATACTACAAAGCCATAATCATCAAAACTGCATGGTATTGGAACAAGAACAGACATACAGACCAATGGAATCGAATAGAAAATCCAGAAATAAATCCACAGATTTATGGTCAACTAATCTTTGACAAAGGTGCAAAGAATATGCATTGGAGCAAAGAAAGTTTGTTCAATAAATGGTGCTGGGAAAACTGGGTCGCTACATGCAAAAGAATGAAGCTTGACCACTACCTCACACCATACACAAAAATCAACTCAAAATGGATTAAAGAACTAGACATAAGACCTGAAACCATAAAATATATAGAAGGAAATATAGGCGAAACACTACGTGATTTGCACATCAAAGGAATCTTTACAGACACATCACCCAAAGCAGTGATAGTGAAGGCAAAGATAAACAGCTGGGACTACATCAAATTAAAGAGCTTTTGCACAGCAAAAGAGACAATAACAAAAACAAAGAGAAACCCCACCAACTGGGAGAACATTTTTGCACCCAACACTAATGATAAAGGACTGATCACAAAAATCTGCAAAGAGCTGATGAGACTCAACAACAACAAAGAAAATAATCCGGTCAAAAAATGGGCAGAAGAGCTTAAAAGAAACTTCTCTGAAGAGGAAATGCAAATGGCCAACAGGCATATGAAAAAATGTTCAACATCACTTGTCATCAGGGAAATGCAAATCAAAACTACCATGAGATACCATCTTACACCAGTGAGAATGGCACATATTAAAAAAACTAGCAACAACAAATGTTGGCGAGGGTGTGGAGAAAAAGGAACTCTTCTGCACTGTTGGTGGGAGTGCAAACTGGTCCAACCACTGTGGAAAGCTGTGTGGAGATTTCTGGACCTACTAAACATAGAGCTTCCATATGATCCAGCAATTCCACTCCTAGGTATTTACCCAAAGGACACAGAAACATCAATTCCAAAGAACACCTGCACCCCTATGTTTATAGCAGCACTGTTTACAATAGCTAAGCTTTGGAAACAACCCAAATGCCCAAAAATAGATGACTGGATCAAGAAGATGTGGTACATATACACCATGGAATATTACTCAGCATTCAAAAAAGATAAACACATGCAATTTGCAGCAACATGGATGGCGCTGGAAGGGATCATGCTCAGCGAAATAAGCCAAAAAGAAAAAGAAAAATACCGGATGGTCTCACTCATAGCAGGAATCTAGAAAACTTAAATAAGGGACCAGGAAAATGAATAACTATAAGAAAGTGAAAATCAAAATCAACAAAAAACTATGAACCAGAGACACTTTTAGGGGGGCAGGGGCGGGAGGGGTGGGATTGGGGTCAGAATGGGGGGGCTGTAATTGTATGGGGAATATAACAATAAAATTTATAAAAAAAAAAAGAATGTATGAGAGGCGGTGATAATTAAATTCTCAATAAATGTTAAAGCTAGACTTCTATTATTTTTAATTAAGTTAATATTGGTTTATAATACTGTATTTGTTTTAGGAGGACAGGTTCAAGCCTCTTCAAATTTCTGTTATTCTGTTGTTGTTTTTTTAATTTTGTCAAATTATCTTTCTCTGTGATGGTCTTTTTCCCCTTTATTATATTAATGTGATTAATACTGATAGATTCTTTTTATATTAAACCAATCTCACATTCCTGGAATTATTTCCATGTGGTCATGGTCTGTAATTCATTTTTATATGTTTCTGGATTTAGATTCCTAGTACTTTGTTGAGGGTTTTGTGTCTGCATTTATAAAAGATATTGGTCTCTAGCTGTCTTGTGATGTCTTTGTCTAGTTCTGATATCAGGATAACTGGCTTCTTGGAATGAGCTGGGAAGTGTTCCTTTGTTTATTGTTTTTGAGAAGGGTTGGTGAAGAATTTATGTTCATTCTTTAAATGTTCAATGGAATTTCTAGTCTTATAGTCATTTTCATAGCATTTAATAAAGTTGTTTTTCATTTTGAAAAAAAAAAAGGAAACAAGAAAGAACTCAAATAAACAACTTAATCACATATATCAAAGTACTAGAAAAAGAACAACAAAAAAAAACCCCTAAATCCAGTAGAAGAAAGAAAATAATAAAAATCAAACAGAAATAAATGAAATAGAAACTAAAAAAAAATCCAAAAGATAAATGAAACCAAAAGTTGGTTATTCAAAAAAATAAATAAAATAGACAAACCCCTAGGCAGACTCACAAAGGAAAAATGGGAGAAAGCACAAATAAATAGGATCAAAAATGAGAGAGAAATCACAACAGACACAGCAGAAATCAAAAGAATAATCAGAAACTATAATGAAAAGTTATATGCAAACAAATTCAACAATCTAGAAGAGAGGAACAAATTCCTACAACTCTACAATCACCCAAAGCTAGACAAAGAAGAAGTAGAATACCTAAACAGACCAATAACAAGCAATGAAATTGAAATGGTAATCAAAACCCTCCCCAAAAACAAAAGCCCAGGACCAGATGTATTTACAAATGAATTCTACCAAACATTCAGAAACAAACTCGTGCCTATCCTTCATAAATCCTTGCAAAAAATTGAGAAGGAAGGGATAATACCAAAGATGTTCTATGAAGCCAACATTACACTAACACCAAAACCAAACAAGGACAAGGACAAGACAAAAAAAAGAAAACTACAGGCCAATCTCTCTAATGAGCACTGAATCAAAAACCCTCAATAAAATTTTAGCTATCAGAATCCAACAATGTATCCATAAGATAATTCACCATGACCAAGTAGGATTTATTCCAGGCACACAAGGATGGTTCAACATCTGAAAATCAATCAATGTAATTCAACACATCAACAAAAAGAAATATAAAAACCATATGAAAATATCAATAGATGCTGAGAAAGCTTTAGACAAAGTACAACACCCATTTATGATAAATGCCCTTGAAATTCTTGGGATAAAAAGAACATACCTCAACGTCATAAAGGCCATATATGACAAGCCAATATCATTCTCAATGGTAAAAAGTTAAAAACATTTCCATTAAGATCTGGAACAAGACAAGGATGTCCACTCTCACCACTGCTTTTCAATATGGAAGTTCTAGCCAGAGCAATAAGACAAAAGAAAGACATACAAGGAATCCAAATAGGGAAGGAAGAAGTTAAACTATCACTATTCGCAGATGATATGATAATACACATAGAGAACCTCAAAAACTGCACAGAAAAACTAATCAAACTAATCAATCAGTTTAGTAAAGTAACTGGATACAAAATCAACACACAAAAATCAGTAGCCTTCCTATACACAAACAATAAATCTGAAGAAGAAATCAAGAAAACCATCCCTTTTATTATTGAAACAAAAAAAAAATCAAATACTTGGGAATAAACCTAACAAAGAGGTAAAGGACCTACACAAAGAAAACTATAAAATGCTGTTAAAAGAACTAGAAGAAGACACAAAGAAATGGAAAGACATCCCCTGCTCATGGATTGGAAGAATTAACATTATCAAAATGGCCATCCTACCAAAAGCAATATACAGATTCAATGCTATTCCAATAAAAATTTCAATGACATTCTTCAAAGAAATAGAACCAATATTGATGAAATTCATATGGAACCACCAAAAACCCCAAATAGCCAAAGCTCCCCTGAAAAAAGAGAAGGGAATGGAGGTATCACACTCCCAGACATCAAACTATACTACAAAGACATAATAATCAAAATTGCATGGTATTGGAACAAGAACAGACACAGAGACCAATGGAACCGAATAATAAAATCCAGAAATAAACCCACACATTTATGGTCAACTAATCTTTCACAAAGGAGCAAAGAATATGCAATGGAGCAAAGAAAGTTTAATAATTGGTGCTGGGAAAACTGGGTTGCTACATGCAAAAGAATGAAGCTTGACTACTACCTCACACCATGCACAAAAACCAATTAAAAATGGATTAAAGAACTAGAAATAAGACCTGAAACCATAAAATATATAGAAGGTAATACAGGCGAAACACTACATGACATACACCTTTATGTAACATCTTCAAAGACATCAGTGACATCTTCAAAGATACATCACCCAAAGCAGTGATAGTGAAGAGAAAGATAAACAGCTGGGACTATATCAAATTAAAGAGCTTCTGTGCAGCAAAAGAGACAGTAACCAGAACAAAGAGACTCCCCATGGATTGGGAGGAAAGTTTTGCACACAACACTAATGATAAAGGACTGATCACAAAAATCTACAAAGAGCTGATGAGACTCAACAAAAACAAAGAAAATAATTCAGTCAAAAGATGGGCAGAAGAGCTAAAAAGAAACTTCTCCAGGGAGGAAATGCAAATGGCCAACAGGCATATGAAAAAATGTTCAACATCACTTGTAATCAGGGAAATGCAAATCAAAACTACAATGAGATACCATCTTACAACAGTGAGAATAGCGCATATTAAAAAAAAACTAGCAACAACAAATGTTGGCAAGGATGTGGAGAAAAAGGAACTCTGCTACATTGCTGGTGGGAGTGCCAACTGGTCCAACCACTATGCAAAGCTGTGTGGAGATTCCTCAATCTGCTAAAGATGGAGATTTCATAAGATCCAGCAATTCCACTACTAGGTATCTACCCAAAGGACACAAAAACATTAATTCAAAAGGACACCTGCACCCCTATTTTATTGCAGCACTATTTACAATAGGTAAGCTATGGAAGCAACCCAAATGCCCAAAAATAGATGACTGGATCAAGAAGATGTGGTACATATACACAATGGAATATTACTCAGTAATCAAGAAACATAAACTCATGCAATTTGCAGCAACATGGATGAAGCTGGAAGGGATCATGTCAGCAAAATAAGCCAGAAAGAAAAATACCAGATGGTCTCACTCGTAGAAGGAATTTAGAAAACCTAAGTAAGGGACCTGGAAAAAGACTAATTACAATAAAGTAAAAATCAAAATCAACAAGCAGCTATAAACCAGAGACACACTACAG
The DNA here is from genome assembly GCF_964194135.1 of Talpa europaea. NCBI lineage: Eukaryota > Metazoa > Chordata > Mammalia > Eulipotyphla > Talpidae > Talpa > Talpa europaea. The sequence continues at coordinate 60,747,022 of NC_140070.1, forward strand.
GGGGTAGGAGGGAGTAGGATCTAAATGGGGGTGGGGTGGTAGGGTGGGGTGGTAGGGTGGGGTGGGGGGGCAGGGTGGGAATTGTATAGGGACTATAACCAAGATGAAAATGCATACATTGTGCAAAAATGAAAATGATGTAAAAATATATAAATTAAAATAATAATAATTAAAATGAATGTATTGCTTAATTCCCACAAAATTAATGAAGTTTCTAAATACTTTGAGAATTTTGGCCATCTTTTCCTTAAATATTCTCTCTGCTCCTTTCTCTCCTCTCCAGCTGGGACTTCCACAATGCATACTGGTGCACTGATGGTATCCCACAGGTCCTGCATGCTTTGTTCATTTTTCTATTTTTTTCTTTCTGTTATTCAGATGCTGTGATTTCTATTGTCCTATCTTGAAATGTACTGATTCTACCTTTTGCCTTCTCAATGAGCCCTTTAAATACCTCTAGTAAAATTTTCACTTCAGTTATTATATTTTTCTTTTGCAAAATTTTATTTTTTTTTAGATATTCTATCCTAATATATTTCCATGTGTTCATGCATCATTTTGTTGACTTTTCCCACAAATCCTTAGTCTGGTTTGCTGGTTTTTGTATATGTGCTGCCGAAGCAAACACATGGTTTGCTGGTTTTTGTTTATATTATTTGTTGTATACTGTCTCTGTGCCAAAGATCAGTCTGAGGTTTACATTTCAGATCCTCTTGGGTCTTTTATAAGCCTGCACCTTTCCCTAGGCCTTTGTGATGACTCTCTAGTGCCCCCTTATATGCAGTTGTTTTTGAATATTCTAGTCTTCAGTGACTTGTTCCCAAAAGGAGGAAAAAGAAAACTGAAATTGGAGGAGAGGGAATGCCAGCCCTCTAAATCCCCTGGAAGTCACTTCAGCCAGAAGGACCAGGGCTTGCAACAATGGGGGAGTGCCACAACATTGACTACACCCCTTTATCTGCTTCTCTATGATCAGAAACTGCAATCACTGACTAGAACACAGATCCTTGTTAATGAATATATTTTAACTGAAAATTCATGTTTCTTTATCAGAGTTTAATTTATTTGTTCATTTGTGCAGAATCTCTGGGATGGACTAGTCAAGTACCATCTACTCACCTCGTGTAGAAGGTTGGGTTAAATCTTTCTGACGGTATTCCCTGCAACATTCTCCCCAGCTCTTCTAGTGCCGGTGCTCAACTGTAGCCGTACTTCACAATAACCTGTAGAGTTTTTAAAATTAGAAAAAGGGGTTGGCTCAGCTGAGTCCACTTACTGACCTCTGAGTTATGCAGCCAGGCATAAGAGTCATACTCTAATGCCATAAGCAAGGAATTAACACCATTCTTAGTGGTGTAAGCCTGGGAGGTAATAAAGTTGTTCAACAGCTTGTAACTCAATAATAAAGATAGTTTGTCTTTTATCTTAAAGCAGGAAATTTTTTTTTTAAAGATTTATTTATTTATACAAGCACTGGGTACAGTCAGAAGCACAGGAGGGTGAGAGAACTCACTACAGCCAGAGCGGGGAGCAGAACAGGCGGACTGAAGTACACTGCTGAGGGTAGCAGCGAGCGCTGCAGGAGAGGTCTGCACACCACGTGGGACCCTTGCCATCGGGATCGAACCGGTGCTGCAGAGGCTGCAGGCAGCTTCACAGCCTAGCACTCAACCACTGCGCCACCAGGGGAGGCCCTTAAAGCAGGAAGATTTAAAAAGAAAAATTTAGGGCCTCCCTGGTGGCGCAGGGGTTAAGACGCAACCTATGAAGTAATCCGCAGCCACTGCAGCATGAGTTCGATTCCCAGCCGGCCAGGGAGAAACCCACATGGCGGGACAGACCTCTCCTGTCTCACCCGCTGCTCCCCTCAGCAGTGTACTTCGTCCCGTCTGCCTGTTCTGTTCCCCACTCTGTCTCCGGTGACTCCTCTCACCCCCCGCATCTCTGGCCTGTACCCCAGTTCTTGTATAAAAATAAATAAATTTAAAAAAAAAAAGAAAAAGAAAAATTTAGAAGGAATATGGGAAATGTCAACAATCCTATGTAAGTATTTTATATATGTTCTTTTTCTCCACTATTTAATTCCTAAAGTAGATCTTGTCTCAGCTGGAATATGGCTTTAGATAATATGTATTTTTCTCTTATTTTAATTAATATCTTTATAAAAGTAATACAGACATTTGTAAGCATTTTTTTTTAAATGTATAGAAGAACACAGAGTAGAAAGGAAAAATCATGGCCACCCTCTTGACTACATCCCAGAGAAAACCCTATTTACAGTTCATAAACCCTTCTAAAGTTTATAAACCTTTCTAAAATTTTACCTTTCTGCCTAACTCCCAGTCAGTCTGAATAAGGTCACCTGTTCCTATCTCTCTTACGCTAGCTTTGAGTGTTTCTCCTAACTGGAATCCAGGTTCCCAAACTTCCTTAGGCCATGAGAGAAAGAAATATATCTTAGCTTTAATCAAAGCCCATCCTGGCTGTCTTCCTCCCAATGATAACTTGAATGTCTACTCCCTTCAGGGAATCCTTCACCCTTTCATTCAGTAAAATGTGGTTTGGACCCAAAAAGTAGCCAGAAACCAGAACATCATTTCCCACAGTATCGATTCTTCAGTCTTAGAACAAAATCTTACATAGCGGTAAGGTCTCCCATGGACTGCAGTAGGTCACTACTAGTCAAACTTAGTCTGCATCCTGAAGATTCCTGTGAGGATCTGACCATGCAACTGTTTTTGAATCCTTAGACTTATTCTTAATATACTGTGAAAACCCCTAATAACAGCACATCACACTCTCCCAAGAACAAGTGAAAATTTCCTGGTATATGTAACAAAACACATTACTATATGGAAATCTTCTAAAGAAATACAAGTTTCTAACTACAGTGACCATTTTCATACTACTGGTTGGAATGTTTTCTTCTCAACTGAAATAATCGCTATCTCCTGGTATATGTAACAAAACACATTACTATATGGAAATCTTCTAAAGAAATACAAGTTTCTAACTACAGTGACCATTTTCATACTACTGGTTGGAATGTTTTCTTCTCAACTGAAATAATCGCTATCTCAGAAGTGATGTCTAAGATTTGATTTAAAATTACTTGGTACTAAGGGCCTCCCCTGGTGGTGCAGCTGGGCTGCAAAGCTGCCCGCAGCCTCTGCAGCGCCGGTTTGATCCCCGGCCACAGGGAGGGTCCCACATGGCAAGCAGACCTCTCCTGCTGTGCCTGCTGCTCCCCTCAGCAGTGTATTTTGTCAGACTGTCTGTTCTGTTCCCCGCTCTAGCTCTGGTGTATTCTCTCACCCTCCAGTGCTTCTGACTGTACTCAGTGCTTGTATAAATATATAAATAAATCTAAAAAAAATTACTTGGTATTAAGAATGCATAACGAAGTGAAGTGTGTAGTGACCATGAGTTACTGTTATTGGTACATTGAAGTGGTAGGTACGTGAAGGTTCATTATACTATTCTATCACTGTGTTTTATGCTTGAAATCTTATATATTTAATAACAACTCCATCTCTGTTTCATCACTGGAAGAAAGATTTTGTATTTTTTGGAATAATGAAATGCAATCCAGCAGGTGAATTCACCTCTTGCCAGTAAGCTTCTTCCCACCCTTCACAGATGATTCCAGAGATTTTATGGTGAACACTTACTCAGTTCACATCTTAGCTATGATTTCTTCTTTACCACAAGAATTTCTTCAAGAAAACTTCTCATAAGCAGTCCCAAGATGACAACTCTTGGGGGATATGGTTTCCTTCCACTATGTCCAGGGAAGTATGCCATTTTACAAGGTACATAGATAGATCAGGCACAGTATTTTTATTTATTTTATTTTATTTTAAATAATAGATTTTATTTTTATATTCCCCATACAATTGCAATCCCCTTATTTAAACCCCAATCCCTCCCCTCCCACCCCCCACCCCCCAAAAAGTGTCTCTGGTTCATAGTTATTTGTTGATTTTGATTTTTACTTTCTTATAGTTATTCATTTTCCTGGTCCCTTATTTAAGTTTTCTAGATTCCTGCTATGAGTGAGACCATCCAGTATTTTTCTTTTTCTTTCTGGCTTATTTCGCTGAGCATGATCCCTTCCAGCGCCATCCATGTTGCTGCAAATTGCATGTGTTTATCTTTTTTGAATGCTGAGTAATATTCCATGATGTATATGTACCACATCTTCTTGATCCAGTCATCTATTTTTGGGCATTTGGGCTGTTTCCAAAGCTTAGCTATTGTAAACAGTGCTGCTATAAACATAGGGGTGCAGGTGTTCTTTGGAATTGATGTTTCTGTGTCCTTTGGGTAAATACCTAGGAGTGGAATTGCTGGATCATATGGAAGCTCTATGTTTAGTAGGTCCAGAAATCTCCACACAGCTCTCCATAGTGGTTGGACCAGTTTGCACTCCCACCAGCAGTGCAGGAGAGTTCCTTTTTCCCCACACCCTCGCCAACATTTGTTGTTGCTAGTTTTTTTAATATGTACCATTCTCACTGGTGTAAGATCGTATCTCATGGTAGTTTTGATTTGCATTTCCCTGATGACAAGTGATGTTGAACATTTTTTCATATGCCTGTTGGCCATTTGCATTTCCTCTTCAGAGAAATTTCTTTTTAGCTCTTCTGCCCATTTTTTGACTGGATTATTTTCTTTGTTGTCAGGCACAGTATTTTTAAATGATAAAAGAAACTCAACCTGTGCAGTTGTATGCTTCTTTTTAAGAGGTATTTTATTGGTATAATTCAAATGAGAAGTAGTCTGTTGAGGTTGGCTTGAAGAAAGACTGGCTGGCAACCAGAACAGGTAACATCTCTGGTCTTACTGAAGTGTATAGTAGGAGCCTTGTTATAGAATGTGGTACTCAGTTTAATAAACTAAGAAACTTAAATTTTAGCACACACAGACACAATAGGATTCTAATGGTGGATGAATGCCAAGATTAACTTGCAATGAGAAACATAAGTACAAGCAGGCCCCAAATTCATATTTGCTGGTTAGCACATTTTCTGTCTATGGGAAACTTTTAATGCAATGCCAAGTTATAATCAGAAGGATATTTGGGGAGAGCATTTCAACTGGGGAGTTAGAAACCTTGGGGGATGGGTAGAGGGAAGGGGGCTTTTAGGGGAATTTTTGTGTGTGGTATCCTCTTTAGCATATGTCATTAGAATGGCCTATCCAATATTACAATTCAATAATATATTTCAAGTGGAAGAAGTTAAATCCGTTGCTTTCATTATGAAAGTCATAAAAAGCAAAGCTCAACAGAATCTTCAGATGGTTTGTGATACTCAGCATGGATGAGAGGAGTCCATAGATCAAACTCTCTGGAGGGTCTAAGAATTTGTGTTTTTTACAATAAGATGCGAATGTTGTCCACTGGGTCACTAAGCAAAAATCATACATGATGCAACTTATATTTACAGAATCCAAATCAAATTTTCTGTTCTCATGTTCTTTTTCATGAAAGATTTTGTGATGAATATAAGCATATTTAGTTTATTATTAGTCAGTAACTCTGGGAATCACTGTGGAAATATATTTATGTACTACTACAGTATTGTGACCAAATTCTGCAGTTTGGTCAAACCAGCATGTGTGGTTACAGTAGACATTAGACAGTCTCAACATTGAGTTTTCTTCCTTTCCCTCCCCAAATTCTTATGTTCATTTGGAGATTACTATGGTTCCTGAAGATTCCAGTCTTGTTCTAGCATTTTCCAGCTAGAGCAAATGATTTTACAGAGCAAGTGATTTGTAAATTAAACTTTTCCAAGAGAGAATCTGAGAACTTTTTATAATAATGATACTGAGACAAAGATGGGATCATTTCCCAAGTGCTTTTGGTTACGGGGGACTAAATTAGGAGAAAGTCAACACCAAGAAAGACAAATGAGAGATACAGAAATATATGAGTCCCTGGCACCATTACTGGGGCTACTGAATAAAGCCTTTTTGAAACCAGTGCCACCTCTGGACTTGACAGGTATTTGTACCAATGAATTTAGCCATTTTCACTTGTAAACACTTAGGGATGGGTCAAGGCACTGAAGAATATGGAGTGTCTGAATGTCTTATTCTTCAACCAGTCAGTAAAGGAAGTCACAAAGAAAAAAAAAAAAACAGTAACTGTCATGTTCTTCCCTTTCGCTGTGTTGCATTGGGCAACACCACACTGATAAAGAAATGGGAGTCTTGGAACAGGCTGCATAATGCAGGATGCTGCTGACGAGCAAGATCCTGGGCTTTTTATTGATACACAGCATCGGTTGTAAGGGGGAGGAGCAAAAGGAAAGGGGAAGGAGATTAAGGGAAAGGAGATTAAAGGAAGGAGAAGAATATAGACAATCAGGGATTGTGAGTATGCCCTCCAGGCACTTCTTATCTGCTTGATGACTCGGTATTGTCATTGAGACCAAGCCCTAATTCCCCCCACCCTGGTTTTAATCTTATCAACAAGGCATTCCACTGATCAGCTTCTGGGATCAGACCTCAGCCCCCCGGGTATTCCTGGTCATACCCCATGATGCATAGCCTTCCCAGCTTGATCCAGTTTTGTGCTCTTGTTTGATTTGAAGGGCACCTTGAAGGCATGGGTTCCTCCTGTACCTAACTGACCAAGCCATTTTGACCTTGCTTAGGATTTAGAACTATAGATGACAAAATGGTGGCCAAACAGGCCACTTAGGAGTAGCAGACTCAAATGCTGTATATCAGTTCACATGGAAAGCTTTCACAAATTTATATGATTACGAGAGCATCTATGACAGTAGCATTCAGGAAACAAAATTTTTAAAAATTCCAAGTGATTCCACAGGGCAGCCTATGCTAAGAACCACTGCTCTAAGTAAATATCTGGCTTTGTCAGAAACAATAACCAAAACAAAGAGAAACCCCACCGACTGGGAGAACATTTTTGCACACAACACTAATGATAAAGGACTGATCACAAAAATCTGCAAAGAGCTGATGAGACTCAACACAAACAAAGAAAATAATCCAGTCAAAAAATGGGCAGAAGAGCTAAAAAGAAACTTCTCTGAAGAGGAAATGCAAATGGCCAACAGGCACATGAAAAAATGTTCAACATCACTTGTCATCAGGGAAATGCAAATCAAAACTACCATGAGATACCATCTTACACCAGTGAGAATGGCACATATTAAAAAAACTAGCAACAACAAATGTTGGCGAGGGTGTGGAGAAAAAGGAACTCTCCTGCACTGCTGGTGGGAGTGCAAACTGGTCCAACCACTATGGAGAGCTGTGTGGAGATTTCTGGACCTACTAAACATAGAGCTTCCATACGATCCAGCAATTCCACTCCTAGGTATTTACCCAAAGGACACAGAAACATCAATTCCAAAGAACACCTGCACCCCTATGTTTATAGCAGCACTGTTTACAATAGCTAAGCTTTGGAAACAGCCCAAATGCCCAAAAATAGATGACTGGATCAAGAAGATGTGGTACATATACACCATGGAATATTACTCAGCATTCAAAAAAGATAAACACATGCAATTTGCAGCAACATGGATGGCGCTGGAAGGGATCATGCTCAGCGAAATAAGCCAGAAAGAAAAAGAAAAATACCGGATGGTCTCACTCATAGCAGGAATCTAGAAAACTTAAATAAGGGACCAGGAAAATGAATAACTATAAGAAAGTGAAAATCAAAATCAACAAACAACTATGATCCAGAGACACTCTATGGGTGGTGGGGTGCGGGGAGGGGAGGGATTGGGGTCAAAATAAGGGGATTGCAATTGTATGGGGAATATAAAAATAAAATTTATTTAAAAAAAATATCTGGCTTTGTCCCTTCAATGGAATCTGTAGAATAAATGTCCTAAATGCCTTCCCACTAAAAGAAAAATAAAGGCTGATATGTAACTAGTTTTGTAATGTTAATGCAACTGTGTGACAGAAGAGCAAAATTTATTTGAAACCTGATTTCAACTTTAAAATGTATGCAAACTTTGTACTTTACTCCATTTTATAAAATTCCTCTTTTTATTTCTCCTTTTATTCTTTCAACATTTGATAGCTTACCATATATCAGCCACTGAAATAAAACCATAAATACAAAAGAAAACAGTTTCTACCATCAAGAAAAAAATAGGAGGGCAGCAAAAGGCATTATGTAAACAGAATAGTGGCTTCTAACCTTTTAGAGGAAATATTTAAGTTGCAACCAGAGGAATGCATCTGAGTAACTTGGAAGCAGACATAGAAGCCCAGGCAAGAGCACGGAGGCAATGGAAATGGAGAGGACTAATTTGAGTGATATTTAAGATGACTAATTGATGGGACTTGGTAGTTGACCAGTTGTGGTAAATGAGGGTGAGAGAGAAAAGTCAAGTATGACACGTCTCTGGTTTGTGCAACTGTGTGGTTGGGAATGCTATTTTTGAATAAAGAACACTGGACAAAGAACAAGTTTATAGGAGATGAGTTGAATTTTGTCATGTTCGGTTTGAAGTACCTGTTAGACACTTAAGTGCAGATAGCTGGATAGGTAGTTACATGTGTCTCAGATTCAGGAGAGCAATATGGGCTAGAGATCTATAGTTGAGTGTCATCAGCAAACTGATGGTCACGAAAGCCAAGAGAATGAAACAAATTACTTGTTGTAAGTTGTAGGGTAAAGAAAATATCAGGCTTTTCTGCCCTTCCGCCATCAGGATAGATGATGGATCCTTGTCCTGAATGCATGCCTGATGGCGGGCACCTGGAATAGGGTGTGGGCATAGGTAGATGGGATTCAGCTGAGCTAAGACTGTGCTTTTAAGGGCGGCGTCACGGGGACGCCAGCAGCAGCAGTAGAAGCCGAAGCCGAAAGAGAAGCCGAAAGAGAAGCCGAGAAGCAGCAGAACGAACTCCAGTAGAGCTCAGATAGAGTGAAGACTTGCTGGGGGCTGGGAGGCCTGCCAGCCTCCCAGCCCCCCAGCCAGCACCCCTGCCTGCCATATGCCTGGTGAGCCCCAAATAAAAAACCTGCAAAACTACTGAGGACTCTGACTCCTCCTTTACCTAGTCTGCATGGGATCAGAAAACCTGCACTGTGACCAGTCCAGGCCTTTACATAAGTCTACAGAGAGAAATGGCAGAGGAAAAATCTTTGGGGAGCACCAAAAGTAAGAGAGGAGAGGTCAGAATTTTAGAAGGAATAGGAACAAATCACTAGATAAGTAGGAAACAAAACAGGAAGTCTTGACAAAAAAAGGATGGGGAATGGCATATTTTTAGAGTGATCAACCACATTAAATGTTGCTGAAAGACAGCCTCCCTGGTGGTGCAAGGGGTTAAGACAGAACCTATGGGGCAATCTGCAGCCACTGCAGCACGAGTTAGATCCCCGGCCAGGGAGCTACCTACATGGTGCAGCAGTCCTCTCCTGTCTTGCCCGCTGCTCCCCTCAGCAGTGTATTTCAGTCAGTCTTCCTGTCTCTGGTGAATCCTCTCACCCCCCATGACTCTGGCCTGTACCCCAGTGCTTGTATGCATAAATAAATAAATCTTTAAAAAAATTTTAAAAAATGTTGCTGAAAGATCTAGTAAGACGAAGATTGAAAAATGTACATTGAATTCAGCAACATGAAAGGCCATGGGAATGTTATCAGGAGCAGCTTGGGAAGAGAAGACAAGCTTCTTCAGAAGTTACTGAAGTGGAAAAGAGACAGAGTATATGGTATGTAGAGAGGGATGTAGGTCCAAGGGATATTAAAATGAAAAGGCCAGAAACATTTTATTTGATGGATTGATTAGATGGATAAGTAGAAGATAAAAAAGTGTCAGGATACTGGGAAGAATGGAAAACAGGAATATGAGGGTGGAGTAGGAGAGAAAAGGTTTCAGTGCAGAGAACAGTTAGGATTGTAGGTTTGTTGACGAGGAGCAGAGAAATTCCTACCTGATCACTTCTGTTTGTTCTGGGAAGAAAGAGGCAGTCATCTATGGAGAATGAAAGGGGAGTCAGTTGTTTAACAGGAATGGAAAATTTTTAAATAGTTGTTGAAATGGGAGACAGCTGAATAGGGAAACAGTAGGTTACTTAGGCAGTGTTAAAGGCTTAATTAAGGTTGATGACTATCAATGTGTAAGTTTTGATGGTCTGTGCACTTCTGCAGTTACTCCTGTATGTCCATCCCAGGAGCCCATAAACCAGCAAGAAAAAAGAGTTCATACATGGTGGGCAGAATGGGACCAATGGAAGACGGTGCAATAGGAAGCAGGAAACATAGGGAGTGATATTAGTGATATTAGAATATTGGGAGTGATAGGCTGTGAATCCAAGCTGGATAGGAAGATAACTATATATATATTTAACTATATATTTAACAGCCTTTGTCTATATATATATATATATATAGACAAAGGCTATTAAATATCCTACTCCTAGGATAAGAGAATTGAAGAGAATTAGAAGCTGAAGAATTGGATGTTTGAAGTAATTGAACAATGAACTGGATCAATATCAGAGGATGGGATTTCTGAAATTGTGACTGCAGATATAAAACTGTTCAGTTCAGAACAAGGTCGAGTGTTGCAGTGTGAGGGAGTAGCTGAAAGAAAGAGGGAAATGAACGGAAGGAAATGAGAAACCAAGGTGTTGGATGGCTCATCCACAGACCAATTTGTGAAGGAAGGACTTGGGGGAGAATACTTGGATGCTCATAATCTGGCTGCTGCCCATTTCTCTAATCACTTGTATTCTCACTCAACTCCAGCCACTTAACTCCTTGCATTTCCTCAAACACACAAAGCTCACTCTCACATCACAGTGTTTGCATATACTGTTACTTCTGTCTTGAACACACTTTTTCCAAATATTCCACAGCTTATTCCATCACTTTATTCAAGTTTCTGCTCCAAAATGGCATCTGCAGAAGTTTCTCTTACCAGCCAAGCTAAAACAATAGCTCTCATCTATGACCACTCACTCTAACCTCCTATCTGTTTTTATTTTTCTTCAGAGCATGCAGCATAAGCTGAAATCATAGTACACATTTGTTTTCTGTATTACAGATCACACCATTAGAATATAATTCAATGAGGGCAATGATTTTCTCTTGTCCCCATTATATTTTAAAGTGCATGTAAAACAGACCCTGTAAAATAGTAGGTGCTCAATACTTGTTGCATCAATAAACAGAAAAAAAGGGAAGCATCAAGGAAATAAGTACACGAAAGGTGGTTGTTAATGATAAACGGAATGGCTGAATGGTGCAAATAAGCAAGGAATTTGAACAAGGGTTAAGGGGAAAGCTTGAAAGGCACAGTGGGCAAATGACAATGACACCCTCCCACCCCATTCCTGAAATAACCAAGGCTGCAGAGAATATAGCACCCTCCACTAGAAAAGAGAAAGGAATTAGGGTCCTGAAGGGAGAACCAGATCTCAGGTAGCAATGGCAGTCATTCATCGTGCTCAGGGGCTCAGAGTCGCAGTGCCACCATCCATACCCTGGCCTCAGATTTTCCACTTTTGTGCCTTTGCTCCTGCCTAGACTGCCTACTTTACTGGCCTATCTGCTCACATTCTATCTTTCCCTCAATAACTCAAACATTTTTCTGAGCACTCTAGGTTGAAGTGCTTTTTTGCCTACTATACAGTTCCACAGAGCATATTGTATATACTATTCACTTGTTCTTCTTATTTACTCATTTATTTGTTCATTAATTATTTAAACTATTATATGCCAAGAATTATCTAGGCATGGTTTCATTTTATAATTGCTACTTTATATTTTTATTTCTACAAGTAAAAACTATAATATACTAATAAGGATTGCAGTGGATCCACCAGATTATTAAAGTCAAAGGAAAATGCTAAATAAGGTTGTCTGTTTTGAATCTTGTCTTCCTAATCAATGGGATGCTAACCATGAGTATGTTTTGGCTAACCAACATCTAAAACAATGTTACTTTAGATGCCTGACAATTTGCAGAGCAATTTTCTAAAAATCTCATTTGATGAAACAAAACAAGCAATTTTACACAACTAACCTTAGTGTATTGTTATCCTTGGTAGCATTTAGGTTTACTTAGAACCTAAATAGAGAATGAATACATTGGAAATGTATTAGGTAGTCTGCAGAATCAAGGGGCATTTTAAGGACAAGAACAGCAGCATCTTCATGAGGCTGAATAACAGGTTATTGAGCATCTTTCAAGGCTGCCATTAAGATGAATTTGTGTTCAGCCGTTTTGAGTTCTCAGATTCCACAGTCCTAGGAGAGAGACGCATAAGCTCAGTGTGACTAGCAGGGGGCAAGGTCTCTGGTCTGACAGTCCCACCAAACAGTATCCAGTTGGAAGATGATTATCCCCAAATGTAAATTAGGGTGCAATTCACCAAAATGGCAAAAATATTCAAGGGAACAAAATGCTTTCCTGATGCCCCTTATGAGAATTACTTACTCCCTCTCTTATGGACACAGAGATCCTTATTTGTCTCTTACACTTGGATGGAATTACATGTTGTTTATGTAACTTTCATTTCTTACAGTAGTTTATGAGCTCCAGAAGGCAATGGCTGCAGCAGCTGTACCATATGGAGAATGATGTCTTTTAGATCACTGTGCACAATTTCAAAATTAGCTTAGAAATATTCTGGGTGAACTTAAGCAAAATTCAATTACCTTTCATTCTGTTCCACAATGGACTTTTATAAAGTTTATGTAGTTTTACCTTTTTAATATAAAAAACATAAGATGGAAATGGGAAGACATAAATCCTCTTTCTTGCTTTTCCATTTTGTGTAATTATAAAATACCCAGAACTTTCCCCATTTTAATTGGAAATATTTTACATCAAAAACGAAGGATATAACATTAATCTAATTTTCTCTGGTGCTAAGAGTCTCTTCAACAGTTTAACTGACTAGTTCCTTACCTGCTAGAACTTTTGAATAAGAACAAACATAAAACACTCAGATTTCTAGAGACTAACTCTAGTCTTAATTTGTTAGGAAGAAATTATTCTCAGAATTTTCTAGCTTGTATTTGAAAGGATAATTCTAGAAAACCATCATTGTAGAAAATGTATCACTAAATCTTCCAGAGGTTCTTAAACACTATAAAATAAAATTCAACAGATTAATTCCATAGTAAAATCAGAACTAAGACTCCATCAAATACTGTAAAAATGAAAGGAGCATTCATACAATGAAATTATTATTCAGCCATAAAACATATGGAATATTTATAGATGCTACATGACCCTTGAGAACATTATGCTAAGTGAAAGAAGCTAGACACAAAAGTCATATAATTCTACTTACATGAACTGTCCAGAAGCAGCAAATCTACACAAAGTAGATTAGTGGTCGCCAGAGGGTAGAGGGCAGCAGAAATGGAGAATTACTTACTGCTAGTTGATATGGATGATGAAAATATTCTGTAAGTAATAGTGATGGTTGTACAACCTTGGGAATCACAATAAAAATCACTTAATAGTGCACTTTGAAAGGATGAATTGTGTTACATATTTTCTCAAAAAAAAAAAAAGATATTTTAGGATAGAGGCAGGAGGGTTAGAGAGGTTGGGATGAAAGAAGTTGTTTTAAGGGCAGGAATTTGGTATTTATATGTAGGCAAAAAGAGAGTGGGGGGAAAAGCATAGAATATAGCCTTAGGAGCCTGAAGTTTAAATTACATTGCTCCTATCACTAATCATTTTTGCCTTTGTGGAAAGTATATTGTGATTTGCTCATTTCTGTGTTTTTTTTTTTTAAAGTGCAAGTTTATCTTTCACCATATAACTGATCCTTTTTTTTTTCTTTTTTAAAGATTTATTTATTTATACAAGAACAGGGGTGCAGTCAGAGGCTCAGGAGGGTGACAGAATTCACCAGAGACAGAGCTAGGACCAGAACTGGCAGATGGACCAAAGATACTGCTGAAGGGAGCAGAGGGGGAGGCAGGAGAGGTCAGCTATACCACATGGGTAGCTCCCTGGCCAGCCGGGGATCGAACCCATGCTGCAGAGCCTGCGGACAGCTTCACAGCGCGGCTCTCAAACCACTGTGCCACCTGGGAGGCCCTGTTCATTTTTGGTTTTTTGGGGTACTAAGATATTTGCCTGTAGGCTTTCTTAGTTCTTTCAACATAAGAATTGTACAAAAGTCTTAACTGCAAGTCAAGCAATTTTATTTTGTTGCAACTCTTAAGCTAGAGCTTTGCTTACTTATTTGGAATAAAAGTGTATAGTTTGCAGATGATGCCAGGAAATTATATCCTAACCATCTGTACTTAACCAATGAAACTCAAAGACTTCCCTGGATTTTCTTTTCCTCATTCTCTGAATTTTAATCTGTGTGTTTTTAGTCTTGGAGTTAACTGAGAAGTTCTGTGAACTAAGCACATTCTTTCAAAACCACAGGCATCCACTTCTCATTGGATTTATGACAATCACAACATTGGCATGCAGGTAAAAAAAGAACTCACTTTACTTTTCCCACCACACCTCTGGTTACCTTAGGGAACCCCATTTCAATGGAAAAGGAGAAAGGATAATTTCTGCTATCCTAAACATGTTCATGTTCTCCACAGTAATCCTGTAGTGCTCTGTCCTTTCCTCTGCACAGTTTTATAGCTCTAGCCATTGAATCATAGCAGATTTTTGTCTTTGAGAAGGTAGGGTTTCAAGGAAAAGCAGCTCTAAGGAACAGCAGCCCAGAGGAACTTCCCTGCTACTGAACAGGTGTCTCAGGAGATTCCTTTCTACATCTTAATGGAATAAATTATTTTAAAGAATGGAATGGTGTGAGAGCATTCTAAACTTAGATTAGGGCTTTTTCCTTTGTTAAGCATACACATGGATCACTCTACTCAATATTCACTGTTGTGGAAAAAAAAAAGAACTACAAAAGGTTTTCAACTTTTTTTTTCTATTAACACAATGCCACACATAAATCGGTGGACTATAGCTCAATGTAAGAGCATAAAGAGTAAGAACAATTAAAAATGAAGGTTTTGTAAAAGGCCTCATATGGTTTGTGGAAAAGGAAAAAAAAACTTTTTTCTGGGTTGCCTTCTTTGTTTTTTAGCTGGTTGTTAGGCAGACAGTTCTGCAAGAGAAGAGATAATTGCGAAAGAGGAAAATGAAAATTATAGTTGTTGCAACTAAAAACATCAATTTAGATTTAAGCACAATAAATGGCCATATAACTAGCAATATTTCATTCTAATGGCCATATAACTAGCAATATTTCTAATGACAATATAAGCTATAATTATAAAAAAGAATTCAGTTATAAAAAAGATTGCTTGGGTTTAAAATGATAACCTGGATAGAAGCCAAGTCTAAGAGTACACTTGTAAATATTTGTATTCCTGATGTTCCTTTTTATTATAAACCCATTAAGGCAATAAAATTACTTTTCCTACATTTCTCCTTTATGTAAGTAGAATTTTATGGGTTTGTGGCTATTAAGCATAAGTAAGTCATTTGAGCTCCTGGACAGATGAGTAGAGCTATGTAAACATAAATCAGTTAATAATATTCAGCAATTGAATCATTACATACATACTGCTATAAAGTCATTTTTCTTCATCCACTTAGTATATTTTTTGCAAATTTGAGAAATAATGGGTTTACTCTGCATTTATAATTAAAAATTACTTTTAAAGTTTATAAGGTTATTGAACCACGTTAATGGCGGAGCTGGTTTTGCTTGTTTTGCTTTCAACAAAGCAGTTAAGTTTGAATATGTCATGGTAGCTTTAAAAGTGAATATATTTAAATTTAAGGCAATAGGACACCCTTTGCACCAAAATATTTTCTACCATTTGTGAAATAAGAGATGAGAGTAACCTATGATTATGGAAACTGTGGAAAGATAAGGAAGGTCATAAAGATACCTTTCTTACAGAACTTTCCAACCTTATGTAAGGACTATGAAAAACCACAAAGAAGTATTGTTTTCCTTTGAAGATTAAAAGCAACACAACTAATTTTCTCCATTGAGATGTAATGTTACCTAGAAAAAGAGAACTGGCTAAGAAAATGGCTTGAGATTCCTATCTTTCCACTGGGTTAGAGAAAACGAAAAGGAGGGACTCCAAAATATGCCTGTATGTAAAACCCTCCACCTGTCTAAAAGTCCTTTGGGGACCAAGTAGTTCTGAATAAGTGAATTTTCAGGAGAGCTTTGTATGTCATTCCAAGAATAAAAATTTTGCATGAAAACATTACTAAAAACTGGTTTTAAATTCCCAGATCTTTCTCCAACTTCCTCAGACTTCAAGATTGTTTTCTTTTTTTAAAATAGTGTAAGTCATTCAAACTCATTTAATAAATTAAGAAGGTAAAGAAAATAGTCATAATCCTAATGCCCAGAATCAGAGGGAACATATTCTGTTTCTTAAACACAATACAGAGGACATGGCTCAAGGCTATAAAATAATGGGATCCTAAATCTACATGAGTATTTTTTAAAGCCTGGAACTATGCTAAACATTCCATACAGTTGGCCTCATTTAGTCCCTGCAAGCCAAAGAGGCAAGTATTATTATCTTACATATAAAGAAAAGAAGCCTTCAGAAATTATCAAGGATATGTAAAACAAGAAAACCTAAATTCAAAGCCTCTATCTAGCTCTAAAGACTAACCTCTTAGCTGTCTCACAGTATCTGTTATGATAGTAAGTGAAAGGCAATAGAATGTTGGGCCTCCCTGGTGGTGAAAGGGGTTAAGCACCACACTATGAAGCAATCCGGAGTTCCATCCCCCCCCCAGCCAGGGAGTAACCCACATGGCGAAGAGCACCTCTCCTGTCTCACCCGCTGCTCCCCTCAGCAGTGTATTTCAGTCAGTCTGCCTGTTCTGTTCCCCACGGTGTCTCTGGTGAATCCTCTCACCCCCTCATCTCTGACCTGTAAGCTCTTGTATGCATAAATAAACCAATCTTTAAAAAAAAAAAAAGGCAACATACTGTTATGAATTTAACGGTAACCATGCATACATCCTTTACACAGTCTTAATTTTTCAAACTTTTCTAGTGTCAGGTTCTCATTTTTAAGGTTCTGCCCCACAATGTTCATGATTTTAACTCATGATTATTATAAAAAACAATGCTGTCACATTCACTGATATTTGTACAAACTTCTACTGACCGTCCACAAAAACATGTATACTCTTCTTTGGGCCCAACTCACTCTGGCCCAAAGAAGAGTATACATGCTGCAGGACAAAGTCTCTTCCATATTTGGAATACACTAATCACACCTTTTATACAACACTTGTTTTTCAAAGAAGGTATATTTTATTCTTATGGTATCCCTATCACCCTTTCAGTTTGCTGCTTTAAATTTGCCTAAGCTTAGAAAAGTCAACAACAAAATAAACTCATTAAAATCTTGTGAAACATGAGTAAGACTTCCAATGGGTAACATACATATAGACTGTGATATGTATATTTATTTCCTACTGACAGCTCTGAGATGAGATGCTATCATGCTGGCTTTGAAACATGAAGGAGGCATCAGCTAACCTTGAAAAATCAGATTACTCATAATCCAAAATGTTTTAATAAAAATTTAGATAGAGCTAGAAAGGCACCTTACTCAGTCAAGGAACCTAATCACACATAGGAGAGAAGAAGAGTGAGTGCATTGGCAGAAAATTATTTCCAGATACAAGTAACAGCAAAAAGCCAAATGTGCCATAAAACAAACAAGGCAGAAGAGGTCATTAAGTATGGGAAGTTTAAATAAGAAAAGGAAGAGAGTCTTTGATGGCCTGTACTAATAAAGATAAGCCCCAGCTTCAAAAAATGTTAGGAGAATGCTCCCAACTCATGCTGGCCCAAAGAGGCAGAGCAGGCAGAGCATCAGAGAAAATAACAGAGTGCAGAGCAAGAAGGTGAAGGGAATTCCACACAAATTTAGAAAGACAAACACATGCGTTTTTTGTTTTGATGGGATAAGAACAGTAGCTATAGGGCCTCCCTGGTGGTGCAAGGGTTAAGACGAAATCTGTGGAGCTATTCCCAGCCAGCCAGGGAGCAACCCACATGGCACTGCAGACCCCTCCTGACTTGCCCACTGCTCCCCTCAGCAGTGTACTTTGGTCAATCTGCCTGTTCTGTTCCTTACTCTGTCTCTGGTGAATTCTCTCACCCCCTGCACCCTAGCTTTTGTATACATAAATAAATAAATATTAAAAAAAAAAAAACAACAACAGTAGATATAGAGATGGAAGAAAGGTTGCCTTGAAGAGAACAGAGGTCTATAATTTCAATCTTAGCTGGGTTCAGCTCTGCTTATGTTTCACCAAATGGGACAAATAAAAAGCCTCACGAAGTTATTTTTATCATAGAAACGTAATAGGCATCTTATTTTTAAACAAGATGACATGCTATTATTACACAGCGTATAAAGTTTCCTTTTGTTCATAAAATTATTAATATGAAAGCTTTATTAATCAAGTTATCAATATAATTAAAAATTATTTCTAATTATAGTTGTTAATAGCTAATATTATAGTTATTTTACAACGCCAGAACAAATACCTATGAGAAAAGGATAGCCAGGTGCCTCCAGGGGGACAATGGGTGGCAATTTCAACTGTGCTTTTATTTCCACTGATCTCTGTTCCCTGCTAGGTCTCTCTTAAGAGAAAGAAGAAATATCAAGTCACTCTGACCTGAAAATCTCTAATTCTTAGGAGGCTAGAAGTTGATGGAGCATAGAATATAGTTGAGAATCTAATTGTTTCAAAGGCTTTCCTGGGTTGCTCCATGGGGATGTGTTTTTTTCAGAATAAGACCCTAGATAAATATTTAAGACTGAATCCTTTATTCTATCTATTACGATAATTTTTCTCCTTAGGTCTGCCACTCTTTAAGGTTCCTTTTCTCCTTAAGTCTCCCTGCACTCTAAGCAGGCTGACATGACACATGAGCATCTTAAGTTTTTTCGTGCCAATAGCTTATGGTTACCTACTAAAAAATAAAATAAAAATCAAGTTTTTAAAGAAGGGATATTTGCTAGGAATGTAATAAACATGGCCTCCCTCTGTTCTCCTTATACCTTATTCAAATATAACTATAAAAAGTGCCCTTAATTTATATCCGGAAAGTTAAGGATTATATTACTCCTGCATCCATTATTCATAAATATAAATGACAACGTCTCTTAGGTGATTTTGATACTAGAGAAAAAAAAGTAATCCTTGATAAAATACAACATATAATCACACAAATTTGAGTACAATTTAAGTCAATTAGCCATCACAATTAAGTCAACTCAAACTGAAATGACATGGTAAAGTAAGTACTTGTCTTTACATGCAAAGAAAAATGTATGAAATGCCCAAAAAACAGATCACGTGAAAAAAAAAAAAATTACTTCCAAACTCTTCTGTGTCCAGCAACATAGTGAGGTGCTTTAAAGGTCAAAAACATTGAACTGTCTAGACATATCCTGAATAGTATATTATTACATTGTGAAGTTTATTTTGTTCAATAAGGAGATAAATAATAAAGTCAAGCAGTCAAAAGAAATAGCAAAAAACAGGATATTCATAAATACATAAGATATAAACAGTATAGATTCATTCCCAGTTGACTCAATTCCACTTACATATTTAAAATAGAAAATACATCTTAATTTATCAAGAAGCTGACCACATTTAGCACCGGGAAGGGAAATTTACTTCAGCTTTTCATTATGGCCTCAGTATCTTGTCATAGTAAAAGAAATTTCATGACATTTATGTGTTTTCATTAATTAATAAAAATTTTGCAAAGTAACTGCTGAGTACCACTGCATCACAAATCAGTCAAAGGATAAAAGTCTTAAAAAGGGGGACTACTTGATGTTGCGGACAACTCTCCTACAATGGTTTGTTTTCATCTCTTCCAATGCTTGTTCCAATTGCTGAACCAAATGGAGCAGGGTGGCTGGGTCTGTCTGCAGAACTTTGGTGTTGTGGTCTCCGTTCTGATGAAGGTGTAGCTTTATAGTCACTGATGGTTTAATCTGTTGCCTGAGACTTCTGCTTGCAAGCTTGATTTTTATTTGGAATAAGAGCATAATAAATTTCAATAATCATTGATATTTGAATACATATTTATAATTACTTCACACCATACATAAGAATGAAATTTAAGATGAATTCAAAATGAAAAGGCTTTAAAATGAAAAGTAAACTTTAAAATCTTTGGGGAAAAAAATGAGAATATATATGCAACTTTACAGTATGGAAGGATTTCTTAAAGATGATAGAAAAGGCACAAACCATAATGGGGAAAAAAAAAAACCTGGTAAATTTAACTACACTAACATTACATTTTCTTAAAAGGAAACCTAAAGATGGTAGAAAAACAAGGCACATTCTGACAAAAAAATATTTTGTAACAAATATAACCAAACAGAAGATTAGTGTCTGGAACATATGAAAATGAACTATCTGTGAAATTATCTGAAAATGAACATTTTCAGATTAAAGTATCAAAACAGCATTTGATTAAAGTGGTAAAGAATATAAGAAATCTGAGGACATAAACCTAAAATAAATTTCATATTCAATGTAAGGTTAAAAAAAATAAGGCTGTACCTGTACATCTAGTCGCCATTCAAGGTTCTGGTAACTGGGAAGGTCTGGCACCAATTCACTCAGAATAGTTCGGATTTCCTTTCTGTTGTCCAGATAAAGCTGAAGCAACAATTTGTTCAATTCTTCAGAGAACCCCAGAACAAAAACAGAGTCTTGGAAATCCAGTTCAGAAATCTAAGTTAATCAAGTCAAACAGAACATTAAAATTGATCTTTGTCTAGAAAAAGCCTGAGTGCTTGATATATGTAAAAGAAAAGCTATTATTTATTTTCTGCCTAGTAAAAGAAACACTCATTACAAATACAACCTTTGTCTGCTATTTCAAAATCTGAGTCACAATACATAAAATACTTCAAGTATAAAAA
The DNA here is from genome assembly GCF_964194135.1 of Talpa europaea. Classification (NCBI taxonomy): domain Eukaryota; kingdom Metazoa; phylum Chordata; class Mammalia; order Eulipotyphla; family Talpidae; genus Talpa; species Talpa europaea. The sequence continues at coordinate 60,767,979 of NC_140070.1, forward strand.
GAAAACATTAGGGCCTCCCCGGTGGCTCGGCGGTTGAGCGCTGGGTTGCAAGGCTGCCCGCAGCCTCTGCAGTGCCGGTTCGATCCCCGGCTGTTCCCCGGCCACCGGAGGAGGGTCCCACATGGCGCGCAGACCTCTCCTGCCGCCCGCTGCGCCCCTCAGCAGTGTACTTCGGTCCTTCTGCCTGCTCTGCTCCCCGCTCTGGCTCTGGTGAATTCTCTCACCCTCCCGCGCTTCTGACTGTACCCAGTGCTTGTATAAATAAATAAATAAATAAATCTTAAAAAAAAAAAGAGAGAAAAAAAAAAAGAAAAGAAAACATTATTCCAATGCCCAGTTTTCTCTCCAATTCTTCAACTCCAATACCAATATACAAAAAAAAGAGAAATCATTAAATTGTTCTTCCTCTTATAATATATATACTATGGTATATGTTTTAACAACATGCAGGATTAGAAGCAATTCTAATTTATGCTAACAAGAGGTATTCAGACTTGCAGATCACATTATTGTCATACTGTTTAGATATGGCTTCACTAAATCAATTTATAAACCATTTACCAACCTTACTGAAATACCCAGGTACCTGATGGGACTATGATGTAGAGAATATTGAAACATCCTAAGGTCCTGGGAATAAAAACCAGTCCACAGAATCCCTTACCATGAGCTTTGAGCTTTCAGTAAGGAGGTATGTCAATCCTTCCACACCATGCTGGACAGTGTCACTACTCACATTGAGTTTTCCTGAGGAGGGAAAATGAGCAAATTGTTGTGTGAAATTTATCCTTTTGAAGCGTGTACAATATTCCCTATTTTCAAACTCTGCAATGAAAAATCATACATAGGGTAATAGCTTCCTGTTCTTTCTCAAGTCCCAGCCAAATGCCTTCATTATTTCCCACCATGTAACCTTGCAGATTCCAGGAGGCTCGTATCAGTATTATACAGTCCTTCTCTTGAATACGCAGCTCCTACAAGCCTGGCAGAAGAGGAACTCGAAAAATCCTGACAATCTCAGAAAACGCTCCTCATGCTGGGGGAAAACACAATACTACAGCAAAAATAGATGCCCGAAACAATAATTAAACACAAGATATTTGTGGCTCACCCAGCTATTCCACACACGTAAGATGTATTTAAGCATTATAACCACCTCTGGTAGATGGTATTACGTCCATGAGGAAATTGACTTAACGGAAGCTTTACAAATCTCACGACTCCTTACGGCCGGGCAGGATTTGTGCTGAATGGAGTCCTTCAGGTTTTATCCTACCAAAAAGGACAAGACTCCAGGAGCTGCAATAATCCCTCCTCTGCAGGGAGACCGAGAACGGCCGGCACCTCCCCGCGCAGCCGGCGAAGCTGCACCCCTCGCCTTCTTACTGGCTGCGCCTTCGTAGACCTTAGGGTTGGAGCCTCGCCTCAGGAACTCCACCGCAATCCGCCCGAACTCTGCGACCACTGCAACGGAAGCAGGACAGTGAGCGCCGAGCTCCAGCGCCCCCGCCCAGGCCACAGACCACCACCCTGCGCTACCGCGCTTCCTCACCCGCGCAGTCCACTCGCGGCAGGAAGGCCAGGTGCTCCTTATGCTCCTCCGACAAGTCCAGCAACATTTTCAAAAAGCAGCCGACCTCCCTGCCGACCTCAATCGACTGCGTCGACTCGACCCTCGCCACTTCCGGGTCCCGCGTCCAAGCGCAAAGAGGTTCCGGCGACCTACCATTGCGAGCTTTGGGTTCCGGCCTAAAGTTGCCTTTCATTCTGGCCTTGCAAGCCTGGGCCAGAAAATCCTTCACTTGGCAAAACGTCTCCCGAAGATGGAACCCACTGTGGGGGGTGCACGGCGGTGGACTCTGGAAGATGAAAAGATGCTTAAATTCCGACACGCCCCCTAGTGGAACTTACATTAATAATATAGGTAGCTTACAGTTATTTAGTTTTTATTTTTAATTTTTACCAATATGAAATTTTACTTTTTATCAGCTCAAGTCAGTGCTTTATTCATTTTTACTTTTTATTTTATTTTTTAAAATTGTAATTTTTTTATTGAGGCAGCGTTGGTTTATAATGCATGATTTAGGTTTGCCCCTTTCAGATCAGTGTTATCAAACTTACCAACAAAGCACCAAAAATTCTCCACCATAGTCCATTCCAACCCCTCTCCACTTTAAATTACTAACATTTATTAAGCACTAGAAATGTCAGGAACTTTTCTTGCATTCAATACCTCATCTAGAGGTCATAAGAATACGTGAGGTAAGTACAATTATAATTCCCATTAGAGATAAGGAAATGGAAAGACAGGTTAAGCAACTCAGACTAATTTTATACAGTTGGTGCACAGAACTTGGATATGTTATTTAATTTATCTCATGAAACTGCTTAATAGCCATCATCTTGTTTTTTTTATGGATGAAGTATTAAAGCTCCAAAAGAGAGATCAAGAAAGAAAGACACTTCTTATTTGTCATTATACCTAGGAGCTGATATAGCTCTACTCCAAGTCTCCTGGGAAGATATGAAAATGGAAAATTTTTCACCTCTTCTCTGTCACTACCATGTCCCTTGCATCTGACTAAAATTGAAAGAGTTTATTTCTTTCACTGGGTGCCAAAAAACCAAATTCTTGAACTTGTTAGGCCTTAAAGCAGCATTTATAGAGTGGTCACAATTTTTACTTCACTGTAAGTTGCAGATTAGAAAATTGGCATTATTTCCTGAAAAGGTTTTTATTCGAACATTGAGTAAATGTTCATTATTTAAGAATAATTTTTAGAAAATGTAAAATCATGATTTTTCTACAAATATATAATGAACACATCAAGAATACTGATATCGAGAATTAATGAGGGAGGGCCTCCCTGGTGGCACAAGGGGTTAAGACACAACCTATGAAGCTATCCGCAGCCACTGCAACACCAGTTTGATCCCTCCAGATGGCCAGGGAGCTACCCACATGGCATAGCAGACCTCTCCTGTCTCGCCTGCTGCTTCCCCCAGCAGTGTATTTCAGTCAGTCTGCCTGTTCTGTTCCTCACTCTGTCTCTGGTGAATCCGCTCATCCCCCTCCCCCCACATTTCTGGCCTGTACCCCAGCTCTTGTATGCATAAATAAATCTTTAAAAAAAAGAATTAATGAGGGAATGAGTAAGATTACATTGTGCTTCAAAGGAGATAGTCAAGAAGAATACATATATGGGGAATAAGGAGTACTTAAATGAATTCACAAATATATAAAATATATATAATATAGCATTTCTTTTCCTTGATTTCCAGTACTGAAGTGGGGGTAGGGTAGGTGAAGGTAGAGAATAGAGGTGTAGCAGATTTGGGTAACCAAAAAGGGGGTCAAGAAGCCAAGTAACAGCTGAGGGAAGTCATCTTGGGAGTTAAAACTGCCTAAGATAATTTTTATAGAGGGACTCTTCTTTACCAAATGTCATGTAGTTATTTAGAGGAAATCAACTAAGTGTAAAGTCAAGTCAATATTCCAGATCTAGTTCTCACATCTACTACCCATTCTGTCTCCAACAAGTTGTCTTTATATGATATAAAAATAGCCTCTTCATTTATAACATGGGAATTTTAATGACTTCTGTGCCATGCAGGGATGTTATGATGCTCAGATGAACAAATGAATTCACTTGAAAAAATTGATTTTGATGATTAAAATAATAAATTCATATTAAGCAATCAAAAGATATGTCAACTGAAGCATTTATATTTTAAGGGAGCATATTTCATATGCACAGATAATTGAAAATTCTATGTCATTATCATCCTTAAATTCATTCATTGAGTTCAACAACTGGTTCAAACAATTGGCTTGGCAATTTGGAAATGATTAAAACAATGTCCTTGTCTTCTAGGAGATGATAATAAAGTGGGGATGACAAGTAAGTAATTTCAGTATAATGTGATGAGTGGCAAGGAATAAATAAGAAATCATAGAAAAAGTTGCAATTCTGATTTTGAGAAAATTCAGTCTGGGAATAGATGTCTCAGGATATCCTTGTACATGGTAATAATAATGCTTTACAATTGTATAATAAGTATATACAATCTTTTAAAAAATGTCTTTTTAAAATTAAGATTTTAAATTAAGAGCTGTGGTACAGGCCAGAGATGTGTGTGGTGGGGGGGGGGGCGTGGTGAGAGGATTCACCAGAGACAGAGTGGGAAACAGAACAGGCAGACTGAAATACAGTGCTGAAGGGAGCAGCGGGCGAGACAGGAGAGGTCTGCTGCACCATGTGGGTATCTCCCAGGCCAGCTGGGCTCGAACCTGCACTGCAGAGGCTGCAAACAGCTTCATAGTGCTGCGCTCAACCACCTGCGCCACCAGGGAGGCCCCACAATCTTAATGTCACTCAGGCTATGCAGCTAAAATAAAGAATATTCACATTTATTACCTGTTGATTCTCACAGGAAACAAAGCTCCAAATCAACTGTTCTCTCACATTCTCTCCTCATCTTTTGAATCCGCCTTCTTTTCCCCTCATATTTCTCTATATTTCTTTCTCCTCAGGCATTCTGTTCCAGAATCTTTGTACCAGTTATTTTATTGGCTGTATTTCAATGATATAAAAATATTATCATTTCTGTAAGGAATTACAGATCATTGATCTGTAAGGAATTACAGATCAAATCAACTCCTGCCAATGGCCCAATAGCATAGTGTCACTCATTCATGTGAACTACCTTCTCATTGTTACAGGACACCCCCCAGTGAAAATGGGGATTATCTGGGTATGAGTAGTTATCTTTGTGCTTACCACTTTGGATAAGACCCAAACCACTTTGGAGAATTGTTTGGCAGTTTCTTATAACGTTAAATGTACATTTACCTCATTATCCAATAATTCACTCTGAGGTATTTTCCCAAAAGAAGTGAAAATATATGACCAGGAAAAGACCTTTACAATGATGTTCATAACAGCTTTATTAATAATATCCCCAAAATGGAGGCAACCCAAATGTCCATACAGTTAAAAAGATAAATTATGGTGCATCTATACATAACAATAGTAATAAAAGAGAATGCACAAATTATACAAGCAACAATATAAATGAATCTCAAGATATTACAGCAAAAAAACCCAGACACGAAAATAAACAACTGTGTGATTCTTTGGGAAATTTTATCCATGGAGCTAGAAATCAGAATAGTTGTTACCTGTAAGGTGTTGGGATAGAATTAGGAGTTTAAAGGAACTTTCTGCAGTAATGTTCTTGTTCTACATTTTGATAAGAATACTGATTACATAAATGAATATATTTGTCAAAGCCATTAAATCTTAGATTAAAGATCTGGGCAACTCACTATATGTAAAAATTACCTAAATTTTAAAAATAAATAGAAGGTAATATTTTAGCAGAATTTCAAAGATGTCCGAGACCAGCAATAGACCATTATATTTGTTCTGTTGTAGGGGCATTACCTATATAGAATTTTTTGTATTTTTTTATTGAGGTAATGTTAGTTTATAATAGTGTATATGATTTAGAGATACCAAGTCACACCTCCTCAGATGTATGTTACCAAAAATGCACACCACCAAAACACCCATAATCCTCCACTAAAGTCCACTGGAGACTCTCACCCTTTTGTTCTCCACCCTTCTCTCTAGTAACCTCAGTTCTACTGTCATATTTCTAGGTTTGTTGTGGTATAGTTTTATCTGTTGTTTTGTTTCTCTATATTCCACATTAGTATGATCATCTGGTATTTGTCTTTCTTCTTTTTTCTTACTTCACTTAGCACAATCCCCTCCAGTTCTAACCATACTGTTAGAATTTTTAAAATTTATTTATTACTATATCTAAGCCATACATTCTTTTTTTTATAAGTTATTTATTTATTTATTATTTTTTTAATAGAGGCATGTTATTTATTTATTTATTTGTTTGTTTGTTTCTTTATACATGCACTGGGTACAGTCAGAAGCGCGGGAGGGTGAGAGAATTCACCAGAGCCAGAGTGGGGAGCAGAGCAGGCAGAAGGACCAAAGTACACTGCTGACAGGAGTAGCGGGCAGCAGGAGAGGTCTGCGCGCCATGTGGGACCCTCCTCCGGTGGCCGGGGAGCAGCCGGGGATCGAACCGGCGCCGCAGAGGCCGCGGGCAGCTTCGCAACCCAGCGCTCAACCGCTGCGCCACCGGGGAGGCCCTAAGCCATACATTCTTATGGCTTGGGGAAAAAAAAAAAAAAAACAGCAAAGCAAAGAAGAAAAGAAATAGTAAAAATTCTCACTACTATCCTTGTTTCCCCTCTGCTAATTTTCTTACCTTTTAAGCAGGCATTGTTCTCAGTTTCTTATAAATTCTTCCTCAGAATATTTATGCAAAAACTTAAGTTCCTTAAGTTTTCATTTAGGGTGATGAAGTACAAAAAAGTATTAAATATTAAATATCTACTTTATAATTATCTGTCATTAAAACTGTTATTAGAAATTTTAGCATTAGAAATGTTATGGAAGTGTTTAGCATAAAACTACAGGTTCTATTTGACCAGGTTTTTACCCAAATTTGGGTTATTATCACTTTCAGGTTACATTTTTTGGAGGATTTTCACATGCCATCGGGCCTTCTTTGGTTGTCAGACTAGAAACGCTCTTTTTGGCCAGGATTCTCGCGATTTCTAGCTGCTGAAGCCATCGTTTCTCTTTAAAGGAACTGCAAGAAAACAAGACACAATTCATAAGGCAATACAATCTTGTCCCTATTTGTAATTAAAATGATGGGTATCTTTAGGTTTATTCTGTAGCTATGGTTAGATTATCTTGTCACATTACATGTAATATAGGAAAGAGAAATCTTTCTAAAACCAGTTCCTTATCAATCGTATCAGAATAAGGTTTTCCCAAAGTAATACTAGAAGTTTAGAGCCCACTACAACAAAAACGGGAAACAGAAAGCCACTGAATATCATACAGAATCCTCTAGCTTGAAACTTTTTCTCTCTTTTCTCCAAGGCATTCTTATAGATCATTTATTCCCTGACCTATTCTCCCTTCTCTTCCTCTACCACAGGCACACACTTTTCATTGATAAGATAGTTGATCTTATCTATTAATCACATTCAACTCAAATGTAATGAAACAATGTTTTGTGATAGCTATTCTCTGGCTATATGCTAATAAAGACTTGTAATTTTGAATATAATTACACTACTATGTAGGATATGAATGTGATTTACTACAGTGGGGTTTTTACATACCCTTGAATATTGTCATCCTTCAGGATTCTATCCTTTGTCCTCTCTTTCTGCACCCTCATATCAGTAGTCCTTACTTATTGCTTCAACTCCATAGCCATGACTCCTAAATCCTAACCTTTCTTAAAATTTGCATATTTCCAATTACCAAATGAGATCCTTAAAATAATTTTCCTAACCTGTCCCCTTCAGCATCCTTGTTCTAATACACAGGCTTTGCTGTCCTGATCATCTCCAACACTAGAAGCAAAAGTCAATTCCTCCTTCTCTGTCAATTCATACACCCAATTAGTGACCATACTTTGTGGATTGTTCCTCAGATATATTTGTCGTATTTTGCCTTTCCCATTTTCCCTAACGACTTTTGTTCTAGTCCAGGTCTCCATGGTCTTTTGCTTTGCTTTTTGTAGTCTCCTAACTCAACTGCAGTCCTTCTACCTTCAATATTCTTTCCAATGGCTCTTCCAGACATCTCCACCAGATCTGTCCTCAAAAATAAGCAATAACTGATCATGTGACTTTCCTGAGAAAAAGAATTTCTGTGAGTTTCCCCCCCCCCTACTTTCTATCCCATAGATAGTGGAATAAGGAATAAACCATCCACTTCGGAATACAAGATACATCTCAATGTAGGTGAGTTTGCTTTGAGAGTTTCCTTTCCAGCCAATTTCCCCCTTACCTCTAAAATGCCTTTTGCAAATTCAACTTAATTTCCTGAAAATGAAATCTCTTGCTTGCCCTTTCATAGGCAACATCACAACCTGCTGTAATCTCTGCCTCTACCAGCTCTTTTTCCTTACCATCGCTATTTTTTACCTGTCATTTAAAAGACTTTCATCCAATATATTTAGGCAATCTTTCATTGCATAAAAGTACCTTAGTGTTCCAAATACTGGAACTGGTTGCATGTGTGTCTGGCTCATTATTAATGTTACCTCAATGATTGTATCTCCCGAAACCCTCTAAAAGGAGTTAACCCCTCTTGTTGCCAATAAAATCAAAGCTTAAGCCATAAGGAAATCACTTAGGCATCTTTAGCTTTCCCCACATCCCACTTGACTTTCTCTGAAGTCCTCTCTCTCCCTCTCTGATGCATAGTCTAATTTTTCCTAGACTCAGAGCTCATCCTGATTCTCCCCCTGACTTTTGAATTCCGTGCTTATGATACCAAGAATGAAAAAAAACATACAAGAATCTTTCCATCATAGAATTTACATTTCAGTGAGGAGACAAACACACAAATAGAGCGCGAATATAATATCAGACTGTGATAGCACTATGAATAAGATCAAATCAGGGCTGGAGGGAGAGCTTGCAGGCTGGTACCTCCTAGGTCAGTTTCTTTTCTAAGAGCACTTTCCTCTTTGCCAGGCCAACACTGCCATATGAATGTGTGGAAGTGGGATAATTAGGCATTTTGCCATCAAACCATCATTTTCTGGGGTCCTTGTAATTATTCAGAAAAGGCAGATGCAGCTACTATCATGCTGGCAGGCTAGAACAATATGAACACTCATTAGCAGACTGCCTTGTTATTACTACCCCAGCATTATTTTGCCTTTCCCAGTTGGGCACTTGCTTAAACTGTCTGAGCATTGGGCACTGCTGCAAATATGTCTGCAAGTCCCGAGACTTGAGAGTTGCTATGACTGCCTATGCCTCTCAAGACATAGGAGCAGAACATCGTGGATTCTCCTGCTGCAGCAGTGGCTGGGAGTGTCCATGAGCCCAGAAACTTACCCTTGCTTTGACTAACTCAAAAGACAAGAGTCACCCTCTCCCTCATTTATCATATGCTTCTACCACCATTTTCACATTTGTTTCCAATCCATCCACTTCTCTCCATGACTGAAGTCACTCCTGTAGTGCAATCTACCATTGTTTCACCCATAGACCCTGCAGTTGCCTCCTCTCTGGACTTAGAGAATCCATTTTTATTTTCTTACACTATAGTCAAAGTGAATTTAAAAAAATCCAAAGTGAATAAGTTCAAACTCTTCAATGCTTTCTCAACATATTACACTAAACTTCAATTCTTCAGATGGAACCTAACATCACTTTCCATATTTGTCTCATCCTTCCCTCTCCTTGCTCGCATATGTCATTCTCCTTCACAAGATCCTAAGAGCTCTAGCCACAGGGATTTTGCACTAGGTGTTTTTCCTTCCCGGAGGGGCTTCTCGCCTCTCTTCTCTCTTCTCCTTCTCGCCTCGCTTCTTCTCTCTTCTCCAACTCATCCTTCAGATCTCAGTGCAAACCTTTTCTTAGGGAGGTGAAGGTCTGTGTCCAATTTCCATAGAAACTGTTGTTCCAAGTTCCTCTTCTTCATGGCACTTTCTTCAGTTAGTTTGTGTGATTATGCCCATTTCATCCTAATAAACAGTTTGCTTGTTTCATAGGTTTGGGGTTGTATGTTTGTTCTCAATTATTGACATGCAGGGTGACCAAAATGTGGTTTGCCTAGGACTGGGAAATTCTCAGGAAACAAAACTGTCAGTGCTAAAACTAGGAACGTCACTCTACCACTGTATCTCTGACTCAGTAAATGAATAACTGTTAATAATAATTAGTTAGTAGTCTTTAATAATCATCTAACTGAATCCGTTTCCTTCAACATAAAGGAAGTGTTTCCTTCTCAGATCATAGTGTTATAACTTTGTCACCTCTCCTGTCACTTCTATATGCCAAGCACTGTGCTGCATACAAAAGTGTACAAAAGAGACAAGGATCCTGCCCTTCTAGATTGTTTACAGAATTCAAGATCCCAGACCCTGAACTGTAGTGACAAGGTTTCAGCTTGTGCTGTTTGGACAAGTTAGTTGACAAGGCTGAACCTTCAGTTTTCAATCTACTCTCTGACCTATGAATGAAGGTGAAGGACCCAGTTCTTGCCTCCCCTGGGCTTTCTTTCACCTAAAGCTGAACTAAGAAGAGGACTTAATGTAACAAGTCACCTAAATTCAGGGAATGCCCTGGAATGCACAAGAAGTGCCTACTTAATGTTCGCAGTTTTCTATAGTTACCTGTACAAGATAGCCATGCTTGCCAGGGAAGCTTGACCATTGCTCCCACTGTACCCCAGCACCTAAGAATGGGGAGGTTGGGGGAGAGATGGGGAGAGAGCAGTGTATATTCATGAGGAATCAGAGAGAAGAAATACCTGCCCTACATCCACGATGTAATGTACATGAAACGTGTATGGGGCAGGCCTTGTTCCACAGGACCAGCTGCTGAATTTCACCAAATTTGAAGTTGATTGGGGTGGGAGGTACAACTGACAATCCCCGTCTCAGGAAAGGGTGACTCATAATGAGATACCACATGAATTGACCCCTTGAGACTTGTGAGGGAGCTGTTCCTCCATTACCCTTGCCCTACAATTACCTTTAGGCCTTGGCCTCTCCTATGGATAATTTATCATTAACTCATGAGCAGCTTCTCATACTTTAGAAATAGAAATAATTTGGTACAACCTTTTAGGAAGATAATGTACCAATAGAGTATATATATATATTCTTAGAACAAGCAATTTCACTTCAGTGAAAATATTCTACAGAAACACTTCCACAAATGATTTTATATGTAATAATTGCACCACTCTTATTATGATGAAAAACTGGAAACAGCTTGAGCATAAATCACAGGGGGCTGGCTAAATAGCTTATTATATATTGACAGAGTGAAATACTAGGCAACTACTAAAAGATTTGTAAAGATTGGTTTACAACACCATATATGATTTAGGGGAAAGATTCATACTTTTCAGGTATATGTTACTGCTAGTGTGTAGAAAACTGAGGGGTACTCCAGGATCCCCAAACTTGTATACTCTAATTGGGTTCTGCCATCTGCCACATAAAGACAAAGCATATTCTCAGTATGAAAGAACTTTAATAGGACTAGTATGCATAGAAAGAGAACAGAAGTAGGAATAATAGCTTTTCAATAAAATACCCAGTTACCCAACCCTTTATGGGTAAATGCTCAGTCAAACGGGGTTGGCCAAAGCAGGATTGCTGAAGCCTAAAAGCTTGCCACAAGTGTAAGCACCTTCTAGTAGGAAACCATAGGAAAGGGGCAGAAGGGGCCAGGTAAGTCTGGAACGAAAGAAGTAAACTCAAAATACAAATGAAAGTTTGCCATTGTCAGCCTCTCCACAGGTCTCACATCCATGTTTCTTGCAAGTGTTTCTGCATGTATCTCCTTTCATGTTCCCCGAGTCCCCCGTGCAAGTCCAGAGCTGAGAAGCAAGCACAACTTTTTCTTCACAGGTCTCTCTGCTCCACTGCTTTTTCCTCTCTCCTCTCCAAGATTCTTCTCCCAGTCTTCTTCAGCTTCTCGAAGAGAGCCCTGCTAAGCTCCACCTTTCATAAGGTGGGACAAGGAAGATGGAACCACCCTTTTTTTAATGGAGATTACACTCTGTAACATCACTGCCCCATCCTCAGCATCCAAGCCTCCACAGTCCTTTACCATAGACAATTGTGCCTCCTCCCTCCTTTTTCCCACCCTCATTCTCCTGCCCACTCTAAGTAGCTTCAAGTCTGCAGTCATATTCCTAGGGTTTATTTTGGTTTAGTTTTGTCAGTTCCTTTGTTTTTGCTTTTCTCTCTGTTCCACATGAGTGGAATCAGCAAGTTGTTCTCCTTCTCACTCATTTCATTTAGCATAAGCCCGCCCAGTTCCATCCCTGTTCTCACAAATTCTTTTGGTTGAGTATCAATGCTGCATGTGTAGACTATATTTTCTTAATCCACTGTTCTGTCAATGAGCATTTGAGCTGTTTCTCTGACTTGGTTGCTGTAAACAGTGCTGAAAAGAACATAGGAATGTATATATTTCTTCAAATTAATGTTTTTACATTCTTACAGTAAATGCCTAGAAATGGATTTTCTGGATCCTACTGTAGATCCATTTTTAATATCTTGAGAATACTCCATACTATTTTCCATGAGGGATAGACCAGTCTATATTCTCACTATTAGTGTAGGATGGTTCCTTTTTCTGCACACCCTCACCAACATTTGTTGTTTCTGAGTTTTGCTTTATTTTTTTTTTATGTTCCATTCTCACAGGAGTGGGAATGGTATCTCACTGAGATTTTAATTTGCATTTCCCTGATAAGTGACGTTGAACATTTTTCATGAGCCTGTTGGCTAGCTACATGGTTTCTTTGGAGATGTGTCTATTTCACTCTTCTGCCCATTTTTTGATTGGAGTTTGTTTTTGTTTCTGTTGAGTTGTATGAGTGTTTTTATGAAACTTGAATATTTTCTTCTTGTTGGCTATATGCTGTGCAAATATTTTCTCTCATTCATTTTGGTTTCTTTTTACCTTAATGATGGTTTTTTTCACTGTGTGGAAGTTTTGTAGTTTATAGACCCATTTATTTATATTTTCTTTTGTTTCCCTTACTATTGTAGTTGAATTCACATAGACATAACTGAGGCCAGTGCTGGTGTGTTTTGCCTATGTTTTCTTCTATGTATTTTATAATTTCCACTCTTACATCCAAGTAATCCATTTTGAATTACTTTATGGATAGTGTGAGATAGTTGTCTAGTTTCATTATCCTGCATGTGACTGTCCAGTTTTCCCAACACCTTTGGCTCCTTTGTTGTAGATTAATTGTCCATATGATGTGGGATTATTTCTGGGTTCTCAATTCTATTTCACCTGTCTGTGTGTCTATTTTTATTCCAAGACTATACTGTTTTTATTATTGTAACCCTGTATAGTTTGAAGTCTGGGATTATGACAACTCCATTCCTCTTCTTTTAAATCAAAATTGCTTTAGCTAGCGCTCCTGAAAAAAAAAAGAAGGGAATGGAGGAATCACACTCCCAGACTTCAAATTATACTACAAAGCCATAATCATCAAAACTGCATGGTATTGGAACAAGAACAGACATACAGACCAATGGAATCGAATAGAAAATCCAGAAATAAACCCACAGATTTATGGTCAACTAATCTTTGACAAAGGAGCAAAGAAAGTTTGTTCAATAAATGGTGCTGGGAAAACTGGGTCGCTACATGCAAAAGAATTAAGCTTGACCACTACCTCACACCATATACAAAAATCAACTCAAAATGGATTAAAGAACTAGACATAAGACCTGAAACCATAAAATATATAGAAGGGAATATAGGCGAAACACTATGTGATTTGCACATCAAAGACATCTTTACAGACACATCACCCAAAGCAGTGATAGTGAAGGCAAAGATAAACAGCTGGGACTACATCAAATTAAAGAGCTTCTGCACAGCGAAAGAGACAATAACAAAAACAAAGAGAAACCCCACCAACTGGGAGAACATTTTTGCACACAACACTAATGATAAAGGACTGATCACAAAAATCTGCAAAGAGCTGATGAGACTCAACAACAACAAAGAAAATAATCCAGTCAAAAAATGGGCAGAAGAGCTAAAAAGAAACTTCTCTGAAGAGGAAATGCAAATGGCCAACAGGCATATGAAAAAATGTTCAACATCACTTGTAATCAGGAAAATGCAAATCAAAACTACCATGAGATACCATCTTACACCAGTGAGAATGGCACATATTAAAAAAACTAGCAACAACAAATGTTGGCGAGGGTGTGGAGAAAAAGGAACTCTTCTGCACTGTTGGTGGGAGTGCAAACTGGTCCAACCACTGTGGAGAGCTGTGTGGAGATTTCTGGACCTACTAAACATAGAGCTTCCATATGATCCAGCAATTCCACTCCTAGGTATTTGCCCAAACGACACAGAAACATCAATTCCAAAGAACACCTGCACCCCTATGTTTACAGCAGCACTGTTTACAATAGCTAAGCTTTGGAAACAACCCAAATGCCCAAAAATAGATGACTGGATCAAGAAGATGTGGTACATATATACCATGGAATATTACTCAGCATTCAAAAAAGATAAACACATGCAATTTGCAGCAACATGGATGGCGCTGGAAGGGATCATGCTCAGCGAAATAAGAAAGAAAGAAAAAGAAAAATACCGGATGGTCTCACTCATAGCAGGAATCTAGAAAACTTAAATAAGGGACCAGGAAAATGAATAACTATAAGAAAGTGAAAATCAAAATCAACAAAAAACTATGAACCAGAGACACTTTTAGGGGGGCGGGGGAGGGAGGGGAGGGATTGGGGTCAGAATGGGGGGGCTGCAATTGTATGGGGAATATAAAAATAAAATTTATTATTAAAAAAAACTATAATGTTGAACATGTAAAAAAAAAAACAAAATTGCTTTAGCTATTTAGGGTCTTTTATAGTTCCACATAAATTTCAATAATTTTCCTCTATTTCTTTGAAGAATTCCATTGAAATTTTGATATTGTGTTGAATCTATATATTGCTTTGTGTTAGATGGCTGCCTTAACTATGTTAATTTTTGCAATTCATTAGGAAAAGAATATCTTTCCATTTCTTTGAGTCTTTTTTTTTTTTTTTTAGCAATGTCTTACAGTTTTCATTGAAAATGTCTTCAATCTCCTTTGTTTAGGTCTATACCTAGGTATTTAATAAGTTTTGATACTACTGTAAAAGGAATTGTTTTCTTGATTCCTTTCTCTTCTAGTTCATTATTTAAATATAAGAATTGACAGACTCTTGTATGTTGATTTTTGTAGCCTATTACTTTACTGATTTAATGTTTCCAATTATATTTTAGTGGAGTCTTCAGGGTTTTCTGTGAATATTATCATGTCATTTACAAATAATGGATACTTTTGCTTTTTTTTTCCAGTTTGGATTCCTTTTATATCTTTCTCTTACCTAATTGTTCTAGTCAGGACTTCTATGTTGAATAGTAATGTTGACAGTGGATATCATATACTGATCTTAGGGGAAAACTTTCATTTTTTTCTCATTTGTGCATGATGTTAAATGTGGGTTTGTCTTATATGGTATCTATTATGTTGAGGTATGTTCTTTTTATCTCCATTTTGCTAAAAGTTTTTTTTTTTATCATTAGTGGCTGCTGAATCTTGTTAAATGCCTTCTCTGCATCTATTGATATGATCACGACTTTTCTCTTGCCTTTTGTTGATATGGTGAATTACATTGATTTGCATGTGCAAATCAACTATTGAACTATTGTTGAACCCCTTTTTGTTGAACTATTCTTGCATTCCTGGAATAAATCCCACTTGGTCATGATGTATGGTTTTCTTACTATATTATTGAATCTGGTTTGTTAAAATTTTGTTGAGGATTTTTACATCTATGTTCATCAAGGATATTTGTCTATAGTTTTCATTTGTGCATGTGTGATGTCCTTGTCTATTTTTAGTGTCAGAGTAAAAACAAACCTTGGCCTCTCTTCCTCTTCCTCAATTTTCTGAAGAGTTTAAGAAAGATAGGTATTAGTTCATCTTCAAAGGTTTAGTAGAACTCACTAGTAAATTGGGAGATGTCTGCTCACTATTTCAATGTTCTGTTTGTTATAATTTGTTTATTCAGATTTTCTATTTTTTCTTGATTCAGCCTTAGAAGATTGTTTGTGTCTAAGAATTTGTTCATTTTTCCCCAGATTTTCCAAATTGATGGCATAAAAATGTTCACAGTACTCTCTAATGATCCTTTCTATTTCTGAGGTGTCTATAGTAACTTCTCTTTATTTTCTAATTCTATTTATTAATGTTTTCCCCCTTCTTTTTCTTAGTGAGTTTAGTTAGAGTTTATTTTGTTTATTTTTTTTCCAAAAAAAACAGCTTTTGCTTTAATTGATCTTTTGAACTGTCTTTATGACTTCTATTTAATTTATTTCTGCTCTAATTTTCATTATTTCCTTTCTTCTACTGGCTTTTGGTTTCATTTGTTCTTCTTTTCCTAGTTCCTTTAGGTATGATGTTAAGTTATTTGAGCTCTTTCTTATTTCCTGGTGTGAACGTAGATCCCTTTTACCACATCTCATATGTTCTGGTAGCTCATATCTTCATTTTTATTTGTCTCCAGGTATTTTTTAACTTCTTTTTAAATTTTTTTCATAGCCCAATAGTCATTCCATAGTGTAATGTTCAATCTCTATGGATTAGAAGTTATTTTTGGTTTTCTTTTTGTGATTGATCTCTACTTTAATACCATTATGCTATGAGAAGATATTTGATATGATTTCAATATTCATGAATTGTTGACACTTGATTTATGACACAACATGTGATTTATCTTGGAAAATATTCCCTGTGACATTGAGAAGAATGTGTACTAAGCTTTTGGGGAAAGAGGGACTTGTTGGGCCTTATAAATGTCTAGTAGGCCTATCCTCTACTAAGGTTTGAGTTTCTGTCTGGTTGATTTGTCCTTTGGTAAAAGTGAAGTGTTGTCATCCTCTGCCATTATTGTGTTGTGATTAATGTCTATTTTTAGGTTTGCTAATAGATGTCTTGTGCATTTTGGTGCTCTTTCATTTGGTCATATATATTGATGAGTATTATATCTTCCTGATGCTTCTTAATGCTTTAATCATTTTATATTATCCATCCTTGTCATTTGCTGAAAGTTAACTTTATTTAGCTATGACTTCCTTGCCCTTTTTGGTATCTGTTTTGCTTGTGGCACTGTTTTCCAACAATTTGCTTTGAACCTATATTCATATCTGGAACTCAGATGGTTCTGCCTGGAGGCAACAGAGTTGGATTTTATTTTTGGATCCAATCACCCACTTTGTGCCTTTTGATTAGTGAATTCAGTCCATTAACATTTAGAGTGATATTAAATATGGGGATTTACTATTGTTATTTTGCTTTTATTATTATGGTTTTGTCTATTTCCTTATTTAATTTTGGGTGGATTGTCATCATTTTGATTAAGAATGCTTTTTTCAACATTTACTTTAGGAGATGATGTTTGCCAACTCCTTTAGCTTTGTCTGTCTTAGATGGCATTTATATCTCCCTGATATCTGAAAAAGACTGGTATTGAAGGATTTACTGCAGTAAGTCCTACTACCTTTGACTACTTTGAATACATCATTCCAGTTTCTCATTGCATGTAGAGTTTTTTGCTGAGAAATCTGATGTAAGCCTGATAGGAATATATTTACACATTACCTGCTTTTTTTTTTTTTTTTACCATTAGTTGCCTTAATGTTCTTTGTATTGAACTCTTTAATTTCACTACAATGTGATTTGGTGTACATATCATTATATTTTGGTAACTGGTGTTCTTTTAGCTTAATTTACTGGTATATTTAATTCCTTTCCCAGATGTGAGAAGTTTTGTTGTATTATTTTCTTTGATAGGTTCTCTGTTCCCCTCTCTCTTTCTTCCCCTCCTATGATACACAAATTCTTCTGTTGACCTTCCTATTGATGTCAGATATTTCTCAAATTATCCCTTCAATATTTTTACATCTTGTTTCTTTCTCCTCTTCGAGCTGGGTCCATACTGCATTACAATCTTTGAGGTTACTGATTCAATCCTCCATTTAATCTATTCTACTTCTATAGAATTTTATAGAGTTCTTGATTTCATGTATTTAGCTCTTTACCTTTTGTTTTTTTTATTTTATTTTTTTTTTGTGGGACCCTTGCCGGTGGCTGGCGATCGAACTGACGCTGCAGAGGCTGCGGGAAGCCTCACAACCCAGTGCTCAACCACTGCGCCACCAGGGGA
The DNA here is from genome assembly GCF_964194135.1 of Talpa europaea. NCBI lineage: Eukaryota > Metazoa > Chordata > Mammalia > Eulipotyphla > Talpidae > Talpa > Talpa europaea. Next base: position 60,785,826 of record NC_140070.1, read on the forward strand.
GGCCCACCTTTTGATTTTTAAAAAATTTTCTTATTTAAAGCTTTAATTAACATCAGTTCATTGATTTACTTCTGAGCTCATTAATATTGTCTTTTTGAATTATATTGTAGCTCTTGATCACCTTTTCTGAGTTCTCATATTTTTTTGATTTTGCCTTTCTGAGTTTTCTTCTGTCTCTCTGAGTTTCATTATTATAGCTGTTTGAGCTCTTTATCTGATAGAGAGATTTATTCTTCTGGTTTGTGTGTGTGTGTGTGTGTGTGTGTGTGTATGTGTGTGTGTGTGTGTTTGGATTCTGAAGGGTTGTCCTCACCTTGGGATATTATATTATCTTGTGTTCCCATATTTCCATATGCAAGATTTTTCTATATGCCATTTTGCTACTTGAAGTCTCCCTGTTTCATTATTTTTAAAATATCTTTAGCATTTTAATATTATTTACTAATTTATTGATTGTGGCCTTTGCTGCCTTCTGTATATACTCAGACCTGTTTTTTCTCTCGCTGAGTCAGCAGGGTGGGTAGGGACTTGGAGGGATCCAGATGCTGGTGTGGATGAGTTGGGTTGGGATTGGCATGTTTGTGACCTCCCTAATGTCCCCCTGGGGTTTGGGAGGAGAGCCTAAGCATTCCCTCTGTCATCAATATACCTCACAGAGTAGGTGCCAGTCCCAAATGCTGGAAAGGGGAAGTGCAGTTATGAAAGCCTACTCTGCTATTATCTTTATTGGAGACACAGTATGTGTGGAGCATCCCAGTTCCTCCGTAGGATTTCCATCTTTCGAAGGAGTATGCCTCCACATAACCTCCACTTCCTTCTCCCCTGTGTCTCTGGCTAAACTGACTGCTCTAGCACAGGTGTCCACTACTCCAGACCACAGCTCACAGTTTCCTCTTTCTATGCACCTCATGTTCAATGTAACATGAGTCTCCTCAGGGCCAACTTTATTGAAGTATGGACTGGCCTCTATTGACCATGGATAATCAATCATACTCCTATTTGGAAGATTACTTGTCCAGCCAGTATTCTTCTGGCTCACTGCACCAAGTGCTATGTCTCATGGGGACCAGACCCCACAGTTGCCTCTGCCAGGGCTTGTCACATCTACTCTCCTCGGCAGTGTCTGCTTCACTGCTTTCCAGACCTTCCAGCATTAACTTACTTCCAAGAACCTCCTTGGGACTCACTGAGGCCTGTGGGAGCCTACTATGTTGGTCCTGGTTTCCAGTGTCACCCCCGTCACAGCTTGCTGAGGTCTGCCAGGGCCTATCTTGGTTAAGGCTACTTCAACCCGCCCGCCTCCCACCCCAGAATCACTGGGTTCTATGGGAGGGCTACCACCAAAAGGGCAGCGTCCCAGAATGGTTCTGGAGCTCACTGAGATTTATGCAAGCTTATTGTGACAAGTATGATTCCAGGCCCCTCTCTGAAGCTCACTGAGGACTGCAGGGGCCTATCTTGGTAGATCTGATTCTAGGTCCTGACCCAGAGTTTACCAAATGTCTTTGGCAGCCTTCCATGGCAGGTATGCTTTCAGACCCCTTCCCAGGGCTCACCAAGATTGTACCGATATCTGAGGAGATATGCCAGTATCAGTCTGCTTTCAGGTCTCATCCCAAAGCTCAACAAGGCAGTGCTGATATTTGTGGTGGCCTACAGTAGCAAGTCTGATTCTGGATCCAATCCTGGAGCTAGCCTAGGTTTATGAAGGGTTACTGTGTAAAGGCCTTGCCAGCTCCACTGTGCTGCTTACAAGACCTGCTGGGTCAGCAGAAGCTCACCTTTCCTGGCTGGGTGAGCTTGACTAGTTCTGGTGCTCACTGGGTTCCCCTCCTCCTAGCATATGCTGTAATCATCTGCTTTTCTTTAAGAAGTTATTGGCTTTGTGCTGCTGCAATCTTGTGAGTATGCTGAAGTGAGCCCAGTGCATTTAATCTGCCACTATCTTACTCTGCTTTATTGATTTGGAAAGATTTGACAGATATGTTTGAGAAATATATATTTGGGAACAAAAAATACAGTAAAATGTATTTTATGATGAAAATGACATGCACATATACATCTCTATTTCTCTCTCTCATAAACCTCTCCCCCACCACAAACACACATAATAAACGAGAGAGAGACAGAAAATCTGAGAGCTACTGACCAAATAGTAATAATGGTACCTTCTAAAAAGAGGGGAGGAGAGTAGGACTAGAGGAAGAATGGAAATGTTCATGTTTACTTTATGTTGTTTAGATGTTTCATAGAAAGCACATATTACTGTTTTTTATAATTAAAAAATTTCTAAACAAGCAAATATTCCTTTGCCCAGCTTTCCCCTCTGTACCAACACTGCCACAGAAATTTCTGTTCTATCTGCTCACTTGCTTTCTTCCACCCCTCCCAAAGTCTCCTTCATTCCAGGGAATCTTCCCCCAAATGTGTCACTTATCAAGAGGAATTTGGGTGGTGTTGCTCCTGCATCAAGGGTAGGACTTAGTTGCAAGAGTAGGTCAAACAATTTCATTCCCTGTATTCACTTTCCAAACCTGAGCTAAACACCCTTATCATCTCCAGTGACTTAAACTTGTAGAACCTTAAACCTGCTCTGTCCTTGGTTATTTTTATAAAAAAAAATCAAGAGTGTTATACTTTTATCAGGAGTATGAAAGCTTATCAGTATCAGAATTGGGGATTACCATTGATTCTCAATCCATTCATTACTCTCAGCCTTCTGGACCAATACTCTATATTGGTCACTGAATCTTCTTTACACTGAGCTTTCAGATCACAAAATCCAACAATAAGCAATAAGGAAGACTGAAGATGTGTTTTAGACACACCCTTAAGCTATTTTTTGATTTGTTTAAAGCTTACACTATCTTCTGAGGAATAGACTCAGTCTGCCTGCCTTTACAGGATGGCAATGATATTGCCATGTACTCACCAAGCCAGACCCAACATTAATGCTTGATCTGTGCTAACTGTAGCAATACCACTTTTGGGTCAACCCTAAGAGGTAAATTTCATGGATCTAAAGATGAAGTTCCTGAATGACATGTGTTCAGCAAGTGCATTCACATTATGCCAGAGATAGCTGAGGGCTTGCTTTGGGAGACTTCCCTTCCCACACAATCAGGATTATCTGATGGCTACTTTATCCATCCTGGGTTACCATCATTCAGGATTACATTAGGTCATTCCCCATCTCCTGGCTATGATACTAATTAGGTGACAGTGGATCCTATCATAAAGAAAATACATGTTTGCTCCTTTATGTTTATGTATTTTTGTTATAAAAGCTATATAGGTTTTTTAGTGAGATGTGTTCAGACCACCCAATTGCCTGGCCTGACTGGTGGTTTCAAGTAGACTTAGGTGCTTTCATGACTCTTATGAGGGGGCATGAGCCAGACCCAAAAGAACTGTGCATGGATGTGAGAATACTAGGTCCCTCTTTCTCTTCCATAACCCACCAACAGAGGGACATGGGACAAGCCTGGGAAAGATGCAGTGGAAAGGGGTCGAAACAGATGAGGCAGAAGTGGAGGGTAAAATAGAGGGAAGGGAAAAACATTGGCAGGAGAGAAAATAATAGTGTTGAAAAGATTTGATAACAGAAAATGTGCCAGAGGAAAAAGCACAATGAGTTTCCTTCTATGAGTTTTCTTCCTTTTCTTCTTTAAAGAAATTTTTTCCTGGGCCTCCCTGGTGGCACAGCGGTTGAGCGCTGGGTTGCGAAGCTGCCCGCAGCCTCTGCAGCGCCGGTTTGATCCCCAGCCACTGGGTGAGGGTCCCACATGGCGCGCAGACTTCTGCAGACCTCTCCTGCAGCCTCTGCAGCGCCAGTTCAATCCCTGGCCACTGCGTGATGGTCCCACATGGCGCGCAGACCTCTGCAGACCTCTCCTGCCGCCCGCTGCCCCCCTCAGCAGTGTGTTTCATCACTTTGCCTGTTCTGTTCCCCTCTCTGGCTCTGGTGAATTCTCTCACCCTCCCACGCTTCTGACTGTACCCAGTGCTTGTATGGATAAATAATTAAATCTTTAAAAAAAAAAGAAATTTTTTCCTCTGAAATTGCCTTATCAGTCTCCTTTTGATAATGCCAATCCTTATGAAATATAGGTACAAAAACTACATGCTGTTACAAGCTCTTTGGAAAACTGTTTGAAAATGTTTGCCAAACATAAACACAAACTTCTGTGATCCATCAATTCCATTCCTTGGTATGGAGTCAAGAGAAATGAATGTGATGTACACCAAACCTCATAAACCTCATAAAAGAATAATCATATAACTTTATTCAAGAGATCTCTAAGTTAGAAACAACCCAAATGCTTATCAATTAGAGAATGGATAATTAAATTAAGATATGGATGCTACATGGAAGTAGAATACTAGAGAGAAATAGGAAGAATCAATACATGCCAAAACATAGATGAATCACATAGGTAATGTGTTGCGCAACAAAAAGCAGATATAAAAGATACATGCCATATGATGTCCTTTACACAAAGTAAGGACAGACAAAAATCATCAGTGTTAGTGATCAAAATAATTGTTATATCTGAGAATGGTCAGTGACTGTTAAGGAACATGAAGGATTTGGGGTGAGCTGAAAATATTTTGCAGTTGATTGGAGCAGTGGTTACGTGGATTATGGAAATGCAAAAATTCAATGAGCCATATATGTGAGAAGCATATTAGTGCTTCCTATACATTTTGCTATATATTTTACAACTCAGCTGTTCCCCAAGAAAGCACTAAACAGTAGACACTGAAAATCTTTCTCACCTCCCATACACACCACCCCCGCCACCCCCACACACACCTTAAACATAGAGACTTCATATTTTCATTCTGCCTAATACTTCAGTGGACTATTTTATTCTGCCTAGTACTGCATTGGACTATGATAAGCTTTTATTGCATACTTGAAAAATAACCCCATTTTTAAGGTGCATCTGTCAAGAAAACTAATCAGTATTTCCTTATTTTTGCAGCCTGATTTTAAGATGGTTTATATAATTTTTTCAAGTAATCATTAACTAGTCTTTATGAGAATTTTATACATTCTAACTACAGAATTATAAATTACAAAGAAACTGTTATGCCACTTCTTTACTGTCAACCTTGTAATTTTGGGTTCTGAATTTTGCCAGTTTTAGAGCCCAAATTATTCTCACCACTAGGTGGCAACAACCTAGCTGAAATAAAGTAGAGTTGAACTACAAATCATTACAGAAAGACATTTAAAACATTCTAGCCTTGTTTATCCTTTCTCTCTTATCACGCTGAGTAGGGGGAAAGCCACCCACAAATCTGTATTTCTACTGCAATATCAACTTTCAATAATATCTCTTAAGTAATGGATGGGGCTTGAAATCTGATCAGAGTTGTGTTTTCAGTGAAATCTGATGATCAATATATAGAAGTTTACCTAATGAAATGAATGTACCTGAAAAGTTCACTTCAGATCCATTTGCTTATCTCTTTAAATATGATCATGGATTATTTTAAAAGTATGCTTTAAATATTAATGTCAGTTTGATTATCCTAGCAAATACAGAACTCTCCTCCTACCCCCGCAAGTCCACTCTTATGTCTCAATTTGACATGAGATTGTTCTTTACTCAACTTCTTTTTTCATTACCATCCAGTCTTCCATAGTACTTTTCATGTCTCCCCCTATATTCCAGTTTCCCCCCTTTTCCTTTAATTATAATGAGCATTTCTTACAAGCTTTAAAAAAGTGGGGGTGGGGGGAAGAAGCCAGGGACCTTGTTAATCGATACAACTCTTTTCACTATGTCTCTTTTCTTTCTGAAAGCCTGAGGTAAAAAGTTACTTACTACACAGATTGGACTTCTTTTTATCTTAGACATGAGTTTGTGGTGAGGTCCTTGAAGCTGAGTACTGATGCATTGGGACAACTTGTATTTCATGACATGGTAAAGTAGGGCTCATGGATCATTCATTCCCTGACTTAGATGTATCCTATCCTATGAAAAGTTTGCTCTTGAGTGCTTAAAAACATTACCTTGCCACAGCCAAGCAGTAGATGGCGTTCTCCCGGGGAGTCCTCCCATTGTGCTCTGAGAAAGCCGAGAAGGAAGACCTGAGTAAAAAGTCAGCACCAGGTGTTGCATAGTAAAACGAGGAATGTGAATAGCCCACTCTTGACACCAGAGGGAGCGGGACTTGGGGGAGATAGGAATTTTTTATGAGATTTTCTTTTTTCCCAGCAGTAGCTGATTTCTGATTCTGTTGTTGTCTTTGTAATTCAGAGACTGTATTTGCATCTACCAGCAGAGGAAACTTGAGGGTTTGTCTTGTATCCTCTGGAGTTGCCAGAGAATGAACGGGTTTCCTGCTAGTAGTTTGTTCTCTGAGGGGTGGCAGCTTGTTTGCAGGGATTTGTGAGTCCTTGTTCCCAGCCTTATGCCAGCTCTTGGAGGTCATTTTTGGTTTGGTGTAACCGTCCACCATCACAGTGTCTCCAACTTTTGCCCCAAAGACCCTCGTTCCACGAAGTCGCCTTTTATGAAGACTGTGACTCTGAGCCCTGAGGACCCATTGCTTTATTTTAATGTAAATCCTCATGGGGAGTGAAATTTTCAGAAAAGAAACTGTGGACCACATTTTTCCCAGCAAATATAATACACAGTCTTTATGCTTGTGTTTGAAGGCAATGGTCAGGGGAGTTTGTCCTGCTGCATTTTTGCATTCCAGACACAGCACACTGCAGCGCACAAAAGCCTTTAGAATCAACAGTTGGCCAGCTTCTGCAGCTGCATGAATGGGGCATTTGGAGACATCTGCATGCAGGGCTTCATGGCACCACACTCGATAGGGGTGAACACCCACTGCCTCATTGGGCCGCACACCCTGCTTCAGGGCCCATTCAGTGAGTTCAATGTGCCCATAAAATGCAGCGATGTACAGGACTACCCTTTTCTGATACCTGAATGAGAAAAAAAGTAGGAACGTGGTGATTAGTAAGTCAGTAAACAGACAAGCATAGTTATACTAAATAGTCATAAATTGTCTAGCTAAAATGTTTATTTCCTAATAATTTTTATCTAAATTTTTTTTAAAAAGGCATGCCAGTTAATTGCACAATTCCTGCTTGTTCATAGTATCTTAGTATGCATATGTAAATAATTCAAACCCATTCTCTTGGAGCTGTTTCTTTTGAAAACCAAATGCTTTCCTATAATTTTTTTTGAAGATTTATTTATGTATACATACAGGAACTGGGATGTAAGCCAGAGGTGCGGGGGGTGAGAGGATTCACCAGAGAGATTGGGGAGCAGAACAGGCAGATTGACTGAAATACACTGCTGAGGGGAGCAGTGGGCAAGTCAGGAGAGGTCTGCTGCGCCATGTGGGTTGCTCCCTGGCCGGCTGGGGATCGAACTCTTGCTGCAGAGGCTGCGGATTGCTTAATGGTGCAGTGCTTAACCCCTTGCGCCACCAGGGAGGCCCCTGATTATGACTTATTTTTTAAGGATTTGAAGCAAACTTTGTATCTTACCCCAAAATGAATTTAAATTATCTGTGTAATAGAAACTTTACCCATGACAGCAATAATAAAGACAGCTCAGTTTCTGTATATAATAACAATAATTCTTAAGTTCTGAAATCTGAAGTAATGAATGATGTTTATAGCAATCATTAATCAGTGCTTTCTTAGCAATATCTCAAGAAACATTTTCTTTTATATGTTTCTTCTCTGATGTTTATGTAAAAATTATTAAAGTGTAATCAAAGTGTGCAGTTTTATCAATAGTACAATGTAATTAATTAAATTGTCTTTTAAATTAAGAAACTATAATACCTCCTTATATCTTAATTGAATTTCCAAATAAAATTTTTTTCTTTTTTTTAAAGATTTATCTATATATGCATATAAGAGCTGGGATGTAGTCCAGAGGTGTGGGGAGGGTGAGAGGATTCACTAGAGACAGAGTGGGGAAACTGGTGTATCTACTGAAATACACTGCTGAGGGGAGCAATCGGTGGGACAGGAGAGGTCTGCTGTGCCATGTGGATTAGCTCTTTGGCCAGGGATCGAACACATACTGCAGTGGCTGCAGATAGCTTCATAGTACTGAGACTTAACCACCCCTGGCGCCACCAGGGAGGACCTGAGTTACAGGCAGGCAGGAAGGCAGGCAGGCAGGAAGGAAGGAAGGAAGGAAGGAAGGAAGGAAGGAAGGAAGGAAGGAAGGAAGGAAGGAAGGAAGGAAGGAAGGAAGGAAGGAAAAGAAAAGGAAAGGAAAATCAAATGCTTAGGAAAATATCAAGTTTTGTATTATTGGAAGATATTCAGCACATCTTAGAAATCTGAAAGATTTATTTGCCTTTTCTAAACAGTCCATATTTTCTGGCTTCCCAAAGTCTCTACTGCTGCTCTGATCTAAACTAATAGGGTTCCCCCTCACCAGCACCACTGTGAGTGCTGCAATCTCCTAATTGGTTTCCTCTTCTCTGTGGTCTTTTCTGCACACAGCACTCTGCTATTTTTAGTCCATACATTGGAGGCTATTGCTCATCCTTTGTTCAAAACCTTCCAATAGTGTCTCTTTGAAATTCAAACTCAAGCTTCTCTCCTTGGTCTGCAAAGGGTCTTCATCATCTGAACCCTGTCTCCCTTTTCTCCCCCACTTTCCACTACTCCTTTCTCTTTCATTGTACTGGAGACCTATTGGTTTTCCTACACTCCAGCCAATGCCCTGTAAGGCATAATTTGAGTATTTGGTGAAGGTTGTTCAGAGAAGTAAGAACAATGAGATAAATAAGACAGAGTACTGTCAGGCATTGACTAGGATGTCCCTTGGCAGGGCTATCTGAACCCATTGTAGAAATGGAATCAGGTGAGCTTGGTATCACCCCAAATTTAGTACATAACTAATTCCCCTGTTTGGTTGCATGTTCATCCCACCACAGTTGATGCATATATGGCTTCCTGTGTAATTTTCCTCTATGAGAAAGATGGTTTGCCCAGAATCTGTGGGTCTTTGGCACACTCTGGCACTTACATTACAATTAATTAGAGTCATATGTTAATATACTGGCATGTTGGTTCACACATCCTTTTTAAAAAAATGTATTAGTGCAAATAACTATCTCTTAATTTGATCTTTTTTTCCTTAATTTGGAGAGAAAAACCTCTCCTAGGTGGACTGTGAAAATACCTCTGAGATCTCTGCACAGCTGGGTAACTATCCTTCCCCTGGCAACACTTGGTTTTTGGCTCACATCTTTAATTCAAACATCTACAGTTTGATTTAGGGATCCAATAAACACTTTAGGTTCAACATATTTATAATTGAATTCCTCATCTTCTCCCCCAAGCCTGCTCCTATTCTAGGCTTCTCTTCTAAGAAGAATAGACCTTCCATCCATCCTATTATCAAGTTGGGAGCCTAGATTCCATCCTTGTCAGATCTTTCCTCTCTCTCTTCCCATATGTAGTTTATTACTTAGACCAGTTGGCTTTAGCTTCTAGATATTTCCTTTTAGTCTTTCCTCTTATCTCTGCCTCTGTGTCATAAACTTAGTTCAGCCCCCATTATCTCTACTCCTCTACTCCTTACAAGTTAACCAGAGTCATCACTGTACAACACAATGCAGATCTCATCTTGGCCCTTCCCTGCATTTCAATGTCTTCCCAATGCTTAAAAGATAAATTCCAAATTCCTTTACATTCCCATAGGGCCAACATGAGCTGGTTCCTCTTACCTTTCCAGTCACTGGTCAGTAGGTTCCTCTCATTCTATGGTTTACTCTGTGATAGTTTTTTCAGTTCCTTCAATTTATTTTCTTGCCCACAGGTTTTTACACATGTAGTTCCATCTGTTTGGGAACATCTATTTTCTTTTCCCTACCATTGAGCTCAGTAACAAACCTTTGGGTCTCAACCTCAATTCCCATTCTCAGGATACTTTACTTGATCCTCTTAGTCTAGCTGGTTGTTCATACGGTGCATTCCCTTATCAATTTGCACCCTGCTGATGCCATAACACACTTCACACTGAATAGCAGTAGCAACGACCCCTAACATTTATATCCTGCTTACCAGGTACCTGTAAAAACCATGTACATAGTATGTACTTTTATCATATTTGTCAGGCAGCCCCTTAAGTTCCTTATTACTAGGTCATTTAATCTCTAAAACAGTTCTATGAGATAGATACTATGATCAATCTCATTTTATAGAAAAGAAAAAAGAGGTACAAGATGACTGTGTAACCTGCTCAAATTTATACAACTAAATAGAGAGTGGGGCTTTGAACTCAGGCAGATGGGCACTGAAGCTTGTAATCCCAAACACTTTGCGTTTATGCTTCTCCAGTATTGACTACTTGTTTTCTGTGTTCCCTCTTGGGCAACAAGATCACTAGAAGCAGGGAGCATATCTTAATTATTTCTAAATTCATAGGATTTTGCATAGTACATAGAAAATACTTAGTACTTGTCTGGGGGAGGAATATAAGGACAATTTGATTATACACATTCTCCAAGCTCTTGGATTTTACTTAAAGTTTAAAAGTGGAAATGGTTGAGCCCCTGTGTAGAGTTAAATTGTTGGTGTCAGATACTGGACACCTTTTTTTTTTTTTAAAGATTTATTTATTTATATAAGCACTGGGTATAGTCAGAAGCGCGGGAGGGTGAGAGAATTCACCAGAGCCAGAGCAGAGAACAGAACAGGCAGACTGACAAAATACACTGCTGAAGGGAGCAGCGGGTGTGGCAGGAGAGGTCTGTCGCGCCATGTGGGAACCTCGCTGGTGACTGGGGGTCGAACCGATGCTGCAGAGACTGCGGGCAGCTTCGCAGCCCAGTGCTCAACCGCTGAGCCACCAGGGGAGGCTCCACCTTATTTTTTTTTTAAAGATGTATTTATTTATGATTATAGAACTGGGGTACAAGCCAGAGGTGTGGGAGGTGAGAGGATTCACCAGAGACAGAGCAGGGAACAGAACAGGCAGACAGACAGAAGTACACTTTTGGGCGAGCAGTGGGCGAGACAGGAGAGGTCTGCTGTGCCATGTGGGTAGCTCCCTGGCCAGGGATCGAACTCACGCCACAGAGGTTGCGGACAGCTACACAGCACTGCGCTCAACACCTTGCGCCATCAGGGAGGCCCCATGGACACCCTTTTTTTCACTCTTGCCAGCTCATTGGTCAGACTTCATAATATCAGTTTCCTCATCTTTAAAACAACGTAAAATGCATACACCTCATAAAATAGTTGTAAGTATAAAATGAAATGCTAAATACAACACTGTCTTCCACAAAGTATTCAGTAAATGTGCACTATAAGAATTAATAATGCAATAAAATATTTTTGTGGATCTAGAGCGTGAAATAAGAGTATTATGAGTATCTCAAAATATAAATTAATTTTAAAATTTTGAATTTTGCAAAATTGCAGAACACTTAAAACTGGTGGTGGGTTAGACTTCTGTAAAAATATGATTGAATCACCCACAAGGTGGCACTGTTCTGAAGTACCATTGAATTAAAACCTAAAGGACAGTGTCTTTTTTGCATTTGGGAAACTGCTGGCTGCAGCGAACATTAAAATATCAACCTGATTTTATGAATCTACCCTCCTGAACTGCCTCAGTCATGCATTTTACACTTTACCTATGGCAAAATTATGACTGTCCGTACTACAGACAATTTGAAAATTACACAATTGTTTAGGAAGATGCAGCCTAATTTTTCTAGCCAATCAATTAGCAAGTGTTTTTTATTCTGAGAGCCTTTAAAATACTGTTAAAAGTCTAATATCCAAGCCAAGCTAAGGTCACTCATTTATGTAGTTGGTATTTCCTGAAGAGAGTCTACCTGAATTGCAATCTGTCACCGAAGCCTGTCAGCCCTGGTGACATCCTTGGTGTCTTGCTCCAGCAAATATCTCAATATTTGAGGGTGGGTTAAACATGATAAGTGGGACGAACATGGGGCAGACCCCAGTTCTAGAGTGAACTGCAGACTCAGGAGTCATGGTAGTTGGAAAAATTGCTTAAATTAATCTTGCATTTGCTTTATCTCCATACTTGAGTACTGGTGCTTCATTTGATAAATAGCGTTGGACTCTCAGTTTCTGTCCTAGGAGACAACCCATCAGAAACTCCTTCCATCCATCCCAGACATCCAAGCGAAGTGTTGTTCCTGTTGATCAAGAGAGGAGTTCTAGTTCATTTTAGTTCATCACATTATGGGTCCGGTTTATTACTGTGAATTAGCAATCCTTAAAACTTCTAATGATAACTTTCCACAAACAAAACCAGGAGCTAGATGTAAAATCTCTAGGTGAAAAATAATCATGGAATAAGTAGACAAGGATGTTATTTTTAGCCAAGACTTATTTTGACTGGAAAATTCATTTAACTTCTGCACACTGTTACTTTCTCATCTGCACAGTGATTGCACATAATGCTGAAATATGTTTTTGCAACCACTCCCATCTATCCCATGGGTTCTGAGATTTCTTTGTTTCTCATCCCTTCTATATCTTTTTGTGTGTCTTTTCCCTTCTCTCTAAAAACAGGCTGCCCCTGCTTACTACCAGTTTCTGTCCTATCAGAGAAACTTTGGAAGGCATGCAATATTGGTTTGCTATTATCCAACCTTACATGATACTTTTCATTTTCTGCCTTTACTCCTAACCCATTTTGTCTCTCTACACTTTCTAATTTGAGCTCACGATTCTAATAATAATAATCCATTGAATGTATAGCTAATAGTTATTGAATGCTAACCATATGCTTTGCATTGTTCTAAATTATTACATGAATGGACTCATTTAAAATTCACAACAGTGCCTCCCTGGTGGTGCAAGGGGTTAAGACACAACCTATGAAGCTATCCGCAGCCACTGCAGCATGTGTTCGATCTCCAGCCAGGGAGGTGACCCACATGGTGCAGCAGACCTCTCCTGTCTCATCCACTGCTCCCCTCAGCAGTGTATTTCAGTCAGTCTGCCTGTTCTGCTCCCCACTCTTTCTCTGGTGAATCCTCTCACCCCACCTCACACCTCTGGCATACACCCCAGTTCTTATATGCATAAATAAATAAATAAATAAATAAAATTCACAACAACCTTAGGCAATAGGTTGTATTATTTTCTCCATTGACAGCTAAGGAACAGAGGCACTATAATTAAGCAACTTTCCTAGGATTTACATACCCATTAAGTAGTGGAACCATAAGTTGGACCTGAGCAATCTAACTCCTATGCCCATATTTCTCTCCTTTATATGGTACTTGTCGCCAAACAAGAATCTAATTGGTTCAACTGTGATAGCTGATGTCACTGGATAATCTATGAATAGGTTGCCTTTGAATCAATATGATGGCCTTAGCAGCAGGAATTGGTGTGTGTGTGTGTGTGTGTGTGTGTGTGTGTGTGTGTGTGTGTGAAAGAGAGAGAGAGAGAGAGAGAGAGACTGGGCTTATCCATATATATTATCAGGCACAGACACATAGTAGGTTAATAATAAATATTTTCAGATAAGGAGGAAGCAGGGGAGGGATTGAGTAAGGGAAGAAAGAAGGGAAAAAAGGCCTCATTACCTCTTTTGGGCCATACAAAGCTTCTAAGTTTGCTCATTTTATTGACAGGGATTTACTTACACCAGTAGTCTTAGAGTTACTGAAGATCAAGATCTTAAAAGATCAGCCCAAATATGGGTGAATTGCCTAAGGTTATCCTTCAAATTGGGAGTAGAATTTGGCCTGGAATTTACATCTCTGGGATTCTTTCCAAAGCCCAGAAAGCCTCCTTCTTTCCATTGTCTTTCTCCTGCTTTCTCTTTCACTCCGTAGGTACTCCTATCCCCAAGTGCATGTTCTCTCTGACAATCCCTCCCTTTTTTGATATCTATGTTATAACCTATAATCTTCCTCTGTTACATCTTATTCTGATTTTGGATTTCTTGACCTTGGCCTTGCTTTCTTTTGTTAGCTGATTTCTGTTTGCTTTGTTGTTTATTCACAGAGCCAGATCTTCATTACTGTCCTCATTCCCCTAAATTACTTTGACTGTTACAAGTCTGGCTACAGCTGGAAGATTATCCTGTAGAGACCAAGTAGGGATTCTACAGATAGCCTATAGAAAAGCCTTGATGCCATTTCCCAAAATATGAACCATAATTTATATTAGATTTCTCTCTAGCTTTTCACTGTACTTAAACTTTCTTATAAAATTTGGTTCCTATGTGTAGTACTGGCAACAACTTTAAACACTGTTCCAATTGCTCATTTCTGACCTAAATGAATTGCCATGTTTTCAGCTTATTATGAAAATCATTCACAGATGAGCATTGGAATGTTTTAGTCAGGAGCTGAACCTCAGTCTCCTTAGTGCACAACTGAGGTCACATACCCTCCATCTGAAGAACCAGTCTAGCCCCAAGACCAGGGGATAATCTTAGTTTCAATAGAATGGAATTTATTAAGGTTCCAATCCAGTTACTTGGAAGTTTGGTGGAAAGCTCATGTTCCTGTTTATCTGCTTAGATGTTTTTACTGTCTAGCAGCCCATACCTGTTTTTCCTGACCAAACCCCCACCTTGTGCCGAAAGCATGAGTCCTAGTATCCTGTTCTAGCTTTTGGGTTTTAGAACTGAAGTCCCAACTCTGTTCTCTGAGTCTGGAATTAAAGTTCCTACTCTGAACCCCATTTCTGGGGTTAGATTCTGTTACATCCTGTCAGAGGCTCTGATGTCAAAACTGGTCTAGTTTCCAACCTCTATACCATTCATTTATTCACTACACTCATCTACCAGGCCTCCTGCTAAATCCCCGAGGCTTACCTTCTGGCGTCCTCTATCTCAATTTCCAGTTGACAAGATTGATCCAGGGCTCCCACCAGGAAGACTTGTTTAACCCTCTGCTATATGTTTATTTTTTTAAAAGTTGCCTCTTCAATTTTTTTTTAAGATTTATTTACTTATATAAGCACTGAGGTATAGGCCAGAGGTGCGTGAGGGTGAGAGAATTCACCAGAGACAGAGCAGGGAGCAGAACAGGCAGAAGGACCAAAGTACACTGCTGAGGGGAGCAGTGGGCGAGACAGGAGAGGTCTGCCTCACCATGTGGGAACCTCCCTGGTCAGCCAGGAATTGAACCGGCTCTACAGAAGCTGAGACAGCTTCACAGCGCTACGCTCAACCCACTGCGCCACAAGGGAGGCTCCTGTTATGTGTTTTCACGTTGGTTCCTCCTGGTCAATCTGTCCTTCCCTAGATGGTAGCTTACCCTCGGATTTTCAACTCTTCCTAGGTCAGCCTATCCACTGCTGGTAAGTTCTGATTACCAGAGAAGATACATGATTTTGTAGGAGCTTGTATTATTGTGTGCCTCAACTATTCTGTGTCTTTGCCTTGATTATTCTTTGCTTTGACTATTCTGTACATTTCAGTGTGCAGAAACGGGAAAGTTGATAAGGAAACTGTAAGGGCAAAAGTCCTGGTATGAGGATCTCTACATGCTGTAAAGAGCATGTGCAAAAACAGTAGGTGTTATGGCTAGAGTAGCATAAACACTGAGATTTTCCTTGACTTTCTCCTTATTTCTCAACCTTGGCTGGGGCCAGCTAGTTACACATCCCCCATACACTTGTTCATTCCCCTGTTTGCATGGTTGCTTCTTTGATCTTTTTATTTTCTGTCTTATTCAAAATAAAAACAAGACTTCCCTTTGGGCTGGGCTACACTTTCTTGGTGAAGTCTTTCTAGGCTTCTCATTGTTCTGGACATGGACTCTGATGACCCATTTTCATCCCACTACCACACGTTGTAACGAGTCACAATTTAAATCCTCATCACTGTTAGGGTACTTCCATCAAGCCCTGTATTTTATTCTGCCTTAATTACCTAACAGGAAACAAATATTATAGATTTTAAATCTGTCCATTTCAGTTCCTTGCTATGAACCAGATCTAATTTCTCATAGATCCAAGAATAACAATGGAGAGTTTTTCTCCTATGAGTTTTTGAATATCCAGAGTTTCTAAGCAAGTTAACTAGCAGCATTTATTGGATAATCCTTACATTATTGTTGCTCTTTGATGCCTTCTTTGTCATATATTAAATTCTTTATATGCTTAGAAACTTTGCTAAAAAATAGAAATTTACTTGAAAAATGCTATGTTGCTCCAGAAAATACAACTGAAAGTTGAAATGAAATAAAAGCAGAAGCCCGGGAGGGTGAGAGAATTCACCAGAGCCAGAGCGGGGAGCAGAACAGGCAGAAGGACCGAAGTACACTGCTGAGGGGAGCAGCGGGTAGCAGGAGACGTCTGTGCGCCATATGCGACCCTTCTCCGGTGGCCGAGGAGCAGCCGGGGATCGAACTGGTGCTGCAGAGGCTGCGGCCAGCTTCGCAACCCAGCACTCAATGCTGCGCCACCGGGTAGGCCCAACATGAGCTTTTTAATCCTGTTCTTAATTTTTGATTATTTTTAAAAAGAGAACCTCCAAAATTGTACATATTTACAAAATGTGGTTCCTCTTGCTTACTACTTTACAAACCCATCTACCATAACTAAACCACACAGAGTGCAGGTGCAAGCAAGAGTGTATACTCTGGTGAGTTTTCTCCACCCTCCCCTTCCTGTCCCTGTATCCTATGTTTCCCATCCATAGACTGGAGTCAATACTTATCTAACTGACTTGGACTTTTTCTTGATGAATTGTGGAAACCATTTATCTGGTTTGGGTTTCACTAAGGGGAAGCAAGATGAAACATTAATCAGAACTTAAAGTGTTCCAATAAAAGTAGGTATCAGTATAGGCATGATGAGTGGCAGTTAAGTTGTTGTAAAGAATCCAGTCCTGATTCTATAATTACTATTTATTAGTAGTATCATCTTGAGAAGGTCACTTAATTCTCTTTCTTATTTATGAAAGGAAATAGATTGGCACAAAAGGTCTCTATGAGCCTAAGAGCTGGTACAGGGACTCTGGAGCTAAGCCAGATATTAGGTCTGAGCTGACAGGACCCTGCTCCTGAAACAATTTCTCAGTTGTGATGTGTTGGGTCTGGCATGAATACATGCCATGAGGCATTTCAGAATAAAGTACCAAAGACATCATCCCCTAAAAGAATGGCATTCACACACTCATTTAGGCACACTTGTTCCAGAAAGGGTGTTATTTTAAAAACTTACATGGAATGCAGACAAAATAATGAGCAGATATGCATGTAGCTAAGCAGGAGGATATCAAAAGCTAAAAAGCTAAGATAGAGACTTAAGAGCTAGAAGTGGGGAATCCTGTAAACCGCCCCCCCCACACACACACAAAGCCAGCACACCCTACCAACAGAAAGGAGAAAAAAAAAAACCCAACAACAAGAACAAATTACAGACCAAGCGGGACAGTGAGTGGAAAGGAACTACTGCAAGCACCGCACCCTGTGAATGGGAACTGTGGAGAACCATGCATGTATTGCCACGGAGATGAGTGAATGGCTCTAGCTGCCATTAGAAGAAGATAAGGACTCCATGGAGATACCTGCAAATAACCCACGGCCAACCCGTAAGCTTGTGTGGAAAAGCATGCATGCTCGAAAAGCATATGCTCCCCAGGTCCCCACGTCCACAACCTAGGTTCCTGGGGCGATGCTCGGGAACCCTCATTGAGGTGAATGACCCTCACTGAGAAATCAAAAACCAGCCCCTGGGGCACGGGAGTGGGGTGCAAAAGTTGCCATTTCTGTGGACACTGAACTGGGTTACTGCCCACGTCCTGGATCTGAGGGCTTTTGGAACTGAGAACCTGGGCATGAAATTCGGGGTCTGGGATCACCACAATGGCGGGACAGAACAGACACAGATCCCCCATGCCATTGAGGCACTCCATGCCACCCCCACTCTAGTTTGTGGAGACCCAGCGGGGAAAAAATGCAAGTCTGGAAGGATACTAGGAAAGATCTCTGGTGCTGTCTAGTGACCAGAACAAAATAACCAACTTCCTGATAGTTGGAATCCTGGGATCCCAAAACCACCCTCAGGCTCTGAGATGGGGTGGTCCATGCAAATGGGGGTAAGAAGGGAAACAAGGCATGGAGCAACACCCCATTCTAGAACTGAGAGCCAGGTGCAGGATCTGGGGTGTGGGACACGCCATAACAGTGGGCACTGCACAGGGTGAGACCCAGCATTTTGGATCTGATAACCCTGGAACTGAGACCTAGAGCACAGAATTCAGGGCATGAGACTTATATAGCTGTGGGCACAGAACCTGGTGAACATGGGGCAGTCAAAGCACCCAGCTTGAACAAGAGCCCCTGTGTTGAGGTGCTCCCCTTACCTCCTCCATTTCTCAGAGAACCACTGGGAAAAGCACAGGTCAGCAAGTACAGG
The DNA here is from genome assembly GCF_964194135.1 of Talpa europaea. Classification (NCBI taxonomy): domain Eukaryota; kingdom Metazoa; phylum Chordata; class Mammalia; order Eulipotyphla; family Talpidae; genus Talpa; species Talpa europaea. Next base: position 60,804,202 of record NC_140070.1, read on the forward strand.
CTCTGGCACACCTAGTGACCAAAACAAAATCACCAACTAGCTGATTCCCTGTTGGAGGTGAGTAAATACAGAGGGAGGGAATTTTAAGGGACAGTGCCCAGCAGCACAGCATCAACACCCTGGTGGAGTTTTGGCATACATGATGGACTCAGTAAGGTAAACAGTTTCTGACACCCCTGAAGAAGCACCCCAAAGAGATGCCCAATACACCAGTGGCACAACGTCCCAACACATTGAACTAATTAGAAAGCAAACAACAGGGAGAAGGAAAAATATAAATAACCAAGTAAAGCCCACAGGAGGAGGACACACCACAAAAAGAAAAACAGTCACCAGAGCTAAACAATGACATGGAAGAACTTCTCGACCTGTCAAACAGAGAATTAATGACCATCATGACTAAAAAGCAGAAAGAAAATGAAAAGGAAAAAAATGATTTGAGACAAACAATCACTGAACTGAAGAATGAAATTGAGACCTCAAGAAAGGAAAGAAAAGAAATGCAGGAGATTAAAAGATTACTAGAGGAGATAAAGAAGTCTGGGAAAAGCAACGAAAACAGAATCAATGAAATGAAAGATGGGATCAGTACTCTCGAATATACAGAAATAAAAAGAGCCAAAAGAAAAAAGGAGAAAGAAGTGTAAAAGAAGAAGTATGCGGACATTCTTCAACAATCTCAGACTCCATGAAGAGAGGAAATGTAAGAGTTATAGGCATTCCAGAAGGCGAGGAGAGAGACAAAGGAACTGAGAAACTATTCAAGGAGATAATTGAAGAAAGCTTCCCAAGCAAGAAAAAGGAAACAAATAAAGACATACAAGAAGCAAGAAGAACACCCAATTACCACAATGAAAAGAAAACTACAGCAAGACACATAACAATAAACCTTGCAAGAGTCCAAGACAAGGAAAAAATAATGAAACTGGCAAGGGGGAAGAAACAGATAACTTATAAGGGAAAACCAATCAGGTTAACTTCAGACTTCTCCAGAGAAACCCCACAGGCAAAAAGAGAATGGAGTAACATATTCAACAAACTTTAACACAGCAAATCCTGACCAAGCATACTTTACCCTGCAAAGCTCCCCTTCTTCTATGAAGAAAATATATGGACTTCTCAGACAAAAAGAAACTCCAGAAATTCATTATAGCTAAATCCCCACTCCAAAATATTCTACAAGAAGCCCTAAAACCAAAACCAACAGAGAAATGAACAAGAAGAACAGAGTAAAGTAAGGAATAAAATCACAAAAAAGACAAACAAAATGGCAAATACAGATGTCAACATATCAATATTAACTCTAAATATAAATGGATTAAACTCATCAATAAAAAGACACAGAGTAGCAGGCTGGATGTAAAAAAAAAAAAATCCAACCTTCTGCTGTCTTGGAAACACATTTAACCACAAAATATAAACATAGATTGAAAGTAAAAGGTTGGAAAACAATCCTACAAGCAAAGGCACGAAAAAGAAGGCAGAAACAGCTATACTTTTATCAGATGAAATAGACTTCAAATTAAAAAAAGGTAAAAAGAGACAAAGACGGACACTACATTATGATCAAGGGGACAATACAGGAGGAAGAAATAACACTCATAAACATATACTCACTGAATAAAGGAGCACCGAAACATATCAGACAATTATTATCAACTCTGAAAACAGATATTAAAGAAAATACATATATAGTGGGAGACTTCAACAACCCACTCTCACCAATGGACAGATCAATGAGACAAAAAATGAACAAAGACACTAGAGCCCTTAATATATACATATAACTCATGGACTTAACAAACATCTATAGGACATTGCATCCCCAAAGATCTGAGTACACATTTTTCTCAAGCACGCATGGATCATTCTCCAGAATTGATCACATACTGGGTCACAAGACAAACATCAGCAGATACATGAGGATCAAAATCATTCCATCTATCTTCTGCAATCATAAAGGCATCAAACTAGAAATAGATCATGAAAAGAAAACAAGGAACCCTCCCACTTCATGGAGATTGAAATCCACACTAGTAGAAGACCACTGGATTAATGAGGAGATCAAAGAAGAAATTAAAAAATACTTGAGTCAAACTACAAGGAGGACACCACTTTCCAGAATGTATGGGATGCAGCAAAAGCAGTAATAAGAGGCAAGTATATAGCAAAAAGGCTCACATCAAGAAACAAGAAAGAGCTCAAAGAAACAACCTAATCTCATATCTCAAAGAGCTAGAAAAAGGACAACAAAAAAACCCCTAAAGCCAGTAGAAGAAAGGAAATAATAAAAATCAAAGCAGAAATAAATGAAATGGAAATTTAAAAAACAATCCAAAAGATCAATGAAACCAAAAATTGGTTCTTTGAAAAAATAAACAAAACCTCTAGCCAGGCTCACAAAGAAAAAATGGGAGAAAACACATACAAATAGGATTATAAATGAAAGAGGAGAAATCACAGCAGACTCAATAGAAATCAAAAGAATAAACAGAGATTACTATGAACACTTATATGCAAACAAATTCAACAATCTAGAAGAGATGAACAAATTCCTAGAATGATATAATCATCCAAAGCTGAACAAAGAAGAAATAGAACAACTAAACAGACCAATTACAAGTAGAGAAATTGAGAGAGTAATCAAAGCACTCTCCAAAAACAAAAGCCCAGGTCCAGACGGCTTCACAAATGAATTCTACCAAATGTTCAGCAGTGAATTAGTGCCTATCCTATATAAACTCTTTCTAAAAATTGAAAAAGAAGGAATACTACCCAATACATTCTATGAAGCCAACATTACCCTAATAACAAAACCAAACAAAGACAGCACGAAAAAAAATTACAGGCCAATCTCACTAATGAACACTGATGCAAAAATCCTCAACAAAATCCTTGCCAACAGAATCCAACAATGCATCAAAGAGATAATACACCACGATCAAGTGGGATTCATTCCAGGGGCACAAGGAGGTCAACATAGGAAAATCGATCAGTGTAATCCAACACATCAACAAAACGAAAACTAAAAACCATATGATCATATCAATAGATGCTGAGAAAGCATTTGACAAAGTCCAACATCCATTTATGATGAAGGCCTTTGATTCTCGGGATAGAAGGAACATACTTTAACATGATAAAAGCCATATACGACAAACCCACTGCCAATATTATTTTCAATGTCAAAAAGCTGAAGGCCTTTCTTTTAGGATCAGGAACAAGACAAGGATGTCCTCTCTCACCACTGCTCTTCAATATAATACTGGAGGTCCTAGCCAGGGCAATAAGACAAGAGAAAGACATACAAGGAATCCAAATAGGGAAAGAAGAAGTAAAACTATCACTATTTGCAGACAATATGATAATATACATAGAGAACCCTAAAAGTTCCACAGAAAAACTACTTGAAATAATCAACCAGTTCAGTAAAGTAGCAGGATACAAAATAAACACACAAAAATCAGTAGCCTCCCTATACACAATCAAACTGAAGAAGAAGAAATCAAGAAAACCATCTCTTTTATAATTGAAAAAAAAAATCAAATACTTGGGTATAAACCTAACAAAAGAGGTGAAGGACTTATACAAAGAAAATTATAAAACACTGCTTATTAAAAAATAGAAGAAGCCACAAAGAAATGGAAAAAAATCCCCTGCTCATGGATTGGAAGAATTTAATGGCCATCCTCCCAAAAGCAAATAAATGGCCATCCTCCCAAAAGCAAAATACAGATTCAATGCTATTCCAATAAGAATCTCAATGACATTCTTCAAAGAAATAGAACAAATACTAATGAAATTCATATGGAACCACAAAAAATCATACATAGCCAAAGCCCTACTGATGAAAACAAAAGAGAAAGGAGGCATCACACTTCCAAACTTCAAGCTATACTACAAAGCCATAATAATTAAAACAGTTGGTGCTGGAACAGAAACAGACACATAAATCAATGGAACCAAATAGAGAGCCCAGAAATAAAGCCAAACTTATATGGACAACAGATCTTTGACAAAGGAGCAAAGAACATGGCCAGTTTGTTCAATAAATGGTGCTGGGAAAACTGGACCATCACATGCAAAAAAGTGAAACTAGGCCACTACCTCTTACCATGCACAAAAGTCAACTCAAAATGTGTAGGAGAACTGGACATAAGACTTGAAACCATAAAATATATAGAAGAAAATATAAGTAAAACAACATAAGACATATATTGCAATACCATCTTTAAAGACTGGTCACCCAAAGCAAAGATAGTCAACGAAAAGATAAACACCTGGGATTACATCAAACTGAAAAGCTTCTGCACAGCAAAAGAGACATTAACCAAAACGGAAACACCCCACTGATTGGGAAAAAATCTTTGCACTCCATTCAACTGATAAGGGACTGATCACAAACATACACAAAGAACTTACATGACTCAACAAAAACAAAATAAACAATCCAGTCAAGAAATGGGCAGAAGAATGTAAAAGACATTTCTCCAAAGAGGGAATGCAAATGGCCAACAGACATATGAAAAAATGCTCAACATCCCTTATAATCAGGGAAATGCAAATCAAAACCACATTGAGACATCATCTTACACCAGTAAGAATGGCACATATCAAAAAAACAAGAAGCAACAAATGTTGGTGAGGATGTGGTGAAAAAGGAACTCTCCTACATTGCTAGTGGGAGTGCACACTTGTCCAACCACTACAGAAAGCTTCGTGGAGTTTCCTCAGTCTAGTAAAAATGGAGCTACCACATGACCTGTCTATTCTACTCCTAGGGATTTCCCCAAAGGACACAAAAACATTGACTCAAAAGACCACCTGCAACCCTATGTCTATGTAGCACTATTTACAATGGGTAAAACCTGGAAACAACCCAAATACCCAAAAATAGATGACTGTATCAAGAAGATGTGTTATATATACGCAATGAAATACTATTCAGCAATCAAAAATATAAACTTATGCCATTCACAGCAACATCGATGGAGCTAGAAGGAATTATGCTCAGTGAAATAAGCCAGAAGGAAAAAGAAAAATATCAGATGGTTTCACTTATAGCAGGAATATAGGGGAACCAAATAAGACATCAGTGTAAAAAAAAATAGTAACAGTACAAAACACAACAAAGCAAAAATGGACAATTATAAACCAGAGACATACTTCAGGGGAGGAGGAGAGAGAAGGATCAGAGGGAGGGAGGCAGGGAGCACAGGGAACTGAGGTGATGGGTGCATTGGTGAAGGAAACTCTATGGGGACTATACCTGAGGGGGTTGGGAGAAGCAAATATCATTTAAAAATGAATAACGAATGTAAAAAATTTTTAAAATTTCATTAAAAAAAAGAGCTAGAAGTGGAGCTAAAATGAACATCAGTCTCATATACATTGATTCAAGAAAAGGTTCATACATTGAACCTATGTATATACACACATTTGCCCTCTAAGTCTCAAGTCACAAAAGCATAAATAACTAGGGGATGTGTAGCTTTGATAAATTCTGATAAGTTAATTGTTAAAATTCTACCACCAAAAAAGTTGTTTCCCCTTATTATTTATCTCCTTAATGTCTTCAATCTTTCTATCTCCACCTACTTTATTAAGCCTGCTCTCTTAGATCTCACCAATGACTTCCAAGCCAAATCAAAAAATCTTTCTCAGACATGATCTTTGACCTTTTGCCAACATCCTGGAAACAGTCTCTTCATCATCTGTGATAATGTACAGTCCCAGTTCTGATTTTAATAGTTTTCTAGTTCTCATTTTCTTTTTCCTACTCATTTTCTCTTGTCCACTTGCCCTGATTTCAGTGTGTCCTGAGTGCTGACCCTTAGCCCTGGATTCATCTTTCTCTACATTTTCTCTCTAGGGAAGGCACTAACCTTCTACTCCATGGACAGGGCACCTATAGAATATCTGCTGATACTGAATATCATACTCAAACCCTCTCTCCATTTTTATCACAGAGGAGAATTGGAAGACCTCAGTTATACTCATAGCTTTGCCACTAACTAGCTAATTACTTTTAGGAGAGAAACGCTTTTTAGTTTCCTTATATTTAAAGCTTACACCCAGGCATTAGTTCCTTTCCCCAGTTTCACTAACTACTTTCCTAGTGAAAGAAACTTGGTGCTTCTCTCTTCTTAAGTGTGATCCAGCATGACATTTTGTCTCTTCTTCCTTGGTTTCTCAGATTTGTCTCTTCCATTGTGGTGGAATTAGTTAACACTGGGATTATTTAAAGTGCCAATTAATGGACCATCTGCTTTTAGTCTTTCCTTGCTCCTTTCTATATCTCATGCTGCTTGCTACCAGATTAAACTTCTGTTAAGGCACTCTGATTCCTGGATGTGCAAGACTGTGCTCTGTCCCCTCCCCACTAAAACCATCTTTGATCTGACCTCAGGAGTTTTTCTCATTGACCAAAGCAAGTCTCCTCCATTCTTCAGAAGAATACCCTTATTTTCTACCCTCCCTGGATTAAGCCCATGTTCAAGAATTTGTGTCTCATGTTTTTCTCCAAGCCTGAAAGACTGAAATGTCTTCCCTTCTACCTCTCAGATGATCTACATTCTTGCATCTGTGTGCTCAAGTTCCACAATACTGAGAATGCCTTCCCTTGAACCCTCCCGTCTACATTGAGCTGGCTTATTAGATTATGACTGGGTATACATGCATACCTTATTTCTACCTCTTCACTATAAATACCTGGAGTCTAGATACTTTTATATATTTCTAGATCAGCTAGTATGTGCAGTGACTAATTGAGGTACTTATATATGTTTTTTGTCAATCTGAACTTGTCTACTTCTCTAAAGCCTTCTAATATTATGCTGCCTTTGAAAAGGGATCAAGGTTCAACTCTTGACAGCAAGCACAAGAGATGGCTCAGTGACTGAAAGGGGAGAGGCTGATCAAGGATTCTTTTATCTTATACTTAAAAAGGTGTGCTGGATACTTAAGGAATGTTATGGCTGCAAAGGCTAAGGCATGAAGCAAACTCTTCCTTCTTTCCCTTTAAGGCCCTATGTCCTTGCTTCTCCTTCCATATCCTTTGTTCTCAGGAGGCCAAAACAGTCTCTCCTGGTCATGTTCACACCTCTAACCTTACATCTGAAGACCTCATTCATAGAGGGTCATTTTAAGGAGTGGATATACTGTCCCTGAGCTATACTGAGCAAGTCATTTAACTTTTCCGAACCTGTTTGCTTTCTTTAAATATATAAAAATTTGGGGGCCTCCTTGGTGGTGCAAGGGGTTAAGCACTGCACTATGAAGCAATCCAAAGCCTCTGCAGCACAATTTCAATTCCTGGCTTGCCAGGGAGCTGCCCACATGGCGAAGCAGACCTTTCCTGTCCCGCCCACTGCTTCCCTCAGCAGTGTATTTCAGTTAGTCTGCTTGTTCTGTTCCCCACTCTGTCTCTGGTGAATCCTCTCACCCCTCACATCTCTGGCCTGTGCCCCACCTCTTGTATGCATAAATAAATAAATAAATCTTAAAATATATATATATATATATATATATATATGAAAATTTGTGATTTGGGCCAAGCTATTTCTAAATTCTCTTCTAGCTCTAAAATGTCACATCATGATCTAAGTATCATAGGCCTGAAGAACAATTGCCCTAGTTTTCTCATTTATCCTTTGATATTTCACTAAATATTTGATTATAAATTGCTTGGGAGTAAAGGTCACTTGAATGCCCTTCTTTATATGAGTTTCCACTGTGTTCTGGACAGAGCTGATGCCCTAGCCAGCACGCAAAGCAGGTCTGTGCTTCACAAGGAGGTACTCTGGGGAGACCTGTGAACATCGCTTCCTATTATAAAAATAGGGAATGTAATTGATGTCAACGTTTTGAGAGCCTCACTAAAAACTAATATGAAGGAATAAGCAAACAAAATAGTCAAGAGTAATAACAATAAATAAAAAATTAGCATTTATAAAAAGCAAAACTTCTTAGCTTAAGGACTTCTACAAGGTCCTGTGTTAATGTATGAATAACTCAAATTCCATTGTAAGGAATGTTACAGTACAGTGACAATGGCACTTAAGGATGTGCTAATTGTCAGCAGGGAGTCATTTAGCTCAAGCAGGAATTTTTATAAATTTCAGACCATTTTCCAATAGGGTTGAAAGAAATCTGACAGTCCTTTGAGTTTGTCTTAGTGGTGAATGGTTATAATAGACTTAACCTAGAAGTACAGAATTTAAAGGGATGTGATAATCTGTCCATCACAGATGAATGTCAGCTCACTGAGGCAATTGTTCTGTCTGTACATTATTACATTATTGACTTAAACTGTTCAAAAGATTGTTTAATGTTGCTGACACTATTTTAAAATGATATCGCATAAGGCAAGGTTTGGAACAGTGTGTATCATGCTACCATTTGCATTAAAAAGACGAAAAACGATGTCTTTGAACTTGCTTTTATATAATACTCGAAATATGTCAATATTGACATATTTTAAGAGAGAAAAAGAAGCTGTTCTGAGTCTTGCTCTTCCATCCTGATGATATTAACAAATCCACTAGCTTTGAGCTAAGAGAACAAGACATGGCAGGGCTATGAGACCTTTCTTATTCTATAGACCTGACACTGGAGATAGGTATTGGTGATTTACATCCAGACACACTTATATAGGTTTTCGTTTAGTGACAACTGCTTCATTTATTGTGAATCTGGTATCAAAGGACCCTAGTGCTGGTTAGTAGCTGGTATCAAATGTATCAAGCAGTACCGATATTGGTCTGGTAGTTCCTGAGGGTGTTGCAGTCATACATTTCCAGTCCCTTTGGGGTCCGGAGACAGAAGACACTCACGGGGAAGCCACATCTCAAAGTCAGCAGTGTTCTCAAATCAGACACTTTTTTATCAAGGAGGGACATGCTCTCCATTATGGGCATTGTCTCTTTAGTCACAGCATTGAACACGTAGAGAATTGGCTTATCTTCCTCCTAAGGGAAGACACAAGGAGAGAACACAGGTACAAGCACACCTGGAGGCTGGCATGAGGGATAAACATTTTGGAGGGTAGCTCTGAGTGCTTCTAAATTTCATAACATGAGTGCGAAGGATGAAAACAAAGGCTAGTTACCTTCCCTGGTCTGATCTGAGTCTTGTTTCTCTGTTCTGAGGGCATTAACAAGTCACCCTGCTTTGAGAGAACTGCCAGACTGGGCAGAGCTTTGTAACCTTCTTGGTCCACCCATTCAGATACCAAGAGGAGAGTAGAGAATTTATATCTACATTATGTTAGGTTAGAAATGACTCTTCCATTATGCTGCATTTGAAGTTGAAAATGCTGCAGATTCTAAATGTTCAGTTAAAAGATGTCCTTTCAGAGTGGTTATCTCTGGGTGGTAGAACTCAGTTCAGGCTGAGGGCGTTCTATTCAGCATTTTATGTTCCTCACTGTATGGCTTGATTTTAAAAATTTATTTATTTTTACTATTTTAAAAGGGTAGTATAAATTGTAAGTAAAACAAGTTTCCTTTGTTCCTTTTATTTTGCATTCTACCTAGCAAAGCAAGTGCAACAGACATCTGAAGTAAAGTTAAGATGGAAAGTCTGGAGAAAACAGTCTTCCCTTCACACTTAAAACTGAAAACACAGTAGAATGGAAAAAATGGGAAGAGGGTGAGGAACAAAAGATTATTCACATTTTCGTTTTTCTAACAAACAAACAAACAAAAAAAAGAAACTGACTTGACTTCCTCTTTAGTGGATTCAGGACAATAACATTTTTCTTCAATGCTCGGTAGCTGGTTTGGCCCTGTGAGTGACTGGGTGACGAACTGCTTAGAGAAGGGGGGAAAAGATACCAATAAACCCTCCATGACAAGAGGAAGTGGGCACCAGACCACCTAAGGGGGTTCCCAGCCAGTGTCCACTCTCCCACCCTGGTCCAAATATGGTTTTGATTTCTGCAGGGGCCCCTCCCTGCCTCAGACTTATAACACTGTAAAGTCATTCCCCTGCTCCCAGAAACTATACACTGCCATGGCATAATCAACATGCAGATCTAGCTGAAAGACCCTTGAAAGAATGATCTTGAAAGATATGGGTACCTGGTTCTCTCCAAAGCCCCTCTCTCTGAAGCAAATCACCAGGGGTATGTTCCAGACTCTTGCTGGATTAAAAAGCCAGTCCAGGAAGCTGAGCCACTCACTGAGACAAAAGTGATTAGGACATTTTTTTCCCCCAATAGTTTCTCAAAAACTCACTCAATAAAAACTGAAAAGGTATTGGATTTAGCTTTACCCTTTCATAATGCTCATAGTTTCCTATGGCTCTATTAATGCAAGCATCAGTCTAACTTAGTTCATGTGATATTTATGGGCAAAACAAAATACCTGTACAAACTGAATAAAAAGATGATGAAGAAGGGAGAAAAATTATGTTTTATATTTTATGTAGTAGCTGTTCTTTATTTCCTTAGCTTTTGGTAGGAATGCTAATTTATATTTCAAAATAAGAGCACAGGGGCCTCCCTGGTGGCACAAGGGGTTAAGATGTAACCTGTGAAGCTGTCCGCAGCCTCTGAAGCACAAGATCCATCCCTGCCTGGCCAGGGAGCAATCCTCATGGTGCAGCAGACCTCTCCTTACTTGCCCACTGCTCCCCTCAGCAGTGCATTCAGTCAATTGGCCTGTTCTGTTCCCCGCTCTGTCTCTGGTGAATCCTCTCACACCCCTACACCTCTGGACTGTCCCCCAGCTCTTGTATGCATAAATAAATAAATAAATAAATCTTTAAAAAAGTAAAATAAAATAAGAGCATAAATGCAAACCAAATAGCAAAGACCCAAGCTACTCTAAAGAACTAACTAGCTACTAAATTATATTAGAGACATCAACTACAATGGAACATCTCAAAATAGGAATAAATATATTTTCACATAAATAGATAAGTACCTATAGCCTACATACACAAATAGCTCTGGAACAAGTGATAACAAGAGAAATTGCAAAGTATTTATGGTTTTACATGAAAAATCAAAAATGCAAGAAATAAAATATGAATTATTAATGAAGCTATGTTTTTAAGTCTCAAGAAAATTAGTACCTACAGCTGTTCTGTTGTTCTTTCTTTTTCTTTTTTTTTTTTTTAGCACACAGAAACTTCTCAGGACCATTTAATACATTATGTATCAGGAACAAAGATAAGAATTTATTGTATTATTTCAACTCTATATGTACACCATTTTATAAACCTTGTTTCTATTGGAAAACCTGTTGAGTTCTAATGAAGAACACCATTTGGAGACATTTTTACATATTGGTTGCTAACTTACCTTAAAAGCAATTCATCTCTCTATCTATATAATGGGCCTCCCCAAATATTCTGAATCAGGAAATGTTGGTAGTTTTATAACCATTAAAAATAATAACAAACACAAATCATTTCCTTAAATACATAAAATTAAAACTAGGTTTTTCCTTTTTCAAACAGACCAAGACACCACGGTAGGAAGTAAATACAGTGTCTTTATTGTCAAAAGTAAATGTAAACTCACCATAAATACATACATGTACATTAACAGTAAAATATGACACGTTAAAGAGAAATAGACTAAAAGAAAACAGTTAATGCAGGCTTTGAACACTGCTGTGCCTTGTTTTCCAAGTTCTGCTTTTCAGAAATTTTAGAATTTTGTTATTTTTAGAATTGCTGCACCAAAGAAACAGAAACTTGTTCCAACTATTGCAGAGTAGGGAAAAAAAGGGGGAAATAATGCTTGTTTTTTGTTGAATTGAACAAATTCAAGTTAAGATGTTTTGATAAATTTCTTAACCACATAAACTTTCCCTATAGTATGATAGTGCTAGAGATGTTAAACAGAGTCTAGGACCCTGAATTGAAACCAACAACTTTCTCCACCAAATTCTTTTTTTTTTACTTTTTTTATTTATATATATTTTTTAAACCATTTTTCATTTTTGCACAATGTATGCATTTTCATCTTGGTTATAGTCCTGTACAATTCCCAACCCCCTTGTTTTGATCCTACTCCCTTCTCCCCCCCGTCCCCGCTACCCCCCGTAGTGTGTCTCTGGTTTATAGTTGCTTGCTGATTTTGATTTTTACTTTATTATAATTAGTCTTTTTCCTGGTCCCTTATTTAGGTTTTCTCAATTCCTGTTATGAGTGAGACCATCTGGTATTTTTCTTTTTCTTTCTGGCTTATTTCACTGAGCATGATCCCTTCCAGCTCCATTCATGTTGCTGCAAATGGCATGAGTTTATCTTTTTTGATTGCTGAATAGTATTCCATTGTGTATATGTGCCACACCTTGATCCAGTCATCTATTTTTGGGCATTTGGGTTGTTTCCATAGCTTACCTATTGTAAATGGTGTTGCAATAAACATAGAGGTACAGTTACCCTTTTGAATTAATGTTTCTGTGTCCTTTGGGTAAATACTTAGGCGTGGAATTGCTGGATCATATGGAAGCTCTATCTTTAGCAGACTGAGGAAACTCCACACATCTCTCCATAGCGGTTGGACCAGTTTGCACTCCCACCAGCAGTGCAGGAGATTTCCTTTTTCTCCATATCCTCGCCAACATTTGTTGTTACTAGTTCTTTTTAATATGTGCCCATCTCATTGGTGTAAGATGGTATCATTGTAGTTTTGATTTGCATTTCCCTGATCACAAATGATGTTGAACATTTTTTCATATGCCTGTTGGCCATTTGCATTTCCTCCCTGGAGAAGTTTCTTTTTAGCTCTTCTGCCCATTTTTTGACTGGGTAATTTACTTTGTTTTTGTTGAGTCTCATCAGCTCTTTGTAGATTTTTGTGATCAGTCCTTTATAATTGGTGTTGTGTGCAAAAATTTTCTCCCAGTCGTTGGGGTGTCTCTTTGTTTTGGTTATTGTCTCTTTTGCTGTGCAGAAGCTCTTTAATTTGATGTAGTCCCAGCTGTTTATCTTTTTCTTCACTCTTACTGCTTTGGGTGATGTATTTTTAAAGATATTATTGAGATGTATGTCATATAGTTATATGCCTATATTTCCTTCTATATATTTTATGATTTAAGGTCTTATGTCTAGTTCTTTAATCCATTTTGAGTTGGTTTTTGTGCATGGTGTGAGCTAGTAGCCAAGCTTCACTCCTTTGCATGTAGTGACCCAGTTTTCCCAGCACCATTTGTTGAACAAACTTTCTTTGCTTCATTGCATATTCTTTGCTCCTTTGTCAAAGATTAGTTGACTGTAAATTTGTGGGTTTATTTCTGGATTTTCTATTCGGTTCCATTGGTCTGTCTCCACCAAATTCTTTACATACTATTCTTTATGACTCAGCAAAGATAACCACTTAAAATGTATTTTCATTTGTGAATCATACATTTTTAAAAGGCATGTTTATATATGTTCTTGTATATAAAAATGTATTTACAATGTGAATTCATAATATTCACATACTATGAATTTGGATTTTATACATTAACAGTGTCTTTCCAAAGCTAAAATGTATATCATTTTGAATCAGTTTTAGACTATTAATGTACAAATTTACCCAACTTGTGTGAGACACATCTAGTCGATTAACCCAATCTCTCATCATAAAACATTTCCTGAATGTCAGAAAAGATTAACTAAGTTTTAACATCAGCTCTTGATTGGTGGAGGTGGTATAATCATATTGTAAAAAATTTTCTGGAAACACCATCCCAGTCTTTGTCCATCGGTTAAGAGAACAAAGGCATCTTGACAGGCCCCATCCTGTGTACAGGAATCTGTTGCCTGAAGGTAAAGCCAGTCTTTTCTCACTTGCTGATAAAGTCAGAAAAAGATTTAACAATGGGCATGCAATCTTCCCATCTCTGTAGTGCATTATTTAGGAAAAAATTAAGGAAAAAATTAAATCCCACATTGCCTTTTTCTAGCATAAACATATCTTTAGGCTGAGACAACTTTCCTGTCAAGAAGTTACATTCTTCATATCGGTGATTCACTGCTCCTACCTATATAAACTAAATTCAAACTTGTGTTTATTAGAACAACTCTCATAGAGTAAACTCTGTTGGACTGCTTCCTGGGTATGAATCCTCACTTTGATTATTTAATAAACTCTTTAACTGTTGTTGGGAATTCATCTTCAGTTAACAGCAGAAGAAGATTGGGAAACCAGAGGAGTTTAGGGAGACTGAGACCACCTCACACTCTAGAAGGTACAACCCACCAGATTGTTGCTTCTCAGACCCCCTTCCAGTAGGCCATAGATGTGTGACTGGGGTATTCCCAACTAGGCCTACCCTTCTAACCCCATGGGGCAGAGAAGGAGCAGACACCAGGGAACCCCGCCTGATGGGGACAAATCCAGGACACTGCCAGCCTGGCAGCATGGCTGGCAGGATGGCTGGCAGCAGGACTGGCAGCAGGGTTCAGTGCCTGCTTCATGGACTGACTTAGGCATGGCTGCAGTGGTGAACTTCTTGTATTAGTTCTAAGCAGTGATTTAGATGTTTCTGGCCATGTAATTTCTGAGTCTTATTCTTCCATCTTCCTAACTAACTACGAACTACTTGGTAGCTTTTCAATATACCTATTTTTTCCTTAAATGATCCAGGTTTTGTTTCTGCTACTTGCAAATAAGATCCCTGATGCTAGATAGGGAAGAGGGTGAGGATACAGAATACCTTGCCTTCAGGAGGAGAAGTGCCACCAAAAGGGAGAGAACTCAAAGCCTGAAATGTCTTTCAATATTTTGTTATGATGTTTTTGACAATCATATACCAACAATCATATACCTTCTTATTAATTTTCATACTTTACTTCTCAAAAACTATTATTTATCAACTAATTTATTCAACACATATTTATGGAGGAGCAACTATTTGCCAGATGCTATGTTAGACACTGAGTGAAAATGATGAACATATTCAAGCAATTGTTCCCACAATACAAAGGTTAGAAGCAAACATGATAGCACCTCTGCATGGGGAGCAAAAACTGAGGTCTTTGCGATGCTTCCTATGATGGTTCATTGGAACACAGTAAACTGTATCAGAAATGAATGGGCAGGAACTTGCACATGTATACCATAGGATATATTCCTATATTATGGATCCGATAGGAGTTTTTTCCTCCCAAAGAATGAAAAAACTAATGCAATGTTCTTTGTTCCTAAGTCTTAAGTCACCTCCCTATTTATACTTCAAATTATGTCTACATTACCATTAAAGGACATGATGTAATATCCAGGGAAAGGTGTTGAAGGGTAGATCATATGTTAATTTATCTAATGTCGTTCACTCTTTTTACACAAGTAAACCTTGTAATCCACATAAAGATATAACATAGTAATGAAAACAATTATTTTGGATTTCCTGATAATTCTTTAAAAGGAAAGTTGGTTACTTGTTAAGTTTTTGAACTTTGCAAAAGCTCACATCATGATATTCCTATATTACATCAAATAAATTAAGATTGTAGCTTTCTTAAATTTTTTGAAGGTAGAATTTATTGCATGAGGAAACTTAATTGAATGAGAAAGTTACTATGTAAATTTACAGACATTTAGTTATGTAATAAAACAGTAACATAACCTTGGTTACCTAAGATAGATCAAGCAATACAGAACTGGTATGACTGCATTCTTTGGGGTAGAGGGTATTTTTATAAAGTATTTTTGCTCTGAGCCCATTTTGGACTGATATCATACATACACAGTAAACAGTGTGGTCATTTGGAATAGGTCTGTTTTTATCATCTAATCTAAACGGGAACTACATTAGAATGGGAACCAATATTTAGAAATTTTCAGGAACTTTTCTATCTTCAGACTCAAGATATTGCTTTCCTTCCAAATAATAGTGATAATAAATTCTCCAAATATCATTCTTTTGAAGATAGTGACTATTAAGATCAATAAAATATATAAAATATACATATATTTTTTGTGGGACCCTTGCTGGTGGCCAGGGAATGAACCGACGCCGCAGCCCAGCGCTCAACTGCTGCGCCACCAGGGGAGGCCCTCAATAATATTTTTATGGAAATTTGGAATCTTATTTTTTTAGGCTAACAATAAAGTTAACTTTTTATAACAATCTATAGTCTAAGATGACTATTGCTAATAGTTTTCTCAAAAATTCTACACTTGTTTTAGATTTCAAGAAAACTATCAGCAAGTATAAACAGAGCAAAATACAGTATGTAATCAGCTTCTTGACAAATTCTAGTAGTGTACTACCCCCAACAAACAAACACACAATCGCTACAAGAAGTTGAGTAAATATAACAAATATATGAATGTGAGTGTGAGTAAGGACATTGCAAACAAAATCATAATCAGTGGATAACTGAGTAGAAGAATGTCTTCTCTAAATTTGAATATATTATTTATATCAACAGTATTCAAACTCAATTCCCTTTAGAGTCTCCTGGAAAGCAATTACAAGTACATATACACAATAAAATACTACTCAGTTATAAAAAAGATGAAATCTTGCCATTTGCAACAACATGGATGGAACTGGAGGAGATTATGGTTAAGTGAAATAAGTCAGGTGGAAAAAGACAAATATCTGATGAATTCACTTACAGTGGAATATAGAGAAACAAAGCAAAGTAACTGACAAAACTAAACAAAAGAAAATCTTAGAAATATGACCGCAGAATTGAGACTACTAGTGAGGAAGGGTAGGGGTAGGAACAAAGTAGGGCGGGAGACCAATTGTCTATAGTGAAGGCATAAGGGTACTTTGGCGGTAGGTGTGGTGATATATATCTGAGGAGGGATGAACTTGTTTCCCTGAATCACATTTGGTGTTGTGGTCCAATGTTATACTTCAGTAGCAAAAAAGAAAGTCTGTATGCTATGGCCATCGCCTACACCAATAAATCAGAATTATATGGTTATGTAAAAGACTGATAAATTAATTTAAAAAGTCAAAATGAAAAGAACCCCTGGGGATTGGGCCCAGTCAGTAATAGTTTTATACACTCCTTAGGTGATTTCAATGTGCAGACAAGTTTGAGATTCAGTGCTTGATATAGCAAGTTGCAACTTGGAAAAGTTTGTTGAGGGCTATCCCTTCATAATCTTCTATTGCAATTATTTGTGTTTCTATAATTTAGACCTTTAAGAATGCAAACCCACTTTGATAAGATTTACATTTGTGGCAGATGAAATACTTTCCTAAGACAGAATTTTTATATGGTCTGTTGTTCTAAGAGTATATGCACTTAATGTTCTATTTTTTAATTTTTTTTTAGTTCCTCGGTCATTTAGAACTTGGATTTTAAATTGAACACTATTTGTTGGCCAGTCCTGTCACTCTTAATTAGGTTAGGCTTTCTTAAATAAACTCTTTATTTCTATGTTCTATTCCTGTCACCAATAACAGAATACAGGAAAAGTTCACATTTAATGCAAAGGCAACAGCAACACTGTGATAGATGATGCTTTATTAGCAGAATTTATGAAATATTTTTATAAAACTATGAACATCAGTTGCCTCTAAGTTAGGAATGATAATTTTAATCTATATTGTTTTGTTCCTTTTGAATTAAGCAACATGTGAATATACTGCCTAGTCAAAAAATAAATAAAATTTAGAATTTTAATTAATAAAAATAAAGTGAGTATTTTGTTAAAGAAAAGTATCTTTTTCATGCTCTTAACATGCTTTATTTACATCCTTGAATAGTCATGGTTCAATCAGATTCTTCTAAGCAGATAAAATATTAATATTGATCTTATAACACTATCTCTAAGTAAGCAAGCAACAACAACAACAAAAAGTCTTGAACAACATTATTGGCATTGGAAAAATCCAGGAAATTTTAGAGAGTTTTCCATATTGTACAGTATCAAACACACAGTGTATAAATATACTTAAAGGCATAAAGAGAGGTTGTCTCCCCTGCAGGTACACCTAATTCATAAGTAGGTACTGGGCAGGATTTAGAAACTACTCTTTGATTCTCATTTATAACAATATACTGAGATTTTCTTCCCTTTCTTTGCTTCTCTGTCCTTGATCCACTGTAAACCCAGAGAAGTGACCTAAGCTGTTTCTTCCCATGTCAATATCCTTGATCTACCCATTGACCTTGTTCTATATTGTTTATGTGGGTTGCTCTGTGATTACTGGTTGGAGCAGGAAACAAAGGGGATAAAGAATGGAAGGAAGAGAAGTAAACAAGGGGAACATTTTCAGTCTCTACAACTTCCTTCCCCTTATAGAACAAGAGGAGTGATACAAATGGAAGAGAGAGGATAGCAAGAAAAATACAGTTTTTCCAAGTTATTAAGTTACTTTGGTCAAATTATCCACAATGCTATTCAAAAAGAGGTAGGCATTTTGGACAAATGGTATTCAGGTCATCTTACCTTAACAAAGCATTTGAGAGTTGAACAAAATGATATTCCAACATCAGCAAGACTCCAGCTGTCCTGTAGGACTGCTCCAGCATACATGAGTTCCAGATACCTTCTGCCTTGTTTGTCTTCAGAGAGAGGAATGTGGAAATAATCCTTAAAAATTAATAATACATTATGAAAACAGTATGTCTCTATATATTAGACGAGCAATGTAATCCTTTTTTCACTGCACATTTTCCCATTAAGCATTATAAAATTATTTGTAACAGAAGCAAAAAGTATTAGACAGGAATTCCTGGAGTCTAAAAACAGAATCTCCTCCCCCACCACTCCCACACCCCCTGCAAAAGTTTATGGACAGAATTTATTGATATATGGGGGAAAAAGTTATATTTTATTTTTATTAACTCTAAATCCAATTAAGATTTTTCCTTCCTTTGTGCAGGCAACAGATTAAGGTAGCAGAAGTAGGCTTAACACGTAACTTTGTCACCAATTGAAATCAGTTTTTTCATACTATATTTTATTTGTTGCAAATATTGCAAATATAACTTATAATTATCACTAGTTTGAAACTGTATAATAGTTATTAGATAAACTGCTAGAACTTGTTAATCTGTTAATAAAGAAGTACACTTTCACTGTGCCACAAATTTGTTTTTCAGTGTTTGAAAATTTCATCTCAATATAACTGGTTTCCTTTTATTTGTATATATTTACTTTATGCATTTAAAGACAGTCTGAGGAGTCTAGAGGCTTCACCACACTGCCCAACGTATCCAACCACATGAAAATTAAGAGACTCTGTGTTAGAAGAGCTAGATTTCAGTGATCAATGTAGTCCACTAACTATTATGGAACTATAATTCAATAAGTGCTTCTTAATAAATCAGGGTGATTATCTCCAAGTTAAACAAATGTGTCTTAATTTCCCATTTTAGAGTGAATAAATAAGACAGTTACAAGAAAATGGTGCACCCAAATTATTTCTTATTTTGGCTCTGGGACACCAAGCAAGATGGTCAACATCTCTGAGCTTCAGTTTTCCCTGGATACAGAATGAGGCTGTAACTCAGAATCTCTCTAAAATGCTCTCTACTTCCAGTATCTTTTGGTTTGTTATAGTTGTTTCCTCACCAAAGAAGCATCTGACAATAGGCATGTTTCACTTAGATAACCTAGAGTTAGTGTTCTGGATTTTCATCTGTTCCTGATGAATTTCAGGAATACTATCCGGCCCATGCACAACCCCCAAATTTAAATAGAGAATTTAATTTTTTTTTCCCTGAGAATTACTCACTTGGTTTGTTTTCCTACCCAATACAATCATCGTTAATGTCATCAAACCATTGCATAAGCAAATGATTATATTTTCAAATAGTTTTATTTTCCTGTTCCCTGAAAATGTACCCTATGTTCAGTTTAAACTTCACAGCATAGTGAAAATTAACATAAAATTAATACAAATCTTAGTGGCTAAGGAACAAAGTACATACCTTGATCATCAGCTTGACAGACTCCACAGTTTCATCTGCTGAAACATCAAACACTTCAAAAGATCCATCAAAGGCTATGAAAATTCTCATTTTTGTTTAAAATTCAATTATGTTCAAAGATCCTGCTTGACAGTTAAAAAATTCCACCTCACAATTAAGGGCAAAAATGATAACCAGGCGCAGCTGTTACTACCTAAAGCTGAAGGTGAATTCAGAGAATTTGAAGAGACGAGTCCCTCAGTATCACAGCATCAGGCAGCACAGACAGCAGTGACATTGAAGGAGATGTTTCTCTGCTTTTGGAAGTCATCAAAATCCACTTTGTTCCTACACTACAGAAAGCAGTACACTTGACAATGGTTAAGGCAAGTGTGAACAAGCTTCGAATATGTAATACCAAAATGCCCCACAAAAAATATACTTTTGTGATGTGAATACCAGTCACTGCATCTTGAATCTATATTCACTCAATATGCTGATTGAAGGGCACTTCAAAATAGATATTTGATTGGGATGCACTGTCACAAAGTGAAACAAAACAGAGTTGATTTGATTGAATGTAATAATCCTGAAAGTTCTTTGTAAATAACCCTGAGCTAAAGCATTCTGGTTTCCATAACAACTTTGTGTACTTGTTCCCTGGAGGTATTTCTAATCCTGCCACAGGGTACAGAACAATACCCACTTGCACCACGGAGATGAATGTGTAGGCAAATGACTGTGGCTTTTCCTTCTCATCTCTACATAATGGAATCTGCCCCAGAAGCCACACAATAGAGCTGGTATTTATTTTAGTCCTGCCTTTATGTTATTTAGAACAATTTATCATTGTTATCTCCTCGGTGTTGGTGGAAGATATTTCAATAATATCTCAATAAATAAGCAAAGATTATATTAAGCAGCATTACTCAGTTTATTGAGTAAGCATTTTTACTGGAATTTAATTCTAAAACTCTTCAAATATCCAATATGATATTCCTGGTTTAAAGTCTGCTCATTTTTTCATATATGTAAATCTTGTCTCTTCCTGAAATTCCTCCTGATCTACAACAGAATCTTTGTCTTGCATTTCTTCTTTTACTTAATAACATATCTCAACATGTCAGTCATCTGATAGGTGCTCAGTCACCTTTACCCTATTGTTTCTGTTCTCATTCCCAGCCTGAGTTCCAACTAAAACAAATTTTAGCAAATGGAAACATAAAAAGGGCAAAAAATTTTACTGCAAAGCTCTTTTTGCTTCATATTTTTCAAGTGTTGCAATATAATATCATCTTATGCTGTCACATTTTGATAGTTAGCATATTAATGTAGGCGGCAATTGATGTTTTTTTTCCTGCCCACCCTCACCCTCTCCCAGCTGCTGGGACTATTGGCTGGTAAAGGCTCATAACTGCACCTCCTTCCCCAAAGAATTCCCCTCAGTAGATGGGAGTTGCTTTGCCAAGAAAGCTAGTCACCTCCCTCAATAACTGACTAAAGTGCTATCAATGCCCATCCTCTTACCTCTCCAAAAGATCTCTGTACATCAGGCCATGACTGGACTCTACTTGAGACTACATTCTTCCTCAGCTCTTTCTTTTCCCCAATCCTGCTTAACCTTCTGCCTTATTGATTTTTCTTGAAGTGAACTCCCATAGTAATTGACATGCATCCTTTTCCCAGTCTCAGGTTCTGCTTCTAGATAAACCATCTAAGGCAGAGGATCTTAAAGATGCTCAGAGCCTTTAAGAAATCACAACTAAGTGCTTTGAAGCTTCTTGGACTGTATATTTATTATAAGTGTGGGTTTTTGAAACCTGTAGTGGACTTGCCTCTTGGAGCAAACACTCAGCTCAAAATGATGCCATTAATTTATACATTATACATCTGACAAAGGGGTAGTATCTGAGGCTGATAAAACACTCAAACAACTCAACAAAAAGAATGTAAATATTCCAATAAAAGCAATGGGCAGATGAGCTAAATAGATAGTTCTCCAAAGAAGACATAGACTTGGTCAATAGACACATGATCACTTACCAAGGAAATGCAAATGACAACCAAAAGAGAAACCCCCTCACAGCTGTTAGATTAGCCCTTATAAAAAAGATGAGAAACAACAGTGTTGGCTTGGGTGTGGAAAACAAGCAACCCTCGTGCACTGTTGAGGAGAATGTAGACTGATTCAGTACCTATAGAAAACAGTCAGGGGTTGTTTTAAATATGGAAAATAGACCCACTATATGTTCCAGCGACTCTGAGCTATGCACCTGAAGACTTCAAAAAACACTAATTTGTAGGAATATGTGTACTTCAATATTCATTGCAGTCCTATTTAAATAGTCAAGGTGTATAACCAGGCTATAGTATCTAGGTCTGTGTAATTACATTCTAGGATGTTCACACAGCCTTGTAATCACCTAACAATGCATTTCTTAGATGTATCCCTACTGTAATATTTTATGAGAATGTTTTAAAATTACCTTTAGTGGTAAAATTTTTGTCTTCCTGTGACAAAAAAATAAATAATGACGGCATAAAAGAAAACATTAATAAAGTCAATTATATTTTGAGCATGGCAAATATCATTTCATATGAAGCCAAACAAATATTACTAAGAAAAATATTGCAAGTATTACTGTTAATATGTAAAAATTATATCCACAAATCAATAAGAAAATGCCAAATATTCAGTAGAAAAATGAGCAAATGAGATGCAAACAGCTCACAGTAAAAGAAATATATGTGGCCTTCAAATACATATGTATATGAATTCTTATCTCATAATAGGAGAAATGTAAATTAGAGCTATAACATGATGTCATTACCAAGAAGTTGGAAAAGATACAAAGGATTGATTACACACTGTTGCTGAGTTTGTCCCAATCATATTTGCCATATGAAGTATATATACATTTAAAGATTTATTTATTTATACAAGCACTGGGTACAGTCAGAAGCACCTGAGGGTGAGAGAATTCACCAGAGCCAGAGCCGGGAACAGAACAGGCAGACGGACGAAGTACATTGCTGAGGGGAGCAGTGGGCACGGCAGAAGAGGTCTGTGCGCCATGTGGGATCCTCCCTGGCAGCGAACCAGTGTTGCAGAGGCTGCGGGCAGCTTGGCAGCCCAGCGCTCAACCGCTGCGCCACTGGGGAGGCCCCATATGAAGTAAAATTTGGTACAACTACGTATAAAAGAAAGCTTGGACATACATATTAAAATTATAAGAGTGGGCCTTCCCTGGTGGCGCAGTGCTTGAGTGATGGGCTGCGAAGCTGCCCGCAGCCTCTGCAGCGCCAGTTCAATCGATGCCGGCAGCCAGCCAGGGTCCCACATGGCAAGCTGATCTCTCCTGCCACACCCGCTGCTCCTCTCAGCAGTGTATTTCCTCAGTCTGCCTGCTCTGTTCCCGGCTCTGTCTCTGGTTAATTCTCTCACCCTCAGGTGCTTCTGACTGTACCCAGTGCTTGTATAAATAAATAAATCAATCTTTAAAAAAAAAAAAAACTTAAAAAAATAAAATTATATATAAGAGCACATATTCCTTAATCTACCAATTCCATTTCTAGGACTTTATCTTTACGGACATATGTGACTATTTGCAAAATAAGATTGGTACATTATTTATTGCACAGTTGTTTGTGCTAGCAGAAGATAAAAAACACCTAGTTCATCAAGAAAGGACTGAATCAATTATTTTTCATTATAAAAAAGAACAGGAAGTTTTTTTCTGTACCAATACAGAAAAATCTCCAAAATATATCATTAAGTGAAACAAAAGGGGCAAAAAAAAGTGTATAGTATACTACTATTTGAATAGAAGAAGGGGTATTTCATATCGATGGATATAATATGTGATGGTGTATGTATATTGTATGTATACCTCAAAATCCCTGGAAATATACTTGGGAAACTAAACATACTGGTGCCTTAGTGACTTAAAGTGAGTTGAAAGGCCAGGGATCAAGGGTGAGAATAATATTTTTCACTGTATTTTTTTAATAGACTTTATTTTTAAAAGAACTTTTAGGTTCATAGAAAAATTGAGTAGAAAATACAGAATGCTCATATACCATATATTCACTGCCTCCCATCCTCCCCTCAAGGCCCCCCCACCTCCAACAGGACAGTCTTTAAAATCCAGAACTCAGTGATACAGGATTTTGTTAGGACAGACATAGTTTACAAATCATTTATGTAAATAAATAAGCAAGCTGCTTGGATGACATAGTAAAACTATAGTTAGTTTTGCAGGAAACTGCCAAACTATTTTCTAGAGTGCCTGTACCATTTTTTATTCTCACCAGCAATAAGTCAGAACTCTTGTTTCATATCCTCACCAGCATTTCAAGTAAACAGACAGTGTTCCTTTATATTTTTATTGTTTTAGAATATTTAGCCATGTGAGATATTAACTAGTCAAAATTAAATTAGAAATAAAATAGGATTAGCTCAATCTCTTCAAGAAGCTTGCTTGATTGCTGTAGGAACGTTGACCTTTTCTCTAGTCCTCTGCTGCATCTACATTCCTTAACTACAGGACCTTTCACACTGCATTCTATTCATGTCAGTGTCAGCCACCCCCATGAAACTCTGAGCTTCTCACTAAGGACAGTGTCTTAATCGCCCTTGTACTCCAGTAACCTAGCTCAGTACCATGCTGTGGCTGAATAAACAAATTAAATTATTGTAAATTGATATCCTTAAAAGTTGCCTGTAAAAACAAAATGATAAGTTGATGTGATCAACTTAGTAATCTAGGGACAACTTGAAATGAAAGAGTTTAGCCTTGAAAATTCTCTTGGTTGCAATCTAGGAACAGCTTGCTTTAGCATTTAGAGTCCCCTTTTTTGAGTTTTTTTGTTTGTTTCTTCTAGGAGTTTTAAATTAATTTAGTTAGCCTACTGGGTGTCTCCTCCATAAAATGGAGTACACTAGGTCTTCATGAGATTTGATGATGAATGTGACCTTAATGGATTTGTTATTAATAGAGAAGATGATAGTTGTCCAAAACACCTGAGCCACAACCTAACCTTTTTATAGAGGTGTGACAAGAGAAGCACAAACAAAATAGATGACATGGAATTGAAAACATATTTGATCTGATAAACTGAATATATACTGTTTATTAATTTTTAATTGATTTTATTAATTCAGTACATATACAGTGAGCCCCTATTATGTGCCAAGCACTGTTCTATGCTGAATTATTGTAGTGAACAAGCTATGCAGCTTATAGTCTAGCATATACATGTGTTTGGGTGGAGGGTAAGTATGGAATAAGACAGAGGGATAAGTAAGCAATAAATAAATAAGCTTCAAGAGAACAGTCAAACGGTAAGGATAGCTTGGAAAAAGTAAAAAGTAAATAAGTAAAAAAGTAAAAAATATAAAATAAATATAGAGATATAGGAAATGAACTGCTTATGAGGAATAATGGTAGGAAAGAATTAGGTTAAACACAGAGAAACAACTAAATAGGAAGGGAAAAGAAAAAGAGGAAAAATGTTACAATATCAGTGTCAGAGTGAAAAGAAAACAACCAAGTCAATATTAGTGACTAATACATTAGCCCTTTGATTTTTTTTTAAAGATTTATTTATTTATTTAATAAATAAATAAATAAAAGGGAACAGAACAGGCAGACAGACGGAGGACACTGCTGAGGGGAGCAGCAGGAGCAGCAGGAGAGGTCTGTGCGCCATGTGGGACCCTCGCCAGTGGCTGGGGATCGAACCGGTGCTACAGAGGCTGCGGGCAGCTTCGCAGCCCAGCGCTCAACCACTGCACCACCGGGGAGGCCCTGATTTTGCATATATTTCAAAAGTGGAATCAGTTACTTGGTTCTTATTTCTGTACTTAGAATTATGGCATTCTCCCTAGTATAGTTTAACCTTTAATTTAGGGTTTTGTTTTTGTTGTACATTTCAAAAAAGGACAGGCTTATTAGGAGAAGATGAAGACTCTTAAACAGACACAAGTGGGCAGAAAGAGCTGCCTCTGAAAGGGACAGATTTGTTAGAAGAGACGTTTGATGAAACTGCATATTTTAGGTTGCTATAAAAAGCTCTGAAATGATTACATGCTTGAATTGACTTTATTTTTGGATTTGTGATATACTAACACCTGCTATACATGTTGAATGACATATACAGAATAATAACAACGATTTTTAAAAAGATTTATTTATTTATGCATACAAGAACTGGAGTAAAGGCCAGAGGTGTGGGGGGTGAAAGGATTCACCAGAGACAGAGTGGGGCACAGAACAGGCCAATGGACTCAAATACATTGCTGAGGGGAGCAGCAGGCGAGTCAGGAGAGGTCTGCTGTACCATGTGGGTAGCCATAGCTTCCTAGGATGCGTCTTAACCCCTTGTGCTACCAGGGAGGCCCTAATAAAAATGATTTTATGTCACATTATAAATAGTTTTGTACAGGAATGCTAAATGATTGGTGTTTATCTTAGGAGTTTCCCTGGTACAAAAAACACTTATGTGTTGAGAAAAAATTGATAGCATACTTTTAATATACAATGTAGCTTTTATTAATGAAGCTTTTAACATTTGTCACTGAGTTCTGTTCTTTTCATCTAACAAAACATAAATGTATATTTGAATCACTGATAGCCTCTTAATATGTGAATTCTGATTGAGTAGTTTTAAAGTGGAGCCTGAGATTTTTAATTCTAACAAACTCCCTACACCAAACTTTAAATAACAACTATGGATACTTTTTAAAAAAGTAATTGTAAACAGTATGAGATTTTGCCTCTCAATTTAATACAAAAAAATCAGAAGAAAATTAACCTGTAAGATTTCAGTAAAAATAATCTTACAAAAAAGTGATTTCAACCCTGCATTCCTTAATTTTTGTAAAAATGTTAAAGGTAAGATATTAAATAGAACATATTTGGAGATACACACCTTCCATTTATAGATTAATAAAGGTTAGGTAACCTCAGTTCAAAATTTGTGAGTTTTCAAATTCACATTTGCTAAAATATAATTTTCAGCAAATAAAAAGACGTAAGCTTGTTCTGACCACAGTGCTTGCTTCACATTTCTCTTGTTTGCCAAAGCTTAAGAAGCAGTAGTCTCTGTTTTGGTTTTTTTTTTTCTTTTTTTTTTTTTGCATTCAAATTTTTATTTATTTATTTATTTTTTTATAAATTTTATTGTTATATTCCCCATACAATTGCAGCCCCCCCATTCTGACCCCAGTCCCTCCCCTCCCGCCCCCGCCCCCCTTTTGAATAAGACTAGGTATGATGATTTATTGTGTTGACTCCTACTTCTCAGTAGCCTTTGCTTAGTCTTTCATAGAAAGGATTTTTCTGTAGTGCCAGACCCTACATTGCAATAAGCTGGATTTTTAAGAATAAAAATACTTGCATTTGAAACACAGAAAAATTCTTAATTTTCAGTATTCTTAAAATTTCCATATGATTCCTGATTCTTTTAAATATAGTTTCGATTGTTTTATAAAACAATATGTTATTATTGTTGGAAAGGTACTGTGAAAGAAATCATCACAAAACAAAAAAGCAAACAATGAACTGGTGTCATACAGGTTGGATTTTGAACATTGCATGCATGTGACAAAGGGTTAATTTCCAAACTATATAAAGAACTCACATAACTCAATATATACCATATATATATATATACCATATATAAAGAACTCACATAACTCAAAAAAACAAACACACCCCCCAAAAAATCGATTTGGGAAATTGGGCAAAAGACCTAAGTACGCATTTCTCCAGACAGATTATAGGCACATGAAAAAAATGGTGAGCATCACTTATTATAAAGAAAATGCTCTCTCTGTCTCTGGTGGGTCCTCTCGCCCTCCCGTGCATCTGGCCGTACCCTGGTTCTTGTATAAGTAAATAAAAAAATCTTTAAAAAAAAAATTTAAAAATGCAAATCGAAATGATAATGAGATGTCACCTCACCCAGGTGAGAATGATCTGTATCAGACTGGAAACAACAAATGTGGCAGAGGAAGCAGAGAAAAAGAAACACTCACAGGGTGAGGACATAGGGTACTTTTAAAGGATTTGACAGAGAGCTGGTCAGAGATAAGTCGTTTGTTGTGAAGCTTTGTAATGGTTCTGAAATTCATCTGTCTGTCCCTGATTGGTGGGCAAAAGTCTCCAGACAGAAGGCTACAGTGTAGGGGACCTGCTATTATAGCAGGATATATCTCCTCTTGCTGAGTCAGGCTGTTTAATTTTCCTCTGGAAGTTTCAGCATGGCAGCTTAGAGAAAAGATTAAGTTTTTTGACTCAAAGCAAGTTCTACACTTTTTTGGTCAATTTTTCATTTTATAGTTATTTAACAATTATATTTATCCCAATAACAACACTTATGAATTTAGGTCTGTTTTTCTTTCCCCCTGATAGCTATACAGTAATACCAGCTTTCCTTTGCTCGTTGTTTACTTTGCACATCTGTCTCTCTCCCTTTACTCTCAACATTTGACATCATTTAAGTTTTAGTTTTATGTCATGTTAAAAGAATATAAATTATAACATGTCTTTTTTTTTTTTTTAAAGATTTATTTATTTATTTATACAAGCACTGGGTACTTGTGGGTAGTCCGAAGCGCAGGAGGGTGAGAGAATTCACCAGAGCCAGAGGGGAGAGCAGAGCAGGCAGACTGATGAAATACACTGCTGAGGGGAGCAGCGGGCGGCAGGAGAGGTCTGCTGGCCATGTGGGACCCTCGCCCAGCGGCCGGGGATTGAACTGGTGCTGCAGAGGCTATGGGCAGCTTCGCAACCCAGCGCACAACTGCTGCACCACCAGGGAGGCCCTATAACATGTCTTTTTAACTAGCGATTTTTTTTCTAAGCTCTTTTAGAGATTATAGAAATATTTCTTCTATCTCATTTTACATTTGCCATTTATAGTACTTTCCATTTGCTCCTGATTACCTCTCCTTCCTTCTTTTCTTCTTCTTCTTTTTTAATAATAAAGGAAACACATTTATTCAAAAGAAAAAAAAGTGTCTGAAATAAACATTTGGAGAGAACTCCTTATGAGTTTTCTGTATCTTGGTGACCACATTTATTGGAAAAGTTGGACAAAATAAAAATTCTGTTTAACTTCAGAATTTGTGACTTATCTGCAAATCAAGTCATTTCAGAAGTTTAAGAATCCTTGGTTATTTCTTAATATCAAAATTTATGAAAGTTTCTTTTTTGAATATTTTCTAAGTTGAAAGAGGCAATTGTGCAAAGCCTCCTATTTTCCATGTAGGATAAATTCCCTGTTTCAGCTAACTCTTATGGAGGGGCAACTAATACAACACTATCTCCCTGGACAAAGAGCATCAGAATATTATGTCTTGTTGATTTATAGAGCTCTTCATAGATTTACTCATTAATTTCTATAGTAATCATAGTTTCTTCCATATCTCCAAATACCATAATTAAATGTTGACCATACGCATAAAATCTGCCTTGAAACTCTGTCATTTCTCATTTTCACATAAATTCACTCATACAAGCTGAGCCTCACGAAATCCAGGAATTCCTCCATTGTGTTGATTGTTGCTGGTCCACATTGTCCACCATGTTTCAAATCTGTACCGTTTCCCCTATCTCTGTTTTGTATTGGGTAATTTTGTTTCCTTTATTTCCTTTTTTACATTTACTGGTTTGAAAATTATACTCAATTTTTTTTGCTTTGCGTACTTTTCTTGTAATGCACCTCTTCTTTCTAGACTCAATTTTCGACTTCTTGAAGGCATACTTTAAAAACTCGTTCCATAAGTCTTTTAATAAAAATCTTTCCTCTGAAAATGTCTTTATTTTGTTCCCAATTTTAATTGATAATGTATCTAGGCATTCAATTCTAGATTGATAATTGTAATAATTTTGTTTCAGTATTCCAATTTCTTGTTTTGATATTGAGAAATCAGCTACTAATCCTTTGTACATATTTTCTTTCTGCTTGTTTAAGAATTTCTATTTTTTTCTTTGACCTTCTTTACATTTCACTACAATGTACCTGGATATTAATTTATTTTGCATTTATTTAGTGTATATTCCCTGAAATGGAACTGCTGTGTCACAGAAAATTTTCTTTCTCAGCCTTCCCAGTGAATACCAACTTGTTTCTTTCGAAGTTCTTAGTTCTTATATCTTTATATTATATTATGTAATATGAATTTTTACATGCTTATTTTATAATACTTTGTCAGAAATAGAGGAAGACTGCCTTTCAGTGCCCCAAATGAGAAAAAAAAAATTCAATTATATGTCAGGGTACAGGCCAGATGCATGGGAGGGTGAGAGGATTCACCAGAGACAGAGTGGGGAACAGAACAGGCAAACTGACGAAATACACTGCTGAGTGGAGCAGCTGGCGTGACAGGAGAGGTCTGCCGTGCCGTGTGGGACCCTCGCTGGCTGGGATCGAACTGGCGTTGCAGAGGCTGCGGACAGCTTCACAGCGCGTTGCTCAACCGCCTGCACCACCAGGGGAGGCCCGGCATTTAATTTTAAACAAAACTTTTTTGTGCTGATTTTTGTAAATTCCTTGAAAATAGGCTTTGTTGAAAGACCCTTTTGACACATATTTTTTGTATTTTGAAATTTTCACTTACTGTCTTATAAATTAAACTTCTACATTGATTTGAAGCTTTGGTCAAAAAATTCCCTAAAATAATTTTTAGAAGTTCTGTTTGCTACTTTCAAATGTGTCTATTTATACATATTTGAATTGCTATGAATTCCATTCCTTTTTGTATCACAGTAATAATTTTCTTTCTTTCAAAGTGAAAATAGCTTTTGATCTGATTCTCAAATTACATTCTCCTCCCCCTCAATTTTAAATATAAGAATGCATAGAGTCATTTCAATGTCTCTAGTTCATCTTAGTGTTTTAAAGTGACTATTGAATTTATTTCATTATTTAGGAAGAACTACTTCAAAGACATTTTAGAAAATCAAGTAATTGGATATTTTATCTCATCTTTTTTGTTGTTGCAGATTTAAAATATTTCGGGGTAGGAAATTCAGCAGTTTTACATGTTGTTTGCACTTTTAGGAATATTAAAAAAAAGTCAGGGACAAAGTCCTAAAAGCTTATTTTCTTTTATTTTTATAAGGAGATAATTAGTGGCTAGTAGGGTCATATTTCATATTAACCCTTCTTGTTCTTATTGTCTAACCTACTCTAATGTTACTGGGCAGGGTGAGGGGCTCCCCAGAACCCTCAAAGCTGCTTGCTCTAAATAGGTTCTGTCATCTACCGCATCAAGACAAAACATAGTCTAATGCATAAGAACTAATGGATAGGAGCTTTAATCCAATTAGAGTGCAATAAAGATAAGGGAGAGAATATAGTTTCCAAATCAAGCCCCCAAAGTTACCCGTCCCCTCAGGGCTAAATGTCCAGACAAACAGGATTGGCCCAAAGCAGGGCCACTGAGGCCTGAAAGCCTCCCACAATTCCAAGTCACCGCCTGGTGGGGATCAACAGGAAAGGGGCAGAAGGAGCCAGATAAGTTTGGAAGGAAAAAAGCAAAATCAAAATGAAGATAAGAGCTGCCAATGTTAATCTCCCCATGGGTCTCTCACCCACATCTCTTTCAAGTGTCTTATTCCATGTCCCTGGTACAAATCCAAGGCTGGACTTGTACCAGCTTCTTCACACATCTCTCTGCCCCATGTGCCTCCTCCAGGTCTCCTTCTGGCTCTCCAACCTGCTTCCTTCCCTCCTCACTTTCCTCTCCAGCTTCTTTTCTTCACTCTCCTCCCAGCTTTCTTCAGTCTGCTTTGGGTGGGGCAGGGAACCTGGAACTTGCCCTTTTCCTGGGGACCACCCTGTTACACTCCCTTGCTCAGCAAAACCCTTCCTTGGGTAGGGCAGGAAACCTGGAACCTCCTCTTTTCCTGGGGACCACCCTGTTACAGGAATATATTTTTTTCGGTCTACTTTTGCCTCCATTGGACACAGTGGGGAGAAAAAATGCTTTTGCAGGGTGTAGCACAATTAGTCTACCCTAAATGCAGTAATACATTATGTTGATAAGAACTGAAAGAGCTATACCTACTGTGGTCTGAAAAACAGTAAATTGTTCTGCAATCAAGGTGCTCCCATGGAATAAACAAAGCTCTTCTTTGTTCGTTTTTTTTTTTTAAATCTGTAAAACGTGGCCACTATTATTTTTGACTTTTTTGATGTCATCAAAAAATCTAATTTAATAGAAAACAATTTGAGATAATTTAATGAATACTTATAGATATTGTAACTATTTTTACATTACACTACTCTTCACAGCAATAGTCCCAATTCTTTTACTTATGATTTTCTAAAAGACAGGACTGCATATTAAATATTGAATGGAAATAAAAAAGACATAGTTATAGGATATATAGAAGAGGAATAACCTTACAGTAATCTCATTTAAAAATAGTTGTATTCTAATTTTATTGGAGTAGATAATATTGCAAGGTTCAAAATTTAAAAGGCACAAAAGTACATACAATCGGGAGGATCCGCCTCTCCTCTCCTCCCTTCTCCCACAGTGTCCCATCCACTCAGGTCTCTCCAAACAATCAAGCCTACTTCTTATGTCTACAGGTATCTACAGATATTATACATAACAGCACCTCCCCACCCCGACTTTTTTTGAAGATGAAATTGAAGGATGCAAAATCTTAAAAGGCCCTTCTGGTTTTGAAGCAGCAGGACTGCAATCTAAGCCTGCCGGCATTCTCACTCAGGGCTCTGCAATCTTGCACTAAGTCACAATTGTCTTTCAAGCGGCTGGCTAGTAACTGGTTAAATCAGTGTGAATGGTCCCATCCGGGGAATTTAAGTTTCCAAATAGCTTGGTTTAAGATGGCAACACTCGGGCGGAGGTTTATTACGAGTGGGATGGTAGGCTTTAAGAGGCTGACCCAGGGCTTAATCACAAGGTTTGACTTTTGCTGAGTGCCGCGGGGATGGCGCGCGCCCGTCCAGAACGCGGACGTCGCCGGGCTCGGGGCCAGGCCCCTGGGGACGCGCGCTCGGCCACGGCCACCGCGACCCAGACACCAAGGCGCTGGCTTGGGACGCACCCTGGGGCCCTCAGCTTAGACGCCCTGCGGGAATGAGGCCTCGTCCTTCCCTCTGCAGCCGGCCGGGCAGCGGCGGAGCGGGGAAGAGAGCGCCGGGGGCGCGCGGGGACGGCCACCAGCTGGAGCGCGCGCCGCGGCGGCCGAGCAGCCGGAGCGGCCTTGGCTGGCGGTCCCGTCCCCCGACTCCAAGGCCCACTCGCGGGGGTACGAGGCGGGCGGGAGGTGCCCGCAGCCAACCTCCACCGCCTGCCCGCCGGCTCCGTCGCCACGGCCGGATTCTTCAGCCGCACTCCAGAAGCCCGCCCCACCCTGCCCCGAGCTCCCCGCGGGGACCTATCGCGCGGCCGAGAACGCGGCTCCGCGCGCTGGGGATGCCTCGGCGCTGGGCTGAGGACGCCGCGAGCCCGGCTGTGGGAGTGGGACGCGGCCCGAGCGAGCAGCTCTGCGGCCCAATAGCTTTCCTTGCCCTCGAGTGCCGGCCAATGAGGCGCGCGGGGCGGGACTTCCGCCTCGCCTCGGTGTTGTCGCGGCGCTGACTCCCGGCGGTGGGGTCGGTGCGGATGTTCAGTCATGAAGTCAGGGTAGGCGCTTCTCCCGCACCGACGCGGCGGGCGCTCCTGTTTGCGCGGTGGGGCTCGGGCGTTCAGGTAAGAGCCCCCGCCTCGTCGCGGCGGGGCGGCGGGTGGTCCCCCGCAGGGCTGGCTCCGAGAACACACCCCCTCGCGGTCCCTCGAGTTCGAGGCGGCCCCTCGGCTGAGGTCTGCCCCGCTCCTCCCCGGGCTGGGCGCGCAGAAAACGAGGCTTTTTTGCAAAAGGAATAAAAAACCCTGTCCTGGGAGGGCCGAGTTCTCCCCGATCCCTTGAGTATCTGAAGTTGTTCTGCGTCTGCCATGACCCTCCTGAGTTAGCGGTGGCCTGAGAAGACGTTGGAAGGCTTCTCTTTGGCTTGGACTTGCTGCAAAGTCGGGCGAAATCCCTTTACTTTAGCCGCGGGGGCTCGTTAGTCTTTGAGAAAAGGAGAGCAGGTACCTCCTTGCTAACCTTTTTGCCCGCCCCTCCTTCAATCGCCCTCCCCCTTCCTCTCCTCCCTCCGGAAGTTTAGATACAAGGTGGGACGTGACTTCTCTGTTGGGGACAGATTCCTCTTCTCCTCCCTCTTCAAGCCCATAGTTCTGCCGGGACATTTGTTGGTTGACCTGCACTGATGAGAGGACTCCGTCCCAGAGAGGGAGTGGGCAGACACCGAAGCGATCCCAAAAGCACTCACGCAACTTTTGTGGCAGCCCCTGACTGTTCTCAGCCTGCTTTTTGGTCCTCTATTTTGCCCTACTCTGGCAATAGTGAAACTAAACTATCATTTAATCCTCAATTTCAGCACCGTGGGCAGCTGCTCAGTTCCTCTTTAATAGCCCCAAACCTGTCTCCATAGGTTTGGTAGACCTCATTGACTTCATCAGTGATGCAGCAGGGACAGTGAAAACAGGCAATCCTTTAAACAGCGGTCTGTTTTTCCAAGAAGATCTGCAGTTTTGATACAATCTAAATAAATAAAATGAGTGTTTCTGCAAAGACTTGTAGAGAAACATCAGTTCATAGATTTTTTTCAAAGATTAAAGACAATTTTTTAATGGCTTGACAAGATTAGCTCCACTTCAGAGTAACAAAATTGGACTATGGTAACAGATAAGAAGAACTTTAAGCAGGAGGTAAGAACTGTAGTGCAGTATTTTAATGCAGTTCCTATGGGGAATTAGTAATGGATTTTGGAATCAATTTAGTACATCAACATTAGAAAGAAAGAAGAAAAAAAAAATCAGGCGGCACCTATGGAGTAAAAGCAAATATTATTTCATGAAGTTTGTGTTTCAGGTTTTAAAAAAATGTTAAATAGATGTTTTAATAAGAGGAAGATGTAAATGTATACTGTATTGTTGTGGATTGTTATGTTATGACAAAAAACTGGATCCCAAATTTGTGAGTAGACTAGATTCAGCCTTCAGCTCTGCCACTTATTAATTCTGTGACATTGTAACTGGAGGAAAAATAGTTGAGAATTAGTTGAAATGAAGTATGTCTGTTACATAGTTAAGCCTAAAAACATTTTTCTTTTTTGGAAGTGATTCAATAAGAAGCCCAGTTATTTAGGAATGGGAGTTGTTATAGTAACAAGTTTTTTTTAACTTATGCTTTTATTTGGAGTCTGTCAGCTTGTCATCTCCAGGTGTAATTAAAAAGCATGTGGACTAAATCTTGGTTTGTGAGGGCTAATACTGAAGGATTTGGAGTAAGTTCTCATGTATCCTTACTTAAAACTCATTTCTTTTGAGCATTTTGGAGAAAAGGAGAACTTGCCTGTTACCAAAATTCAGCTTTTCTCCTTTGGTGTTTTTCTGCAGAGCAATATAGATTAATCAGAAGTTTTTAGACACTAATTTTAGCAAAGTGAAGACAGAACTAAGGGTATGAAAGATATATTTCTTAAAGTAAATTTGTTAGGAAAGCATTTTATATTTTTTTGTCAGGAAGCTGTATGAAATGAAATGACTTGGTGAAATATCATGGTATGCTTCATGTTGGTGTGACCTAAAAATGATTGGCATTTAACTGAAAAACATGATTTTGGGCATTTTAAAATCTGAGAATTAATAATGTTTGGCAGAAGGCAAAAGGAGTTTGAATCAGAATAGTGTTTTGCACCATTTGACATATTACCATATGGCATTGCATATGGTAGCATCACAGGATATAAAAAAAGGAAAGAACGTTGGTAAGCATTGTTAGTTTTCTCAAGGAGGAAGCACAATGAATAGGCAAGTGAATTTCTTTTAATAAAGCATAGTAGTTAATCAATTGTTTCAAATTTCATGTATTATACAAATATTTATTGAACATATATCAAAATATTATTAATCTTTTACAGTTTTTATATCATCCAAAAGTTGATTTGGGAACAATGAGAACATATAATTGTTATTGTCAGAATTTACATATCTAAATAAAAAAAAACAGTAAATAAAAAACAACAGTAATAATAGCTAACAGTGATATTTACTATGGGCCAAATAGTATTTTGAGTATTTTATATTTGTGTAATTCTCACTGTAATTACAGTGGTGCTAGCACAATTATTTCATTTACACAGATGGGGAAGAATAAATGACTTGCTGAGTTCAAACAGACAAGTTGTTAATGGAGTCATTGGAGTTTGAGTGCAAGCATCCAGATTATAAAGCCTGTGTGTCTTCTGTCATTTTTTAAAATTAAAAAATAGAGAATGCTGTGGGGGCTATTTTGGATTTTTTTTTTTTAAAGATTTATTTATTTATTTATATAGGTACTGGGTACAGTCAGAAGCGCGGGAGGGTGAGAGAATGCACCAGAGCCAGAGCGGGGAGCAGAGCAGGCAGAATGACCGAAGTACACTGCTAAGGGGAGCAGCGGGCGGCAGGAGAGGTCTGCGCGCCATGTGGGACACTTCTCCGGCGGCCGGGGGGGGGGGGGGGGGGCAGCTGGGGAGCAGCCGGGGAGCAAACTGGCGCTGCACAGGCCGCTGGCAGCTTCGCAACCCAGCGCTCAACCACTGCGCCACTGGGAAGGCCCTATTTTGGATTCTTTACTGATCTCCTTAAGCCCTCAGTTTACTTAACTCTTTCCCGAAAAATATGGTATTAAGTCGTTATGTTTTTGTGGGTGTTAGTATAGCTTGTTAAGCTCTAAACTGACTGTGTTCAATAAATGATATGCCTGAGCCTTCTTCCTTTCATTGAGGATTTGGCCATTTGAAAATTTGTTAGCAGTTGGAGGAGGATGAGAGAGGAAAGAGTTTCAAGTAAGACCACCACCCAAACAAAGGTATAGAGATAGGAAGGCAGAGAATTTTTGCCAAGGTTGTATGCTTAAGGAACAGGTTGGTAAATTGGTAAAGATAGATGAAAAAGGATTATGGAGATCATTAAATGCCAGGGTATGGACTTTGTGCATGACTCTTAGTTGAGACAAACATCTCTTTATGGATGTTAATGTGGAATAAAAGTGCAGTAAACCTGGAGATAGGAAAAGAGTTTAGTTATAGTAGTTGAGGAAGGAAGTGACAGTGGGATTGTAGTAAAGGACATAGATTTGAGAATTGTTGACACTGGGAACTGACATAGGTATGAATGTTAGACAAAATTTTGGGGATGTACGTTAGACAAAATTTTGGGAGGATAGTGATGCTTTTAACAAAAATAAGGATCTTATGATGAAGAACAAGTTTTGGTGGAAGATGATTTAGAAGGAAGACTTATGAAAACCATCTTAGTTCTGGAACTGAGGAGTTGTTCAGACCTTTGAAAATGTAAATTGGAAACTGAGAGATCTGTGTATTCCATAAACAGGAAAGAAACCAACTGCTCACTTTATGAATAAATGGTCTACAGCAATTATCCTGCTGTGGGTCAGAGTTTCACAGTAATGATATAACTCCTGCCTTCAGAAATGCTAATTTCTCACTTACTGAGATGTGTGTACTATGTACATACTGTTTTCCCCCTGTATTATACTTTGTGTCCCTCATGACAGGAGGGAAGGTAGTGGAGTGGGAAAATTTTTGGAAAACTAACTAGTCTCCAATTTATTATTTTAAAAGAGATCTGATAAAATGAAGACTAGGGATTATCATACTAAGAACTTAGAAAGATGCTATGATTTTTATGTAATGCCATTCATTTGTATACATACATTGAATTGTTGCAATGTCTGTGGATTTGTTATTTTTGTCATTCTTTCTTTGTTACTCTGAATTGATTAATAGCAAAGCCTTTATAATCATAATACCTGTGCACTTGGTAGAAAGGTCTTAGGGGTATTGGTATTGTACTCTACTTGTATTCAAGATTATGGAGGATAACCTCACTGGATGAAATAAGGCTCCATCGTGCGATAGGATGAGTAGGAATTTTGTGAGGAATACCTGTGCCATTCTCTGGTTGAATGTGAATACCAAAACCCATTCTCTGGTTTCAGTTGGTTATTGCATTCTGTAAATGGTGAGGATGATAATTCCAATTCTGACCTTGAAGGATGGAAAGAAAAGCATCTAGAGACATTTTATACATGAAAGAAGGCTTACTTTTAAGTAAAAGAACTATAGGTTTCCTTTTTTGGCAGTTTTTCTTGGATTTAGTGCAGCTGGGTAGGGCATGATATTAAAATAACCAGTTTAATTTACTCATTTCTGAACTCTCTTGGTTCTCTGTACTGTTTCACCCAAATAACTGGCTAAGCACATAAAAATTGACATTAGGCACAAGTATTGGGGACAAAGAAAGACTTAATATATTCTGTCACATCATTGTTGGAAATATTATTTGGATTCTAAACATAAGTTTTTCTATAGCATTTCATTCATTCAGCAAATCACCTTCTATGTCAGACACTATTCTGGGCACTTGGAGTAGATCAGTAAACTGATAGAGACAAAACCCCTTGCTGTCATGGAACTTTTCTTTTAGTGGGAGTTTTAAGGTATGTTTTCATAATGAAAGTAGGTATATTTTCTTGTAATGTGTATTTGTAAAATCACAATTTTAGATAATAAGTGCTATACTAGATTGCAACTAATTCTAAGGAGCATTTTTTAGTATATGTGCTGCTGAAGCAAGCACACTAAAGAGCATTTTGAAGAAAGAGTCTTTCTTATATATGTCTCTTTCTTACTTTCTTTCCCCAGTGGAATGGCTTAGATGTATGTAAAACTCAGCAAAGTATTCATGAAATGCTTATGATGAAGAAAAAGGAAGTTGTGTTATAACAGGGCCAGATCTGGTTAAGTAGGAGCAAGATGGCAATATAGTTATTCCTTGCCTTGCTCCTGAGAGGAACAGTTAGCCAGAGGTACACTCTGTTAGCCATAAGAATACAGAAAGTCTTATGGCTTGGGGTAAAACAGGAACAACCTTGGGCTTAATAGATCATACAGACTGTGACAGAGAAAAGAGTCATGCTTTAATGAAAAGAAGGTAGGTGGAGAGAAATGCCTAGAGGCTGCTGTCTGGGGCATAGGTGATAAATGTAGTGGGGATGTCAGTTCAACCAACCACACTGGATTGGGGAGAGCTAAACATGGTGCAAGCATATGCTTGACTGAGGAAAACACATGCTTCCCATAGACTGTCCCTCTCCCTCCCTCACCACTTATGAAGTACTAACCTCATGAAGTATACTGACAGTGCATGGACTGCAGATTTTTAGAGATGGACCCCCAAAGAGAGAGTTATCAGTGGTGCCAGAAACATGAGCCAGCAGCCCCCCCACCCCAGCATAATTACACAAGTAGGGGTCTTATAAGGGTCCAGGACCCTGCCTGACTCTGTGACTTAGCAACTATAGGATCAGGTGTCAGGATATATGAACACCAACAAAGGCCCAAAACTAAAACACTACCTACTGGAAAAGTAAAAGTTAAACTTTATATGTTGCTGCCACAGCTATGTATAAACTCTACACACACACACACATACACACACACACACACATATATATATATATATATATATATATGAATATATATATTCAAAGACTTGAATATTTTATCTCTTTATCAGACAGATTTTAAGATTGTAATAATAGGGAATATTTAAATCATAGAGAAGAAAACACTGAAGTGTTATGAGAGAGCTCAGTAAAGCTAATCAGAGATATGACAAAATTAAGAAAAACATATCAACCTGAGAAATAAAATTAATGAACATAAAATAGAAAGTGAGGTTTTAAATAAGGAAATAATGGAGTTGGAGGATAAAAAAACTATTAGAGTAGAATGTACCAAATACAGGATGAAGTCAGTGATGTTAAAGATACTAATGCACAAGGACTCAGGTGTAAGAGAGAGAAATATGAAAAGAAAGTGAAGAAACAGTTAGACTATCAAATTACATTAGGAAAGACAACATCTGGATAATGGGTATCACACAGGAAGGGGGGGGGAACAAAGAGTTTATTTAAAGAAATAATAGAGCAAAACATCTCAAACCATGGGAATGAACTGAATGTAAAAGCACATGATGCAAAACGAACACTTGGTTATCTACATGTAAGTGTAACGAGAATAATACTAAGACACGGAGTAGTGAAACTACCAAATATTTAAGGCAGAGTCAGAGTGTTAAAGATGTTGGGGGAAAAAAGTCCTATACAGTATTTCCTTACAGGAATCAGAATTATCAGAAGAAACCCCAAAATCAAGGAGAGAGTGGAATGATGTTTTCAAAATTCTCAAAGAAAACTGCCAGCCAAGAATATTGTATCACACAATATTCTTTTTCAGAATGAGGGAGATATGTAGATATCTAGGCCTTATCAGACAAACAGAAGAGGAGGGATTCCCCAATGCAAGAATAAAAACTACCCTACAGGAAATGTTTAAAGGAGCTTTCATAACTAAATTGAATAAAAGAAAATAAAAAAAATTGAGGAGTAAATACATACAACGAGAAAACTAGTGACAAAATGGCTGTAGAAAATCATTTTTCTCGGTAATCAAACTCTACTTATAAATTGAATCAACTCACCCATCAAAAGTCACAGAATGGCTGATTGGATCAGAAACCAAAACCCAACATTTAGGTGTGTCTCAGGAGATCTGTCTGAACTTCAAAGATAAGCATATGCTCCAAGTAAATGTAAGGAAGACAACACTCATCAGTATTCATGCAACACCAAAAAAACCCCGAGCATTAAAATATATAAGGTAACTAAGAACAAAT
The DNA here is from genome assembly GCF_964194135.1 of Talpa europaea. Classification (NCBI taxonomy): domain Eukaryota; kingdom Metazoa; phylum Chordata; class Mammalia; order Eulipotyphla; family Talpidae; genus Talpa; species Talpa europaea. The sequence goes on from NC_140070.1 coordinate 60,844,865, forward strand.
CTAAAAACACACATTGGCCATAGCATGATAGTAATACAGGACTTCACTTACATCAACCAAACCGAAAATCAACAAAGAAAATATCGCCTTAGGAGAAATTAGAACAATTTAGTTGATGTTTAAAGAGTATTGCACTTTCCAAAAGTTGAATTTATATCTACTCAAGTGCACATGGACCATTCTTGCGCCTGAACCATAATTGGATCACAAGGCAAGTGTCAATAAATTAATAAAGATTGAAATAGTATAAGTACCTTTTCTGATCACAATGCTATCAAATTAGAAAACCACAGAAAGAATGTAAGAAAAACCTGAATATTTGGAGACTGAGCAGCATATTACTGAATTACTATTGGGCTAACAAGGCAATCGGGGGGAGAAATTAAAAAATACCTGGAGACAAAATGAAGACATGCTGTCACAGTCTGCAGCACAGTATTAAGCAAGCACAGTATTAAGAGGGAATTATATAACAATATCTTATATTTAAAGAACTAGAAAGTGAAAGCAAAGCCAAAATCCATTAGGTGGGAGAAAATAATAAAAAGCAGAGTTGAAATGAATGAAATAGAGATAAAAGGTGGTCCAAAAGATCAATGAAACTAAATGCTGGTTTTCTGAACAAATAAACAATATAGACCAACTTCTAGGTGGACTTGCAGTCAATAAAATGGGAGAGAACTCTCATAAATAGAACCAGAAATGAATGAGATGATAGGACATCTCAGAAGTACAGAGGATCACAAGAGAATACTGTTAACATATTTATGCCTATAAATTGGATAGCTTAGAAGAAATAGAGAAATTCTAAGAAGCATACATCCTTGTGACATTGAATAGAGAAGAAATAGAAAACAGACCAATTGCAGGCAAGGAAATTGAAACAGCAATCAAAAGTCTCTCAAGAAAGAAAAGTCCAGGAAAGATGTTTCCATTACTGAGTTCTACAAAATCTTCAAAGACAGACTAATACCTTTCTCAAACTCAAAAAATTTTGAGGAAGAGGAATGCTTCCAAACACAGGTTATGAGGCCATCGTTAGTGTAATACCAAAGCAGGTGAGGATGTCACGCACAAAAAGAAAACTACAGACTGATGTTTCTAGTGAACATAGATGCAAAAATCCTCAACTGAGATATCACCAAACTAAAATTCAACAATATATTTGATCTTACATCAAAAACAAGTGTGATTTATTCCAGGTACACAAAGATGGTTCAGCATCTGCAATTTGATGAATGTCATTCATCACATCAACAAAAGGAGTGATAACAATCATGTGATCCTATCAGTAGATGCAGAGAAAGCATTTGCTGACATTCAACATCCATTTATGACAAACACCCTGAAGGGGGGATAGAAGGAACATACCTCAATATAATAAAGGCCATATATGACAAAGTCATAGCTAACATCATTCTAAGTGATAAGAATACTAAAAAAACTTTTTAAGATCAGGTATGACAAGGATATTCACTTTAACCACTACTATCCAACATAGTATTTAAAGTCCTAGCTAAAGCAAATGGGTAAGAGAAAGATTTGACAGGGATCCAAAATGGGAAAGAAGAGGTAAAACTATCACTACTTGCAGATGACATGATATAAATAGAAAATCCCAAATGTGCACTAAAAATGCTATTGGAAACAAAACAAAAGATCAATAAATTTGTGGTCTACAAAATTAGTTGCAAATGTCTGTTGAGTTCCCGTATGCAAACAACAAACTGAAGAAGAAAGCTCAAGAAAATATAACATCAAATGGAGAAAAGGGACATTGCTGGTGGGAATGCAAACTGGTGTAACCACTATGGAAAGCTGTGTGGAGGTTCCTGAAATTACTAAAAATGGAACTACCGTATGACTCAACAATTCCACTCCTAGGAATCTACCCAAAGGACACAAAAATATTAATTTGAAAGGAAACCTGCACTCCAATGTTTATTGCATAAGTGTTTACATTAGGTAAGAGTTGGAAACCTAAATGCCCCAAAATAGTTGATTGGATCAAGAAGATGTATATTTACACAAAGGAATTCTATTCAGTAATCAAAAAAGTTAAACTCATGCCGTTTGCGGCAACCTGGATGGATCTGGAAGGGATTATGCTCAATGAAATAAGTCAAAAGGAAAAAGAAAAATGCTGCTTTCAGTTATAGGCGGAACATAGGGGAACCAAATAAGGGATTAGGAAAAAAAAAAGAAAAAAAAAACTGGCAACAAACTATAAATCAGAGATATTTAGCAGGGGATGGGGAGGAAGAGAGATTAAAACAGGGGTGAGAAGAGCACAAGAGATTATGGTGATGGTTCACGGGTGACTTGGTGGTGGGAATTCTGTGGTGATCACACGAGAGAGGAGAAATCAAACATTGTACACAAATGAACAGTGATGTAAAATATATATATATTAATAAATATAATAATGCTAACAACATAAAAAAGAAAACACATCAAAATAAATAAATAGGAGTAAACTTAATAAAGGAGAGGAATACAATGAAAATTAAGACATTATTGAAAGAAATAGAACACAGAGAGAAGTGGAAAGATATCCCTTGCTGTTGGGTTGCAAAAATAACACTGTTAAAATGACCATCTTATCTAATATAAGATATAAATTCAATGCAGCCCCCATCAGTGTGTGTGTGTGTGTGTGTGTGTGTTTTAAAGATTTATTTATTTAATTATACAAGCACTGGGTACAGTCAGAAGCGCAGGAGGGTGAGAGAATTCACCAGAGCCAGAGCGGGGAGCAGAGCAGGCAGACTGACAAAGGACACTGCTGAGGGGAGCAGCGGGCATGGCAGGAGAGGTCTGCGCACCACGTGGGACCCTTGCCGGCGGCCAGGGATCGAACTGGCGCTGCAGAGGCTGCGGGCAGCTTTGCAGCCCAGTGCTCCACCCCTCCGCCCCCAGGGAGGCCCTGCTAATGCATTTTTTAAAAAAATATAAAAGTATTGCACACTTAAAAAACTTGAGCATGGAAGAGATCTCCATTAAGATTTCTATGTATTTTTTCTAGGTTTTTGTTTGATATATATTATATAAAATGAAATAGATTTTTAGAGATTGCATTATTATTTTTTTTATTCTGAAACATCCAGATAAGTATAACAAAAATAAAAACCACAGAGTCCCTAGAGTTTACAATATTGTTTTATTGTTTCATAATATTTATGCATATTTTTAATATAAACATAGAATATTTTAATGTTAAGGTCTTACTTTTTTTTTGTCATAGTCCAGAGATGCCTGCACTTAGAGGCTTCTGTGCAATAGGCTGCAAACATGTTTATTCTTCAAATATTAAGTAACTAATATATGCCAGGCATTGATAAGATACCTGTGATACATCCATAAAATAAATATTCCTGTCTTGGAAGAGTTTATATTCTTATGGCAAGGATGCAAACTAAATTATAAACATAACAATTAAGCAACTGACAGTATGATAGAAAGTATTAAGTATTACGATAAATAAAAGACCGTACATTACAGGGGTGAATAATGGTAGGTTCATTCACAGGTTGCAGACTTTTGCCAAGGGATCATGTATGTATACAGAAAAGAAGGCTAAGAACAGATTTTGGGAATGATATTTTAAAGAAACATTTGTTATAATTAGTGGGAATTGTAAAACTGAAAGAGGTGGCTCATATTCCTCTACCATTAACGTAGTATACCAAATTTTATGCTTAACTGTATACATAGGGTTTGCATATCTTTTTGTTCAGAAATTATGCATAAATTAAAAAAGGATTAAAGGCAGTAACAATAAGCAAGGGAATTGGCTCATTTATTTAGAGTTAGTCTCTAGTACTTTTGCATAGAAATCCAGTTCCCTAAGATAAGGAAACTGGAATAATAGTGCAAATTACTTTTTCCCTGTATTTTTGTTTGGCTTGACATGGTTGTTCTGAAAATTAAATGGAAAGGTATTCATGTTAGATGTTCAACAGAGTGCCTGGTACAGAATTAAGTTCTTTATACTGATATATCTATTTTAATGGTAGGGACACTTGTATAAAAGTATCATTAAAAATAAAACATTATGGTTCAGAGGTTAATTCTTTGAAGTATTCTGAGCATCATATTTTTTATAATCATGCATTTTTTGCCATGTTTCTCTAAATGGTGCTTCAGATTGTGCTATTCATGAGGCAGTTTCATTGTCAATTGTCTTAGTTTGCTGTGTGTGTTAACTGCTGTGGTTGGCAACCTATGGTACTGGTGACAATAATGGTATTTAAAAGAATTATGAAGTGTATTTTTGTTAGGAAAAAAGGGCAGATAAATAGGAATGCTTTCTCTAATTTGACCCTCTACCACACCCCTCTTTTACTTGCAAGAAGATCATGAGTAATGACTTAGTAAGATAATTGCTAGTATATGGTTGAGAACAGTGATTTCTAAATTTGAGCATAAGGATTCAGTAGGAGATATATTTTAAAAGTAAAATTATAGAACAAATTCCCATCTCATCACAGCCATAGTCCAATATTGTTGGCATTCCAGAAGCACCCTTTCCTTAATGATACTTCCCTTTTGTACCTCTAAGGTATCCACTGGTGGACCTTTATGAAGATAACTTCTCATTTTTCTTTATGGTTTTACTTCATAAATATGAATCTCTACCTAATGTCTGTTTTGTATCTTAACTAACTAAATATGAATGGAATAATAGTAATGCATTCCTTGTGAGTGCTGCTTTTCCTTGGTTCATCTATACTGATCATGTGGGTGTTGTTTTCATTGTTACAGAGAATTTTATATATGCAAATACCACAGTTTATTCCATTTTAATTCATAATGCTGAAAAATGCTTAATATTACAAAAGGCAGCTCATTGCCTAAGTCTGCAGAATAGGGAGGGTATATTTTAGGGACTAACAGGATGTGAATTCTGTCACTTAACAGTAGAAATATCCTTGATCCTATTATGGTTGATATATTGAGGTTAATAGTTTAGGATTTAGTTCCCAGATATCTGAAGTGTCACTGTCTATAGTTTCAGTTACCAAGAACAATTACAAAAATACTATGTACTATCAGATATTTTTGAGAGAGAGCACATTCACACAACTTTTCTTATTATAATTATTCTTTTAAAAGCAGTTTAATTTTTTTGTTGAGGTAACTTTGGTTTGCTATACTTTGTATAAGTTGGGGTATAGGTTCATACCTCTTAAGATCTGTGTTACCATACCACCTCTACCATTGAACACCTGTAATCCTATACCATAGTCCATTTTGCTGTCTCCCCTTTTACTCCCCTCTGGTATTCTCACTTCTGCAGTCAGATGTCAAGGGTTTGTTTCGGTTTTTTTTGTCTGTTCCTTTGTTTAGTTTCTTTATATTCCACATGAGTGAAATCATCTGGCATTTGCCTTTCTCCTTCTGAGTTATTTAGATTAGTATAATCCCTTCCAGTTCTATGGCTGTTGTCTCAAATAGTAAGATTTCATCTATTTTTATACCTTTGTGGTGTTCTATTGTGCATATATACCACATTTTCTTAACTCATCTGCCCATGGGCACTTAGGTTGTTTATATAAGTTGACTATTGTAAATAGTGCTGCACTATTTAGAAGTGCATATATTCCTTTAAATTAATGTTTTCATAATCATCAGAGATATACCTACAAGGGAATTATAGATCTATTTTTAATATTTTGAGAAACCTCCATACTATTTTCCATAGGTACTGCACCAGTCTACATTTCCACTAACAGTATATGAAGATTTCTTTTCCTCCACATCCTTACTAACACCTCTTGTTTCTGGTCTTTTTGATATGGGCCATTCTCACATGTGGGAGGTAGTATCTCATTATTTTGATTTTGCATTGCATTTTCTGATAAGTGATAATGAGCATTTTTTTCATTTGCCTGTTGGTCATGTGTATGTCTTCTTTACCGAAGTGTCTATTTAGCTTTTCTGTCCAGTTTTTTTTATTGGGTTGTTTGTTTCTTCTTGTTGAGGTATAAGAGTTCTTTATAGCTCTTGCATATTAGCCTCTTGTCAGATTATGACATTCAAATTTTTTCTCCTATTTGGTATGATGTATTTTTGCTTTGATGATGGTTTATTTCACTCTACAGAAGCTTTTTAGCTTGATGTAGTCCCATTTGTTTATTTTTGATTTGTTTTTCTTGATGTTGTACTTAAATCCCCAAAGATACTGTGAAGACAGTATCATGAAGCATTTTGTTTGTTTTCTTCTAAGTATTTTATAATTTATGGTCTTACATACAACTCTGTACTCCTTTTTGGATTATTATTTTTTTTTGTGTATGATGTGAGATAAGTGATCTAGTTTCATTTTTCTGCATGTGGCTGCTAGTTTTCCTAACAACACTTGTTGGTGGAGGGACTGTATTTTCTCCAATGTATACTCTTTGGTTAACAGTCTATATGTGTGGGGTTTTTTTTTTTTTTTTTTTTTTTTGGACTTTCACGTCTATTCCATTGGCCTATATGTACTTAGTTTTATTCCAGTGGTGTACTGTTTTGATTACTGTCACTTTGTAGCATAGTGTGAAGTCTCCAAATGTGAATCTCTGTGGTTCTTTTTTGTCAGGACTGTTTTGGCCTTTCTGGGTCTTCTGTGGTTCCATATAAATTTCAGTAATGTTCTATTTTTTGAAGAATGCCGTTGAAACTTTGATGGGGATTGCATTGATTATATATATTGTTTTGAATCAAATGGTCATTTTAGCAATGTTATTTCTTCCAACCTACCAAAAAGGGATATCTTTCCATTTCTCTGACTTCTATTTTTTTCAAGAATGTCTTTTAATTTACAAATAAACCTTTATTAGGTTTATTTCTAGTTATTTCTTTTTGATGCAATGTTTTCTTGATCTTTCTCCTTTACTCCCACCTTCTTTGAACTATGGTTGAGCCAACAGCCTTGCCCTCTGCGTCCCCTGCCCTGGAGTACAATCTCCAGGCTCCTTGCTCCACCCACTCCCTTTTGATGAATAGTGAATCATCTTAGTGTCAGTTCTGTTGAAGCCTCCTCTGTTCTTTGATGTCCAAGGGGTGCTCAAGTTTTCTATATTGCTGCAGGATTCGCTTAGTGTAGTGTCTTTTCTGTTCTTCGGTAGGCAAGCCACAAACCTCTTCTTTCACTATTTTTTGATTTCTGGTCTAATTTGCTGCTCTGAGCACTACAGCCAGTGTGTTGGAGGCACAGGTGCTTCCAACTCTGCACTGTATCTCTTCTTTCTTCATGTGTCTGTACCCTGTCTACCACCTAACTCTGTACCCTGTCTACCACCTATGCATTTGGTCAGCTCAGTGTCTGTTGCCTTTTTGCTGTGTTCACCCACTATACCTACTGTCATCCCACAGTATCTGTGATTGCATGTGCATCTTTTGCCACTTCTGTAGCCTCTGAGCTATGTCCTCTGACTTGGTGGGCCAGACACTATTACTCCCTGGTATCCATGTATGCTGCTGAATTTGTCCCCTCTGTGCCAGATCTGTCACCTTTGGGATCAGGCATTGTCAAGCTGTGTCTGCATCTGCTGCCATATTTGTTTTTGCTGCAACGTATACATCTCTGTAACTTTTCTATTTGATTATTAGTTATTGTTACTACTCTCTTACTATATTTTGTAAGTTAAGTTTTGTCATAGGTATGTCTGTATAGGAAAAAAACAATGTATTTAGGACTCAGTAATATACACTAGGTGTTTTGGAATGTGTTCCCCATTGATAAGGGGATATTGTTTCTGGGGGTGGTTGGAGGAGTGTCGAAAGTTGTGTACACTAAACATTGGTAACAGTTGTATGAGCCTCTGAGGTTGGAAAGAATAGATGTTTTGGAGAAAACTGCTAATTTTAAAGTAATTAAAAATTGTCCATTTTAATAATTTGGAGAAATCAAATTATAAAGCAGTTGTAATGGAATCTGTAGAATATTTGCTTTCCTTCATGGTAGTAGTTAAAAATATTAGACTATACTTGGTTTTAGTTTGGATGGTTTCATATTAGAGAAATTAGCTGAGCAACCTTTGTTCCGCAAAAGACCTATTGGGCCTCTTGTTTTTGCTTCAAAAAGAAATCTTCCTCTTTTTTTCTTTTTTCTGATTTGCCACTTTTACTCATTTTGCCACTTTTACTCATGACAAGCTCTCAACCATTTCTTTGAAAGTTTAAAAAAAACATGCTTTATAGGAGTTTATCTACAGTATATGTTAGTAGTTCCAGTTGTTAGAACTCTTGGAAGTCATGATGCTTTTTAAGAAACAGTAGCTTGTTACTGATCTAGTTATCATTTTCAGACATTATTGATGTAGTAAATTGTATGAATTGAGAACACTATTTTGAAGGAAATGTTATGCCATATGTATGTGATATCCATATGCAACTGTGAGCTCATTTGTAAGGAAAATAACCTATTTAATGAAATGTGTTACTATAAATTTTACACTAAAATAGTTAACTATCTACTTACTTTTTTATAGTTAGTACTTGTTTCACAATGCTACTTTTGATACATGTTATAGTATAATATGTAATTATGGAGGAAAAATTTAAAATTATCCATTGAATCATTTTGCAAATTAGGAAAAGATTATTTTTATTTTAGCAGTAAGGTATTTGGTCCAGTTTTTGAAATGTCAGTGATGCTCAGGAATGTTGCTTAAGAATGAATTGCAATATGAGCTTTTTCAGAGGCTTTCTAATGGACACAATTAGTTACTTCAATTAGTGTTACTTTGAACTAAACTAGTTGATGTCAGGATGTGAGTTATCTTCAGAATTAACAGTTATTTTGAAAGTAATTTCCTAAAAATTATATTGGTCTTAAATAGCTAGAAAATGCATTCCCATTCTTAATTTTGTGAAGATGAGTTATATGGAATTGTTAGTTTTAAATGTGCAATTAGACTTAACTCTTATACTCAGGGAAGTTTTAATTTTGCGTTTACCAGACCAGCATTAGGTGAGTTATTGGAAAATGTGTGCTGAAGTTACACAGATAATCATGTGTCCAAGCCAAGGTGTTCACATTCTCTAAAATGGGGCCAAGAGGAAAAAAAAAAAAAAGAACAGTTGATTCTTTGAAAGATCAACAAAATTAATATATCTGTAGCTGTATTGACTAAGAAAATAGAGAGAAGACTCACATAACTAAATAATGTGACATAACAGCAGGAACATTGTTATCTATTTTATAGAAATAATAAGCACTATAAAGGAATACTATGAGCCACTATAAAACCAAAAGTTGGATAACTTTGAAGAAATAGAAAATTCCTAAGGATGGGCCTCCCTGGTGGCACAGGGGTTAAAGACAGTGCTGTCAAGCTATTGACAGCCACTGAAGCACGAATTAGATCCCCTGCCAGCCAGGGAGCAATCCACATGGTGCAGCAGACCTTTCTTGCCTTGCCCACTTCTCCCCTGAAGCAGTGTATTTCGGTGGATCTGCCTGTACTGCTCCTCACTTTCTGTGATGAATCCTCTTGACCACTCATAACTCTGGCTTACACCCCAGTTCTCATATGTATAAATAAATAAAAAAATCTTTAAAAAAATATATTAAAAAAAAAGAAAATTCCTAAGGATACACAGTTCATGATGATGGAATCATGAAGAAATAGAAACTGTAAATTGACTATGGCTAGGAATCAATAATCAGAAACTTCCCAAGAAAAACCCAGGTCCAGATTTGCTTCACTTTTGAAATGTATCAAGTATTTAAAGAAGATTTTACACCAATTCTTACCAAAAAGTTAAAGAGGTGACATTTCCTAGCTTATTCTGTAAGACCAACTTTACCTTGATACCAAAGCCAAAAATACTAGAAGAAAACTATAGACCAGTGTTTCTTATGCATTTGATACAGTGATCCTCAACAGAGTACTGGCAAATCAAATTTAACAGTACTACTACTAAGTGGCACTAATTCCTAGAATATAAGGATGAGTCAACATATGATAAGTATAATATAGTCAGTCCATAAACAACATGAAGTGACAGAAACATGCCATCTCAATTAATGTAGAAAAAGCATTCAACAAATTCAACAGCCTTTCATGATAAAAACACCCAATATATTAAAACAGAAGGAAAGTGTCTCAATATAATAATGTCCACATTGGCGACCCAAACTTGATATACTCAGTGATAAAAGGCTAAAACGCTTTTCCTTTATGGTCATGAAAAAAACAAGTTTGTAGTAGTTTTCACCATTTCTATTCACTATAATGCCAAAAGTCCTAACCAGCGTAATTAGCCAAGAAAAGGAATAAAATGGACCTAGATTGAAAAGCAAGGATCACAATTATCTGTTTACTGACAACATGATTGATTTTTTTCCCATAAAATCTTGAAGAATCCATACAAATAAAATTAGAACTAATGCATGGATTCAGCAAAGTTGCAGGATACAAAACGAACCAGCAAAAAAAAAAAAAAAAAAAAAAAAACCAGTTGTATTCTTATGCACTAATAGTGAACAATTGGTTAAAAAAGAAATTAATAATTGTATTTATTTACAATAGTATGAAAAATAAGCAAATACTTAAGAATAAACTGACCAAAGTGGTAAAAGATGTGTATGCTGAAAACTAGAAAATGTTTGCAAAAGAAATGAAAGAAGAAATAAATAAAGGTATAGATATGCCATGTTCATGGATTCATGAATGTAATGTTGTTAAGATGTCAGCAGTTTTCAAAACAATCTATAGATTCAATGCATTCCTTATCAAAAGCCCATAATGTGTTTTGCTGAAATTAGAAAAATCTGTTCTAAACTTCATGTGCAATTTCAATTTCAAGGAACCTCAGCTAGCAAAAACAGTATTGACAAAGAATAAATGTGAAGTCTCATGCTTCTTGATTTCAAAACTAAATATAAAGCTACTTTAATTAAAACAGTGTATCACTGATATTTTTATGTACATTTGGCAAGTGGAATAAAACAGAGAGTCCGTGGTCAAATGATTTTTGATAAAGGTGCCAAGTTCATTCAACAGGAAAGGACATTCTTTTCAATAAGTAGATTTGGGAAAACTGTACCCAGATGCAAATGAATGCTGTATCCTGCTTTATATTGTGCACAAAAATTAACTCAAAATGAATCAAAGACCTGAATATAAGAACTAATATGCACAACTCTGACAGAAACACAAGGGAAAAATCTTAATGATAATGGATTTGACATTGATTTCTTACATATGACATTAAAAGAAAAGCACTGGCAACAAAAGAAAACATAATTTGAACTTCATCAAAATTATATCCTTGTTCATAGAAAGTGAAAAGACAACTCAGGAGAAAATATTTTTCAGGCCTCCCTGGTGGTGCAAGGGTTAAAAACACAGCACTATCACCAGCCACTGTGGCACTAGTTCTATCCCCAGGTGTCCAGGGAGCTAACTTGCATGGCGCAGCAGACCTCTCCTGTCTCACCCACTGCTCCCCTCAGCAGTGTATTTCAGTAGATCTGCCTGTTCTGCCCCCCACTCTATCTAGTGAATCCACACCCAACCCCCCCGCACTTCTGTCCTACACCCCAGTTTTTGTATGCATAAATAAACAAATCTTTAAAAAAAAAAAAGAAAACATTTTTTCAATAATGTATCTGAACAGGAAATTATGTACAGGATATATGAGGAACTTTTACAACTCAAAATCAACAACCACCAATTGGAAATGGGCAAACAACTTGAATAATCATTTCTCCAATGTAGATGTACAAATGGCTAATAAACACATGAAAAGATGCTTAACATCACTAATCATCAAAGAAATGCAAATCAAAAGCACAATGAGATACCCACTGGGATGATTGTTTTCAAACAGAAAATAATAAGTGTTGGCAAGAATGTGAAGAAATTGGAACCCTTGTGCATTTCTGTTGGGAATATAAAGTGAAGCAACTGCTATGGAAAACAGTTCTGTAAAAAATTAAGCAAAGAATTACTGTATCATCTGGCAATTTTGAGTACATACTTTGAGTACAACTTTTGAGTACATACCCCAGAAAAATGAAAGCTGAGATTCAGGTATTTTTACCTTATTCATATCAGCATTATTCATAATAGGTAAAATGGTGGAAGCAACCAAGTGTCCATCAGTGGATGAATGGATAAACAAAACATGTTATCTGCTTTTTTTAAAAAAAGATTTATTTATTTATTTATACACGAACTGGGAGAAAGCGTGGGAGGGTGAGAGGATTCACCAGAGACAAAGTGGGGAACAGAACAGGCAGACTGACGAAATACACTGCTGAGGTGAGCAGCAGGCGCGACAAGAGAGGTCTGCCACGCCATGGGGGACCCTTGCTGTCCGGGCCGGGATTGAACTGGCTCTGCTGAGGCTGCAGACAGTTCACAGCATGGTGCTCAACCACCTGGGCCACCAGGGGAGGCACGAGGCCCCTGCTTTTAATGGAATATTATCCAGCCTTAAAAAGAAGGAAATTCTGGCATATTACAATTTGGATGAATGTTTTTTACCATTCTTGAGACATTTTTATTCATGAATTTAAATTTTTGGGTCTTTTTTTTTTTAAGATTTATTTATTTATTTATACAAGCACTGGGTACAGTCAGAAGCGCGGGAGGGTGAGAGAATTCACCAGAACCAGAGCGGGGAGCAGAACAGGCAGAAGGACCGAAGTACACTGCTGAGGGGAGCAGCGGGCTGCAGGAGAGGTCTGTGTGCCATGTGGGACCCTCCTCCGGTGGCCGGGGAGCAGCTGGGGATCAAACCGGCGCTGCAGAGGCTGCGGGCAGCTTCACAACCTGGTGCTCAACTGCTGCGCCACCAGAGAGGCCCTTTTAGGTCTTTTTTAAAACTATGTATTTTTATCTCACATTTTATTGATTTGTCTGTCATTTACATAATTTTGGAAGTGCAGTTTCACACCTTCACAGGTGTTCATGCTTCACTCACCCCCCCACCCAAGCTCCAGTACCAATACCCAGTCATCTTCCCTTTCCTACACCCTTCTGTGTCCTCTGTTCCCTTCTGTTTTTTTCAGAGTCTGAGAATCGATTTTGTTGTCAGTTTGTTTTCTTTGGTTGTTTATATTCCTACAAATTAGTGAAACCATCTGGTTACTGTCTTTCACTTTCTGACTTACTTCACTTAGCATAATCACCTCAAATCTGTCCATTTTGTCCAAAATGCACTATTTCATCTTTTTTAGGAGCTGACTACTATTCCATTGAGTATATATTCCATAGGTTCTTTACCTACTCATTTGACTGTGTACTTTAGGTTGGATCTATGACTTGCTATTGTGAATAAAGTGCTGTGAAGATAGGAATGCATAAATCTTTCCATATTAGTGTTTTTATATTCTTTGCGTAAATACCTAGACATAAATGTGGATGAATATTGAAGACTGAGTTAACGTTATGCTGAGTGTAATAAGCCACAAATGAATGAATAAAAAAATGACTCCACTTATATAAGGTACTAGAATAGTCAAATCCATAGAAATAGTGGTTGTCTGGGATTGGGAGGAGGGAGAAATGGGAAATTAGTGTTTAATGGGTACAGGATTTCCGTTTGGAAGGATGAAAAAGTTCTGGAGATGGATGGGGTTACAGTTGTACAACAGTGAATGCAGTTAATGTCACTGAACTTCAAAATACTTAGAATGGTATATTTTATGTTATGTATATTACAAAATAAAAGGAGATGGAGTCCTTCTTTAAAGCTTACTGAGTTATAAAATGAGTGTTTACTCTCTGAATTAAAAAACTGTTAGAAAATTAGAGAAATAGTGTAATAAAATTCAGTATATTCTTCACCTAGATTTAACATTTGTTATTTTTTAAATTGTGACTGGACTATTTTAAAGTAAATTACAGATATTATAACATTTCATAAAAAGTACGGGCTTTTTGGTACGGCCATAACACATCACTGTTTTGAAAATTAAGTTATTTAAAAAATGTATCTAAAATCTTTACCATATTCACATCATCCCTAAATTATAGTTTTTTTGGTTGGTTTCCTTGAATCCTGTGTTTTCATTTGGGTTTAATATTTCTCATTTCCTTTTTTTTTTTTTAAGATTTATTTATTTATACAAGCAGTGGGTACAGCCAGAAGCACGGGAGGGTGAGAGAATTAACCAGAGCCAGAGCGAAAACAGAACAGGCAGACTGACAAAATACATTGCTGAGGGGAGCAGTGGGCGGCAGGAGAGGTCTGCGCGCCATGGGGGACCCTCGCCCGGTGGCCGGGGATCGAACCGGCGCTGCAGAGGCTGCGGGCAGTTTTGCAACCCAGCGCTCAACCGCTGCGCCACGGGGGAGGCCCTATATTTCTTATTTCTTAATGTATAACTGTCTGAAGCTGTTCTCCCATTTTCATTCTCATACATACAGTTTTATTAATTTTATAGAAATTGGTACAATTCCCCTAAAATCACACATCTGCTTTATGGTATCTTCTAGCCTTTTTCCTGTCCAGTGTATTTCCTGTAATTTGAAGTTAGGGCAATAAGTATTATTTTATAATAAGCGACTATTACTTTTTTACTGTTCTTTAATGTAGGCACAACATAAATGAAAAAATAAATGTATGTGTGGATTTATACATTATATTTAAAAATTAAAAAAATCTTAAATTTTGACATTTTAAAGCAAATTTACTTTTAATTATTACTTTGATTAAAATTCAGTTTTCTCCATAATTGAGTCAGTAGACAGACATAAGTATAAGCAGAACTATGGGATTATTTAGAGTTGTGAATTGTATAGGTATTGTGACTAAACTTGGGTGTTTACCTTAGTGTCCAATTCTATGTAAATTCTTATGCTTTTGAAATATAATATTTATTAATTAATTAATAAGTATATATTAAACATTAATTATATTGACCAATTTTAGTGTTAAATACTTTAGTGTTAACACTTTAGTGTTAACAAAGTATTTAAAAGATGTTTTTGTATACTAAGAATTATATCAAATGACTTATTTTCAGGAACAAAGCACCAGAGCTCATTACTACTCATCTGCTTATCTTCTAGGTGATTTTTCAGCAAGATGTTGCTCTCCATAGGGATGCTCATGCTGTCAGCCACTCAAGTCTATACCATCTTGACTGTTCAGCTCTTTGCATTCTTAAACCTGCTACCTGTAGAAGCGGACATTTTAGCAGTAAGTGCAATAAAACATCCATATCTTAAAGCATTCCTTAAAGAAAGGTTTTGGTCTTATAAGGTATTTACCTACAAACAAACATATAGACACATATACACTATTGTAACCTGAAAGTAGGGGACCTTCCTCACCTTTTATTGCTCAATATCTGGCATAAGATTTCATGCACAATAAGTGCCAGATAAATATTGCCCTTGAGAATGTGTCTGCTCTCAGGAGCGTACATGCAAACATGTATTCACATGCTGGGTATTTTATGTACAGTCTTAATTGTTTTTCTTGATAATTAGTATATCTGTAACAACTTTGATAATGATACTTTAAAGAAATTGTTGAAGATGTCTATAGAAAATTTTAACCTAAGATTAATGTTTATGTCAGAAGAGAAGACGATAATCTTGTGTTTGATGATAGAAAATTTTTTAGAAAAGATTGCTTCTCAAAACCTTCATAGGCCTTTCTAGGCTACTATTTTACTGTCCTACTGGAATGTGTATATATTTGTTATTAATCATTTCCATGAAACTAGAAACAGAAGAATTAACTCTGTGTGTGTGCATGTGTGTGCGTGCGTGTGTGTACGCGCGCGCGCACATACACCTGTAAGTACTCTGCTAAGGATGTATCACTTACTATCTGGATGTAAGTGATTTGCTTAATGATATTAGGTGATTAAATAGAAGGGCCAGACTCATTGCTGATCAAAACTTGATGTGGTTCTTAGGCATGCTTCTGCATTCTGGAGCATATGTGGAAGAGTCTAGGATTATTATAGAACTTGATAGCGCAAGGCTGGTTTCTGTGCTTTTGAAAGCACAACGACTCTAATCCTTATGGGACTTCTCTCTCTTCCTACTCTCTCTAGTAAGGAATTGGTTGATGAGTTTTTTCCTAAAATAAGCTGGCTCTTTTTGAGATGGAGTGAAAGTAGAATCTTTAAGGATTAAGAGTCCATTGCTATTCTACTTTCTTCTCTAAATTTGTCCCCAAAGACCTTGAAATATTGTTGGGATGACTTTTAAAATGAGGTAGAGGATTTATGTGCTGAGCAGGGAGTAAAGTTTTCCTTTTGTCCTTTGATTTCTTCCAGTCTCTTTTTCCCTTTCCTCTCTTTTCTCTCTTGCTTCTCACATCTGGTACGCTCTGTGTTCCTTCTTTCTTTTTTTACCTGAAATATATTCTTGTTCTGTAGTTCAGATCTGTGATGGGTTCAGTGATTTTCAGTGAACTACTCTGGGAACTAAGCCAGCTGTCTGATGCTGATCAAATTACTTAGCCACTATAAATGACTCATTTTCTTTCTTTGTAAACCAGAGTGTTGTAGTGGTGATTAAATAAAGTGCTTTGAATAGTATCTGACACATAGTAAATTTTTTGTTTATCTTTTTAATTTTTTTAAAGGTTTATTTATTTATTTATACAAGAACCAGGGTATAGGCCAGATGCGCGGGAGAGTGAGAGGATTCACCAGAGACAGAGCGGGGAACAGAACAGGCAGACTGATGAAATACACTGCTGAGGGGAGCAGTGGGCAAGTCAGGAGAGGTCTGCAGCGCCATGTGGGACCCTCACTGGCCGGCCGGGATCTAACTGGCACTGCCGAGGCTGCGGGCAGCTTCACAGCATGGTGCTCATCCACCTCCAGGGGAGGCCCTATCTTTTTAATTTTCATTGTAGTTATTCTCATCATCCTCTACTTATGGAGCAGTGTATTAGATTGCCCAAGGTATATTTTTTAATGTAGAGACCAAACAATATGTTAGATTCAGAAAAACAACCAGTCCTTGCCAACTGTGTGCTTCAGATAGATTAAATGTGGAATGTATGTTGATGCTATGTAGTAAAAGAACCATCAACTTGGACACTTCTTAAATCTAGTCTTTATGCTGAATTAAAAGATAGAAGGCTGAATACAGAAATAGCTGTGGGGATGGAGTGGGGGAAGGGAGATTGGGAAGGCAAGTTGTAAGACCAGTTGTAAAAGGAACTAAATATTGAGTAGAGGAACTAGATGTGGTAACATAGCTGTTCAAAGGAAGTGAGTCAAGAAGTAGAAAATATTAGTTCTTCCTTTTAACTGAATACAAACATCCCTGAAATCTGAGTTTGTAGTAATATATTTTTAAGTTGGACATTAGATTGATTCTTGTTTCATTTTGGACAAATATTAGGATGTTGCTTTTAAAAAGACAAAGTCAGTTTAAATCATGTTATTTATACACCAGATGATTTTATTTTGGTAGCTGAATTCTCCCTCTTGACTTAATTCCCTGACATCAGTATTCGTCCAGCTAGTGCGTGAGTATTCAAAAGCTGATGAGATGCTACTATATAGTGTGTTGCTGACTAGTCAGTAAGCCCCTGAGATCTTGAGCACCTGGAAGGCAGGACTTTGTCTTAATAAACTTTATTTCTGGTGCATAGTGTCAGTTATGCAGTAGGAACTCAGTAAACGTTTACTTTTCTTTGGTTATTTAGTTCTTTCATATTTTCCTTTAATAGTATTTATTCCTCATACTTTAGTTTATTATTTATCTTAGCAGTATTTTTCATCTCAACTTGTTTTTCTTCCCTGTGATCCAAAAGGAAGTGTACAATTATTAATTATGTGCATTTATATAGAGAAATATGAAACTTTATAATTGGCAGATCAGTAACCAAATCAGTGTTGAATATTCTGATTCTAGTATTTTAGTACTATTACTTCCATGATTTTACTTAGAAGTAGTATCCATTTTATATACTTTCAGAGGAAGTCAAAGAACTCAATTTTGGTTTACTTCCAATCTGTCTCTTGATTCTGTTGTCTGGATTTTTCAGAGAGAAATGAGTGCTTGTTATGTGGTTGTGAGGGTCAGTGGGATAAGTAGAAGAGAATAAGAGAATTAGCCAGTTGGTGGAGGTGTGAATGGATTGCATTATAGTATAGCAATACGGAACTCTAGAAATGCAGTTACAATCTGAGTTGAACTGAAGTTCTACCATTCTGTGGTTCCATGACCTTGGACAAAGTACTTAATACCTTTTAACTCTCAGTTCACTTATTATGAAAGTAAGACTGTATGAAAGATAGTGTAAGGCAGTGGGTTACAAGTCAGGGTTCTAGGCCTAGACTGCCTGGATAGAATTCTTTTTTCTCTAAATTACTAGAGCAAATTATTTCCAGCATTCTGTGGCCAATCTACAAAATGAGAATGATAGAGACTTACTTTATAAGGTTCTAGTAAGGATTAAATACCTGTCAAGTGTCATAAATGCTCAATAATTTTTAGATATTTATTTATTTCTATATTAAAATAAAACTTCCGTTAAGACTGCTTGCAAAGAGAATTTGCTAAGGAAAAGACCTTTTTTATTTAAATATTTTATTTTATATAATTCTTACATCTTTTTTCATCTTTGCACAATGTATGCATTTTCATTTTGGTTATATTCCCCATACGATTGCACCCCCTCCTCCATATTTTGACTCTAGGCCTTCCTTTCCCCACCCTCTTCCCCACCCCCCCATTGTGTGTCTCTGGTTTATAGTTTCTTGCTGATTTTGATTTTTACTTTGTATTGATTAGTCTTTTTCCTGGTCTCATTCAGGTTTTCTAAATTCCTGCTATGAGTGAGACCATCCGGTATTTTTCTTTTTCTTTCTGGCTTATTTCGCTAAGTATGATCCTGTCCAGCTCCATCCATGTTGCTACAAACTGCATATGTTTATCTTTTTTGATTGCTGAGTAATAGTCCATTATGTATATGTACCACATCTTCTTGATCCAGTCATCTATTTTTGGGCATTTGGGTTGTTTCCAGAGCTTAGCTATTGTAAATAGTGCTGCTATAAACATAGGGGTGCAGGTGCTCTTTGGAATTGATGTTTCTGCGTCCTTTGGGTAAATACCCAAGAGTGAAATTGCTGGATCATATGGAAGCTCTGTCTTTAGTAGGTTGAGGAATCTCCACACAGCTCTCCATAGTGGTTGGACCAGTTTGCACTCCCACCAGCAGTGCAGGAGAGTTCCTTTTTCTCCACATCCTCGCCAACATTTGTTGTTGCTAGTTTTTTGTTTTTTTTTTAAATTCCACTGTAAAGATTTATTTATTTATTTATTTATTAATACAAGCACTGGGTACAGTCAGAAGCGCGGGAGGGTGAGAGAATTCACCAGAGCCAGAGCGGAGAGCAGAGCAGGCAGAAGGACGGAAGTACACTGCTGAGGGGAGCAGCGGGCAGCAGGAGAGGTCTGCGCCATGTGGGACCCTCCTCTGGTGGCCGGGGAGCAGCCGGGGATCGAACCGGCGCTGCAGAGGCTGTGGGCAGCTTCGCAACCCAGCGCTCAACCGCTGCACCACCGGGGAGGCCCTGTTGCTAGTTTTTTTAATATGTGCCATTCTCACTGGTGTAAGATGGTATCTCATGGTAGTTTTGATTTGCATTTCCCTGATTACAAGTGATGTTGAACATTTTTTCATATGCCTGTTGGCCATTTGCATTTCTTCTTCAGAGAAGTTTCTTTTTAGTTATTCTGCCCATTTTTTGACTGGATTATTTTCTTTGTTTTTGTTGAGTCTCATCAGCTCTTTGTAGATTTTTGTGATCAGTCCTTTATCATTAGTGTTGTGTGCAAAAATGTTCTACAGTTTGTGGACAACTATCTGAAATAGAAGTTTCACCTAATGTCTCAAAAGTTAGTTGTTTATTATCTATGCGTGGTTTCATCTATCTTCTTTCTCTTACTATATAGCAGATTGGATATTGTTAAAAATACAGCAAATCTACCTTATAATTATCATTACTATTATATGTTAAAAGCACAGAGAACCCTACTTTTGTTCAATTTTTGTAGAGAACTGATATTAATATTGTAGCATAGGTATCAATAAGGGAGTGGAAAGTTGTTAAAGAGTTTGAATACCATCAACTCTCTGTGTGTATGTATTTCATTGAGTTTAGTCCTTCATTGTTCAGTCCTAGTAAAAATGTTCAGATTATGTAAAGAGTGAGGGTGTCTTAAAAATGAGACTCAGTGTTCCTTTTTCTCTTGGGGAAAAGACATCTTTCATGAGCCAGAAATCCTATAAATCTCTTCTATTAAATCAGATCTTTATAATGCACAGATAATAAAATGGAACACAATGGAAGTGGAAAACAATCTATGTAGAAAAATTTTTGTTAAGGAATGACTGCAGGGAAAACCCTTCTTAGTAGGTGATTTAATATTACAGAATTACTGCTTCTCTGTAATAACTATTGCACGAAATTAGAGTCCATTTTTACCAGTTGACGTGTAGTAAATTGTTTATATTACTTAGTATTTTCATGAATGTACATTTATAAATTTTATTGTAATAAACTCTGAAAGTAAATCAGAATTGTGGAAAAATGATTTAAACAGTCTAATAAAACTTGTTTTTAGTCTTGTGTGACAATTGATTGTAACTTCCTTGTTTTTAATTTTATATTTAGTATAGTCATGAAAATGTAACTCAGACATTTGATGACCTTCCAGCAAGATTTGGTTATAGACTTCCAGCTGAAGGTTTAAAGGTAAGAAAATAATGCTGTATGTTAAAAGCATGAGATATTTAATAAGGTGATTTTTATTGATCTTTTTTTAAAGAATGAAAATATTGCTTACATTTATTATAAAACCTGTACATCCATTTATAAAGGGTTCAAATTACTACTCTGAACTAGCCACTGATAATATAATATTTCTGTGTGTAGAAATATGTGGCTATGTAAGTATTTACTTACCTATGTAAATATTCATTTATTTATAATGGACCAGTATTTAATTCAGAAAAATGCTACTTACCTGCCTTTTTCACTTAATTGTATATCTAGAACATGCTTCATGCTAATAGAAAAAGATAAATTTTTATTTGCAACGGCATGATTTTGCAATATCAAAAAATATGAATTTTTGCTCCCTGGTGGTGCAAAGGGTTAAGATGCAACCTGTGAGGCTGTTTGCAGCCACTGCAGCATAAAGTCGATCCCCGGCCAGGGAACTATGCACATGGCACAGCAGACCTCCCCTGTCTCACCTACTGCTTTCCTCAGCAGTGTATTTCAGTCAGTCTGCCTGTTCTGTTCTCTGCTCTGTCTCTGGTGGATCTTCTCACCCCCCCCCCCCACTCCACATACCTGTAGCCTATACCCCAGTTCTTGTATGCATAAATAAATAAATATTTAAAAAATACGAGTTTTTGAACATTGATTTGTTTTATTTTTCATAGTGGATATCTAGGTTGTCCAGTTTTTGTTACTATATTCAGTACTACAATAAATATCTTTATCCTTGTGTATTTTTCATTTTCATAAGATTCATTTCCAAAATAAAGAATTTGTTTATGGCACCCATATTTAAAATTTTGTTGTATATTCCAGTTTGTCATTGAAAGTTTGGATTAAGTTAGAATTTTTTTTTTTTTAAGAAATTGGGGTTACAGACTTTTTTTTTAAAGATTTATTTATTTATTTATACAAGCACTGGGTATAGTCAGAAGCCCAGGAGTGTGAGGGAATTTACCAGAGCCAGAGCGGGGAGCAGAGCAGGCAGAAGGACCGAAGTACACTGCTGAGGGGAGCAGCGGGCGGCAGGAGAGGTCTGCGTGCCATGTGGGACCCTCCTCCGGTGGCCGGGGAGTAGCTGGGGATCGAACCAACACTGCAGAGGCCACGGGCAGCTTCGCAACCCAGCGCTCAACCGCTGCGCCACCGGGGAGGCCCAGATTAAGTTAGAATTTTACCAGTAGTGTCTGAGACTATCCTTTTCCCTAAACCCTCTTCAATGCTAGACATTATCAAATATTTGTTAATTGATAAAAATACTTAGTGAGATAAATACTTAGTGAGATAAAACATTTTACAGAGAGAGAGAGGAGGGGAGTAGCAGGGTAAAAAGGGGGAGGGGAGAGAGAATTGCTTATTTTATTTTTTTTTTAAATAATAAATTTTATTTTTATATTCCCCATACAATTGCAACCCCCCCATTCTGACCCCAATCCCTCCCCTCCCGCCCCCCACCCCCCCAAAAAGTGTCTCTGGTTCATAGTTTTTTGTTGATTTTGATTTTCACTTTCTTATAGTTATTCATTTTCCTGGTCCCTTATTTAAGTTTTCTAGATTCCTGCTATGAGTGAGACCATCCGGTATTTTTCTTTTTCTTTTTGGCTTATTTCGCTGAGCATGATCCCTTCCAGCGCCATCCATGTTGCTGCAAATTGCATGTGTTTATCTTTTTTGAATGCTGAGTAATATTCCATGGTATATATGTACCACATCTTCTTGATCCAGTCATCTATTTTTGGGCATTTGGGCTGTTTCCAAAGCTTAGCTATTGTAAATAGTGCTGCTATAAACATAGGGGTGCAGGTGTTCTTTGGAATTGATGTTTCTGTGTCCTTTGGGTAAATACCTAGGAGTGGAATTGCTGGATCATATGGAACTCTATGTTTAGTAGGTCCAGAAATCTCCACACAGCTCTCCCTAGTGGTTGGACCAGTTTGCACTCCCACCAACAGTGCAGAAGAGTTCCTTTTTCTCCACACCCTCACCAACATTTGTTGTTGCTAGTTTTTTTTAATATGTGCCATTCTCACTGGTGTAAGATGGTATCTCATGGTAGTTTTGATTTTCATTTCCCTGATTGCAAGTGATGTTGAACATTTTTTCGTATGCCTGTTGGCCATTCGCATTTCCTCTTCAGAGAAGTTTCTTTTTAGCTCTTCTGCCCATTTTTTAGACTGGATTATTTTCTTTGTTGTTGTTGAGTCTCATCAGCTCTTTGCAGATTTTTGTGATCAGTCCTTTATCATTAGTGTTGTTTGCAAAAATGTTCTCCCAGTCGGTGGGGTTTCTCTTAGTTTTTGTTATTGTCTCTTTTGCTGTGCAGAAGCTCTTTAATTGATGTAGTCCCAGCTGTTTATCTTTGCCTTCACTATCACTGCTTTGGGTGATGTGTCTGTAAAGATGTCTTTGATGTGCAAATCACGTAGTGTTTTGCCTATATTTCCTTCTATGTATTTTATGGTTTCAGGTCTTATGTCTAGTTCTTTAATCCATTTTGAGTTGATTTTTGTGTATGGTGTGAGGTAGTGGTCAAGCTTCATTCTTTTGCATGTAGCGACCCAGTTTTCCCAGCACCATTTATTGAACAAACTTTCTTTGCTCCAGTGCATATTCTTTGCTCCTTTGTCAAAGATTAGTTGACCATAAATCTGTGGGTTTATTTCTGGATTTTCTATTCTGTTCCATTGATCTGTATGTCTGTTCTTGTTCCAATACCATGCAGTTTTTATGATTATGGCTTTGTAGTTGGAGAATTGCTTATTAATGCTCTTTTCCCAATTTTCTTTTTCTTTTTTTTTAAGATTTATTTATTTATATAAGCACTGGGGTACAGGCCAGAGGCGTGGGAGGTTGAGAGAATTCACCAGAGACAGAGCAGGGAGCAGAACAGGCAGACGGACAGAAGTACACTGCTGAGGGGAGCAGCGGGTGAGAGAGGAGGGGTCCACCTTGCCATGTGGGAATCTCCCTAGCTGGCGGGGAATGGAACCGGCACTACAGAGGCTGTGGACAGCTTCACAGAGCTGCGCTCAATCCGCTGCACCACTGGGGAGGCTCTTTTTTGCCCATTTTTAAATGAAGGTGTCTATCCTTAATTGATTTGTAAAAATTTTATGTATATTGAAAGTATCAATCTATTGTTGCTACACAGGCTTCAGATCATTTTTCCCAGTTTGTCTTTCATCTTTCAATTTTGTTTATTTAGTTAAACATAGTCTTTGGTGTTGGAAATGTTGCTGTTTGGTCACACACTTAAGGTATTGATGAATATGAAGTGGTATCTTAATGCATTTATTTGGCATTTCTTGTATTATTAGTGGGATAGAGTATCTTTTTATAGAATTCCTGGCTAATCCGTTTTCTTGTTTTAATTGTCTCTTTTTTTATATTGATTTGTTAATTTTTAAAAATATTGATTTGTAGGAATCTAGACACTAAATCTTTAGTTATATTGCCTTACAAATATGTTCTCCTTTGTGCTTGGTTTTTAAATTTGTTGCCTTTACACCTATGCTTATACCTATGCTTAAAATGTAACATGGACACCGTTTTTGTTGTCTTGCCTTTTCTATGTCTTAAGTAATCCTTTCCTATCCTACAGTCTTAAAACATTTTCCTCCAAAAATGTTTGTTTTTGTTGTCTCTGACTCCAGGAAGTCTATTATTGACACTTAATGATCTTATTATATAGTATAAGATAGGACTCTGTTTTTACTTTTTTTAATATCAAATGGATAACCTATTAATGTATCAGTGAATAGTCAAGGTCACATTTGTAATGTTAGCATGGTCTCTTGCTAGACTTTTGGTTATTAATATGATTAGAATTTAATTACACATTGAGGGATTCTCAGGAGAATTAAGATTTTTTTTTCTATACTTTTAAGAAATTGCTTTTAAGTAAATGAGGCAATGATGATTGCTAAAAAATTGAAAGCAAGATGTATATCTGATAAAGAAGCCTGGGTCGAAGCCTAGCATCAGATTTCCTGAGTATACCTTTTGATGGCATCTCTTATTTTCAGCAAAGCCTCTTTTGGGCTAGATTTATCATGATACTTGTATATAGTATTTTTGTAGTCTGGCACTTAGTGTATATTCTTTGTAATGTTGAGGAAGATGATGGAGAGGATGAAGGCCATGGGATTCAGATTTGTCCTTGACTATGATTCCTAATATCTAGAACAAAGGAATAAAGGATTTTCCTTATTTGATATGTGATTTATTTTTCCTCATCATTTTAAAATTAGTGTCTTATATAATCACCTGTTAGTTTCCTGCAAACTAGACTTATTCTTTCAAAAAATAATTTATTAATTTTTAAAAATTTTCATAGGTAATAATTTTGTTGAGTATAAAGGCTTGAGATTAGAGGAGACATTATTTTTCCCTAGTAAAAGAAATGCAAATAATTCAATGAAATTTGGTTGTTTGGATACCTTATTTGTGATATTGCCTTTGCTTTCTTAGTAGGTTAATGCTGAATGTGCTTGATTTCCTCAACTTTTAGAAATTATTAACTTTTTAAATACCACCTTCCAGTTTTAAACTAAAACAAAGGTCAGAGTTCCTTTTTCAAAGGGTAAGGAAATAGAACCATCAAAGTAAAGATTAACATTACCTAGTTGTGCATTAGATGGGAATTCCAAACTTTAAAGATGTTTTCAACTGTACAAAGTTTCAAATGTTTGAAAAGAGTGCTTCAGTGAGTTTTGAGTTTTTAAAATAATCCTTTTCTGTGAATTTCAAAGGTGATTGTTCATTCATATTTTAACTGAACCTGGGAATAAAGCATTTCATTAGATGTAGAAAATAATTAATTTGTTTCATCATGACAAATTATCATTTAGAGACATGTAGAAGTAAGGAGAGAGAGAGTAAGGAGGGCAGAGCCTGAGTCAGTACATTGGCGAATAATATATCCCCCCTATCTTATGTGGAATTCTGAAATTATAACCTTGGTTCTTTTCCTTTGTTCCAGAATTTGACCCCTAGTCTCTTAGACCATCCTTTGGACCCACTCCTACTGTTTTCTTTAGTTTCCTACCATCTTGGAGGTCAAAGGAAACTTAGGTATCTAATCTCATACATCTGCACATTACCTTCATTTCCCTGCTGCATTACTGGGCATCTTAGTTGTTCATTCATTTAGTAGTTTTGTTAAGAGTCTTGCTGGTTTTTACATTTTGTTATGGTAAAAATAATTTTTTTATTCCTCTGCTCATGAAAAGATATTTTTCTGATTGTAAAATAGCATATGCTCACCATAAAAATTAATATAATATATACATATCATGTGTGAAGACAAATATGAAAATAATAATGGCTTTCAATTAAAAGATTATAGTGATGAATATTTATCCATTCATTTATTTTTAATTGTTTTATTATTTTTTTATCTAGGCAAAGTTTATATACAACACATTGTGTAATTCAGAGGTATAGATTCACACCTTTTCAGATGTATGTTACCATACCACACCCACCACCAAGGCACAAAGAGTCCTCCACCATAGGTCCACTGGGTCCCATCCACACTTTGCTCCCCAACCAAACCCTTCCCATGTGGTAGCCTTAATTCTATAGTCACATTTCAAAGGTTTTTGTTTTATTTTTTGTTAAGATTTATTTATTTATGTGTGCAAGAATTGGGGTGGAGGCCAGAGGTAAGGGGGGTGAGAGGATTCACCAGAGACAGAGTAGGGAACAGAACAGGTGGACTGACTGAAATACACTGCTGAGAGGAGCAGCGGGTGCCAGGAGAGGTCTGCACACCATGTGGGTCAGCTCCCTGACCAGGGATCAAACTTGTGCTGCAGTGACTGTGGATAGCTTCATAGTGTGACACTTAGCCCCTTGCGCCACCAGGATGGCCCTTTTTTAATTTCTTCCTTGGTGGTTTAGTAGTGTATTTAGTTGTGTATTTTTCAGTTTCCATATATTAAAGTGTTTCCTTGTTTAGTTTAGTACCTTTAAGGTCAGAGAAGATATTTGATGTTATTTTATGTCTTGTTGATCTGTCCATTGGTGTGAGTGGGGGTTTTGAAGTCTCCAACCGCATATGTATTTTCTCCAATGTCTGTTTTCAGATTTGATAGTACTTGTCTGATGTATTTTGTTGCTCCTTTGTTTGGTGAGTATATATTGATGACTGTTATGTCTTCCTGTTGTATTATTCCTTTGATCATTATATATTGCCCATCCCTGTCTTTTCTTACCTTTATTAGCTGGAAGTCTATTTTCTCTGTATGTATGACATGTCTCTGTATGTATGTTTGTATGTATGTATGTCTCTGTAAATATGGCTCTTCCTACCTTCCTTTGGATGCCATTACTTGCAGGATTGTTTTCCAACTCTATGTTTATCCTTCATATGTTCTTCCATCTCTATGTTTATCTAAGTCTATGTTTATTCTTCGTACTTCAGTATTTTTTCTGGAGGCAGTAATAGCTTGGATTATGTTTCCTAATCCAGCTAGATGCTGTGTGTCTTATTATTGGTGAATTCAGTCCACTGATGTTTAGAGTGATTATTTGTCCCGAGTTTTGTGATTCCTTAATTCCTTATTCAGTGCTTTGTGTTTGTTCTCCTCTTTGGTATAAATTCTGAAACTTGTTTTAGTATTTCTTGGAGGGGGCTCTTTTTAGATGCAGACTACCTCGATTTTCTTTTTTTTTTCAGAATGTATTTCTCTCTCATACAGAAAGGAAAGCTTTGTTGAATAAAATATTCTTTGCTGGCATTTTTATTTTCCCCTTGGATGTTTCACTCCATTTTCTTCTTGCCTGTAGTTGTCTTAAGAGAAGTCCAATGTTATCTTAATTGGTATTCCTTTTTAGATTATCTATTTCCTCCCCTCATCAGCTTCATTTTTTCTTTGTCTTGGACTCTTGGAGGTTTTCCTATTATATGTCTTGCTGTAGTTTTCCTTTTATCTAGGTAGCTTAGTATTCTTGTTCCTTGTATTTCTATGTTCAGTTCCTTTATCGACTTTGGGATGTTCCAATATTTCTTTGAATTGCTTTTCAGCTATCTTCTCTCTCTCTCTTTTCCTTCTAGGATTCCTGTGACTCTCATATTTCCTTTCCTCATGGTATTAGATAATTCTCAGAGTATTTCTTCAATTTCCTTTGTTTCTTTACTTTTGTATCTTCTTACCTCTTTTTCATCATTGAGACTACTGATTCATTCTTTCATTTGATTTATTCTACTTCCATGGCTTTCTCCTTATTTTTTCTGCCTTATGAAACATTTTCTTGTTTTAAGTCTCGATTTTGATCATTTTTTGTTGATTGTGTTTCTTATAGGATTCATTTTCTTTTCTTTATATTGTTCCAGTTCTTTAATTTTATTATAGCTAGTTCAAATTCTATGTGTGATAGGTATAAAAGCTCTTCCATGTCTTTTTGGTTTGGTTCTGTGATTTTGTTTTTTCTCATGGTAAATTCCAATGAGGACTTGCTTAGGTATTTGCATTTTCCTTTCTCCCCATTGTATTCTTTGGATTTGTTCTGCTTAGTTGGGGTTCTCATTTTATGTGATTCCTTCTCCCCACTGTTCTGGGTGTTTATGTGATGATGGGTCTGAGTTGGTGCTAGTGCTTCCTGAAGCATTTCTAGGAGCTGGGACGGTTTCAGGTTGCTGGTTTAAGAGAGTGAGTCACTGGGACCTCGTTATACTCAGGGGGTTTTCTTTGTCAGGTGGAGGATTGCTGAAGATTCTTGATGTTGTCCAAAGCCCTGTGTGGCCCAAGCTGAATCGCCAGCCACTCAGGTGCCTGTGCACTGAGTAGGATGTACTTTTCAGGTGTGCCTGAGGGCCCAAGGTGAATGGCTTGGCTCTGCCCATCCCAGACTGTGTTGGGCATGTGTCTGTTCCCAAGACACTGATAGTAGGACTTGGAGTCAGGGTTGCTTACCTGTAGGCATCTGAGAACCCTTGATGTAGAACAAGGCCCTGCCCCACCAAAGCTGGGTGTGTGTCTGCTCTCAAGGCCGGGATGATGAATGCTGTGTAGGATGTAATTTCTGGGTGCATCTGGGAGCTTGAGACAAGGGTCCAAGTCCTTCACACCCCTGACTGGGGTGTGCATCTTCTCCCCAGGTGCTGGTGGCTGGGTCTGGTGTCAGGGGTGCGTACTATGAGGGTTGCTGAGGCTCCATCATAAGGCCCTGCATTGTGTAGTCTTGGGTGCATGTCTGCTCCCAAGGTGCTTGTGTTTGAGGGCTAAGTGGTATGTACTTCCTGGGTGTGGTTGGGGCCCACGGTGAATGGCTAGGCCCTGGACTGCCCAGACTGGGGCATGCTGGGCCTTGTGTCTGCTCCCAAGGTCCTGGCTGCTTGCTGGTTTTGTAGTTAGGGGTGCTTTCTATATCTTATTCTATATTGATAAATACTAAGGTTGTTCTCCTATCTTGGCTATTGTGAATAATGCATCAGTGTACATTAGAATAGGTATTTTTTCAAAATAATAATTTCACTTTCTTTCACTATATAGTCCGAAGTGGGATTACTAGATCATATGGTAGCTTTGTTTTTAATATTTTGAGAAATACCAATTTTGTTTTCCATAGTGACAGTACTGATATATATTTACACCAGTAGTGTACAAGGGTTTCCTTTTTTCCACATCCTTACCAGCATTTGTTCTTTTGGTGATTGCATAACTTATATCTTTCAAGTATAAGATGATTTCTCATGTGGTTTTGATTTCACTCCCTGACGCTTAATAATGTTGAATGCTTTTTCTTATATCTGTTGGCTCTTTGTATGTCTTAAAACAAATGTCTTTAGGTTTTTGCCCATTTTTGAATTTTTTTTTTTTTTGCTTTTGAATAGTGTATTTTGGATATTAACTCTCTATCAAATATGTGGTTTGCAGTTTCTCTCACCCATAGTTTTTTTTTCATTTCAGTGTGTCTATAGGAGTTTTTATGTTTGATGTAGTCCTACTTTCTGATTTTTGCTTTGTTACCTTTGATTGCTGATGTCTATGAAATTATCCCTTATGTTTTATTGTTGAGGATTTACAGTTTCAAATCTTATAGTTAAGTCTTTAATCCATTTCAAGTTTACTTTTGTATGGTGTAATATAGGGATGCAATTTCATTCTTCTCTGTATGTAGCTATCTAGTTTCTTAGCACCACTTATTGAAGACACTATCTTTTTTTTTTTTTTTTTACTATTTTACTGTTATTGTACATTCTTATTTCCTTTCTTGAAGTTAATTCACAATACATACATTGGCTTATTTCTGGATTTACTGTTCTTTACTGTATCTTTTTTTATGCCTAATAACATACTGTTTGAGATATCATAGTTTTGCAATGTAGCTTTAAATCAAGAAATGTGATGCCACCACTTGCTTATTTTCTCCAAGATTGCTTTGGCTGTTGGTTCATTCTGGTTATGTACAAATTTAAGATTTTTTTTCTATTTCCATGAAAAATATCATTCAAATATTGATAGGGATTATTATACCCAATGTATAGATTTTTTTTTGGTGGGTATAGACATTTTAATGATAATGATTCTTGCAGCCCATGAGCACAGATATCTTTTCATTTGTGTCTTTTCTCTCATCAATGTTTTTAAGTTTTCAGTTACAGATATCTTGCTTCATTAAATTTATTCCTAAATTTATTCCTTCTGATGTTATTATAAATGGAATTGTTTTCTTAATTTCCTTTCAGTATTTGGTTTTGGGTATATTCTGCAACTTTACTGAAATTGTATATTAGTTCTAATGTTTTTTTAGTTAATCTTTAGGATTTTCTATGTGTCATATCATCATCTGCAAAAAGGCAGTTTTATATCTTCCTTTCTGTTTTGGGTGCCTTTTGTATCTTTTTCTTGCTCTAAAATCTCTTGGTGAGATTGGGTACCCTTATCTCATTCCTGATCTTAGAGGAAAACCTTTCAACTTTTACTCACTGAGTAAGGTTTTAGCTATGGGCTTGTTACATATGGTCTTTCATTATCCATTTCTTTTATTTCCAGTTTGTTGAGAATTTTCATAATGAATTTGTCAAATGATTTGTCCATGTCTATTGACATGATTGTGTGATTTTTATCCTTCAATTTAAAAAAATTGATATATAATATACTGTGTAAGCTTAAGGCATACAAACTGTAGGTTTGATGGATTAATATATTATGGTATGATTCCTGCCATAGCATAGGTAACACCTTTATAATACCACATAATTTTCATTTCTTTTTAGTAGTGGAAACAATGTTTAGTCTCTAAAAACTGAGGTTTATAATGCAGTATTATTTATTCTAATCACTATTTTGTACATTAATTCTTCAGGACTTATTTTTTGCTCTTACTAGTTTCTATCCTTAAACAAAATCCTTCATTTTGTTAATGCTGTGTACCGTATGTAGTAACTTAATATATATATAGAGCTTTCTTTGTACTCTGTGAATAAATACTACTTGATTATGTATATGATCCTTTTAATGTATTACTCAGTTTTCTTTACTAATATTTTATTGATAATTTTTACATCTATATTCATCAGGGATATTAGCTTATAATTTTCTTATGGTGTCTTTGGTTTTGGTATCAGGGTAATGCTTGCCTTGCAAGTAAGTTCAGAAGTACACCCTCCTTTTTAATATTTTTGATATAGTTTGATAAGCATTAGTATTCTTCGTAAAGTGTTTGGTAGCATATACCATTGTTGCCATTTGCCCTGAATTTCTCTTTCTGGGAGGTTTCTATTTGTGTGGATTTTTGCTGGGTAAATCTTCTTAATTGCAACACTTGCTTAGTTCAGATTATTTATTTGTTTTTTGCACGTAGAAAAACTGGGGTGTAGGTCAGAGATTTGTGGGGGTGAGAGAATTCACAAGGGACAAGAGGGGGAGCAGAACAGACAGATTTACTGAAATACACTGTCATGGGGAGCAGCAGGCGAGACAGGAAGAGGTCTGCTGCTTCATGTGTGGATTAGCTCCCTGGCTGCATGGAACTCAGGTCATAGAGTGATAGCCACCAAGGAGGCCCCAGATTTTCTATTTTTTGTGAGTGTGATTCAGGTTTGGGAGTTTCATATCTCTTATTCATTCCTTCTGGGTTATCTAGTTTGTTGTAATTTTTTATAGTTTAATTTGTATTAATAATTTGTTGTATATTTTTATAGTTTATTATATCTTTAATATTTCTGTTGCCAGTTTTATTGTTTTCTCTTTTATTTCTGATTTTAGTTGTCTTCTTATCTTAATTTCATTAAAGGTTTGTAAGTTTTGTTTATCTTTGCAAAAATTTTACAGGTTTTTTTTTTTTTAAGTCTTATTTATTTCTGTTCTGATACTTGTTATTTCCTTCTTCTAGTAGCTCTGGGCATATTTGGCCTTCTTTTCTAATTCCTTGAACTGTAAAATGAGGTGGTTTGAGATTAAAAATATGTATATATGCACACATATATATGTGTAGATACTTATCACTATTAACATCCCTCTTACAACTGCTTTTTTGATGGTACATGTGTTATACTCTGTTTCCATTTCCATTTGTCTCAAGATATTTTTGATTTCCCTTTTTGAATTCTTTAAGTTTGGTTATTAGGGCATGTTATTGCATCTTAAAATATTTATGAATATTTCAGTTTTTTTATTGTAGGTGAACTGCAGTTTCATATAAGTGTCAGTAGGAGTCTTATAGGCTGTATATTGAGTCTTTTTTAAAAAACCTGTTTAAAAACCTGTTCATCTATTCTGTAATTTGTGTTTATAATTTAGTCTGTTTATGTGTTATTGGGCAACTCCGCGCGCTTAAAAGGGACTTATTAATACTCCACTGCAGGCACACACAAAAGGTTAATAAAAGGTTTATTTACAAGGGAAAGGGAATTAAGGAAATGTACAACTCAGGGAGAAAATAGGGAAATAAAGTCTTTAATGCGTCCTACCTGATTCGCCGACCTGGAAACCCAAAGGCAGTCTCAGTGCTGGCCAACGATGCGAGCTGGCGGGAGAGCCAAAATGGGGGAGCCCCTCTAAAGCCCACGTGTCTGGCTTTTATACCAAACCTGGCTGCTTAACCCCACCCTCAGGTCCCAGCAACCTTCCCTTTGGTGGTGATGGGATTTGGAGTTCCCAGTGTCTTTTGGCTTTGGTCTGGAGTGGGGGTGGAGTCCACAAAGCCTGTATGGAATTAGCTTTAGGACATCCTTTTCCCCCTAACATATGTTTAAAGTGATTATTGGTCTTCTGTTCCTTTCATTTTCTTTTCCTTCTTGTGTTTAGATATTCCTTGTTTCCTAGGCATGTGTGTTGCCTCATTTGCTATTCTATTTTTTTTTTTTTGTTTGTGTTTATGTGATTGGGTTATTGGGGTTTTAGTTTTGTTTGTTCTCTTCTTAGTCTACCTGGTGTGACATGGGAGCAGGAAGGGAGTTTGGGTCTTTAATGCTCTAGCTCAGTTAGAGGAATCAAATTTGTCATCTCTACCTCCATTTCATTTGTTCCACAGCAGACTGTTCTGTGCTAAGTTTGTTTTAACTCCCCACACAGCCTTGTTCCTTATTTCTGCTGTAGACTATGATCTAGGAATCTTAAATATCCCAATGTAGGGAGGTAAGGCTGGAGCTCATGCTCTGGAGCTAAATTGTGTTTGGCAGGCAGGCAGTGTTATGCCTGAGTGTGCCCAGCAGTCATGTACCACCTTGTGGTTATGGCCACCAAAAATAGCCAGTGCTGCCCCACCTCTGCTTCTGCTGCAGAGTCTGTGGGGCTTCAGTATCTGCATTCCCTTTGTTTACTTTCTCAAGGGATTTTTGCATTTTCTTCCAAGTCTTTCTCTCTGCTATTGAGCATTTTATGGAGTCCTGCCTTTCTCAGCCTGGTGTCACTTTGATCTTTTCTGTGATCAGGGTGAGGATATAGCTTTCCATGCCCATGTCGACTGCAGAGTACCCAATTTCTCAGGTCTGCTGCCTCAGAGTTCCCACTTCCCAGGTCAGGTCTGTGCCCACTTGCATGTCAGGAGAGTTCTTCCAGGGAATTTCACATTGTCCAGTTTTTGTGACCTGGGTATTCCACTCCCAGCCCATTCTGCCTGCTGGGATATCCACTCTCTCAGTCATGCTCCCCTTTGCTTTCTCTTATTCCGTTTCATTAGTGACCATCAACCTTAGTTTGAGATCTTTAAGGGAATGTCCTGGTATTCTATAGACATGATGGAGCATCTTGATCTAGTTTATTTTATCTTTCCTTAGTGATGTGCAGAAGATATAGAAAGCATATAACTATCAAATTTTTAGATGGCATAAAAAGCTTAGAATGTACTAATATCTTATCCTTGAATCTTGAAAAATAGGTATTGAAGAGAAGAAATATAGCTTAGTAACATCATATGTCAAAAACTTATTGAAACAACTGTGGTGTATTTGCCAGAGATGTAATTCAGTTTTAAGATGCATCAATAAAGTATAATGTTTAGGGCAGATTATAGAGTGATAGTTTCTATCGATTAAATTGGTCAAATCATGCTATTTTATGTTCAATTTTGTCACCAAACTGAACTATAATAAAAGTTAAGAACCAAGTCAAATACCACTTTTTCTGATACAGCCTCCCATAATTAGAATGAATTGCTCCTATGCATTTACACTCCATGTTGTTTATACTTTGTTTTTTGTTATTGGGTCTATTATTTCTTTCCTGATATTAATTAATTGCGTAGGGACTCAGTCTTATTCATATTTTTTTAAAGATTTATTTTTTATTTATACAAGTTCTGGGGTACAGGCCAGATGTGTGGAAGGATGAGAGGATTCACTAGAGACAGAGTGGGGAACAGAACAGGCAGACTGACTGAAACGCACTGCTGAGGGGAGCAGCGGGAGAGACAGGAGAGGTTTGCCACACCATGTAGGATCCTTGCCAGCCGGCCGGGGTCGAACCCGCGCTGCAGAGGCTGCGGACAGCTTCACAGTGTGGTGCTGAACCGCCTGTGCCACCAGCGAGGCCCTAGTCATTCATTTTAGTGCTTAAAAAGCTCACATGAAATGAGACCATTGTATTCACAGGGTAGTGTTAAAGTGAATTAATATATATGTAATGGTTAAAGGATGTTTTACTGCAAGTGGAGACTAATCTCCAACTATTTGTGGAAGAGAAACTAAATATGCTTGCATGCAAAAGTTACTGATAAATTTCGGAATAATGATCTAATAATAGAATTAGAGAAAAAGACGGTGATTATGTTTAATATTCTAGTTGCTCATATAAATCCACTAATTTTACATTCGAAAACCTTAGCTAATAAAATCTGATTGATTGGTTTAACTCTTTTTGTTTTATGTGTGACCATAAAAATTACAAGTTTCTGGTGACATTATCAACATTTATAGCAATTGTATTATATTTTGGACTCAGCCTTAATAGCCCTTTAGACTAACATTTGGATTTGTCCATTTTGGTACATATCCATTCCTCTTCTTGTTGCTCGTTTTTTTCTTCACCTTTTTTATTTTTTTGAGGAGGCAGTATGCGTAGTGGTTGAGAACATGGACTCTGAGGTCAGACTTCCTGGGATTCCATCTTGTGATATGAAACCTGACAAGTTACCTGCCTTTTTTGAGACCTAGTTTCCTCATTTGTAAAATGGGGATGATAATAGTAGTTATATTATAGCATTGTTGCAAAGATTAATTGAATTGATACATTCAAAGGGCAAAGTGCATGATAAATAGTGCTGAATGTCATGATTCAATAAACTGTACTTATTGTTACTATAATTATTAATTCATAACTTCTAACTACTTTCTCTCCGTTTCTTTCTGCTTGTACTTTTAAACTCTTACCAAGGGAAGAAGACACTTTCGCCTTTCCTTTCAGCTTTTTTTTGTTGATACTGTCACTGCATATATTCCTTTTAATTTTACAGTTTGCTTTTCAGTACAAGCTGAAGGGAAGGAAAGACTAAGGCTCTTTTCAATCTGAAATGATCTTTTGAAGAGACAATAACAAAAACAAAGAGAAACCCCACTGACTGGGAGGACATTTTTGCACACAACACTAATGATAAAGGACTGATCACAAAAATCTGCAAAGAGCTGATAAGACTCTGCACAAACAAAGAAAATAATCCAGTCAAAAAATGGGCAGAGGAACTAAAAAGAAACTTCTCTGAAGAGGAAATGCAAATGGCCAACAGACATATAAAAAAATGTTCAACATCACTTGTAATCAGGGAAATGCAAATCAAAACTACCATGAGATACCATCTTACACCAGTGAGAATGGCACATATTAAAAAAACTAGCAACAACAAATGTTGGTGAGGGTGTGGAGAAAAAGGAACTCTCCTGCACTGTTGGTGGGAGTGCAAACTGGTCCAACCACCATGGAGAGCTGTGTGGAGATTTCTGGACCTACTAAATATAGAGCTTCCATATGATCTAGCAATTCCACTCATAGGTATTTACCCAAAGGACACAGAAACATCAATTCCAAAGAGCACCTGCACCCCTGTGTTTATAGCAGCACTGTTTACAATAGCTAAGCTTTGGAAACAACCCAAATTCCCAAAAATAGATGACTGGATCAAGAAGATGTGGTACATATACACCATGGAATATTACTCAGCATTCAAAAAAGATAAACACATGCAATTTGCAGCAACATGGATGGCGCTGGAAGGGATAATGCTCAGCGAAATAAGCCAGAAGAAAAAGAAAAATACCGGATGGTCTCACTCATAGCAGGAATCTAGAAAACTTAAATAAAGGACCAGGAAAAAGAATAACTATAAGAAAGAAAATATCAAAATCAACAAACAACTATGAACAAGAGACACTCTATGGGGGGGTGAGGGGTGGGGAGGGGAGGGATTGGGTTCAAAATAAGGGGATTGCAATTGTATGGGTAATATAAAAATAAAATTTATTTAAAAAAATGAAATGATCTTTTGAACAAAACAACCTTTTTGAATTTATCTCTGTATGACTTTGTTAACTAATGTTAATAACTAGTGTCAATACAACTAATATTTCTATAGCACTTATGTACCTTCTAGAGCACTATGGTAAAATTATTTTCAGTATGATTTTTTGGGTTTATATTATGTGACTATTCTAGTTAAAGTGGTAATCCAATCCACTTTGGAAAGCTAGTTGGCATTCTTACTACAGGTTGATGGGCTGTGATTGCTGTGTATGTACTTAACATACATGTGAGCATGTAATTATAAAAAAGAATTATACTAGAATTTTTATAATAGTACAATTTGTAATCATTAACTAGAAATTACCAAGATGCTTATCATATTGTCTTCATTTCAGCTGTATTACATGAATTACATGCCTTGTTTGTATTACATGTGTTGAGTTTCATTACTTTGTAAATGTCTTGAAAAGAATCACATTGTGTCATTGGGCATTAAAGCAAAGAGTCTACCTTTATGTGCATAGAGGTAGAGAAAAGGAAGCAGGATATAAATGTTACATGAATAATGCACATATTCATTATTGGAGGAAGTATAACCAGAATTTTATTTCCCTGCAAAATAAAAATCAGGTGTTTTATGGAATTAAGAAGTGGGGCTATTCTATGATAAATAAAGGTGTGCTGTATTTTATTCCTGAATCATGTGTAAAACCATTCTCTTATTACAAACTAAGCAATGCAGTTTAAGTCAGGGAGAAATTGTCAAATCCTGTAGAATAGGTGGTTGGTGTGACCAATTCCTATACCATGCAAGACTATTGTTAAGGCACTGTCATAGCTTTCGTTGCTCATTTCTTCTTATCAAGAATTTACTGAATTTGATAATCTTGTTATGTATTTATTTAGTATTTTGTAACTTTAACATGGTCATTTGGCTTTTCTGTTTCAATCTAGTATAACATTATATGTTAATACATTTTTTGATGCCAAACCATCCTGCATTTCTGGGAAAGTAACTTGCTGTTTTTTTCTTTTTAAATACAAGAATGTTTACAGAAAACTTTTTTATAATAGCTAAAAACTAGGGATAATGAAAATGTCAGCCAACAGATGAATAGATAAATAAATGGTGGTATGTCCATTCAGTGAATTACTATTCACCAAATTTATTACTTACATACACATGAGAGAATCTCATAGTAATTATGTTCACTGAAAGAAGCCCAGCATACAAGAATACATATTGTATGGTTCGACTTATGAAACTCTTGAAAATTAAAACTATTCTATAGTAACAAATTAGTAGTTGCTTCAGGAATAGTGGAGAGATGGGGGTAGGGAGTAATTACAAAGAGACACAATGGATCTTTGGGGGTAATAGGTATATTCACTATCTTTCTTGTGGCAATGGTTTCAAGGATGTATACATGTCCAAATTTATCAAATTGTATACTTTAAATATGCATACTTTGTGCGTCAATTTTATCAGAATAAAGCTGTTTCAGAACAAAATAAAGCAATTCTGACAGTGAGCACCTGGTAGCTGCCTTTGATTCCAGTTAGAACATGTTGTTTGCTGGGAAAAAAATTATTTCACAGGATACCAGCATCAGACAAGGACTACCAACAACTCTGATGGAACAAAGCAATAGAAAGAACTCTATATCATGCAAGAACAGAGATGTTAACGTTAGGCAACCACAGAATGACCAAACAGCACCATAGCACCATTTTGGTTAACAGGAGTGACCACCGTTGCTTCTTCAAAAACTGCTATTTTCTTTGTAAATTAATTGTTATGTTGGGAACATCTTCTTAATTTAGTGTGTGTAGATTTTCATTTCTTAAATGACTCTGTTATCTATTGTGTGAATATACTATAATTTTTAAATGACTGCCTTATTGCTGTACATGGTTTTCAGTTTTTGCTTTGAAACAGGAAACATACTTTTATATATTCAGGCTAGTGTTTCTGTGGAATAAATTCCTTGAATGTTATCCATTTTTGTTGTTTGATAATATGAAAGAGAGGTGAAAGTTACTTTAAAATGTATTTGATTGGTTTAGAAATGTGAGTCATTGCTGGAAAAGATACCAACGTGCTTAATGGTGGTTGTCTTTTGGGTGATGAGCTTGTGTATGATTAAAAAAAAAAAGCAAACCTTTAATAATAAAAGTTACAGAACTTTAAAAAATTAGATGCTTATGAAGCCTAAACCTATATTATAAGTCATTAAAAGTTCTGGGATTGTTAGCAATTAAATGGTAGGAACTGTTGTGATTGCCAGATAATTCATATATCATAATGCAAAGCACATGAAACAAATGCAAGAGATGTTTATAGAAATTGAATTGATTTGTTGAATGAATCAGAGAAAAGACTTATTCCCAATTATTTTTCAGGGTTTTTTGATTAACTCAAAACCAGAGAATGCCTGTGAACCCATCGTGCCTCCACCACTAAAAGACAATTCATCTGGCACTTTCATCGTATTAATTAGAAGACTTGATTGTAATTTTGATATAAAGGTAATGTTTACTTCTTTCCATTTGTTTTGGTTATTGTTTAGTTAGCTAGTTCTAATTCTCCTTTCACGAAGGATTTAAGAAACTATACAATTCATTCTATTTAAAATAAGAAAAGAGAGAAGACAAGAGGAAAATGAGATGGTGAAGACAAAAAAAACAGAAGCAAGTTTACTTAAGTCTTACTTATCTACAAAATTTACTCTTAAGTTTTTAGCAGACAATACAAAGAGGAAGATACCGTCAGTTTCATGAGTGACAATTTTAGTAATATAGGAAACAAACATATTGACTAGGATATGAATAATTACTATTGGTTCTGAGAATTTTCAGGTATTGGGGATCTTGTGCTATGGCTTAGTTGCGGGATCTTTTTGATACAGTCTAGGAATGGATTATGTAAGTAATATAGAAAAGAAAAACTGATCTACCTTGGAGAAAATTAGGAAAGCATTCAGATAGGAGAGGTTACTTCATCTTAGCCCTGAAGTGAAATCAGATTGCTCAGACTGCCAGACAAGTAAAGGGAGAACATTCCAGATCTTGTTTTATATATCACTATGAAATACCTTGAAAATCTCTGTAAACTCTGTGAGAGAAAAAATAATGTTTTAGCTTCTATAGGTTTAGTACCAAATTCATTATGAAACACTTGGCAGGTGACTAGTAAATATTTGCTGAATACACTAATTTATGAAACTCTTCAGGATTTATAATTAAATTTAATCAGATTAGGGAATAAACAATATTATTAGAGTCTTTTGTTAGCTTTGTGTTCATTTCACTCAGTGCTTTTAGAAGTATTTCTAAATCAAGGTGTTTATCCACAGTGTTCAAAGATGACTTTATTTTTCAGATCTTATTTACCTCTATGGACTTTCATCTGTCATTTTTCTCTAGGTCCAAATGTTTTATGACATTAAAAAAATTAGCAGTTTTTGGATTGTCATCACCATAATAAATAGTAAAAAATAATATTTTTTGCAAAATTTTATCACTTTACTAAATAGTCCTCTGGTTTTCCTTTCTAGGCTTACCTTGCATTATCCCCTCCTAGGCCTGCAGGCAAATATATTATGTGGTGTTTCCAGAATTGAACCTTTAAGTCAGTAGTGATAAACAACTAGATATGACTTTATGTAGAAATTAAAATGCAAATTGTCTCAGTCATTTAAAATCATTATTTTTTTTCTACTTTTCTCTATATTGCTACAAAGTAATTTATAGCAATTATTAATGCATTTAAGAATCAGTCATGTTGAAAAGATTGTACTGAAGGAACATGTTCAAGAATACTTGGTGGGGGCCTTCCCTGGTGGCTCAGTGGTTGAGCACTGGGCTGCGAAGCTGCCCGCAGCCTCTGCAGCACCAGTTTGATCCCCGGTCACCGGAGAGGGTCCCACATGGTGAGCAGACCTCTCCTGCCGTGCCTGCTGCCCCCCTCAGCAGTGTGTTTCGTCAGTCTGCCTGTTCTGTTCCCTGCTCTGGCTCTGGTGAATTCTCTCACCCTCCCGCGCTTCTGACTGTACCCAGTGCTTGTATAAATAAATAAATAAATCTTTAAAAAAAAAAAAAAGGAAAAAAAGAATACTTGTGGATGAACACATTTCTACCCATATATGAGTCAAATAGCTTTATGTTAATAGTTTGTTAATTTACATTATTCCTTCCTTCCACCCTTATTTGATAAAAATGCCTGTGTTTTAACAACTGTGTTCCTTTTTAAACATAATTTATTCAATAATAAAATGATTTAAAAAATTTCCTACTTTTACTAGGAAAATAATAATTAACAAACAGAAGAAAGTGAAAAATAGTAAACTACATGTACTTTACCCTAATCAACTGAAGATGTGTAATGCTAGTAACTTCATTTGTAAATATCTTCCCCACACAATGTTTTGCGTCACAATCAATATAATCAGTTTACTCAGATACTTATAAATAAAGCTGAATCTAAAGAAAAAGGGAGAGATAACTTAAAACATTGAACCCCTGTTAATGATAGTGAAAGTGTCACTGGAGTCTAATACTGTTTGCTGTGGTGTAGGTCTTCTCAGGTGGCCTGTTGTGATCCTAAAAACAACTTGCAGGAAGGAATGGAGTTGGAATGGGATTTAATATTGGCAGAATTGCTTGCCATAGTCCTAGGTCTTATTTTGACAGTAAATATATGTTACTGAACTGTTCTCAGGAATTTTTATTCTGTAGATAGAATTAATAGTTTTTACATTTACATAGGAGTTCTCCACTTGCCTCATCCTTATCTGTATTATTTAGTCACTTGAGAAAGATTCTACTTAACTTCTTTAGGATTAAAAAGATTATAGCCAGATTTTGTGAAATATCTCTATTCATAATATGTAACTAAATGAATATCTCATTACTCACTATACAGTTTGAGAGATCTACTTTACTAGTTACTGTTAATTACTTTAATCAGACTTCATTACTTTATTTGATGAAAATATTTATATTTTAAATTACCTTTACAGATAGTATTAAATGAGTATTCATATCTGATTTTCATGAGGGACTTTCCTATTTATAATTTTTTTTTACAAAAATTTCTAATGTTTTAATAACATGATGATGTGCCATAAAGTGATAGCTTATTAAAGCTGCCTTTTTTTTTTTTAACCTTCTTTTTAAAAATGCTTGCAGTGGAAATCATTCTAAAGGCAGTGTAAACCCCAACATCAGTGTGTGTTTTCTATTTATTTTTTGTAGATTCTTTTTGTTCCATGGTATTATTTCCCCCTTGATTGCTTGATTGCTTGATTCTAGTCTAAGTCAGTGAGTATTTCTTTTCTAACTTTAGGTTCTTTGGCATAGAATTATGTTGTATACATTTCTGTATATTGAGATTTTAACACAGTACCTAGAATACCAGAATGTTTAGGCATTAAAGGAGGAGTAAATTTATAGATCTGTCACTTGGAGGCACTGGACATCATAAAATTCTCATTGTAATTGCTTCGTCAGTTATTTTTCAAGTATAATAGGTGTCTTTGCCATTATTTGAAAATCCCTTCTAGTCTGATAGCAAGTCCAGAGAATTATCGTTTTGATATACAAAATATTCCTACAAAAAGCTTTATTTCCAGTGGTGTTTAGGTTGAAATGGAGTCGTCTCTGAGTATTAGGAGAGAAATAATTAAGATTTTACTGAATATGATCCTGTCGGTATACCAAACACATGAACTTAGTTCTGATCCTTCAGTTTTTCCCTTTTATTTTGTTGTTTAATTTTTGTTAAGAAATCGTTGGTTTGCAACACTGTGCATGGTTTTGAGGTATAGCTTCAGATCTTTTCAGATGTATGTTACCAACACACACCCATCACCAAAAAACTCTGTAATTTTCTATCATAGTAATTTGGACCACCTCCCCACTTTGGTTCCTACCTCTGACTTTTCCCCTGTGGAGTTTCTACAGTCAGATTTCTTGGTTTGTTTTGGCTTAGTTTTGAATGTTCATTTGTTTCTCTATATTCTACAAATGAGTGAAATCATCCAGTATTTGTCTTTTTCCTTATGACTGATTTTGCTTAGCATCGTCCCTTCCAGTTCTTTCCACATTGTTGCAAATGGCAAGATTTCATCTTTTTTTATATGTGAGTAGATGAAGTATACATATTGCATCTTCCTAATCCACTCATCTGTCATGGGGCATTTAGGTTGTTCTATAACATTGCTATTGTAAATAGTGCTGCAATGAACATGGGAGTACATATATCACTTCAAATTTTTGATTTTGTATTGGGAATTGCTGGAACCCTTGGCAGATCTGTTTTTAATATTTCAATTAAAATTCATTTTGTCTTCATAGGGGCTGCTGGATCAGTTTGCATTCCCACCAGCATTAACAAGAGTTCCTTTTTTCCTACACCTTGGCCAACACTTGTTTCTTGTCTTCTGATATGGCCCATTCTCACATGTGGTGGGGGCTATCTCATTGTGGTTTTAATTTGCATTTCTTTGTAGATTTTACATATTTGCCTCTTGTCAGATGTATGATGGGCTAATATATTCTCCTCTGTGGAAGTGTCTTTTTATTTTAATGATAGTTTCTTTCATTGTCCAGAAGCTTTTTAGTTTGATGTAATCCCAGTTGTTTCTCTCTCTCTCTCTTTTTATTTTTGCATAGAAGAACTGGGGTATAGACCAGAGGTGTGGGGGTGAGAGCATTATCTAGAGTGGGGAGCAGAACAGGCAGATTTACTGAAATAACACTGCTGAGGGGAGCAGTGGGCAAAACAGGAAAGGTATGCTGTGCCATGTGGCTTAGGCTGTGCAGTGCTATCACTGAGATTTAACCCCTGGGCCACCAGGGAGGCCCATCCCAGTTGTTTTTATTGCTTTTGTTTCCCTAGTTCTTAGAATCCAGACCCTAAAAATATATATATATATATATTATTTTTTTTTAATTTTTATTTTATCATTTTTTTTTTAAGGTTGGGATAGATTTAGTAAATATATGCCTATTTTTGGGAAATTTCTTTTTTTTATTTTAACATTTATCATTTTTTAGACAATATTTGCTACTCCCTATCCCCTCAGATTGAGTCCCCACAGTTTCCTTCATCAGTGCACCCATGCATGATCACCTCAGTGCCCTGTGCTCTGCCCTCCCTCCTCTGATCCGTCTCCCTCCTCCCCTACAGTGTGCCTCTGATATATAATTGTCTGTTTTTGCTTTGTTGGGTTTTGTACTATAGTTATTTTTTTACACTGATGTCTTATCAGGTTCCCCTATATTCTTGCTATAAGTGAAACCATCTGATATTTTTCTTTTTCCTTCTAGCTTATTTCACTGAGCATAATTCCTTCTAGCTCCATCCACATTGCTGTGAATGACATCAGTTTATCTTTTTTCATTGCTGAATAATATTCCACTGTGTATATATACCATCTCTTCTTGATCCAGTCATCTGTTTTGGGGCATTTGAGTTTTTTCCAGGTTTTACCCGCTGTAAATAGTGCTGCAATAAACATAGGGGTACGGGTATTCTTTTGAATCAGTGTTTTTGTGTGCTTTGGGTAGATCCCTAGTAGTGGAATTGCTGGGTTGTATGGTAGCTCCATTTTTCGTAGACTGAGGAACCTCCAAATAACTCTTCATAGTGATTGTACCAGTTTGCACTCCCACCAGCAATGTAGGAGAGTTCCTTTTTCACCACATCCTCAGCAACATTTGTTGTTGCTTGCTTTTTTGATATGTGCCATTCTTACTGGTATAAGGTGGTATCTCAATGTGATTTTGATTTGCGTTTCCCTGATTATAAGGGATGTTGAACATTTTTTCATATGCCTGTTGGCCATTTGCATTTCCCCTTTGGAGA
Organism: Talpa europaea; assembly: GCF_964194135.1. Classification (NCBI taxonomy): domain Eukaryota; kingdom Metazoa; phylum Chordata; class Mammalia; order Eulipotyphla; family Talpidae; genus Talpa; species Talpa europaea. The sequence goes on from NC_140070.1 coordinate 60,889,356, forward strand.
AATGTCTTTTAAGTTCTTCTGCCCATTTCTTTTCTTTTTTTTTTTTTAATTTTTTTAAATAATAAATTTTATTTTTATATTCCATACAATTTCAACATACAATTTCAACCGCCCCATTCTGACCCCAATCCCTCCCTCCCGCCCCTCCACCCCCCCCAAAAGTGTCTCTGGTTCATAGTTTTTTGTTGATTTTGATTTTCACTTTCTTATACTTATTCATTTTCCTGGTCCCTTATTTAAGTTATCTAGATTCCTGCTATGAGTGAGACCATCCGGTATTTTTCTTTTTCTTTCTGGCTTATTTCGCTGAGCATTATCCCTTCCAGTGCCATCCATGTTGCTGCAAATTGCATGTGTTTATCTTTTTTGAATGCTGAGTAATATTCCATGGTATATATGTACCACATCTTCTTGATCCAGTCATCTATTTTTGGGCATTTGGGCTGTTTCCAAAGCTTAGCTATTGTAAACAGTGCTGCTATAAACATAGGGGTGCAGGTGTTCTTTGGAATTGATGTTTCTGTGTCCTTTAGGTAAATACCTCGGAGTGGACTTGCTGGATCATATGGAAACTCTATGTTTAGTAGGTTGAGGAATCTCCACACAGCTCTCCATAGTGGTTGGACCAGTTTGCACTCCCACCAACAGTGTAGGAGAGTTCCTTTTTCTCCACACCCTCACCAACATTTGTTGTTGCTAGTTTTTTAATATGTGCCATTCTCACTGGTGTAAGATGGTATCTCATGGTAGTTTTGATTTGCATTTCCCTGATTGCAAGTGATGTTGAACATTTTTTCATATGCCTGTTGGCCATTTGCATTTCTTCTTCAGAGAAGTTTCTTTTTAGCTCTTCTGCCCATTTTTTGACTGGATTATTTTCTTTGTTGTTGTTGAGTCTCATCAGCTCTTTGCAGATTTTTGTGATCAGTCCTTTATCATTAGTGTTGTGTGCAAAAATGTTCTCCCAGTTGGTGGGGTTTCTCTTTGTTTTTGTTATTGTCTCTTTTGCTGTGCAGAAGCTCTTTAATTTGATGTAGTCCCAGCTGTTTATCTTTGCCTTCACTATCACTGCTTTGGGTGATGTGTCTGTTAAGATGTCTTTGATGTGCAAATCACGTAGTGTTTTGCCTATATTTTCTTCTATGTATTTTATGGTTTCAGGTCTTATGTCTAGTTCTTTAATCCATTTTGAGTTGATTTTTTGTGTATGGTGTGAGGTAGTGGTCAAGCTTCATTCTTTTGCATGTAGGGACCCAGTTTTCCCAGCACCATTTACTGAACAAACTTTCTTTGCTCCAGTGCATATTCTTTGCTCCTTTGTCAAAGATTGGTTGATCATAAATCTTTGGGTTTATTTCTGGATTTTCTATTCTATTCCATTGGTCTGTATGTCTGTTCTTGTTCCAATACCATGCAGTTTTGATGATTATGGCTTTGTAGTATAGTTTGAAGTCTGGGAGTGTGATGCCTCCATTCCCTTCTTTTTTTTTCAGGAGATCTTTGGCTATTCGGGGTTTTTGGTGATTCCATATGAATTTCATCAATAATTGTTCTATTTCTTTGAAGAATAACATTGAGATTTTGATTGGAATAGCATTGAATCTGTAGATTGCTTTTGGTAGGATGGTCATTTTAATAATGTTTATTCTTCCAATCCATGAGCAGGGGATGTCTTTCCATTTCTTTGTGTCTTCTTCTATTTCTTTTAACAGTGTTTTATAGTTTTCTTTGTATAGGTCCTTTACCTCTTTTGTTAGATTTATTCCCAAATATTGGATTTTTTTTGTTTCGATAATAAAAGGGATAGTTTTTTTTATTTCTTCTTCTTCAGATTTATTGTTTGTGTATAGGAAGGCTACTGACTTTTGCGTGTTGATTTTGTATCCTGCCATTTTACTGAACTGATAGATGAGTTGAATTAGTTTTTCTGTGGAGTTTTTGGGGTTCTCTATGTATATTATCATATCATCTGCAAATAGTGATAGTTTGACTTCTTCTTTTCCTATTTGGATTCCTTGTATGTCTTTCTCTTGTCTTATTGCTCTGGCTAGGACTTCCAGTATTATATTGAAAAGCAGTGGTGAGAGTGGACATCCTTGTCTTGTTCCAGATCTTAACGGAATTGCTTTCAGCTTTTCACCATTGAGAATGATACTGGCTGTTGGCTTGTCATAGATGGCCTTTATGATGTTGAGGTATGTTCCTTGTATCTCATAAATTTCAAGGGCTTTTATCATGAATGGGTGTTGCACTATGTTGAAAGCTTTCTCAGCATCTATTGATACTATCATATGGTTTTTATATTTCTTTTTGTTGATGTGTTGGACAACGTTGATTGATTTTCGGATGTTAAGCCATCCTTGTGTCCCTGGAATGAATCCTACTTGGTCGTGGTGAATTATCTTATGGATACATTGTTGGATTCTGATAGCTAAAATTTTATTGAGGATTTTTGCATCAGTGTTCATTAGGGAGATTGGCCTGTAGTTTTCCTTTTTTGTGTTGTCCTTATTTGGTTTTGGTATTAGTGTAATGTTGGCTTCATATAACGTGTTTGGTATTATCCCTTCCTTCTCAGTTTTTTGGAAGAGTTTGTGAAGGATAGGCACTAATTCATCTCTGAATGTTTGGTAGAATTCATTTGTAAATCCATCAGGTCCTGGGCTTTTGTTTTTGGGGAGGTTTTTGATTACCATTTCAATTTCGCTGCTTGTAATTGGTCTGTTTAGATGTTCTGTTTCTTCTTTATCTAGCTTTGGATGATTGTAGAGTTGTAGGAATTTGTCCATCTCCTCTAGATTGTTGAACTTGTTTCCATATAACTGTTCATAGTAGTTACTGATTATTCTTTTGATTTCTGCTGTGTCTGTTGTGATTTCTTCTCTTTCATTTATGATCCTGTTTATTTGTTGCTTTCTCCCTTTTTTCCTTTGTGAGCCTGGCTAGGGGTTTGTCTATTTTATTGATTTTTTTGAAGAAACAGCTCTTGGTTTTGTTGATGTTTTGGATTGTTTTTTTTAGTTTCAATTTCATTTATTTCTGCTTTGGTTTTTATTATTTCTTTTCTTCTACTGGTTTTGGGTTTTTTTTGTTGTTCTTTTTCTAGATCTTTGAGCTTCGAGATTAGGTTGTTTCTTTGAGTTCTTTCTTGTTTCTTGATGTGAGCTTCTATTGCTATATATTTTCCTCTTATTACTGCTTTTGCTGCATCCCTTACATTTAGGATATTGATGTCCTCCTTGTCATTCAATTCAAGGAATTTTTTAATTTCCTCTTTGATCTCCTCATTAGTCCAGTGGTCTTCCAGTAGTGTGGTTTTAAGTCTCCATGAGGTAGGATAGTTCCTTGCCTTCTTTTTATGGTTTATTTCTAGTTTGATGCCTTCATGGTAAGAAAAGATGGTTGATATGATTTCAATCTTGGTGTATCTGTTGATGTTTGTCTTGTGCCCCAGTATGTGATCGATCCTGGAGAATGATCCGTGTGCGCTTGAGAAAAATGTGTACTCCGTTTTTTTTAGATTTAGTGTTCCTTAAATGTCTGTTAAGCCCAAATGTTTTCGGTCCTTATTTACAGCTTTTGTTTCTTTACTTATTTTTTGTCTTGTTGATCTATCCATTGTTGATAGTGGTGTGTTGAAGTCTCCCACTATGTATGTGTTCTCTCTGATATCTGTTTTCAGAGATGACAACAGTTGTCTGATATATTTTGGTGCTCCTTCGTTTGGTGAGTATATGTTGATGAGTGTTATTTTTTCTTGAAGTATTGTCCCCTTGATCATAATGTAGTGACTGTTGGGGTCTCTTTTTATTTTTTTGAGTTTGAAATCTTTTTTATCTGATATAAGTATAGCTGTTCCTGCCTTCTTTTTTGGTCTATTTGCTTGTAGGATTGTTTTCCATCCTTTAACTTTGAGTCTATTTTTATCTTTTGTAGCTAAATGTGTTTCCTCGAGACAGCAAAGGTTGGGTTTTGTTTCTTAATTCTGGCTGCAACTCTGTGTCTTTTTATTGAAGAGTTTAGTCCATTTACATTTAGAATTAATATTGATATGTTAGCATCTGTATTTGCCATTGTGTTTGTCTTTCCTTTGATTTTATTTATTCTTTTAATAACTTTTTTTTTTGGCCTTCTTTCGTTGTTATTCGTCCCTCTGAGGTTCTGACTTTAGGATTCCTTGTAGTATTTTTTGGAGTGGGGGTTTAGGGGTAATGAAATTCCAGAGTTTCTGTTTGTGTGGGAAGGTCCTTATTCTTTCTTCATAGAGGAAGGAGAGCTTTGCGGGATAGAGTATTCTTGGTTGGCATCTGTTTTCTTGGAGTCTGTTGATTATGTCCTTCCACTCTCTCCTTGCCCGTAGTGTTTCTTCAGAGAAGTCTGATGTCAGCCTGAATGGTTTTCCTTTGAATGTTATCTGTTTCTTCCCTCTTGTCAGCTTCATTATTTTTTCCTTGTCCTGGATTCTTGGGAGCTTTACTATTATTTGTCTTGCTGTAGTTTTCCTTTCGTCGTGGAAGTTTGGTGTTCTTCTTGCTTCTTGTATATCAATTTTCAGCTCCTTCTTCACATTTGGGAAGTTCTCTTCAATTATCTCTTTAAATATTTTCTCTGTTCCTACATCTCTCTCCTCTCCTTCTGGTATTCCTATGACTCTTATATTTCCTTTCCTCATGGAGTCAGATAGTTCCCGAAGTCTTTCTTCTTTCTTTTTCCTTCGTACTTCTCTTTCCTTTTCTGTTTTGGTTCTTTTTATTTCTGTGTCTTCAAGAGTACTTATTCGTTCTTCCATTTCATCTATTCTGCTTTCATTGCTTTTCCCAGAGTTCTTTAGTTCCTCCATTAATTCTTTGATCTCCTGCGTTTCTTTTGCTTCCCTCTTTAAGGACTCAATTTCATTCTTCTGACCATTGTTTTCCCTCTTTAGGGACTCAATTTCCTTCTTCTGATCATTGTTTTCCTTTATGACGTCTGTCAGTTTTTTAATCATGGCAATTTTAAATTCTCTTTCTGGAAGGCTCAGAAGTTCTTCCAAGTTACTGTCGTTGCAATCTGGGAGGTGGTTTTCTTTCTGTGGTGTGCTTTTTTCCTGAGGGGTTGTTAGGTTGCGTGTGGTTCTTCTACTCCCTACTGTCTGTTTTCTAATTTGTCGTATGCATTGGGACACTGTGTTGCTGGTACTGGCCGGCATCTTGGGTGAGTGTCTCCGCTCCCCTCTGGCTCCTCCAGGAGCCATCTGTCGGTTTCAAGCAGTCTTTACTGAAGAAAGGTCCCTGTTCTAAAATGGCGATGTGGGGACACACTCCCCTGTGTGCTTGGTCTGCCCCGGGGGTGGGTTCCCGCTCCCCCTCTGTGTTTGGACTGCAGGCCAGAAGGGGCCTGGCATGGGCGAGCTTCCCTGCTCACCTCTGGCTCCTGAGGGAGCCTTCTGCAGTTAGTCTTTACTGAAAAAATGTCCCTGTTCTAAAATGGTGATGCAGGATGCAGTCCCTGCGCGTCTGGTCTCAGGCACACTCTTCTGTGTGCCTGGTCTGCCCTGGCCGTGGGTGCCCGCTCCCCCTGTGGGCTCAGACTGCTCGTCTGATGGGGCCTGGGGTGGGCTAACTTCCCAGCTGGCCACGGGCTCCTCCAGGAGCCTTCTGCCAGTCAAGCAGTCTTTTCTGAAGAAAGGTGTTAGTGACTTTTTTTCTGGTCGCTAGGTGGCACCAGAGATCTCTCCTAGAGCCCTTGGGGAGCTGTGTTTTTTCACCCGGCTGGCCCAGGGCTGTGTGCAGGTCTCCTGGGGTCTCTTTTGTTCTCTAATGGCGCCTGGAGCCGTTCGCTCCCCTCTGCAGGGAATCCTGCAGGGTTCTCTGCACCTCCCGTTCATGGGGTGTGGTGGCTGAAATAGTTCCTTTCCACTCACAGTCCCGCTTGATGCGTATTTTGTTCTTGTTGGTCGTTTTAGTTTGTTGTTTTCCTCCTCTCTGCTGGTTGGAGAGTGCCGACTTTGTGGGTGGGGGAGGGTAGCAGGGTTCTGAGCTTTCCTCCCTTCTAGTCCTCTTTTATGGCAACTTTCTTCTTCGGGTGGTTTGCTGGAGTCGTCTGTTTATCTTCAGTGTCCCAGTTCTCACTGGGACCTGCCGCTTTTCCTCCCTATTAACTTGTTTTTTAATGGGAGATCTTACTCGCAGGGTCTCCTCGCTGCCATGTTGCTCCGCCCTCCTCTCTTCTGCCCATTTCTTGACTGGATCGTTTATATTGTTTTTGTTGAGTCCTGTGAGTTCTTTGTATATCTTTGTGATCAGTCCCTTATCAGTTGACTGCGGTGCAAAGATTTTTTCCCAAAGGGTGTTTCTGCTTTGGTTAATGTCTCTTTTGCTGTTCAGAAGCTTTTTAGTTTGATGTAATCCCAGATTTTTATCTTTGCATTTGCTATCACTGCTTTAGGTGATGAGTCCTTGTAGATGTTATTGCGATGTATGTCTTGTAGTGTTTTATCTATATTTTCTTCTATATATTCTATGGATTCTATGGTTTCAGGTCTTATGTCCAGTTCTTTTATCCATTTTGAGTTGATTTTTGCGCATTGTGAGAGGGAGTGGTCTAGTTTCATTTTTTTGCATGTGGTGGTGCAGTTTTCCCAGCACCATTTATTGAGCAAACTGGCCATGCTCTTTGCTCCTTTGTCAAAGATCTGTTGTCCATATAAGTGTGGGTTTATTTCTGGGCTCTGTATTCGGTTCCATTGGTTTGTGTGTCTGTTTTTGTTCCAGTACCAACTGTTTTAGTTATTATGGCTCTGTAGTATAGCTTGAAGTTTGGAAGTGTGATACCTCCTTTCTCCTTTGTTTTCATCAGTAAGGCTTTGGCTATGCATGATTTTTTGTGGTTCCATATGAATTTCAGTAGTATTTATTCTATTTCTTTGAAGAATATCATTGAAATTTTTGTTGGAATAGTGTTGAATCTGTATATTGCTTTTGGGAGGATGGCCATTTTAATAATGTTTATTCTTCCAATCCATGAGCATGGATGTTTTCCCATTTCTTTGTGGCTTCTTCTATTTCTTTTAACAGTGTTTTATAATTTTCTTTGTATAGGTCCTTCACCTCTTTTGTTAGGTTTATTCCCAAGTATTTGATTTTTTTTTGTTTCAATCATAAAAGGGATTGATTGTGTATAGGAAGGCTGCTGACCTTTGTGTGTTTATTTTGTATTCTGCTACTTTACTGAACTGGTTGATTATTTCGAGTAGTATTTCTGTGGAGTTTTTAGGGTTCTCTATGTATATTATCATATCATCTGCAAATGATGATAGTTTTACTTCTTCTTTTCCTATTTGGATTCCTTGTATGTCTTTCTCTTGTCTTATTGCCATGGCTAGGACCTCCAGTACTATATTGAAGAGCAGAGGTGAGAGAGGACATCCTTGTCTTGTTCCTGATCTTAAAGGAAAGGCTTTCAGCTTTTCACCATTGAGAATAATATTGGTGGTGGGTTTGTCATATATGGCTGCTATCATGTTAAGGTATGTTCCTTCTACCCTGAGAATTTCAAGGACCTTCATCATAAATGGATGTTGGACTTATTTGAATGCTTTCTCGGCATCTGTTGATATGATTATAATGATTTTTATTTGTCTTTTTGTTGATGTGTTAGATTACAGATGAATTTTCATATGTTGAACCATCCTTGTGCCCCTGGGATGAATCCCACTTGATCGTGGTGTATTATCCCTTTGATGCATTGTTGGATTCTGTTGGCAAGGATTTTGCTGAGAATTTTTGCCTCAGTGTTCATTAGAGAGATTGGCCTGTAATTTTTTTTTTTTCTGGTGCTGTCTTTGTGTGGTTTTGGTATTAGTGTAATGTTGGCTTCGTTAGAATGTATTTGGTAGTATTCCTTCTTTTTCAATTTTTGAAAGAGTTTGTGTGTGACAGGTAGTAATTCACTGCTGAACATTTGATAGAATTCATTTTTGAAGCCATCTGGACCTGGGCTTTTGTTTTTGGGGAGAGTTTTGTTTATTGCCTCAATTTCGCTGCTTGTAATTGGTCTGTTTAATTGTTTTATTTCTTCTTTGTCCAGCTTTAGATGATTATATCGTTTTAGGAATTTGTCCATCTCTTCTAGATTGTTGAATTTGTTTGCATATAAGTGTTCATAGTAATCTCTATTCTTTTGATTTCTACTGAGTCTGGCGTGATTTCTTCTCTATTTATGTGTTTTCTCCCATTTTTTTCTTTGTGAGCCTGCCTAGAGGTTTGTCTATTTTATCTTTTCAAAGAACCAACTTTTGGTTTCATTGATCTTTTGGATTGTTTTTTTAATTTCCATTTTGTTTATTTCTGCTCTGATTTTTATTATTTCCTTTCTTTTACTGGCTTTAGGTTTTTTTTTTGTTCTTCTTTTTCTAGCTCTTTGAGATGTGAGATTAGGTTGTTTCTTAAGCTCACTATTATTTCTTGATGTGAGCCTGTATTGCTATGTACTTTCTCTCTTATTACTACTTTTGCTGCATCCCATACATTCTGGAAAGTGGTGTCCTCCTTGTTGTTCATCTGAAAGTATTTTTTAATTTCTTCTTTCATCTCCTCATTAGTTCAGTGGTCTTCCAGTAGTGTGGATTTCAGTCTCCATGAAGTGGGAGGGTTCCTTCTTTTCTTTTCATGATTTATTTCTAATTTGATGCCTTTATGATTGGAGAAGATAGTTGGAATGATTTTGGTCTTCATGTATCTGTTGATGTTTGTCTTGTGGTCCTGTATGTGATCAATTCTGGAGAATAATCCGTGTGCACTTGAGAAAAATGTGTACTCAGATTTTTTTGGGTGCAGTTTCCTATAGATGTCTGTTAAGTACATGAGTCCTATGTTTTTATTTAGGACTCTAGTGTCTTTGTTTATTCTTTGTCTCGTTGATCTGTCCATTAGTGAGAGTGGGATGTTGAAGTCTCCCACTATATATGTATTTTCTTTAATGTCTGTTTTCAGAGCTGATAATAATTGTCTAATATATTTTGGTGCACATTCATTTGATGAGTATATGTTGATGAGTGTTATTTTTTCCTGGTGTATTGTCCCATTGATCATAATGTATTGTCCATCTTTGTCTCTTTTTACTTTTTTTATTTGAAGTCTATTTCATCTGATATAAGTATAGCTGTTCCTGCCTTCTTTTTTGGTCCATTTGCTTGTAGGCTTGTTTTCCAACCGTTTACTTTCTGTCTATGTTTATCTTTTGTGGTTAAATGTGTTTCCTGGAGACAGAAGGTTGGATTTTTTTTTTTTTTAATCCAGCCTGCTACTCTGTGTCTTTTTATTGATGAGTTTAACCCATTTACATTTAGAGTTAATATTGATATTTTGGCATCTGTGTTTGCCATTTTGTTTGTCTTTTTGTGATTTTATTCCTTGCTTTATTCTGTCGTTCTTGTTCATTCTTTTGTTGCTTTTGGCTTTAGGACTTCTTGTAGAATATTTTGGAGTGGGAGTTTAGTTGTAATGAATTTCTGGAGTTTCTTTTTGTCTGAGAAGGTCCATATATTTTCTTCATAGAGGAAGGGGAGCTTTGCAGGGTAAAGTATGCTTGGTCAGCATTTGCTGTGTTAAAGTTTGTTGAATATGTTACTCCATTCTCTTTTTGCCTGTAGGGTTTCTCTGGAGAAGTCTGAAGTTAACCTGATTGGTTTTCCCTTATAAGTTATCTGTTTCTTCCCCCTTGCCAGTTTCATTATTTTTTCCTTGTCTTGAACTCTTGCAAGGTTTATTGTTATGTGTCTTGCTGTAGTTTTCTTTTCATTTTGGTAATTGGGTATTCTTCTTGCTTCTTGTATGTCTTTATTCGTTTCCTTTTTCTTGCTTGCGAAGCTTTCTTCAATTATCTCCTTGAATAGTTTCTCAGTTCCTTTGTCTCTCTCCTTGCCTTCTGGAATGCCTATAACTCTTACATTTCCTCTCTTCATGGAGTCTGATGATTGGTGAAGAATGTCCTCATACTTCTTCTTTTACACTTCTTTCTCCTTTTTTCTTCTGGCTCTTTTTATTTCTGTATATTCGAGAGTACTGATCCGATCTTCCATTTCATTGATTCTGTTTTCGTTGCTTTACCCAGAGTACTTTATCTCCTCTAGTGATCTTTTAATCTCCTGCATTTCTTTCCTTTCTTGAGGTCTCAATTTCATTCTTCAGTTCAGTGATTGTTTGTCTCAAATCATTTTTTTCCTTTTCATTTTCTTTCTGCTTTTTAATTATGATGATCATTAATTCTCTGTTTGACAGGTCGAGAAGTTCTTCCATGTCATTGTTGAGCTCTGGTGACTGTTTTTCTTTTTTGTGGTGTGTCCTCCTCCTGCGGGCTTTACTTGGTTATTTACATTTTTCCTTCTCCCTGCTGTTTGCTTTCTAATTATTTCAGTGAGTTGGGATGTTGTGCCACTGGTGTTGGTGGGCATCTCTTTGCGGTGCTCCGTCAGTTGTGTCAGAAACTGTTTATCAGGCTGAGTCCAGCACTTCATGCTATAACTCCACCAGGGTGTTGATGCTGTGTTGCTGGGCACTGTCACTTACAATTCCCTCCCTCTGTATTTACTCAGTTCCAGCAGAGAATCAGCTAGTTGGTAATTTTGTTGTGATCACTAGGTGGTGCCGGAGACCTGTACTTGCTGTAATTGCTGACCTGTGCTTTCTCCCATTGGTTTTCTGAGAAATGGAGGCGGGTAGGGGAGCACCTCAACACAGGGCTATTGTTCAAGCTGGGTGGTGTGTTTGCCTCCTGTTCATCTAGTGCTGTACCCCAGCTGTGTGGATCCCGGGCTGAATTCTGCACTCTAGGTCTCAATTCCAGTGCTATCAGCTGCAAAACGCTGGCTGTCACCCTGTGCAGTGCCCACCTTATGGTGCGTCCCACATCCTGGATCCTGCGCCTGGCTCTCTGTCCAGAATGGAGTCTTGCTCCACACCTTGTTTCCCTTCTTACCCTGGTTTTCGTGGCCCACCCCTCTTGGAGCCTGAGGGTGATTTTGGGATCCCTGACTTCCACCTTTCAGGAAGTTGATGATTTTGTTCTGGTCACCAGGTGGACCAGAGATCTTTCCTAGTATCCTTACAGAACTATGTTCTTTTTCCCGTGGGTCCCTAGGGAACAGAGTGGGGATGGTGTGGAGTGACTCAACAGTGTGGGGTTCTGTGTCTCTCCTCTGCCCCGCCATCATGAGGATTCCATGCCCTGAATTTCATGCCCTGGTTCAGTTCTGAAGGCCTCAGACCTGGACGTGGGCGGTAGCCCATTTCATTGTCTGCAGAAATGGCGCCTTTTCCACTCTGCTCCTGTTCCCGGGTGCCTGGTTTTTGATTACTCAGTGAGGGTCATTCACCTCTGTCAATTCCCATGTGTCTCCCCAGGAACCTAGATCGTGGGCATGGGGATCTGGGCAGCCATGATCCAGGTATGCTTTTCCAGGGTGTGTGCTTTTTCCCACAAGCTTACAGGCTTGCCTTGGGCTATTTGTAGGTCTCTGCACAGAGTCCTTACCTTCCTCTAATGGAGCCTGGAGCCATTCTCTCACCTCTGTGGTGATTGCTGCTTGATTCTCCACAATTCCCGTTGGCAGGGTGTGGTGCCTGCAGTAGTTCCTTTCTACTCACAGTCCTGCTTGATCTGTAGTTTGTTCTTGTTCTTGTATTTTTTTTTTTTCCTCTCCTTTCTGTTGGTTGGAGTGTGCCAGCTTTGTGATGGGGGAAGGTAGCAGGGTTCTGAGCTTTCCTCTCTTTTCTTACTCTTTTATGGCAACTTTCCTCTTTGGGCAGTTTTCCAGAGTCATCTGTTTATATTCCATGTCCTGGTTCTCACAGGGACCTGTCCTCCCTATTAATTGTTTTTATGGGTGGACTTACTCAGAGCATTTCTCCGCTGCCATTTTGATCCAAACTCAATTCAATGTTTTTGTGATGATTTTTGTCTTTTTTCGATGTGGTTAACTATAATGATTGATATGGAGATTTTGAGCCATCCTTGGTCATGATGTATGGTCATTGTAATGTATTGTTGAATTTGATTTGCTAAGATTGTGTTGAGGATTTTTCCATTTATAGTCATCATAGATAATGGCCTGTACTTGCTCTGTGTGTGTGTGTGTGTGTGTGTGTGTGTGTGATGTTCTTCACTGCTTTTGATATCTAGTAGTGTTGCCCTTAAAATCTGTTTGGAAATATTTCCTCTTTCTCAATTATTCAGATGAGTTTCAGAAGAAATATTAGTTTCTCTTTGCGGTTTTGATAAAACTCAGTTGTCAAACCATCTGGTCCTGGGCTTTCCTTGTTTTGGAGACTTTTGATTACCATTAATTTCCTTGCTTCTAATTGGTCTGTTCAGATTTTTATTTTTTCCTGACTTAGTCTCGTGAGTCTGGGCTATCCATTTCATTGGCATATAGATGTCCATTGTGTCCTGTGATCCTCTGTTTCGTGATCCTCTGTTTCGATATCTTAACTTCTCTAATTTCTGATTCTCTTTGAGTTTTTCCCTTTTTCTCCCCCATTGTGCCTAGGAAGAGGTTTACATATTTCCCCTCAAGACCCAGCTCTTGATTTCATGCTCTTTTGGACTGTCTTTTTGATTTCTGTTTATTTCTGCTCTAATTTTTAATATCCCTTCTATTAGCTTTTTGATTCATTGTTATTCTTTATCCAGTTCCTTAAGTGTAAGGTTATATCATGTATTTTAAATCCTCCTTCTTTCTTGATATGAGGCTGTGTTGCTGTAAACTTTTTACTTTTACTATTGCTTTGTGTGCCCATAGGTTGTGATAGCTCATCTCTTCATTTTCCTTTATCATCTTAAATTTTCAAATATTTCTTTTTGATTTCCTCATTAACCTAATAATAAAGTATTATATTGTTCAGTGTCTATACATTAGAGGTTTCCCTCTTTGTTTTTGTGGTTGATTTGTAGCTGGATACCATTGATGATACTTGATCTATATCTATATGTTAATGTTCCTGCATTAATTTACACTCATTTAACCCAGTATATAGTCTGTCCTGAAGAATGTTTTATCAATGCATTACCCTATAAATGTTTGTTAAGCTCATCTGGCCTAATTTTTCCTTGAAGATTGCTCTTTCCTTGTTAATTTGCTTTCTGGTTATCTGTCCATTAATGAATGTAGGGTGTTGAAGTCCTCTACCACTATTGTGTTGCTGCCAGTGTCTGTTTCAGATTTAATAGGAGTTTCCCTATATATTTTGATGCTCCTTCATTTGGTGCATATATAATGATGAGAATTTGTCTCCTTCATTTGTGCATATATAGTGATGAGTGTAATGTCTTTCTGATGTATTGATTTCTTAATCACTGTATAATGTCCAATCTAACCTCTCATTACCATTTTTAGCTAGAGGACTATTTTACCTGATATAAGTATGGCTGTCTCTGCCATTATTGGGTCCAACTCTTCTTTTGTTATCCAAAAGTTCTTTTTAAGTAACATAGAAGGGTGGCCCTGGTGGTGCAAGGGGTTAAGTCAGCACTATGAAGTTAGCCGCAGCCACTGCAGCACAAGTTCGATCCTCAGCCGCTTGGGGAGCTGGCCCACATGGCGCAATGGACATTTCCTGTCTCCCCTGCTGCTCCCCTCAGCAGTGTATTTCTGTCAGTATGCCTTTTCTGCTCCCCACTGTGTCTCTGGTGAATCCTCTGACCTCCCCCCCCCACCCCCCAGCCCACACCCCAGCTCTTGTATGCATAAATAAATAAAATAAATCTTTGAAAAAAATAAAATGACATAAAATCTGCCATAGATATTTCCACTCACATCTGATTCCCTTTAAGTTTCTATAATCTCTACCCCCATATTTTTACACATTTCTTACTAGCTTATGTTCTATTTTGTTTGTTTGAAGCTTTGACTACATAATTTTAAGGTTGCATAAGTGTTCATGTTTTCTCAGTTCAGTTTTTCTTCCAAGACATTTTTTAAAATGTTAAATGTGGTTAGTAATCCTGGTTCTCATCCTGATTCATTGGGAAACACTTTGCTTCTCTAACAAATCTGATAGAATTGTGTTCAAATTTCAGTTCTGCCTAACTTAGGGCAGCTTCATTTATCTATCTTTCCTCATTTTAAAATATCAAAAGAATATCTACATTATAGAGTCTTATTAGATGATGGAGATAATATGTGGAAAGCAGCTGTACATAGAGACTTCTTTTATTCATGTAGTCTTTGATTTATGATTTATTCATATAGTGTTTGTTACATATATTCTATCCACATTTTCCCCCAACTCATCACATATATGCATTCTATTCATAATGATCTTGACAGCACAATCAGTTTTTCTCATAAAGTCTGTTTTAGTGGTTTCAGTATTACCAGTTTGTTCAGTTTGAAAATAGAAAATCATGTCATTTTCAGGGTTCCTATTAGAATTTGTCTTACTGAAGGCTGTTCCATTAGCAGGCTCTGGTATCTTCTGACCTACTGGCTATATAATAACAAGTCAACATCCCATATTTCTTGAAAGCTGCAGCTGATTTGTTGATCTGATATAAAATATTTACTGCATTTACCATGATTGCAACTAATAGCTCTGATCACATGTCTTAAAAAAGCATATTGATAATACAATTCAGAAGGCTTTTTCATGCCATTTTCAGTTTTGATGGCTGTTTCAGATTTAGGTTTGTTCACTGTGTGTACTTCTTATTAATGAGTTTTTCAGTTCTTGGCTTCCAATCGTCACACCATATGTTTGAGGTTACATTTTATGAATATGAACCCTGGCACATCTATTCTAAATGATTTAGATTTTATTTCTGCCTTGTATGTTTTTAAAACTGCCAGTTGTTGCTTAGTTGAAAATGTAATTTGACACGTAAGTTTTATAGTTCATAAACATAAGTATATTATTTTTGTTGGTATTCATATGTCTGTTGGTCCATATGTTTATGTGTTTCTTGATTTAATTTTATTACTTTATTTTAGAAATCAGTGGAAGCAAGCACGCAAACCTGAGGAAGCATTCTTGTTAAATTTTTAAAGACATGTTTTTATTTTTGGTAATTCACACCTATCCTTACAGAATTCCTTCCTATTTAGTATTTTTCTATTTTAGGAGTTTTATTATTTTGCTAGCAGAAAACAGCTTTTGATATTGATATAGTTTTATATTGTATTTATGCATACAATTGTAATTTTGATGTGTGAAAGAAAAATTTCTCCTTAGTTGCTTGGTACAGTTCTAAGGATCTACAGGCTAGATTTAGTTACACAGCATATTGTTATAAACCCCTTAATTTATACTGGTGGCTCTTAAAAGTTAGGGGTCAGAAAACCTCTGGTAATACTGATGTTTCCTTTCTCCCTTCTCATCAAAAAAGTTAACATATAGACGATTATAGGCGATTTGAGGACCCCGCCTGAAGATTTGGTTTGGATATGGGGTAATAAATGTATGCATAACTGTAATGCACTTGATAAGAAAGAATACAAACAAATAGCTCTAAATACTCTAAGCAGGGAGCCATTATTCTGGGTGCTTGGGGACAGCATGTGGAACAGAGCGTGGAACAGAGCGTGGAACGGCAGACATCAAGTAGATACAGAAGACAAACCTTGTTCCAAGGACATATAACCCAATAAATAAATACTGAAACACAGGAAAGCATCTGACCTGTTTAGATATCTGCGAGTATTGCGATTTCATAAGGATAATGATTGTCTGTTACTACCCTTGAGTGCAGCACTGTGCCCAATACATGATACATATCTATACTATCCTAAAGAGATTTTCCTCCTCCTCTTGAAAAACAGTAATATCTATGGGGAAAAGGCTGTGGGGGTTGGCATTTTCTCAATTTTGGTTGAATAATAGAATTCTTAAAAAAATGGATTAATCAGCAAAAATTAATAAATTTTCTTGATTATTGATCTTTCCTTGCATAATTGCAGAATAGGTCTTATTATTGTTAACTGATTGATTTTCATGCCTTTGTTAACATTAGAGTAGTAGGTCCTGTGTTGATGAACTATTTATACTATTTTAATTATGAAAAAAACCCTCTGACTATCTCTTGTGTTTGTAATGATTTAATGAGTGACTCCTCTATATCAAGCTATTTAATTGGTGCTGTAGAGGCTATAAATACTCACAAAATATTAATTCCTTGAGAGACTCTTATTTTTTTATAATATTTTATTTTATATAATTCTTACATCATTTTTCATCTTTGCACAATGTATGCATTTTCATTATGGTTATGTTCCCCATACAACTGCACCCCTCCCCTTATTTTGACTCTAGTCCTTCTTCTCCGCACCACCCCCCCCATAGTTTGTCTCTGGTTTATAACTGCTTGTTGATTTTGATTTTTACTTTGTATTGATTAGTCTTTTTCCTGGTCTCTTATATAGTTTTCTAAATTCCTGCTATGAGTGAGACCATGCGGTATTTTTCTTTTTCTTTCTGACTTACTTCACTGAGCATGATCCCTTCTAGCTCCGTACATATTGCTGCAAACTGTATGTGTTTATCTTTTTTGATTGCTGAGTAATATTCCATTGTATATATGTATCACATCTTCCTGATCCAGTCATCTATTTTTGGGCATTTGGGTTGTTTCCAGAGCTTAGCTATTGTAAATAGTGCTGCTATAAACATAGGGGTGCAGGTGCTCTTTGGAATTGATGTTTCTGTGTCCTTTGGGTAAATACGTAGGAGTGGAATTGCTGGATCATATGGAAGCTCTATCTTTAGTAGGTCAAGAAATCTCCACACAGCTCTCCATAGTGGTTGGACCGGTTTGCACTCCTACCAGCAGTACTGGAGAGTTCCTTTTTCTCCACAACCTCACCAACATTTGTTGTTGCTAGTTTTTTAATATGTGCCATTCTCACTGGTGTGAGATGGTATCTCATGGTAGTTTTGATTTGCATTTCCCTGATTACAAGTGATGTTGAACATTTTTTCATATGCCTGTTGGCAATTTGCATTTCATCTTCAAAGAAGTTTCTTTTTAGCTCTTCTGCCCATTTTTTGACTAGATTATATTCTTTGTTTTTGATGAGTCTCATCAGCTCTTTGCAGATTTTTGTGATCAGTCCTTTATCATTAGTGTTGTGTGCAAAAATGTTCTCCCAGTCGGTGGGGTTTCTCTTAGTTTTTGTTACTGTCTCTTTTGCTGTGCAGAAGCTCTTTAATTTGATGTAGTCCCAGCTGTTTATCTTTGCCTTCACTATCACTGCTTTGGGTGATGTGTCTGTAAAGATGTCTTTGATGTGCAAATCACGTAGTGTTTCGCCTATATTTTCTTCTATGTATTTTATGGTTTCAGGTCTTATGTCTAGTTCTTTAATCCATTTTGAGTTGGTTTTTGTACATGGTGTGAGGTAGTAGTCAAGCTTCATTCTTTTGCATGTAGCAACCCAGTTTTCCCTGCACCATTTATTGAACAAATTTTCTTTGCTCCAGTGCATATTCTTTGCTCCTTTGTCAAAGATTAGTTAACCATAAATCTGTGGGTTTATTTCTGGATTTTCTATTCTATTCCATTGGTCTGTGAGTCTGTTCTTGTTCCAAACCATGCAGTTTTGGTTATTATGGGTTTGTAGTATAGATTGAAGTCTGGGAGTTTGATGCTTCCAGTCCCTTTTTTTTTTCAGGAGAGCTTTGGCTATTTGGGGGTTTTTGGTGATTCCATATGAATTTCATCAATAATTGCTTTATTTCTTTGAAGAATGACCTTGAAATTTTGATTGGAATAGCATTGAATCTGTATATTGCTTTTGGTAGGATGGCCATTTTAATAATGTTTATTCTTCCAATCCATGAGCAGGGGATGTCTTTCCATTTCTTTGTGTCTTCTTCTATTTCTTCTAACAGTGTTTTATAGTTTTCTTTGTATAGATTCTTTATCTCTTTTTTTTGATTTATTCCCAAGTATTTCATTTTTTTTGTTTTGATAATAAAAGGGATTTTTTTTTGATTTCTTCTTCTTCAGATTTATTGTTTGTGTATGGGAAGGCTACTGAGTTTTACGTGTTGATTTTGTATCCTGCCACTTTACTGAACTGATTGATTAGTTGAATTAGTTTTTCTGTGGAGTTTTTGGGGTTCTCTATGTATATTATCATATCATTTGCAAATAGTGATAGTTTAACTTCTTTTCCTATTTGGATTCCTTGGATGTCTTTCTCTTGTCCTACTGCTCTGGCTAGGACTTCCAGTATTATATTGAAAAGCAGTGGTGAGTGGACATCCTTGTCTTGTTCCAGATCTTAATGGAAATGCTTTCAGCTTTTGCCATTGTGAATGATAACTGGCTGTGGGCTTGTCTTATAAGGCCTTTATGATGTTGAGGTATGTTCCTTGTATCTCAGGAATTTCACATGCTTTTATCATGAATGGGTGTTGCACTTTGTCGAAAGCTTTCTCAGCATCTATTGATATTATCATATGGTTTTTATATTTCTTTTTATTGATGTGTGGATAACGTTGATTGATTTTCATATGTTGAACCATCCTTGTATCCCTGGAATATATCCTACTTGGTTGTGGTTAATTATCTTATGGATATATTGTCGGATTCTGATAGCTAATATTTTATTGAGGATTTTTGCATCAGTGTTCATTAGGGAGATTGGCCTGTAGATTTCTTTTTTTGTGTTGTCCTTGTTCAGTTTTGGTATTAGTGTAATGTTGGTTTCATAGAACATGTTTGGTATTATCCCTTCCTTCTCAATTTTTTTTGAAGAGTTTGTGTAGGATAGGTACTAATTCGTTGCTGAATGTTTGGTAGAGTTCATCTGTAAATCTATCATGTCCTGGGCTTTTGTTTTTGGGAGGTTTTTGATTACCATTTCAGTTTCGCTGCTTGTAATCAGTCTGTTTAGGTATTCTATTTCTTTCTTATCTAGCTTTGGGTGATTGTTGAGTTGTAGGAATTTGTCCATCTCTTCTAGATTGTTGAATTTGTTTCCATATAAATGTTCATAGTAGTTTCTGATTATTCTTTTGATTTCTGCTGTGTCCATTGTGATTTCTCCTCTTTCATTTGTGATCCTATTTATTTGTGCTTTTCCTGTTTTTCCTTTTTGAGCCTGGCTAGGGGTTTGTCTATTTTATTTATTTTTTTGAAGAACCAGCTTTTAGTTTCATTGATCTTTTGGTTGTTTTTTTTTAGTTTTAATTTCATTTATTTCTGCTTTGATTTTTATTATTTCTTTTCTTCTACTGGCTTTGGGTTTTTTTTGTTGTTGTTCTTTTTCTAGTGCTTTGAGCTTTGAGATTAGGTTCTTTGAGTTCTTTCTTGTCTTGATGTGAGCCTGCATTGCTGTATATTTTCCTCTTATTACTGCTTTTGCTGCATCCCATGCATTTAGGAAGTTGGTGTCCTCCTTGTCATTCAACTCAAAGTCTTTTTTAAGTTCTTCTTTGATCTCCTCATTAGTCCAGTGGTCTTCCAGTAGTGTGGGTTTCAATCTCCATGAGGTAGGAGAGTTCCTTGCCTTCTTTTTTGGTTTATTTCTAGTTTGATGCCTTCATGGTCAGAGAAGATGGTTGGTATGATTTCAGTCTTGGTTTATCTGTTGATGTTTGTCTTGTGTCCCAGTATGTGATTGATCCTGGAGAATGATCTGTGTGCACTTGAGAAAAATGTGTACTCAGATTTTTTTGGGTTTAGTGTTCTGTAGATGTCTGTTAATCCCAAGCACTCTAGATCCTTATTTAGAGCTTTAGTGTCCTTACTTATTTTTTGTCTCATTGATCTATCCATTATTGATAGTGGTGTGTTAACGTCTCCTGCTACATATGTGTTTTCTTTGATGTTTGTTTTCAGAGATGATAATAGTTGTCTGATATATTTTGGTGCTTCTTCATTTGGTGAGTATATATTAATGAGTGTTATTTCCTCTTGAAGTATTGTCCCCTTGATCATAACGTAGTGACTGTTGGGGTCTCTTTTTACCTTTTTGAGTTTGAAATCTGTTTTATCTGATATAAGTATAGCTGTTCCTGCTTTCTATTTTGGTCCATTTGCTTTTAGGATTGTTTTCCATCCTTTAACTTTGAGTCTGTTTTTATGTTTTGTAGTTTAATGTATTTCCTGGAGACAGCAAAACCTTGAGTTTTGTTTCTTAATGCAGCTTGCAACTCTGTCTTTTTATTGAAGAGTTTAGTCCATTTACATTTAGAATTAATATTGATATGTTAGCATCTGTTTTTGCCATTGTGTTTGTCTTTCCTCTGATTTTATTTATTTATTCTTTTAATAACTTTTTGTTTTTTGGCCTTCTTTCATTGTTATTCATCCCTCTGTTGGTTCTGGCTTTAGGACTACTTGCAGTATTTTTTGGAGTAGGGGTTCAGTCGTAATGAAATTCCAGAGTTTGTTTGTCTAGGAAGGTCCTTATTCTTTCTTCATAGAGGAAGGAAAGGTTTGCGGGATAGAGTATTCTTGGTTGGCATTTGTTGTCTTGGAGTCTGTTGACTATGTCCCTCCACTCTCTCCTTGCTCATAGTGTTTCTTCAGAGAAGTCTGATGTCAGTCTGATTGGTCTTCCTTTGTTTGTTATCTGTTTCTTCCCTCTTGTCAGCTTCATTATTTTTTCCTCTTGGATTCTTGGTAGCTTTATTATTAGGTGTCTTGCTGTATTTTTCCTTTCATCATGGAAGTTTGGTGTTCTTCTTTCTTCTCGTATGTCTATTTTCAGCTCCTTCTTCACGTTTGGGAAGTTCTCTTCAATTTTTTCCTTGAATATTTTCTCTGTTCCTAGGTCTCTCTCTTCTCCTTTTGGGATTCCTATAACTCTTATATTTCCTTTCCTCGTGGAGTCAGATAGTTCCCGAAGTCTTTCTTTGGTCTTTTTCATTCGTACTTCTCTTTCCTTTTCTGTTTTCTTTTTATTTCTGTGACTTCAAGATTACATATTCATTCTTCCATTCCCTCTATTCTGTTATCACTACTTTTCCCAGTGTTCTTTAGCTCTTCTGTTAATCCTTTGATCGCCTGCATTTCCTTCATTTCTCTCTTTAGGGGCTCAATTTCATTCTTCTGAATGTTGTTTTCCTTAATGACTTTCGTCAGTTTTTTCATCATGGCAATTTTAATTTCTCTTTGTGGAAAGCTCAGATGTTCTTCCAAGTCACTGTCGTTGCAAGCTGGTGGGTGGTTTTCTTTTTGTGGTGTGTCTTTTTCCTGAGGAGTTGCTAGGTTTATGTAGTTTATCTTCTCCCTGCTGCCTGTTTTCTAATTTGTCATATGCGTTTGGGACACTGTCGCTGGTACTGGCTGGCATATTTTTGGTGTGCTCTTTCTGGGGTTTCGGAAACTGGTGATCTAAAGGAGTCAAATACTGTTATGCCAGACGTCTAGTGAGGCAGCGGTACTTTGAGTATGTTAATGGTCGCTGTCACAGAATATCCCTCCTTCTGTGTTTAATTCCAAAGGTGGGCCTCCCTGGTGGTGAAGCGGTTGAACCCTGGGCTGCGAAGCTGCCCGCAGCCTCTGCAGCACCCGTTCCATCCCCGGCTGCTCCCCGGCCACCTGAGGGGGGTCCCCCATGGCTTGCAGTCCTCCCCTGCCACCCGCTGCTCCCCTCAGCAGTGTACTTCATCCTTCTGCCTGCTCTGCTCCCCACTCTAGCTCTGGTGAATTCTCTCATCCTCCCGCGCTACTGACTTTACCCAGTGCTTGCTTGTATAAATAAAATAAAAATAAATCTTAAAAAAACCAAAATTCCAAAGGTGTGTCTTGAAGTCCCACAGACTTCTCTGGAGGTGGGACAGCTGGATTGCACTCTGTGTTCCAAATCACTGGATCTCCCTCTGGGCTCCAACTTCCTGCCAGTTGGGTCCAGGCTTGTGGGGGCCTTCAGTTCACCTCTGACTGCACAGGGAACCTTCTCCCTGTTTCAAGCAGTCTTTATTGAAGTAAGTTCCCTGTTCTAAAATGGCTAGTCGAAGACACATTTTCCTGTGTGTGGTCTGCCCTGGCCTTGCATGCCAGCTTCACCTCTGGGCTCGGACTGCTGGCCAGAAGGGGCCTGGTGTGGGTGAACTTCCCAGCTCACCTCTGGTCCTTGGGGAGCCTTCTGCTCGTTTCAAGCAGTCTTTATTGAAGAAATGTCCCTGTTCTAAAATGGTGAGTCAGAGATGCACTCTCCGGCGTACCTGGTCTGCCCAGGCCGTGGGTGCCTGTTCCCCCTGGGCTGCTGGCCAGAAGGGGCCTGGCATTGGGGAATTTCCCAGTTGAGATACTCTTATTTACTCTTTTTTTTTTTTTTTAAATATTTTTTATTTATTTGTATTTATACAAGCACTGGGTACAGTCAGAAGCGCGGGAGGGTGAGAGAATTCACCAGAGCCAGAGTGGGGAGCAGAGCAGGCAGAAGGACCGAAGTACACTGCTGAGGGGAGCAGCGGGCGGCAGGAGGGGTCTGCGCGCCATGTGGGACCCTCCTCTGGTGGCCGGGGAGCAGCCGGGGATTGAACCAGCGCTGCAGAGGCTGCGGGCAGCTTCGCAACCCAGCGCTCAACCGCTGCGCCACGGGGGAGGCCCACTCTTATTTACTCTTATTTCTTACAGATTTCATTTTTTTCAGTGATAGAATAAAAGTATTCTGGTTAATGCATATTACTGTCTTTTTCAAACATCAAATGTTTGTTGAATTCTCTAAAACTGAGCTTTAGAGAATTCATGGGTAATGTGGGGGAGAGTTTTATTCCATGTAAAGCCAACTTGCTTGATTGGATTTGAATACTTGAGTCTCATTTCTTTTACCTTGCACTCAAATACAGTCTGTCCGAATACATGGAAATTTTTTTTATTCTCAGAAACTGAACACATTTTCTTTTTTAAGCTGAACTCTTTATACTTTACCTTACTCTTAGAAACTTGACTATTTTTATTTTTATGAGTTTTAAATCATTATAGTGTGGATAGCTAAAATATAACTAATAAATACTAGACCTTGAGATTCTTTAAAAAATTGATTTCTGGGGCCTCCCCGGTGGCGCAGCGGTTGAGCGCTGGGTTGCTAAACTGCGCGCGGCCTCTGCGGCGCCGGTTCGATCCCCGGCTGCTCCCCGGCCACTGGAGGAGGGTCCCACATGGCGTGCAGACCTCTCCTGCGGCCCGCTGCTCCCCTCAGCAGTGTACTTCGGTCCTTCTGCCTGCTCTGTTCCCCGCTCTGGCTCTGGTGAATTCTCTCACCCTCCCGCACTTCTGACTGTACCCAGTGCATGTATAAACAAAACAAACAAACAAACCAGCAAACAAATAAATAAAAAGCATGCCTCTATTAAAAAAAAATTGATTTCTGTTTTTTTTAGAAGCATATGTAATAATTAAAAAGATATTTATGTACCACTATACAGTAATAATAAGATAATGCATTTCAATAGTTCCTTACCACATTAACTATTGAAAGAGATATATATATATTTATATAAGAACTATATATTTAGTTTTTAAAGTATTCTAAAGAGCTTTTAGTATTCAAACCTTATTATCTATGTTCATGTTATTTGCTTACCCAGTTTTCATTTTATTTAAGCAGTTGTGATAGGGTTCTTCATTTTTGCCAATAGTCCAAAGGTCATGCAGTACATAGTTTAGGTCTGCATTTATTTTTATTTCAAACAAGTACTGTTTTTTATTTTTTTTTTTTATTTTTATTTATTTTTTTTTTTAAATTTTCTAGAGGCATGTCTTATTTATTTATTTATTATTTGTTTGTTTGGTTGGTTTATACATGCACTGGGTACAGTCAGCAGCGCGGGAGGGTGAGAGAATTCACCAGAGCCAGAGCGGGGAGCAGAGCAGGCAGAAGGACCGAAGTACACTGCTGAGGGGAGCAGCGTTCGGCAGGAGAGGTCTGCGCGCCATGTGGGACCCTCCTCCGGTGGCCGGGGAGCAGCCGGGGATCGAACCGGCTGCAGAGGCTGCAGGCAGCTTCGCAACCCAGAGCTCAACCGCTGCGCCACCGGGGAGGCCCAAGTACTGTTTTTTAAAGAGGTATGATAATGTATTTGGATATTTTTCAGATATTTCAATAAAGAATATTCTTCAACACATTCAATCATGTCTTTATCGTACAAAGTTTACTACTTTGGAGAGTAGCTTTAGGAAATATTATATGATAGAACACAATGTAAGCAACTTAAGGCTGGAGGTATTTTAATTCTAACAAAACTTTAGAAAGGAAAATTAAAGAACTTAGTTGATGGTAATTAAACTGATAATAAGAATAGTTTTCATGTTGTAATGTGAGTTAGGCATGGTATTAAACATTTTAAAATTATTTTATGTTTGAGGAAAATTGTGTTGTCATTCCCATTTTAAAACTGGGGAAGCTGAGGATTAAGGAAGAAAAATAATTTGCCCAAATTTATCCTACTAATTAGTGGAAATAGATTTGAATTCCAAAGACGGATGACCCTTGAGCCTAATCATAACTAGTTTATACCTCCTTTATGTTGTATGTTTGTTACTTTGGGTGTTTTTAGTATTTTAGCTTATATTCCCATCCTTTATATTCTTCTTACTTAATGTTATGAGTGAAGTCAAGAAGATATATTATGAAAATGATATAAGTGAAAATGAATTTGTAAAAGACATTTCAAGAACACACTTGAGATCTATCTCTATCTGCCTACCTACCTATCAATCAATCATCTATACTTGTGTATGTAATCTAGTCCTATATATATGGTATAGATTTTTGTTTTATGTTTATTTATATTTGTTGAAGTTGCAACTTTATGATGAAGCACATTCTTCCTGTAGCATGACTATCTTCTGACTTGCAGGTTTTAAATGCACAGAGAGCAGGATACAAAGCGGCCATAGTTCACAATGTTGATTCTGATGACCTCATAAGCATGGGATCCAACGACAGTAAGTACAGGTATCACTTTTCTTCTCTCCTGTTTGACAGATCATTCATATCTAAAACTTAACAATTTCTCTTCTCTCGTTTTCTGTTTCTAAAGCAAAGTATGTATGCTCTTTGTCACAAAGATAATTTCCAATTTATATCCTTCTTGGGACAGTTTTATTTACAATAAAAGTGGAATTGACTTTTTTTCCCCCCCGGTTAGGATTTTTTTTTTAAACGTATGTGTTTAATTTTAGAACATGTGTTGATATTTTGAAAAAAAGTAGAAGGAAAACCAAAGCTTTAAATAAAGAAACATGCAGAGTGAAGGATGCTTTAGGAGGTTTTTTTTTTGTGATTTGGAGATTCGCAGCATTAACTTTTAGTATATGCAAATATGCTAAGTAGCCACTGTATTCTTGTGGAATTTCAAAGTCACATACTGTGTTTTCTTAAAACATGAGATTAGTAATCTCTTAACATACATTGGCATACCTATAGCTTTTCATTCAAAAAATAATACTGTATATTGTCCTTCCTTTTCCTTAAATTTCAGCTTGTAGGGAAAAAGTAAATTTTAATAAATAAGTGACTTAATCCGAGAGTGACTTGTAAGTCACTCTAATTTTACCTACCTAATTTAGTTTGTTCCCTTTTTTTTTTTTTAAACATATTTTGTGTGTGTATCTGTGTGTATTTAATTTGGTTTAGTTGCTGTCTCTCAGAGCACTGCAGATTTTAACACACTCCCTCTAGGTGCTATTAAGATGATTCATTACCAACATTCATGATTACGTATTTTGTTTTTCTTGTAACACATGACCATAGCTCTTGCCACTGTGTTCCACTGAGTGATATATGCAAGAAAGAAATTGGAACAAATAGCAAACCTAAAATTATGGCTGATATGCCACATTGGAATGTATTTAGGATTTTAAATAACTACTTCCTCAGTAGGAAATATTTTGGATTTTTAACCAAAAAATGCTTTAATAGTATAGACAGTAGTTCTTGTTGTTGTCTGAGAATTCTTTTTTTTCTTACCTGTAATATAATCTAAGGCAAAATGATATATATATGGTAGAGTTTAGTAATAGTTTCCTAAGCTCATTTCTTTATGTTTTAAATTATTAATCTTCTAACAAATTAAGTATCACAATTATAGGAACATTTGGTGCCTTTATGAGGTTTTAGCATTTCAAAAAATTGACAGCCTTTGCTTGGGAATTACAGGAATTACTACTTTTGGTACTGTAGATTCCTTTAACTATACCTTTTAAAAAAGTATTACCCACATAATGCATCCTAGGTCAGTACCTTTTGTGACCTAGTTATATTATTGGCAAAACAAACCTGAATTCAAATTTCACTTCCCACTTTTATTAGTCATAAATCTTTGAGCAAGTTTGTTTTGTATGTTTTGCTGAAAGCCATAACTCAGGTCTTAGTAACCCTTAAAACCCTTCTCAAGAGCTAAATATGTTTGGGTTAAAAAAGCTGATTAATATTTATAAAGTATTTACTCTTTTGACATGTTTGAAATAAAAATTTTGTTAGCTGGAAATGTCAGTTCCCTTTAATACCTATTTTGTCTTTGTAATACCATAAGACCTATTTGTTATAATTTCCTAAGGGACATGCTAAATATTAAAAGTAGTGCTTAACTCTATAATCCTGCTGTTGCCATGGAATATTCCTATGTCAAAGATTGCTTAGAATTTTTTTTCTTTATTTTATTGCTGAGATTTCTCCCTGTGATATTTGTTCCAACCTTGCATGTGTGTGTGTTTAAACTTCTCATATATCCAAAGATAATTGTTGTAAAGATCTTTACCATTTTCATATCTGCTCTTACTTGGTAGTGGAGAGGAAAGCATAGACTTATTAAAAAGAGGCATGTATCTATCCCTCCTTTCAAGCCTTAATCCATAGCCAAAAGGAATATTGCAAGTGTTCTAAGAGGAGAGGTTCCAGTATCCAGAAACAAAAGGAAGTTATAAAAGTCCTCTTGTTACCAACACTTCACACAAGGTATTGTGTCCATTTTTATTTCATCCAGGATACAGGATGGGCTAGCTCAGTAAGCCGATAACATTTGTCATCTTCCATAGACAGCAAGATGTGATGGGGGTGGGAATTAAACAACCTGAGAACAGGAAATAAAGGTTGGTTCCATCTCAGTTGATACATGACAAGATCTGTGCTTTTGGGATAGTTATTCAACTTTCTAAAACCCTTTATATATATATATATATATATATATAAAAGTATGAATAATTTTATTTTTATTTGGTGTGATAGGTTGTGAAGATCATATGAGAACAGGTATTCAAAGAAACCCATGCCATGCCATGGCAGAGTGGGAAGAGCCTAGAGTTTGAGTATAGGCTTTGTAGATTCCTAACTGTATAACAGGTTATCAATATCTTTGGATTTGTTTCTTCTCCTTTACTGTCTTTCTTCCTTCAGTATTTTTTGACAACTTACTTTTCACCAAGCATTGTATTAGGTACCAAGACTACAGAAGGGAATGATGTGGTCAGTTGTTCTGCTCTGATACCTTTCATTGAGGCAGCAGAAAGCAGTGGTTAAGAGTGCGGTTTCTGAATGTGTGCCAATTTTTGAATTCTAGCTCTATCACCTGCTAATTGTTTGACCTTGGGTATGTTACCTAACATCTCTGTTCCTCACTTTTCACATCTGTAAATTAGGGGATGATAATAGCACTTAACACACTGGGTTGTGATAATTGAATGAACTAAAATATCTAGAAAACTGCCTGTTTCATAGTAATCATTTAATAATTATTTTGCTGGTATTATTATTGCTGTTACTGTTCTTATTGCATTATAGAGTGGGAAAGAAAAAAATGAACACATAATCAAAGATGTGTGCTGAGTGTTGTATCAGGCAACACCACACTATCAAAGAAATGGGAGTCATGGAGCAAGCTGTTATGGCAGAATGCTGCCTAAAAGGCAAAACCTGGCCTTTTTATTGGTTGAATGATTTCATAGAGTCAATTACTCGGGGCAGGGGAACAAAGAGAAAAATGTTAGAAAGAAGTAAATGTATGCTTAGGCTATCTAGACTTTTTGGGAAGATGAGTCTGAGGATCCAAATTAGTTTTAAGGCCCATGTTTGAAGATTGAAGTCAAGATTCTGACCACCACTTGTGGTTCCGATCTTATTAACAAGGCAGACCGCTGATCAGTCTGTGTGATGCAAAGTTACATAACAGTTGATGGCTCCCCAAGTGTTCCTTGTCATGCCTTGTAACTATATTCATTGTCAGGGGATTAAGCATCCTGCTCTTGTTTAATTTGAGGGGAACCTTTGCAGGGTGGTTTGCATACTTTAAGTTTAGGTAATTGATTGACTGGGCCAAATGGACTTTGTACTGGAAGGATAGACTGTATAGCCAGAATGGTAGCTTAAGCAGCTGTTTAAGCCTAGCAGAGTTAAATTTTGGTAAGTACTGTGAGGAAGAGCACATCATCCTAGGAATATAGATTCATAGGGATAAAGGGACGATGGCTTTATTAGGCATGTTGGTCAAAGGAGGCTTTTCTACACTCTGATGTTTGAGCATTTGAGGTCTGAAGTGAGAGGCTGAGATATGCAGATTTCTGATGAGAAGTATTCTAAGGAAAGGGAATAATTAACCAATGAAAAGAAACATACTTGGTGTTTTCAAGGTGTGGCAGAAAAACATGTGGCTGAAATAGAGTAAGGGAGACAGAGAGTGGCAGAGAATAAGGTTAGAGGGACATTTGGGGTCAGATCATGTTAGTTCTAGGATGACTTTGGAATTTGTTCTATCTAGATAAGTTTTAAACAGGTATAAGGTGATTGGACTCATATTTGAAAAGGATCTCATTGGTGTTCTTTGGACAATAGATTGGAGATAGAGTGTCAACAGTGAGACCAGTTAGAACATTGCTGCTGCAGCGAAATAAGCCAGAAAGAAAAAGAAAAATATTGGATGGTCTCACTCATAGCAGGAATCTAGAAAACTTAAATAAGGGACCAGGAAAATGAATAACTATAAGAAAGTGAAAATCAAAATCAACAAAAAACTATGAACCAGAGACACTCTATGAGGGGTGGGGGGCGGGGAGGGGAGGGATTGAGGTCAAAATAAGGGGATTGCAGTTGTATGGGGAATATAAAAATAAAATTTATTTAAAAAAAAAGAACATTGCTGCTGCAAACAGGCAAGAGTTGATGGTGGTTTGGAGTGTAAACAGTGACAGAAATGAGATTGATAGTATTAGGGACATATTTTAAAGTTGATAGGATTCAATATAAGGAATAAAGGAAAAAGAGTCAATGATCACTCCAAGATGTCTATCTTAAGAAATTAGGTGACTATTTATTCTGTTTATAGAGATGACAAAGAGTAGGAATAGGGCTGGTTGAAGAAAAAGAGACAGGGAGAATTCTGTTCGAAACATATAACTTGAAACATTTATGATACAATAAAGTGGAGAAAATGAGCTGGGAGTTGGGCATATGAGTGCAGAGGTTGGGGCTGGCCATTTGAATTATGTTGTCTGTGATGTCATGATTATAATCTTTGGTAGTATATATGTCACAGAGCTGTTTTGTAGCTCATAGTTAAGATTTAGTGTTGTTTTATGAACATGTTTCATTTTGTTTTCAGTAGAGAAATAATGTAAAGTCTCCAAGATAGCTTTTCCTATTTGCATACATCATTTTTCCCTTCTTAATTTTCTCATTAAGGTGAGAAGCTTTTAATCTTAATTTTCTCATTAAGGTGAGAAGCTTTTTACATATGAAGATATCATAACTCAAAAAGTCATTAATCCCAATAATTATAAGCCAATACTTAGAAAGCAAAAATTCTTCAATGACTTTGAGTATCTTCATAAAAGAGAAAACCATTTTGCAGTGTATGTAATGCCAAGTTTTAATTATTAAATTATATTTTAACCATATGTGATATAAAAAAGACTGTAAGATAGAAAACATCTCTCTAAAATATATTTGGCAATATAAGAACATCTCTGCAGTTATTAAAAATGATGAGGTGATCTTTATTTCATGACAGGATATCTAAAGCATATCTTTGAGTTGATAAAAAGCTTATACTTTTTTCCATGATTATATGAACCCGTGATTATAAAAAATAAAATATTTATTGATCCTATTGATATAAAAAAAGTGATTAATATTCCTTTACTAACCATATTGGTTCCTGCCTTCTGGAGCTTAAATTTTGCTATTCTATATAGACAACATTCTATATCTTGATTGTGGTGGTGGTTATATAATTGTATATATTTGTTGAATCTTATACTATTTTATTACTTTAAATAAAACCTTTGTCTTGGATGGGAAGGATTATGGTTCTGTTTTCTTCTTGTATTTAAAATTAAAGAAATAATGAATATGCATTAAGAGAAATGTAGAAAAAGTTATTTTTAAAATGTAGCGAAAGTAATCAACTTTCTTTAAAAGATAAATCTTTTAAATTAAGTCACAGCTAAATAAGGCTCTATAAATTTTTCTAGAAGTAACCATTCAAAGAATTGTTTTTATTTCTCTTTTTGAGTAGTGTGCAAATTTTACAAAGATTTTGTTGTTGGCATTTGACTTTGGTTTTGAATATAGGTAGAACAGTGAAATTTCTTAAGAGAACAATCAAAACACAAAGCTTTACCATGAATTCTAAGCTTAGGAGGAAGTAGAAATTTACCCAAGCTTTCCTATCCTTTGCCCTTTCTCAACTCCCGTCAGCCCTTCACTATGGAAAGCCACATATATGTTTCAGTGTTGAAAGTGGTGTTTTCTTACATTCTTGGGCTTACACCTCTCCTGGGAATGTAATATGTATAAAAGCTTTTCATTTTTTGTTTAGGAATTGTTATGTGTGGAAAGAAAACTTAAAATTTCTTTCTTTCTCATAGTTAATATGTCTGGAAGAATAAATCAAATGGAAATATTAAAAATATGAAGTATATTTTAATTTTATAGAGCTACTGAAATAATATGGTAATGTATATATACAAGATTTTAGCTTTTGTTATTGTAAATGTGATAGTGTAACTCAGCCACTTTGATGATCTATGATCTGGAAAATCAACCATTAGACAATTAAAGTTGATAGTAATTGCATTTACTGCTATTGTGAAGAAAGTTAAATTGATTCTACACTAAGTATGGGCTTTAAGAATATTTTTATTATTGTCTTACTATAGTTGACGTGCTAAAGAAAATTGATATTCCATCTGTTTTTATTGGTGAATCATCAGCTAATTCCCTGAAAAATGACTTCACTTATGATAAAGGGTAAGTAATAGATATTAGAAATAACCATGTGAGTTAAAATTCTTCTTTATATTAAGGTAGTATTATTTAATATCAGTCATAATCAAGGTTTTGTTTTAGATCGAACTCTGACTTAAATAAAAACTTCTGTATGGAAATTTCCCCCAAAATCTCATTACTAAGGAAATATATAGACTGAAACTAAGTTAATTCCTACCTCTCTCATTTGGTAAAGAAAACAATGCAGTTAACATTTCAGAGATTGTTCCATGAAATGGATCCTCAAAACATAGTGGGCATGAATAGTATTTTGACTAAGAGGAACAATAACAAAATTAATAGTAAAAAGCAGTACTGTTTATTGGGCATTTAGCAAATGTCACATACTCAAGAAAGGCTTTTACATTTGTTATCCATTTTAATTTTCACAAGCCGTAGAGGTTGTAATTATTATTTCTTATTATATACATTTGCCAAAAGAGGAAACAGGTTGCAGTGAAATCCAGTTCTAAATATTTTGGAAAAAAAGTCCATGAATCTTAGAATTTGAATGTATATAAAAAGAGGGAAATATTTTCTCTTTACTCTTTTTTGTTATTTCTCCATAGACAATTTCAGCATTTAAAATGCTATTCATATGTTACATGCCCAGAATATCTTCATTAAGTTAGGAACATCAGGTGTAGTCCCCATAGAATTTCCACCCCCAGTTCACCTATGCACCATCACCATAGACCCTTGTGCTCTTCCTGCCCGCATTTTGGTTTCTCTCTCACCCTCCCCTCCCTTGCTCTGGTTAGGACATCCAGTCCTAGCATTTGACATTGGTTTTGAATATAGGTAGAATAGTGAGATTTCGAATAGTGGTGAGAGTGGACATCCTTGTCTTGTTCCTGATCTTAAAGGAAAGGCTTTCAGATTTTCACCATTGTGGATAATATTGGCTGTGGGTTTGTTTGTCATACATGGCTTTTATCATGTTAAGATATGTTCCTTCTATCCTGAGAATTTCAAGGGCCTTCATCATAAATGGATATTGAACTTTGTTGAATGCCTTCTCAGCATCTATTGATATGATCATATGGTTTTTATCTTTCTTTTTGTTGATGTGTTGGATTACATTAATTGATTTTCAGATGTTGAACCATTCTTCTACCCCTGGAGTCAATCCCACTATTGATGCATTGTTGGATTCTGTTGGTGAGGATTTTTTTTGTTCATTAGGGAGATTGGCCTATAGTTTTGTTTTTTTGTGTGTTGTCTTTATTTGGTTTTGGTTTAGTGTGATGTTGGCTCCATAGAATGTATTTGGCTAGTGTTTTGTCTATTTTGTTTATTTTTTCAAAGAACCAGCTTTTGGTTTCATTGATTTTTAGGATCGTTTTTTAAATTTCTGTTTTGTTTATTTCTGTTTTGATATTTATCATTTCCTTTTATTGATTTTTGGGTTTTTTTGTTGTTCTTTTTCTAGTTCTTTGAGATGAGATATTAGGTTGTTTCTTTGAGATCTTTCTTGTTTCTTGATGTGAGCCTGTATTGCTATGTACTTTCCTCTTATTACTGCTTTTGCTGTGTCCCATACATTCCGGAAAGTGGTGTTTTCATTATCATTCAGCTCAAAGTATTTTTAAATTTTTTCTTTGATTTCCTCTTTAATCCAATGGTTTTCTAGTAGTGTGGGTTTCAATCTCCATGAAGTGGGTGGGATCCATGTTTTCTTTTCATGATTTATTTCTAGTTTGATGCCTTTGTGATCAGAGAATATAGTTGGAATGATTTTGATCTTACTGTATCTGTGGATGTTTGTCTTGTGGCCCAGTATGTGATTAATTCTGGAGAATGATCCATGTGCACTTGAGAAAAATGTGTACCTGGGTTTTTTTGGGAGCAGTGTCCTATACATGCCTGTTAAAACCATGAGGTCTAAGTCTTTATTTAGGGCTTTAGTGTCTTTTTTTTTTTTTTTTGTCTTGTTGATCTATTGGTGAGAGCAGGGCATTGAAATCTCCTATGATATATGTATTTTATCTAATGTCTGTTTTCAGAGCTGATAACCATTGTCTTATATATTTTGGTGCTACTTCATTAGGTGCATATGTTGATGAGTGTAATACCTTCCTGATACACTGTCCCCTTAAACATAATGTAATGTCCATCTTTGTCTCTTTTTACCTTTTTTAGTTTGAAGTCTATTTCATCTGATATAAGTATAGCTGTGCCTGCCTTCTTTTTTGGTCCATTAGCTTGTAGGATTGTTTTCCAACCTTTTACTTTCAGTCTGTATTTGTCTCTTGTGGTTAAGTGTGTTTCCTGGAGACAGCAGAAGGTTGGACTTTGTTTTTTAATCCAACCTGCAACTTTGTGTCTTTTTATTGATGAATTTAGTCCCTTTACGTGTTGGTGTCTATGTCTGTGTTAGCCATTTTGTTTGTCTTTTTTGATCCCCCCCCCCCCCCCCGCCCCATTCTGTCTGTTTATTTTGTCTTAAAGAGTTCTTGTGGTATATTTTAGAGAGGAGGTTTTGTAGAGATGGATTTCTGGAGTTTCTTTTTGTCTGAGACAGTCCTTGGTTTTTCTTCATATAGGAAGGAGAGCTTTTTAGGATAAAATATTCTTGGTTGGCATTTGTTGTATTGGAGTTTGTTGAGTATGTACCTCCATTCTCTTCTGGCCTGTGGTGTTTCTTCAGAGAAGTCTGATATCAGCCTGATTATTTTCCTTTATATGTTACCTGTTTCATCCCTCTTGTCAGCTTCATTATTTGTTCATTGTCTTGGATTCTTGTGTCTTGCTATAGTTTTCCTTTCATCATGGAAGTTTAGTGTTGTTCTTGCTTCAGAAGTATGTCTATTTTCAGTTCCTTCTTTGTGCTTGGGAAATTCTCTCTGATTATCTCCCTAAATATTTTCTCTGTTCCTACGTCTTTCTCCTCTCCTTTTGGGATTCTATAACTGTTATATTTCCTTTCCTTATGGTGTCAGATAGCTCTCGAAGTTTTTCTTCATTCTTTTTCCTTTGTATTTCTCTTTCCTTTTCTGTTTTGATTCCTTTTATTTCTCTATCTTTGAGAGTTCGGCTTCATTCTTCCATTTCATCAATTCTATTTTCATTGCTTTCCCAGAGTTCTTTATCCCCTCCAGTGATCTTTTAATCTCCCGTGTTTCTTATATTTCCTTTCCTAAGGTCTCATTTTTGTTCTTCAGTTCATTGATTATTTGCCTCATATCATTATTTTCCTTTTCATTTTCTTTATGCTTTTTAATGATGGTGATTTTAAATTCTCTTACAGGCAGAAAAGTTCTTCCATGTCATTGTTGTTGAGTTCTGGTGACCAATTTTCTTTTTGTGGTGTGTCCTTCCCCTGTGGGCTTGCCTGGTTATTTGTATTTTATCTTCTCCCTGTTGTTTGTTTTTGATGTGTTTTCTGCCGTAGGATACTGTGCTGCTGGTATTAGCCAACATTTTTTCCAGGTGTTCCTTCTGGGATGTCGGGAACTGGTAGTCAGACAGGGTCCAGGACCATTGTGCCAAAACTCCATAAGGGTAATGCTGCTGTGGGTGTGTTGATGAACGTTGTCACTGATGACCCCACCTCCTGTATTTCCTCCGTTCCGGGGGGGATGTCGTTGGGTTCCTAGCTTCTGACTGTGGTGGGGTGGCTGTGCACTCCTGGCTTTGGTGGTCCAGGTGGTGGCAACGGCCTCACCTCCCCTTCCTCCCCCTGCTTCTCTGTCATTAAGTTTAGATTGAGTTTCAGCATTGTGCATAGGGGACTGTAAACCTTAATCACCATTTCTGTATTCAGTTGTCTGTTGTTGGGCATTTAAGGTGGTTCTATGACTTGGTTATTGTGGATAATGCTATTGTGAACATAGGATTGCATAAATCTTTTTTGTTAGGGTTTTAATAATCCCTGGGAAATACCAGGAGTAATATTGCTGGACCATATAGTATTTCCATTTTTACATTTTTAAGATATATCGATACTGTTTCTATGGAGATTATAACAAAATATTTTCTCACCAAAAGTGAATGATTATTCCTTTTTGCCACATCTTTGCCAACATTGTTGTATCCATTGTTTGTCATACAGGCCATTCTCACAGTGGTGAGGTGGTAGCTCATTTTAGATTTGATTGTATTTCCCTTACGAGAGGTGATATTGATAATTTTTTTCTATCCCTGTAGTCCACCTTATTGTCATCTTTTTATTTCTTTCTTTATTATTTATTTATACAAGCACTGGCTACAGTCAGAAGTGTGGGAGGGTGAGAGAATTCACCAGAGCCAGAGCAGGGAGCAGAGCAGGCAGAAGGACCGAAGTACACTGCTAAGGGGAACAGCGGGCGGCAGGAGAGGTCTGCGCGCCATGTGGGACCCTCCTCCGGTGGCCGGGGAGCAGCCGGGGATTGAACCGGCACTGCAGAGGCTGCGGGCAGCTTCGAAACCCAGCGCTCAACCACTGCGCCACCGGGGCGGCCCTCATTGTCATCTTGGAGAAGTTTCTTTAAATTTTTTAACCACTTTTTGGTTGGGTTGTTTGTATTTTGTTGTTAAGTTGTGTGAACACTTTATATCTACTGGAAACCAACCCTTTGTCAAATGTGTGATTAGAAGATACTTGCTTAATCTTCTAATCTATAGGTTGCCTTTTTTTTCAAATGATGGTTTCTTATTTATTCTTTATTTCTGATTTAACTTATTA
Organism: Talpa europaea; assembly: GCF_964194135.1. Classification (NCBI taxonomy): domain Eukaryota; kingdom Metazoa; phylum Chordata; class Mammalia; order Eulipotyphla; family Talpidae; genus Talpa; species Talpa europaea. The sequence goes on from NC_140070.1 coordinate 60,925,214, forward strand.
TTTCCTTCTTTCACTGCATTTTGCTTTTGTTTGTTCTTATTTTTCTAGTTCACTTGTGGAAGTTTAGATTATTTGATTCCTTTCTTGTTTCTTGACTTAGATATCTGTTGATATATACTTCCTTGTCAATGCTGATTATCTTGCATCCTCTAGGTTCTAGTCATTTGTGCCTTCAATTTCATTCATCTGTAGGTATTTTCTAATCTTTCCTTTAGTTTCATCATTAATCCAATAGTCATCCAGTAGTATGTTGTTCAGTGTTTGCATATTAAAAGCTTTTTCCCACTTTCTCTTTATGGTTGATATCTAGTTTGATACCATTGTAATCAGAGGCGATATTTGTTATGATTTTATTATTCAAAATTTATTGGCACTTGTTTTGTGACCCAACAATAATTTATCTTGGACTTGAGAAGAATGTGTACCAAGATTTTTGGGGATACCGTGCTCTATAAATAATTATACACATCTGTTCTAATACCATATAATGCTATTGTTTTCTTGTTGACTTTAATTGACATTAATTGTTGATCTGTCAATGAAAGTAGAATATTTAATTCCCCTATTAACAGTTTTTATATGCTATTGTATGTTTTTCAATTTGATAATAATTAGCAAATATATTTTGTTGTACTGTTGTTTGGTGAATATATGTTGTTCCGTGTTATATATTCCTGATCCTTTAGTATTTATAAAATGTGCATCCCTCTCTCTTTTTATTCTTTTATTTTGGAAGTTTTTTATCTTATGGAAATCTGGTTATCCTTTACTTTATTTTGGTCCCATATGCTTGTAGAGATTGTTTTCCAACCATTTATTTGGAGACTATGTTTATCTTTGAACTCAGATGGGTATCCTGGTCAGAGCAGAAAGTTGGTTTTGTTTTCTGATGCAACTTACCATTCTGCTCCTTTTGAATGTTGAGCTCAGTCCCTCTACAATGGACTGATAGGGTGATTATTGATATACATGATTTTGCTACTGCCATTTTGTCTTTAGTTTTCTCATTCAGTCTATTTCCTTGTTTAATTTTTTGTGGATTGTTTTCTCTTTGATTTGCATCAGAGGGTTACTTTCACCATTCCTTCTATGGGAGTTCTAGTGTTTGCAGATTCCTTCAGCTTTTATCTGTCTGGAAAATCTTAATTTATTCCTTATATCAGAACTTGAGTTTGGTAGTATACAGTGTTCTTGATCAGGCAGCTTTTATTTTTATGTTGTGAATACATTATTTCATTCTGTTCTTTCTTGTATGATTTTTTTCTAAGGAGTCACTTATAAGGCTAGTGAAAAGGAGTAACTTTATAGTTTACCTTCTTAACCCACCTCCTCTGTCCTCAGTATTTTTTGTCTTCAAATTTTGGTAGCTTTACTACTATTTGTCCTGGTATAGAATCTTCATATTTACATAACCAGGCATTCTTGTAACTTTTTGAGCTTGTATATTTAATCCTTCCCCAGGTTTGGGATGTTTTCCTCTATTATTTTTTTGAATTAGTTCTCTTGCCCCCTTTTTTTTTCTTTTAAAGATTTATTTATTCATACAAGAATTGGGGTGTAAGCCCGAGGTGTGTGAGGATTCCCCAGAGAGAGTGGGGAGCAGAATGGGCAGATCTACTGAAATACACTGCTGAGGGGAATAGCAGGCGAGGCAGGAGAGGTCTGCTGCGCATGTGGGCTGCTCTCTGGCCTGCTGGGGATTGAACTTGTGTTGCAGTGGCTGGAGATAGCTTGATAGCACTGTCTTCAACCCCCTGCGTCACCAGGGAGGCCCCATCTTTTTTCTTTCTTCCCTTTCTGAGATGCCCATTATCTTTATGCTGCCTTTACTAATGGGGTTGTATAGTTTTGAAATTTTTCTTCTTTTTTTTTTTTTTTTTAAACTTCATATTTCTTTTTCTTCTACCTGGGTCCCTTGTACCGTATTATTGAGGTCAAGTATTCTGTCCTCTATTTGGTCTATGTTGCTTCCATATCTATTGCTAGAATTTTTGTCACATCTTTTAATTTTTTTTTTTTTTAGTTTTTTTTTTTTAATAGAGGCATGTTTATTTATTTGTTTGTTTGTTTGTTTGTTTTGTTCATACATGCACTGGGTACAGTCAGAAGCGCGGGAGGGCGAGAGAATTCACCAGAGCCAGAGTGGGGAGCAGAGCAGGCAGAAGGACCGAAGTACACTGCTGAGGGGAGCAGCGGGCGGCAGGAGAGGTCTGCGCGCCATGTGGGACCCTCCTCTGGTGGTCAGGGAGCAGCCGGGGATCGAACCGGCGTCGCAGAGGCTGCTGGCAGCTTCGCAACCCAGCGCTCAACCGCTGCGCCACCGGGGAGGCCCACATCTTTTAATTTTTTAAGTTAAAAGATCTCACATCTTTTAAGTTAATCTTTGATTAACTTTTTCAGAGTTTCCTGTATTACTTTGACTTGCTTTTCTTCATTTTCTTCCATCTCTTTTTTTTCTTTGCAATGGCAATTTTGAACTCTGTGTCATAGGGAGATAAAATTTCTACATCTTTGTGTTTGGAGTCTGGGGAATTATTCTTTCCTTTCAATATCATATTCTCTTGATATCTCAACATGAGAAGTTTTATATATATTTCTTTGCTTGTTTTGGTGCTTTAAATTAAAAAAAAAGATTCTGTGGCAGTAAGTTACAGACATGAAGTTATTCTGCTCTTTTCCAGTACAGTGGTTTTATTGATTTTAGTTTTCTGCCCTTTTGCCAGCTTCCATCTGTACTGAAACCTGCTTTTGCATTTGCTGATGCATTGGGTGGAAGAGGGGCCTCAGTTGTCTTCTAGTGATCCAGTTGTCCTATTTGTGCCACTGTTAGTATGCCTTCTTTCTGGAGTTCTAGGCCTGTAACTCTATATTCTTGTGCTATCAATATTCTTCATGAGGTCAATATTAGTCTTGAGGTATTGTGACGGTGAATAAAGGTCAACTGATTGTCTTTGTTCTTTTCACCAGGTAATAACCTGGTGGAAAAGTGACCCAGTTTGTGGGCATCTCCACAAATCCTCTGCACATGTTTCCCCTCTGTAATGAGTGTATATCCATACCATTTATTTTTCCAATACCGATGGACCCTAGCTAAAAAGCAGCCCCTACAGTGTGTACTGTAGCTTCCTACTCCAGACCACAATCTCCAGGCATTTCTCTATACCCACCTCTTGTTTAGTGAAGTATGAATCTCCTCCATGTGTCTTCTGGTGCAGTCTGTGTGGGTAATTAATGTTCAAGAGGTGATCCAGTCTAGTCCCAAGCTATTGGTCTCTCTGGTTGTATTATCTTCCAGATTAAACATTAGATATATTCTCTCAGCCAAGGACCCTCTTCCAATGCCATCTTAGTCTGACTCATTCCTGGGTCATTTAATCATGGACATATTTTTCTTTTTGGAAAATGAAGAATTAGGACAAAGACTTCATGATGTTCCTTTCAACTATTAAGGTTACTCTCTTCTCACTTGAGTTACTTTATTTTTCATATTTTATCACTAGCTCTGGACAGTGATTATATTAAGGAGATAATCAGTACATAATGGGGAAATTAACATGCTATTGTACTACCTATTCTTTAAGAAGACAGGGGAGTGTAATGGGAGCAAAACAGGTGCGACAAATGGGGACATAGGATTAAGTGATGGTACTGTCTAATAGGGAATGTAGGCTGTTTGGTGAGACAGTTATGAACTGAAAGAGAAGTTAAAGCAAGTATTGATCTGATATAGTGGAGGAATCCAAGAGTTATACTATTTGTTGCCGTCAATATTTTTTTTTAATTTTCTTTTTAAAGATTTATTTATTTATACAAGCACTGGAGTACAGGCCAGAGGCACGGGAGAGTGAGAGAATTCACCAGAGACAGAGCAGGGAGCAGAACAGACAGAAGGACCGAAGTACACTGCAGAGGGGAGCAGTGGGCAAGAGAGGAGGGGTCTGCCTCGCCATGTGGAAATCTCCCTGGCTGGCTTGGAATCAAACCGGGGCTGCAAGGGCTGCGGACAGCTTCACAGCGCTGTGTTCAACCCGCTGTGCCACGGGGAGGTCCTGTTGCCTTCAATATTGGTGTGTAGGAAAGGAGGTTCTGACATGTACCTTTATATACATTGGGGCTCAGAGGATTGGCTGTATTTCTTTGATATCCTACTTAGTAGAGTATAGACTTCAGAAGAGAGAAGGCAGGTCATTATAGGTCAACAGATAAATTTGGAAATTAGAGAGATTGTTGTTATAAAGTTTAAGCCTAAACCTGGTTTGAAATTAGTCTGGACACTAAAAGAATAAGACACTATTTCCTGCACTACTTAATGTCCTGCTTCGTTGATCAACTCTTAGCTACACAGCTAAGCTTTCCAAGATGGTGAAAATAAGTACTGATTACCTGATTTTTTCTCTTCAATTTAAGATCTTATATAAATTACATAGGCAAGTTATTTTGGCAGATATGTACAATAGATTTACGGTTGGAAAAAATCACTTAAATTATTGGTTATGACATATTACAAAATGAGATGTATCTAGGGGATTGAATTATAATTTTCTTTTTAAAATATTTTCTTTAATTAACTTCATAATTTCAATTCTTAATATTTTTCAATTAATAACATTTGTTTTCTTCCAGGGCCCACATTATCTTAGTTCCTGAATTTAGTCTTCCTCTGGAATACTACCTAATCCCCTTCCTTATCATAGTGGGCATCTGCCTCATCTTGATAGTCATTTTCATGGTAGGTAAATTAATTTTAAGTAATTTAAAAAAGATAAATGAATGGCTTTTAAAATACACTATATTGAGAAAGAGAAGTATGAAATAAAAGAGTGTATGTTATTAAATTATTTTCATAGTAATACTAAGATATTATCTTTGTCATTCTGATTCTCTCAGAGTTTATAGTGAAGGTGTCTTGAGGTGTCTTTTGGTATATCACATGCTGTATAATACCAAAACATTGAAGGCAAAAGTAGATAAGAGAATCAATCCCTCTGTATCCTGTTAAGATCAATATTAAGCAAAGATATAAAATATTTTGTCTATTCTTACTAACTTTTAAATTTATTTTTCATGAGCAGTATTTTCATTAACATTGGGTGAGTTTAAGTTTTTGTTGAGTACATAGATTAAAGATTAAATGCCACCTTTGAAAGGTTCAGTCTTCTCATGATGCTATGTATTTCTTTCCAGTTGTTTAGACCTTTCTTATTTATCAGCTTAATTTTTTTGGTAAACATTTTGCATGTCTTTTGTTAGATTTTTTTTTTTGAAATTACATTTTCTAATTTGTTATTAATAGGACATAAAGTAATATCAGTTTCATACAGTATTTTATTTTTTAAGTAAATTTTAAATGATATTAAGTAAATTTTTCAAATGATATTAAGATTTACAAAAAATTTGTAAAGAAGAGCATTTCTGTACATTCCTCATCTAGTTTCCCCCATTGTTAATACCTTTCATTAACATATGTTACATTTTACAATTTTTTCAAAGCTAAGAAATTCATATTGGTATATAATTAGTACCTACACTCTAGACATTTATTAATTTTATCAGTTTTTCTATTAATGCTTTTTTTCCTGGTCCAAGATTCAAGCCAGGGTACCACATTGTATTTGGTTATCCTGTCTTCCCAGTCGCCTCTAATCTGTTATACTTTTTTGATTTTTCTTTTTTTCCCATGTCCTTGACAGTTTTGAGTTGTCCTGTAGAATGTCTTTGAATTGAATGTTTTTATTACCAGTCTGGAATACAAGTGTTTTAACAGATTATCACTGAGGTAAATAAAGTTTCCTTCTCATAATATTTTAAGAGACACCTAATATATACAAAGTATTACTGATGGGGTTAATCTTCATCCTTTGGTTAAGGTAATTGCCAGGTTTCTCCACTTGGAAGTTAATTTTTCTATTTCACTATTCTATTCTTTATTTGAAAGCAAGGCACTAAATATAGATCACCCTAAAGGTGGGGAGAGGGAAGAACTAAGCTCTTTCGTATTAAACTTGCTAAATTCTCCTATTCTAGTAATTCGTATGTTGATTCTCTTGGGTTTTTGGTGTAAGAAGCAAGGAGACCAAAAGAAACAAATAAAAAACCAAACAAACTAAAATACCAGTTTCACACTAGGAGTAGAAATCAGTAAACATAAACTAATAAAAGAGTCTTCATTAAAAACTTAAAATGAGTTTCAGTAAACGGTGAAATGTTAGAAACCTTACCTTGAAAGCCAGAAACAAAATAACATATTTATTGTTGTTAGACTTCCTATTTAATGTTTTGTTCTATTTTCTGGTAAAACAAGAAAAAACAATGAGAGAATTAGAAATAAGCTAGTTTTTATTTGCTTTTTTCTTTGTTAATAATGAAATGATGCTTTAAGACATTAACATAATATCTTATGTTATAATCACTGGCATTTGTATTTTATTCTATGTTGTATTATGTTAATTTATTTTGTAAATTTCTAAAATTCTCAATTTTGGGCAAGAACTATTTGATTATAATGTATAAATTCTTTCTTTGCATTTTGGATTATTCAGATTTCTAATATGGGTCAGTTTTACATTAGGACATAGATGCAAAGATCCTAAATAAAAAATTAACAATATGATGTATAGGTAAAGGAAAACTTCAGCTTTTTGGTGCTAGAATATTCTTGACATCAACACTAGACAATCCCTTAAGCATGTTTTTAGGATTATAAATAGAACAGGCACTACAGAAGATAGTATGGTGATACCTCAAAAAAATTAAACATAAATTGCCATATGATCTGGCAATGCCACCTCTGGATGTATAACCAAAAGAAATGAAAACAGGGAATTGAACAGATGAATATAGACCTATGTTCAATAGCAGCATTATTTGCAAGAGCCAGAGGAGGAAGCAACCCAATTGTTTGTCCATGAATGAATAAACAAAATATGGTATATAATACAATGGAATATTATTCATCAGTAAGAAGGAATGAAATTTGACACTCTGTTCAGTGTCCAGTCACACAAGGACAAATACTGTATGTTTCTATTTATATATAATACCTAAAATAAAAACAAAAACTAACTACCAGGGATTGGGTAGATGGGAAATTGAACTATTATTTTTTTTAATGTGCACAAAGTCCATGTTTTGCATGTTGAAAGAATTCTATAGATAGCTGTTGGTGGTGTAGCACAACAATGTGAATTACTTAATACACTTTAAAACACTATAAACTTTAAAATGCTTAATATTGTAATTTTTATCTTACGTATATATTCCTATCATTAAAAATAACATATAAATAACTAGACAAGATAAAACTAACCATGAAATAATTAAAGCTTTTTCCTTTTTCTAAAATAGTTTCATTTTTATTAAATAGGAAATATCTGTTTCATTTTTGGTGTAGAGTGCCTTAAATATCATCCAGGTCTACTGATCTTTTGCATAGTTTCTTGGACATTGAGATATTTTTCTACTTCATACTAAATCATATTTTCAAGAAATTCTCTGTACTAGCATAAAATGATATGTACATTTACTCATGTCAATTTAGAGAGACTTTTTAGGATTTGTGCATGAGTTCTCTTTATTCATATCCATGTGTGCTATCCCTAGTGCTTTTAGAGGATCTATTTGTCCTTCTGAAAAGTGAATTTTGAGGTTATTTTTCTCTTTCACTTTACAAATACTTATTCTGTACCTACAGTGAACTAGGTAGGCACTGCTTTAAGGTCTGAAGATTCATCACTGAACAAAATAGGTAAAACTCCCTGATGTTAAGCTGGTTATTATATTCTAGTGGAATTTATGCTCAAAACTATGAACTTTCTTTTTTATCTGTATATGAATTTCTGTTCTTAACATTATTATTTTCTTTCTTCTACTTTGTTTTAATAGATTGGTTTTCTTTATTCAGCTGTTCAAATGAACGCTTACTGGTCTTTTTGTTTTGTTTTATGCTTGTTATGTTTTATGCTTTCTCCAACAATCATTTTATCTCTACCTCACTACTTCTGATAAGAAACAATTTTATTCTAGTTTGGTTAAAATTATTATTTTTTCATTATTACATATGATGTTTTATCAATTTGATGTTTCCATCCATATGGAAAGGGGTATTCAATTATAATTTCTAACTCTTTTCTACCCTATTTGCTCTTTCACTCTTAGGGGAAATGAAGTATCCTGTCTGTGAGGTATATGTAAGATGACTAAATTAGGCATAATTGGCTCATCTCTACCTTTCACTTGGGACAAAGTTGTTGTCAGGTCTTCTATGACTGAGCCTCTAAATCTGGGGAGGTGAAGGGAAGGTCCATTCCATTCCATAGTTGTTTTTGTCTATATATGAGTGAGTAAGACTATTTAATTCTATAGTTCAGTAAAATGTTTTTGTCCACTAATTTAAGTACGCTACTTGCCTTCATCTGACAGTTCATGATCTTTTTTCTTAAGTTATACAGAATGCAGGTGAAATGGCATGCTGATTATAAGCTTCCCTCCAAAGAAAACACAAAAACCCTCAAGTATCTGTTGTGATTTCTTCTGTGAATTATGGACTTCAAATTTTTTTTTTAGTTTCTAAAATATGGATCTTTTCTGTATTTTTTTTCCTGTTGATTTCTAATGCATTTGCATTATAGTCAGAAAGCATTATGTTATATATGTTTGATTATTTCCAAAGGTCTTATTGATCGTTGGAAATAATCAAACATATAACTTCGATGTGTATAGAAAAAAGTATCCAATGCAAAGTTCTATGTATGTCTGCTATTTTGAATTTGTGCATTTGTCTTGTCTAGTTTCTGATTCTCTATTATCTTTTTTTTTAATCCATATATGTTATCTACAATAGCTATGTATAACTTCTGCCCCACATACAAACTCAGGTTTGTTTGAGTCTAAAATAAATGACTTTTGCTCTTATATTCCTTCATACTCCATGGATAATCCCTACCTCCCTTTTTAAAAAAAATATTTTATTTTATTTTCTATATTTTTACATCATTTTTCATTTTTGTACAATGTATGCATTTTCATCTTGGTTAGAGTCCCCATAAAATTCCCACCACCCTTGTTTTGATCCTACTCCCTTCTCCCCACCGCCCCACAGTGTGTCTCTGGTTTATAGTTAACTGTTGATTTTGATTTTTACCTTATTATAATTAGTCTTTCTCCTGATCCCTTATTTGGGTTTTCTAAATTCCTGCTATGAGTGAGACCATCTGGTATTTTTCTTTTCCTTTCTGGCTTATTTCACTGAGCATAATCCCTTCCAGCTCCACCCATGTTGCTGCAAATGGCATGAGTTTATCTTTTTTTTTTTTTAAATAAATTTTATTTTTATATTACCCATACAATTGCAATCCCCTTATTTTGACCCCGATCCCTCCCTTCCCCTCACCCCACCACCCATAGAGTGTCTCTGGTTCATAGTTGTTTGTTGATTTTGATTTTCACTTTCTTATAGTTATTCATTTTCCTGGTCCCTTATTTAAGTTTTCTAGATTCCCGCTATGAGTGAGACCATCCGGTATTTTTCTTTTTCTTTCTGGCTTATTTCGCTGAGCATGATCCCTTCCAGCACCATCCATGTTGCTGCAAATTGCATGTGTTTATCTTTTTTGAATGCTGAGTAATATTCCATGGTGTATATGTACCACATCTTCTTGATCCAGTCATCTATTTTTGGGATTTGGGTTGTTTCCAAAGCTTAGCTATTGTAAACAGTGCTGCTATAAACATAGGGGTGCAGGTGCTCTTTGGAATTGATGTTTCTGTGTCCTTTGGGTAATACATGGGAGTGGAATTGCTGGATCATATGGAAACTATGTTTAGTAGGTTGAGGAATCTCCATACAGCTCTCCATAGTGGTTGGACCAGTTTGCACTTCCACCAACAGTGCAGGAGAGTTCCTTTTTCTCCACAACCTCGCCAACATTTGTTGTTGCTAGCTTTTTTAATATGTGCCATTCTCCCTGGTGTGAGATGGTATCTCCTGGTAGTTTTGATTTGCACTTCCCTGATTACAAGTGATGTTGAACATTTTTTCATATGCCTGTTGAACATTTGCATTTCCTCTTCAGAGAAGATTCTTTTTAGCTCTTCTGCCCATTTTTTAGACTGGATTATTTTCTTTGTTTGTGTTGAGTCTTATCAGCTCTTTGCAGATTTTTGTGATCAGTCCTTTATCATTAGTGTTGTGTGCAAAAATGTTCTGCCAGTCGGTGGGGTTTCTCTTTGATTTTGTTATTGTGTCTTTTGCTGTGCAGAAGCTCTTTAATTTAATGTAGTCCCAGCTGTTTTTCTTTGCCTTCACTGTCACTGCTTTGGGTGATATGTCTGTAAAGATGTCTTTGATTTGCATATCACGTAGTGTTTTGCCTATATTTCCTTCTATGTATTTTATGGTTTCTGGTCTTATGTCTAGTTCTTTAATCCATTTTGAGTTGATTTTTGTGTGTGGTGTGAGATAGTGGTCAAGCTTCATTCTTTTGCATGTGGCGACCCAGTATTCCCAGCACCATTTATTGAGCAAACTTTCTTTGCTCCAATGCATAGTCTTTGCTCCTTTGTCAAAGATTAGTTGACCATAAATCTGTGGGTTTGTTTCTGGATTTTCTATTCGATTCCATTGGTCTGTGCGTCTGTTCTTGTTCCAATACCATGCAGTTTTGATGTTTATGGCTTTGTAGTATAGTTTGAAGTCTGGGAGTGTGATGCCTCCATTCCCTTCTTTTTTTTTTTCAGGAGAGCTTTGGCTATTCGGGGTTTTTGGTGATTCCATATGAATTTCATCAATAATTGTTCTATTTCTTTGAAGAATGAACTTGAAATTTTGATTGGAATAGCATTGAATCTGTATATTGCTTTTGGTAGGATGGCCATTTTAATAATGTTTATTCTTCCAATCCATGAGCAGGGGATGTCTTTCCATTTCTTTGTGTCTCTTCTATTTCTTTTAACAGTGTTTTATAGTTCTTTGTATAGGTCCTTTATCTCTGTTGTTAGATTTATTCCCAAGTATTTGATTTTTGTTGTTTCAATAATAAAAGGGATGGTTTTTTTTATTTCTTCTTCAGGTTTATTGTTTGTATATAGGAAGGCTACTGACTTTTGCATGTTGATTTTGTATCCGGCCACTTTACTGAACTGATTGATGAGTTGAATTAGTTTTTCTATGGAGTTTTTGGGGTTCTTTATGTATATTATCATATCATCTGCAAATAGTGATAGTTTGACTTCTTCTTTTCCTATTTGGATTCCTTGTATTCTCTATTATCTTTGACTAGAAAAATTGAGGTAATTTCTATAACATAGAATAACCCAATTAAAACATAGAATTCAAAAGATAACACAAGGGAGGAGCCAGAGGTGAGCTGGGACGTTCGCCCACGTCAGGCCCCTTCTAGCCTGCAGTCCGAGCCCAGAGCGTAACGGGAACCCACTGCGGGGGCACATCAGGCACGCAGGAAGTGCGTCCTGCATCGCCATTTTAGAACAGGGACATTTCTTCAGTAAAGACTGCTTGAAACCGGCAGAAGGCTCCTGGAGGAGCCATAGGTGAGCTGGGAAGTTCGCCCTTGCCAGGCCCCTCCTGGCCTGCAGTCCGAGCCCAAGGAGGAGTGATAACCCACTGCCAGGGCAGACCGGGTGCGCAGGCAGTGCATCCCGCATCGCCATTATAGAACAGGGACATTTCTTCAATAAAGACTGCCTGAAACTGGCAGAAGTCTCCCGGAGGAGCCAGAGGTGAGCTGGGAAGTTCGCCCCACCAGGCCCCTTCTGGCCTGCAGTCCGAACCCAGAGGGGGAGCGGGCACCCAACTGGGGCAGACCGGGCGCACAGAGGAGTGCGAACCCGCATTGCCTTTTTAGAACAGGGACCTTTCTTCAGTAAAGCCTGCTTGAAACCAACAGATGTCTCTTGGAGGAGCCAGAGGTGAGCTGGGAAGTTCACCCAAGTGCCTTCCAGTACCAGCAACGCTATGACGCTATGTCCCAATGCATACAGCAAATTAGAAAACAGACAGTAGGGAGTAGAAAAACCACCCACACCATCAACTCCTCAGTAAAAAAGCACACCACAAAAAGAAAACCACCCCCCAGATTGCAACTACAGTAACATGGAAGAACTTTTGAGCCTTCCAGAAAGAGAATTTAAAATTGCCATGATTACAAAACTGACAGAAGTCATAAAGGAAAACAATGATAAGGGAAAAATTATCAACGATCAGAAGAATGAAATTGAGTCCCTAAAGAAGGAAGTAAAAGAAGTGCAGGAGATCAAAGAATTAATGGAGGCAGTAAAGAACTTTGGAAAAAGCAATGAAAGCAGAATAGATGAAATGGAAGATGAATAAGTCTCTTGCAGACAAAGAAATAAAAAGAACTAAAACAAAAGGAAAGAGAAGTACAAACAAAAAAGACCAAAGAAAGACTTCGGGAACTATCTGACTCCATGAGGAAAGGAAATATAAGAGTTATAGGAATCCCAGAAGGAGAGAAGAGAGATGTAGGAACAGAGAAAATATTCAAGGAGATAATTGAAGAGAACTTCCCAAACGTGAAGAAGGAGCTGAAAATTGATATATAAGAAGCAAGAAGAATACCAAACTTCCACGACGAAAGGAAAAATATAGCAAGACACATAATAGTAAAGCTCCCAAGAATCCAGGACAAGGTAAAAATAATGAAGCTGACAAGAGGGAAGAAACAGATAACATTCAAAGGAAAACCAATCAGACTGACATCAGACTCTTTGAAGAAACACTACGGGCAAGGAGAGAGTGGAGAGAAATAGTAAACAGTCTCCAAAAAAACAGATGCCAACCAAGAATACTCTATCCCGCAAAGCTCTCCTTCCTCTATGAAGAAAGAATAAGGACCTTCCCAGACAAACAGAAACTCTGGAATTTCATTACGATTAAACCCCCACTCCAAAAAATACTACAAGGAGTTCTAAAGTCAGAACCTCAGAGGGACGAATAAGAACAAAAGAAGTCCAAAAAAAAGTTATTAAAAGAATAAATACATAAATTCAAAGGAAAGACAAACACAATGGCAAATACAGATGACTACATATCAATTTTAGCTCTAAATGTAAAGGGACTAAACTCTTCACTAAAAAGACACAGAGTCGCAGGCTGGATTAAGAAACAAAACCCAACCTTTTGCTGTCTCCAGGAAACACATTTAGCTACAAAAGATAAAAATAGACTCAAAGTTAAAGGATGGAAAACAATCCTACAATCAAATGGACCAAAAAAGAAAGCAGGAACAGCTATACTTATATCAGATAAAACAGATTTCAAACTAAAAAAGATAAAAAGAGACCCCAATGGTCACTGCATTATGATCAAGGGGACAATACTTCAAGAAGAAATAACACTCATTAACATATACTCACCAAACGAAGGAGCACCAAAATATATCAGACAAGTATTGTCATCTCTGAAAACAGACATCAGAGAAAACATATACTTAGTGGGAGACTTCAGTACACCACTATCAACAATGGATAGATCAATGAGACAAAAAATAAGTAAAGACACTAAAGCTCTAAATAAGGATCTAGAGAGCTTGGGCTTAACAGACATCTATACAACACTAAACCCAAAAAAAAATCTGAGTACACATTTTTCTCAAGTGCACACAGATCATTCTCCATGATCAATTATATACTGGGATACAAGACAAACATCAACAGATACACCAAGATTGAAATCATACCAACCATCTTATCTGACCATGAAGGCATCAAACTAGAAATAAACCATAAAAAGAAGGCAAGGAACTCTCCTACCTCATGGAGATGGAAAACCACACTTCTGGAAGACCACTGGACTAATGAGGAGATAAAAGAAGAAATTAAAAAATTCTTTGAATTGACTGCCAAAGAGGACACCAGTTTCCTAAATGTACGGGATGCAGCAAAAGCAGTAATAAGAGGAAAATATATAGCAATAGAGGCTCACATCAACAAACAAGAAAGAACTCAAAGAAACAACCTAATCTCAAAGCTCAAAGATCTAGAAAAAGAACAACAAAAAAACCCCAAAACCAGTAGAAGAATAGAAATAATAAAAACCAAAGCAGAAATAAATGAAATTGAAACTAAAATAACAATCCAAAAGATCAATGAAACCAAGAGCTGGTTCTTCAAAAAAATCAATAAAATAGACAAACCCCTAGCCAGGCTCACAAAGGAAAAAAGGGAGAAAGCACAAATAAACAGGATCATAAATGAAAGAGGAGAAATCACAACGGACACAGCAGAAATAAAAAGAATAATCAGTAACTATGAACAGTCATATTGAAACAAGTTCAACAATCTAGAGAATTGGGCAAATTCCTAGAACTCTACAATCATCCAAAACTAGAAAAGGAAGAAATAGAACACCTAAACAGACCAATTAAATGAGCGAAATTGAAATGGTAATCAAAAACCGCGCAAGGACAACACCAAAAAAGAAAACTACAGGCCAATCTTCCTAATGAACACTGATGCAAAAATCCTCAATAAAATTTTAGCTATCAGAATCCAACAATGTATCCGTAAGATAATTCACCATGACCAAGTAGGATTCATTCCAGGGACATAAGGATGGTTCAACATCCCAAAATCAATCAACGTTATCCAACACAACAACAAAAAGAAATATAAAAACCATATGATAATATTAATAGGATGCTGAGAAAGCTTTTGACAAAGTGCAAAACCCATTCGTAATAAAAACGCTTGATTTTCTTGGGACACAAGGAACCCACCTCAACATCATAAAGGCCATCTATGACAAGCCAACAGCCAGTATCATTCTCAATGGTGAAAAGCTGAAAGCAATTCCATTAAGACCTGGAACAAGACAAGGATGTCCACTCTTACCACTGCTTTTCAATATAATACTGGAAGTCCTAGCCAGAGCAATACGACAAGAGAAAGATACACAATGAATCCAAATATGAAAACACAAAGTCAAACTATCACTATTTGCAGATGATATGATAATGTACATAGCGAACCCCAAAAACTAATTCAACTCATCAATCAGTTCAGTAAAGTGGCAGGATACAAAATCAACATGCAAAAGTCAGTAGCTTTCCTATACACAAATAATAAATCTGAAGAAGAAGAAATTAAAAAAACTGTCCCTTTTATTATCAAAACAAAAAAATCAAATTCTTGGGAATAAATCTAACAAAAGAGGTAAAGGACCTATACAAGGAAAACTATAAAACACTGTTAAAAGAAATAGAAGAAGACACAAAGAAATGGAAAGTCATCCCCTGCTCATGGATTGGAAGAATAAACATTATTAAAATGGCCATCCTACCAAAAGCAATATACAGATTCAATGCTATTCCAATCAAAATTTCAAGTTCATTCTTCAAAGAAATAAAACAATTCTTGATGAAATTCATATGAAATCACCAAAAACCCCCAAATAGCCAAAGTTCTCCTGAAAAAAAAAGAAGGGAATGGAGGCACCACACTCCCAGACTTCAAACTCTACTACAAATCCATAATCATCAAAACTGCATGGTATTGGAACAAGAACAGACATACAGACCAATGGAATCAAATAGAAAATCCAGAAATAAAGCCACAGATTTATGGTCAACTAATCTTTGACAAAGGAGCAAAGAATATGCACTGGAGCAAAGAAAGTTTGTTCAATAAATGGTGCAGGGGAAACTGGGTCACTACATGCAAAAGAATGAAGCTTGACTGCTACCTCACACCATACACAAAAACCAACTCAAAGTGGATTAAAAAACTGGACATAAGACCTGAAACCATAAAATACATAGAAGAAAATATAGGCAAAACACTACATGACATGCACCTCTAAGACATCTTTACAGACACATCACCCAAAGCAGTGATAGTGAAGGCAAAGATAAACAGCTAGGACTACATCAAATTAAAGAGCTTCTGCACAGCAAAATAGACAATAACAAAAACAAAGAGAAACCCCACTGACTGTGAGAACATTTTTGCACATAACACTAATGATAAAGGACTGATCACAAAAATCTGCAAAGAGCTGATGAGACTCAACAAAAACAAAGAAAATAATTCAGTGAAAAAATGGACAGAAGAGCTAAAGAAAAACGTCTCCGAAGAGGAAATGCAAATTGCCAACAGGCATATGAAAAAATGTTCAACATCACTTGTAATCAGGGAAGTGCAAATCAAAACTACCATGAGATACCATCTTACACCAGTGAGAATGGCACATATTAAAAAAACTAGCAACAACAAATGTTGGCGAGGATGTGGAGAAAAAGGAACTCTCCTGCACTGTTGGTGGGAGTGCAAACTGGTCCAACCACTATGGAGTGCTGTGTGGAGATTTCTTGACCTACTAAACATAGCGCTTCCATATGATCCAGCAATTCCACTCCTAGGTATTTACCCAAGGACACAGAAACATCAATTCCAAAGAGCACCTGCACCCGTATGTTTATAGCAGCACTATTTACAATAGCTAAACTATGGAAACAGCCCAAATGCCCAAAAATAGATGACTGGATCAAGAAGAAGTGGTACATATACACCATGGAATATTACTCAGCATTCAAAAAAGATAAACACATGCAATTTGCAGCAACATGGATGGTGCTAGAAGGGATCATGCTCAGCGAAATAAGCCAGAAAGAAAAAGAAAAATACCGGATGGTATCACTCACAGTGGGAATCTAGAAAACTTAAATAAGGGACCAGGAAAAGGAATAATTATAAGAAAGTGAAAATCAAAATCAACAAACAACTATGAACCAGAGACACTCTATGGGTGGTGGGGTGCGGGGAGGGGAGGGTTTGGGGTCAAAATAAGGGGGTTGCAATTTATGGGGAATATAAAAATAAAATTTATAATAATAAACAAAAAACAAAAAACAAAAGATAACACAAGAAAACTAAAGACCAATCTCCCTAATAAATACAGATGCTAAAACCCTTAATAAAATATTAGCAAATAGTCCAAGAATACATTGAAAATATTATATATCTTGATCAAATGGTATTTATACCAGGAAGATGAGAATGGTTCAACATGTGAAAATCAGTCAAAACAATGACATGATCATGTCAATAGATGCTGAATAGGCATTCATTTATGATTAATCAAAAAACTTGAAATAATTAGAACATAACATAGTAAAAGCCATGTATCACAATCCTACTGCTAGCATCATTCTCAATGGTGAAAAATGAAAGCCTTTCTTCTGAGGTCCAGTACAAGACAATGATTTGCACTCTCTCATCACTACTATTCAAAATAAAATTGGAGGTCCTAGCTAGAGCAATTAGATAAGAGAAATGTATAAATTGTATCCAAATTGGGAGAGAAGAAGTACAGGTATAACTTTTTGCAAGTGAGAAGTTAATATACATAATGAACTCTAAAAATTCCATTAGAAAATTAATTAAAACAATAAGCCAATTTAGTAAAGTGTCATGTTACAAGAGCGTTACACAAAAATCAGTTGCTTTCCTCTATGAGAACAATGAGCTAGGAAAGGAAGAAATTAAGGAAACCATCCCATTTATAATCACATGATGAAAAAAAACAAAGGTACACAGGAGTAAACCTAACAAGGGAGGTGAAGGATCTCAACAAGGAAATTTATAAGACATTGTTAAAGTATGCAGGATATAGAGGATGTAAAGAAATGGAAAGATATCCTCTGCTAAAGGGTTAGAAGAATCAATATTGTCAACATGGCCATCTCACCCAAAGCAATTAACAGATTCAGTGCAATCTCAATAAAAATTGTACTGCTTCATGGAAAAGAATGGTACAAGATGACTTTCTCATATTATACACAAAAATCAACTCAAAGTATATAAAAGACTTGGATATAAGATATGGAGCCATAAAATACAAAGAAGAAAACAGGCAAAACAGACATAAACCTGTGAAACATCTTTACAGAATTGTCCCCCAAAGCAAGGAAAACAAAAGAGAACATAAGCAATTGGCACTACATCAAACTGAAAAGCTTCTGCACAGCAGAAGATACTGTAAATAAAATGAAGAGGCACCCTACTGAATGGGAGGAAGTATTTACACTCCATACATCTGACAAGGGACTGATATCAATAACTTGTACAACTCATCAAAAACAAAACATATAACCCAGAGGGAGGGAGGGAGGAGCACAGGGGACTGTGGTGATAGTGCATGGGTGCCTTGGGGAAGGAAATTCTATGGAGACTCAATCTGAGAGGGTGGGGGGAAGCAAAAACTGTCTAAAAAAATTTAAAAAATGATAAATGTTAAAAAAAAACATAACCCAGTCAAAAATGGGTACAGCTGCTCATTAGGCACTTCTCCAAAGAAGACATACAACCGGCCGGCAGTCACATTAAAAAAAAAAAAAGTTCATTATCACTTATCATCAGGGAAATGCCAATCAGAAACACGAGATACCATCTCACACCAGTGAGAATGAAAAAGACTATTATTGGAAAAGACTAAAAATAATAATTGCTTCAAAGGTGTTGAAAAATGAACCCTCTTTCACTGTTGATGGGATTGTAGACTTTTCCAGACCCTGTGGAGCACAGTGGGGAGGTCCCTTAGAAGACTAAAAATGGATCTATTATGTGATCCAGCAATCCCTCTCCTAGGCATCTATAAGAAAAGCACTAATTTGAAAGTAAATCTACACTCCCATTTTTAGCGGCATTATTTACAATAGCCAAGATATGGAAATAATTGATATGCCCAGAAACAGATGTGTGGATCAAGATGATGTGGTATATATAAATAATGGAATAATACTCAGCAATCAAAAAGGATAGACTCATTCCATTTACATCTAAATGGATGGAGCTGGCAGGGCTTTTAGTAAGTGAAGCAAGCCAGAAGAGAAAGATAAATGCTGAATGGTGTCACTTACATGTGGAATATAGGAAAACGAAACCAGGGTCAGTGACAAACTTTATTACCCTTGCATTCTTACCATTAATCTTAGTCTTTCAGAGGAAATGGAGGGGGGCAGTAAGAAGGGTGAAAACAGGGTTATAGGAGGGAGGACACAATAGACTATAGTGGAGGACTATGGGAGCTTTGGTGGTGGGAGGGCTACAGTCACTGCACATGGGGGAGGAATATCCTGTACTGTCAAAATACTAGCAAGGATGTAAAATAACGGCCCTTTAATAACAGTACAAATAAAGAACAGAAAATAAAATATGCAGTTCATGGCTTTTATTGTATTCATAGAATTTTTCAACCGTCATTATTAGCTGTAGTTTTTTTTTTACTCCTCTGTTTTGTAAAGCAGAGCTAGACAATAGAATGATATTGTAAGGCACAATTTAAAAGTTTTTGTAACCAAATTTTTAAAAAGGTGAAAGAGTGTTAGGTTAACTTAATTTATATGTAAACCAATTTAAAATGTTTTTTCAGTATTCAGTTAATGTAAATAATTATAAAAACATGTTTCACTTTTTTTGTGCTCTTGGCAATACTTTTACAGCAAATTTCAATTGAGACTAGCCATATTTCAGATGTTTGTAGCTACCCAGTTGCTACCATACTCGGCAGCATAGTCTTTAAATTTTTTGTCTGTATAAGGTATAAATTACTGATTTTGTGAATTCGTGTATTTCACAAAATTTGCATCTTTTGTATATAGCATCCTTTTTATTATTATCATGACTATCATATAATTTTCTCTTAAATTCTGTTTTGACACACCAGTTTTTCTTTTGTTTAATATTGCTTAATATATGTATTTACTTTTATTACTTATTTTTATCTTACTGTATCCTTAAGTTTTAATCTTGTGTCCTGTAAATAGCATATGGTTGGAATTTTTTCTTTATTCAGTATGGTACACTCTCAAAAATCTCTTGAATTTAATCTTCATATTTATCGCAATTACATATAGAATTGGACTAATTTCTATCATTTACTTTTTAGTGATTTTTTTTGGTGAAGATTTAAATTATTTGATTTTTAGTCTCTCTTTAATGATTTGAAAGCTTACATTATATTATTGTTCTAGTGGTTATTATTAAATTAAAAATACTGAGTTGCGATTAATAATTAATAAATTATGTGTGTATATTAACAAGTATATGTGTGTGCACATATGCATTTATTTGTATGTGTGTATATGAATGAAACTACCACCAGTTAAGATAATCAAATATCAGTCAGCTCAAAAAACTGACTCATGCTCCTTACTAATCAGTTCCTGCCTCTCATCCTTTCATTTTCTTATTTCTACCTTCTCCTCTATCCCCAGACAACAATAGATTTAATAACCAACCTTATATAAGTGGAATCAAAGTATTTACTCTTTTTCATTTATCTTCTTTTCTAAGTATAATTACATTGAGATTCATGAATGTTATGAGTATATGGATTATTATTTTTTTATTGTCATTTGTATTTCATTGTGTGAATATACCATTTTGTTTGTCCATTTGCCTGTTGATGAACATTTTGGGTTCTTTCTATTCTTTGGCTGTACAAATAAAGCTGACAAATAAAGTGTGTTTTGATGACAGAAGTCTTTGACATTGATGTAGTCACATTTGTCAAAAGTTTCTTTTAGATATATTGCTTTTGGCATTTGTGTTCAGGCCCTATGTACATCCTTTTCATCATGATAATAGTAATTTGTAGTTTAAAATATTGTATATATTTTATCTGACATTTCCGAATATTTGTACTACAGATAGTCTATATTCCGCCCACTGCTGCTAGAATTAAAAGTGTAATATTTGAAAAAATGTGTGTTTGAAGATTTTATTAGTTTGTAATTCATAGACGTTTCAACTCTGCCAGTATTCTTGGTCCAGTGGAGTATTTGTAACCTATAAATCTACTGTTTGTATATTGGCAAATATTATAGGTCATTTATTTTTTCCATCAGAGTTAATTAAAGATAAGCAAAAACTCAGGGTAATTTATGGGGTAAATTATCACTAATGTATTTAATGCTGTAATAATACTGCAATAGAGTTTAATTAAATTGAAATAATTTACAGCCGCTCTCATGAAACTTAAAAGACATTTATAATTTTAATGGCCACTTTCTATTTGTATGTTCAACATCGAATTCCTTTTTATTTTTTCTTCTTTATTTTCAGATCACAAAATTTGTCCAGGACAGACATAGAGCTAGAAGAAACAGACTCCGTAAAGATCAGCTTAAGAAACTTCCTATACATAAGTTCAAAAAAGGTAAATGAATATTATTTTCTAAATAATCACCCTTAGTTTATTTTAGGGTACATGGTAAACACACTCTAATACTATCATCTGAGTGCTTGCTTACTCTATGCCTGAAAGTAATCGAGTAATGCAGAAGATGGTCTTTTGCTGTAGTGTACCCTGGTAATGACAAGAAGGGAAAACAGAGATCTTAATAATGAAACTGACCAAAATGCCTTTTATTATCACCATGCATCATCAGTTATAAATATCAGTGGATAAAATACTTTTTGCAATAGACTGACCTTCCCAAAGTGCCCTTCCCCCACCCCATTTTTTCTCCTACTGTAACAACTGTATTAACATTGCACTTGTTTAACACATAGTTGATAGTTTTGCATTAATTAACACATAGGTAGCTATTATGTATCAATGCACTTTACATATATTATTTCACTTAATTTTCATATTTCTATGAAATTGTCACTAAAATGGTTATTATGGATAAGAATATAGAGGGCCAGAGATGCATAAAACCTTAACATTACATAGCCAGTACTAACAGAGCTAATATAGTTTCTGCATTTATGCACCTATGTGTCCATGAGCTTTTAGTGCGGGACATGCTTGTTAAATCCTTTTGGCTAGTAGTTATCTGACTTTTAAAAATCATATACAGGTTAAAATGATCTGTATTTTAATTTAGCAGAGAAAACTTAGTTCTTCCAAATATTTATTTTCCAAGTAATATATTTGTAAAATCTACCCTTGACAGGGAAGGAGGGTTAAAATGGGTTCTATTAAAATGAGCCCAAGATTACTGTTTTCACTTTAAAATAGCTTATAAGCATAGACACCTTTATGTAAACCCCAAAACAAAAGTGAATAGAAGAAACAAAGGAGATAAAAATGGATTTGAAGAAACATTATGTAAAAGGAAACTATCAAAATACAAGGGAAAAGGACCTAGCAGTCCAGACAACTCATGCCTAGGTAGGATACACAGGTGGCTCCACATACTGGCTCCAGCAGTCTAGAGACCCTGCAAGACCAACATACTCTGGTAAGAGTGCCTAGGAATTAAGAGTGCCTAGGAATTAAAAGTGCCTAGAAATCCCACCCTAGACCACTGCAGTCCAGATGACTCATACCTAGGTGGGAGCCATGGGAGTTACCACTCATTGGCCCCAGCAATCCGAACTAACTACTCTTAGAAGAAACAAGAAGGCAAACAATGGGGAGTAAGAAAAATACAAACGGTCAAGTAAGCACTCCAGGAAACTATACACCACAGAAAGGAAAGCAGTACCCAGTACCCAACACTGACGTGGAAGAAATTTCTTACTGTCAGATGAAAAATTCAAAATAGCTGTAATTAAAAAAGTCAAACAAAATTCAGAAAAACAGATCAGAGATATATGAGAAGATACAGAAAGAAAAAGAATCCCATAAGAAATATAACAAATAGATGATTGAGATTGGAACTTTAAATAAATAAAGGAACTGCAGGAAGTACAAAGATCAATGGAGGAGATTAAATACTTCAGGAAAAAAAACATGAAAATAGAATTAAAAAATGGAAGAATGAATTGGTAATCTCAAAGACACAGATACAAATAGAAACTAGAAGGAAAAGAAAGACAAATGAAATAGTATGAAGAAACCCTTCGAGGTTATCTGACTCCATGAGGAAAGGAAATATAGGAGTCATAGGAATCCCAGAAGGAGTGGTCAGAGACAAGGATGCTGAAAAGCTATTCAGGGAAGTAATTGAAGAAAACTTCCCACTTGAAGAAGAAATGAAAATGACATACAAGAAGCTTGAAGTATGTCAAGCTATCTTAATGAGAAGAAAACTACAACTTGACAAATAGTAGCTTCCGAGAATCTAAGAAAAAGAAAAAAATAATGAAACTGATCAGAGGGGGAAGAAACAATTAACCTATAAAGGAAAACTGATAAGGTTAACATCAGACTTCTCTCAAGAAAAGAATAGAGTGACCTATTCAAAAAGTGCCAACCAAGAATAATCTATCCTTCAAAGCTCTGCTTCCTATATGATGGAAAAATAAGGACTTTTTTCAGACAAACAAAATCCTTGGGAACTCACTACAACCCACTCCACACTTCAAGGAATATTACATGAAGTCTTAAGATATAAGACAACAAAGGAATCAACATGAAAAACTGAACAAAGAATTAAATAGAACCACAAAGTGATGAACAAAATTGCAATAAAAGACTTCTATTATTAATAATAATCCCAAATGTTAATGGAATAAACTCACCAATAAAAAGACACTGAGGGGTCCTCTCTGGTGGCACAGGGGTTAAAGTCTCAGTGCTAACAAGCTATTGCCAGCCACTGTGGCATGCATTCTATCCCTAGTCAGGAAGCTAAACCACATGGTACAGCATACCTCTCCTGTCTTGCCTGCTGCACCCTTCAGCAGTGTATTTCAGTAGATCTGCCTGTTCTTCTCCCCACTCTGTCTATGATGAATCCTCTTATCCCTCCCCACTACACCTCTGTCCTAGACCCCAATTCTTATGTGCATAAATAAATAAAATCCTTTTTAAAAAATAAAGTAGGGCCTCCCCAGTGGCGCAGTGGTTGAGCGCTGGGTTGTGAAGCTGCCCGTAGCCTCTGCAGCGCCGGTTCAATCCCCGGCTGTTCCCCGGCCACCGGAGGAGGGTCCCACATGGCGTGCAGACCTCTCCTGCCACCTGCTGCTCCCCTCAGCAGTGTACTTCGGTCCTTCTGCCTGCTCTGCCCCCCGCTCTGGTTCTGGTGAATTCTCTCACCCTCCCGCGCTTCTGACTGTACCCAGTGCTTGTATAAATAATAAAAAAAAAAAAAATCTTAAAAAAAAAATAAAGTAAAAAGACAAAGTACAAAAGCCAACCTTTCACTGCCTCCCAGAAACACAGTTAAATTCTAGATAAATATTTAAGTAAGGGGTGGAAAAACAATTCTATAAGCAATTGGGAAGGATAGCCATACTTATATCAGATAAAGTATATTTCAGCTAAAAAAAGGTGTCAAAAACCTCGATAGACACTATATAATAATCAGGGTGGTAATGCACCAGTAAGACATAACACTCATCTTTTTGTACTGAACAAATGAGGGCGCACCAAAATACATTAGCCATTGGAGAAAATACCTATATGGTAGGAAATTCAACACCCTGCTCTCACCAAGGGGCAGAGCAACAAGACAGAAATTAAACAAGGACACAATAGCTCTTAATGAAGATATAGATCACATGGGCCTAACCGACATTTATAGGACACTGAAACCTCCAAAAACCAAAGTGCACTTTTCTAAAGTGCACACAGATCATTCTCTAATATATACTACATACTGGCTCATAAGACAAACATCAATAAGTACATGAAGATTTTAAACATACCATGTATTTTCTCTGACCAAAATGTATGAAACTAGAAATCAACAAAAAGAAAGCAAGAAGATTCCTGTTTCCATAGACTGAACAATATGCTACTGAAAGACCATTGGGTAAATGAGGGAATCAAAAAAATACTTTGAGACAGATGATAGGGACAAAATGTTCCAGAATATATGGGACACATAAATAGCTGTATTAAGTGAAAACTACATAGCAATATAGGCCCACATCAAGAAACAAAAGAACCTAAAGAAATCTTTTCTTGCATCTTGAGGAAGTGGTAAAAGAAGAAGAAGACCAAGCAACAACAACAGCAACAGCAACAACAACAAGAACAAACACCAAAAGACAATAGAAAAAAGAAAATATTAAAATTTAAGCTGAAATAAATTAAGTGGGAAAAAAAATTCAAAAGATCAATGAAACCAAAAGCAGTTTATTTGAAAAAATACATTAAATAGACAAAGTCTAGCCAGGCTTGCAAAAAAAAAAAAGAGGGCGCAAACTCAAATAAATAGCGTCATAAAAGAAAGATTAGAAATTATGAGAGACACAGTAGAAATCCAGAGGATAATTAGAGATTTACTATGAATAGTTACATGCAAACAAGCTCAACAGTCTAAATGAAATAAATTCTTAGATTCATGTAACTACCCAAGATTGAACAAAGAAGTAGAAAACTTGAACTAATTACAAGCAAGGGAACTCAAACACTAATCAAAACCCTCCCCAAAACAAAATCCCAGTATCACATGGTTACATAAGCAAGTTCTATTAAATGTTCAATGATGAGCTAATGTTTGTCCTTTCAAAACTCTTTAAAAATTTGAGAAGCGGGCCTCCCCGGTGGCGCAGCGGTTGAGCGCTGGGTTGCGAAGCTGCCCTCAGCCTCTGCAGCGCCAGTTCGATCCCTGGCTGCTCCCCGGCCACTGGAGGAGGGTCCCACATGGCGCGCAGACCTCTCCTGCCGCCCGCTGCTCCCCTCAGCAGTGTACCTTGGTCCTTCTGCCTGCTCTGCTCCCTGCTCTGGCTCTGGTGAATTCTCTCACCCTCCCATGCTTCTGACTGTACCCAGTGCATGTATAAAAAAAAAAACAAACAAACAAATAAATAAATAAAGCATGCCTCTATTAAAAAAATAATAAAAAAAAAATTGAGAAGGAAGGAATACTACCAAATACATTTTACAAGGCCAACACTACACTAACACCTAACCAAACAGAAGACAACTACAAAAAAGAAGACTACAGACCAACCTCCTTAATGAACACTGATGCTAAAATCCTCAATAAAATCTTAGAAAACCAATTCCAACAATGCTTCAAAGGATTATATACCATGACTAACTGGAATTTATTCCAGGAACACAAGGATAGTTCAGCATCTGAAAATCAACTAATATAATTCACCACATTAACAACAACAACAAAAAATAAAAACCATATGGTCATGTCAATAGATGCCTAGAGCATATTTGATAAAGTTCAACATCCATTTATGATAAAGGCCCTCTAAAAACTTGGGATAAAGAAACATATCTTAAGATAAAGAAAGCTATATATGACAAACATATAGCTAACATCATTCTTGGTGGTGAAAAGCTGAAAGCCTTTCCATTAAGATTTGGAAAAAGGCAAGAATATAAACACTACTGCTTCAGTGTAATTCTGGAAGTTTTAGCAAGAGCAATAAGGCAAGAAAAAGACATTGGAGAATTCAAATTGGGAAAGAAGTAAATTTATCATTATTTGTAAATGCTGTAATATATAGACAGACCCCTAAAAATCAATGAAAAAAACTAATTAAAATAAAAAATCCAGTTCAGTAAAGTAGGAGGTTATAAACTCAATACACAAAAATCTGTCTCCTTCCTATTTAAGAATTTAAGAAAACCATCACAGTTATAATTACACCAAACAAAATTTAAGTACCTGGGAATAAACCTAACAAAGGAGGTAAAAGACATATACAAGGAAAATTATAAAACATTGTTAAAAGAAATAGATGAAGACACAAACAAATGGGAAAGATATTACCTGCTTATGGATCAGAAGAATCAACATTATCAAAATGGCCATCCAACCAAACACAATTTACAGATTCAATACAATTCCAATAAAAATCTCAATGACATTCTTAAAATAAATGGAACAAATATTCCTGTAATTCATATGGAGTCAAAAAATCCTTTATAGCCAAAACTCTCCTGACTAAAAAGGGAAAGAACAGAAGTATTACTCTCCCAGCCTTAAACTATACTACAAAGCCATAATAACAAAAAAAAAATATGGTACTATAACAAAACAGACACACGGACCAATGGAATCTAATTGAAAGTCCAGAAATAAAGCCACACACATATGGTTAACCAATCAATGACAAAGGTATGAAGTATATACACTGAAGCAAGGAAAATGGCTGTAGAAACTAAACAACCACTTGTAAAGAATGAAACTAGACTACTGCCTATATAACAATAGGCAAAACACTCTATGATATAAAGTTCAGAAACATTTTTGAGGACTCACCTCTAGAAGCAAGGAAAACAGAGATTATAAAGAGCTGGGACTACATAAAAATAAAAACCTTCTTTACAGCGGAAGAGACAGCATCTAAAATGAAGAAACACCCTACTGAATGGGAGAAAATATTTCCATACCATACATCTGATAAGGGACTGATATGAAAGATCTACAAAGAGCTCACAAAACAACAACAACAAAAAAATAAACAACCAAATTTAAAAAATAGACAAAGGCATTAAAAAGACACTTCTCCAAAGAAGAAATGCAAATGGATAACTGGCCTATGAAAAAATGTTCAACATCACTTGTTATGAGAGAAATGCAAATCAAAACCAGATGTGGTTCCACCTCACACCTGTGAGAATGGCCCATATGAAAAACAAAACAGAAATAATAAATGCTAGCAAGGATGTGTTAAAAAAATAACCCTCTTACACTGCTGGTAGGAATGCAAGCTTGGCCAGGCACTATGGAAAGCTGTGTGGCGTTTTCTCAGAACACTAAGAATGGAGCTGCCATGTGATTCTATTCCTAGGAATCTACCCAAAGGACACCACACTAATTCAAAAGGAAACCTGTACTCTTATGTTTATCATAGTACTATTTACAGTAGTCAAGCTATGGAAGCAAATGCCCCAAAATAGATGAATGGGTCAAGTAGATGTGGTATATATAAACAATGGAATACTACTTAGCAATCAAGGCATATAAGTCATGCCATTTGTTGTAACATGAATGGACCTTGAAGGTATTATGCTAAGCAAAGTAAGTCAGAAGAAAAAAGGGAAATAGCAAATGATTTCACTTGTGTGTAGAATATAGAGAAACCAGTGTCTGGTTTCTCTAGTTGCAAGACAAAACTTGCAACTGACCATAGAGCTGAGGCATACAGCAGGGAAGGGGAAGGAAGAGGCATCAAAATAGGAGGGAAGAGCACAAGGGACTGTGGTTTTGGATCATGGGTACTATGATTTTGGGAGCACCTCAGAGTGTATGCTGGAAGGAACAATTCAAATACTATCCCAAAATTAACAAAGATGTAAGAAAATAAGTATATTAAAATTTAAAAAAAATAATAAAATACATGGAAAGAGAAGAGCAGAGACAAACTGAAAAAAGTCCATAAAACAACTATCAAAGTGTGAATACATATCAATAATTTTCCTAAATGTTACTGGCCTGAATTTACCAGTCAAATCACACAGAGTGGAAAGATGTATTAGAGAACAAAATCCATCTTTTTTTGTGTCAGGACTCTGATCTGAACCAAGAACATAAGTTCAGTCTAAAATCCTGGAAAACAATTAAATGATATCCTAAAAAATGATATGGACCGCTATATTTATATCAGATAACATAGAATTCCAGCTAAAAAAGTTAAGAAGATGGCAAGATAGAAATTGTATAATGATTAAGGCATCAATCCATTAAGAATACATATATTCATAATTGAATCAAAATACATAAACCAATACAAATAGATCTAACAAGAGACATTTCAAGAAAAAGAAGTCTTAAATAAGGAATTAGAGCAAATGAGCTTAATAGACATATACAGGGATTCCACTCCCAAAAAGCTGAGTATACTTTTTGTCACGTGTACATAGAAAATTCTTGAGAACACTTGTTGTGTCACAAAATTTCAATAAATTTATGAAGACCGAAATCATTTCAAGTATTTTTTTCTGGTCACAGTGATATAAAATTAAAGTCAACTACAAAAAGAAAGCTGAAAAAAATATCAAATATGTGGAGAATGACAGCAACATGGATGGCGCTGGAAGGGATCATGCTCAGCGAAATAAGCCAAAAAGAAAAAGAAAAATACCGATGGTCTCACTCATAGCAGGAATCTAGAAAACTTAAATAAGGGACCAGGAAAATGAATAACTATAAGAAAGTGAAAATCAAAATCAACAAAAAACTATGAAAGAGAGACACTTTTTGGGGGGTGGGGGGCGGGAGGGGAGGGATTGGGCTCAGAATGGGGGGGTTGCAATTGTATGGGGAATATAAAAATAAAATTTATTATTTAAAAAAAATATGTGGAGAATGAGCCATGTTATTGGATAACTATTGGGTCAATGAGGATATCAAAGGTGATTTTGAGAAATGTGTCATGACATTTTCAACAACTCAATATCCCATTGTTTGCATATAGGCAGTCAACCTATTTTTGTGTGCTGATTTCATACCCTGCCACTTTATCAAATTGATTGTTTCAACTGGTTTTGTGTGGAATCTTTAGCATTCTCTATGTATATTATCATGTCATCTGCAAATAATGATAGCTCTACTTCTTTCCTAACTTGAATTCCCTTTATGTCTTTCTTTTGTCTGATTGCTCTAGCTAATACTTTCAATATTATGGGAAAGAAAGTAATTGTAACAAAGTAAAAATCAAAATCAACAGGCAGCTATAAACCAGAAACATTCTGTGGGGCCAGATGGTGGGGGGGATGGGGAAGGGAGTAGGATCAAAACAGAGGTGGGAAAAGCACAAGGGACCATGGTGATAGTTCACAGGTGAATGGGTGGTGGGAATTTCACAGTGAAGTTCACAGGGACTATACCTGAGATGAAAATGCATACATTGTACAAAAATGGAAAATGATGTAAAAAATACATAAAATAAAATAATAATTAAAAAGAGAGAAGAAAAACAGTGATGAGAGTAGACATCCATGTCTTGTACCAAATCTTAGTGGAAAAGCGTTCAGTTTTTCACCATTGAGCATGATGTATGAGGTTGTTGTAAATGCCTATTATTTTCTTAAGGTATCTTCCATTTATCCCCACTTTTTCTGGTGTTTTCATTATAAATTGATGTTGGGTCTTATTACATTCTTTCTCAGAAACTATTGATGTAATCATATGGTTTTTATCTTTTTTTTTTTTAAGATTTATTTATTTATTTATTTATGCACAAACCAGGGTACAGGCCAGATGCACGGGAGAGCAGGCGAGTCAGGAGAGGTCTGCTGCGCCATGTGGGTTGCTCTGTGGCCGGCCGGGAATTGAACTCATGCTGGGTTGGCTGCGGATAGCTTCATAGGTTGCGTCTTAACCCTTGCGCCACCAGGGAGGCCCCTATCTCTCTTTTTGTTGATGTGGTGAATTCTATCAGTTGATTTTTGGTTGTTGAACCATCCTTGTGTTCCTGGTATGAATCCAAATTTGTCATGGTATGATCCTTTCACTGCACTGGTGGATTCGGTTTGCTGATATTTTATTCAGGATTTTTCTATCCATGTTCAATAGAGAGATTGGTCTGTAATTGTCTTTTTTTGTGTTGGCCTCATAAAAATGTATTTGAAAGTAGTTGGAAGAGTTTGAACAAGGTTGGTATATTTCACCTTTGATGGTTTGGTGGAATTCACTTGTAAAGCCATCTAGATTTCCCTTTTTTACTTTTCCTGTAATTGGTGCTGTGGATATATTTCATTTGATTTTAATATTTTTGTCTCTGATGGTTCTTGTAGTTCCTTAGATCTATTTTCACAATTGCTGAGTCAGAAGACTGCGGCAGTGTCCCAGAGAGGCCAGCCACTGGTTCAGATGTATTTAGGATGGAGAGCTGGCTCACATTATTGGCACCCCTGATAGCATTTCTGGGGTTTCAATTCTGAGTCTTTGCTGTGTGTGTGCTGTTATGCACTTCATGATGTCAGTACCAGTCCCATGGGAATGGTTGATAATGCAATCCAGAGCAAAGTTCTTGATCTTCTTGGCTGGGTCCTACCCTGTATGGAACACTCCAGTTCCCTCTCTACATGTCCTTTTCGTCAAGATATGTGATTCCACACTGTTTTGCTTTCCATTCCCCATGTTGAGATTGCAGACATGCTCTCTGTATTCCTTCCCAGATAGCAGCCTCCAGACATGTCTCTCACTTCCTGCTCAACAAATCATGCCTCTTCTCTTTGTAGTATGTGTTTGTCCCTAATATCCAGGGAATGTTTCAGTTTTTCCCTAACTGTACTCCTTGGATCACTGTTAGACAGTTGTCTTGGGATAAAGCAAGGAACCTCCTAGTTGCCATCTTGTTGATGTCTCCATCTTGAAGCATCAAACAACTTAAGGAAAATTTTGTTTACATTCACTTGTATGTTTGTTTTCTAGAAGGTGAGCTTTAGCTGCAGATTTTAGTTTCTATTACTGGAGTAGGTTCCAGCAACAACACTAGGGAGCACACATGCAAAAAAAAAATTGATAGCTGGAGCTTTGGATGCCCATAGTCCAAAATGGTGAAATATTTGTTTGGAACTCCAAAAGTTCCAAAGTGGACTTACTGTTGAAATCCCAACTGACAGCAAAAAAATCTTAATGTTCAATGTCCTTTGACTTTCTTATCTAACTCTTTCCCTTTACTCTCCCTCCCCCCAATAATGGAGATCCCTTCTCAGAAACCTGGATATTCACTGCTAGAGAAAAACAGATCCCTTCTACTACAGTCTTGACAGCCAGGCCATAGATGGGGGTGATTCTTTGAGTTCCTCCTGACCCTCTGCCTTGAAATTTGCCTTTATCCCACTCTAATGACATGCCAAATTTTCCTGATACGCTGATTGGACACATTCTCAAATTCACTATCTCTTGTGGGTGTTCATCCTGTTTTTTTTCCTCCTCAATTTTGCTTTTCCTCTAATAGTGTCAAGTGTTGGGGGGGGGACATACCCATCAAATCCTTTGAATCCACAGCTCCTGAGTTCCTATCCACCTCTTTTGGATGCAAAGGGGGGTAGATTTATCCCAGATGTCTTGGTATAATGTTCAGAGTCATTCTTTTTTTTTTTTTTTTTTTTAGTTATGAATGTCCAATTATAAATAGCAGGGGAAATAATGTTACCCATTCTCTTATAAAAAAAAAATTTCTTTGATGCTATGGCAAATAAGATTGACTTCTTGGTTTCCTTTATAGATTGGTAATTGTTAATCTATAGAAATATAACTGATGAGTTTGATTCCTTTATTTTGTAACTTTGTCATATTCATTTTCTCAGTTATGCTTAGAAATATTTATGGTTTTCTCTATGTAAGATCAACTCATCTTACATATGCCCACTGCATATGTTATGGTGGGCTTTTTAAAATATTGGTTATTGAGTTGATGTAGATGTAGTTTTCTTGTATTCCTATTCTTGATTTTTTTTTTAAATCATGGAAGGTGTTGAATGTTATCAAATGCTTTATCTACATTGATTGAGATAATCATGATTTTTCTGTCACTTTGCTAATGATCTATTACTTTGATTTTTTTATATAAACTTTATTGATTTACCATAGTAGGATTGATTTTCATGTTTAAGCATCCTTGCATTCCATGTGTACATCTTACTTGGTCATGGTGTATAATTATTTTAATGTATTATCGTATTTATTTTAGTAAGTTTTGTTTAAGATTTTTGTATAAATATCCATCAGGAAATTTAGTTTGTAGTTTAGTTGTGTCTTTGTCTGGTTTTGGCATCCAGGTAATGGTGGTATTATAGACTAATTTTAGTATTATTTCTTTCTCTTTGATTCTTTGGAAGAGTCCCATGGGAGAAGGACTGGTATTAATTCTTCAAATGTTTAGTAAAATTTATCAGTTTTCATTTGGTCTTGACCCTTTTTTTGTTTGGACTTTTTTTATTGTATCGCATTCTTCAGTAACTATAGTTCTATTCAACTTTATTTCTTCATGATTTAGTGTTAGTAGGTTGTATAATTATAAGAATTTATCCATATTTTCTTGCTTATCAATTCAATTGTCATATAATTGTTAACAGTAATCTCTTATAACCTGTTTTATTTTGTGACATTAGTTGTAATAATGTCTCCTCTCCGTAAGTTTTGTTATGAGTCTTCTCTTTATTATTCTAGCTAAAGATTTGTGAATTTTATTAATCTTTTCATTAAACAACCTTGGTTTTATTGAATTTTTTGCTCTTTTCTAGTTTTTTGTGGTATTGTTTGGTTGTTGATGTTTTTCATTTTCTTTTTAAATATATTATTTACTGTTATAAACATATATTAGTCCTGCTTTGGAATATCCCATAGGTTTTGGTATGTTGTGTATTCATTTTCACTTGTGCCTAGACAGTTTTTAAGTATGTGATTTCTTCCTTGACCCATTAGCTTTTTCCAGGACATTGTTTGATTTCCACATATTTTTCGTGTTTTCATTTTCTTTCTGCTGTTGATTTCGATTTTCATTTCCTTGTGCTGGAGAAGTTACTCTGTATGATTTCAGTTATCTTATATATACTTATATTTTTTTATAATAAATTTTATTTTTATATTCCCCATACAATTGCAATCCCATATTTTGACGCCAATCCCTCCCCTCCCACCGCAAACCCCCATAGAGTGTCTCTGGTTCATAGTTTTTTGTTGATTTTGTTTTTCACTTTCTTATAGTTACTCATTTTCCTAGTCCCTTACTGAAGTTTTCTAGATTCCTGCTATGAGTGAGACCATTGGGTATTTTTCTTTTTCTTTCTGGCTTATTTTGCTGAGCATGATCCCTTCCAGCGCCATCCATGTTGCTGCAAATTGCATGTGTTTATCTTTTTTGAATGCTGAGTAATATTCCATGGTATATATGTACCACATCTTCTTGATCCAGTCATCTATTTTTGGGCATTTGGGTTGTTTCCAAAACTTAGCTATTGTAAACAGTGCTGCTATAAACATAGGGGTGCAGGTGCTCTTTGGAATTGATGTTTCTGTGTCCTTTGGGTAAATATCCAGGAGTGGTATTGCTGGATCATATGGAAGCTCTGTCTTTAGTAGGTTGAGGAATCTCCACACAGCTCTCCATATGGTTTTTATATCATATGGTTTTTATATTTCTTTTTGTTGATGTGTTGGATAACGTTGATAGATTTTCGGATGTTAAACCATCCTTGTGTCCCTGGGATGAATCCTACTTGGTCGTGGTGAATTATCTTATGGATACATTGTTGGATTCTGATAGCTAAAATTTTATTGAGGATTTTTGCATCAGTGTTCATTAGGGAGATTGGCCTGTAGTTTTCCTTTTTTGTGTTGTCCTTGTTCGGTTTTGGTATTAGTGTAATGTTGGCTTCATAGAACGTGTTTGATATTGTCCCTTCCTTCTCAATTTTTTGGAAGAGTTTGTGAAGGATAGGCACTAATTCGTCTCTGAATGTTTGGTAGAATTCATTTGTAAATCCATCAGGTCCTGGGCTTTTGTTTTTGGGGAGGTTTTTGATTACCATTTCAATTTTGCTGCTTGTAATTGGTCTGTTTAGGTGTTCTATTTCTTCTTTATCTAGCTGTGGGTGATTGTAGAGTTGTAGGAACTTGTCCATCTCCTCTAGATTGTTGAACTTGTTTCCATATAACTGTTCATAGTAGTTACTGATTATTCTTTTGATTTCTGCTGTGTCCGTTGTGATTTCTCCTCTTTCATTTATGGTCCTGTTTATTTGTGCTTTCTCCCTTTTTTCATTTGTGAGCCTGGCTAGGGGTTTGTCTATTTTATTGATTTTTTTGAAGAACCAGCTCTTGGTTTCATTGATCTTTTGAATTGTTTTTTGTTTCCATTTCATTTATTTCTGCTTTGGTTTTTATTAGTTTTCTTCTACTGGTTTTGGGGTTTTTTTGTTGTTCTTTTTCTAGATCTTTGAGCTTCGAGATTAGTTGTTTGAGTTCTTTCTTGTTTCTTGATATGAGCCTCTATTGCTATATATTTTCCTCTTATTACTGCTTTTGCTGCATCCCATACATTTAGGAAACTGGTGTCCTCCTTATCATTCAATTCAAAGAATTTTTAAATTTCTTCTTTGATCTCCTCTATAGTCCACTGGTCTTCCAGTAGTGTTTTTTAATCTCCATGAGGTAGGAGAGTTCCTTGCCTTGTTTTTATGGTTTATTTCTAGTTTGATGCTTTGATGGTCAGAAAAGATGGTTGGTATGATTTCAGTCTTGGTGTATCTGTTAATGTTTGTCTTGTGCCGCAGTATGTGATCAATCCTGGAGAATGATCTGTGTGCGCTTGAGAAAAATGTGTAGTTTAGTTTCTTTAGTTTAGTTTAGTTTACTTATTTTCTTTACTTTAGTTTCTTTACTTATTTTTTCTCTTGTTGATCTATCCATTGTTGATAGTGGTGTGTTGAAGTCTCCCACTACGTATGTGTTTTCTCTGATGTCTGTTTTCAGAGATGACCACAGTTGTCTGATATATTTTGGTGCTCCTTCATTTGGTGAGTATATGTTAATGAGTGTTATTTCTTCTTGAAGTATTGTCCCCTTGATCATAATGTAGTGACCATTGGGGTCTCTTTTTATCTTTTTGAGTTTGTAATCTGTTTTATCTGATATAAGTATAGCTGTTCCTGCTTTCTTTTTTGGTCCATTTGCTTGTAGGATTGTTTTCCATCCTTTAACTTTGAGTCTATTTTTATCTTTTGTAGCTAAATGTGTTTCCTCGAGACAGCAAAAGGTTGGGTTTTGTTTCTTAATCCAGCCTGCGACTCTGTGTCTTTTTATTGAAGAGTTTAGTCCCTTTACATTTAGAGCTAATATTGATATGTTAGCATCTTTATTTGCCATTGTGTTTGTCTTTCCTTTGATTTTATTTATTGTTTTAATACCTTTTTTTTTTTTTTTTGGGCCTTCTTTCGTTGTTATTCATCCCTCTGAGGTTCTGGCTTTAGGATTCCTTGTAGTATTTTTTGGAGTTGGGGTTTAGTCGTAATGAAATTCCAGAATTTCTGTTTTCTGGGAAGATCCTTATTCTTTCTTCATAGAGGAAGGAGAGCTTTGCTGGATAGAGTATTCTTGGTTGGCATTTGTTTTCTTGGAGACTGTTGACTATGTCCCTCCACTCTCTCCTTGCCCATAGTGTTTCTTTGGAGAAGTCTGATGTCAGCCTGATTGGTTTTCCTTTGAATGTTATCTGTTTCTTCCCTCTTGTCAGCTTCATTATTTTTTCCTTGTCCTGGATTCTTGGGAGCTTTACTATTATGTGTCTTGCTGTATTTTTCCTTTCGTCGTGGAAGTTTGGTGTTCTTCTTGCTTCTTGTATATCAATTTTCAGCTCCTTCTTCACATTTGGGAAGTTATCTTCAATTATGTCTTTGAATATTTTGTCTGTTCCTCTATACTTCTCCTCTCCTTCTGGTATTCCTATAACTCTTATATTTCCTTTCCTCATGGAGTCAGATAGTTCCCGAAGTCTTTCTTTGGTCTTTTTTCCTTCGTACTTCTCTTTCCTTTTCTGTTTTGGTTCTTTTTATTTCTGTGTCTTCAAGAGTACTTATTCGTTCTTCCATTTCATCTATTCTGCTTTCATTGCTATTCCCAGAGTTCTTTGGTTCCTCCATTAATTCTTTGATCTCTTGCATTTCTTTTGCTTCCCCCTTTAAGGGACTCAATTTCATTCTTCTTTTCGTTGATTATTTTTCTCATATCATTGTTTTCCTTTATGAGTTCTGTCACTTTTTTAATCATGGCAATTTTAAATTCTCTTTCTGGAAGGCTCAGAAGTTCTTCCTAGTTACTGTCATTGCAATCTGGTGGGTGGTTTTCTTTTTGTGGTGTGCTTTTCTCCTGAGGAGTTGTTAGGTTGCGTGTGGTTCTTCTACTCCCTACTGTCTGTTTTCTAATTTGTCTTATGCATTGGGACACTGTGTTGCTGGGACTGGCCGGCATCTTGGGTGAGCTTCTCCAGTCCCCTCTGGCTCCTCCGGGAGCCTTCTGCCGTTTTCAAGCAGTCTTTTCTGAGGAAAGGTCCCTGTTCTAAGGGGTGTTAGTGACTTTTTTTCCTGGTCGCTAGGTGGCGCCAGAGATCTCTCCTAGTGTCCTTGGGGAGCTTTTTTTATCACCCCGTGGGACAGGGAACAGAGCCGGAATGGTAGGGTAAACCTGAACGGCTTTGGGGTGCTGTGTCTGCCTTGTGCCCCACCGTTGTGGAGAACCCATGCCCCGAATTTCGTGCCCCGGGTCTCAGTTCCCAATCCCTGAGGTCCAGGACGTGGGCTGTAGCCCAGTTCAATGACTGCAGAAATGGCACCTTTTGCACCCTGCTCCCGTGTCTGGGCGCCTGGTTCCTGATTAGTCAGTGAGGGACTTTCACCTCAGTGAGGGTCCCCGCGCGTCTCCCCTCAAGCCTAGGTTGCAGGCACGGGGACCTGGGCAGCCGCGTTCCGCGTTTGCTTTTCAAGTGCGCCGCTTTTCCACGCAAGCTTATTGGCTGGCCCAGGGCTGTCTGCAGGTCTCCCGGAGTCTCTGTTGTTCTCTAATGGCGCCTGGAGCCGTTGGCTCACCTCTTCGGGCGAATCCTGCAGGGTTCTCCACAGCTCCAGTTCCCGGGGTGTGGTGGCTGAAATAGTTCCTTTCCACTCACAGTCCCGCTTGATGTGTAGTTTGTTCTTGTTGGTCGTTTTAGTTTGTTGTTTTCCTCCTCTCTGTTGGTCGGAGAGTGCCGACTTTGTGGGTGGGGGAGGGTAGCAGGGTTCTGCGCTTTCCTCCCTTCTAGTCCTCTTTTATGGCAACTTTCTTCTTCGGGTAGTTTGTTTGAGTCATCTGTTTATCTTCTGTGTCCCAGTTCTCACTGGGACCTGCCGCTTTTCCTCCCTATTAACTTTTTTTTATTGGGAGATCTTACTTGCAGCGTCTCCTCGCCGCCATGTTGATCCTCCTCTGACCTATACTTATATTTGTTTTGTGGGCTACCATGTTGACCTTGGAAATTGCTCCATTGTTCTCAACAAGAATGTATATTCTGTTGTTCTGTGTATGTATGTTTGATACAATTTTGTATAATGTTGTTCATAGCCTCCGTTTATTAGACTTCTGTGTGGTGGTTCTAGCCATAGCTAAAAGGGTAGTATTAATCTTTCCTATTGATATGGTTGTTGTCTATTTCTTCCCTTATTCTGTCAATTTTTACTTCTTATAATGGGTGCTCTAATTTTAAGTTGTATATATATATATATATTTATAATCTTTATATCTTCTTGGTGTATTAAACTTTATCTTTGTCTCTTCGAGTGGCAGTTTTTATCTTAAATTCTGTTTTGACTGATATCAGTGTGGCCACCCCTGCTCTCTTTAGGCTCCATTGACATGAGTATCTTTCCCACCCTTTCACTTCTATCCTTTATGTGTCCTTAAATGTAAAATAAATCTCATGTAGTCAGTAGCGGAATGGTCTTGCTTTTATATTCATCCAGCTAATCTATATCTTTTAATAGGCATATTTAACCTATTTACATTTAAAGTAATTATCAGTAATATAGAACTTAGTATAGCCATTTTGTTTTATAGCTTTTTATTTGTCTTTTGCTGTATTCCTTTGTTTTTTACTGATTTTTTTGGTAGTGTTGAGTTTATTTCCTTCTCATTTCCCTTTGTGTATATTTCTTTGAATTTACCACTGTAATTGTATAAAATATCTTAAGGTTATACAGTCTATCTTAATCTGATAACAGCTTCAATTATGTATCAAAAAGTTACTCCTTTACATCTTTGCCTCCTCTCACATTATAATTATTGATTATACAGTTTGCTCTTATATTGCTTATATTCATTACTATAGACTTATAATTTTTATGCTTTAAAAATTTCAATACTATAGGATTCTGTTTTTATATATTCCATGCTTTTGTATTGTTAATTTATTGTTCTCTTCAACTTGTAGTACTCCAGTATTTTTTGTAGGGCACATCTAGTGATGATGAAATTCCTGTTTTTTTTTTTTAAATTGACAGTTTTATTTTCTCCTTTGTTTATGGAGAATTTTTTTGCTCAATATAGTATTCTTGGTTGGCAATTAATTTCATTCAGTAATTAAAATATAATCACCCTGGGCCTCCCCGGTGCACAGCAGTTGAGCGCTGGATTGCAAAGCTGCCCGCAGCCTCTGCAGCACCAGTTCAATCCCTGGCCGCTGGGCGAGGGTCCCACATGGCACGCAGACCCCTTCTGCGGCCCACTGCTCCCCTCAGCAGTGTATTTCGTCAGTCTGCCTGTTCTGTTCCCTGCTCTGGCTCTGGTGAATTCTCTCACCCTCCCGCGCTTCTGACTGTACCCAGTTCTTGTATAAATAAATAAATAAATCTTTAAAAAATATATATATAATCACCCTATCCCCTTTCTAGTCTAATTTCTGCTGAGAAATTTGATAATCTAAAAGGAACTCCTTCGTACATGACCAATTGCTTTTCTCTTGATAATTTAACAATTATCTGTGTTTTTTTTACAGTTTTGACAACTAGAGTTACCCTTGTCAGAAATCTTTGGAGTTCTTGAATTTGCATGTTATTTTCCTTTCCCAGTTTTGGAACACTTTCTTCAAATTGAGTCTCTGTCCTTTCCCTTTGTCTTTCTTCTCCTGTTAGGACTTTTACAATGTGTGTGCTGTTCTGTCTTCAAGTTTATTGTTTTGTCAAACCTGCTGTCAATCCCTCTAATTTTTATTATACCTTTTAGTTCCAGAATTTGTTAGATTTTCTTTATTTTTATTTTTGTTTCTTGATATTTTTATATTTTTAATGCATCATTTTCCTGATTTTATATGGTTACCCGTGGTTATCTTTCAATTAATTGAGAACAGTGTTTTTCTTTGGCAATTAATTTATCTCTTTTTCTGTGGGTTTGGTTTCTTGAAATTTAATTTTTCCTTTAAATATATCATGGATTCCTATTTCTTTGTGCATTTTGTTACTATATGTCACTGGTATTTTTGTATTTGAAGAATCAGCCAGCTCTTCCTGACTTTGCAGTCTGGTTTCAAACAGGGTGGACTTCCTCCACTCAGCACAACTAGGCATTGTGCACAACTCAGCACAACTAGCTGTTTCTGGATGTGCACCTCTTTGGACTTGTGTGTATAATCTCTTAGTTTAAGAGGTTTGCTGGTTTCTATATAGGAACTCCCCCTAGTTTCTGTGTATGCTTTTTGCAATCTCTAGTGCTTTAATAAATTGCTGTACTGAAGTTTTTATGTAGTGGTAAA
Source organism: Talpa europaea (assembly GCF_964194135.1). Classification (NCBI taxonomy): domain Eukaryota; kingdom Metazoa; phylum Chordata; class Mammalia; order Eulipotyphla; family Talpidae; genus Talpa; species Talpa europaea. The sequence goes on from NC_140070.1 coordinate 60,965,285, forward strand.
ATGAATGTGATAATACAGACTCTGTTGCATGTTTGATCACCTTTGTTCTCAGAGATCCCTAACCTGACAGTCCATTCTTGTAAGTAGATACAATCAAGTCAGAAGCCATTCCTTTGTGCAGCCCTTACAAAAGTCAGGTAATGAACATATATTCTGTCTACCTCTATCCGATTGGGAGTTTCCTCCAAAACATGCCATGTCAAGGAAGAGGTGTAGTAGGTGAATAAGAATGGACAGTGCTGTGAATTTTCTTGCCAGGATTTGGTGGTATTGATTTCACTCTTGCTTTAGCTGCAGGAAACTTTTAGCTGTTTTGTTTGTTTTTTTAATTTCTCACATAGGCATTTGGTCCGCTTGTTGCTGTGAAATCTTCATTATGTAAGATCTAGGACTTCCTATTCTGTAAAAAGTAACTATAAAACACTATATTTTACTTTTGAAGGGTAATTTTGCAAAGAACATAGTTTTGTATCAGTGAGGATTTTTCCATTAACACTTAAAATATTACACTTGGATGTAATTCTTGTCTTAGTTCCTGTATTGGTAAGATATGATTTCCTTCTGAGTTCTTTTAAGATCATTTTTCCTCTTTGATTTATGTAGACTGAATATGATATGACTAGATATAGGAGTTTGAGGGGACATTTATCCTACTTGTTTTTCTCTTATCTTCCTTGATCGTTTATTTGATGTCTTACATTAACAAGGGAGAAATTCTTGCTACTGCTTCAAATATCGCTTCTTTTCCTTTTTCTTCTCCTCTGGTAGATACCATTACAAATGTTACACTTTTTTCTTTTTCTTTTTTGTTATCCTACAGTTCTTATATATTCTGGGGTGAGGGTTTTTTTTTTTTTTCAGTCTTTTTTCTTTTCAATTTTGAAGGTTTCCATTGACATATCCTTATGCACAGAAGTTCTTTCCTTATCTATGTCCAGTCTACTAATGAACCCATCAAAGGCATTCATTTGTTAACTTTTTATCTCTAGCCTTTTTTTTATTCTTAGAATTTTAATCTCTCTTTATGTTATCCACTTATTCTTGAATGTTGTCTACCTTATTAGAACTCTTTAGCATATTAGTCACATTTGTTTTAAATTCATGGTCTGAAAATTCTAGTATCCTTTCCATACCTAAATTTGGTTTTGATGTTTGCTTTTTCTCTTTGAGCTATGGTTTTTTCCTTTTAGTATTCCTTGTAATTTTTTGTTGAAAGCCAGATGTGATGTCCGAGGAAAGGGATTCCAGTAAATAGGCTGTTAGTGGTGTGGTGGTAACTTGTTGGGGCAGGGAAAGAATGCTGTAGTCCATGGTTTTATCTGAGGCTTTTTAATGAGCTTGGAGCTTTGAGCAGTGAATTTCACAAGTTCTTCTCAAATTTTCTTCCACTATTTGGTGGAACCTCCTGGCTGGAGAGGCTAGAGTTTATTTCCCTTCCCCCATGTCAGTTAGGTTTTGATGGGTTACTAATGCTCTGGCATTTTTCAGAATGACTACTTTCCCCATTCCTTCCAGGAACTCAAAGAGATTTTTCTAAAATATTCACTATGAAACCCTGGTAGAGCTCTATGGGGCAAAACTCACAAAAGTATTTAGACTCTCCTGAAGTTTTAAATGCTCAGACTTGTCCACACAAAACCTTTGGCAATTCATTAGATCAGGTTTTCCTACCTGTTTTGGTTCCCTTGGAGTTTTGTTTACTCTGCTCTGGTTCCCTTGGAAGGCTTTTACTCAGGGAGTTTAGCATGTTATAATTCTCTGTGTCTACCTGTCTGGAGGTCAGCCAGCAGTGTTTGCCTTGTGACTTCACTTCTCTGAAGGATCTAAGAATTGTTTATTTTTGCTTGCTAAGCCTTTTGTTGTTGGGACAAGGAAAGTGGTGGTGACTTCTAAGCCCCTAGTTTTTAACTCTCAATGTCATCTACACTAAACCTCTAGCAATTTATTAATGTTTTTATACTGATACTGGTTCCCATAGAATTTTTAGCTACTGGGCTTCTGCTCCAAAAAGTTTGAATTCCCCATCTCTGTCAGTCTATCCAATTTTTGGAGCAGTAGTTTTTTTCTAAGATCTTTTTGATAGATCTAGAAGAGTTGATTTTTCAGTTTGTTCAGGTTTTTTTCTATTCTAAGCACAAAACTGATGACTTCCAAGCTCTTTACATGCCAGACCAGAAACTCAAATTGGTCATCTTCTCCTCCTGCTTGCTTCCTCCTGTGGTAGTGTAATTTAGTCCTCTTCTTCCTATATATTTCTATTTCATACCACCTTGGTTATATTTGTGAGTTTCTGTATATTAATACATTGCAGGCTTAGATAGCTGTTCATGTATACAATAAATATTCATACTGGGTACTTACTGTACTCTAGACACTGTTCTAAGTAAACATTGGGGATATAACAGTGAATATAATCAGGAAGGAACTGTCATATTTCTAGTTTATAAAATTTAATAGAAGATTTCACATTTGGTTTCTTTAAATATTGAATATAGTTTAAAAAACATTTTGACTTAATGCATATATTTGTGAATACCTAATACATAAAATGAGATAGACATCACATTTTAAAACTATTTAATATTAGCATACATCTTGAAGATACTTTTCTTTGCATCAGTTGTAATTTTTTAATTTGAAGAAACATTCATACCTAACATGGCATTTAACTCTGAATTCAAATATTCATGGCACTTAGCTGAATTAAAATACATGCTAATTGGGCCTCCCCTGGTGGCACAGCAGTTGAGCGCTGGGCTTTGAGGCTGCCGGTTCAGGCTGCTGGTCCCTGGCCTCCAGGGAGGGTCCCACACACACACAAAAAAAAAACCCAAAAAACAAAACAACAACAACAAAATGCTAATTACCCCATATTAAAGTCACAAACCATTTAAATTCAGTTACACTGGTTCTAAAAATATTACTTATGCTTACCAATAGCTTCCATAGTTCTAAATCTTTGTGAATGTATCCTTTATTATATCTGTTGATAATAATTTTTAATTTACATAAAAGACAATGTGAATTTTTGTTCTCAACATACCTATGATTATTCCATTCTAAGGCAAATTTGATAAATTTACAACTAATTGCTGAATGCATTAATTTCCTCTTATAAGTGAGAGTAAACATATTGTGGGTTTTTTTTAAATCAATATTACTTTTCAATGAAGTACGATTATTTTACTTCCTTGGTAATTTTCCATGCAATATAGAATTTTTCCCCTAAGGTGTGGTCACCATAATTCTCCCACCACCACCAAAGCACCCATAGTTCAGTGTAAACACTTTGTGATTAGTGTTACTGTCTGTGAAAAAATACTTTTTGTCCTAATTATGAAAAAGGATAAAATCAAAACGGTATACACAAGAACACAGAACCAGAGACCATTTTATTTTATTTTTTAATGTTATTTATTTGCTGCAAAGTTTCAACTTGAATTTTTTTTCTTGATCCAGATGCTTGGGGCTACAGTCTATGAGTGTGAAAAGCTGTCAGGTTCAATCACTGGCAAAGGATAGGGATGATAGTGTTGACAACTGATGTTATTTATGCCTTTCTGTTTAAGGACTGACTGAACTAAAACCAGTTTATCAAAAAGAAATGCCACACATATTTTCTTTTTTTGTGGGATGGTAACTTGCCAAGAATTCTGAATCTAATATGCAACAGACATTTGGTATAGGTTGTGTACTGTATAGCACTTATTCTTAGTCATCAGATTTTTGTAATTGTGGTAATTACTTTTGGCAGAGAGCAGTAAAGTGCTTTGAGGAAGTGTGTTACTTTTTTCCTAATTCACATAAAAGTTAGTAACTTATTAATATTATAATAATATATTAATGCTATTAATATATTCCTTCAATAAATGCTTTCTGAGTACTTTCACTATGTGCTGTCCTGCTCACATACCAGGGAAACAATAGTAAATAAAAAAGAATATAACCTCTGCTTGTGAGGGCAAGCAAAGAAGTAAAGAAATAGTTATATAATAGTAAATGCTACGCAGCAAAACAAATGTGTGAAGGAGAGGAGTAGGATGCTGTTACAGGTAAGGAGATTCTCTTTGTAAGGACACTTTGAACAAAGATCTAATGAAGTAAGGGAATACATAAGCGAAAGGGCATAAAGGGAAGGGAGAGTATTTCAGGTGGAAGACCAGCAAGTGCAGCTTTGAGTCAATAGTGTTTGAAATATTCAGGGAATAGTAAAAAGAACATATGGTTAGAATGTAATGTCCTAGAGGGAGAATGGTTAGAGATGCAGTCAGAGAGATATAATGGAGTCACATCATGGCACTGTGCTTTTATTGTGTGGTAAAACTTGGGTATATTGGTTTGAGCAGAAAAATGACATGCTCAGATTACTGTGGACAAGAATCTCTCTCTCTCATGATTGGAACTAGATTTGGGGTTGACTGTAAATAGGAGAGAGTCAATGTGGCTGGTTTCAGGTGAGAGGTAGATGCTTTCTTGTTAACCATTCATCATGAACAAATGTTTGTGGCATTTGTTGTTCTGTGTATATTTATTGGTAGTCTACTGTATTCCAGGCACTATACTGAATACTAGGGATATGATGCTAAGTAAAAGACATAGTCTTTCTCTACGTAATTCTAAACATCTATAACCTGAGTTCAGTCTAACCAGTGCAAGTTTGTATTTGTTCTGTGTTAAGGTATTTCAAAGACAAATTGTTCTGAATTTACTCTTAAAAAGCAAATCAAGACAGAATGTTCCTCAGTTCTCTTGAGGACTTTTCATAATGGCCACAAAACGGTAAAATCATGAGGTTCCAAGTTGGAGTTGGATAGGAGTTGCTGTCATGGTTAAGAGATCAGCTATTTCTGGGTTATTTGAAGACAAACTATTTTATTATTTCAGGTCCAGAAAGAGAGACCTGGTCTTCACTTAGATTAGACTGAAGAGAATTGAGCTAGTCAGTGCTATAGGTTGGTTTGTATCACAACACTCTTGATCTTCATGATTGGCCTGCTGTAGCTGTGACTGCTGTTACTGCCTTCAGCCCACTAACATCTAACTGAAGAAGTCAGTGTAATTTATATCAAATAAGTTAACTGGTGTTAAAGTGGATCAGGAAGAGCATTGTAGCCAAAAAAATTATATATATATATATATATATATATATATATATATATATATATTTCCCTCCCACATATGTGTAGGGAAACAGGCCATGAGCGGGGTTGAGAAGCGAAGCACATCTCCCAGCCATACGTGATGACCCAAATGGTGCTGTTCAGCCATGGCCCGGCACCAGGGCCCTGGAGAGAGGAATGGGAGCAGGAAACGATGACCACCCTGCGCCCAATACAGGGGAGGCTCCAAGAGCCCTGCAGCCAGCAACGTCCAGGCTAGGGAACAGGCTGCCAGTCAGCAAGCTTTGCATGGACCCAGGTGGCCCAGAAAAGGGCCCCCCCAAACCTTCCCCACAGCAACCTGTGATGTACCCCCTGCCACAAAGCACAGGTTTAGAAGCTGGGCTTGTCATGCAATCAAGCCCTATACAAGAGGACAAGGGGAGCCCAGCAGGAAGCCACCTTCAAAGGCCACAGGGTCTGAGCTCTGACTGGTAAGGGCACATCCCCCCTTGACCTTGTGCCCCCAACCTCTCACCTAGAGGCTCCACAGAAGCATATATACATTCTGTTAAAAAATGATAATTGGAGTCATAAAGAAGAAACCAAATCCTATAGTTTGGATACATTTTGTCATTTAGTTTTCAGAGTAGCCCAATTAGAAAAGTATTGTTATGACTATTTCATGGATAAAGAAAATGAGACTCAAAAGAGTCAAGTAAATTACCTTAGGGTACATACCTAGATTACAGGCTACAACTGAAATTTTTAAATCCAAACACTATACATATATATGTGTCCCTCTTAAAACACTGTCACTTTGAAATAAAATTGTTACTAGGCTTTAGTCCTTCCATTCTCCTCCTCACATCCTTTACCCCACCCCCACTTGCATTTACTCTCCCCTTCAACTCACTATGTCAAGGGAAAGAACGTTTTTGAAACAGATCTAATTTCTTAAAGATTCAAGTTTGCAGTGTATAAGAATACACATTTCATCATACAGAACACATTAATTACATAAACTGCTTTTATAACCTGTTTTTGACTGTTGCTCACATTTCTATTGGGATCTTAGCATTTTCTTACCAATTTGTATGCCGTGTAAAAGGAAATTTTATGTATAATTTTTTTATAGTCACCTGTGCTACATTGACAGTAGTATTATTAGCCCAGTCAACAGGCAGAAATCATCTAGAAGTAATTCTGCTTAATGCAAACATAGTATAGGCCCAATGCCTCCTCCACTTTAAACCCCAAGTATACTTTAGGCTGTTGAGATTTTTAATATAACTTCTTTATGTGAAAGAAAAGGAAAATAATTACTGGATTAGAATACACGAGTGTTTAAGGACATACATAAATTTCAGTTTATTGAGGTTGGTTCTAGAAGGGATATACACCAATTTCCTAGTGGCCTGAAAAAGAATAATGAAAAAATAATGAAACCTTCAGTACTTAATACAAGGAAATGCTTTTTAAGTCCTTGAGGTCTGGAAAAATATTTACCATTCTAAAATTCCTTTGATGATGACAAATCTTTTAACCTATTCAGAAAGATCTGGGATGTAGTTGTAATTTATCTGCATAATGCAGCCATGTTAGGACTAATAAAGAGTACTACAGAGTGACTGTTTAGAATGAAGTTAGGTTAAAAAAAATTACACATAATAGAATTTGGCTAAAGCTGACATCATTGCTTAGATTTGGATGTTGAGTGTGTTACATGGATTTATTTATGACCTCTGAGGCAGTCATTTTTATGTTTACTCATAATAAATAAAGCAATTCATGAACACCCTTCTAAAAAGAAAAGTTGCCAACATATTTCTTTCATTCATTGTAGTTATTTGCCCTTATTTCGCATGCATGATCATTTCATCATCAGAATAAATAAGAAATGTCTGAACCTTAACTAAAGTTGGAGACTGTAGCTGCTATTTTGTAATAAAAATGTGAAACCATGGGAGAGAGGAATAAAAAGCACTCTTCATTTGGTCTCCCATGTGTGGGCAGTCTGAAGAAAAATGCTATGACTTAAGAATTGGAAACATTTTAATTTCTAGTAAGTGGCTGCTTAAGAGTATTTTTTAGCCTCTTACTTTTTACACTGTGAATCAAGGGAATTGTTTATTTTTAAAGATTTATTTATTTATGCATACAAGAACTGGGGTACAGGCCAGAGGTGTGGGGGTGGTGGGAGGAGAGAATTTACCAGAGACAGAGTGGGGAACATAACAGGCAGATTGAAATAACACTGCCGAGGGGAGCAGTGGGTGAAGACAGGAGAGGTCTGCTGTACCATGTGGGTTACCTCTCTGGCAGGGGATCAAACTCCTGTTGCAATGGTTGTGGATTGCTTCAGAGTGCTGCGACTTACCCCTTCACCACCAGGGAAACCCTCAAGGGAATTATTTAACTGTTACATGAAATTCTAAGTACATGTGCCAGAAGACTATGGCATAATGGTTAAGACTATGTGTGATGGACTTTGGAGTCTAACGGACCTGGGGTGGAATTCTTAGTTTAGTGGCTGTGTGACCATGTGCAAGTTTCACAAACCCTCAAAACATCCCTTTATGTGTACATGTAACTAAAAACACCTGCTTCAAAAGGTAGCGGGGGTGGGGTGGGAGGATTTAAATCAGTATGTGAAAAATACTGAAATATATGCCAGTGCCTGGCATATAGCAACAGCTCAGTAAATGATATCAATTATTATAAAATTAGATAAAAATCATAAAATATTTGTGTCCACAAAACTTAGTCATTAATTTCTTTTAAGATGAAAAGAGATTTTTTAAAATATGTTAACGTCATAAACATTACACTTGAAATTTTCTAATAACTATTAAGATTGAGCGAGTCGCATTTTTTGTTTTAAAATGTTTGGGTTGTCATGAGATCTGGTATCTAAAATAAAAGAAAGGTTATCCATGTTCTGCTGCACTCTGATGGTTTGACAAAATATGCATGGATGTTAGAAAAAAAATCCCAATTGTCGCAGTTTTCTCACAATTGTAGATTCTACTATTAAATGATTGAAAACAAGAGAGGAAATGCAGGACACTTCTGTAGCTAGTCATCACTCCAGTGAGTTAGCATCAAACTATGGAACTCTTTTTAAAAAAGACGCTTATAGGCTTACAATGTAGTGGAAATGTTAAAGTTAGGGGAATCTAACATTTAGGAAATATTTGCCAATGAACTGAAAAGAATTTGGCATTTGTAAATCTTCCATAGGCACATTGCCTATACTTGAACCCACAGAAACCAGCAACTTGAGGCACTGGCACAGATAGAGTATCTTAAAGGTTAGTCAATACCACTCTGGGAACTTGATCATCTTACATCTTCCTATCTTGTTGATAATCTTCTTTGCAGCTTTTTCAGAAATGTTTGTGCTGATTAATACTTAGATGATTTCAATATTGACTTAGCCATTTCTAGCACATACAAAATAGCTTATTTTCTTGCTTCTGAAGCACTTTCCTTATTAATTCATTACTTATTATTGTCCTCAAAAGTATCTCTTCACTTGAAATTGTGGTTACTGAGTTTCCTATATCAATATATTTCTCTAAGTCTGTACCCAGATGTGTTAGTTAAAACACAGCGTGTTTCACAGCAAATGAAAAATCCTTGTATTCATTTAACAGTCCCTTTTCTAAGCATGTAAGCCTGTCTCTGAGAGAGCTGTCTCCTCCTACCCCTTTAGTGTGTAAAGGAGCCAGATCCCTGATATACACATGATATAAATGGGTTTTGTGTTTGAAATTTTAAGTGAGCAGGCATTTTTGTTTTGTACCTTACTCATTTAGACTTCCAAAATAATTTGGATAGGAAGAGATTTTATTTCAGCAATACAGCATTTTATAATAGATTACATAAAAATGGATTGATACATATATTTTACCTATTAGTACATGTTTAATTTTTATAAATATATCTGCTTTCAATTTAACCTTAAGTGTATATATTAGTTCCTTTATCAGAGCTTAAAAATAACCAGAAAGGATTCTCAAGCAAATCTGGCTTTAAAAATATTTGATCTTATTTGATTTCTGTTCAGATGTCTTGAACTTGTATGGAAGAACAGAGGAAAAAAAAATTTTTTTTTTTAATTTGCTGAAGAGAATTGCCATTGTTTTCTTTACTGGCAATGTGACAAGAAACTTTCTCTCCAAGAATCATTTTTCCTGAAACTCATGAATCTTCCCTGGGCAGATTATCTAAAATGCATTGTCATTTTTCATGAAATCTGTATGTATTAGCCTTAAGTGCTTTCTCTCTTTTATCTTTTACTTAATCTGGTTGATTTATGGCCTGGGTTAGTTATGGAATTGACCAATTATGTTATTTATCTGTTTGTATGCACTATTACTAGATTATTTCATACTAGTTCATTTTTTGAGTCATCTTTAGAGATGGTGAGTCCCCATTCTATTCCTAATTTTATGTCCAAATGTTTTTTTGTTTGCTCAAAGATTGACATATAGCCATTGTTGAAGTATGAATGAAGGGGACTGAGTGGCGTGAGATGAGATGGGAACAGGCAGCAGGGGTCAGGTTATCTACAGTTATATGAATGACATGATAAGGAACTCAGATTTTAAGTGAGATGGGGATCCACTAAAATGGGACTGACATGTGATTATTTTCTTTAAACGGTCAACCTTAGGAAGAAAACACCTGGGGCAGGTGACTGCAGATGCTCTTGCAGTAATCCAGGATATTGGACCAGGCTATTTGAGGAAATGGAAAGAAGGCAGGTTTAGAATGTTTTACAGATAAAAGTTTATTGGACTTATTGCCAGATTGAATATGCTCTAAAGGAAAGAGGCATCAAGGACATGTGACAAGTTTGAGCCACCATAGTGGCTTCCTTAAGTACTTGTTTGATTCGTATTCTGATGGGTGTTTTTGCTGTACTTCATGACTTAAGATTTTGGGGGGGAAACTCAGGAGGAATAGGTTTAGAGGGGAAAAATGCAAGTTCTGTCAATCTATATATTTTAATACAGATTGATGAGATATTAAAAGTGTCTCCATGAAATTCTTAATACTCAGATAATACTAAGGCCAGAAATAGTCCAGGTAGAAGCAGTATTGTTTCACATAACAGACATGAATCTTACCCCTCTTGCATTTTCTGTACACCTATCCACTAGTAAATTAGCAAAATTTTTGTTCTGATAAAGCCTGGAGTGTTTTATACCTTCAGCACTGTTGACATTCTAGCTGGAATAATTCTTTGTTGGAGGGGGCTATACAGAGCTTTATAGGATATTTATCAGCATCCCTCCCCCAGCATCACTCCCAGTTGTAAAAATCAAAATGTCTTCAGATATCCCTACATGTCCCACAGGGCAAAGTCATCCCCAGTTGAGAACCACTGTTTTATACTAAGCAGCGAAACTTGTATCATGGAGCTGACAGTAACATAACTACTATTAGCACTTATTATATAGTCCTTTATCTTATGCTAACTGAATTGTAGAAAAACTTTTTAAAAAAAACTGTTGAAATTGTAAATCATACATAAATTCCTTTAATTTGTTTTCAAGTTAAAAGTATAAACCCACTCAGAAATTGTTTAATACTGGGCGGCAGTCTTGAGCAGGAATTCACTAGTTGAATTTCCTGGTACATGGTATATTTTCTACTATTTTTTTAGCTTTAGGTATTATAAAATGGGTCAAAAGTAGAATTCTGCTTTCATTCTTGCTTTTTATTAAAAATGTCCATTCTTTTAGATTTCTGGAGAAGGGTCAAGGGGGCAACTATTAATACAGTTAACCTTGCATTCCAGTCAAACCAGGAGTTTTTGAGACTTATAGTTCAAGGGTTGCAGAATATCTAAATTATTTAATATTTAATTAAATAGCATATTTACATATTTTTACATATTACATAGTTACAGCTTTACCTAAGTACAACAAAAAGTTTCAATGACCATTGCCACTAACTTCTTCTGTAAACATACAGTTCATCTGGTGAGACAGAAACACACAGGGGTATTAGAGCGCAGCCTCCTAGCCATAGTTTTCTGCACGCAATGCCATATGCCAGTATGCGGTTAGGCCAGTTTTATCATATGGCAATTAAGAGGCACCCTGTGTGCCAAGCATTGCATAATGTACTCTACTTGCATTATCTATTTTAGTACACAAGAATTGTAAACCACAGATGTTTTAATATTTTTGTTTGCCTTTGAGAAAACAGAAATGTAAGAGTTAAGTGCCTTGTACAAGGTTGCATAGCTAATAAAATAACCACAATGAGACACCTGTACTTTCTAAAACGTGCTTTTCGTTTCATCACAGTCCAAAGCCATGGGGATAATTCTCAGAGCATAGGCTCCAGTCTGGTCTGTGATCACATACTACATCTTTGAATCCTGACCTGTCAACTTCAAAATTAAGTGCTATGGCTAAAATATATGGGGTGGAGGTGCGCGCATACACATATCACTTTGAACAATTCATAGGTTCTAGGAAACCAGTGACTGAAATAACAATTCCATACTTTTAAGGCTAATCCAAATGCTACCTTGTATTCTTTCTTATTACTGTTTTAACCTTACCACAAACCTTATCTAGTTCTCATGGGCTAAAAGTCAAGATGTTGGCAGGGCTGAGTTCTCTTCTGTAGCTTCTAGGAAAGAATCCACTTCATTTCCTTTTACAGCTTCTAGAGGCTACATTAACTTGTGACCCACCCGCCTCTTCATCTATAAAGCCAGTAATGTTGCATTTTCCTAACCAGTCATCCATGTCACATCTTCCCGACACAGCTTTCCATTTACCTTTTGCAGTTTTAGGACCCTTCTGAATATGTAGGGCCCATATGGATAACACAGGCTAACCTTCCTACTTCAGTGAAGTAAGACTGAAGGCTGTTGCACTCTGTTCCTGTTCAGTTATATTAACTGCATCTGTTCTTAATGGGCATTTTTATAAAGTAATAAAATCAAGTTTTATTTGTATGGGAAATCTGTTATTTGTGTATTACAACTATTCTCATGTAAATAGTTTCATTAAATGGATCAAGTATATAATTAGTTATATATTGGAGTCTTACTCTTTATAGGCATGTATACATAATCATCTTAGTTGACATGTTAGTAACACAGAACCTTGTATTTTTTTATAGAATGTATCTGATACATAATAGTGTAGTAACCAAACTAAAGATAATGAACAAAAATATCATTCCTTTCTTGTGTGTCATGTTCTGGTTATCTATCCAGACAATAGCTTTTTTTTTGACATGTCTCCTGACATCCCTATGTGTGGGATAGGCAATGAATTTAACTGTCTTTTGTTACCTAGGATTTTTGTATGTAACACATATAGATCTACCTAACATACATAGTTAATGAAAAACACTAAATTGTAAATCCCTGTCCCTAAGACACTACTGACTCAACCTAAAAAGCTGCTGTACATAATAAGAATGCCAATTCCTTTGAAAACTTAAAGCCTCACTGAATTCCAAAAAGAACTGTGAATAAACTTGAATAAACACCATTTAGTGAATATCTAGGTACAAATGGCCCTTTGTTCAATTCACATTATCTCATTTCATCCTGACAACTCTCAGAGGTACATCCAATCTTTTTACACATAAAAGAATGGATGTCAAGGGCTAAGTGACTTGCCAAGCTCAACAGAACATTATTCTTAGTCATCAATACCTTTTTAAGACTTTCCATTTTATTTAAAAAATGGCCTGAGACATAGAAATCTAAATAGTGAAATTCTGGTTTTGGTATAAGTTTCCCAAAGCTAGTATTTGCCTAGTTACATAAAACTCTAATGGAATTGTAATTTTTTTTTTGCAAAGGTAATCAAGGTAAACAAATTTATATCCATTTTTAGCTATTTTTGAAATTTTTATTTATTTATGCACACAAGAACTGGGGTGTAGGCCAGAGGCCCGGTGAATCAGAGGCATCATTAGAGACAAGAGTGGGGAACACAGCAAGTGGATTTATTGAAATACACTGCTGAGGGGAGCATCTGGTGAGACAGGAGAGGTCTACTGTGCTGTATGTGGGCTAGCTCTCTGGCTAGGGCCAAACTCTGGCCATTGTGGTGCACAGTTGAAATGATAGCTACTGAGACTTAACCTGTAGGCCACCAAGAAGGCCTCTATATCCATATTTAGTTTCTTATTTTAGGTAAAAGGTTAATTATTTAAAACTTAAAAGTTCCTGATTAAAGCATCTCACTGCTTGACAGAAAAGATATGACTTAAAAAGAGACATTTAAAATAACTATGAGACCTACCTTGAGAAATTTGAGATTTCTCTACATCTTTTAATTAATTTTACTTACCTGTTTTGTCATAGGAGATGAGTATGATGTATGCGCCATTTGTTTGGATGAGTATGAAGATGGAGACAAGCTCAGAATCCTTCCCTGTTCCCATGGTATGGATAATTACATACTGTTTTGAATTTATGTACAGATTAATTTATATTTAGGTCCAATATTGGAGGAGACAGTTATTAGAAAACAGTTATTAGTATACTTAAATCAGGCCTTGCACTAATTAGTGGTCTCATTAAAGGATGGAAGTATATTTATAAAAATTTACAAACTGTTCTCTTACCACTACATGATGTATATGAATCATAAGAACATGAACAAACATGACAAGTGACTAAAAAGAATGTTCTCAACTACAGTGTGCTAACAAATTAATATTTTGCTTCAACAGCTTATCATTGCAAGTGTGTAGATCCTTGGCTAACTAAAACCAAAAAAACCTGTCCAGTCTGCAAGCAAAAAGTTGTTCCTTCTCAAGGCGATTCAGACTCTGACACAGATAGTAGTCAAGAAGAAAATGAAGTGTCAGAACACACCCCTTTACTTAGACCTTTGGCTTCTGTTAGCACCCAGTCATTTGGGGCTTTGGCGGAATCTCGATCACAGCAGAACATGACAGAATCTTCAGACTATGAGGAAGATGACAATGAAGATAGCGACAGTAGTGATGCAGAAAACGAAATTAATGAACATAGTATTGTGGTCCAAATGCAGCCTAATGGTCAACGGGATTACAACATCGCAAATACTGTTTGACCTTCAGGGTGATTTGGTTTTCTTTAAAATGTTTTATTTAGGTATATAATGGTTTGATTTTTTGCTCCCTTCAGAGATTTCTGTAGAAATAACCTTTTCTTTTCTTTCAGTATTCTAAAGTTTAATCAATTACTAAAACAGGTTTTGCTTTTTTTTTTTTTGATCTGGTATATATCTGCAGGAGTGTACTTCATTTCACTAATAATATACTGGTGCTGTAACACAAGCATCAAACCAACTCTTCTGGAATGAAATACAGCCAAAACATTAAAAAAGTATTCCTCAGCATAGCTTGCAGCTAAGACCTAGATCACAGTATGCAAATGTTTCCTGTTTCACACATAAGGTCAAGTCCTGTGGCCACCTAGCATGATCTAAGCCAACTCCCATCTCCATAAAGTTACTCAGTAGTAGGTGAGATGGAATGTTTGTTCTGGTTTTTCTCCAACTTGCTGTCATTAGTGAGAGTAACAAGATTAAGTTAGCATTTTTTCTCCTATCAGCACCACAAAGAAACCTTTTCCTTTTATCCCAAGCCTTACCCTGATAGAACAGTCTGTATTGATATAGATTTCAAGTTTTTTTTTTTAAGGTTAATAGTGTTATACATAAATTTAATTCATTAGCTAAAGTAATGTCTCTGGACTTTACTTACTGAATTTCAGTATCCTTTAAAGGTTTTGTGTTGTGATCAAAGCAAAAAGAAAATGCTGTATAAAAATACCAAACTTCAGCAACAGTTAATACTCAGATCATATACCTCTTACTAAAGATCATCTTATGCTAATTAACCCTGCTAAACTATGTACAGAGGAAATTGTTCAAGTACTGGATTTGAAAATAAGTGCTTACATTTAACAGAACTTATGTATTTAAACAATGTATTATGAAAAACTAAACTATATTATGTCATTGTAACTGTAGAAAACATACTTATGTATAATCAAAATGCTAAGAATTTTTATATGTCCTGTATGAAGGGAGTCTGAATGTCAATAAACACATTTTCCACTTTAGAACTAGCAAATATTTGTTCCACTGTACTATTACCTATATTTGCTTTATATACATGCACTGTATTAAAAGGTATGATTGAATGTAACCATAGAATTTTATACAAGGTTAATTTACAGCTCACAGATATTTAGGTAATCCTCTGAAAAGTTAAGGCTACAGCCAAAATCATTCCAGTAATACTGTTCATCATAGTACCCTGTTATAATTATGGTAAATTCTTACACTGGACTGCTGTGCACCCTTGAAAGGCTAAATACCTAGATAAATCGGCATTGATATAAGTTTTAAGTGAGCAAAAGTATATTGGGGCATAACAAGCACACGAGATATATGAGCCTTTGTTGCCCCCCCCAAAAAAAAAAAAAAAAATCAATCCCCAAATAGGTATATCCAAAATAAAAGGTTGACTTATGGATTATCTGATACTCTCATTTTCTTCCCTTGATTCTTTAAAAATAAAATACAAGCCTAAGAAACAGAGCATCACTTTACTATGGTAGCCCAACAAAGCTTTGTAATCTGACCTATTTGTAATGAGCCTAACCTTTTAAAACCTAATAGTCATTTGTGTAGTTTCATAAAACCTAAAGTAAAGTGTAAGGACAAAAACATCTGAGTTCAGTGCCTGGCATACACATGTACAGTAAGTGCTTTTGTAATTATTAAAGTATAAAAACATAATTGAAATTTTTCTTTAAAAAGGCAAAGGTCACTGTGAAGTGTATTAGATGTTACATTCCCTCAACCGTTAATTGACAGTTCAGATTAAGGATCTGGTTCTTTTAAATTTGTTGGAAGTTTTTCTGAAGCAGAAATTACCTTTTTTGGCAACTCCCAACTGTTTTTTATTTAAGAAAAAATTTATGTAGTGCCTTATGCAGCAGCACTAGTTAAAGCTGTTCCCCTGTTAAAAATTTTTCATTAGTAAAGTTTAGTTACCTGAACTTATTGTATTACCTTCAGAGACACATACGTAAAATCCATTAATTATATACTACGGTATTTACACTGTATGCAATATTTATATGGCTTAACATTCATTGGTGAGCATTTTGTGTCATTCTTCAATGATTGTTTTATCTCTGAACATTTATTCCACCTACATTCCTAAAAGTTAAATCTTAAAAGATTTTTCTGGTATACAATCTTGTATAGCTCCACTTACTAGAACCAAGGACAAAGCAAAGATACATTATAGATCTTCACAGCATTTTTGTAATGAAATTGTGGGTAGACAACTGATCAAATTAGCAATTATACAACCTTGCTTAATAGTAACTTATTTTAGAAATCAGTATCCCATTTACTTGCTAAGACAAAGCAACTTAGCATTACTTGGCATGACTAATTTCATTACTATTTTAGTTATATTTCTAACTTTTCTACACTCCCTACCCACACCCTCCAAAACACCCCTCACACCAACTTCCAGGTTCATTCATTAAGGGTTTCAGATTTTTGGGGACTACTTTCTGTAAGCAGTTACCCTGACAATTCTTAACAACTAAAGTGTGAATGTTTATTACCATAAAATCTCAAGTCACCACAGCACAACTATGAAATTTTCATTTGCTAACCTTTTGCCCCAATAGGGATCAAACAGATCAAGAAATTAAGGTTTCTGTTGTTTTATAATGTATAACATATACACAACTACCAAAGTAGCTGCCCATCTTTTATTGTTAATACTTTTATAAATTCAGAACTGATACCTGAAAACACTGTCAAAGAAAAAAAATGTTTTAACTCCCCAACTTCTAGTAAGGCAAAGCTCAGTCCCTAACCCAGTTTCTCAAAAGCAGCAAACAGGCGATTTAAAATGATAAACTGTCCACTTTTTCTAAAGGGACTTCTGGGCTATGGAATCTCCATCTGCGGGGGGAACTACATTATAACTAGCACCACTTCAACTTCTGAGCATCCCTACTATGAGCTGCTGCTTCATAGTTCCTGGTAATCTAATTAGTATTATCGTATTTAATAAGCATTACTGTATCTCAGGAGTTTTATGACCTCTGGAATTAAACTTAACTAGCACATAGCCATAGATACTATGTCACTCCAAAGCCAAAAACTAGGATTACCTTACATGCTGCCTATGAGGGGGAGCCCCTGCTGGCTCACTTAGGCCAGCCCAACACAGCTTCTTAAATGTATGGAAATCATGACAATTCAACACAAAAGCATCCACAGTGCAGAAAACCTTGGTATTGGGTTCCTTTATTGCTTGCTAAATTTCGCACCTAGGTATCAACAATAAAAGGGAAAAAACATTTGAAGCAGATAAGTCAATTTTGCTTTTATAAGACTGACGATAAACCTGAGATGACCAAAATGTTTTTAATAGCTCAAAGCCCACTGAAAAGAAAATCCCAGGCACTCATTTTATTTGTAATAAAACTGCATGAAATAGAATAGTTAGGTTATCCGCTGAATTTTTATTTTTAGATTTTATGCTTGTAGCAGGACTTGACTTATCTGCATAAACCCATTGTGTCAAAAACCAACTAAGCCAACAATTCATATAAACAACAGGAGTCTAGAATATTTGGTTGGAATAAATTTATTTCATCTGTCTGTAAACAAGGTGTTTAATAGTTATGGCATTTTTTTAAATGCATATTAAATCAGATGAGTTAGACTGTATCCCAGATGTAACAAAGTGCAGGGAAAGAAATGGACAAATCAGCAACAAGATTTGTTTTTAAATCTGTACATTATCCACAAGGCCCAAACAATAGAAGCAAATACTAGAATGTCCCTAAGGTAGTGCCATTCGAAAGAAACCTTTAATAGGTCAGTTAAAATCCATCTCACAATAGCAACAGTTCATTTTAACAATAGTGTGTATGGCACAGAATACATATGAAAAAAAATTCATCACAAGACAGCCAAGTCCACAATAATGCAACTTCATATAAAAACTCAAGCTGCAAATAAAAATTGGTCCTAGAAGAACAAAATGGACACACTCCAGATGGTTATTTTGGGATACCTAATGTCCATAATGGCAGCCTTTTACAATTTTACTAAAGAGTAGAGCTGGTGTGCAAAGAAAAGGACAGAAACAAAAATCTGAGCTATTGCAATGAAGGAATGTCCCTGGGGAGTCAGTCAATATGGTTACTGTAAGATCATGGGAGGAAGTGCCTTTTGCTCTTGTATTGCAGTTGCACTCTTCATATGTCCTGTAGACTATGAAAGTTTTCCTCTATTCAAGTGCAACAACAATACTAAAAGCAAACTACTGCAGTTCTCAATAGCTCATCAACAAAAGGGATATTAATTGGTTACATAAACCAGGCACTGTGTAAAAAAAGATGGAAGCAAACTAAATACCTTAAGTGCGAAGGGGGGGATGGGAAGAGAGGAGCAAAGGAAAAGATGCATGCACTTTTTCCTCCCTACCATGCACTACAAAAGGAAGACTAAATGAGCTAAGAAAATGCTCAAAGTGCTGAAAAGACACTGATCAAATTAGAGATTGTACAACCGGCACCTTAATAACTAATTTTAGTAATCAATATCCCATTAATTGCTAAGACAAAGTGATGCCCAACTTGGCATGCCCCCTCCCCCCAAATTTCAAGGTATCATGCAAATCATTATTGTGCTGCAATTATGTTGCCAGATAAAGGTTGGTTACATACAGTGGTTAACATACAAATGATCCATTGGGCAAACAGGAAGCATGACATTAGAAAAAAGGTAAAGAAATTAGAAAAATTAGCTACCACCTATAGTCTGGTAGCACTGTGACCATAATTGGGGTGGTGATGAAGACAGTTGCTAGGTAGATGGGGAGAGGCTGCTTACACATCAGACCTCCTCAGGTATAAAGCGAGTTCATATGCTTTCTTGTTAAGTGTGCCTCCGTGGACACCTTCCTTTCCCATGACTATAACCAATGCTGGAGTACACAAGGAAACAAAACAAAAGTCAACAGAATTATTTAAGGGGGGGAGGGGAGGGAGCAGAAAGAAAGACACCTTTCCCCACCAATAGAGGGATACAAAGGAGACACAGATTCATACCCCATCACCCTGCATTGCTAATAAAATTTCCAGAATTAAGACTCAAGCTTACAGCTAGGAAAGTTTAAGAGCAATTTTCCCCTAATACTTAACAGTCTGCCTAGCAGCTAGAACCCAGAGTCTCTCAAGTATTTTGCCATTGAGTATGCCTTCTTATTCAATCCGCCTCCATGGACCCCTTCTTTTCCCATTACAAAGACCAAGACTGAAAGAGAAAGAAGAAAAGTGTTTCAAAAGAAGTGTTAATCAAGAAAGTCACATAAGTTTTAGCAGACAGACCCCGATTAATAAGATAACATTAAGTTAGTTTTCCATGAACTGTCAAGCACTGAAGTCTTCAAAAAAGAACTTTCAAACTATAGGTGAAAACTAAAAACACCATTTACTATTAACTGCATCTTAAAAGCCCAACTAATGCAGCTGCAGTACTCTGTAAAATTATCTTTACATTGGCAAAAGGAAAAAGGTGTAATCACCTTTATTCTAGGGCAAAAAAACTTGTCAATATGATAAATACATGTCAGACTGGCCCCCAAAATACAAACTTGAAAAACTTAAAGTGATTATTTATACAATTCTCCCAAAATTTAACATGCCTCAGTACAAACTAAGTCTCAGAAGTGAGGTTAAATGTATTATTTCCAGAGAAAACCAAGACCAAATCTTAGTTTTTTTCAGTGCCATTCAGGAAAGGTCTTTAAAATAGGTAAGGCTTATGCTTACTGATATCTCACCATGGTCATTTTCATGAATCTAAAATCCTGACATAGGTTTATTATTTCCACCAACAGGTTACTTTTCTGTGATACAGCTTAAAGGTCCATCCCCAAAATATATGCATTGTATCAGATTTCATGTTCACTGCCACTAGATGTCAGTAGTGCTCTATGGTGTGAAAAATCTTATTCTGGCTTCATAGCATATAGTTGATAATTCTTTTTAACATTAATTATCTGAGCTCAGCTAATGTTTAGAGAGATTTGTCTACTCTTAGCAATCTGACTCTTTTACAGAAAGATACTCATAGGCACTAACTCACATAATTAAAAGAGTAACCACTAGAATAAATGCAGGGAATTGATAGGAGCAGAGTCAATTCTAGGGTAGCTTCAAGGTCCTTCACATTGTAGAGTCTTAAATTAGATGCACCAAGTCGCTAAGCAGGCTACACAAGCCCCATTTACAAAATTTACACAGACTAAACACATTCAAATGTACCTGTAAATCAATTAGATGTCATCATAAACCTCAAATTCCAAAGTTTTCTTTTTTAAAAACAGTAGTGATACTTAGCTAATATAGTAAGAATTTCTGGACCAAATACATAAAAGAAATATAATTTCTTAACTAAAATCTAAATCACATACTAACATCTTTGAAAATATTTTAGTAAACAATTAAGTAACTGCAAAACCTTCATTGTAATTACTTCTTTTTCCCAGCAATATTTCTAATAGAAAAATGAGCCAATGTTATTTTTTCCATTTTTATGTTGAGCAGTTAATGGCTAAAATACAAGCAAGACTGAAGAGGTCGAACAATGTAAGCCTCAAAGGGATTTACTAAAGTAACTAAACAATTTGAATGATTCAACAATTTGTATACCCCATAAGATTAACATTCAAGACGTAGTAAAGTCTGAGACAAATTTAGATTTTAAGTTTATTATAGCGGAAAATGAAGAGCTGATTTGAATACTCTGAAGAAAAAGTCAGGATCTCAGTAGCTCAACACTATTTGCATTTTCTATAGGCTATGTTTAAAGCAGTGCCTTTCCTTCAGTGCTGGGCAGTTCACAAAAACCACCTTAATAGCCATTATGGACTAACACTTTTATTCACAATGTTAAAACTGTCCAGTAAGTTGTATGTGGCGTGCAACTTTTAAGGAAAAGCAACCTTTCTTACCTCTACCAGCTCTGCCGACAGCAACGTTGTATGTTGGCTCCCCACCTTGACTCTTTGTCCGGATGTCCATTGTGCAGTCACCATCGACATATAGACTATCTCTGATCACTGAGCACTTCTTTGCGCCAAGGGTCAAACCATTGGTAAAGAAACCTTCCCGGTCTTTTCCTACAATCATATCTATTTCTACTGGCTGCTCCCCCCACCAAAAAAAAAAAAAAGAGAGAGAGAGAGAGAGAAAAAAAACAAAACATGAAGATGAAGTTAATTCTTTTCAAGTCTTGATATAACATGAAAAACTGTGCCAAGTTTGTAGTACTACTACAAAGATATCCACATTTCACTAATGTAATATCAAGTTTCAGTCTTTTCTAAAGAATTACTTAACCCTACATGATTACATGTTTTATATCAGTTAATTAGATTTCACAGTTAACAGTGTAGTCTGCCAACTGAATCCAGTCTATGGAAACAATTTCTCTAAATAGTTGGTAGTTGACACTAGACAAACTGCAAACTTAGGAGTTATTTATAAACTATCAAGTCAGGTGGTGCCTGAGGGCTTATGTAATGGTAAAGATTCACCTATAAACTCAACAGCTTGTTATATTCAGTGAAATTTTAGTCAGCAGCAAATCTGAAGTTGTTTGAGTCTCCTGAAATAAAGTCCATGTTTAGCAAATCTGTCCACTTTTTGCGTTTCAAATAGCTAAGCTATCACCCACAGTATGAACTTCCATCCCTAGACTTCATCACATTTCCAAATTCGTATTTCCCTCCTCTCTATTTTTCTAGCTACTACTCCTTTTTCTCTCCAACTTCCCTTCCCCTCCTCAGTAATCACTTTTCTTTCTGGACAAACGCGGAAGATTCTGAATGTAGCAATGCAGTAGGCGAAGGTAAAGGTGTAGAGAAAATGGAGGGAGGTTGGGGAAGAAACTGAGGTAGCCACCAAAACCGGAAAGGAGAAAACGTGCATTCTAACATTCCATGAATAAGAAAGAAGGCGTCGCCCCCATCAGAACTGCAGAGTCATAGCAGGCCCCAGCCATTTCCAAGCACACTCCCGCAATCTTCCCACTCAGACAGCGGGAACTCGCACACAAAGACAAGAGGACTGCAGGAAAAAAGTTGATTACCAGATGCCAATTCTCTTCCAGAATTGTAGTCTACTGCGCTTATGGGAGACCTTCAAGTACTAGAATCAAGGACTAAGTTCTACACAGATCTTCAATCATCTTGAGTAGCAAAGGAATAATTAGTAGCCCCCGTAATAGGAGGCCTTAATTTTCACGTTTAATGGAAAGGTTGCGTGAGGGTAAGAAATTAAGGGAACGGTCCTGCATTTGATATACTTGTCACAATTTTAGAAAGAGCCTTATGCAGAAATAGCCAAAACAATACAGAGGTCCTGGAGGGTTAGTGACAATGATTCCCCATGTGGCAACCCAGTCCAAACCATTAAGTCACAAGAAAATCAGCAACTGTGAACCATAAATCTACATTAGTTGCCTTGCTGCCATCGCTAACGCGGGAGGGACCTGGGGAAGTGAAGCGTCCCCTCCGTCTTGGCAGATCATTCAAAGTCCCATAAAAGAACCCTTCCTTCCACAGCTATGTTGCGTAATTGGGGATAACGGTGTATCGATGACTCTCCATAGGAGCAGGAGAGAAATCAATGGCAGTTCGCCATCTTGGAGGGAAAAAAAAAAAAAAAAACCCTATGGAGCCAGAGCGTTAGTCGAGATTCACGAATCCCACCTACGCGGCCGGCGCACATTTCTCGGAAGCCCTGGGGGCCTGGACGCCGGCAAACCCAAGCTAAGGCGCGGCGAGGACTCCGCGGCCCCACGGCCCCCGCCTCCCACCCACCGTCCGCGGGCGCCGCGCGAGGGGCTGCCGGCCGCCGGGCCCCCTGGTCCAGGCGCCGCGGCCCGGCCCCTCACGGCCCGCCTCCATCCCGGGACCCGCGACACACACCCCCGGGCTCCCAGGGAACCCGAGGCGCCGCATCACGGGGAAGAAGACACCCCCCCCCACCAGGCCGGCGCGCACCCCCCGGCCCCCCGGCCCCGCGCCGGGATGCCCGGCCGGGCGGGCGGGGAGCGGCAGCCGGAGAGACGCGCCGCCGCCCGCGCCGGTCGGGGCGAGCCCGGGCGAGGGGCTGCCCGAGCCCCGGCGTCCCCGTCCGCGCGGCAGCCGCGTCCCGGGCGCCGCCGCCCGCACGGCCGCGGCTCCAGGAGCCCGGCCCGCGCCGCGGCGCCCCAACGGCCGCCGGCCCCGCTCGGGGCAGCGCCGCGGACCCGGCCGGCGCGGCTCTCACCGTTATGCTCTGGAAGACGCCCCCGGCCGTGGCTGCCCAGACGTATTTGGCGTCGCAGTAGCCGACAATGGCGGCCTCCTGGCAGCAGCCATCGCACATCAGGTTATCCACGTAGCTCTGCCAACCGGCCATCTTCGAGCCCTTCGCACTGCAGCGGGGACGGCGAGGAGCAGCGGGCGCAGCGGCGGCGGCGGCGGGAGCGGGCGGCGCGGGGGGGCGGGGCGGGGGCGGGGAGGAGGCGGCTCTGCGCAGGCACCGCCGGCCCCCCCGGAGCTGCGGAGGGCGGACGCGGGCGCGGCGCTGAGGGGCGAGCCGAGGAGCGCGCTCGTCTCGGCCGCCCGCCGCAGCCGCCGGGCCGACTAACCAACGGCGGGAGGCGGCGGCGCGGCTGTGCGGCGGGTGCGGGTGGCGGCGGCGCCCCGGGCTCTCGGCGGGCGCGGGGCCGTGCGCGCGTGCGGCGGGAGAGCGAGCGATCCTTCCGCGGCGCTCGCCTCGGAGGGTCCCGGCCCGGGAGGGGGCGTCGGGGGCGGGGGCGCGGAGGGATACCGCCGGGGACAATCACGGCCGCGCGCGCGGCGTTGCGGCGGGGAGGGCGGGAGGGCGCCGAGGGAGGCGAGCCTCGGACCTCGGGCCGCGGCGAGGGAGGCGCCCGGCACGTTGGTGCGGCGGCGGCCGGGGCGCCTGGAGTGTGCGCGGCCGGCGGGGTGCGCCTCTCCCCAGCATCGCGGCGGCGGCGGCGCGGGTCCTGAGCCTGGGCGGTGGACGGCGGAGTCGCCCTGGTGACAGGAGTCGGGGCGTCTCGTCCTTTGTAGGGGGCGCGGTGCCCCCGCTCCGCTCGGGGCCGCGGCGGCGGCGGCGCTACCGTGAAGCCGCCCGTGGCTCGCCCCGGCCACCTGCGGCCAGAGCCGGCGTGCGCGGCGCTCGGGAGCGTTGCTGGGCTTTGACCGTTTCCCCCCGTTGCCTCTTTGGGGTACCGGGGCTGTCGCGGCTGGGGGTGCTGCGGCGGGAAGAACCCCCTCAGTGTTGCTGTCATGCGCGGCTAAATTGTTCGTAAATTCCAAACAAAACAACTCGTGGCCTCTGGAAAGCCGGGGACTGGGGAGGTGATGGGGGGGCGCAGAAGTCGCTAAAAATGTGAGGAATGGAAAGGTCTGGAAGGGGTTCGCGGAATGCGCAGGGTCGCGCTTCTGCTCTCGAAAGGGGAAATCATTTCGCGACCCAGGTCTGAGCAAGGCTTGTCTTCACGGGGAAGACGGTAGGTCGCGTCTGTGCGAAAGCCCCGTGGTCTGGTCTTTGGGCTCTACGACGAGACAAGGAATTAGGGACGGTTTTGCAGGTTCAATTTTAAGTGAACAAAATTGTTCTGTCAATCAAAGGAAAGAAGAAAGCGCCTTTTAAAACGCTGAAAAGATTGATTTCCAACTTTAAACTTCTGGTGTGACAGGAGGCTGGAACAGATGTAACTCTGGAAGACAAAAAACGTTGCTAAGCAATCTAATTGGTTCTGAAGTTTCGTATTTTTTTTTTCTCTGTTGTTTGTTTTGGAATGTACAGCTGCAAGGAGGAGGGAAAATACTGTAGGAGATCCCTCAAGACAGGGACCTAGCACGTTGAGACGATGTTTTCTCATGATATGATGATACAAAATACCTAGGTGGTATAAAATGTGCCAGAAAGTGTTTCATTTCTGCAAGAATGCCTCCCACCTGATTCATTGACACTTACTCGTTCGTGTTTACTACTGTGTATTCTTGTGGCTGTCGTTGTTTTTAAACGTTCCATTTTAGCAGTTTTCTACCTCATGATTTATTGTGCTGATAACATGAATATGGTTACTTTGTAAGGACTTATCAAGCTGTACAGTTAGGATTTGTGAGCAGCTCTTTGTAGGCATGATTCAACAAATTTAGACAAAGTATTAGAGAAAAGAAAATAAAATTATGATAATTTGAAATTGAGTTTCATTAATCTACTGAAATTTTTAAGATCTTGTTTCTAGATCTTTACTGTTTTACCAAGGACTTGGAAGTATTTCCCCTTTTTATTCTCTTATTGCTGCTTTAAACAGCCAAGGGATTTGATCAACTGAATATTTTGGAGATACACATCTCAAAAGAGTCTAAAAATACATCTGTTGAGTAAAACATTTATAGGAATTTAGAATTCCCATAATTTCGGTAATTTTCAAAATATAACAATACAGTTAACATTTTTATTTTGTTTTTCTAACATACTGTTATTTTCCCAGGATGGCACACCGTAAAATTTAAACAACTATTAAATATATATATATAGCATAATCTGAGTTTTATAGTTTTGATTTTTAGATCATATATTCAAGGAGAGTATTTACTAGCTCTGTTGTCAGTACTATTATAAAAAATCATTTGCCTGTTTCCTTGAGAACCAGCCTTGTTTTCTATTTGTGTGAAATGATCTGCTGTTTTCATTTAACTACTGCTTACCATGGCGTGTTTCACAAAGCATAAATAGAGACCGTACACTGAGTTTTAGAAGTAGCTATATAAGTTAAACTCAAAGAACTATCAATATGAGAAAAAGAATTACTAATTTGTTTGTTCCTTTACTTTCCCCCCCCCAGGGAAACATCCATTGAGTGATGATAGCAATGTCTATGCAGAACAGAGAAAAAAATTCCTAAGTAAGAATAAAAGATTTTTAGACAGAGTGCATAACCATGCACTCCAAATTTAAATATGCTACTACTGATAATTAATCATTCAAGGTATCTGTATTCTTTCATTCTTACTTAGGAAACCAGAAGCTATGTAGTATACCAGGTTTCTTTATGTATAAAATAAGTAGTACTTAAGCCATTTAATCCACTTAACATTTTAGAAAACAGTGACATAAGGAATAGATGCTAAAGTGCATTCAGCCTGATAAATAAAAACCAGAATGTAATTACCCTAAATAGAGTGAAAACATAATTACCAAGCCTTCTTCAGTTAAAATTTCAGCTCCATATTTCATTTTTGGGGAAAAGTATTTTAATTACAAAAATACTTTAGAAAGGGACAAACCCAGGGACCAGGTATACCCCTGTTGGTGAGATTTCACCCACTGCTTAAGAAAGCAGGACACACAAACAGAACTGAAAATAGAAGGGAGAGCTGAGAGAGGAAAGGAAGAGAAAATTTATTGGCCAGCATGTAGCCAGATACTGTCTATCATAACCCAGTTAGTGTCCACTGAACAGAGACCAAGGTACTGTCAGAAGTAGCCAAACAGAGTGGGGCGTGCCTGTGTTCTGTGTTTGTAAGGTCACATGGCCATCCAGCTTGCCCCCCAGCTCCCAGCTCCACATTCGCTATTCAAATCACCCGCTGGCTCCAAGGTTGCTCCTCGCTGTTCTTCTGACAACATCACAACAATCAAGAAAATAGAAAGTAGAGGAAAGTCACCCTTATTCCTACAAGCTACTGCAAATACTGTGTTTTGCATATATTTATTGATTGGTTTATTTGTGATTGTTATAGTAGAGAACACGAAGTTCTTCTGAATTTGTCCATTTTACCCGGAAGCTGAATTTTTGCTTCAGTTTAATGGGATGCATACAAGTTAAAATTGTA
The DNA here is from genome assembly GCF_964194135.1 of Talpa europaea. NCBI lineage: Eukaryota > Metazoa > Chordata > Mammalia > Eulipotyphla > Talpidae > Talpa > Talpa europaea. The sequence continues at coordinate 60,992,350 of NC_140070.1, forward strand.
TTTTCTTTCTGGGAAACGTAGCCTTTAAATTAAGTAGTAACATTTGTTTATCACCAATGGCTGTCTTAAAATGTTTTCTCAACTATTAAGGTGAACTATCCCAGCTTTCCCTCTTTCTTTTTGCTGCTCCTCTGCTCCCCCTTCTCCTCCCCCCTCCTTTCCTTCTCCACTCCTTCTCCCTCTCTTCCTCTATCAGCCTTCTCATCCTTAAACTTTAAATGCATCTCTTACAAACTTTACACAGCAAGACTTCGGCTTTAGTGTTCCCTTTAAAATTTTAACATGCATATTTAATAAAACTAAATCTTAAACTGTTTTCCCTCCAGACAGTCCAAGAACCTTAGAGCACTTTATAAATTTGGTCACCACTTTCCAGATTATTACTTTATAATAATAAAATAATTGTTCATGTGTACTTTTTTTTTCTTTTTTAAAGATTTATATTTATTTATTTTTTTATTTTTATACAAGAACTGGGGTACAGGCCAGAGGCCCGGGAGGGTGAGAGGATTATCAGAGACAGAGCAGGGAACAGAACAGAGGGGAGCAGCGGGCGAGACAGGAGAGGTCTGCCGTGCCATGTGAGAGTCTCCCTGGCCAGCCAGGAATTGAACTCGCACTGCAGAGGCTGAGGACAGCCCCACAGCGCAGTGCTCAACCCACTGTGCCACCGGGGAGTCCCTGTTCGTGTGTATTCATACATGTTTGGTATTTTATTTACATTCCACCCCTTAGCCATCATTTTGTCCTTTCCTTCTTCCTTAAGTAAATCTTTAAAAGTTTCTTTAACAAAAGTCTCTTGGTGTTAAGTCTTTATATCACTGTAATTCTTTTTTTTTTAAATATTTGTTTATTCATACAAGAGCTGGGGTACAGGCCAGAGATGCGGTGGGTGTGAGAGGATTCACCAGAGACAGTGGGGAACAGAACAGGCAGACTGACCGAAACACACTGCTGGTGAGACAGGAGAGGTCTGCTTCGCCAAGTGGGTTTCTCTCTGGCTGGCCGGGGATCAAACGTGCTGCAGAGGCTGTGGATTGTTTCATAGTGTGGTGCGCCACCTGGGAGGCTCTCACTTTAATTCTTTAAAAAAAAAAAAAAAAAAAAAGTTGAATCTGTAAGACTGATACTTTGAAGATATCATTCAATTCATTCTAGTTTTAATCATTGCTATTATTCCTTTATGGATGATCTTTTTCTCCAGCTACTTTTGGAATCTTTTTATCTTTGCTCTTGTATAGTGTCAACTGCATTCTCTGGGCATGGGTTTGTTTTACTATAGTTGGGAACATAGATTTGTATTTATAATCACTTCTGGAAATACCTCAATTATGATCTCTTCAATTACTTCCTTTCTACTGTTCTCTCTACTTTTCCTTTTTCGGGTTCACAATAAATGTTTCCTTTTCCTCTTCTATTCTTGTCAGTCTCATTCATATTTTGCACCTTCCCACTTTCCAGTGCAGAATGTGGTAGTTTCGTCTGCCTAATGTTTTCCTTCTTGTTAACCCCCTTCATTGAGTTGTTTTTAATTTTTAAAAATCCATTTTTTAGAAGTTCCATTTTATTGTTGTGCCTATTTTTCCTGTTATTCCTGATAATCTCTTATTGCTTACATATCATTGTGCATACCATATTTTATTTCTGAAGAATTGTACCAGGTTGTTCTTTACTTTATAAGCCCCAAATCTAAACAACTTGTGTGCTCTTTTTTTTTTTAGTCTCTCATCCATGTTGGCTTGCTCCTTATATACTTAAGTGATCTTAGATTGTGATTCATCTTTTTCTTTGTATGTGGGACTTCTAATGGCTTCAAATGAGGACGCTTTTAAAGATTATTTGTATCTGCAGTGTTTTCTTCTTTTCACTGCAGTATAGTATACATACAGAAAAGAGAATCATTCATATATGTATACCTTGATAAATTTTCACAGTGAGATAAAATTAACCAGCACCAAGATCAAGAACAAGGATATCAGGAGCCCAGAAGTGATCTGCTTGCCTGGTTTTAGTCTGTACTCTTCTTCAGAATTTCAACTATCATTCTGGCTTCTTAGTCACAGGATAATTTTGCCTGTTTTTGAGCTTTGTATAAATGGATTCTCACAGTAGGTCATTTTCTGTCCCTGTAGTTGCCTTCTTTGAATCAAATCTGTGAGAGTCATTCATACTGTTGCATGTAATTTTAGTTTGTATAGTATTCCATTATGTGACTATACCATAATTTACCCATTCTAGTCTTGGTGTACACTTGGCTAGTTTCTAGGTTTTTGATATTGTGACTATAAATCTTGTATTTTTTTTGTGGGGGGACTGTGTGTGTATTTTGGAGGAGCATAAGTAAGTATATAACTAGGAGTGGAATTGCTAGCTCGTAGGTTCAAATTTAGTAAATTCTACCAAACAACTTTCCAGTAAAATAAGACCAGTTTACTCTTGAGCCAAAAATATAAGAAGTTTCCATTTACTCCACATTGTCACCAACATTTGGTATTATCTTTTTAATTTTAAGGATTTTACTGTGGCCCTCCCCTGGTGACACAGTGGTTGAGCGCTGGGGTGCGAGGCTGCCCGCAGCCTCTGCAGTGCCGGTTCGTTCCCCGGCCACCGGTGAGGGTCCCACAAAAAAAAAAAAAAAAAGATTTTACTGGGTATTAAATATTAATTTAATTCACCAATTCCCAAAGATAAAGCTGCATATCTTTCAAATGGTTGTTAGTCACTTGGATTCTTTTATGTGATGTGCTTACATCAGCATTTTGCCATGTAATGATTATAATGTGTTTGTAATGATTGTGCAGTCATCCATCAGGTGGATATGTCATAGTTGTCTTTTGAAAAATCAAGTAAGTTGAGAAACAGTAATCAAAGAAAAATTTAGTGTGAAGGTAAACTTTCAGAAAGGAGGAAATGGATAAATGCATGTGTAGAAAATCCCCTAACAACAAGATTTAAAATATAAAATATTTCACTTAAACCAATTAACCACATGCATTAGAAATTGTCTACCTACACAGTATCTACTCTTCTTCCTTGCTAATAGAATCATGAATGCAGGTGAATCCAGCTTGAAATACCTCCCATAATGCCCTATTTGCTATGGTGATCATCTGATGCATTGACCAATGAGCTCATACAAAAGTTACTTCATAAAATGCTACTTTTTTCCCTGATAATAATACCAATAAAAGGACAGCTCAGCTAGCAAATGCTGTTGACCTTTACCCTTTCCTCCCCTCTGTTCTGATTGTGATGATTCAGTATGGAGGTGGAGCACCCATCTGTGACTATGCCAAGGATGATGGAGCAGGACGGAGAAAGCAGACTCCTCATTTGGTTAAGGTACTATAATTAACTTGTTGAGGCCAACCAATCCCTATTATTGTTTTCCTATCCTTCCTCCAAAATGCCTAAATATTCTGGTTTTACAATTGTTTTCCATAATGGGTTAAACACTTGAAGAACTGCTTTATATTGATTACAACAGTGTTGTAATAATGACTGAATTGGCCTTATCACAGAAACGTGCAATTCTGGTTCTCTTGCATTACTACATTAAATTGTGTTCTAGAGGCTTCAAGGATTTTATATACCTTCCTAAATGTGCTAGCTGATAGAGAATTCTCCGTGAATTTGTACTCATTTTCTCTGATTTTCCAAATGCAGGTAGATGATTCTGGAATCATGTAGATCACTTTCTTTTGAGAAAGTTATATTTGAATTTGAGAGATGTTTGTTACAGAATTCCAAGGGTGAGAGCACAAAAGCTACAAACACAGGTCATCTTGTTATCTGGTGTGTGAGAGAAATGCAGGGACTCATCAAAACACCTCCAAGTGTGATTTTTTTTTTTACCTCATTCCTAGAAGACAAGCAATGAAATTTAATAAAGTAGATAATCTTCCCCAAAAGTATTAAAATGACTTGACATTTTTTTTGTTTTCCTATAATAAATTTCAGATTTCACTTCAAGGAAAAATTATTTCTGGGACCACAAAAATACTGATGATTAGAAATTAAAAATGTAAATTGCACGATGATATTTTGATATTTTGCATCACAAGTCAATTTTAAGGTGGATGTCAAAATAGAATTGTTTCAAAAATATGACTTGCTATTTGAAGAACATTAATGTCACATACACAACCTGCAGCACCCTCATTCTTGATGAGAAATATATTAGATAACTAATTATGGACACAAGACTCTCAAAGACCATGATGATGCCTTATATTGCCTTACCATTTTAGTCTCATCCAGACTTATGATAAGAATGCATGTACCTTAAGCAAAGGGATCAATGACTAAACAAAAGGATAAACACATCAATGGAGAGTAGCACAATGAAACCAACTCTAGATGAAAGTGTTTTTAGAGGTAAATGAATAAGACTCAGTAAATAATATAGGTAGTATTCAGAACTGTTAATGATGCCAATTCTAAATCTAGAGGAGTTAAAGATAAACTCCACTAATGTATTCCTTTATATTTGTAGAGATTAAATCTGTTCTATGTGTACTTCACTGGCTCTGTTTCCAAGACCTCTTTAACAAAATGTATTTAATTTTAACAATTTATTTTCTATCCTTAGTGCATAGTAGATATTTCTTACAGTATTAATATGTCTTAGATCATGTAAAAAGAATTGAGTTCTTAACTAAAGGTATACATTTTGGTATGTGTGAAGGATTGTTACAGAATTCCAAGGGTGAGAGCCCTTTGAATTAAAGTCTTGGCAGTGAAGTAACAAAGTTAGATAAGCAGTAGGGTCTGACTGGGATGTGTAAGACAAGGGTGCTATGTGTAAGACAAATGTATGATGTATACCTTCAGGTCACAAAATGAGACAGGAAGCATGTAGAAGTTCGGAGATAAACTTAGTAGAGGTTGGAATTATAAGAAAGCTATATAGGGGTATTTCATAGAAAAAGTTTGACTGCTATTAATCATTAAAGAATAGCTAGGACTGAGGTTTGATTTTCAAAATCATAGAACACAAACTGCCAGTTTACCCTCCTACTAGAAAAGGCAGTTCAGAATATTTGTAAAGCACACATCTAGAAAAGCATTCATATAGAATATATGTAAAAAAACTAAGAAAAATTGACAGCCTTTAAGAAAAGTGGGCAAGGTCTTGAATGGGTGCTTGACAAAAGGGCAGAGAAGGTGCTCAATGTATTAGTCACCAGGAAAGGGCAGAGTAATACTTCACACCATCATAAACCCATTATTCCTGATGGCTATTATCAAAAAAGCACAACAGAAAGCAAGTGTTGATAAGGATGTAAAGAAATTCAAACCTTTGCACTATTGGTGGGAATGTAAAATAGTTCAGCCACTGTAGAAAGCAGTGTGATGGTTCCTCAAAAAATTAAGTCTCAGGCCTCCCTGGTGGCGCAGGCAGTTGAGCACTGCACTGTGGCACTGTGAAGCTGTTTGCAGCCTCTGCAGCGCGGGTTCAATCCAGGCCGGCCGGCAAGAATCCCCCATGGTATGGCAGACCTCTCCTGCCTGGCCCACTGCTCCCCTCAGCAGTGTATTTCATCAGTCTGCCTGTTCTGTTCCCCGCTCTGTCTCTGGTGAATCCTCTCACCCTCTCACACATCTGGCCTGTACTCTGGTTCTTGTATAAATAAAATTAAAAAAAAAATCTTTAAAAAAAAATTAAAAGTTTCATGTAATCCAAACATTCTACTTCTTGGCCTATTTCCAGAAGAAGTGAAAACAGGACTCAAACATATTTGTACATCCATTTTTTTTTTTAAGATTATTTATGCATACAAGAGGTAGGGTACAGGCCAGAGATGCGGGGGGTGAGAGGATTCACCAGAGACAGAGCCGGGAACAGAACAGGCAGACTGACTTGAAATACACTGCTGAAGGGAGCAGTGGGTGAGACAGGAGAGGTCTGCCTCGCCATGCAGGTTGCTTCCTGGCCGGCCAGGGATCGAAATCATGCTGCAGAGGCTGCGGATTGCTTCATAGTGCAGTGCTTAACACCTTGCGCCACCAGGGTGGGCCCTGTACATCCATTCTTAAAGCAAGTCTCTAGACAATAACCAAAAGGTGGAAGTAACCCAAGTATCCATTGATGAATAAGAGTACCAACAAGCTGTAGTATATTTGGTAGTTTTAAAAAGAAAGGAAATTCCAATGCTGCATTTTGATGAATCTTGAGTACATTATACTAAGAGAAATGAACCTGTCAAAAAAGGAAAAATAATTATTTTAGGAGTATGTTTACTCTTTTTTAAAAAAGATTTATTTATGCATACAAGAACTGGGGTACAAGCCAGAGGCATGAGGGGGTAAGAGGATTCACCAGAGACAGAGTGGGGAACAGAACAGGCGATGACTGAAATACACTGCTGAGGGGAGCAGCAGGCGAGTCAGGAGAGGTCTGCTGCGCCATGTGGGCAGCTCCCCAGCCTGGGATCGAACTTGTGCTGCAGTGGCCACAAACAGCTTCAGATGTTGCATCTTAACTCCTTGCACCACCAGGGAGGCCCAGGAGTATGATTACTCTTAAGGAAGGTGCTAGAGTAGTCAAATTCATACAATCAGAAATAGGATAGTGGTTGACAGGGGTTGAGGAAGGAGAAAATGGGGAGTTACTGTTTAATGGGTACAGAGTTTCAGTTCTGCCACATGAAGAATTCTTTACTGGATGGTGGTGATAGTACCACTGCACCATGAATGCACTTAATGCCTTCAGCTGTACACTGAAAATTGGGTAAAGTTACATATTTTATGTGTATTTTACCATTATTAAAAAAATATGAACCCACAATACCATTATGTACATAATAGAAAGGCAAAAACAAAAAAGATAGAAATGCCAAAATGCCAAGCTTTACCAATCAGGACTATGTATACATTCCTATTAGGAACATAAAGTAGCACCATCGCTTCAGAGTGCTGTTTGCTCTGTCTACTAAAATTGAACATAGTAAATCTTAAATCCCACAATTTGACTTGTAGGTTCACATCTACGTGAACCTACAAAAACTACAAGAAAAGCTTGCAGCACAATCAGAATAGCCCCCAAGTGGAGACTACCCAAATGTCTCACAACAATAGAAAGGATGAATGTATTACTTTTGCACAATGTTATATTGTAAAGTAATGAGAATGAACAAAAGTATAACTATTTCCAATTATCTGCATGAGTCTCACAAACATACACATAAAATAAGTCCTTTCATGATAGATTATTTGAAGGATATCTTCGGAATTGTTATAGTTCTTTTGTTTTGGTGCTAGTTGTGTGGATAACTGAAAATTCATCAAACTGTATTCCTATAATTGGTGCAGTTTTCTGTATTCCTGTCATACTTCAAAATAATAATAATAAAAACAGTAAAGGAGAAGGAAAGGAATGGAAGGAGGGGAGAGAGAGGTGTATATGGGTGGGGACAATTGAAAATTCATTCCAAGATTTATATGGAAATGTGAAGGACCAAGAATAACTAAGATAATCTTGAAGAACACTACTGGAGAAAGTTTACTATTTGCTATCAAGACTATAGTGTATGTGATATATTTTTTAAGGATGTATTTATTTGTGCATACAAGAACTGGGGTACAGGCCAGAGTTGTGGGGGATGAGAGGATTTATCAGAGACAGAGTGGGGAACAGCCCAGGCAGGTTGACTGAAATACACTGCTGAGGGGAGCAGTGGGCAAGTCAGGAGAGGTCTGTGCCATGTGAGTCACCTCCCTGGCCAGGGATTGAACTCGTGCTGCAAATGGCTCATAGGTGCTGTGTCTTAACCCCTTGCGCCTCCAGGGAGACCCCTAGTATACGTGATGTTATCATAAGGTTAGACAGAAAAGCCAGTAGAGTAGAATAGAGACTACAGAAATAGGATCCATATATGATCAATTAACCTTTCAATATAGATGTCATTATAAATAAGTGACATCTGTACAAAAAAACAGAGCTGGAACAATTGGACATCTCCATACAAAAATGAACCTTTACTTTCCATCTCACTCTCTGCAAAAATTAACTTGAAGTGAATCCTAACCCTGAATATATGAGCTAAAAGTGTAAAAGTTCCAGAAGAAAACAAAAGAGTAAATCTTTGAGAGCTTGAATTAGGCAAAGTTTTTTAGAACAAAAAACCTGTACCATAAAAGAATGAAAGTGATAAATTGAACTTTATAAAAGTTTTTTAATTTCTTCTCTTTGTAACAGACTCTCATGCACTGATAGTTACCATTTTGGAAAAACAATTTGGCACTTTCTTTAAAATTAAAACATACACCTACTATAGCTACACCTGCATCTCTAGCTATTTCTGTTCCAATCCCAGGTATTTATCCAGAAACACTAAAAATATGTCTACACAAAGACTCACATTAGAATATTCTTAGCACTTTTATTTGTAATGGTCAAAAACTCAAAACCAAAGGTTCATTGTCAGGGTGTGGATTAGCAAATTTTGGGATAACCTTACAATGGAATACTATTCACAATAAATGGGAACACAATTTTGAAACATTCAACAACAATCTCAAAATCATGCCCAATGAAACAAGGCAGACGAAGAAAGAGTACATACCAATTGAGTTGCCCTAAGCAGTTTAGAAATTAACATTTATTTTTTCACCATGAAGGAGACTAGAAGTCCAACATCAAGGTGGTGTCAGGACCTCAGTCTCTCTGAGGCCTTGGAGAATCCTTTCTTGCCTCTTCCATCTTTTGGTGACTCCAGGTTCTCCTTGGCTTATGGCTGCATCACTCCAATCTCTGCCTCTGTCTTCACATGGCCCTTCTATGTGTCTCTCTTATTTTTTTTAAAGAACATTTATTTATGCATACAAGAACTGGGGTGTAAGCCAGAGGCGTTGAAGGTGAGAGGATTCACCAAAGACAGTGGGGAGCAGAACAGGCAGATGTACTGAAATACACTGCTGAGGGGAGCAGAGGGCAAGGCAGGAGAGGTCTACTGTGCCATGTGGGTTAGCTCCCCGGCCAGGCTGGGTTGGAACTCATGCTGGCAACAGCATGACAGTGGTGTCCTTAACCCCTGTACCACCAACGACGCCCCTCTGTGTCTCTCGTCTGTTTTTTAGAAGGAAAATTGTCATTGGGTTTCGGTACAATCAAATAATCCAAGATAAAGATCTTAATGTTCTTAATTACATCTGCAACAACACTTTTCCAAATAAGGTTACATTCACAGCTTTCAGTGGTTAGAACATAAGGTCTTTTTGAGAGCACAAACCAACCTGGTGCACAGCATATAACAATTGAGTAAGTAAGAAAATAAACATAAATAATGAAAACCAGGTTTCTCACTGTCAGAGAAAGAAATGGCAAATAAGAGAGTCTAGAGTGAACACTATGATCCTGGATCATTCACATGTATCTAAATGAAGTTATGTTAATGTGTACAGTCTTCCTTTGGTAACCATGAGAGATTGGTTATTCATTTTCCTGGTCCCTTATTTAAGTTTTCTAGAATCCTGCTATGAGTGAGACCATCCGGTATTTTTCTTTTTCTTTTTGGCTTATTTCACTGAGCATGATCCCTTCTAGCGCCATCCATGTTGCTGCAAATTGCATGTGTTTATCTTTGTTGAATGCTGAGTAATATTCCATGGTATATATGTACCACATCTTCTTGATCCAGTCATCTATTTTTGGGCATTTGGGCTGTTTCCAAAGCTTAGCTATTGTAAACAGTGCTGCTATAAACATAGGGGTGCAGGTGTTCTTTGGAATTGATGTTTCTGTGTCCTTTGGGTAAATACCTAGCAGTGGAATGGCTGGATCATATGGAAGCTCTATGTTTAGTAGGTCCAGAAATCTCCACACAGCTCTCCATAGTGGTTGGACCAGTTTGCACTCCCACCAACAGTGCAGGAGAGTTCCTTTTTCTCCACAACCTCGCCAACATTTGCTGTTGCTAGTTTTTTTTAATATGTGCCATTCTCACTGGTGTAAGATGGTATCTCATGGTAGTTTTGATTTGCATTTCCCTGATTACAAGTGATGTTGAACATTTTTTCATATGTCTGTTGGCCATTTGCATTTCCTCTTCAGAGAAGTTTCTTTTTAGCTCTTCTGCCCATTTTTTGACTGGATTATTTTCTTTGTTGTTGTTGAGACTCATCAGTTCTTTGCAGATTTTTGTGATCAGTCCTTTATCATTAGTGTTGTGTGCAAAAATGTTCTCCCAGTTGGTGGGGTTTCTCTTTGTTTTTGTTATTGTCTCTTTTGCTGTGCAAAAGCTCTTTAATTTGATGTAGTCCCAGCTGTTTATCTTTGCCTTCACTATCACTGCTTTGGGTGATGTGTCTGTAAAGATGTCTTTGATATGCAAATCACATAGTGTTTCGCCTATATTTCCTTCTATGTATTTTATGGTCTCAGGTCTAATGTCTAGTTCTTTAATCCATTTTGAGTTGATTTTTGTGTATGGTGTGAAGTAGTGGTCAAGCTTCATTCTTTTGCATGTAGCAACCCAGTTTTCCCAGCACCATTTATTGAACAAACTTTCTTTGCTCCATTGCATAGTCTTTGCTTCATTGTCAAAGATTAGTTGACCATAAATCTGTGGGTTTATTTCTGGATTTTCTATTCTATTCCATTGGTCTGTATGTCTGTTCTTATTCCAATACCATGCAGTTTTGATGATTAAGGCTTTGTAGTATAGTTTGAAGTCTGGGAGTATGATGCCTCCATTTCCTTCTTTTTTTTTCAGCAGAGCTTTGGCTATTCGGGGTTTTTTGTGATTCTATATGAATTTCATCAATAATTGTTCTATTTCTTTGAAGAATGACATTGAAATTTTGATTGGAATAGCATTGAATCTGTATATTGCTTTTGGTACGATGGCCATTTTAATAATGTTTATTCTTCCAATCCATGAGCAGGGGATGTCTTTCCATTTCTTTGTGTCTTCTTCTATTTCTTTTAACAGTGTTTTATAGTTTTCTTTGTATAGGTCCTTTACCTCTTTTGTTAGATTTATTCCCAAATATTTGATTTATTTTGTTTCGATAATAAAAGGGATTTTTTAAAATTTCTTCTTCTTCAGATTTATTGTTTGTGTATAGGAAGGCTAATGACTTTAGCGTGTTGATTTTGTATCCTGCCACTTTACTGAATTGATTGATGAGTTGAATTAGTTTTTCTGTGGAGTTTTTGGGGTTCTCTATGTATATTATCATATCATCTGCAAATAGTGATAGTTTGACTTCGTCTTTTCCTATTTGGATTCCTTGTATGTCTTTCTCTTGTCGTATTGCTCTGGCTAGGACTTCCAGTATTATATTGAAAGCAGTGGTGAGAGTGGACATCCTTGTCTTGTTCCGGATCTTAATGGAATTGCTTTCAGCTTTTCACCATTGAGAATGTTACTGGCTGTTGGCTTGTCATAGATGGCCTTTATGATGTTGAGGTATGTTCCTTGTATCCCAAGAATTTCAAGGGCTTTTATTATGAATGGGTGTTACACTTTGTCGAAAGCTTTCTCAGCATCTATTGATTTTATCATATGGTTTTTATATTTCTTTTTGTTGATGTGTTGGATAACGTTGATTGATTTTCGGATGTTAAACCATCCTTGTGTCCCTGGGATGAATCCTACTTGGTCGTGGTGAATTATCTTATGGATACATTGTTGGATTCTGATAGCTAAAATTTTATTGAGGATTTTTGCATCAGTGTTCATTAGGGAGATTGGCCTGTAGTTTTCCTTTTTTGTGTTGTCCTTGTTCGGTTTTGGTATTAGTGTAATGTTGGCTTCATAGAACGTGTTTGGTATTGTCCCTTCCTTCTCAATTTTTTGGAAGAGTATGTGAAAAATAGGCACTAATTCGTCTCTGAATGTTTGGTAGAATTCATTTGTAAATCCATCAGGTCCTGGGCTTTTGTTTTTGGGGAGGTTTTTGATTACCATTTCAATTTCGCTGCTTGTAATTGGTCTGTTTAGGTGTTCTATTTCTTCTTTATCTAGCTTTGGGTGATAGTAGAGTTGTAGGAATTTGTCCATCTCCTCTAGATTGTTGAACTTGTTTCCATATAACTGTTCATAGTAGTTACTGATTATTCTTTTGATTTCTGCTGTGTCCGTTGTGATTTCTCCTCTTTCATTTATGATCCTGTTTATTTGTGCTTTCTCCCTTTTTTCCTTTGTGAGCCTGGCTAGGGGTTCGTCTATTTTATTGATTTTTTCAAAGAACCAGCTCTTGGTTTCATTGATCTTTTGGATTGTTTTTTTAGTTTCAATTTCATTTATTTCTGCTTTGGTTTTTATTATTTGTTTTCTTCTATTGGTTTTGGTTTTTTTTTTGTTGTTCTTTTTCTAGATCTCTGAGCTTCGAGATTAGGTTTTTTCTTTGAGTTCTTTCTTGTTTTTTGATGTGAGCTTCTATTGGTATATATTTTCCTCTTATTACTGCTTTTGCTGCATCCCATACATTTAGGATATTGGTGTCCTCCTTGTCATTCAATTCAAAGAATTTTTTTATTTCTTCTTTGATCTCCTCGTTAGTCCAGTGGTCTTCCAGTAGTGTGGTTTTTAATCTCCATGAGGTAGGATAGTTCCTTGCCTTCTTTTTATGGTTTATTTCTAGTTTGATGCCTTCATGGTCAGAAAAGATGGTTGGTATGATTTCAATCTTGGTGTATCTGTTATTGTTTGTCTTGTGCCCCAGTATGTGATCGATCCTGGAGAATGATCCGTGTGCGCTTGAGAAAAATGTGTACTCCGTATTTTTGGGATTTAGTGTTCAATAGATGTCTGTTAAGCCCAAATGCTCTAGGTCCTTATTTAGAGCTTTAGTTTCTTTACTTATTTTTTGTCTTGTTGATCTATCTATTGTTGATAGTGGTGTGTTGAAGTCTCCCACTACGTATGTGTTTTCTCTGATGTCTTTTCAGAGAGGACAAAAGTTGTCTGATATGTTTTGGTGCTCCTTCGTTTGTTGAGTCTATGTTAATAAGTGTTATTTCTTCTTGAAGTTTTGTCCCCTTGATCATAATGTAGTGACCATTGGGTCTCTTTATTTTTTTGAGTTTGAAGTCTGTTTTATCTGATATAAGTATAGCTGTTCCTGCTTTCTTTTTTGGTCCATTACTTGTAGGATTGTTTTCCATCCTTTAACTTTGAGCCTATTTTTATCTTTTGTAGCTAAATGTGTTTCCTGGAGACAGCAAAAGGTTGGGTTTTGTTTCTTAATCCAGGCTGCAACTCTGTGTCTTTTTATTGAAGAGTTTATTCCATTTACATTTAGAGTTAATATTGATATGTTAGCATCTGTTTTTGCCATTGTGTTTGTCTTTCCTTTGATTTTATGTATTTATTCTTTTAATAACTTTTTTTTTTTTGGTCTTCTTTCGTTGTTATTCGTCCCTCTGAGGTTCTGGCTTTAGGATTCCTTGTAGTATTTTTTGGAGTGGGGGTTTAGTCGTAATGAAATTCCGGAGTTTTTGTTTGTCTGGGAAGGTCCTTATTCTTTCTTCATAGAGGAAGGAGAGCTTTGCGGGATAGAGTATTCTTGGTTGGCATCTGTTTTCTTGGAGTCTGTTGACTATGTCCCTCCACTCTCTCCTTGCCCGAAGTGTTTCTTCAGAAAAGTCTGATGTCAGCCTGATTGGTTTTCCTTTGAATATTATCTGTTTCTTCCCTCTTGTCAGCTTCATTATTTTTTCCTTGTCCTCGATTCTTGGGAGCTTTACTATTATGTGTCTTGCTGTAGTTTTCCTTTCGTCGTGGAAGTTTGGTATTCTTCTTGCTTCTTGTATATCAATTTTCAGCTCCTTCTTCGCATTTGGGAAGTGCTCTTCAATTATCTCCTGGAATATTTTCTCTGTTCCTACATCTCTCTCCTCTCCTTCTGCGATTCCTATGACTCTCATATTTCCTTTCCTCATGGAGTCAGATAGTTCCCGAAGTCTTTCTTCGTTCTTTTTCCTTCGTACTTCTCTTTCCTTTTCTGTTTTGGTTCTTTTTATTTCTGTGTCTTCAAGAGTGCTTATTCGTTCTTCCATTTCATCTATTCTGCTTTCATTGCTTTTCCCAGAGTTCTTTAGTTCCTCCATTAATTCTTTGATCTCCTGCATTTCTTTTACTTCCCTCTTTAGGGACTCAATTTCATTCTTCTGACCATTGTTTTCCCTCTTTAGGGACTCAATTTCCTTCTTCTGATCATTGTTTTCCTGTATGACTTCTGTCACTTTTTTAATCATGGCAATTTTAAATTCTCTTTCTGGAAGGCTCAGAAGTTCTTCCAAGTTACTGTCGTTGCAATCTGGGGGGTGGTTTTCTTTTTGTGGTGTGCTTCTTTCCTGAGGAGTTGTTAGGTTGCGTGTGGTTCTTCTACTCCCTACTGTCTGTTTTCTAATTTGTCGTATGCATTGGGACACTGTGTTGCTAGGACTGGCCAGCATCTTGGGTGAACTTCTCCGCTCCCCTCTGGCACCTCCAGGAGCCATCTCTGGCTTCTGGGGGAGCTTACTGCTGGTTTTAGGCAATCTTTACTGAAGAGATGTCCCTGATCTAAAATGGCGAAGCGGGACGCAGTCCCTGTGCATCCGGTCTCAGGCACACTCTTCTGTGTGCCCGGTCTGCCCCGGATGTGGGTGCCTTCTTCCTCTGTGGGCTCAGACTGCTGGTTGGAAGGGGCCTGGCGTGGGCTAACTTCCCAGCTGGCCACTGGGTCCTCCAGAAGCCTTCTGCCCTTTTCAAGAAGTCTTTTCTTAAGAAATTTCCCTGTTCTATGGGGTTTTAGTGACTTTTTTTCTGGTAGCTAGGTGGCGCCAGAGATCTCTCCTATTGTCCTTGGGGGGCTGCTTTTCGACGCTCCCCCCCCTCCGTGGGACAGGGAACAGAGCAAGAATGGTAGGGTACACCTCAACGGCTTTGGCGTGCTGTGTTTGCCTTGTGCCCCACTGTCGTGGAGAACTCACGCCCTGAATTTCGTGCCCCGGGTCTCAGTTCCAAAGCCCTCAGGTCCAGGACATGGGCTGTAGCCCAGTTCAGTGGCACGGGAGTGGCGCTTTTTGCACCCCGCTCCTGTGCCTGGGCACCTGGTTCCTGCTTACTCAGTGAGGGACTTTCACCTCAGTGAGTGCCTCTGCACTCTCCCCGCAAGCCTAGGTCGCAGGCACGGGGACCTGGGCAGCCGCGATCCCGATCCCCGTTTGCTTTTTAAGCATGCAGCTTTTCTGCGCAAGCTTACCGGCCGGCCTGGGGCTGTGTGCAGGTCTCCTCCAGAGTCTCTTTGTTCTCTAATGGCGCCCGGAGCCGTTCGCTCACCTCTGCCGTGAATCCTGCAGGGTTCTCCACAGCTCCCGTTCACGGGGTGTGATGGCTGCAATAGTTCCTTTCCACTCACAGTCCCGCTTGCTGCGTAGTTTGTTCTTGTTGGTCGTTTTAGTTTGTTTTTTTCCTCCTCTCTGCTGTTCGGAGAGCGCCGACTTTGTGGGCGGGGGAGGTCAGCAGGGTTCTGCGCTTTCTTTCCTTCTAGTCCTCTTTTATGGCAACTTTCTTCTTCTACTCTCTGGTTTTAAATAATCCCTGATCCACCGACCTGGAAACCCAAAGTCACTCTCAGAGCTGGCCGATTGCTGTGAGCTGGCGGGGAGCCAAAATGGGGGAAATCTTGTGTATTTTTGGTTCATTGTGTTGCTTAAGCATATGAAGTCCACTGCGATGTGTTGCCAGTAAGAGACCATCCCAAATGATTGACTGGAAATAAAATTAAAAGGGTGATGAAAGTAGAAAATCAGTGACAGGTATTGCTCACCAGTCAGGCATGTCCCTTTCCACCGCAACTATGATCTTGAAGAGCAAGAACAAAGTGATGGAAACTGTTTAAAGGATCTGCTTCATTGAAAGCAGTTAGAATAATAAAATTTTCAGAAGAATCTATATCAGATATGGAGAAACTTTTGATGATATAGTTTGAAGAACAGATGCAGAAGTCTCTCTTTCTCAGCCTTGTAACAATCACAATCACAAAGCAAAGAGTTTGGGACATTGAAAGAAAAGGCTGAAACCAAATGTGATGTTGAACTTACTGCTAGCTCTGGGGTGAATAAAGGAGTCAATATTATTAGTCATTTATGTAATGTGAAAGTGAGTGGTGAGTTTATGAATGCTAATGTAAGAGCACCCGGGAACATTTCACAAACTCTAAATCTGATGGTGGAGGAAATTATTTGTCATGGGAAATCTTCAAGATGTATGCTACCTTCCTATTCTGGAAGCACATGTCTAAAAAAAAACTTTAAATAATGAGGCCAAGTCAATGTTTCAAGACTTTTAAGGATAGGATAGCTGTATTGCTTGTGGACAACATAGCAGGCTACAAATTAAAATTCTTTATGCTCTGGCACAGTAGAAACTTAAGGCCTTGAAGTCTATCAATAAGTACACACTGCCAGTGGCCTGATAGAGCTATGTGAGGTCATGGAAGGTGCAGCGCCTCTTCTAAGCTGCCTTCCTGAATTCTAAGCCAGAGAGATGAAAAAGTACTGTTTGGAGCATGGTGTACATTTCGGGATTTTGTGTATTGTTGACAATATTCCTAGAATTCTCCTTTTATTGGTGATCTTAATTCCAATATCAAGGTGGTATTTCCCTTTCCAAACACCACCTCTTTGATTCAGCAAGTGGATCAAGAAGTTAAAGCAGCTTTTAAGGCTTACCACCTGAGAAGGACCTTTGTCCATACTGTAAAAAGTTTGTATAATAAAGATATAAAGAAAGCAAATGATTTTGTACAGTTGTACATGTTTGTTTTTTGAGTGTTTTTACAAAAGAAAAGTATAAACAATTTAAAGCTTTGATAGTAAAAATTTACAGTAAGTTAAGATTAATTTTTTTAGTGAAAAAGGATTTTTAAATAACTTTAGTGTAGTCGAAGTGTACAATGTTTATAAAGGGTGCATGGATGTACTGTAATGTACTGGGCCTTTACTTTCACTCACCCCTCACTCACTGGCTCACTCAATGGAGTATTATGTGGCTGTGAAGAAATATGGTGATAATTTGGAAAAAATAGATAGATCTCAAGGTGACTATATTGCATGAAATCAGTTAGAAAGTGAAAAACAGAATTTGGAATGGTTTCACTCATCTGTGGAATATCCATATCCAAAGACCACTTATGTGCAAAGAATAGAAGGAATAAAACTTTAATGCAGCAAAAAGAATATAATGGTTACCAGAGCGAATAGAGGAATGGAGGGAGGGGATCGAGGAGGAAGACAGGTGGGTTATGCGCATGGGTGGTTGGTGGAAGGGGAAAATAAAGAAAAGCAGAAAAAAACCTTTATACCATATTTTTACTGTCCCCTTTCCTATGTTTCAATATATTTAGATACACAAATAGCATTGCATTATTATTCCTACAGTATTCCGAACAGTAACATGCTATACATTAGGGTTTGTAGCCTAGGAGCAATAGACTGTATCTACAGCCAATGTGTGCAGTCGGTAGAGCATGCAGTGTTACGTAGCTTGCACAATGACAAAATTGCCTGACAATGCATTTCTCAGACAACGCATTTCTCAGAATATATCCCCATAGTTAAATGATGTATGACTGCATTTCCTACCTCTGTCCATTGAAGAAGCTGGAAATAATGACACTTAAGTAGCAATAAGTGCACCTAGCACCCTGTTCTAGATTTCTAAATATCATTTTCCATCAAACAGAACAAGTAGTGTTTCTTGAGAAATGGTTGTTTCTAGAGCTAGGGCAGTGAAAATATAATGAGAACTGAGAGCATCATATAGTGCCAGAAAGAAAGTAAATAACCAGAAAAGATAAATCTGTAGAGACAGAAGAGAAGGTAGATTAATAATTGTCCAGGACTGAGAGTGATGGTGAATGACTACAAATGGACATGAGGTTTCCTTTGGAGGTGATAGAAATACCACACAATTAAATTGTCCTAATGGTTGTACAATTTTATGACTATTGCAAAATTTCTGTTAAAAAAAAGGTTTGCTGTCATGTCCCTCCAGTACGATGTGATGAGCACACGATCTGCTAAAATTGAACATGCACGTAACATAAAACAGGTAAATTTTATGGCACTATAAGGTATACCTCAAAATTCTCTTTTATTACAATAAAGTTCTTTTAAAAAAGGATAGAGTATGCAAAAGGCACATAAAATCCAATGGAAGGAGTTCCCAATAGCCAAAATTGGAAAAATTTTAGTAAAATACTAAATGACAGTACTGGATTATACCCCCAAATAAAATATTCATACCTCCATACAGAGACAAATAAGTAAAAAGAAGGGACATATCTTTATAGAAGAATTGCTAGTACTAAATTTAAAATGAATGAGATAGAAAATTAGCATTAAACCATCACAATAATATCTACTGTAGGCAAGAAACAATGATGCTGAATGTTTATGTTTGTGGATGAAAATTTGAGAAGAAACAAAGTATTTGCATACTTTCAAAGCATCTCCCCTCCAATAGCTAATAATTCTTGTGATTTTAACATATGCCTACAAAGACTTTTTTACCCCTTCCTCCAAGAGGAAGAGGTGGAGCTTAATTCCCTGCCCCTTGAGTATGGACTGGACTGGACTTAAGAGACTGGTTTCTACTGAAGACAGCATGGAAAAGAAAAACAGTAACTTCACAGTAGAGAAAACTGGCAGACATGACCTTAAAAATTCACAAAAGTTAACATTACCAGTAATAAGTCATGTTGATATCATGTTCCTCCTGAAAAGATGTGAAAAAGATAAAATCTAAAGCGAAACATACCCATATCCTAGGACATATCCATTCCCCCCATAGCCATACATTGAAGAAAAACATCACAGTTTTGCATCAAAAGGCTTTGCTGGAGTGTCCACAGCAATATTTTTATAATATCCTAAATGTATGATATATAAGTTCTGTTACACTCAAATAATGGAATACTGTGCAGAATGGTAATACGTGAAATCTTGCTAAACACATTAGGAGGAACGCTCATAATATTTAACGAAAGAAGTTAGGCATAAAAGAGTATATACATATTGGGCCTCCCCTGTGACGCAGCGGTTGAGCGCTGGGTTGCGAAGCTGCCTGCGGCCTCTGCAGCGCCGGTTCAATCCCCGGCTGCTCCCCTGCCACTGGAGGAGGGTCCCACATGGTGCGCAGACCTCTCCTGCCGCCCGCTGCTCCCCTCAGCAGTGTACTTCGGTCCTTCTGCCTGCTCTGCTCCCCGCTCTGGCTCTGGTGAATTCTCTCACCCTCCCACGCTTCTGACTGTACCCAGTGCATGTATAAACAAAACAAACAAACAAACAAACAAACAAATAAATAAAACATGCCTCTATTAAAAAAAAGAGTATATACATATTAAATGACTTGATTTTATATAAAGTTAAAAATGGTGAAAACTTTGTGGAGGAGGAACTTTTGATCATGGGGCTTTTTGGGGATGCAGGTAAAATTCTTTTTCTCTGATACACATGATGGTTATTTACAATAAAATTTTTACTTTGTGAGAATTTATCAGTTTGTGCACTTACCACAACAATTTTTAGTATGCATATTTTACTTTATAATATTTAATTTTTAAAAACTCACCAATTAGATAAAATCCTTGACATGCTACATGCTGGTTATTGCGTAATCTTACTAAACTTTAGTTTCCAGATCTATACAATAAAGACAGATTATATATAACTCAGAAGGTTATTTTGAGGGATATATAATATGTAGAGAACATAAGAACACAGGATCTGGGCACAAGTAATTGATAACAAAATGCTATCATCAATGTTGCTGCCATCATCCTCATTTTCCATAGCATTTCCATGGTCAAGGGGAACATTCCTCTCGATTTTGGGCAACGCTTTGTCACATGAGCCTCAGAGCAGCTCAAATTGGGCCTTTGTTTTTTTTTTTTTATCAGGATTGCTTTGACTATTTGGGGTCTTTTGTGGTTCCATATAAACATCAGTAACATTTGTTTTATATTTTTGAAGAATGTCATTGAAACTTTGGTAGGATTTGCTTTGAATCTATATATTACTTTGGATAAGCTGGATATTTTAACAATTTTAATTCTTCTAACACGTGACCAGGGAATATCTTTCCATTTCATTGTGTCTTCTTTCATTTCTTTTAATAATGAATTATAGTTTCCATTGTGCATACTTTCACCTCCTTTGTAAATACTCCTTGATATTTAATGAGTTTTTGATGTGATAATAAAGGGAATTGTTTTCTTGATTTCTTTCTCTTCTAGTTCATCATGTGCATATAGATATGCTACAGACTTTTGTAGACTAATTTTGAAATCTGACACTTTATTTTACTGTTTTTTTTTTGTTTCTAATAGTTTTTTAGTGGAATCCTTAGGGTTTACTATGTATATTATCAGGTCATCAGCAAATAGTCATCGTATACTTCTTTCCCAGTTTGAATTTCTTTTATATCTTTCTCAGAAGATTGTATACTTCTAAATAATTGTACATTTCTTCCAAGTTGTTCAATTTATTGGCATACAGATGTTTGTAGTGGTCTCTTATGATCCTCTGTATTTGAGATGTCTTTTTTGTATCTTTCATTTCTAATTCTATTATTAGAGTTTTCTGCCTTTTTTTCTGTGTGAGCCTAGTTAGTTTTGTCTATTTTGTTTGTTTTTTTCAAAGAACCAGCCATTAATTTTGTTGATATTTTGAACTGAATTTTTGGTTTCTATTTCATTTATTTCTGCTCTATTTTTTATTATTTCCTTGGCTCTTGATTTCATTTCTTCTTTTTCTAATGCCTTATGCTATAATGTCAGATTATATATTTGATTTCTTCCATATTTCTTGTTATGGGCCTCTATCTTTCAGAATTCCCTCTTAGTATTGTTTTTGATCTGTCCATAGATTCTGGCAGCTAACATCTTTATTTTTGCTTGTCTTCAGGTATTTTTTAATTTCTCCTTTGATTTCCTCTTTTAACCCAATTGTCATTCAATAGTATGTTGTTTAGCCTTCACATATAAGAGGTATTACTTGCTTTCTTTTTGTGGTTAATTTTTAGTTTGATACCACATGGTCAGAGAAGATAAGAAACATGTCATTTCAGTCTTCATGAATTTATTGACACTTGTTTTGTGACCTGACAGGTGATCCATGTTGGCTAATGTTCCATGTATACTTGAGAGAATGTGTACTCAGCTTGTGTGGGATGCAGTGCTCTCTAACTATTTAGTAAGTCCATGTAGTCTAATTCCTCTTTTGTGCCTATTGTTTCTTTTCCAAATTTATGCCTGGTTATATGTCCATTGATGAGAGTGGGGTGTTGAAGTCCACTATAAATACTGTGCTGTTGTCAATGTCTGTTTTCAGGTTTATTAATCGTCATATATTTTAATGTTCCTTTATTTGATGCATATCTGTTGATGAGTGTTTTTCTTCCTTATTACATATTAATTGTTAGTCATTCTTCTTGCTACCTTTTTGAGTGAAAGTCTATTTTATCAGATGTAAATTTATGGTCATTCTTGTCTTTTTTGGTAGTGGGCATTTGTTTATATGGTTGTTTTACAATCATTTACTTGGACCTACATTTATTTATGGAGCTTAGAGGGTCTTCTGGGGACAGCAGAAAGTTGTTCTCTGATCCAATCAGCCACTCTGTCCTTTGATTTGTGAATTCACTCCACTTACTTTAAGGGTGATTACTAGTACATGAGGATTTGCTACTGCCATTTGTCTTTAGTTTTTTTCCTCTATCTATTCCCTTGTTCAATTTTATTTATTTTTATATTCTTCTCTTCAAATTAGATAGGAGAGCCTCTTTCAAGAATCTTATAGGGGTTGTCTAGTATTTTTAAACTCCTCCAGCTTCTTTTTGTCTGTTTGGGAAAATCTGTATATCTCCCTCATATTTGAAGGAAAGTCTTACAGGACATAGTATTCTTGACTACCAGTTTTTACATTTAAGTAATTTGAACATGTCATTACATTTTCTCCTTGCTTGTATGGTTACTTCAGAGAAGTGTGATATAAGCCTAATAGGAGTACCTTTCAGGTTATCTGAATTTTTTTTCCCCCCAAGTGACCCGTGAAATGATTTCATTTTTCCTGAGCTTTGGAAGTTTCATGACTATGTGTCTTGGTTTAGGTCTCTTTACCTTTAGGTTACCAGCTGCCCTTTTAACTTCGTGAATTTGTGCACTTATTTCCTTTCCCAGATTTGGCAAGTTTTCTTCTATTTTTTTTTGAATAAGATCTCTTTCCCCTTCTCTTTTCTGGAATATCCATTATTCTTATGCTTTCTTTCCTAATGGAGTCTGATATTTCTCAGTGTTGCTTCAATTTTTTTCTTTGTATTATTTCCCTCTTCCACTTGGGTCCTTTGTGCATTATCTTTTCCATGATTATTGATTCAATCTTCCATTTGGTCTATTCTGCTTTCATATCTTTCTGAAGAATTTTTTTATATCCTCTTTACATCCTTTCTTTTGTTATGTAAAGCATCAATTTATATCTTCTTTGCATTAACTTAATTTCTCAGTGTCACTTATTGTTTTTCTAAGTTTTTTCCACTTTTTTTGAATTTCTTTACCAACATATTTTGTATTTGTATCTGATAGGAGGTTTTTTTATGGTTGAATTGAGAAAGGTTGCACTCTCCCTTTGATGACATATTACCTTGATGTGCCAAAGCTCCATGTGTGTTGTATTTTTCATTCGCCCATTTTGCTGCTTTCACTTTCCCTATTTTTTAAAAATATATAGTGGCACAGTAGCTTAAGTATTTGATGTACTTCTTTTTTACCAGCAGGTGGCACTGTGGTTTTTTTTAGGTCTACCCAACATACATAGTTTTAGATGTTTGACCTTTCCAGGCTTCAGTAGATCTGGAGACATAGTAAGGTAGCCCTTGAGTCAAGGGGTGGGGTGGGGTGTGGATCAATCCACACACCAGTGAGAGTGTAGACAGGAGACTGGCCCCTACATGTAGCATGTCTGATACATCGCTGTCTTTCCAGATCTGAGTCTCTGTAGACTGTGAACTGTGTGTGAGTTCTACACAGTCAGTACTAGATGAATTGGAGGGGAAATGCAACCTAATGCAGTATCCTTGTTCTTTTCCCTGGGGAGCTGTCCCCTTGGAAGAACCTTAACTACTTTACTAGTGCCTCTCCTCAGTGTGCCGCCAAACTGCTGAGGTGTCCTATCACCAGGATCACGGCAGAGCGTTGGCTTGGTTTGAATAGCCTCCCACCTTGGGCCACAACCTCCAAGCATTCTCTTGACCTCTTGCTTAATGAAGCACACTCATAGGTGTCCCTATGGTGTGGTCCGTACTGATGCCTGATATCCAAGGGTTATTCCAAGTTTTCCTCAAGCCATGTGACCCTCTGGGTGCAGTACAGCTGTGGCTTAATTTTCAGATTGTTATTCCAGGAGCAAAACAAGGAACCTCTTCCAATCACCACAGTTGACCAAATCTCCATCAAAACAATATTACTGAAATGTTATGATATGTCAAAATAAGTTGATCCCTGTCTCTGGTTCATAGTTTTTTGTTGATTTTGATTTTCACTTTCTTATAGTTATTCATTTTCCTTGTCCCTTATTTAAGTTTTCTAGATTATCAAGACTCACAAAGAATTTTGAATACTGAGATTTCTGTCTTCCTCAGTTCAGGTTGTCATAGCAAGTACCTCAAACTGGGTGGCTTAAACAACAGAAATTTGCTTTCTTATAGTTTAGAAGACTGAAAGTGTGAGGTCAAGCTGACAGCAGGGTTGATTTTTTTTGAGATTCTCTCTCATTGGCTTGTAAATGGCCATCTTCTCCCTCTGCCTTCACATGGTTTTCCTTTATGCCTGTGTCCTAATCTCTTCTTATAAATTCATTTTATTGTTTTTTAAACAAAATTTACTAATTTTTAGGACTATTTACTTTTTTCCCTCACCACAATCCAGCTTGTTCCCTTGTCCCTTTCTCTCTTCCTGATCTCTTAAAACCTGTGGAGCCCAAAGATGTTTGTTAATGTCCACTAGTTTTTGAAAGTGTTTTTATGCTGTCAAATTGTTATATGAATGTCTGATATTTATTTTTTATTATTGACTTACTTTGTTGCACATAATTCTTTCAAATAGTCTCCATTTTGTTAAAATTGGCTGTTTTTCATATTTTCTTGGGACTATATAGTATTCCATGGAGTGAATGTACCACATCTTGATTGTTTCATCCAACAAAGGAGATTTAGCCTAACTATTATAAATAATGCCACTCTGAATGTTGTGAGGAATATAGGAATTTCTGTTGAGGGTATCATATTTTGTGGATATATACCCAAGAATGGGATTGCTAGGTCACACAGTCTTTCCATTTTTAACTCTTTTTGTTTTATATTGTTATTATTATTATCTTTATCTATATTTAATGAAGTACCATTATTTTATATCTTTATTAATTTTTTTTCACAATATAAGATTTCTCCACTTAGGTGTGAGCACCATAGTTCTCACACCACCAAAGCACCCATAGTCTTGAACCATAATCTATTTGAGCTTTCCTGCCCTGTTTACTCCCCTTCCCCTCTCCCTCTCATTTCCCTCCAGGATGCTTTTGATCTATGACCAGCTATTAAGAGTAAATTTTAAAGTATATCTTTTTCTTACCCTTTATTTGGTTTCTCCATATACCACTTATAAGTGAAACAACCAGCATTTCTCTTTCTCTTTCTGGATTATTTTACTTAGGATACCCCTTCCAGTTCTATCCATGTTGCCACAAATGACTTGAGTTTATCATTTTTGATCATTAAGTAGTATTCAATGGTGTATATATACCACATATTTTTGATCTACTTATCTGCTCTAGAGAATTTAGGTTGTCTTCATATGTTGGCTATTGTAAATACTGCCGCTATACATATGGGAGGCAGTTTTCCTTTCAAATTAGTGTTTTTGTATTCTTTGGGTAGATACCTAAAATGGAATTGCAGGGTCATATGTCAGATTCATTTTAGAACCGCCACACTTCGAAGAACCTCCACACTTCTTTCCATAGGGTTGAACTAGTCAACAGTATAAGAAGGTTGCTATTTCTCAACACCCTCAACAGCACTTATTGTTTCCATTTTTGTTCTTTTTTTTTTTTTTTTTTTATGGGCCATTCTCATAGGTGTGAGATCTCCCATATCAGTCCCTTGTCCAATGTGTGGTGTACAAATATTTTCTCCCATTCAATAGGGTGGCTCTTTTTTTGGACTAGTATCTCTTTCACTGTACAGAAACTTTTTAATTTGATAAAGTACCAGTGTTTATCTATGCCTTCATTTTTATTGCTGCTGGGCACAACTCCATAAAGATATTGCTGAAGTTTATTTGGTGGAATGTTTTGCCTGTTTTTTTTTATATGGATTTTATGGTTTCAGGTCTTACATCCAAGTCTTTTATCCATTTTCAGTTATTTTTCATGTATTGTGTGAGATAGCTGTCTAATTTCATTCCTTTGCATGTGGCAGTACAATATTCCTAGTACCATTTAAGAGGCATTCCTTGTTCCAGTGTACATTCTTTGTTGTGCAGTATATTTTCTTTGTTGTAACACTCCTTTATTGAAGGTTAGTTGTCCATACATGTGTAGTTTTATTTCTGGGTGCTCAATTCTATTCCACTGGTTGTGTATCTGTTTTTGTCCAGTGCTAGGATGCCATGCTGTTTTAATTATTATGACTTTAGAATATAGTTGAAGTCTGGAAGTGGCAATATAACTATTCTTCCCCTTTTTAGTCCGGAGAGCTTTGACTACTCAGCATCTTTTGTGTTTCCACATGAATTTCAGTAATATTTGTTCCATTTCTTTGAAGAATGCCATTGAGATTTTTATTGGGATTGCATTGAATGTGTAAATTGCTTTGGGTATGATGTCCATTTGATTCTTCCTATCAATGAACATGGAATATCTTTCAATTTCTTTGTGTCTTCTATTTCTTTCAACAGTGTTTTATAATGTTTCTTATATAGCCCCTTCACCTCCTTTGTTAGGTTTATTCCCAGACATTTAATTTTTTTATGGTGAGATTGTAAGATAGGATGGCTTTCTTAATTTTTTCCTCTAGCTCATTGTTTGCATATAAGAAGGCAATTAATTTTTGCATGTTGATTTTGTGTCCTATAACTTTGATGAACAGGTTTATTGTTTAATTAGTTTTTCTGTGGAGTCTCATGGGTATACTATCTCCTTTGCTGCTGTCTAGGTCCTTTAATGTTATCTTGTTATATAGGTTTTTAACTTCTTTTGTTAGGTTGATTCTGAGGTATCTAATTTTGAGTAAGTGATAAGTGTTTTATTAATTTCTTTTTGCTTCTTCTTTGCTTTTTGTATTTAAAAAGCTAAAGCTTTTTGTATATTGATTTTGTAGCCTACCACTTTGACATATTCATTTATTGTTTCTTTTTTAAAAAGATTTATTTATCATACAAGAACTGGGGTATAGGCCAGAGGTGTGGGGGGTGAGAGGATTCACCAGAGATAGAGTGGGGAACAGAACAGGCAGAATGACTAAAATACACCTCTTAGGGGAGCAACAGGTGAGTCAGGAGAGGTCTGCTGCACTATGTGGGTAGCTCCCTGGCCGGGGATCAAACTCATGCTGCAGTGGCTGCAGATAGCGTCATAGGTTGCATCTTAACCCCTTGCACCACCAGGGAGGCCCCCATTTATTGTTTCTAATAACTTTTAATGATTGACGGAATCTTTAGGATCTCCTATATATAATATCATATCATTTGCAAATAGTGTTAGTTTCACTTCGTTCCCTACTTGGAATCTCTTTATTTTCTGAGTTTGCTCTAACCCAGACTTGGGTTTGCTCTAACCCAGTATTAAGTTAAACAGAAATGGCAACAATGGACATCTTTGTCTTGTGCTTGATCTTTTGGAGAAAGCTTTCAACATTGAATATTATATTGGCTCTTGGTTTATAATATATGGCCTTTATTATATTAAATTTCTTCTATTCCCATCTTATTTAGGGGTTTATCATAAATAGGTGTTGAATCTTACTAAATGCTTTCTCTGCATCTATAAAAATCATATGACTTATCTATGTTTAATTTTATCTATGTTTAATTTTAATATATAATGACATGGTGTATTACATTAATTAACTTACATGTGTTAATCCAGCCTTGCAAACCTGGAATGAATCCCATACATTATGGTGTATATTGACTGTGACATACTGTTGAATTTTATTTTCCAGTGTTTTGTTGAAAAATTTTACATCAATTGTAATAGAAGAAGTCAGTAGCAGGTTGGTAATTTTCTTTTTTTAAAAAAACTAATGTTTTGGGCCTCCCCTGGTGGTGCAGCGGTTGAGCACTGGGCTGCGAAGCTGCCTGCAGCCTCTGCAGTACCGGTTCAATCCCCTGCCACCAGTGAGGGTCCCACATGGTGTGCACAACTCTCCTGCCACCTGCTGCTCCCCTCAGCAGTGTGTTTCATCAATCTGCCTGTTCTGTTCCCCACTCTGGTGAATTCTCTCACCTTCCCGCGTTTCTGAATGTATCCAATGCATGTATAAACAAACAAACAAATAAATAAATAAATCTTTAAAAAAAAAAAAAGACACTGATGTTTTCTTTTTTTATTTTTTGCATAGAAGACTGGGGTATAGGCCAGAGGTGTGGGGGGTGAGAGGATTCACCAGAGACAGAATGGGGAGCAACACAGGTAGATTTACTGAAATACATTGCTAAGGGGAGAAAGGGGTGAGCTAGGAGGGGTCTGCTGTACCATATGTGGGTTAGCTTCCTGGCTGGGGATTGAACTCAGGTTGCCACAATAGTGATAGCTCTGAGACTTCATCCCTACACCACCAGGGAGGCACTGTCTTTTCTTATTATTTGTCTGGTTTCAGTATTAAGGTTACATTGATATTATAAAATATATTAGGAAATATTCCTTCTTGCGCACATTCCCTATATTGGATTAGGGTCCATTTATGTGTGAACACTTAATTACCTTTTTAAGAGCCCTGTCTCCAAACATAGTCACATAATGAGGTGCTGAGTTTAGGAATTCAATGTGTTAAATTTGAAGGGACATGATTCAGTACACAAAAATTTCTAAAATCCTAGAGTCTGAGCAGTGAAACATTCACTGAAGGTAGAAGGATCCTGCTTGGAAAGATGCTGAGGTGGCAACTTAGGAGGGGTGGGGAGAAAGAGAGAAAGAATTGGATGGATCCAGGGAAGTTGGAATTGGGCAGGAGGTTGTGTTTTTTTTTTTTTTTTTAAAGATTGATTTATTTATTTATATAAGCACTGGGTACAGGCAGAAGCATGGGAGGCTGAGAGACTTCACCAGAGCCACAGCGTGGAGCAGAACAGGCAGACTGATGAAGAACACTGCTAAGGGGAGCAGAGGGCGCGGCAGGAGAGGTCTGTGCGCCATATGGGACCCTTGCAGGCGGCCGGGGATCAAACCGGCACTGCAGAGGCTGCGAGTAGCTTCGCAGCCCAGCGCTCAACCGCTGCGCCACCAGGGGAGGCCCAGGAGGTTATGTTTTGAGGAAGGAAGAAGGGGATGATTCTTAATGGCTGAGTCTGACTGTACATTGGTCATCAGGGATGCTGCAAAACATTTCAGTGTCCGGGTCATACATCAGAACAATTAGATTAGAATGGTTGGGTGTGAAACTTGGGCATCAAGTGCTCTAAGTGATTCCAGAAATCACCAAGGTTAAAAGCCTAACGGTTTGATCACAAGTTTTTGAGCGCCTCTTCCTGACAAAAAACAGATTAGAAGATGTAACTTTCAGACCCCTTAGTGTGCAAAAGGTAGGGACTGGACAGCTTCTTCCCTACCAGCATCAATACCAAGTCCCTTGGTCATACTCACTCTATGCTGTTGGATCACTTGTGAAACACTGGAGCTCAACTCTCCCATGCACTTGATTCCTTAAATTGAATACCCAGGTGTTTCTATAACTGTGTCCAAACCCCATTCACTCACTTACCACACTCTGTTCCTGCAAAAAAGAGGAGGATGTAAGAATGTGAATTGTGTATGCATCACCAGGTATATGTATTTATCAATAAGTTGGGAATATTTGAACCATATAAATGTGAATTCTACACAATCCCTCAGGAATACTGAATACTACATACTTAAAACAATGTACTCACACCATAAGCCTCACTGCCCTGTGCAAGTATTAGTTTTGAACTAAAAACAGGCATTTCATATCTAGAATGTTTTCTCACAGAGAATTTCAATTGAAATTTTTTTTTCTGGGGCCTCCCCTGGTGGAACAGGCGGTTGAGCACCGCACTGTGAAGCTGTCCGCAGCCTCTGCAGTGCCGGTTCGATCCCGGCCTGCCAGCGAGGGTCCCGCAGGGCGAGCAGACCTCACCTGTCTTGCCCACTGCTCTCCTCAGCAGTGTATTTCTTCAGTATGCCTGTTCTGCTCCCCACTCTGTCTCCGGTGAATCCTCTCACCCTCCTGTGCATCTGGCCTGTACCCCGGTTCTTGTGTAAATAAATAAATAAATCTTCAAAAAAAAAAGAAATTTTTTTTTCTCTTCAGGTATATTCAAATGAAACATTTGATTTTGACATATTCTATTTTAAAAGTCATTGAGTTGTGACTCTATTACAATCAAAGAACCATGAATCAGGTAACTATTTTCATCTTCCTTTCTCATCTATAGGCTGAGTAAGGGTGAACTGTGAAAAGTAATGAAATTCTGAACTCTAGTGATTCAGAGATGATTTTTAAAAAAATATGCATCCCTCATGTAATGAAATTAAGAAATACCAGGGACATTTAAGGTACAACTTTTTTGGTGGTTCCTCTTACACTGATATGCATTATAAGAAGCAGAAGTGGCTTTTGATTATGAAACATTGTCCCCAGGATATAATAATATCATGCATGCAGTCATATTTTAAAGTTACATTTTCAAAGAAATATCTACCATTCTGGTGTATTAGCCAAATGTCAATATTACTAATATAGTATAATTAAATAAACTCCAGGAGAGAATGTGGAGAGTGAAAAAATTTTTCTCAAAACAATGCTTCACATAGATAATTCTGATTCTGATAGGACCCAAGATTCTTCATTTCAAACAAGCTTGCAGGGGATGCTGTTTCTGCTCATCTGTAGGTGAGGGTCTTTGAAAGCAATATTTCCTCCTCCATAAATTACAACTATTCTAAGGTAACTGTTCTTATACCTTTCATTCTTCACTGACATTTTCATCAACTTGGAAATGTCTAAACAATTACAACTTTATATATACAGGTTTCTTCTGCTATCCAAAAGGAGAGTAGTTCTATGAAGCCTTTAGAAAGTTAATGTGGCATAAAAAGAAGTAATTTAATTAATTTATATGGAAAATTTGTTGAACCTTCAACATCACTTATAATCAAGGAAACACAAATCAAAACCAGAATGAGGGCCTCCCTGGTGGCGTAGGTGGTTGAGTGCAGCACTGTGAAGCTATCTGCAGCCTCTGTGGTGCTTGTTTGATCCCCGCTGGCCTCATAGCAACCCACATGGCCAGCAGACCTCTCCTGTCTTGCCCGCTGCTCCCCTCAGCAGTGTATTTCGTCAGTCTGCCTGTTCTGTTCCCCACTCTGTCTCTGGTGAATCCTCTCACCCTCCCACACATCTGGCCTGTACCCCGGATTGTGTATAAGTAAAAAAATAATCTTCAAAACCACAATGAGATACCACCTCACACCAATGAGAATGGCCCATATTAAAAAAAAAAAACCTGGCAACAAAAAATGCTGGCCAGGATGTGGAGAAAAAGGAGCCCTTTTAAACTGCTGGTGGGAATGCAAACTGGCCCAACCACTATGGAAAGCTGTGTGAAGGACCCTCAAACTATGAAAATGGAGCTACCATATGATCCAGCAATTCCACTCCTAGGAATCTACCCAAAAGACACAAAAACATTAATTCAAAAGGAAACCTGCACTCCTATGTTTATTGTAGCACTATTTACAATAGCTAAGCCATGGAAACACTCAAATGCCCAAAAACAGATGACTAGATCAAGAAGATGTGGTGCATATACACAATGGAATACTATTCAGCCATCAAAAAAGATAAACTCATGCCATTCACAGAAAAATGGATGGAGCTGTAAGGGATCATGCTCAGTGAAATAAGTCAGAAGGGGAAAAAATGTTGGATGGCTTCATTTATAGGAGGAATATAGAGGAATTAAACAAGAGGTCAGAAAAAAAGACAAACTAGCAGGCAAACTATAAATTGGAGACATTCAGCAGGGGAGGGCAAGGGAGAGAAATCAAAAAAAGAGAGGGAAGAGCTTAAGAGATTATGGTGATGGTTCACGGGTGACTTGGTAATGGGAATTTTATGGGTATTGCATCTAAAAGGAGAAATTAAACATTCTACAAAAAGGACCAACAATGTAATATATTTATATAATTAATAAAAAAAGGAAAAACAATTTTGAGACTTCCCAGTCATCCCAAATAACCCATGAAACTGAAATCGTACTAATAGGTAGTTAAATCAGGAATGATATAATGAATATATACTCTGTATAAAGTAGTTACCAGAGAAGGAGTTTGGTGGGGCCACTATTGTTTATTTGTGTGCTGCTATCTTTATGATCTCTATTACAAAACAAGCATTGGACAGTATTTTCACTTATTCTTGTAAAAGTGAAAATCCTTTTCAGATTTTTCCCATTAGAAAAACAGGTAAGTAAGTCCTTACTTAACATCACAGATAGATTCTTGGAAACTGACTTTAGGGGAAGTGACATCTAATAAAATCAGGTTTTGGAATAACATTATTTCATTCAGTGTTGGCTGAGATTCTTTTTTCTTATCTGCTGAACTGATGCAGATTTTTGCTAAAAGCGAAGAGGCATGGCAAGAACTTTTGAAGATGGGAGATACTTGTATTAGCTAATTACCCTTTCTTCCCACTTTTATTTTGTAACTTATTAGATGGTCTCTTTGTAAACAAATTTTCCTTACTACACTATTATTTTCTTGATTATATAGTCCATAAAGAAAAAAAATGGGGCCTCCCCTGGTGGTGCAGCAGTTGAGCGCTGGGCTGCGAAGCTGCCCCCAGCCTCTGCAGCGCCGGTTCGATCCCCAGCTGCAGGGGAGGGTCCCACATGGTGCGCAGACCTCTCCTGTCACGCCCACTGCTCCCCTCAGCAGTGTATTTCATCAGTCTGCCTGTTCTGTTCCCCGCTCTAGTTCTGGTGAATCCTCTCACCCTCCCACGCTTCTGACTGTACCCAGTGCTTGTATAAATCAATCAATCAATGGGCCTCCCCTGGTGGCGCAGCGGTTGAGCACTGGGCTGCAAAGCTGCCCCCAGCCTCTGCAGCGCCGGTTCGATCCCCGGCTGCCGGCGAGGGTCCCACATGGCGCGCAGACCTTTCCTGCCATGCCCGCTGCTCCCCTCAGCAGTGTATTTCATCACTCTGCCTGTTCTGCTCCCCACTCTGGCTCTGGTGAATTCTCTCATCCTCCCGCGCTTCTGACTGTACCCCAGTGCTTGTATAAATAAATAAACAAATAAATAAATAATAAATCTTTAAAAAAAAATCAATCAATCAATCAATCTTTAAAAAAAAAAAAAAGGAAAAAATGTGTAAAGGTAATCCACTTTCATTATTAGTAAACACATTTTCCCCCCTGTACATGCTAGGAATTATACTAGTAAGAGTATATTTAATAATAATCACCCATAGCAACTTAATAATAGTAATGGCAACAACTGAATCTTACTAATTGTCAGACATAGACATGTTTTATTTAGATTTTCTTAATTAATTGTAAAAATCCAATGAAAAGTTGTTTATTTAGGGCCTCCCCTGGTGGCACAGGCCATTGAGCTGTCCGCAGCCTCTGCAATACCAGTTCGATCTCGGCCAGCAGATGAGGGTCCCACATGGTGCGGCAGACTTCTACTGTCTTACCTGCTGCTCCCCTCAGCAGTGTATTTCATCCACCTGCCTGTTCTGTTCCCTGCTCTGTCTCTGGTGAATCCTCTCACTCTCCTGCACATCTGGCCTGTGCCCCTGTTCTTGTATAAATAAATAAATTTTTATAAAAAATTATTTATTTAGCCCACAATTATGTAGTTTTCTATGTACCAGGCATTGTTTTAAGTGTTTTACACATATTCACTCAGTTGATCCTCATAAACCATATAAGGTTGGTGCAATTATTGTATTCATTTTCAAGGTTGAGAAGCTAAGGGATAGAGGAACTTCCCCAAAATTACTTTGAAGGAGGTAGCTTGATTAGAATTTAGGGAGTCTGGCTTCTAGTTGTTTTCCTAAACAGAGGGAATGTTACAGATATTCCCCTGTTAAAAGAAAGTGCTGTGTTTCCTACCCCGACTTACAGGCAGCCTCCTTGGGTCACAAATCCCAGGGTGCCTAACTGGACTTCCTGAGCAGGGAGCTCTTCTTGCTTCTACTGCTCCCATTCTGTACCCTAACTGGCACCGCTTGTTAGTAGGCTGCATGCCCATTTCTTTGCTGATATTTTCCAACTATACAATCATTATGACATTTTTCACCATTAAGACCCTGAATATATGATAGCTGCTGCTAATTTCTTGCCTGCTATTTCCAACATTTTTTTTTTCAGGAAATGTTGTTTATTATCAAAATTGTATTTGATATCAACAAGATGTCAAAACTACAAAAAAAAAAAAAAATTGCACACATTGCAATCTCAATGCAAACAGTCAAATGGAAGCCCGGTCATTAAAAGAGTGATGCAAATTACTCCAAAAAGCAACTGATCTTTAAGTACATCTTTATACATCCAGCCATCAAATTAAAATGTTTAACAAGAAAAAATACAAATTCACAGTGGTGTCTATGTTTAAAAAAGCCAACTCGTTAAGCATTTCTATTTGTTTGAAAATCAGTCCGTGGGCTACTCAGCTTCATCCCATTCAACATCTTCATCATTACACAGGCTCTCCCAGCCAACTCGGGTGACTCAAACTTAACTACCCTGCACACCATGGTCTTCCTATTCTTTGTCTTGATTTTGGCATACAGAACATGGCCATGTTTGTTGATTTGTCTATTAGCAACTTCCTTGTAAAATCAAATGGGAGAGTTCTTCAAAATATCTGTCAGGCCTCCCTGGCCACTCCAGAAGCATGGCCTCCAACTCTACCGAAGGAACCTGCAAATCTTTCTCCCAAATTGCTACACTTCGTTGCAATGGCACTGCCACCCATATGCTCAATGCCAATGCCCAGGGCTTGGCCCATGGCGAGCCCAGACACATAACTGAGCACATGCGGTCCATGACCAGGCCTATGTGCTCCATCTCTGAGCCCACAGATCCATGCCATGGCCTATGCTCCATGCCGGGACCCCAGTGACATCAATGTGAGGGCCCATCCTCTCAAGTCTGGAAAAATTGCTTCCACCTCCATCTCCTCCCTCCTTTGCAATAATCTCTCCTCTCTTTAGTGCATTATTTAGGATTTAATTTTTTCTGCCCATACTCATCCCAGTTCTAAATCGACTCATATTTTCCAGGCCACCACGAAAGCTTCCTCTATGCTTCCCATTTTATTTATTCCAAATCCTATGTCTTCCATTTCCATACCTGTGGGTTCTAAGTTTCCGATCCCAATGCCTTTGTTCAGTTAATTGGCATGATAGTTTTCCTCCTGGTTCTAACCCCATTTAATACCACTAGGTATCCTTTCAGGTTCTCTTTACATCCTTATAATTACTCTTCTATCATAGTTTGATAATTCTCTTTTTAAGGATTTATTTATTTTTGTGCATACAAGAACTGAGGTACAGACCAGAGGTGTGTTTGGGGGTGGTGGTGGTGAGAAGATTAACCAGAGACAGAGTGGGGAACAGAACAGGCTGATCGACTGAAATACACTGCTGAAGGGAGCAGCGGGCGAGAGAGGAAAGGTCTGCTGCGCTATGTGGGTAGCTCCCTGGCAGGCCACTCATTCCATAAGCACAGAAACGTCAAGACAATATACTATTATTTATCCAGTTCCAGAAAATATTACTCAGTTTATAAAATTAGATTCTCACATTTCTCAATTATTTTTGATGGAACTAACAGCATTACATTTTTTTCCAGGTTTATGAGCTCTCTACCTTGATACAAGGTTCAAACATGGCTGGCTGCTCTTACTTTCACCAGACTTTAGTTCGTTTTCAGACCGTCTCCTGTAGGACCCGTTTTTGAACCTGGGAATGACTCATCATCAACTTGTGCACTTCAGGTGAAATTTGGTCTTGTAGCCAATTCAATCCACTGTTCCTGGTCTTTGACTAGAGTCTCCTCTGAGGTTGTTGGCTGGCTCTGTGAGATTATATCTGCCCTGAGTTTGAATAAATTGTCAACCTATGACTTTTTTTTTGATAAATTGTAACAGTTCTTTTAAATGTCAGGTAAGATAAATCCCTTTTTTGTGGAACTCTGACTGATACAGGGCAGAAAGGGGCATTAAAACTAGCCAAGGACAGTGCCCAAATAGTTTAGTGGTCACCGTCTGAGTTCTTCACCAAAAACACTGAAATCTCTAAAGCTCAATCCCAAAAAAAGTGCACACAATTGCAAGACTACTCAGGTTCAGAGAACAACAATAATGGCACTTATTTAACAAACCAGGGAAAACAGAGTTACTGAGGTCATGAATGGCTGTTTACCTCACGTGAGGCAGTGTCCAGTGTTTTAAAGTCTTAAACATAAATGCTCCCATGATGGCATTTTCCCGCCACTGAGGGTCTGGGGCACATGGCAGCCAGACTATAGGCTGCGACCCAACTCATGAAGACAACAGAAGACACAGCAGGAGATGCTCACGAGAGCTGCTGAGATGCCCCAGCACAGCACCAGACAACTGACACTGGAAACAGCTGCTGCAGCAGCTGAATGACCTGAAAAATGGCCACACTCACTCAACTCTGTGAGTCACCTGGCTCTGGGTCTTTGCCTTCCCTGCCAGGGTGAAACAGCAAGCAAGACTGGGAACAGTTTCAGTCACAGGGCTACTTGCAAAGCCTCCCAACTTTTCCTCTCTGGGGTTGGCTGTTGGAGGCCTCTCCATGTCCTTCAGAGGCTAGCAGCAGCCTTCTGGAAGATCCACATGTTGGGGCCAGAAATTGCTGACCCCAGAATTACTGAAGATCCAAAAACACTGAAATCTCTAAAGCTCAATCCCAAACACTGAATTCTGGGGGGGGCTGCTTCTGTAGTCCCTTATGTTTTTTATTAGTCTCCACCCATATCGATACTTTGTTCCCATTTTCTCTGAGGCTATCCATCCTCACCAGCACCCCCTCCAGAAAGCTCCACCTATAAGATTCTTTGGCTTCAGCCACCTGTTACATGACTACCTGAGAAATGTGTGAGATGATCCTCAATGAGCCCAGAGGTTTAAATGTGCTTAACTGAATCCAGGTAACTTTGAGGTAGGACTTATGCATATGAATACTAAATTATATACTTTTTAGTGTTATTGTATAAAGACTAAGCAATGTGAGCTAACAACTCCTGAATTAGTTAATCCCTTATGGGTGAGCTGAGATGGGGAGTCTTCACTTACACAGTCCATGAGAAGCTGAACTACTGGACGTAAGCCTATAGGCAGCTGAAGAAAACCAGTCTGGGAGCAGAGCCCGTGATAGATGGTGTTACTGGGAGGAGAGGTTACAGGGAGAGATGCCAAAGCTTCTTCTCCCGGTCATCAGACCGGTGCTCAGTCCTGCCTCAGACCATCGATGAAGTGTGAAGATGATGGCCGAGAAGGCTGGCCAAACTTTGAAAATTATATAAAAAGCAAGAAAATTAGTAAAGATGCCAAACATTTGGGATGACTTTTATCTTAGCTATCTGAAGTATACTTAAATTAGTTCACTTCTGAACTTAGCCTGCATGATTTTGTCCTTGGTTAAGGCTGAGCCTGTATGGAAGGAGATGATGATCTCAGTGGCTTTAATGTTTGTCAATGGCTGTGTGCACATTTTAAACATTATTGTTATTACTATTCGGAGGAAATGAGATATAGACTCACATTGTGTTTGTACTTTGTGAGTCCAATTAAACTATCTCCTCATATAATTAAAGTACTAT
Source organism: Talpa europaea (assembly GCF_964194135.1). Lineage (NCBI taxonomy): Eukaryota > Metazoa > Chordata > Mammalia > Eulipotyphla > Talpidae > Talpa > Talpa europaea. The sequence continues at coordinate 61,029,452 of NC_140070.1, forward strand.
AAAATATTTGGCATGTGCACTCTATTATATTTTATACACCTTTGCACATATTATAAAAAGTTGTAGATGCAGTTATGTTTACTGTGCACTGCATGGGACATATGCTTTATTTTCAAGAGTATTTTGGATTATTTGTGGATTTTTATTACACATAGGTTTTAGAATCTTTGTTTTAAGTAAGACAAGATCTACTCTATAGGGTTCTTGGTAAATAAAGTGCTCATTTCGTATTTTATCTCCACAAATGAATTTATTACATTCATTTATCACAACAGTTACAAATAGAAATCTAAAGCAATGTCCTAATTTACTATTAGTTTTTCACAATTTATTATTATTACAATGGGACAGAAGGGGCCACTCTTCATTATTAGATGTCTTCAGGGCTTGGGAACCTGGGAAAACCCGGACAATGTGATGCTCTCCTTGAACAAGGAAGGGAGCCAAACACAGCTGACAATGACCACACACTTGTGGTGCTTACCATGAAAGCCTTTTCTTCTTGGCGTCAATCCTATGTATGTCTGACATGGGTTTCTTAAAAAAAAAAAAAAAGACAAAAAAATTGCAAGGTTAGGACAGAAAATATATTGAACAGTGAGAGTAGATGAATTTTCATTAAGCTTTCCAAAAAAAAAGTACATAAGGAGGTAACTATAGAATTAACAAGAATATCATAAAGAAGTAATGAAAAACATTTTAGCAAATGGTGAAAAAGTTGTTTAAATGTACAGAAAGAATATTTCTGGATAAATTGCTAGGCGCAAACTTCACAGTCTGCTTTATCCAAGCTAGTGAGTGATAGCATCTCAAATCACACAGCCTGTGAAGCTGATTACCACAGAGAATCCAAACATGTACAGTCAGGAGTTGTATCGGGGTCATTCCCTCTAACAATTCCCAATTACACTGAGCAGGCATTAGAAAAAATTGCTTACAGGAAAATTTACCTATAAAACTGGCAGAAACCAATGTATTGGAAAATATATTTAAGAAGACTAGAGTAAAACATATCAACATCAAAATATTGTTTCTAATCTTTGGAAGAAATGGGAACCTTTAAAAACATTTTCTTTGTCTGCATTGCTCAGATGATAGATACTCCCATTCCTGTGAACTGAAGGCCCAATTGTTAAAAGATGTATCTAGAGTCCTGAGTCATGGGAGTAGTCTGCTGATTGCCAATTCAAAGAGTAGATCATATCTGGTTTTCTTCAGAAGATGTTTGGAAGCTCAAGTTCTGTAAAGGAATGTAGGCCTTCTGCCTCCTGGCAGTCCCTCTCCCCCACCCTACACCCCCAGTGCTCTGTTCTCTCTCTCTCTCCCTCCTCCTACCCACCCCCCGGTCTTACACACATGCACACAAACTCACATTCACATGCACACACATGCATGACAGTATACACTCACAACTTGTGCCTTTCCTTTCATTATGAGAACTAAAAAATTCCTAAAATAAGCAGGAAAATTATATTCCACATTCAGAGAAAACCAGTGTGAGCAAATAGGATCCTCAGCTCTTGAGAATCAAAGTTCAGGGAATGTGATTGGGAAGTCACTACAAGCTAAAAACATTGTCCTGTTTTGCTTCTGTGGTTCCAAGAAGGTGAAACAAAACAACGAAATGCTCAGAATCATTAAGATGAAAATAAACATAATCCTGCCACTTTAATGACTCTGAGAATGTCATACGTTGTTTTAATCATCGAATTTAAAGAAATAAAGCAAAAAAAATATATAGCCGGCAAGAGCACAGGAGACTTCCATATGCAGAAACTAGAGACACCTTCCCCCACATCCTGAAGTTTAAGAAAAAACTGAGAGGCAGTTGGAGTATATACAGTAGGGAAGGCTGTGGTTGGATAAAGAGAGACTCACCAAGAGCGACATTACTACACCCAGAACTCCCATATGAAGTTTCAAAAGGTGTAAATTAGGAGAGCTAAAAGGAAGCCTTACTTTTTGCACAGTAGAGAGTAAATTTTACACAAATCTTTACTGTGAGGAGCCATACGAGTGACAGAACATTTATATTGCCAAGAAAGTCTCAGAAACTATTGACACCATAGTGAAGAGTATGTACGAATTTCGGTGTTAGAAGATCTTGGGGTTGATCCCAGCTAGGGAATTTGGTCTGAGTGACTTTATGAAAGTTAGTTATTCTCCCTGAGCTTCCTGTTTTTCCTATAAAATGGAGGCCATAACATTGTCTACCTCTTTGGAGACAGAGTTTAGATTGTAGACAATATTGTGAAGATTAAATGAGATAATGGATAAAAACTCCCAGCACAGAGTCCAACACACAGTAACAGGTCAGCAGAGATTTACTAGTAATGTTATTCACTGACATGGTTTCCTGTAATGTGATTACTGGAAGAAACTCTGTGGCTATCATCCTGTGTAGGAAATTTTATGCTCTAAGACAGGGGTCAACATTTTCTGTAAAGAGCCAGATGGTAAAAATTTTAGATCTGGTGGGACAGACATATGGTCTGTGTCAAAAATATTCAACTTTGCCTTTTAGCGTGAAAGCAGTCATAGATAATGTATAAATGAGTTGGCGTGATTGTGTTCCAATTAAACATTATTTAAGGACATTGGAATTTGAATTATTAATGATTTTTACATCATTAAATGTTATTCTTCTTTTGTCTTTTTTTCAACAATTTTAAAATGCAAAAATGTAAAAGCCACTCATTTCTTGGGCTATATATAAACACATAGTAGATAGAATTTGGCACACAGGTGCATAGATTGTAGTTTGCCTAGTTCTCCTTTCAGATAATAACTCAATTCACTCAGTTCTGACAATGGTAAGAGCAGTTATTGACCTCTCTAGTTTTGCAAAAGTCCATTCTTGTTCAAAGACACACACAATCCACTGCTTGGCCTCTCTGTGTTAGGTTAAAATGAACTAAAACATCCTATGAAAAGAATAAGAAATTTTCAGGATTCTATCTTGGATTCTGACCATCTGGAGACCTACAGAATAAGGTAGAGCAAAGTGAATTGAAACCACACCAACAATGGAATTGTAATAAGTCATCGCTCAGTGATAATTTCTCAAAATAACAAATGTGAAAATTGTAGAAGCCATTGCCAGTCTATGTCTTCCTATTTATGACACAGTGAAGAATAGAATGGTACACTCAATTATTCAATAGCTAAAAAATATTAGGATAATAAAGCCCAAGAGTGTGAAGGCAGCTTTGCAAACATCTTTTAACATATTCTTTCACATGACTAATGCTAGGATATTGCAGCGATGCTGGTAATAAGATAAAATTTATCCTTCATATTTCTGTTAGTGTGCTTAAATTAACTTCTCTTTAAAATTGGAAACAGTAATCCTCTATTACTAAAGTGTGGTGGAGACTGGTGTGTAGGAAATAACACTTCCCTTCACATATACTCTCATACACTTCAAAGGGGATTGTAGATTCAGAAATCATCACGAGCAAGAGCAGGAAGCTCAGGCAGGGTGGACAGATGGAAAGAAACACATGAAGGATTTTCTGTAAACCTCCACTTCCTGACTACCAGACTCTTGCCCTTAACCTACCAGCCATCTAATTAACGGGCAGCTGTTAACAAGGTCAACGTCCTTCGGACCCCATAAATACAGCACCTGGGACCCACAATATTCTTCAGGTCCATAAGAATGATTTAATGTTTTTTAATTAGAAGAAAACAATAGCTTTCAGGTCAAGGAAATATATAATTTAATCTGTCATACTTGTATATTTATCCTTTCTAGCAATATAATAACAAAATGAATTTTTTTAGTGTATTTTGTGGAGCAATAGAACCATGAAGATAAATACCCAGAATCCTTGAAAGTCATACTGTGGACCTGCCTCTTAGGTTCTCAAATCCAAGAGAAATGGAGCTGCAAAGAAAATGGAGAAAAATAAGTTAAAATCTCTTAGTCATCCCTAGCTTTACTCCTTTGGTTTTAATCTAATATGTGAGGCCAACCTAGCAAATTAGGGTGAAAGGGTCCTGGACCTTGGCCCTGATTTTCTGGCACTGAGTTAAATATGCCTCCAAACAACTTCAAGAGTACCTTCGCCTGGCATGCCTGCCACTGGACTTAGCGGGGCAAAATAGATGGTGTGGATTTAGCACTGTGGCCTTTCTCTGTGGAGCAGCACCCCAGAAACCTGGAGAAATAGGGAAACCAATCTGAAGCTGTGGAGCCAGTCTTTGGGGGGACTGTCTTATCTGGACTGGGTGCTTCCGGAGACTACGTGAAATTGAGAGGATCCACTCCCTTTTTAGTTTACAGGCTGGAAGTGTTATTTTAGCTGAGCTTCCGAGGACACCATGTCTGCAATGCAGATCTATTCCAGTAAAGAAAGAAGTCAGAGGTGGCTGTCAGGAGCGGCAGTGTGAGCAGCGTACATACTGCAGAGCTGCTCAGCGAGATGAACAGCCTGCTCTCAGGGGTCAGCAGGCAGCTTCACTTGCCAAGTGTGAGCCAGAGTCGCAGGGCACTTGGACAGCAGGCTTTAATGAAGCCTAGGCATTATACTATGACCTAGTCCTAGACTAGCCCTCTTCCCCTGCTTCTAGGGGCTAGAGACCCCAAAACTGACCTCAGCAAGGCTGGACTTATGTCCATTTTTGGAGTAACCATCATGGCCATGACCCAAGAAGCAGCTTTCTGACTGTGTGTGACTTTTTTTTTTGAGCAAGACTCAGCATCTTATCAGTCAAGGTCACCAAAACCATGTCAATTCCCTTAGCCAGTTGGAGAACTGAGGCTTCATGAGGAATCCGCAATAAGGGTGTCTCTAAGGGAGCTGCTGGTGGCAGGTTAGGTAATAGGTTCCTTAGGGAGTTGCAGTAAACAAAAGAAGAGATTCACTGTCACCCTACCACAGGGTGCTGCCAGATTTCCTGATGTAGTTGGTGAAGGTTACCACTAGAACCTGTAATCTGTGAATGTAAGGTATTACAGGGACGACAGATCCTTTTATAGTACGCTTTTTGGGAATGGGATCAGTTTGTAATTTCTTCCAGGAGATAGTCCATGGGTTTATAAACCAGGAATATCCTTCTGTAATCCTGTTTCATCCCAGAATAATTTCATAGCATATTTAGGGGACTCCTTTTCTGTGTACTTGGTTAAGTATTGAAGGAATTATGATTGGAATTTTTTTCTTTTCATTTTTTATACATTTTTTAAAGCATTTTTCATTTTTGCACAATGTATGCATTTTCATCTTGGTTATAGTCCCCATACAATTCCCACCCCCCTTTTTTTCAGCTTCTTTTTTTTAATTAATTTTAATTTTATTTTTATATTCCCCATACAATTGCAACCCCCTTATTTTGACCCCAATCCTTCCTTTCCCCACCCCGACCCCCATAGAGTGTCTCTGGTTCATAGTTGTTTGTTGATTTTGATTTTTACTTTCTTATAGTTATTTTTTTTCCTGGTCTCTTATTTAAGTTTTCTAGATTCCTGCTATGAGTGAGACCATCCGGTATTTTTCTTTTTCTTTCTGGCTTATTCCACTGAGCATGATCCTTTCCAGTGTGTTTATCTTTTTTGAATGCTGAGTAATATTCCATGGTGTATATGTACCACATCTTGATCCAGTCATCTATTTTTGGGCATTTGGGTTGTTTCCAAAGCTTAGCTATTGTAAATAGTGCTGCTATAAACATAGGGGTGCAGGTTGATCCTACTCCCTCCTCCTGCCATGCCCCCTGCCCCCGCCCCTGTAGTGTGGTTTCCAGGAATGACCATGCGAGGTCCCCTTTCCGCAGATCTGACAGGTTGACAGGTACTGTGGGTCCATGGACAGGAGCCATACATTCAGGGCCCCTATATAGCCCTCTGGTCCAATTTGGTCTAGATAGGCGAGGTGACCACACTCACATTATAGGCAATAGGCATCACCCACCATCCTCAGCCAGAAGCTCACTTAATTTCATAATGGCAGTAACATCCACAATAGATATCATGGCATAAAAGATAAGCTTTACAAAGCACCCCTGGAGGACTGGCTGTTAAGTACCACTCAGAATATTTCTGATAAAGCTCACTGTCCTATCTGGATTGGATATCTCCCTTTTTGTTCATTTGAAACAAACATCAAACTGGACTGCCTTGACTGTTTCTGTCATTCTTTTAAATGATATTTTCTAACTTTTTCCTACAACACCATATTAGCCTTTTACCCATACAGATACTAATAGTGTCTGGCTCCACTGGGTGTTGGGCTACTGTGAAGGTAGAAGTGTTAAACATTTAGAAACCACTGGTCAGGGACTGTTAGATGTCAGAATCCAGAGAAGTTGTGGGCTGGGTGTGAGAGGCACGTGCCAGTGTCTTGCAGGAGTGTCGATTTGCAGGGCCAGCATTGTGAACCTAGAACTCTAGAAGTCTCTGTTTTTGTGACAAAATTCCTTCAGCTATGGAGAGATTTTTTGCTATGGCAAGATTGTTGACTGAAGGGAGTTTTGTGGAGCTCATAAGTGTCCAAGAAAATGGGGACATAGTCCAGGTGAGCTCTCAGACACAAGGGTGGCAGCAGCATCTACTTGGCACATAGTGATGGAAAGTTCTGGAGAAACAAAGTTGGAACTCTTTTAGAGAACAGCATCTTGTGGTCATGAGATATTGAATATCCTTGTACTCACCAACCAAAAAGCTACCTTAACTCTCACATTAATAAACTAATTACAAAGGAAAAAGAGGATGGAGAAAATACAGAGACCCTCAGGGAACATGGTAAAACAGAAAATAGGGTGTCCTGAGGACCCAGACCAGTTCCTGACTGACCGTGGAGGAGGGAAGAGCAGGATTTCATATCTGCATCCTTATCAGAGTCTCTTATGAGCTTTAGTCACAGAGAATGTCTCCTAATTTGCTTCCAATATGACTGGGTTGGTTATAAGCATGGCTGTGGGCCTCAGGCACAAATCCTTTGATATCTACCTCTCAGATCCTGAGAAACAGACTTGAATCCTGATATTGGAGATAACTGCTGTATAGATTTCAGTTTTGGCAAAAACAGACATCTGACAAGCAACTGAACCCTGAAGGAAAACAAAATTCTTCCAACATCCCACCTCTCAAACCTGGAAAGAGAATAGACAGACCTCACTTGGTATGTAGGGATGAGTGTATGCACTGGATTAAATTTAAATGTTGATGTTCTTCCTGACATCTAGCTTCATTTTTTTTTTTAACTCCTAGACTTTCTAGAAAGTATTTTATAAACTGCGGTTGACTTTTTTTTTTTTTTGATAGAGGCATGCTTTATTTATTTGCTGGTTTGTTTGTTTGTTTTGTTTTGTTTATACATGCACTAGGTACAGTCAGAAGCGCGGGAGGGTGAGAGAAAATTCACCAGAGCCAGAGCAGGGAGCAGAGCAGACAGAAGGACCAAAGTACACTGCTGAGGGGAGCAGCGGGCGGCAGAAGAGGTCAGCGCGCCATGTGGGACCCTCCTCCGGTGGCCGGGGAGCAGCCGGGGATCGAACCGGTGCCACAGAGGCTGTGGGCAGCTTCGCAACCCAGCGCTCAACCGCTGCGCCACCGGGGAGGCCCTGCGGTTGACTTTTAAATGGATTGTGAAATCAATTTAGTGGGGCATAATCAATATTTTTATTTTGTTTAAAAGTTTTTGTTATGAAAGTTATCAGATATATAAATGTTGGAGAGAATAGTATAATGAATGTCATATACCCATCACCCTGTTGGACAATTATCAATTCATGGTCAATCTTATTTCATCTACACTTCTGTCTTCTAAGTCATTTTGAAGTGAGTTCCAGACCTCTTATCATTTCATCTGCAGATATTTTGGTATATATCCCTAAAAGATGAAAATTATTCCCATTCTAAAATGACTTTCACAGAATTGAAAATATAAGAGAGTAAAGGCTAAACTTTTATTTCATTTGTGTGTATGTAAATATGTTCACATGGCTGAAATGTAAAATGTATTTCTTATAGTGAGTCTCAAACAAAGTCCAAAATTTATTGTTCTAGAAGAAACTCTGAAGGCACAGTGTTTGCAGGAAGCCTCAGCACCCCCCCCCCACTCTCATTTTTTGCCTGAAATAAGAGGAGAATATGGCTCAACTCAAAAGGAGAGAAGGGTTGGGGGAGCTATGCTGGGCTGGGTTATAAGTTTAAAGGGTGACCTGGACAGTGTGATCTTCTTTTTAGAGGACAGTAAAGCTCCCACTAGAGAGAAGTTGTGAGCAGGATAAGAAAAAAATATAGTATAATAAATGTTAACAGTCTCCTCCTTTCTTTCTGAGGAGGTTTTGGAGCCTGGCTTTGTGTTGCTGCTGAGAATAAAAGATGAACTGAAGGAGACCTAGAAAAGCTAAATGTGTCTCCTTAGTGAAGAGCTGAGCAGAGTGGGGAGGGGAAAGGGAAACAGCCAACCATGGAGGAGTTTGGAAAGAGAATTTGCAAAGACAGAGTGGGGAAAGGAGCCAGGAAAGATTTCTGAGTGGCTGCTGTGGAGACGGGCATGGGTGACTGAAGAGGGAATTTAGGATACTTTGCTGTGAGCCATGCAGTGTATCGTGATTTAAGCAATTTTTTAAAAAACTTCAACAGAGTTTGAAAATACTTTTCAGTACTTTTTAGATGTTAAGCTAGTGCTTCCATTGAAGACCACCTTAGAGAAGGTTCAGATTATGTGGGTCAGAGTGAATTTCTTACAATTTCCTCCACCCTCTACTTTATAGACATGGTTCTTACTCTTATTCCAACCTACCACTTGGGCAGGTAGCATTACTTCCAGAAAAACTTTCCCTGGTGTACCCAGGCTTCCTGTGGCTATCTGATTGCCACACTACCATATGATAGCAGGTTGAATAATGGCTTTTAGGCTGGTGTCCTGTCATTTGCCCAAGAGGAACTTGAGAGCAAGAAACCTTGCTGATTCAGCTCAACATTTCTAGGGGATGCTAGTATACAGTACAATCTTTGTTATTTCTCTGTTGTTGAAGAAATGAGAATACAATTGGGGGAGTCTCAGGAAACTACAAAGAAAATTACAGTTGGAAATAAATTGAGCATTAAATTTGTGATAGGACTATCTTGCATGCTTTGTGAGTTTAGAACCAAAAAGAATTGTTAGCAGCAACAATAATAAATGCTTCCTAGAACTTTTGATGTATCAAGCACTTTTCTAAATACTTTACATGTATTAACTCATATTATCCTCACAAAAGCCCTAGGAATTAGATACTACTATTGTTTCCATTTTGCAGAGGAGGAAAACTCAGCACAGAAAGGCTAAGGGATTAGGGAGGTATTTTATGAAGGAGGAGGACTCAAGTTGTTGAGAGAGAAAAGGAGGTAACTCTGGGTCATGTGTGATGATAATTCAGGAGAGATTGGTTTTGGTATGCTTACTGTCTCTCAAAGTAGCACTCTTCAGTGGGGTTTTGAGAAAATCAGGGTGGATGAGAGGTGTGGATTTTGGTTGATGGGTTTTAGAGAAGATTTTGTTGCAATAAACAATTCATTTTGAGGTCTTTGGTTATAGAAGTATAATGAAGTCCACTTCCCAGGATCATTTAGAATGTGGATATAGATTGGATTGGGTGTTTTGTGTGTGTGTGTGGTGGATAAAGGGGATTGGGGTATGGTGGAAGTCAAAGGGGCCACAGAATGTTGTCAGAGGCTGTGGGACATAGGGCTGAGTGTCAACATGAGGCAAAAGTGTTCGCTGACAACATGGGAACTGGGAATGATGCAAAGCTGAAGCAAAGACCCTGAAATAGAACAAGGTTGGCCTCGCCCAACATCATGGAAGAATATCTCCTAAGTGCTGTAGTCATGTGAAATGAAATCTGAGAGATCAGATTATGAAAAGAGGACACAGAATATAGAAATAAGGATACAAAGATAAAAGCTTTCTAACTACAATGGAAGCCTTCAGGTGGCTACTCAGATGATTCACAGGATATAATTTTTGTTACTAGAAGACACTCTGGGTACTATAAGGAAAGTGGATTTGGAGTGGCAACAGTGGAAATGAGGAAAAATGAAAATTAGCAATCTGATGAGAATGGTAGCTATGACCAGCAGGAAGATGCAGAAGCTTAAGAGGAGTGGGTGGATCTGGATGTGTTTTCGTGGTAGTCAATAAGGTCACCTAGTGGATTAGATGTGGGGTGAAAGAAAGACAGGAATCAAGGGTAACCTCTTTATTACTTTTGATAAGGAAGCCATTTATTGGGATAGGGAAGAATGTGAGAGGATATAGGAAGCAGGTGAAACATTTGAATGTCTGCTTAAGTCACGTTAAGTTTGAATTACCTATGAAGATATCTAAGTTGAGGATCTAAGCAGGTGGCTACTTACCAACCTGGTTCTGGGGAGAGATCAAAGCTGGAGAAATACCATTTCTGAATATGGTATTTCAAACCATGGGTCTGTGAGAGAGTGGGTGGAAAATTTACATAGATACTGGCAGGTAAGTCATCTACAGCCTAGGTTAGTCAATAACTATCTGGATGTCTCCATTATCTCAATGAAAAACAAGAAGTCTCCGGCCGAATGTGAGTAGGGTAGGGGGTGTTAGAAGCTGAAATTGTTGATAAATTTTTGCTCTATGTTTTTCTTTCCAAAAGACTGTCATTCCCATGGAAGTGTTCATGAGGAAAACACAACACAGAAAGGCTATGTGATTTGCCCATGCTCCCTCTGCTGTAAGGGATGGAGTCATGTAATCTGGTTTGTTCTTGTTCTTTGCTTATTTCTAGTGCTTTGCAAGTTGCTGCACATACAGTAAGAGTTCAATGAATTATTATTAGATACACGAAAGACTTGGTGATTGAAGGAAAGTTAGCCATCTCTTTCAGTTGTTTTATTACTATATAGCAAACCACCATGAAACTGTGATTTAGGAGGGGCGGAGCAACATGGCGGCGAGGAGACACTGCGAGTAAGATCTCCCATTAAAAAAAGTGAATAGGGAGGAAAAGCGGCAGGTCCCAGTGAGAACTGGGACACGGAAGATAAACGGACGACTCCAGCAAACTGCCCGAAGAAGAAAGTGGCCATAAAAGAGGACTAGAAGGGAGGAAAGCTCAGAACCCTGCTACCCTCCCCCACCCACAGAGGCGGCACTCTCCGACCAGCAGAGATGAGGAAAACAACAAACCAAAACGACCAACAAGAACAAACGACGCAGCAAGCGGGACTGTGAGTGGAAAGGAACTATTGCAGCCACCACACCCTGTGAACGGGAGCTGTGGAGAACCCTGCAGGATTCGCCGCGGCGGTGAGCGAACGGCTCCGGGCGCCATTACAGAAGAACAAAGACCCCTGGAGACGCGCACACAACCCGGGCTGCCCGTAAGCTTGCGCGGAAAAGCGGCGCGCTTGGCGCGCTTGAAAAGCAAACACAGATCTGGATCCCGGCTGCCCAGGACCCCGCGCCTGCGACCTAGGCTTGCGGGGAGACGCGCGGAGGCCCTCACTGAGGTGAAAGTCCCTCACTGAGTGAGCAGGAACCAGTCGCCCAGGCACGGGGGCAGGTGCAAAAGGCGCCATTCCCGCGCCACTGAACTGGGCTACAGCCCGCATCCTGGACCTGAGGGCTTTGGAACTGAGACCCGGGGCACGAAATTCGGGGCGTGGGTTCCCCACGATGGTGGGGCACAAGGCAGACACAGCACCCCAAAGCCGTTGAGGTTTACCCTACCATTCTCGATCTGCTCCCTGTCCCACGGGGGGGGGGGGTGTCGAAAAACAGCCCCCCAAGGACAATAGGAGAGATCTCTGGCGCCACCTATCGACCAGAAAAAAAAGTCACTAACACCGCATAGAACAGGAAAACTTCTTAAGAAAAGACTTTTTAAAAAGGGCAGAAGGCTTCTGGAGGACCCAGTGGCCGGCTGAGAAGTTAGCCCACGCCAGGCCCCTTCCGACCAGCAGTCTGAGCCCACAGAGGGAGCAGGCACACACGTCCGGGGCAGACCGAGTGCGCAGAAGAGTGTGCCTGAAACCGGAGGCGCAGGGACTGCATCCCGGTTCGCCATTTTAGAACAGGGACATTTCTTCAGTAAAGACTGCCTAAAACCAGAAGAAAGCTCCCCCAGAAGACAGAGATGGCTACTGGAGGAGCCAGAGGGGAGCGGAGATGTTCACCCAAGATGCCAGCCAGTCCGAGCAACACAGTGTCCCAATGCATACGACAAATTAGAAAACAGACAGTAGGGAGTAGAAGAACCACACGCAACCTAACAACTCCTCAGGAAAGAAGCACACCACAAAAAGAAAACCACTCCCCAGATTGCAATGACAGCAACTTGGAAGAACTTCTGAGCCTTCCAGAAGGAGAATTTAAAATTGCCATGATTAAAAAAGTGATAGAAGTCATAAAGGAAAACAATGATCAGAAGAAGGAAATTGAGTCCCTAAAGAGGGAAAACAATGGTCAGAAGAATGAAATTGAGTCCCTAAAGAGGGAAGTAAAAGAAATGCAGGAGATCAAAGAATTAATGGAGGAACTAAAGAACTCTGGGAAAAGCAATGAAAGCAGAATAGATGAAATGGAAGAACGAATAAGTACTCTTGAAGACACAGAAATAAAAAGAACCAAAACAGAAAAGGAAAGAGAAGTACGAAGGAAAAAGAATGAAGAAAGACTTTGGGAACTATCTGACTCCATGAAGAAAGGAAATATAAGAGTTATAGGAATTCCAGAAGGAGAGGAGAGAGATGTAGGAACAGAGAAAATATTCCAGGAGATAATTGAAGAGAACTTCCCAAATGCGAAGAAGGAGCTGAAAATTGATATACAAGAAGCAAGAAGAACACCAAACTTCCACGACGAAAGGAAAACTACAGCAAGACACATAATAGTAAAGCTCCCAAGAATCCAGGACAAGGAAAAAATAACGAAGCTGACAAGAGGGAAGAAACAGATAACATTCAAAGGAAAACCAATCAGGCTGACATCTGACTTCTCTGAAGAAACACTACGGGCAAGGAGAGAGTGGAGGGACATAGTCAACAGACTCCAAAAAACAGATGCCAACCAAGAATACTCTATCCTGCAAAGCTCTCCTTCCTCTATGAAGGAATAATAAGGATCTTCCCAGACAAACAGAAACTCCGGAATTTCATTACGACTAAAACCCCCACTCCAAAAAATACTACAAGGAATCCTAAAGCCAGAACCTCAGAGGGACGAATAACAACGAAAGAAGACCAAAAAAAAATTATTAAAAGAATAAATAAATAAAATCAAAGGAAAGACAAACACAATGGCAAATACAGATGCTAACATATCAATATTAACTCTAAATGTAAATGGACTAAACTCTTCAATAAAAAGACACAGAGTTGCAGCCTGGATTAAGAAACAAAACCCAAACTTTTGCTGTCTCCAGGAAACACATTTAGCTACAAAAGATAAAAATAGGCTCAAAGTTAAAGGATGGAAAACAATCCTACAAGCAAATGGACCAAAAAAGAAAGCAGGAACAGCTATACTTATATCAGATAAAACAGACTTCAAACTCAAAAAAATAAAAAGAGACCCCAATGGTCACTACATTATGATCAAGGGGACAATACTTCAAGAAGATATAACACTCATTAACATATACTCACCAAACGAAGGAGCACCAAAATATATCAGACAACTGTTGTCCTCTCTGAAAACAGACATCAGAGAAAACACATATGTAGTGGGAGACTTCAACGCACCACTATCAACAATGGATAGATCAACAAGACAAAAAATAAGTAAACAAACTAAAGCTCTAAATAAGGAACTAGAGCATTTGGGCTTAACAGACATCTATAGAACACTAAACCCCAAAAAAACGGAGTACACATTTTTCTCAAGCGCACACGGATCATTCTCCAGGATCGATCACATACTGGGGCACAAGAGAAACATCAACAGATACACCAAGATTGAAATCATACCAACCATCTTTTCTGACCACGAAGGCATCAAACTAGAAATAAACCATAAAAATAAGGCAAGGAACTATCCTACCTCATGGAGATTAAAAACCACACTACTGGAAGACCTTTGGACTAACAAGTAGATCAAAGAAGAAATTAAAATATTCTTTGAATTGAATGACAAGGAGGACACCAATATCCTAAATGTATGGGATGCAGCAAAAGCAGTAATAACAGGAAAATATATAGCAATAGAAGCTCACATCAAAAAACAAGAAAGAACTCAAAGAAACAACCTAATCTCAAAGATCTAGAAAAAGAACAACAAAAAAATCCCAAAACCAGTAGAAGAAAAGAAATAATAAAAACCAAAGCAGAAATAAATGAAATTGAAACTAAAAAAACAATCCAAAAGATCAATGAAACCAAGAGCTGGTTCTTTGAAAAAATCAATAAAATAGACAAACCCCTAGCCAGGCTCACAAAGGAAAAAAGGGAGAAAGCACAAATAAACAGGATCATAAATGAAAGAGGAGAAATCACAATGGACACAGCAGAAATCAAAAGAATAATCAGTAACTACTATGAACAGTTATATGGAAACAAGTTCAACAATCTAGAGGAGATGGACAAATTCCTACAACTCTACAATCACCCAAAGCTAGATAAAGAAGTATTGAACACCTAAACAGACCAATTACAAGCAGCGAAATTGAAATGGTAATAAAAAAAAAAAACCTCCCCAAAAACAAAAGCCCAGGACCTGATGGATTTACAAATGAATTCTACCAAACATTCAGAGACGAATTAGTGCCTATTTTTCACATACTCTTCCAAAAAATTGAGAAGGAAGGGACAATACCAAACACGTTCTATGAAGCCAACATTACACTAATACCAAAACCAAACAAGGACAACACAAAAAAGGAAAACTACAGGCCAATCTCCCTAATGAACACTGATGCAAAAATCCTCAATAAAATTTTAGCTATCAGAATCCAACAATGTATCCATAAGATAATTCACCACAACCAAGTTGGATTCATCCCAGGGACACAAGGATGGTTTAACATCCGAAAATCTATCAACGTTATCCAACATATCAACAAAAAGAAATATAAAAACCATATGATAAAATCAATAGATGCTGAGAAAGCTTTCGACAAAGTGCAACACCCATTCATGATAAAAGCCCTTGAAATTCTTGGGATACAAGGAACATACCTCAACATCATAAAGGCCATCTATGACAAGCCAACAGCCAGTATCATTCTCAATGGTGAAAGCTGAAAGCAATTCCATTAAGATCTGGAACAAGACAAGGATGTCCACTTTCACCACTGCTTTTCAATATAATACTGGAAGTCCTAGCCAGAGCAATAAGACAAGAGAAAGACATACAAGGAATCCAAATAGGAAAAGAAGAAGTCAAACTATCACTACTTGCAGATGATATGATAACATACATAGAGAACCCCAAAAACTCCACAGAAAACCTAATTCAACTCATCAATCAATTCATTAAAATGGCAGGATACAAAATCAACACGCAAAAGTCAGTAGCCTTCCTATACACAAACAATAAATCTGAAGAAGAAGAAATCAGAAAACCCATCCCTTTTATTATCGAAACAAAAAAAAAATCAAATATTTGGGAATAAATCTAACAAAAGAGGTAAAGGACCTATACAAAGAAAACTATAAAACACTGTTAAAAGAAATAGAAGAAGACACAAAGAAATGGAAAGACATCCCCTGCTCATGGATTGGAAGAATAAACATTATTAAAATGGCCACCCTACCAAAAGCAATCTACAGATTCAATGCTATTCCAATCAAAATCTCAATGGCATTCTTCAAAGAAATAGAACAATTATTGATGAAATTCATATGGAATCACCAAAAACCCCGAATAGCCAAAGCTCTACTGAAAAAAAAAGATGGAAATGGAGGCATCACACTCCCAGACTTCAAACTAAACTACAAAGCCATAATCATCAAAACTGCATGGAATTGGAACAAGAACAGACATACAGACCAATGGAATAGAATAGAAAATCCAGAAATAAACCCACAGATTTATGGTCAAGTAATCTTTGACAAAGGAGCAAAGACTATGCATTGGAGCAAAGAAAGTTTGTTCAATAAATGGTGCTGGGAAAACTGGGTCACTACATGCAAAAGAATGAAGCTTGACTGCTACCTCACACCATACACAAAAATCAACTCAAAATGGATTAAAGAGCTAGAGATAAGACCTGAAACCATAAAATATATAGAAGGAAATATAGGCGAAACACTACGTGATTTGCAAATCAAAGACATCTTTACAGAGACATCACTCAAAGCAGTGATAGTAAAAGCAAAGATAAACAGCTGGGACTACATCAAATTAAAGCGCTTCTGCACAGCAAAAGAGACAATAACAAAAACTAAGAGAAACCCCACCGACTGGGAGAACATTTTTGCACACAACACTAATGATGAAGGACTGATCACAAAAATCTACAAAGAGCTGATGAGACTCAACAACAAAGAAAATAATCCTCTCAAAAAATGGGCAGAAGAGCTAAAAAGAAACTTCTCTGAAGAGGAAATGTTAATGGCCAACAGGCATATGAAAAAATGTTCAACATCACTTGTAATCAGGGAAATGCAAATCAAAACTACCATGAGATACCATCTTACACCAGTGAGAATGGCACATATTAAAAAAACTAGCAACAGCAAATGTTGGCGAGGTTGTGGAGAAAATGGAACTCTTCTGCACTGTTGGTGGGAGTGCAAACTGGTCCAACCACTAGGGAGAGCTGTGTGGAGATTTCTGGACCTACTAAACATAGAACTTCCATATGATCCAGCAATTCCACTCCTAGGTATTTACCCAAAGGACACAGAAACATCAATTCCAAAGAACACCTGCACCCCTATGTTTATAGCAGCACTATTTACAATAGCTAAGCTTTGGAAACAGCCCAAATGCCCAAAAATAGATGACTGGATCAAGAAGATGTGGTACATATACACCATGGAATATTACTCAGCATTCAAAAAAGATAAACACATGCAATTTGCAGCAACATGGATGGCGCTGGAAGGGATCATGCTCAGCGAAATAAGCCAAAAAGAAAAAGAAAAATACCGGATGGTCTCACTCATAGCAGGAATCTAGACAACTTAAATAAGGGACCAGGAAAATGAATATAAGAAAGTGAAAATCAAAATCAACAAAAAACTATGAACCAGAGACACTTTTTGTGGGGTGGGGGGCGGGAGGGGAGGGATTGGGGTCAAAATGGGGCGCCTGCAATTGTGTGGGGGAATATAAAAATAAAATTTATTATTAAAAAAAAGAAACTGCGATTTAAAGCAAAAATTTATTAGTATCTCTCACTTTTCCACAGTTTTGATAAGTTCAACTGTGAAATTCCTCACAGGATTGAAATTAGATGGTAGCTGCAGAGTTGAGGCTGCTTTACGCATGTGCCCAGTGCTTGGGCTGTGATATCTAGGCCAGTTAGGCAATGAGTGGGCCTATCTCTATATGGCTTCTCCTGGTTGCTTCCTGAGGCTTCCTTATAGGATGCTGATCTTAGGGTAGGTGAATTTCTCATGGTGGCTGCTTTTCCAGAACTAATGTTTTAGGGGACCTAGGTAGATACTGCTAAGTCTTCCTAAAACCCAGTCTTAGAGCATTATATCTACTATTCTCCACTGGGCAATCCATTCACAGTCCCCCCCATCATTCCATCTCAGGTTCAAGGGGGTAAAGGAATAGGCTGTGCCTCTTATTGGGCTAAGGAATCGATGCATCTTTCTTGGAGACAAGCTACAGGAACCTGTGCATAAATGTGTCCCGTGGACCTAGAATTTAGCTGAAAATACAGAATTGAAAACAGAACGTGGAAATCATAGAGATAGCAGGGAATTCATAAGAACAGATTGGATTCCTTAAGGGAGAAATTATAAGAAGAACCGAGACTTGGAGGATGTCCTTGGCCACCGTCTCGTCTCCCCTAATGAAAGGTAAAGTAGAGAGAAGGAGGGAGAGGGAGAGGACTTGGAAGGGATTGAAGGAAAGGAGAGAAGAATGAAGGGAGTGAGGGGGAGGGAAGTACAAAGAGGGGAGGGAGAAAGATAAATTTGACTTCAACTTGTGGCATAAATAAGAATCCACTTATCTAAAGGGTAAAATTAAATTTTAAAAGTCATGGGCCTCCCCGGTGGCGCAGCGGTTGAGCGCTGGGTTGCAAAGCTGCCTGCAGCCTCTGCAGCGCCAGTTCGATCCCCGGCAGCTCCCCGGCCACCAGCGGAGGGTCCCACATGGCGCGCAGACCTCTCCTGCCGCCCGCTGCTCCCCTCAGCAGTGTACTTCGGTCCTTCTGCCTGTTCTGCTCCCCACTCTGGCTCTGGTGAATTCTCTCACCCTCCTGCACTTCTGACTGTATGTACCCAGTGCTTGTATAAATAAATAAATAAATCTTTAAAAAAAATTAAAAGTCATTAGGTCTACTGATCAAATTAAGAGCTTTTTTTTTTTTTTTTTTTTGCCTTAGCCCTATGTGAATCAGAACCTGAAAATGTTCTACTTGAGTTTTAGTTTTAATTTACCTCTGAAGTTGTTTCAGTTTGGTTTGGGTTCAAACCAATGATCATGCGATTTGTTTCAATTGCTTCTTATTATGTCACCATTCACATACCCCATTGCAGTACTTCCTTAAATTCCACAAAAATCTTAAAAAGTAGTAATTTGGGTTTGTTCCTAAATTTGAAAAAGGATAATAGCTATGCTAGATTTGAAGATAAGCTTGAGTTGGGGTCAGTTATATGGCTCATTTAATATATTTTTCTTTGCCAATTAAGAAATTCCTGGGTGTACTTTATATTTGAGTCTCAGTTTTCACTGAGAAATGAGATTTTATCTTTGCAAAGTCAGAAAAGGAAAAATATAAAGCAGCAGGTCCTGTCAAAGGAGGGTGAATTCAATGTCAAATGATGGAATTGCAAAGCTGGAGTGTCTAGGGGCTCTAATGAGGAGGAACTAAAAGGACACAGAACAAAAGGGAGCAGAAAATTTTGTGGGAGAGGAAGTCAGATGGCCTCAGTGGATTGGATATTTTTTCCCTTAGAAATAGAATATCAAACTGTTGTAAACTTGCAGCCAAGGAAAATATTCCTCTTATCACTTTATTATAGAATCCTATAATGTATATGATTTTTATTTTTTAAAGATTTATTTATTTATGCCTACAAAAACTGGGGTGTAGGCCAGAGGTGCAGTGGGGGGGTGGGGGTGAGAGGATTCACTAGATACAGAGTGGGGAGCAGAACAGGCAGAGATACTGAAATACACTGCTGAAGGGAGCAGCGGGTGAGACAGAAGAGGTCTGCTGCACCATGTGGGTAACTCCCTGGCTGGCCGGGTGTCGAGCTCATGCTGCAGAGGTTGGGGAAAGCTTCAAAATGCTGTGCTTAACCTCTTGCCCCACCATGGAGGCCCCATATGACTTTTAAAAGTATAACCAAATTAGTCTAATCACAGTTCTTTTAAATTAACTGGCATCTATAAATGCTTACATTCTCACACAATCTCTTTAAATCTTCTGGTCTGGGTTCAGAGTTACTGGGATTTGGCCGTGAGTCTGTGAATTGTTTATAAAAAGCAATTCTACTGAGTTTAAGTTAAATTTCCCATGTTGTGATGGCCTCAAAATGGAAAAATTTAATGTCGATGCTTAATATTAGCACTGGAAGGTAATTTCTTAGCTCATCGGTCTTCATCTTTCAGACGAGAAAACCCAGAAACCATGATGAGAGTGATAAACATATTCATTTTATTTAAAACAGAGTGAATTTCTCAAGAGATTTCATAAATAAAATTATATAGATGACTTCAAATAGATCACTAGCAGTCAATGTAATATTCCCCCCAACAACAAATAAATTCATCTTTGTCAAAAACGTTTTGAATAAAATCACACCAAAATATGAGCTGTCCTTTGAACTTCACTTCTAATATCTTTGAAGTCATTATTTTGGTCAAGATTAATCCTTTAAGTTTAAAAAGAAAATGTCAACATTATTAGAGTAAGCTCACTGATATAACAAATAAAACTCCTAATCAATGACTTAACACAATATTTGTGCCATTGGGAAATTATTTAGCTTCTCTGTGTGCTGGGTTCCTCATGAGTACAAGGGAGATGATTGTACATAATGCTGTTTTATGTATCAAATGAGTTAATATTTATAAGACCCTTGTACAGAATCTGGCATAGAGACCCATATAGGTATCTATGTAAGTTGAATGAATGAATGAAGTGGATGAATGAATGAAAATCTGTTTCTTGCCTACCTCTAGTCCAGTGTGGGTGCTCCTGGTCTTTCATTTTCCATGAGCTCATTCAGTGCTCAGTCTCCTTCCTTCTTAGGATTCCACTTTCCTTGAGGCTCATAGTATCTTCTTCATTCCCACAGGAGCATCCAGCCTCAAGGTCCCAATGTGCCCTCTGCAACTTGACATCAAAATTGGAAATGATCAAAAATTGACCAAATGGGGAAAGAACATGATTCAGCTGACACATCAGGGAAGAGACCTTGCCTGAGAGACACAGATGAAGCTTCCCACTGCACCTGGACTCTTTAGCAATATCATAAAATAACAAATGTAAATCTCTGGCACATAGTACCAGTCATGATGGCCACTATTAATTTGTCATCACTTGTTTCTGCTTATTTCTCTTCTGTATTTTAGCTGCTCTTCTGTTCCTTTTCCTCTTCCATCCCCTAGTCTTTCCAAATAATATTAAAAAAAAAATTCAACATTAAATCAGAGGTCAGTCTGCACATGAAAACAAAGCTTTATTTGTGGTCTTTAGAAGAGCTGTGATCTAGGAGTCACAGACCAGGGCAAACTATATATATATATACAATGTCTAAAAGGCAGAGTTGCTTTCTATGGGGAAAATAATTAAATTTTTCAAAAGGGAAAAGAAAGTGTGATAGAAGTGATACCTGTATGTTGATGAAGTTACAGATTGTCTTCCTTGAAACCAAGATTCAATAGCTTTTTTATTTCTTGGCTTAGAACTGGGGTATAGGCCAAGGTGCAGGGGGTGATTCACCAGAGACAGTGGGGAGCAGAACAGGCGGATCTACTGAAATACACTGCTAAGGGGAGCAGTGGGCAAGACAGGAGAGGTCTGCTGTGGGTCAGCTCTCTGGCCAGGTTCAAACTTAGGCCTAAGCAGTGAAAATGCTAAGATTTAACCTCTAGGCCACCAAGGAGGCCCTCAGTAGCATTTTGACTGATTCCTATGAGAAGTCAGGTGCCATTTCTTCTAACTCCCTGAAATATAGGGTCTGGGTGCTAGTTTCTTTGGGTTCGGTTTGTGTTGTAAATTCAGGTTATTGAGCAGTCAGATATGGTAGATATACATAAGATCCAGTCCTCTAATGGCCTCCAGATTCCATTTTGCATGTTCCTTTTATCAATTTTGATTCCATGATTTCTTTTTTAAATTAATTCATTTTAATTGAGGTAATATTTGGGTACTCCTATCAGGTATTAGCACCATGGTGCACCAACCACCAAATCACCAATAGTCCACCACCAGAGTCCATTTTGCTTCCTTTCCTTTTTGTTCTAATCCTTTCCCATCCCTCCCCACTAGATGCTATAGCTTTGTAGTCATTTGTTCCTTTTTAAGCTTGTTCCTATCTGATTCTTAGTTTTTTCTCTATTCAACATATTAGTGACAGCATTTGGTATTGATCTTTCTCCTTCTGGCTTACTTAGCAATATCCCTTCCAGCTCCATTCATGTTCCCATAAATGACATGAGTTTACCTTTTTTGCACATATTCACCACATCTTTTTTTCCCCTCCTGCCCTTATAACACATCTTGATCCACTCATCTGTTCCGAGGCACTTAGTTATTTCCATAATGTAGCTAAGGTAAGTAGCACTGCACTAAACAGGAGAATGCAAGTTTGTTTTTGAATTAGTGTTTTTTTTTTTTTTTTTTTTTTTTTTTAGTGGGACCCTCGCTGGTGGCCGGGGATTGAGCTGGCACTGCAGAGGCTGCGGGCAGCCTCGCAACCCAGCGCTCAACCACTGCACCACCAGGGAGGCCCTGAACAGAAGCTTTTTAACTTTATGTAGTCCCAGATGTTTATGTATTCTTTTGTGTTCCTTGATGTTGGGGACACATCCCTAGAGATATCTCTAAAGCTTATGTTGTGAAATGTTTTGCTTATGTTTTTTCTTATGCATTTTATGGTGTCTGGCCTAATATCCAAGTCTTTTATGCATTTGGAATTCAATTTTGTGAATGGTGTGATAGTGATCTAGTTTCATTCTTTTGCATGCAACTTTCCAGTTTTCCTAATGCCACTTACTGAAGAGACTATCATTGTTGCAGTGTATATTCTCAGTTCCTTTGTCATAGATAAACTGTCCATATATATGTGGGTTTATTTCTGGCCTTTAAATTCTATTCTATTGGTCTGAGTGGCTGTTTTTGTTCCAGTACCAGGTTATTTTAATTATTAAGACTTTATAATATAATTTGAGGTCTGGACATTCGCCTTCATTTTTGTCAGTATGACTTTTACTACAAGAGGTATATTGTGATTCCATATGCATTTCAGTAGTGTGTGTACCAGTTCTTTCAAATATGCCATGACATTTTTTATTGTGAATTTGTTGAATCTGTATATTGCTTTGGGTGGGATGGCCATTTTGAAAACATTTATTCTTCCAGTCTTTGAGCAGGGAATTATTTTCCATTTCTTTGTGTCTCTTCTGTATCTTTCAACAACGTCTTATAGTTTTCTTTAGGTTTGCTCCCAGGTATTTAATTTTTTTTGGTGTGATTGTAAATGGAATCACTTCCTTAATTTTTCTCTTTCTATCTCATAATTTGCATAAATGAAGACAACTGATTTTTGTGTGTTGCTTTTATATTCTTCCACTTTGCTAAGCTGATTATTTCAATTAGTTTTTCTGTGGAATCTTTAGGGTTCTCTATGTATCTCATCATTTCATCTGCAAATAATGATAACTTCTTCTTTCCCTAGTTGGATTCCTTTTCTATCTTTCTGTTATCTAATTGCTCTAGATAGAACTTCCAATACTATGTTGAGTAATAGTCACGAGAGTGGAAATCCTTTTTTTTTGAGGAAATTTTAGGGGAAAAGCTTTGTTTTTCACCATTGAGAGTGGCATTAGCTATGGATTTGTTGTAAATGACTTATTATGTTAAGGTATGTTCCATGTATCCTGTCTTTTGAATATTTCATCACAATTGTATATTGGATCTTAAATGCTTTCTCAACATCTGTTGATATGATCATTTGGTTCTTATCTTTTTGTTAATGTGATGAATGACATTGATTTTTCATATGTAGATTCACCCTTGTGACTCTTGTGTGAATTCCACTTGGTCATGGTGTATGATCCGTTTGATTCATTATTAATGGGTTCAATTTGCTAGAGTTTTATTGAGGGTTTTTGTATCTGTGTTCTAGAGAAATTCATGGGTAATTTTCTTTTTTTTGTTGTTGTGTTTTGGTATTGATATTTAGAGAATGTTTGCTTCGTAAAATATATTTGGGAGTGTTTTTTCTTTTTCAATTTTTGGAAATTTGAGCAGGATAGGTATTAGTTCCTCTTTGAAAATTTGGTAGAATTCACTTGTGAAGCCATCTAAATCCTGGACTTTTGTTTTTTGGAAGAGTTTTGTGATTGCATTGTTCAGGATTTCTATTTCTGCCCTATTTAGTCTCACATGATTGTATAATTCTAATAATTCATCCATTTCTTCAAGGTTATTGAACTTGTTAGCATGTAGTAGTTTTATAGTATATTTGTAGTAGTCTCTATCCACCGAATTTCTGCATCTCCTTTGTGATTTCCCCTCTTTCACCTTTAATCCTATCTATTTGAGATTTCTCCCTTGTTTTCTTGGTGTGCCTTTTTAGACGTTTGTCTATTTTGTTTACTTTTACAAAGAATTGGCTTTTTGTTTCATTGATCTTTTGGACTTTTAAATTTGTGATTCATTTACTTATGCCGTGTTTTTTATTATTTCTGTTCTACTGACTTTTGGATTTGTTGTGAGAGAGAGTAATTTATTTGAGATGTTCTTGTTTTTTGATGTGGGCCTGTATTGCTGTTTCCATTGAGTACTACTTTTGCTGCATCCCATAATTTTGGATAGTTGTGTGATAATTTTCATTTGTCTCAAGGTATTTTTTAATTTCTTGTTTGATTTCCTCATTAACACAGTGGTCTTTCAGTACTGTGTTGTTCAGTCTTTATGCATTGAAAGTTATTCCTGCTTTGTTTTGACAGCTAATTTCTAGTTTTATACCTTTATGGTCTGACAAGATGCTAGTATGAGTTCTATCTCCATGAATTTGTTGTTATTTATTTTTTATTTGTCTATTCTGGATAATGTACCATGTGTACTTGAGAAAAATATGTATTCTGCTTTTTTGGGGGGTGCAGTACCCTGTAAATGAGGTCCAATTTTCTATTTAAGGCTCTTTTTTCCCTGTTGAATTTCTGTCTAGTTGATTTGTTTATTGGTGAGAGTAGGATGTTAAAGTCTGCTACCAGAAATATGTTTTTTCCCAATGTTTGTTTTCAGAGTTGATAGCAGTTTCCTAAAATATTTTGGTGCTCTGTCATTTGGTGCAAAATATAACTCACATAATATATAATGTGAGTTATATTTTCTTGATGTATCATTCCCTTAATCACTATATAATGTCCCTCCCTGTCTTTTTTTTTTCCTCCTCCCTGTCTCTTTTTACCTTTTTTTTAAAATCTGGAAATCTGTTTTGTCTGACATAGTATAGTTCTCCCTCCCTTCTTCTGAGTTCCATTTGTTTATGAGATAATTTCCCAACCCTTTACTGTGAACCTGTGTTTGTCTTTGGAGTTTAGGTGTGTGTCCTGCAGACAACATAGGGTTGGATTTTGTTTCCTGATCCATCTAGATGCTCTATATCTTTTAATTTGTGAGTTCAGTACATTTGTATTTATAATGATTTTTGATAGTAATAATCTGTTGCTGTCATTTTATTCTTACGTGTCAATCTATTTCCTTATTCAATTCTTTATATATATATATCTATATATAGATATATATATAGATATATATACTCCTTTTTTTGGTTTATATATGTAACCTCCTTTCAATATTTTTTGGAGGAGTGGTTTAGTATTTACAAACTCCTTGAGTTTCTCTATGTCTGAAAAGGCCTTTTTTCTTTCTTATATCTGAAGGAAATTCTTGCAGGATAAAGTATTCTTGATGGGCAGTTTTTAATCTTTAAGTGTCTGGAACATGTCAGTCCATCCTTTCCTTCCCCATAATGTTTCTTCAGAGATGTCTGATGTTATCCTGATCAGGGTATGTAATTCTTCTTCCTTTCCCATTTCAATATTCTTTCTTTGTCCAGACATCTTGGAATTTTTACTGCATTGCACCTTGGTGTATGTCTTGTTTTGTTTTTGCTTTTAAGTATACTGGGTATTTTTTTTAACCTTCCTGGATTTGTACATTTATACCTTTTACTATGTTCATGAAGCTTTCCTCCATTTTTCTATTCCTCTCTCTCTTTTTCTCTCTCACTCTTCCTCTCATGTTGCCTTTCCTCATGGAGTCAGATAGTTCTTAAATTGTTGCTTTATTTCCTTTACTTCATTTCTCTTTTTCCTTCTCTACCCAAGTTCTTTGAACATTTGCATCTTCAAGAACACTGACTTGTTCTTTCATTTGATCTATTCTAGCTTCTGTGACTTCCTCCTGAATTTTTTATCTCCATATTTATCTTTTTAAATCCTGAAGCTCTATTTTTATTTTACTTAGAGCTTCATTTTCAGTCTTTAGTTCATTGATTTTATTTTCAAGTTCATTCATTTGTTTTTCTGAGTTTTCTTCCATTTCTTTGAATTTCTTTATCATTGCAATTTTAAACTCTGTATCTGATAGAAAGAACATATCACCCACCTCATTCAAGTGGGTTCTGGAGATTTTTTTCCTCTCCCTCTATTATTATTTCCTTGTGGACTCATTTGCTGTTTGTTGGATTTTTCCTTCTCATTACTTGATTTGGGACCCAGATGCTCTAGGTGAGACTTCTGTTCATGGCTCCTCCCACCTCACTGGTCAGAGAGTTCACCTATCTGGACAAGCACTTGGTGTTGTCTCATGGGTGGTTTTGAGGCCTCTTCCTACTCTGGCATCTTCCCTGGCATAGGTCCATGATATCACTGGACTGGGTAGGTGTCATGGTCTTGCAGGAGGTCAAGTGAACTCTGGCTTCTGTGGCACCTCCTGTGGCATAGGCTTGTGTTCTCACTGGTCTGGATGATCACTTACAGGGTCTAACAGAAGTTGTGAAGTCTAGGCCTTTTCTGGCAGCTCCCATGTTGTGTTTCAGGGGTCTCACTAATCTATAATGCCTTTAGTGTGGTTTCTGGTGAGGTTATGAGGCCTAGGAATGCTCTAGCACCTCACTCACCATGGGTCCTGGATCTCAGAGTCTGGGTGGGCACTGATGGAGTCTTGCAGGAGGTTGTATGACCTCTGGTCACTCTGGAATACCCCTAGTGCAGTTCCAGAGTCTCAGTGGTTTGCACAGTTGCTGGTGGGATCTCATAGAATGTCACAAGGTCTGGGACCACTCTCTGATTCCATGATTTCTTTGTCATCTTTTCAATAGTTGCATGTATTTGAAATTATTTTTGTTTGTATTTAATGACATTGTCCATAGTATCAGAGCTTATTTATCAAAACATTCCCCACCTTATTTGTATCTTTTCTATTGTTTTGTTTTCTGGAAGAAATCTGTATAAGTATGGGTGTAGTCTATAAACATTCTCTTCATTAACAGAGGAATTGATCCAAATCAGCATACAAGTTGAATTCTCTTTTATTCCTTTCTAAATTTCAGTATATTGCCTGGTAAAGGATGAGAAGCAGTGATGGGAAATGAGAGGGTATACCAGTAGGAGACTATACTTCTTACTTTACATAACTGTTTTCTAGAGTAATTTCTTTTATTTTAAGAAATATTTTATTTCAATACTAAAACTATTTTAATAAATAATCTTCATAAAGCTTCATCGTCACATATTTACATTTTCTTGTTTGATTAGTTATATCCATTATGTGTGGATTTTATTATTTTTAGCCTCAGATGAAATATTATTGCCCTACTTCCAAGTCCTTGGGGAATACACAACAATGGCCAAGCTCCACATATCATCTCTATCAGACCATTTGTAGCATCTAGTTCTAAACTAGTTCTCAAAAGCCATTTTTAGCACATTCACATTATAAAGTACAGAGAATTAAAACTACTTGCTTTGAAAATATGCAATTCTCCTAACATGGCTATAGATATATAGATTTAATATGTTGCTGGAATGATTGAAGAAGTCAATAGCCAACCACTTCCTACTTATTTCAAAGACATTGAGGCTAATATAGTTGTTATTTCCCTTAAAGACATGGTGCTATACTAAAACTACTATTGTTCAACCTTCCCAACCCCTCAATGAAAATAATTACAGAAGATTCTTTGGAGATGACACCTAGACATAGGTATACTTTTGCACATCCTCCCAAGTTGAAAACCACTGTGGTAGACATTCATAATTATCCCTGTACTCATATAAGAAGCATGTTATTTTATTTTTCTGATAGAGTTCACTATTAATTATATATATGAAGACCTGTGAAAGTGAGATGCCACAAGCCAGCAGGAATTGGATACCAAGTCTATCTCCTAGGTTGGGAGTCCCAACAGTATTTATGAGGCTAGAAAATATCACTTCTCTGAAGTTAAGATTGCCTAAGAAGAGAATTACTTGGCCTTTGGAGAACAAAGTTGTACAATGCTGCTGCAACTACCCTGAGTCCTGCCAAGGGGGCTTCTGTGGGAACTGGGGAGCCCCATAACCATCATGGTGGACTGGTTTTGACATTGTAACTGATTGTATTTTTCAATAATTGGTGAACCCTTTTCCATCTTTCCTAACCCTCTCATTAATCGCCTATATAATGGGTCACTGTGATAAGCAAGATCTACTAATTGTGTCCCCACCAAAATTAGACCCATTGTTATAAAAATAAAAGATAGGTATTAAATGGGCTTGGCATGAAGAGTAAACCATATCATCATTGTTCACACAGGTGGATGTCTACACAAATATCTTTAAATACCTGTGTCTTCTGAGTTCAGGCATTGTGCTCGGGGTGAAAGCCAGTAGCATTTGCTAGGGAGTCCAACTTTCAAGCTCCTCTCCTGACCTACATATTTGAATCCTTTGTTGATTGTATGTCCATTAAAATTTGAGAAATGTGGGGGTAGGCCACAAAGATAACTCAGAGAAAGTTCCCTCTGCAAGGAGCTTCTGGTTTTTGGTGAAGAAAACTTTTTTAAAAGTCAAAAGCATGATCCCAGAAAAATTATAATGGATGAGTGTCAAAGATTTATTTATTTATTTATTTTCAAAAGATTTATTTATTCATTCATTCATTTATTTATACAAGCACTGGGTATAGTCAGAAGAGCGGGAGGGTGAGAGAATTCACCAGAGCCAGAACGAGGAGCAGAGCAGGCAGAAGGACCAAAGTACACTGCTGAGGGGAGCAGCGGGCGGCATGAGAGGCTTGTCGCGCCATGTGGGACCCTCCTCCCGTGGCTGCTTGCCGGGGAGCAGCCAGGGATCGAAATGGCGCCTCAGAAGCCTCGGGCAGCTTTGCAAACCAGCGCTCAACCGCTGCGCCACCTGGGAGGCCCTCAAAGATTTATTTAATTCATTCATGTGAGAAATCAACAAAGTGATAAAACTGTTTCAAAAAGCATAGAAAAATTGGTACATTTTAGTACCTGGAACAATGAAAATGCTAGAATAAGATTGTAAAATTCAGTACAAAACTGGTTCAAGTCCTCCAGGAACCTAAAATCCTTAATCTTTGGGTTTATTCTTTTTGATTAGAAATACTTTGCCTCTTAACTGGGTAAAAATAATTTGTAATTTTTTAAAAAAACATTTGCTTATTTATTTATACAAGAACTGGGGTATAGGCCAGATGCACAGGAGGGTGAGAGGATTCACCAGAGACAGAGAGGGGAACAGAACAGGCAGACTGAAGAAATACACTGCTGAGGGGAGCAGTGGGCATGACAGGGGAGGTCTGCTGTGCCATGTGGGACCCTTGCTGGCCGGGTGGGATCGAACTGGTGCTTCAGAGGCTGCAGACAGCTTCATAGTGTGCTGCTCAGCCACCAGTGCCACCAGGGGAGGCCCTCATTTGCAATTTTTAAACCTTCTACAAATTAACATCTATATTTCCAGAATTTGATCTCTAATTAATAGAAAGTAATAAATCAAAGTTATATTCACTTGCCTGTGTGTGTTACCATCATGTTTGAGTATGACCTGAAACACAGCCAGTTATTTTAAGTTTGGTGTAATTTTTCTTAGCAATTCAGAGCAGAGATCTAGATATAAATAATTACAATAAAATATTATAAATAATGATTAAAATAGCTGTCCATATGGGGTGCTGCCACTGTTATTACTGTCTTCATGTAGTTATTGTCACAAACTTATGAGGCAGATACTATTACTATACCCATTTTATAAAGTAGGAAACTGAGGCAGTCTGACACCAGAACCTATTAATTTAAGTGTCTCCCATGAAATAAAATATTTAAGGGAAGAGCAGGGTAGAGTTGTGTGTGTGTGAATTTGACTGAAATAGGTATAAAGGCCAATGGTGGATTTAGATGCACTCTCATTTTTATTTCTAATATAAAATTTTAACCATGCCTTTATAGTCTGCTATGTGGGCTACCTAGAAACCCTAAGATGGTTTGGATAGAATGCTGTATACATTTTGTCAACCGGAGCCATAGCTCTCCATGTGTCAGCTCATTAAATCATGCTTCCCAATAGTAAGGATGAAGTTGTTGGCAGGAAGGAAGACTTGCATGTATGTTGTAATTCTGTGGAATGTATATGTAAGTGTTCTTTGTAAAGAAAAACATAATTTAAATAAAATCTGTCATTTTCTGAGAGTGTGTGCTTAATTAGATGCTCTGTGGCTTTACTTGGTATCTAGGACCCATTTAACAAAAGATCAATGAATAGATCATATGAATTTTTTTTCCCTCCAAATTAGTTAACTCCATAATCTAATGGGCAGGAATGCTGAAGTCTGTAACACACATTGTAAGGGTTAACCCTGTCCTGCTATCCTGCCTTCTTATATCTGGCACACATTTGAAGTTGAAGTTATGACTTGATGAGCCAAATGTCCTCCCCAGTCTCTTTGTTTTGTTACAATTAGCTGCACGTGCAGAACTGTTTTCATATATAATTGCTCCCACGAGGGGTTAATTGCACCCAAAAGTGGCTGGTTGCACCAATGGCAGGAACAATTAGTAACAATAATACAAATAATTGCAGGATCCAAATTGCAGTCTTAAAAATGGGACAGGCAGTAGAAACTTGGCTAAGGATTGGGCCCTCCTTCTTTTTCCCACTGGAAGTGTATTTGATATTTGAAGCCAATATTATAATATCTGAACATACCTTGACTTTCCACACCCCTAGAGGTCTCTTGGAAATGGTGTACATTATAGGACCAGTGACAAACTGGACTGATCCCAAATGTCAGTTCATCTAGGAACTAGAAATGGAAACCTTGAGTCAAAATTATACTTGGTGCAAAAAACACAGCATTTTTAAAAATCATGATTAATTTTTATCATAACTGAATTTCATATTTCCTGACACCAAGTCTAGGGGAAAAGAGAGTCAAAGAAATAGCAATACAATTATTATTTTTTATTGACTCAGTTTCTAGTCACAAAATTACAGAAACTCCAGTTACACATCCATCCTTCTCATTTCCCCACCCTCCACCACCAAATTATGTCCAAATAGAGCTGGATCATGGCAGCCTCCGTGAGACAGGACCTGTGA
Source organism: Talpa europaea (assembly GCF_964194135.1). Taxonomy (NCBI): domain Eukaryota; kingdom Metazoa; phylum Chordata; class Mammalia; order Eulipotyphla; family Talpidae; genus Talpa; species Talpa europaea. Next base: position 61,060,384 of record NC_140070.1, read on the forward strand.
CTATGATTTTGCACATTTCCCTGTGACATTCTCTTAGCCTTATATATCCAGAGAGCACTGGGCCATGCTGGGTGGCTTTAGCTCTCTAATGCATTTATGGTCAATGTTGGGCTCAGGTTGCCTCTGTGACATTGGAGAAATACACTGTTGTCCATTTGCATTATTTCCCATAACATGGCTCACAAGGGAATATGTCTTTCTGCTCTCAAAATCTTCCAGCAATTTTAGTGAAACCCCTCTCCCTTGTTTTTGTATTTCAACCTCCTCAAATCTATGCAAAGATTTGGGGGTGAAAGGGCCTGAGAGAAAACTAAGAGTGGACTGAACCACAAGGCAGTGGGAACCCTGTACTCTCCAGGTGGTACTCAAAATCTCCCCTTCACCCACATTTGTGTACATGCATGTGCACATGTGCACACACATACACTCTCCAGTTCTTCTTTTAGGAGATTCCATTAGTTTATTGGATCCTCATGCAAACAGACCTGCAAATGGATTCTTCTTACTTGTCCACAATGAACATGCCTGAATTATACTGGCATACGGGTACAAGCTGTCCTTAGGACCCCAGTTACAAAGGTCTTGGTTGACAGACATAGTGCTCTAAGGAAGATAGGAAGAGAAGGCAATATTTTATAGCAAAATGTTCTATAATATGGAAATAGCATGCTCCTATTAATGATGGGTCAGTCCATAGGGGTCAATGTCACCAAGACAATGAAGAAAATAAGCTCTGGTGATAAATATATTATTTAACATTCTTATATGAGCTAAGTCTTTTCCTTAGGGAATAACTTAGCTACATGAATCAATGCCAATCCAACTAGAAGAACATGGGAGAAATAAAGGAATAGATAATGCATTTCCATCTGCTGAAAGTACAATACTTTTGTTTTGCTTTCAGGGTAGAGGTAGAATTTTAATGCTTTGGGGTAAAAAGTGGGAGGTTAGGGGTGAGCACATTTATAGGTAAAAACCAATTTGGAGAAAACATTGGGCCATGGTGTGGGCAGAATGTACTTAAAAATCAAAGGTTGGCCCAGCAGTAAAGACCTCAGGTCAACTACTTAAAGCATGAGCTCTTAGCTGATTTAATAACAGCCTCTTCTGCCAGTGCCAATATAATTCTTCCCCTCCTTCATTGCTGTAGTCAGCCCTTGTCCAAAATATTTACTTTACATATAAAATATGGGGCATTAAATGGTCAAAAAAGACTAAGGTGAGGGGTATTAAAGTATTTCTGCTAAGACTGAAAGAAAGTAAAAAGAAAAAGAGAATTGTAAAAGAATATTTAAAAGTCCTGCTCATACATGGTGACATCAGATAAAATGTAGTTGGGTCAACTGTTTGGTTTGGGTAACCAGAGAAGGTAAGATCATTCTGAGTCCTAGTAAATCCCCTTGAGGAGAAGTGGCTGCCCATGAGTCTTATTTAGGCCTAAAAGAAACCTAATGACTGTGTGTGGAAGGAATTCTCTGTGTCTGGGCTGCAGATTCTGTTTTCCTACTTTGACAATCTGATATGTGGCCAGTGGAAGGACTTGACATTGTTGGCTCTGTGTGACAATAGTTTGGATGGAGAAAAAGACATCTACCTGCCTAGGAAAAATGGACTTCATGCACTGCAGAGAAAGGTCTCCCTTTCTGTTTGTCTGTATTAAATTTAATTTAACCTGTGAATAAAAACTTCAATTGTTCATTAACTTTAAATCCAAATATTACTGGGAGTCATGCATTAACAAAAAATCACATTAAAGGAATATAGGGGAACCAAATAAGACATCAGTGTAAAAAAAAATAATAACAGTACAAAACACAACAAAGCAAAAACAGACAATTATAAATCAGAGACACACTGCAGGGGAGGAGGAGGGAGAGGGATCAGAGGGAGGGAGAAGGAGCACAGGGGACTGAAGTGATGGTGCACGGGTGCACTGGTGAGAGAAACTCTATGGGGGCTTACACCTGAGGGGGTGGGGGGAAGTAAATATTTTTTACAAAATGAACAGTGATGAAAAAAATTAATTTATTAAAAATATCACATTAAAAGGTAAATAATTGACATGTATTCTAAATCAAAAGGGGGCCTTCAAGGGGGAAGTAGCAAAGTAGAAATGTAATGTTAACTAAAACTAAACTCTTAGCGATAGTTAGAAAAAGAGTTCATTAGATAATCAAAGTAAGGACTAAACCAGGAAGCATCCAACAGATTTTATTCTGTGACAGCTGTTCCAATAAACACAACTTGAATTTAGCTTTTTAAGACAGAAACAATAAATCCTTAACATTAAGAATGTTATTATTCTGGATAGGTGGTTCTTTTAGTTCTAAATAGTCCCCACCTAAAGATATGCTGATGCTATCTTAATTTAAAATACTCTCTTCCCCTTGCGAATGAATGCACTGCAGTGATGCAAAGGCTGGGAACTTGTTGTTAAATCATTTTTTTATTTGAAAATACTATTTACCTTTAAGCAGCAGGTTTCCATAAGTGGAGTCTGTGAAGATAGGCTTCTCTATTGCCTGATAGACCAGGGGCCAGATGCCCAGAGTGTTTACAACATGTTTATTGTTATCTGTCAAGAGTCCTGGTATATTGATTGGTACCGGACTACTGGGGTTTGATATGGGGAAGAGCATTTCAGGAAGTCATGGATGTCTGTTGATTTCATGTGATTGATATTTCTTCTTCTTTGTCAGGTATACAGCATACTCTTTTTCCTTTGGTATGCTATGCATGCTGTAATTACCATTCTAAGCTTATTTTCCAGGTGACCCAGGAAAGATTAAATTCCTGCATGATCTTTCCCACTTCCCTGTGACTCTGACTAATCAGAGGTCTAACTCCTTCAGGGCACAGGCCTTCCCTGTGACATAATATTTGAACACTGCAGATGTCTACTTTCCTCTGGAATTTCTAGTTGTAGGGATTGTATGGGCTTTGAACTGATAGAGGCAATTTTTTACACCACTTTGGGAGAAACTGCTTATAGATCAAAGTCAACAAATAGAGGAGGGGACACTCCCTAACTCATTTTTATAAGCCCAGGATTTCCTTGATATAAAATGATCAAACTGAATAGAGGAAAGCAAAGCCAAGAGGTGGAGAAAGTAACACACACACACACACACACACACACATTAATGGCATCATTATAGGCATCATTATACGCACTGGATTAAGTTGTAACTGAAGGGAGAACACAGTTAACAAGAGTCTCAAGAGAATACCTTTGGCTTGAGGAAGTTTGAGTTGGATTTTGCAACTGAAACCAAATACACAGGGAATTAGCAAGTCAGAGAGACCAGTGGATTTTAATAAGAGTAGATAAAACTCTGTGTTTAGACTTCAAAGTTTTTTGAACAATCTACAAAGAAGAACACAATCTTTTGCTTATTTGTTACTTTGCTTTGGGAAGGAAACATAACGGTTTCAACTTTACTGGGAAAATTATTTAATCATTTTGTTTCCCCTTTGTAATGTAAAAATAGCAGTAGTGCCTGATTTAGGTAAATTAATCCATGCAGAACTCTTATAATTGTGCCTGGTACATGTAAGTGCTTTGCACGCTGATACTTGAGCTTTCATATTTTCCTTGACTTTGAGCCCTTCTCTTTTCCATACCCATTTTCTCTGCTCCAATTCTCCATCAAAGGGGGGAATAGTAATATGACAAAGGTAGATCTTTGACCTGGTAAGTAACTGAGCTGGTAAAAGCAGAAGCCTCTGCAGTGAATAGGGAGAGAAGAGAATCTGATAAAAACACATATTTATTGAAAAACTTAAGGGAGCACACATGGACTCAACACAAATGAAAGACTTTATTCATACTAGCACTTAATGTTTTCTTGACTAGTGAAAATTCAATGCCTGCATATCTCCTATATTTAACTACCGTTATTTTACATGCTTGTTAATTTTTTCACAATATAGGATTTTTCCCCTCAGGTGTGGTCACCATAGTTCTCCCACCATCAAAGTACCCATAGTCTTCCACCACAGTCCATTGTGCTTTCCTGCCCCCATTTTCTCCCCTCTCCCTCACCATTCCCCTGTATTTTGGATGCCTCAGATCTATGGCCAGTTTTCAAGGTTTGTTTTTAAAGTTTGTCTTTGTCTAATCATGTGTTTGAGTTTTCTAGATTCTACATATAAGTAAAACCGTCAAGTATTTATCTTTATTCTCTGGTTTGATTCACTTAGTATAATTCCTTCCAGTTCCATCGATGTTACCACAAATGGCAAAAATGGGCTTATCATTTTTTTATTTAAATATTTTAGTTTATATAATTCTTACATCTTTTTTCATCTTTGCACAATGTATGCATTTTCACTTTGGTTGTATTCCCCATACAATTGCACCACCCCCCTTATTTTGACTCTAGTCCTTCCTTTCCCCACCCTTCCCTCCCCAGTGTGTCTCTGGTTTATAGTTGCTTGTTGATTTTGATTTTTACTTTGTATTGATTAGTCTTTTTCCTGGTCTCTTATTTAGGTTTTCTAAATTCCTGCTAATAGTGAGACCATCCGGTATTTTTCTTTTTCTTTCTGACTTATTTAGCTGAGCATGATCCCTTTTAGCTCCATCCATGTTGTTGAAAACTGCATGTGTTTATCTTTTTTGATTGCTGAGTAACATTCCATGGTATATATGTACCACATCTTCTTGATCCAGTCATCTATTTTTGGGCATTTGGGTTGCTTCCATAGCTTAGCTATTGTAAATAGTGCTGCTATAAACATAGGGGTGCAGGTGCCCTTTGGAACTGATGTTTCTGTGTCCTTTGGGTAAATACCTAGGAGTGGAATTGCTGGATCATATGGAAGCTCTATGTTTAGTAGGTCCAGAAATCTCCACACAGCTCTCCATAGTGGTTGGACCAGTTTGCACTCTCACCAACAGTGCAGGAGAGTTCCTTTTTCTCCACAACCTTGCCAACATTTGTTATTGCTAGTTTTTTTAATATGTGCCATTCTCACTGGTGTAAGATGGCATCTAATGGTAGTTTGGATTTGCATTTCCCTGATTACAAGTGATGTTGAACATTTTTTCATATGCCTGTTGGCCATTTGCATTTCTTCTTAAGAGAAGTTTCTTTTTAGCTCTTCTGTCCATTTTTTGACTGGATTATTTCCTTTTTTTTTTTGTTGCGTCTCATCAGCTCTTTGTAGATTTTTGTGATCAGTCCTTTATCATTAGTGTTGTGTGCAAAAATGTTCTCCTAGTTGGTGGGGTTTCTCTTTGTTTTTGTTATTGTCTCTTTTGCTGTGCAGAAGCTCTTTAATCTGATGTAGTCCCAGCTGTTTATCTTTGCCTTCACTATCAGTGCTTTGGGTGATGTGTCTGTAAAGATGTCTTTGATGTCTATGTCATGTAGTGTTTTGCCTATATTTTCTTCTATGTATTTTATGGTTTCAGGTCTTATGTCTAGTTCTTTAATCCATTTTGAGTTGGTTTTTGTGCATGGTGTGAGGTAGTAGTCAGGTTTCATTCTCTTGCACGTAGCAATCCAGTTTTCCCAGCACCATTTATTGAACAAACTTTCTTTGCTCCAGTGCATATTCTTTGCTCCTTTGTCGAAGATTAGTTGACCATAAATCTGTGGGTTTGTTTCTGGATTTTCTATTCGGTTCCATTGGTCTGTGTTTCTGTTCTTGTTCCAATACCATGCAGTTTTGATGATTATGGCTTTGTAGTATAGTTTGAAGTCTGGGAGTGTGATGCCTCCATTCCCTTCTTTTTTTTTTCAGAAGAGCTTTGGCTATTAGGGGGTTTTGGTGATTCCATATAAATTTCATCAATAATTGTTCTATTTCTTTGAAGAATGTCAAATTTTTATTGGAATAGCATTGAATCTGTATATTGCTTTTGGTAGGATTGGCCATTTTGATGATGTTAATTCTTCCAATCCATGAGCAGCGGAAATCTTTCCATTTTTTGTGTCTTCTTCTGTTTCTTTTAACAATGTTTTATAGTTTTGTTTTTTTTTTGGTATAGGTCCTTTCCCTCTTTTGTTAGATTTATTCCCAAGTATTTGATTTTTTTTCGTTTCAATAATAAAAGGCATGGCTTATCATTTTGATCACTGACTAGTATTCCAGTGTGAATATATACCTCATCTTGATCTACTCTTCTTTTCTGGGGCACTTAGGTTGTTTACATATCTTGCCTATTGTAATACTGCTGCTATAAATATAGGTGTTCAGGTTTCCTTTCAAATTATTGTTTTTGTATTCTTTGGGGTAGATAACAAAGAGTGGCATTGTAGAGTCACATGGAAGACCCAATTTTAGTCTTTTGAGGAATAGCCACTCTTCTTTCTATAGGGACTGGACCAGTTTAAAGAGGGATCCTTTTTCTCCACAACCTCACCAGCATTTGCTGTTTCTGTTTTATTTTTTCTTTTGTTTTTTGATATGGGCTATTCTGACAGGTATGAGGTGGCATCTTACTGTTTTGATTTTCATTTCCATGATGGTAATTTTTTAGTATGCCTATTTTATCATAAGCTTATTGGCCATCTATATGTCTTCTCTAAAGAACTGCCTATTTTGCTCTTCTGCCCATTGTTTGGTTGGATTGTTTGTTTTCTTTCTATTGAGTTGTATGTGCTATTTGTAGTTCTTCAATGTCAGTCCCTTGTTAATGTATGGTATGCGAATATTTTCTTCCATTCAGCAGGGCGTTTCTTCTTCTTTGGTTACTGTCACATTTATAGTACAGAAGACTTTTAGTCTGATATAGTTCCAGTTGTTTATAGTCTTTGTTTTCCTTGCTGATGCAGATGATCTACAACTATGTTTCTGAAGTTTATGTCATGGAGTGTGTTGCCTATGTTTTCTTCTATGTATCTTATGGTCTCAGGACTTATGTCCAAGTCTTTTATCCATTTTGAGTAGATTTTTTTTGACATGGTGTGAGATAGTGGACTGGTTTCATTCTTTTGCATGTCTAATTTTCCCAACACTATTTATTGAAAAGGTTTTCCTTGTTCCGGTATATATACTTCATTCCTTTGTTATAGATTATTTGTCCATAAATGTGTGGTTTTATTTCTGGGCTCTCAATACTATTTATTGTTCTGTGTGTCTGATTTTGTTCCAGTACCATGTTGTTTTGGTGATGATGGCTTTTAAGACAGTTTGAACTCCTGAAGTTTGATGCCTCCAATTTTCCCCTTTTAGTCAGAAGAAACTTAACTATTTGGGTCTTCTGTGGTTCCATATAAATTACAGTATTTTTTATTCTATTTCTTTGAAGAATGTGATTTGGATTTTTATTGGTATTGCATTAAACCTGTATATGGCTTTGGTAAGATGGCCATTTTAATGGTGTTGATTTTTCCTACCTAGGAGTAGGGAATGTCTTTCTAATTCTTTGTGTTTTCTCTTATTCATTCTGACATTGTTTTATAGTTTTCCATGTATAAGTACTTAACCATCTTTGGAAGTTTTATTTCCAGGTATTTAGTTTTTTATTATGATTGTAAATTGATTACTTTCTTAATTTTTCTTCTAAATTATTGTTTGCATTTATGTTTGCAACTGAGTTTTGCATGTTGATTTTATATCCTGCCACTTTGCTTAAATTATTTATTGTTTTAATTAGTTTTTCTGTGGAATCTTTGGGGCCCATTATGCATATTATTATATCATGTGCAAATCATGATAGCTTTTCTTCTTTCCCAATTTGAATGCCTTTTATAGTTTTCTCTTGCTTCATTGCTCTAGCTAGGACTTCTAATACTATGTTGAATAGTAGTGGATATCCTTGTCTTATACCAGATCTTAGTGGAAAGGCTTTCAGTTTTTCACCATTGAGAATGAGACTAGCTACATTTTTGTCTTATATGGTTTTTATTATGTTAAGATATGCTTCATTTATCCTGAGTTTTTCTTATCATAAATGGATGCTGAGTCTTATCAAATGCTTCCTTCAGTATCTATTGATATGATCATGATTTTTTTATTTCCTTTTTGTTGATGCAGTGAATTACATTGATTGATTATTGGATGTTAAACCATCCTTGTGTTCCTGGTATTATTCCCACTTGCTTATAATATATATTTCTTTTATTACATAGTTAAATTCAATTTGCTAAATTTTATTTAGCAAAGTGTTGTATTTGATTTTGGAATTAGTGTAATGTTAGCCTCATAAAATTTGTTAGTATTCTTTCTTTCTCAATTTTTTGAAATATGATATTAGTTCATCTTTGAAGTTTGGTAGAACATGCTTGTGAGACCATCTTGTCCTGGACTTTTGTTTTTCAGGAGTGTTTTGATTACTATTTCAATTTTATTGCCTGTCAATGCTTTGTTCAGGTTTTCTATTTCTTCCTTACTTCATTCATGGATGATTGTATAATTCTAAGAATATTTCCATCTCATCTAGATTATTGAACTTGTTTATAAATAAATATTCATAGTAATGTCTTATCATCCTTTGAATATTTTGCAGAGGATAACTTCCTTATTTTATTTTCACTCTATTTATTTGAGTTTTCCCTATCTTTCCCTTAGTGTGCATAACTAGAGATTTGTCTATTTTGTTTATTTTTTTCAAAGCACAAGCTTTTTGTTTCATTGATATTTGGAACTGTCTTTTTGATTTCTATTTCATTTATTTCTGCTTTAAATTTTTATTAACTTTGGGCCTCCCCTGGTAGCGCAGGTGGTTGAGTGCAGTGTTGTGAAGCTGTCTGCAGCCTCTGCAGCACCAGTTCAATCCCAGCTGGCTGGCAAGGGTCCCACATGGTGCAGCAGACCTCTCCTGTCGTGCCCGTTGCTCCTCTCAGCAGTGTATTTTGTCAGTATGCCAGTTCTGTTTTGTTCTCTGTCTCTGGTGAATCCTCTCACCCTCCCACAAATCTTGCCTGTACCCCAGTTCTTGTATGTATGGATAAATAAATAAATCTTTAAAAAATTTTTTTTTATTACCTTCTTCCTTTTACTGGTTTTTGGATTTTTTTTTTATCTTTCTAATTCCTTGAGGTGAGACATACTGTATATTTGGGCTCTTTCTAATTTCTTTTTTAAATTTTTTAAAATTTTATTTTATATTTTTTACATCATTTTTCATTTTTGCACAATATATGCATTTTCATCATGGTTATAGTCCCCAAGCACTTCCCCTTCTCCCCCTTGTTTTGATTCTACTGCTTTCTTCTCCCACCCTTGTAATGTATCTCTGGTTTATAGTTGCTTGTTGATTTTGATTTTTACTTTATTATAATTAGTCTTTTTCCTGGTCCCTTATTTAGGTTTTCTAAATACCTGCCATGAGTGAGACCATCTGGAATTTTTCTTTTTCTTTCTGGCTTATTTCACTGAGCATGATCCCTCCCAGCTCCATCCATGTTGCTGCAAACTGCATGAGTTCATCTTTTTGAACTGCTGAGTAATATTCCATTATTACATGTACCACATTTTCTTGATCCAGTCATCTATTTTTGGGCATTTTGGTTGTTTCCATAGCTTACCTATGGTAAATAGTGCTGCTATAAACATAGGGGTAGAGGTGCCCTTTTGAATTAATATTTATGTGTCCTTTGGATGGCTACCTGGGAATGGAATTGCTGGATCATATGGAAGCTCCATCTTTAGCAGATTGAGGAATCTCCACACAGCTCTCTATAGTCGTTGGACCAGTTTGCACTCCCACCAGCAGTGCAGGAGAATTCCTTTTTCTCCACATTCTTGACAATATTTGTTGTTGCTAGTTTTTTTTAATATGTGCCATTCTCATTGGTGTGAGATGGTATTTCATGGTAGTTTTGATTTGCATTCCCTGATTATAAGTGATGTTGAACATTTTTTCATATGCCTGTTGGCCATTTGCATTTCTATTTGGAGAAGTTTCTTTTTAGCTCTTCTGCCCATTTTTTGACTGGGTTATTTACTTTTTTTTTGTTGAGTCTCATCAGCTCTTTGTAGATTTTTGTGATCAGTCCTTTATCATTAATGTGTGCAAAAATTTTCTCCCAGTCGGTGGGGTGTCTCTTTGTTTTTGTTACTGTCTCTTTTGCTGTACAGAAGCTCTTTAATTTTATGTATTCCCAGCTGCTTATCTTTTTCTTCACTATCACTGCTTTGGGTGATGTGTCTTTAAAGACATTACTGAGGTGCATGTCATGTAGTGTTTTGCCTGAATTTCCTTCTTTCAATATTTCTTGGAGGAAGGTTTGTTGGTTGAAAACTCCCTAAGAGTCTATTTCTTCCTAGTATCTGAAGGATATATTTGCAGAATAGGATATTTTTGACTGGGAGTTTTTATCTTGGAGTACTTTTAATATGTTGCTCCATTCTCTTCTTTCCTGTAGTGTTTCCTCAGAGAAGTCTGATGTTAGCCTAATTGGGGTTCATTTATATGTTATCTGTTTTTTTCCCTTGTCAGCTTTATTGTTTATTCCTTGTCTTAAACGCATTTGCATTTTCAAACTCACTGATTCAATCTTCCATTGGTTTATTTGACTTCCATGACTTTCTCCAGAATTTTTCATCTCCTCTATTGTTAATCTTATATGCTGAAATTCTATTATTTCTTTTTTTAAAGTTTCAATTTTGATCTTCCCTTCTTTGTGTTTCTCATAACATTCATTTGCTTTTCTGAGTTTTCTTGCATATCTCTGAACTGTTTTCTGTGTTTTCTTTGTATTGTTTCCACTCTTTAAATACTCTTAATCATAGGAATTTTGAATTCTGTATCTGCTTTGGATAAAAGCTCTTCCATGTCTTTGAGGTTTGGTTCTGAGGTTTTGTTTTCTCTCTATAGTGTATTGTTCCTCCAAGGATTTGATTGGCCACTTGTATGTTTCTTTCTTCCCATTGTTTTCTTTGGATGATCCTAATGTGATGCACAAAAGTCAGTAACACAAAACAATCTTAATCATTTAGTAATATATTATCAATTTAATAATACATTTTGTAATGTAGTAACAATTTAGTTAGTAATACACCATTTAACAAGATTCAAAACTCCAGGATTAATGAATATTTGAGATTCAAAGTTAAAGTATAACTTTCCACCTTAGTTACTACTTTTATGCTGAAATTATGCCATTGTCAATGGCAGTGTCATTATCACGTCAATGGCAGAAGTAATTATAATTAAGCTACTACAACTTAAATATTAGGGACTCTCTTGTGCCTATCCCCTTCCAGGACCCTCCGGTATATAAATTTTGTTTTCCTTTTCATATTTTTGTTTAAGATTTGCAAAAAGTAACATATTTCTGTAATCTTTATAAAAAGAGGGGTACACCAATATTATATAAGATAAATGTCCTATGAAACTTGGACCAAACCCTGTCAAAGGTATCCACATTCTTATAGAAGTTTTCCCAACATATTGATAAGTAGAATAATCAAACAAGTCTTGGAAATAAGACTAAGTGAATACACAAATCCTTTTGATATCATACTGGGATGTTTCTTAACAAATCCACTGATGAGTATTCAATTTTCTAAATAAATGTGTCTTCACTTGACTCCTTTGTTTTTGAACAAATATTTAAATGTATCAGACTTTGTGAGTTACATTTTAATTTGTTCATTTTTTGGTCTGGTAAAGATGCAAATGATTTCTTTCTGGTTGAAAAGGTAACTTCAAAGATTGCAGTTTTGTAAGCAGTTTTTTTATCCAGTCTAGCAATCCTTCTACTTTTGAATTGCCTCTAAATACTCAGTTCTTCCCATGCTTTTTGCAACAACTTTATATCTTACTAATTTCTTCATTAATGATCTAAATAAATCTTTGGTATGTATGGCTTCTATATTTGTGTAAGAGCTAGGTTTTTAACTTTTATTTGAAAATTAAGTTCTGACAGTATGTTAAAATTTGTGCGCTTATAATTTGTTATGATGTTTATATTTCACTCATCTTTATGATTACTTATGTAGGAGTCGAGCATCTAAACCTGAAAATCTCTCTCATTTTATGGTGTAGAGCTTAAACTTTTAGGGAAGACATACATGTAACTTTTTTGTGCCTCTGTTTCCTCATCTGTGAAATGAAGAATGCATCACATATAATTACATAAGATGAAGTCTTCAAGGTCTTGTGGAGCACCTCACATAATAGTTCTCTATAATATTGGTGTCTTTCTAGCCTCAGTCAACATCCTTCTAGTTACTCAAAGCAGTCTCAGATTGTATTCAGACCCAAAAAAGAAGCTGAAGAGAGTAGACATACAATTGTGTTCTAGTAAGTAAACAGTTTCAGTAAAAAGTAACCGAGAAGTCTGTTTCCTTCTCTGATTGTGCCTGCCTTACATGCCTCTATCAAACCCAAAACTCACACAAGCAGAAGATGACTTGTCTCCAAACGTATCCTTTCTTGAACATACTTGGTTATTTGTTTCTTAGAAAATGTCTTAGCTTCAACACTCATAACAAAATATCATAGGCTGGTTAGTTAAACAATAAAAATTATTTTTATTACAGTTCTACAGGTGGGATGTCTGAAAGCAGGGTGCCAGTCATGCCCATGTTTGGTGAAAGTTCTTTTCTTACAGCCACTAGGGAAACAGACTGACGTGTGCCCCTGGTGTCTGCAAGACATTTTAGCCAGACCATCATTTCCAGAAAGCGTGACGGAAAAGTTTGGATGTCATTAGTCATTGCTGATGAGAATACAGGCTGATCTGGCAAGGTGGGGAGACCCTGGGTATTTTCTGAGCTTGAAGGTGGCCTCTTTCTCTGTGTGTATGCACATAGGCCTTTCCTTAGCACATGCATATGAATGAATGAGGTAGAAAGAGGGAGAGGGAGGTAGAGAGAGAGAGAGAAAGAGAGAGAGAGAATCCTCTGGAGATATGTAATCTGTAGGGGAATATCTTCCAGTGTATCTACACAGGTAGCAGAGTCAAGGAAAGAACAATTTAAAAAATGGCATAACAATTAATAAATGTGGAATAGCTTATATTCCAATAAACCAGGGTAAAAACTCTTGTTAATACATTAGAAATTGAATATAGTCCTCAGAAGGGCAGTACTAGATATAAAAATCACTGTATTTAGTAAATTGATGCTACAACAATTTGCTTTCTGCTCAAGTTGGGAAAATTTCTCAAAATAATTTATTATATATAAAAAAGGAATATGTCTTGACATTCATGAAATAAGAGGAGTTACCCTGAGAGAGGTGACTATCTAGGAGCCATTCTGAGTGAAAGCAGAAGAGGTGTAGATGGGAACAACTGTATGTGTTACTCAGGGAAACCACTCACCTGGGAAAGATGGACCAAACTGCCCACCCTGCACAGAAAGTTCAGCTAGTCAGCCGTGCTCAATGTGTTCTTGTTGTTACAGCCTCTAGGGAAACAGACTGAGGTGTGTGCTCCTGGTGTCTGTAAGGCATTTCAGCCAGATCACCATTTCCAGAAAGTGTGATGGAAAAGTTTGAATGTCACTGGTCATTGCTGATGATAATACAGGCTATGTGGCAAGGTGGGGAGACCTGTTATTTTCTGAGGTATATCAATTTCTCCACAGGGCTCTTCGTCTCCACCCAAGGCAGAATTAGTACTAGCTCCTTGGAACTAAGCAAGAAATCTTTACCTACCCCTTTTCCCATTGCAATCAATCAATCAATCAATCAAATATAAGGATCAAATTGCTTTATTGCTCAAAATTTTCCAAAGGTCTATCTTCTAAAAAAATTGGAAAAAATTTCATATTTTGCATAGAATAGATGTATATTAATTTAATATCATTAAAAACACAAGAATGTTTCAAATACAATGCATATTTTTTAACTTCTTAAAATTTAAGATTGTGGATAGATTATATGATATTAAAGAGAATTAAGAGGGGGATTGCATTTAACTGGTAGTTTCTGAGACTTAAAGTAATATTTTCAGGACATCTTTTTATCTCCCTGTCAAGATGCTTATTAATTACAAGTGAAAAAATGATAACTTTATAGTAGAGAAAATTATCAAACATCACATTAGCACAGAAAAGTTAAACATTCACCATTACTAGGACAAAAGACATCAAGAACTTCCTGATATGGTGCACAGAGACAAACACATCACTGATTTCTAAGTACAAAGTCAATCAAAACCTGAAACATGAAATAAAGGTGAAATTTGACCTACAGTTTTCAAAAATGTTTCAACATCATAAAACAAGAAATATTGATAAATTGTCCCAGGTTAAATAGACATAACTGAAGGCAACTCATGATCTGGGGCATTCTTTTCCTATAAAGAACTTAAGACAATTGGAAAAATACAAATAAAGTTCATAGGAAAAAAAGAGAGAAATCTGAACACAAAATACTATGAAATATGATTCTATTTATATGAAATGCTAGATAATGTAAAACTGAAGTGATCAGAGATTAATGGTTGTGAGGATCTAGGCATAGGAAGAATATATTGCCCTCAGAAGGAGTACAAGGGAAATTTTTGGTTGAAGTACATGTTCTATAACTTTGATTGCGGTGGTGGTTATATAACTTTACATTTGTCAAAGCTCATAGTTCTGTACACATAAAATTGGTGAAATTTCCACTGCTTTTCAATATAATACTGGAATTTCTAGCCAGAGCAATAAGACAAGAAAAAAACATACAAGGAATCCAAATAGGAAAAGAAGAAGTCAAACTATCACTATTTGCAGATGATATGATAATATACATAGAGAACCCCAAAAACTCCACAGAAAAACTAATTCAACTCATCAATCAGTTCAGTAAAGTGGCAGGATACAAAATCAACACACAAAAGTCAGTAGCCTTCCTATACACAAACAATCAATCTGAAGAAGAAGAAATAAAAAAAAATCATCCCTTTTATTATCAAAACAAAAAAAATCATATCCTTGGGAAAAAATCTAACAAAAGAGGGAAAAGACCTATACAAAAAAACTATAAAACACTGTTAAAAGAAATAGAAGAAGACACAAAGAAATGGAAAGACATCCCCTGCTCATGGATTGGAAGAATAAACATTATTAAAATGGCCATCCTACCAAAAGCAATATACAGATCAGATTCAATGCTATTCCAATCAAAATCTCAATGGCATTCTTCAAAGAAATAGAACAATTATTGATGAAATTCATATGGAATCACCAAAAACCCCGAATAGCCAAAGCTCTACTGAAAAAAAAAGAAGGAAATGGAGGCATCACACTCCCAGACTTCAAACTATACTACAAAGCCATAATCATCAAAACTGCATGGTATTGGAACAAGAACAACACAGACCAATGGAATCGAATAGAAAATCCAGAAATAAACCCACAGATTTATGGTCAACTAATCTTTGACAAAGGAGCAAAGACTATGCATTGGAGCAAAGAAAGTTTGTTCAATAAATGGTGCTGGGAAAACTGGGTCGCTACATGCAAAAGAATGAAGCTTGACCACTACCTCACACCATATACAAAAATCAACTCAAAATGGATTAAAGAACTAGACATAAGACCTGAAACCATAAAATACATAGAAGGAAATATAGGCAAAACACTACGTGATATGCACCTCAAAGACATCTTTACAGACATATCACCCAAAGCAATGATAGTGAAGGCAAAGATAAACAGCTGGGACTACATCAGATTAAAGAGCTTCTGCACAGCAAAAGAAACAGTAACAAAAACAAAGAGAAACCTCACCGACTGGGAGAACATTTTTGCACACAACACTAATGATAAAGGAGTGATCACAAAAATCTGCAGAGTTGATGAGACTCAACAACAACAAAGAAAATAATCCAGTCAAAAAATGGGCAGAAGAGCTAAAAAGAAACTTCTCGGAAGAGGAAATGCAAATGGCCAACAGGCATATGAAAAAATGTTCAACATCACTTGTAATCAGGGAAATGCAAATCCAAACTACCATGAGATACCATCTTACACCAGTGAGAATGGCACATATTAAAAAAACTAGCAACAACAAATGTTGGCGAGGATGTGGAGAAAAAGGAACTCTCCTGCACTGTTGGTGAGAGTGCAAACTGGACCAACCACTATGGAGAGCTGTGTGGAGATTTCTTGACCTACTAAACATAGAGCTTCCATATGATCCAGCAATTCCACTCCTAGGTATTTACCCAAAGGACACAGAAACATCAATTCCAAAGAGCACCTGCACCCCTATGTTTATAGCAGCACGGTTTACAATAGGTAAGCTTTGGAAACAACCCAAATGCCCAAAAATAGATGACTGGATCAAGAAGATGTGGTACATATACACCATGGATTATTACTCAGCATTCAAAAAAGATAAACGCATGCAATTTGCAGCAACATGGATGGTGCTGGAAGGGATCATGCTCAGCTAAATAAGCCAGAAAGAAAAAGAAAAATACCAGATGGTCTCACTTATAGCAGGAATCTAGAAAACTTAAATAAGGGACCAGGAAAATGAATAACTATAAGAAAGTGAAAATCAAAATCAACAAAAAACTGAATCAGAGACACTCTATGGAGGGTTCGGGGCGGGGAGGGGTGGGGGTGGGTTCAAAATAAAGGGTTTGCAATTGTATGGGGAATAGAAATATAAAATTTATTAAAAAAATAAAATTGGTGAGATTTATTAATCATAAAATATACATCAATAAAATTGATTTTTTAAAGATTTATTCATTTATTTATACATGCACTGGGTACAGTCAGAAGCGCGGGAGGGTGAGAGAATTCACCAGAGCCAGAGCGGGGAGCAGAGCAGGCAGAAGGACCCAAGTACACTGCTGAGGGGAGCAGCGGGCCGCAGGAGAGTTCTGTGCTCCATGCGGGACCCTCTTCCAGTGGCTGGGGAGCAGCCAGGGATTGAACCGGCGCTTCTTCTTCAGATTGATTGTTTGTGTATAGGAAGGCTACTGCTTTTTGTGTGTTGATTTTGTATCCTGCTACTTTATTGAACTGATTGATTATTTTGAGTAGTTTTTCTGTGGAGTTTTTAGGGTTCTCTATGTATATTATCATACCGCCTGCACAGAGAATTGATCTGAACTTCCATTTCAGGAAAAAGAAAATGATTGCATTCATTAATTAAATAGTGTGAGAAAAAGAGAAAAAATGTTTCTGGTTTCTCTTTATGATTTAAACCAAAAAAGGAGGTGGATTGGTGAATCGCAACCCAGGTGGGAATTTAATAATGAGAGGTAAGATGGCAAAGTGACTGAAAGCATGAGTCCTGGAGTCAGTCTGTATTGTTCAAATCCTATTGTGCCTCAGTTTAGGCTGTGCTCCTCAGTTTTTCTGCTTGGAAAGTAGGGTTATAACAGTATAGAGCTCATGGGATTGTTGTGAGGATTAAATGAGCAATCTTTAAAGAGCTAGATATGCAATCACCTTGTGTTTTGCTTTTTACTGTTGTTTATTCTAAAAAGTTTGTGTGCTGACGGTGATAACTCTTCATCCTGTAGTCAGAGTTGAAGGGATCATCTAGAAAGGAGTATAAGGGATTTTTATTAGGAATAAGGAAGAACTACATTTTTGTTGTTGCTTTTGAATTCTGGTAGTCTACCAAAGGAGTCACAAGGGTGTGAAAAATAGATACCTTTAAAGGCAGGCTAGTTATTCACTTGGCCCTGATAGTTTTGTTGTAAATTTGTTCTATCAGAATCATCTTAGGATGGGCACCAAACTTCTGGATCTGAGTGCTTTAGAATTTCACTTAACCATCACTTTCTTCTGATTTTAAATTAGCTTTGTTATGGGTAAGTTCCTAAATGTCCATTTACCTGGTTGCTGCATCAACTGCATACTAAAATCCTAAAGAAGAGATGGTATAAAACAGAGTGGAAGTTGTTTAACATTCCAGATGATGAATAATTATAAAGAACATTTTGACACTAATTTTTACCATTCAAGATGATTTTTCTTCTGAATTGATGCTATTGAACAAAATAGAAAGTGTCTAAAGTTTTTCTACACCCTGTTATGTGAGTTGATACATATTACATCCTAAGTTATTTAAAAAACTGTCATGAAGACATAATATAGAACAATTAAAATTTAAATTAAATACTAGGTTGCCGGAACCCTCTTGAGCTATTGTTAGTGGTTTGCCACAAGGAACCAAAAACAATCTCTTGGCAGCTTATTTTTTAACCACAACTAATTCAAATGAGGTTGTAAAATAAATACCTACATCTTCAGATCTGTTTGATATAATGGCAACTCTTTCCTAAGATCAATAAGATACAGGGCAGCAAGGGGCACTAAAACTGGCCAAGGACATTGCCCAAATAGTTTATCGGTCATTGTCTGAATTCTTCACCTGTGCACACAATTGCAAGGCTACTCAAGCTCAGGGAATAACAACAATAGGATTTATTTAACAAACCACAGAAAAAACAAAGAGTTTTTAGGCCAAAAATGGCCGTTTATCTCATCCGAAGCAATGCCCAGTGTTTTTAAAGTCCTAAACACAAATACTTCAAAGATGGCATCTTCTTACCACTGAGGATGCAGATCTCCTCTCCCAAACAATAGGCCACGCTCCCAAGATGGCATCTTCCTGCCACTGCAGATCAGGAGCATGCAGCAGCCAGACTATAGGCAGGGATGCAACTCATAAAGACAACAGAAGACATAATAAGGAGATGTTTCCGGAACTTCCCAGATGCCCCAGCACAGCACCAGACAAGTGACACTCAAAACAGCTGCTGCTGTGGCTGAACGATACCACAAACGGCCACACTCAAGCAGCTCAGCAAAGCTCTTGGCTCTCGGTCTTCACCTTCCTTGCCAGGCTGAAACAGCAGCAAAACCATAAACAATTTCAGTCACTTGGCTACCTGCAGAGACTCAGGACTTTTTCTCTCTGAGGTTGGCTGCTGGAAGCCTCTTATCATCTTTCTGAGGCCCACATCTGTCTTCTGGAAGATCAACACGATAGGGGCAGAGATCATTGACCCCAGAATCGCTTTTGTAGTCCCTTTTATTTCTTTCTTTTTTAAAAAAATTTTTTTTAAAGATTTATTTATTTATAAAAGAATTGCGGTACAGGCCTAAGGCGCAAGAGGGTGAGAGGATTCACCAGAGACAGAGTGGGGAACAGAACAGGCAGACTGACTGAAATACACTGCTGAGGGGAGCATTGGGTGAGACAGGAGAGGTCTCTGCTTCGCCCTGTGGGTTGCTCTGCAGCTGGCGGGGATCGAACTGGCACTGCAGAGGCTGTGGACAGCTTCACAGCACTGTGCTCAACCGCCTGTGCCACCAGGGAGGCCCCCCACCCCTTATTTCTTATTAGAGTCTCCACCCCCAAATGCAATACTTTGTTAGCATTTTCCCTGGGGCTATCTATCCTCACCAGCACCCCCCTCCAGGGGGCACCACCTGTAACAGTCTTTGGTTTCAGCCACAACTTAGAAATATACTTACAAACAAACAAAACCATGTAATCTAGGAGTTAGATTTGACTCCAGTTTTGTCATCACAGAAAGTGTACTGTGGATTTTAGCCTATATCATAAAGCTGAGAGGACATTAGTGATATCAAGATTAACCCCTGCCCTACGTTTTCCAGATGGTAAAGCTGAGGCTTTGAGAGCTTATGCGCTTTAACCAAAGTGAAACTACTTGCTATGGAGGAGCTGAGACAGGACCTCAGAACCCCTGCCTAGCCCTTGACTGCCTCCTACTCCTCTCTTTCTCCCTCATTCCACTCCAGGATTGGTGTCTTCCTTCTGTTCTCCTAAAAGGTCAGGCTTGATCTCACTTCAGGCCTTGGTACTTGCTGTTTTCTTTGCCTTCTCCGTGATGTATTCCTGTGGCCCCCTCCTTCTGTCAGGTGTCACCTCATTTATGATCTTTTAAAATCTTAACTTTTTCCTGTAACAACCCACCAGTTACTGTCTGCTGTATCACCCTGTTTAATGATCTTCCCAGCATATGAGTATCTGAAATGATTGTCTTTATTAATGAGTTCCTTTCATATTGTTGTCCTCCACTCACAGTTAACCTTCAGGAGAGCTGGGTACACATTTTTCTCAAGTGCACACGGATCATTCTCCAGGATCGAGCACTTACTGGGACACAAGACAAATATCAACAGGTACACCAAGATTGAAATCATACCAACCATCTTCTCTGACCATGAAGGCATCAAACTAGAAATAAACCATAAAAAGAAGGCAAGGAACTCTCCTATATCATGGAAATTGAAAGCCACACTACTGGAAGACCACTGGACTAATGAGGAGATCAAAGAAGAAATTAAAAAATACTTTGAGTTGAACGACAAGGAGGACACCAATTTCCTAAATGTATGGGAGGCAGCAAAAGCAGTAATTAGAGGAAAATATGTAGCAATACAGGCTCACATCAAGAAACAAGAAAGTACTCAAAGAAACAACCTAATCTCAAAGCTCAAAGAACTAGAAAAAGCACAACAACAAAACCCCAAAACCAGTAGAAGAAAAGAAATAATAAAAATCAAAGCAGAAATAAATGAAATAGAAACTTAAAAAAAAAAAATCCAAAAGATCAATGAAACCAAAAGTTGGTTCTTTGAAAAAATAAATAAAATAGACAAACTGCTAGTCAGGCTCACAAAGGAAAAAAAGGAAAAGCACAAATAAATAGGATCACAAATGAAAGAGGAGAAATCACAACAGACACAGCAGAAATCAAAAGAATAATCAGAAACTACTTTGAACAGATATATGCAAACAAGCTGAACAATCTATAAGAGATGGACAAATTTCTACAACTCTATAATCACCCAAAGCTAGATAAAGAAGACATAGCACATATAAACAGACCAATTACAAGCAGTGAAATTGAAGTTGTAATCAAAACCCTTCCCAAAAACAAAAGTCCAGGGCCAGATGGATTTACCAGTGAATTCTACCAAACATTCAGAAATGAATTAGTGCCTATCCTTCACAAACTCTTTCAAAAAATTGAGAAGGAAGGGATAATACCAAACATGTTCTATGAAGCCAACATTACACTAATACCAAAACCAAACAAGAACAACAGAAAAAAAAGAAAACTACAGGCCAATCTCTCTAATGAACATGGATGCAAAAATCCTCAATAAAATTTTAGCTATCAGAATCCAACAATGTATTCATATGATAATTCACCATGACCAAGTAGGAATGTAATCCAACACATCAACAAAAAGAAATATAAAAACCATATGATAATATCAATAGATGCTGAGAAAGCTTTCAACAAAGTACAACACCCATTTATGATAAAGGCCCTTGAAATTCTCAGGATACAAGGAACATACCTCAACATCATAAAGGCCATATATGACAAGACCACAGCCCATATCATTCCATTCTCAATGGTGAAAAGCTGAAAGCATTTCCATTAACATCTGGAACAGACAAGGATGTCCTCTCCCACCACTGCTCTTCAATATAATACTGGAAGTCCTAGCCAGAGCAATAAGACAAGGGAAAAACATACAAGGAATCCAAATAGGAAAAGAAGAAGTCAAACTATCACTCTTTGCAGATGATATGATAATATACATAGAGAACCCCAAAAACTCCACAGAAAAACTAATTCAACTCATCAATCAGTTCAGTAAAGTGGCAGGATACAAAATCAACACACAAAAGTCAGTAGCCTTCCTATACACAAACAATTAATCTGAAGAAGAAGAAATCAAGAAAACCATACCTTTTATTATTGAAACAAAAAAAATCCAATACTTGGGAATAAATGTAACAAAAGAAGTAAAGGACCTACAGAAATAAAACTATAAAACACTGTTAAAAGAAATAGAAGAAGACACAAAGAAATGGAAAGACAGCCCCTGCTCATGGATCGGAAGAATTAACATTATCAAAATGGTCATCCTACCAAAAGCAATCTACAGATTCAATGCTATTCCAATCAAAATTTCAATGTCATTCTCCAAAGAAATAAAAAAATGTTGATGAAAATCATATGGTGCCACCAAAAACCCCGAATAGCCAAAACCCTCCTGAAAAAAAAAAAAAAAGAATAGAATGGAGGCATCACTCTCCCAGATTTCAAATGATACTACAAAGCCATAATAATCAAAACTGCATGGTATTGGAACAAGAACAGACACACAGAACAATGGAATGGAATTGAAAATCCAGAAATAAACCCACAAATTTATGGTCAACTAATCTTTGACAAAGGAGCAAAGAATATGCACTGGAGCAAAGAAAGTTTGCTCAACAAATTGTGCTGGGAAAACTGGATTGCTACATGCAAAAGAATGAAGCTTGACCACTACCTCACACCATGCACAAAAACCAACTCAAAATGGATTAAAGAACTAGACATAAGACCTGAGACCATAAAATATATAGAAGGAAATATAGGCAAAACACTATATGACATGCACCTCAAAGACATCTTTACAGACACATCACCCAAAGCAGTGATAGTGAAGGCAAAGATAAACAGCTGGGACTACATCAAAGAGCTTCTGCACAGCAAAAGAGACAATAATCAAAATGAAGAGAAGCCCCACGGACTGGGAGAAAATTTTTGCACCCAACACTAATGATAAAGGACTGATCACAAAAATCTGCGCAGAGCTGATGAGACTCAACAACAACAAAGAAAATAATCCAGTCAAAAAATGGGTAGAAGAGCTAAAAAGAAACTTCTCCAAAGAGGAAATACAAATGGCCAAGACGCATATGAAAAAATGTTCAACATCATTTGTAATCAGGGAAATGCAAATCCAAACTACCATGAGATACCATCTTACACCAGTGAGAATGGCACATATTAAAAAACTAGCAACAAGAAATGTTGGTGAGGATATGGAGCAAAAGGAACTCTCCTGTACTGCTGGTGGGAGTGCAAACTGGTCCAACCACTATGGAAAGCTGTATGGAGATTCCTCAACCTACTAAAGATAGAGCTTCCATATGATCCAGCAATTCCACTTCTAGATATTTACCCAAAGGACAGAGAAACATTAATTCCAAAGGGCACCTGCACCCAATGTTTATAGCAGCACTATTTAAAATAGCTAAGTTTCGGAAACAACCCAAATGCCCAAAAATAGATGACTGGATCAAGAAGATGTGGTATATATACACAATGGAATATTACTAAGCAATCAAAAAAGATAAACTCATGCAATTTGAAGCAACGTGGATGGAGCTAGAAGGTATCATGCTCAGTGAAATAAGCCAGAAAGAAAAATACTGGATGGTCTCACTCATAGCAGGAGTTTAGAAACCCTAAATAAGGGACCAGGAAAAAGAATAACTATAATAAAGAAAAAATCAAAATCAACAAGCAACTATAAATCAGAGACACACTACGGGGAGGGGTAGCGAGGAGAGGAGAAATAGGGGTCAAAATAAGGGAAGTGCAATTGTAAGCGGAATATAATCAAGATGAAAATGCACACATTGTGCAAAAATGAAAGATGATGTAAGAAATATATACAGTAATAATAATATTAAAAATTAAAAAAAGAAAGAAAAGTGTGAAACACTTTTGCTTTTAAGAGGAAAAAGAAATGAAAAGTCATTGCTTGGCAAGGGTCAAAAGTTCAGAAGGTGAGTCAGAATGACACTCATGCACTAGAAGAAAAGTAGGAATTTCTTACAGGGTCTGAATGGTCATCTAAGAGTAGCAGTGCAGCATTACAAGAGACAGGAGGCTGGTTTAAGGAATTTCAACTCCTAGAAACTTGGGGAACCACCACATTTGACTATTTCACAGTCAATGGGTGACATGGGAAAAGGAAAGGATTCATGTATTAACCAAGATTTTCCAGTGATCGGATCAGGGAGGACAGATTTTCAGGCCCTCTACAGAGCATCTGCACCCAGTAACCAGATGGCTGTAGAAGCAGAACAAAGTGAGCTGCTTCCAGTCTTGGCTGAGCTGTTACCAAAGGTCAGAGGAAGTCTCAGACGCTGGCACGTTGGGCAAATCTGTGGCGATGGATGAAATCTGGATGGTGACATCCAGACTAGAGCACACCCAAGGAAGTGAGCAGAGGTTTGCGAACCCAGATACCTGCAAGGAAGGAAGGGAATCCACATGAACTTCCAGAGACACTTGAACAGTAAGACAGACCTTTTCCAAACTCTAGAGAGTTATTTTTGGTCTCTCCTGCTTAGAATTTGTCTCTGAATGGACTGCTTAGACAGAAAGGCAAACAACCAAGTTGAGGGAGAAGGCCTTATTGAGAGCAGAGATAATGTAGATAGTGAATTTCCATATATTAAAGAACTGGGCCTAGAGTGAGGCAACTGGCTGGGAGGGACCAGAGGGAAGATGGTGTGGAACAGACTGGGATGGGTTAGGTTTTTGCTAAATTAACAGAATAAGTGAGGCCATGAACCCATGAACCCTCACTGCCCTCTTTCACAATACTAATATGGCTCCAAGAGCTATATTACAGGGAGAGGAAGAGGAGAAAGTGGACAGATGATTACCTCAAAGTTAAGTTCTAGTCAGTGGGGCAGGTAACTAAGGCACTAACCTGGAATCAGTGACCCACATTGGCTCCTGAAGAGACAAAAATTAAGAATGTAGGTGTATATCAGAAGGCACAAAAGAAGGGCTCTATCTTGAGGGTCATGGCAAGGGAAAGGTCAAAAGTTCAGAAGATCAATCAAAATAACACTCCTGGCTAGAATTGTCCTGTTTAGCAAAGGTGGTAGTGTCAAAGTGGGGAAGGAGCTGGGTCTACTTATGGTTTGGGTTGGGTTTACTCTGTTCCCCCATATCAGAGTTGTTCCTGATTTACTTAATTCAGTGACTGTTTCATGTGCTTGTATCCCAATATGAGACAGTAAGAAACAAGATACTTGTTAGGGATTCTGGGTAAGAAGTCTTTCTTTTCCTGTTTGATAAGATGTTTTAGCCCTGGGCAATGGAGTGGGAATATGTGAGTTTTCTATCATGGGGTAGAGTATACAGGATCAGTTGGGCGTTGGCTCCTGTCATGTGAAGTCTGAGGGTGGAGTTTATGTTGTGTCAAGTCAGGAGTGAGGATTTTAGTGGCACTGTCTGAGTTACTGGATCAAACCTGACCTGACACACCAATTTCCACTAGATTTCAGATACAAGAATGCATTTATTACTCTTATTATTTGAGTCAATTTGAACAAGATTTTCTAATTTTGTTTTTTAACATAATATTTACTGATGC
The DNA here is from genome assembly GCF_964194135.1 of Talpa europaea. Taxonomy (NCBI): domain Eukaryota; kingdom Metazoa; phylum Chordata; class Mammalia; order Eulipotyphla; family Talpidae; genus Talpa; species Talpa europaea. The sequence goes on from NC_140070.1 coordinate 61,085,473, forward strand.
ATTAGGGAAGGCTGAGGGAGTAAAGCCTACAGGAGGATTCTAGCCACATGGCAGCAGAGTGCAGGTACTGGGCTTACCTCCTCCATATATTCACAACTAAATTATACAGAGCAAAGTCAATAACCATTGAAAGATAAACAGATGATTATATGCACCAGAAGCAACAGTCTGGTGGAAAGTGATGGAGAACACTGTAATTGAACTGTGTTTGCAGTTATATCAAGGCCACACAACTCACAAGAGGGAGGGGTGGCTGCTGTGTGGAGACCCCCATGCAGCTGATGACTGAGGGACACATACTTACATCAAAGACTCTGCAGACATATCACCCCAATGAATTAGGGTGTGCACACAGGTGGTGTCCAGAATAGAGAGTACCCTGCTGGAAAATTTTAGGAATTGCAGTACAGAGTGATGATTACTACTTGGGTCTTAGGCTCTCAATATAAAAATTAGAGCCTGAATTGGCAGGGAGAGTCAGGTTGGATCACTTATATGTCCTGTGATATTTAAAACACCTGCTTTATCACTACTGAGGGCCAAAACTGAGACAACTAAAAGCTCTAGCTAGCCAGAGATAAAGCACCTGGATCTCAACAAAAGAAGCAAGCAGGGCCTCCCCCGGTGGCGCAGCGGTAGAGTGCTGGGCTGTGAGGCCTCTGCAACGCTCGTTCGTTCCCCAGCCGCTGGCGAGGGTCCCATTTAAAAAAAAAAAAAAAAGGAGCAAGCACACCGAGGTAAGACTTTGAACTGGAAGAGTATCAAGAGTAACTCCCAGTTTGTCGCCCTGTCTCTCAACACCATTCTGCACTCAGAGCTGCTTCTAGAACTCAGAAACAGCCAGAGGATGAGGCTGGCATAAGACTATGAGACATTTAGGCTGAGAAGTTGGCCTAAGAGATGGAATAACTGGATCCCCACCACACAGCTCTGTTACCCACAGAACAGTAGGAAGCTTGCATTCTTGATACTCACTGGTAGGCATCTTTGGTACCCTAATGCCCAGATTCCTGTCTATATACTGACCCTTGTCAGTAGCAGCTTGCTGAACTCTGAACAGGTACAAAGGTAGTATCTGAATGTTTATCCCCATTACAACTCACAAAAACTAATAATGAAGCTACAGAACTTGTTATAAATGATGGAGCTAAACTACACTGAAATGTGTCTCAATTCAGAAGAACTGCAGAATATGTCTGAACAGGAATTTAAGGTAATGTTATAATAATGCTTGCTAAATGAAAAAAAAAAAAAAGGTAAAACAGGGATAGAAGCCCAAGAAAATATGATACGCTTACAATCAAAACTACTGGATCTAAAAAAATACTATATCTGATTTTAAAAAATACAAAGGAGGGCTCCAAAAACAGACAAATGCAAGTAATGAAGAAAATTAATGATCTCAAAGCACAATATCAAAGAACATACAAATAGAACATACAAATAGAACATAAAAGATAAAAATGAATGAACAATAGTGAAAATAGTGAGAGTTATTTGGGATAACCTGAAGATAAATAACATCCATATCATAGGGGTGCCATAGGAAAGGAGTGAAAAAAGGGCATCGAATATCTATGTAAAGAAATAATTGCTAACCAAGGAGGTGATGGAGATATGTAATGAGAACTATAATTATTATAGGATTTAGATTGTGACATAAGGAGATGGAAAGACATTCCATACTAAGTGATAGGGAAAATCAATATAACGAAAAGGACTATTGTACCTAAAGCAATAAAAATTTAATGCAATCCCCATGAAAACACCAATGTTATTCTTCAAAGAAATTGAACAAAAATATTGAAATGTATATGGAATTTTAAAAAGCATTAAATTGCAAAAGCAATCCTGAGAAAAAAGGGAGAGAAATGGAGGCATCATGTTACCTGACTTTAAAATATACCATAATAAAAAGTAATTAAAACAATATGGCAAAACACAAGGATCATGGAACAGAATAGAAAAACCAGAAATAAATCCATGTACACAGTAGGACTTAAAATATAGCAAAGCAGCCATGACCATGCAATGGGGAAAGACAGTCTCTTTAATGAATGGTTCTGGGAAAATTGGATGGGCACATGTGAAAAAATGAAATTGGATCACTCTGTAACTCCATGCACAAAAACAAGTTCCAAATGGATTAAACATTTAGATATAAGACCTCTAGCAATAAAACATATGGAAGAAAACTTTGTCAATATATTCATTACAACAATAATAAAGATGTTTTTATAGACTACTTTTGATAAAGGAAATAAAAGCAAAAATAAGCAGTTGGGATTACCTCAAATTGAAAAACTTTTATACAGCAAAAGAAAATACAAGATTAAAAAGACATCCTGCTAGATGGAGAAGATATTGCTATACTATACAACTAACAAACATTAATACATATAATATATTTAAAAACTATATAATTCAACAATAAAAAACCCCAATTAATAAACTGATTTGAATAGACTTTTTACTAAACTAGATATCCAGAATGCAAATAGACATATGGAAAAATATTTTTCATTGCTTTTAATAGGGGAGATGCAGGTTAAAATCTCAATGGGCTATCTCTTATCTGTGAGAATGGCAAAACAAAAACAAAACAAAACAAAACACCAGCAAATGCTAAAGTGAGTGCAGAGAAACAGGAACCCTATGGCAGGTTGGTGGGAATGTAAATTGCAACCATTTTGGATTTACCTTAAAAAATCTAAAAAAGGGGCCTCCCTCGTGATACAAAGGGTTAAGTTTCAGCACTATCAAGCTATAGGCAACCACTGCACATGAGTTTGATTCCATGGAGCTAAACCACATGGTGCAGCAGACCTCTCCTGTCTCTTCTGCTGCTCCCCTCAGCAGTATATTTCAGTCAATCTGCCGGTTCTGCTCCCTACTCTGTCTCTGGTGAATCCTTTCACCCCCACTCTACACCTCTGGCCTACACCTCAGTATGCATAAATAAATAAAAATAAATATTTTAAAAAATTCTAAAAAAGGAAAAACTTTATTTTTTAATTAATTAATTTGCATATATTTTACATCATTGTTCATTTTTGTACAATGAATGCTTTCTCCTTGCAGGTGTAGTCCCCATAAAATTCCCACCACCAATTCATCTGTGCACCATCACCATAATCCCTTGTGATCTTCCTTCCTCTGTTTTGATCCTTCTTCATCCCTCCTCCCCTGCAGAATATCTCTGATTTATAGTTGCCTGTTGATTTTGTTTGTTTGTTTGTTTGTTTATTTATTTATTGTTCTTTTTTCCTGATTCCTTATTTGTTTAAAAAAAGGAAAAACTTTAATTCCAGCAATCCCATTCCTAGGCATGTACCTAAAGAATGTGAAACTATTAACTCCAACAAAAATTGTAAGCATATTAGAATATTTATTGTGGCATGATTTATATACAACAGGTAGGGCATGGAAGCAAAGTAAATGCCGATTAAGAGAAGATTGGATCAAGAAGTAGCGGTATATCCACACTATGGAGTACTACCCAGCTATAAGGAAAATGAAGTATTACCATTCACTGTAAAATAGATAGACTTCAATGGAATTATGTGCAGTAAAGCAAGTCAGAATGACAATAAGACAAACATTGGATATTTACAGGATGATTCAACAAAATAAAAATTTATAAAACTCCACACAACTTTCCATAGTGGTAGCACCAGTTTGCACACCCATCCAGCGTAGTAGAGTTTCTTTTTCTCCACATCCTCACCAACATTTGTTGTTGCTAGTTTTTTCAATATGTACCATTCTCACTGGTGTAAGATGGTAGCTCATTGTGGTTTTGATTTGCATTTCCCTGATTACAGGTGATGTTGAATAGTTTTCATATGCCTGTTGGCCATTTGCATTTCCTCTTTGGAAAAGTTTCTTTTTAGCTCTTCTGCCCATTTTTTGACTGGGTTATTTACTTTGTTTTTGTTAATCCTCAGCAGCGCTTTGTAGATTTTTGTGACCAGTCCCTTATCATTAGTATTGTGTGCAAAAATTTTCTCCCAATTAGTGTGTTGTCTCTTTGTTTTGTTTAATGTCTCTTTTGCTGTACAGAAGCTCTCTAATCTGCTAAAAATGGAGCTTCCAAATGATCCAGTGATTCCACTCCTAGGTATCTACCCAAAGGACACAAAATATTAATTCAAAAGGATACCTGCGCCCCAATGTTTATTGTAGCACTATTTACAATAGGTAAGCTATGGAAACAACTCAAATGCCCAAAAACAGATGACAGGATCAAGAAGATGTGGTATATATATATATATATTATATATATATATATATATATATGCAATGGAATATTATTCAGCAATCAAAAAGGATAAACTCATGCCATTTGCAATAACATGGGTGGAGTTGGAAGGGATCATGCTCAGTGAAATAAGCCAGAAAGAAAAAGAAAAATACTGGATGGTCTCACTGATAGCAGGAATGTAGAGAATCCAAATAAGGGATCAGGGAAAATAACTAATTATAATCAGGTAAAAACAAAACCAACAGATAACTATAAATCAGAGACATACAACAGGGGGAGAAGGGAATAGGATCAAAACAAGGGTGAGAAGAGCACAAGAGACCATAGTGAGAGTTCACAGGTGAATGGGTGGTAGGAATTTTATGGGGACTATAACCAAGATGAACATGCATACATTGTACAAAAATGAAAAATGATGTAAAATATATAAAATAATTAAAAATAAATAAATTTAAAAAATTATAAAAATTATTAGTCTTTAATAGACTAAGTGAGCCTTCTAGGATTAAGAGTGAGGGGAGAGGAAAAAGGAGTCAAAGGAGATATAAAGGATGATGGTGGGGGGAAAAATAAGCCAATAAAAGAATTACAATGGTGGCAAAGACCTAATATTTTAGCAAACAGATCTTTTAGAATCTGAATCCTGGCCTCTTTGGGGATGGTGTTTGAGAATATCACTTGAAAACAGTGCCCCTGGGTGGGGCTTCTCTTTGGAAGCAGCAACACCCACCAAAAACTAAACAGAGACTGTACAATGTCAGCAATGATATTCAGAAGTTAAATGGTGAGTAAAATGGCACCTTGCATTTGATTTGCTTTCTGGACCTTCCTAAAGAATGAGAGGCAGGTCAGAATTCCTTGTATCTGCTGAATTCATCTGCAAAGTTGGGGAAAAATCACTAAATTGTTTCTTTCAGATTGTTCTCTAACCTACCAAATAGAAAGCCCCAAATACCACCAGCTGGCTGAGCGTAGGTGGTACCAGAAGGAGGCACAGAAATGTTCCTAGTATATGGCCCCTCAGTGTGATCTTCCCAGAGGGAATGTACTCCTGGGACCAAGATTCACCTGTGGCCTCTGCCCCCTCCCCCCCGCCCCAGTCCAGATTCTTGTCCTCAGGCTGCTTGTCCAAAGCATGGCTGGGGCTTAGGAAGCACATACTCATCCCAGCAAAAACTCAGCTTCAGGAAAGCTGCACTTCGAGACAGTCCCTTCCAGTGGTAAAGTGAGAGATCAAGGCAAGCTCCTGGTACTACCATACCTCTTCCAGTGTTAAAATACATATGTTAAAATACATACCTTTCTCCAGTGTTAAAATACATATGCTGAGTGACATGTGGCAAACACTCTAAACTGTATCGGTCATCTCTGAGTATGAACAAATTCATCAGACACTTTCCTAACAGCAAGTCTCTGGAAGGAGAGAGATTAGTCAAACTGACTGTGGAAGGAGACCAGTAGGAAAGAACTAATCATTATTGAATAGCTGCTACCTCTTGATAGACTCTTCATGTACACATACTGACTTTCCAAAAGAGAGTGTTGAGAAAGCTAGTCCTGCAAGTGATAGGTCTCTAAACATTTTTGCTCACCTACTTCCCAAGAGAAACTTGAAAAATCATGAATACTTTTTAAACATTTTAAAATTATAATCTAAAATTTTTCATGATAAGTTTAATGTTTTTTTATTAATAGGTATAGACAATATTTAAAAAATCGATAATATGAAATCTGGTGACTATTTATTACAATTGGCTTAAATATTTCAGAATAAGACTTTCTACAAAATGGATTTTAACTAATTTATTAAATGGAAGAGCATTGAATCTGAAAGAAATTATGTAAAATTTTTACCCATATATTTTTTGATAGATCTCAAAAAATTGGTTAGTCTCAGAACACATTTCAGTTATAGGCTCAAGAATATATATCACAAAACTGTACCATTTCAGCTATTCTGAACTCAGAGCATTGCAGCATGCTCTGCAAACACATCAACGCAAAACTCCAGGTTTAACAAAAATCTGGATAAGGACAGGACTCTGGATCTCAAGATTTAATATTAAAGGTCTTGTAATCCTGGTTACAAGCCCCACAGTGAGATTTAGGTGAGAGAAAACATAGTATTGGGAGGTAATCTTATTCTGAGGGGGATCAGGTTTATGAAAGAATACACATGGAAGTAAGATCTGGAAATTGATGTCTTTAAATTACTGTGTCCTTTGGGAAGTTTTTGTGTATTTCTGAACTACCTGCAATCTGCTATTGAGGCAACTGTTGTATGTGTCTCCATGACAGCAGAGTTTCAAGGTTAAATTGATTTGGAGATGCATACTAGATTCCCTAATTGACTTTTTTTTTTCCTAATTTACTTCTTAATGGCTCTGAGAGGGCCAACTGTATAGGAACATTTAATGTAAACCTTGTTGAACCTTAAATGATCTTGTTTAACCTTAAGATCTCCAAAACATGTCTTCCCATGCCATATCATGGATGTCTGGCAGATCGCTTATTTTGACCTACAGTCAATTGAGGTCCTGGAGTCTCACAAGAAACTTTTGCCATTCCCTTAACTATCTAGAAAAATGGAAATTGTGAGTATTAACCAAAATTAGAATTTCTATCAGAAATAAGCTTTCTTTTAGAGAAATCTATCTAGATTACAAGGTGAATATTTAATTACAAACATCTGATTCATCATATGAGTCATCATCTCCTTGGCATGTCAGTCCCCCTCCTCTGTCCTTGAAGCCCCAGGAGAATCTACATCCATGTGGGTTCTCCAAAGGTAGGTAATCAGTTTTGTTCTTTTCTCCTATTAATATGTATGATGTTAATTTGATTGCTCTACTAGCCCATAAAGAACCTGGAGTAATAAGGGAAAATTTCCTCTCTGCCCTTACAACCCAAGAATTTTGCAAATGTACCTATTCACTTTGTTAACACCTGTTAGAATTACCACAAGATCTTTTGGAATACCAATATTGGCATTTTGAAGATAAAGGAATTGAGGTTAAGTCATTTAGTCTAGGCCGATATTTATAAACTTTCTGTAAAGAGTGTTCTAATCTTTGAGAGCTGTATGGTCTTTGTTATGACCACTCAACTTCACTTTGTAGTACAAAAGCAACTTTAGCAATATGTTAACAGATGGGCATGACTATAGGTTTCTTTTTTTTTTAAGATTTATAAATTTATTTATACATATAAGAACTGGGGTGTAGGCCAGAGGTGCGGGGGTGGGGTGTGTATGTGTGAGGATTCACCAGAGACAGAGTAGGGAGCAGAACAGGTGAATTTACTGAAATACACTGCTAAGGTGAGCAGTGGGGAAGACAGGAGAGGTCTGCTGCAGCATATGTGCATTAGCTCCCTGGCCAGGTATCGAACTCAGGCCGTTGTGGTGATAGTGCCAAGGCTTAACCCCTACATCACCAAGGAGGCCCCTGGTTCAGTAACACTATGTGAAACTTTATTTTAAAACATCTGGACTGGATTTGATTGGCAGATCATAAATCATTTGCAATCCCTATGCTAGACCATATATTTAATAACATTTGGAGTCAGATCTGATGACTTCACTATGTTGACCTTGTTCTCACATCACTCTGAGGGCCCCTAAATGGAAGTTTCAACACAGGAGATAAACCCCATCTCCTTGAACCTTTTGCCAAGGGCTGTACCCTTCCAACTTGGTTGATTTTGAGACCAGTGAGGGTCTCTCCCTCAGCACTGGAGTTTGTGGGCTGTAACCTCCACTCATCTTTAAAAAGCAATCAATAATATATGAAACTTAGGGCCCAAAGAGAAAATATCCCCCACAGGTCTCATTTGCCAAGTACAAAGGAAAGTACAAGCAATATTTTAGGACAAATTGACACCCCCACAGTTTGGGACCTACGTGGAGTTCTTTTTCTTGTTTAATAGACTTGTCCTTGAGTTAAGAGTTTCTGAATAATGCTGATAATTATATTGGTTATTTCTATTTCAGTTCTTCAAAGCTTTCAGAATGCTATCAAGTGTTCATATTTCTTTGCCTAATGCCAAGATATTTACCTGTGAAAGGAATGCCATATGTTATCTGCACTGATTCCAAGCCACACTCCCTCCTAGGACTATTCTTGAAAAGAGCCTAAGAGAATTCATTTTTGGATGAAATCAAATGATGGTCATTATGTCTTGGTTGGATATTGCTCTCTTGGGAACAAAATTCATCTGGGGCAGCTGCAAAATTCTGAAGAGTATACAGCAAGTCCTAATCCTGGAGGCTTTTTACAAGGGTCCTCATTATATTGTTAACCTCTGCAACAAGAGAAAGAACGATTTCATTTTTCTAAGAATGGTAGGCAGTGGTCACGTGATAGGAGCCTAGAGAAGTCACATCAAGGAAGTCAGATGGGACACTGCAGGGAACTGCTAAAGAAGGGAAGAAACTCACTCAAATGTGCATTAAAAGAGTCCCTCAGGCAATAGGAGGCAGGTGGATGGTTTTGAAAAGTCCAGAAAAGAGATGATGGGAGGCTGTGAGAGTGGGGGGTGGAAAAATGAGAGTAGGTTCAAAAGAGGGGAGTCAAGATAACTCACATTGCCATTTAGGTTGTAGGTTGAAAAAAACATGTTGAAAATCCAAAGTTGATTTGAGAGTAAAATGCTAAAAACAAACACAACTTTGCTTGGGAGGAGTGGGAAAAAATTGGAGATCGTGATGTGATACAGGACTGGACTGAGTAGCATGGATCAGGGTCGCGGACGATGAAGGTTGTAGTTAGGGGGAATTTAGTCCCCATTTACTGTTTGATATGGACAACTGAAGGTGGCTCAATATTAAGAAAGTTGTCATGCAGATGCAGCTTCCAGCTTCCGTTTCTATTTCCAAATACACTGTCACCCTTAGCTCCGCCTGCATAGAAATTTTGGAGCCACTCTCATTACTAAGCAGCCTAAAAATGCTGCATGGATTTTGTAACAAACCTGGTACTCTTCAAAATGATTATTAGTGATCAGACTTCTTTCTTAAATATAGATTGGATGGTCTTTCTGCTTTATAATCATGGCCACAAACACAAGTCACCACTTGAAACAAAGAAAGAAAAAGTGACTTTTACTTCAGAGAATGTCAATTACAAAGGACCAACATCATAAAGAACCTCTTCTCGCTAAGATGTGACAGTTTCTAAAATAGCAGCTGAGACAACCTCTTAAATATGGAAATCCTGTGCAAAGGCAAGTGTCCTTTCTGCTCTCACAACGTCTGTGAGGACTTAGAGATTGTCTGGTGCCAGCACAACACAGGGGCTGAGGACTTTTTGTAATTGTTGAAACTTCCTTGATTGTTTCAAGGCACGGCGGGTAACTCCCTTTTTCTTTGAACCCTCTCACCTTTCACTCTGGTCAGTTCATTAACTGCCAACAGGCTGTGGCCTTGCCCCTGTGGCAGCCACCTGATACCTTTGGGCTTTGTTCCTGCGCCACAGGGACTCGGTGAAGAAATCAGATCCAAGTTGGAGTTATTACCCCTATTGCAGTAGCAGACTGTTCTCAGGTTTTAGCAGCTCCTCAGAGTTGGCTTTACTTTCTATTGTCAGTGTCCCAGCTTCCTGTCTGACCTGCTCTCTCAGGCAGCAACTTCTAACCTGTCCATTGAAGGCCTCCCACAAACTACACTCTTGAGGGGGCTGTGCAGTTTGCAGAACATGGGTCCTACCCCAGGGAGTCACCCATTAGCTCGAGACGGTAGAAGGAGTTCATACAACACTCTTAAAGACAGGCAATTCTAGGTTCTCCAGGCTTGCAGAAATGCCCTTTTCCTGGCTCTGTGTGGATATAAGTGCCAAACTAGGGGTTTGATGTGAGAAAATAAAATATTTCTTCTTGGGGTTCATAGCGAGCCTTCTGCCACTCTCATGCTGGGACAGAACTCCTTTGACTAAGATCAGTCGGGATTATTTTTATGTCATAAAAATGTTTGATGTGAGGTTTTTTCTTTTCATTTTTATATTTTGGAGTAGTCCCTACATTCATGAAAAAAAGTCTCTAGGAAACCAGGTAAATGTTGGTGAGGAATGGAAAAAAGTCTTATTGTAAACCAGAACAATATCATCCTAGTCAGCTCTGTTCATTTCAGTGTCACCTCCTTCCCTTGCAATGCAACTCAGGAGGGAAACCAGCAGAAAAGATGAACAGAACTCCTGAGGGAGCATCTAGTTCTTTTATTTTTCTTCATTCACTGATTCCTCCACAATTAAGAAATCAGATTTAATATCCTGCTGAAACTTCGCCACAAAACATTCAGTTAAGACTCTTTGTCTATAAAGGAGTAAAACACAGTCCAAAGAGCTGATCGTCCTTTTTTTGTTGGAGACTTCTGAGCACTGTCTGTCCAAAAATCATTTCACTAATTAGATAGCCAGTGAGTTAGGGCTTCTTGGCTTGTAAAGGAATAGGGATTGTACAAAGTGTAAGTAGATCTGACAGTTGGGATTTCTGCTTTCAGTTTGCTAACTCTGAGTTCCTTTCTGTCATGATCAAAAAATCCAGCCCTTCCGTGGTGCACATAGCACAGAGTATGTGAGGGAAGGAAGAGGAACTCAGCCGGGGACAGGAGACAGGCTTGGGATAAAGACTGAATAGTGGGAGACTGGACTTCAAGCTTAACAAAGAGTGAACCAGATTTTCTTAGTTCATTTTTTCTGCCCAACTGTACTGGGTTGCCTTGGTTTTTTCTTTTCTTTTTTTTTTTTTTATCATTTTCTTTAATGTGTTGTATCATTAATCGTCAACTGCAGCATGGGACTTTAGAATCAAACAGACATGAGTCCGCTATCCTGAGTCTCCCTGCCTACTTTGGGTGATATTCTTAATCTCTGTAAGCCTTGGTTTCTTCATCAGCAAAATGGGCATACTAATTGCATGTATGGTTACTGAGGGAATTAGTCACAGGTATGAGCGCCTAGCCTAACGCCTAATCCACGGATGTGTTTAGGAGTTTATTTCTCTCCCTGGTCTGGCTTTACCACTTCATAGCTGTGAGACTTTTAGCAAATCATTTGAATATTCCTCACCTAGATCTCCTTCTCTTTGAGTTAGGTAGGAGAGAAATTCAACAACATGTGCTCACTGGGATGTTCTGAGGTGAGTATGGATAGGTTTGCTTGTAGTTCTGGGCGGGGCCGCCACTGTGAGGTCTGCTTAACAGCTCAGTGGTCAACCTCATGCCACTGCTTTTTATGCGATGGAAGAATATTAGACTTGTGTTTGAGAGATCAGGCAGTTTATCTCCCCAGAGAGGGAAAGCTGAGGGCATACTATTTGGAGGAAGACATTTTAATGCAAATAGTAAAATTTTTTTGGCTTTGGAAAGGATGATTGTTTATTATGTGTCAACCCTACTGGGCCACAGGGTACCCAGGATTTCGATCAAACATTCTAGTTGTGTCTGTGGGGGTACTTCTAGATGAGATTAACATTTGAATCAATAGGCTGAGTAAGTACAATGCCCCACCCAATACAGTGCACAGCATCCAATCAGTTGAAGACAAAAATAGAGCTAAAAGCTAACCAAACTGAAAGCAGGATAATGTCCATCTGCTTCATTGCCTTGCACTGGGACTTCGGTACTTCCCTGCCTTTCAGCTCCCTCCCTGAACTAAAACATCAGCTCATCCTGGGTCTTGATTTAGTTGCCTTCAGATTGGAACTTCCTTGATCAACTATCCTGGGTCTCCTGCTTACAGATCTTGGGACTTGTCAACTTACACATCTTTGTGAACCAATTTCTTATAATAAATCTCAACCACCCTGACTAGTAAAGAAGGTCACTCATTGGTCACTCCTCTATTACTGCTTCTGTCACAGTCCAGACTCTTTTATTCCCAGATACAAAGAGCAGCACTAAAAGAAATTATTTTACTTTCAGTCCCCAGATGAGTTTTTCTAAAATTTTAATTATCTCTCATTTTTTCCCTACTCAAAATCCCTGCAGCCCCAACACATCTCGGATAACTTGGATACTCCCTGGTCTCATTATCAAGACCCCCTAATCTGGTCTGCTTTGTCTTATTTCCCACGAGACCCCCCAAATTCTCCCCTAGAGTCTCATCACTATTTTCCAAATATAAAATGCATATTCTCAATTAACCTTTGTCCAAACTGTTCCTCCATTCTGAAAAGCCTTTCCCCTCACTCCATCCTAAACATAACCTTATTTTTGCCATGATGAAGTCATCATGACTATTGCACCCCTTGTTTTGGGAAATAAGTGCCCGAGTTTCTGAATTCTAGAATAGTCACAAAGAGAGAAGCAGGGAGGAGAAGCAGATTTGCTGGAAAGATAATGTAAAAATAGGGAGGAAAAGCAGCAGGTCCCAGTGAGAACTGGGACACGGAAGATAAACGGGTGACTCCAGCAAACTGCCTGAAGAAGAAAGTTGCCATAAAAGAGGACCAGAAGGGAGGAAAGCGCAGAACCCTGCTCCCCTCCCCTGCCCACAAAGTCGGCACTCTCCGACCAGCAGAGAGGAGGGAAAAAAAAAAAAAACTAAAACGACCAACAAGAACAAACTACGCAGCAAGCGGGACTGTGAGTGGAAAGGAACTATTGCAGCCACCACGCCCCGTGAACGGGAGCTGTGGAGAATCCTGCAGGATTCGCCGCAGAGGTGAGCTCCAGGCGCCATTAAAGAGAGACCCCACCCCCCAGGAGGAGGCCAGCACCAGCACACAGCCCCAGGCCACCCGGTAAGCTTGCACTGAAAAGCAGTGCGTGCTGGAAAAGCAAACGCGATCTGGATCGGGATGGCAAGGAAAAGCGGCGCGGATCGGAATCGGGATTGCGCGGAAAAGCAGTGCAGTTGAAAAGCAAACGCGAATCCAGATCGCAGATGCCCACGTCCCTGCGCCTGTGACCTAGGCTTGCGGGGAGACACGCGGAGGCCCTCACTGAGTGAGCAGGAACCAGGCGCCCAGGCACGGGAGCGGGATTCAAAAGGCGCCATTCCTGCGCCACTGAACTGGGCTACAGCCTGCGTCCTGGAACTGAGGGCTTTGGAACTGAGACCCAGGGCACGAAATTAGGGGCGTGGGTTCCCCACGACAGTGGGGCACAAGGCAGACACAGAACCCCAAGGCCGTTGAGGTTTACCCTACCATTCCCGCTCTGTTCCCTGTCCCATGGGGTGGAAAATCAGCTACCCAAGGGCTCTAGGAGCGATCTCTGGCGCCACCTAGCGACTTGAAACCAGCAGAGGCTCCTGGAGGAGCCAGTGGCCAACTGGGGAGTTAGCCCATGCCCGGCCCCTTCCGACCAGTAGTCTGAGCCCACAGGGGGAGCGAGCACCCACAGCCGGGGCAGACCAGGCCCGCAGAAGAGTGTGCCTGAGACCGGACGTGCAGGGAGTGTGTCCCACATCATCATTTTAGAACAGGGACATTTCTTCAGTAAAGACTACCTGCAGAAGGCATCCTCAGGAGCCAGAGGTGAGCGGGGGAAGTTCGCCCACGCCAGACCCCCTCTGGCCTGCAGTCCAAGCCCAGAGGGGGAGCAGGAACCCACCGCCGGGGCAGACCAGGCGCACAGGGGAGTGTGTCCCCACATCGGCATTTTAGAACAGGGACCTTTCTCCAGTAAAGACTGCTTGAAACTGACATATGGCTCCTGGAGGAACCAGAAGGGAGCAGAGAAGCTCACCCAAGATGCCGGCCAGTCCCAACAACACAGTGTCCCAACGCATACGGCAAATTAGAAAACAGACAGTAGGGAGTAGAAGAACCACATGCAACCTAGCAACTCCCCAGGGAAAAAGCACACCACAAAAAGAAAACCGGCCCCCAGATTGCAAGACAGTAACTTGGAAGAACTTCTGAGCCTTCCAGAAAGAGAATTTAAAATTGCCGTGATTAAAAAACTGACAGAAGTCATAAAGGAAAACAATGATAAGGGAAAAATAATCAATGATCAGAAGAATGAAATTGAGTCCCTAAAGAGGGAAAACTATGGTCAGAAGAATGAAATTGAGTCCCTAAAGAGGGAAGTAAAAGAAATGCAGGAGATCAAAGAATTAATGGAAGAACTAAAGAATTCTGGGAAAAGCAATGAAAGCAGAATAGATGAAATGGAAGTACGAATAAGTACTCTTGAAGACACAGAAATAAAAAGAACCAAAACAGAAAAGGAAAGAGAAGTATGAAGGAAAAAGAACGAAGAAAGACTTCGGGAACTATCTGACTCCATGAGGAAAGGAAATATAAGAGTTATAGGAATACCAGAAGGAGAGGAGAGAGATGTAGGAACAGAGAAAATATTCAAAGAGATAATTGAAGAGAACTTCCCAAATGTGAAGAAGGAGCTGAAAATTGATATACAAGAAGCAAGAAGAACACCAAACTTCCACGACGAAAGGAAAAATACAGCAAGACACATAATAGTAAAGCTCCCAAGAATCCAGGACAAGGAAAAAATAATGAAGCTGGCAAGAGGGAAGAAACAGATAACATTCAAAGGAAAGCCAATCAGGCTGACATCAGACTTCTCCGAAGAAACACTACGGGCAAGGAGAGAGTGGAGGGACATAGTCAACAGACTCCAGGACAACAGATGCCAACCAAGAATACTCTATCCCGCAAAGCTCTCCTTCCTCTTTGAAGAAAGAATATGGACCTTCCCAGACAAACAGAAACTCCAGAATTTCACTACAACTAAACCCCCACTCCAAAAAATACCACAAGGAGTCCTAAAGCCAGAACCTCAGAGGGACGAATAACAATGAAAGAAGACCAAAAAAAAAAAAGTTATTAAAAGAATAAATAAATAAAATCAAAGGAAAGACAAACACAATGGCAAATGCAGATGCTAGCATATCAATAGTAACTCTAAATGTAAATGGACTAAACTCTTCAATAAAAAGACACAGAGTTGCAGCCTGGATTAAGAAACAAAACCCAAACTTTTGCTGTCTCCAGGAAACACATTTAGCTACAAAAGATAAAAATAGGCTCAAAGTTAAAGGATGGAAAACAATCCTACAAGCAAATGGACCAAAAAAGAAAGCAGGAACAGCTATACTTATATCAGATAAAACAGATTTCAAACTCAAAAAGATAAAAAGAGACCCCAATGGTCACTACATTATGATCAAGGGGTCAATATTCAAGAATAAATAACACTCATTAACATATACTCACCAAACGAAGGAGCACCAAAATATATCAGACAACTGCTGTCCTCTCTGAAAACAGACATCAGAGAAAACACATACGTAGTGGGAGACTTCAACACACCACTATCAACAATGGATAGATCAACAAGGCAAAAAATAAGTAAAGAAACCAAAGCTCTAAATAAGGACCTAGAGCAATTGGGCTTAACAGACATCTATAGAACAATAAACCCCAAAAATACGGAGTAAACATTTTTCTCAAGCGCACACGGATCATTCTCCAGGATCGATCACATACTGGGGCACAAGACAAACATCAACAGATACACCGAGATTGAAATCATATCAACCATCTTTTCTGACCATGAAGGCATCAAACTAGAAATAAACCATAAAAAGAAGGCAAGGAACTTTCCTACCTCATGGAGATTAAAAACCACACTACTGGAAGACCACTGGACTAATGAGGAGATCAAAGAAGAAATTAAAAAATTCTTTGAATTGAACGACAAGGAGGACACCAATATCCTAAATGTATGGGATGCAGCTAAAGCAGTAATAAGAGGAAAATATATAGCAATAGATGCTCACATCAAGAAACAAGAAAGAACTCAAAGAAACAACCTAATCTCTAAGCTCAAAGATCTAGAAAAAGAACAACAAAAAAAACCCAAAACCAGTAGAAGAAAAGAAATAATAAAAACCAAAGCAGAAATAAATGAAATTGAAACTAAAAAAACAATCCAAAAGATCAATGAAACCAAGAGCTGGTTCTTTGAAAAAATCAATAAAATAGACAAACCCCTAGCCAGGCTCACAAAGGAAAAATGGAGAAAGCACAAATAAACAGGATCATCAATGAAAGAGGAGAAATCACAACGGACACAGCAGAAATCAAAAGAGTAATCAGTAACTACTATGAACAGTTATATGGAAACAAGTTTAACAATCTAGAGGAGATGGACAAATTCCTACAACTCTACAATCACCCAAAGCTAGATAAAGAAGAAATAGAACACCTAAACAGACCAATTACAAGCAGCGAAATTGAAATGGTAATCAAAAACCACCCCAAAAACAAAAGCCCAGGACCTGATGGATTTACAAATGAATTCTACCAAACATTCAGAGACGAATTAGTGCCTATCCTTCACAAACTCTTCCAAAAAATTGACAAGGAAGGGACAATACCAAACACGTTCTATGAAGCCAACATTACACTAATACCAAAACCGAACAAGGACAACACAAAAAAGGAAAATTACAGGCCAATCTCCCTAATGAACACGGATGCAAAAATCCTCAATAAAATTTTAGCTATCAGAATCCAACAATGTATCCATAAGATAATTCACCACGACCAAGTAGGATTCATTCCAGGGACACAAGGATGTTTTAACATCCGAAAATCAATCAACGTTATCCAACAAATCAACAAAAAGAAATATAAAAACCATATGATAATATCAATAGATGCTGAAAAAGCTTTCGACAAAGTGCAACACCAATTCATGATAAAAGCCCTTGAAATTCTTGGGATACAAGGAACATACCTCAACATCATAAAGGCCATCAATGACAAGCCAACAGCCAGTATCATTCTCAATGGTGAAAAGCTGAAAGCAATTCCATTAAGATCTGGAACAAGACAAGGATGTCCACTCTCACCACTGCTTTTCAATATAATACTGGAAGTCCTAGCCAGAGCAATAAGACAAGAGAAAGACATCCAAGGAATCCAAATAGGAAAAGAAGAAGTCAAACTATCACTCTTTGCAGATGATATGATAATATACATAGAGAACCCCAAAAACTCCACAGAAAAACTAATTCAACTCATCAATCAGTTCAGTAAAGTGGCAGGATACAAAATCAACATGCAAAAGTCAGTAGCCTTCCTATACACAAACAATAAATCTGAAGAAGATGAAATCAAAAAAACCATCCCTTTTTTTATTGAAACAAAAAAAATCAAATATTTGGGAATAAACTAACAAAAGAGGTAAAGGATCTATACAAAGAAAACTATAAAACACTGTTAAAACAAATAGAAGAAGACATAAAGAAATGGAAAGACATCCCCTGCTCATGGATTGGAAGAATAAACATTATTAAAATGGCCATCCTTCCAAAAGCAATATACAGATTCAATGCTATTCCAATCAAAATTTCAATGTCATTCTTCAAAGAAATAGAACAATTCTTGATGAAATTCATATGGAATCACAAAAAACCCCGAATAGCCAAAGCTCTCCTGAAAAAAAAAGAAGGGAATGGAGGCATCACACTCCCAGACTTCAAACTATACTACAAAGCCATAATCATCAAAACTGCATGGTATTGGAACAAGAACAGACATACAGACCAATGGAATAGAATAGAAAATCCAGAAATAAACCCACAGATTTATGGTCAACTAATCTTTGACAAAGGAGCAAAGACTATGCATTGGAGCAAAGAAAGTTTGTTCAATATATGGTGCTGGGATAACTGGGTCGCTACATGCAAAAGAATGAAGCTTGACCACTACCTCACACCATACACAAAAATCAACTCAAAATGGATTAAAGAACTAGACATAAGACCTGAAACCATAAAATACATAGAAGGAAATATAGGCAAAACACTACGTGATTTGCACATCAAAGACATCTTTACAGACACATCACCCAAAGCAGTGATAGTGAAGGCAAAGATAAACAGCTGGGACTACATCAAATTAAAGAGCTTCTGCACAGCAAAAGAGACAATAACAAAAACAAAGAGAAACCCCACCTACTGGGAGAACATTTTTGCACCCAACACTAATGATAAAGGACTGATCACAAAAATCTGCAAAGAGCTGATGAGACTCAACAACAACAAAGAAAATAATCCAGTCAAAAAATGGGCAGAAGAGCTAAAAAGAAACTTCTCTGAAGAGGAAATGCAAATGGCCAACAGGCATATGAAAAAATGTTCAACATCACTTGTAATCAGGGAAATGCAAATCAAAACTACCATGAGATACCATCTCACACCAGTGAGAATGGCACATATTAAAAAAACTAGCAACAACAAATGTTGGCGATGGTGTGGAGAAAAAGGAACTCTTCTGCACTGTTGGTGGGATTGCAAACTGGTCCAACCACTGTGGAGAGCTTTGTGGAGATTTCTGGACCTACTAAACATAGAGCTTCCATATGATCCAGCAATTCCACTCCTAGGTATTTACCCAAAGGACACAGAAACATCAATTCCAAAGAACACCTGCACCCCTATGTTTATAGCAGCACTGTTTACAATAGCTAAGCTTTGGAAACAATCCAAATGCCCAAAAATAGATGACTGGATCAAGAAGATGTGGTACATATATACCATGGAATATTACTCAGCATTCAAAAAAGATAAACACATGCAATTTGCAGCAACATGGATGGCGCTGGAAGAGATCATGCTCAGCTAAATAAGCCAAAAAGAAAAAGAAAAATACCGGATGGTCTCACTCATAGCAGGAATCTAGAAATCTTAAATAAGGGACCAGGAAAATGAATAACTATAAGAAATTGAAAATCAAAATCAACAAAAAACTATGAACCAGAGACACTTTTAGGGGTGCGGGGCGGGAGCGGAGGGATTGGGGTCAGAATGGGGGCCTGCAATTGTATGGGGAATATAAAAATAAAATTTATTATTTAAAAAAAAAAAAGATAATGTAAATCTTGGAGTTGTTGAAGTTGTGGCAATGGTATTTTTAATTTCTTCTTTTAAAATCACATTGGATTTTGATAAAGAAATGATGTCTAGGGTAAATTTCTTTTAAAGATTCATTTTATTTATTCATGCATATAATAGCTGGGGGTGTAGGCTAGAGGTGTGGTGTGGGTGCGAGGATTCACCAGACAGAGAGTGGGGAGAACAGGAGAATCTACTGAAATACATTATTGATGGGAGCAGCCTGAAAAACAGGAGAGGTCTGCTGCACAATGTGGGTCAGCTCACTGGCTTGGATCGAACTGTGTTGCAGTGGCTGTAGATAGCTTCACAGTGCTGAGACTTAAACCCTTGTGCCACCAGAGAGGCCCCAAGGAGGGGAAGGGGACGTTTCTTAAAGCATTTTGTCTGATGGACATCTAACAGTCTTCTTGAATTCTAATTTAAAAAGTAGAGATTTTATCTATATAGAAAAGAGTAAAGAATAAAATGAATGAAAGGACAAAGCTATAAATCGGACTAGAAAGAAAGATATAGAGAAGTAAGAATTATCTGCATTTCTAACATTCCAAAATGACACTAATATTTTAATGTATACCTGTTCTGATCTTAACAGGAACATTTTCAATTTTTTAAAAAGAAATTATGTCTTGTGGACTCTTTTATATATTATATTCAACAATGTATTGTCATTGTCTTCCACATCAATAAATCTAAATTTAAATAAATTTAATGACCACATAAAGATAGACAAAAATGTGTTTAACCAATCCTATATTAAGGGATATTTAGGTTAATTACATTCTTCAACTCCATCATAAATCCTTAATTATTTTCTGGGAAAAAATCCTCAATGTGTGATATTATAATTTTTATAGTTGTGTAAAGTTTCCTTATACTTTCTTGTTTGCCCAGTGGTTGAGATTTTATCTTGATATTCATGTAGTAAAACACATTCATGTCTTCACATTATTACTAGCTTCTTTTCAGAGCTTGTATATTAAATATTTCAGAAATATCAAGATTAATTTTGACATGATATATTACAAACACCAAGAGGGAAAGCCGTATCTCCACTGCTCTATGTTTTGTCATTTACATATTTATTTATATATTTAAACTGTTTCTTCAGACTCCTAACATGGAAAATGAATTGATGCCACAGGGCTGTGTCTCCGCCCTTCAGACACACAGAGTCCTGGTGCTGGGATTGTGTCTTAGGAAATTCCCTCCTGCCATCCCATCAGCTTTGTGGGGAAACAGTACATCCCTGGGGTTCTTTCTGTCTCTTTATGAGTTTTCATTGTCTCTCCATCACCCAGGACTGTGCCTGGTGAGCACCCCAAATTCAGGTAGCCCCTCTTACTTTCTTTAAGATTTCTTATGCATAGCACAGTGTCAGCCTTACTTAAACAAGTTTTGGGTCAAATTGTCCACTGGAGTGATGAGTAGGGAGATGAGAGAAACCAAAAACACGTAATGACTTTTGGGGGCCCTAGGCACTTTGCCATCATGGTGATTTTTCCCCACTTAAAAAAATTAAGTTCTATTTTATAGTTGCCTTGGTATAAAGATGAATAAAATACAGTCTGGATTTATTATTACATATTCATTCATATTTGAATGATTCCACTTTCAAAAGAGAGAAAAAGACATAAAAGAATAACAGAAAGAGAACATTTTCATAGGTACCGTGTCTGATGGATAGGTAACCATTGGTGTTTTGAAAGCTAAGGGCAAAGAAGTGCAGTTTGGAGGGAATTAACTTTGGGATGGTTGGGTAGGGTTGTTTGTTTGCTTTTACTTTTGCATCAGTGAGCGCTTGCTGTCATTCAAATGACCTGCTTACATGTATTTTTCTCAGATGATCACCAGCCCTCTGTGTTAATTATTACCCTTACTCCTAATTTTACAGAACAAGTACCAAGGTATAGAGGCAAAACTAAAGACAAATTAAAAATTAAATAAAAAAGCAAAGTCATACTGTTGTAAATAGTGGGGCTGGGATTTCATTCATTGCACAATTGCTTCTTGAGCAGCTGTGCTGGCACTGTTCCTGACACTATCCCTGACACTGGAAAGAGCAGTGAGCAGATCAAATTCCATGTCCTGTGAAGTGTCATTCTCTGTACCATTCCAAAGTCTGGGCTCTTAACTCTTACACCACAGAGCAGGCTTGCAGGTCCTACTGAGGTTTTATAAGTGGTGAGAATCTCTGTGATTAGTGTCTGG
Organism: Talpa europaea; assembly: GCF_964194135.1. Taxonomy (NCBI): domain Eukaryota; kingdom Metazoa; phylum Chordata; class Mammalia; order Eulipotyphla; family Talpidae; genus Talpa; species Talpa europaea. The sequence continues at coordinate 61,106,815 of NC_140070.1, forward strand.
ACAATCAAATAACTGACCAGAATTTTGTCTGCCCCTCTCTGCTTCTGCATCTGAAATTATGGCACAGCTAGACCCTTGGATTCAAAGACTTCTCTATTTGGACCCCTTATTCTCCATTCACCCTGTCCTGTCTCAGTAAAGGTTGGCATTCCTGCTGCCCCATCATTGCCATGTTCTCCGCTGGTTGTCTGACTTACAGGTTCAGCCCGAAAGAGCTGCATGAGATGCAAATATGGTCTGGTCCTCACCACTGCATAAGGCCCTCCCTGACCCTCCAATTACCCTCTACAACCCTCAGACCTATGCTCAAGTGGATCCTACTTACCTGCATCCTCACCTTATCATCACATTCCATCCCTGGTGAATTATTTGCAGTTCTTTCATTAGTCAACAAATATTAACAGAGCACCTACTCTGTGCCCTGCTCTGTGCAGCATGCCAGAATATAAAGAAGAATAAAGCTAGGCCCCGCTCGTTAGAAGTCTGGATACCGGGTAGAGACAGAAGAGCAAAGGGGCCACTGCAAACTTACAGCATGATGAGAATAGAGAGCAGCACAGGGCACCGTGAAGAGCACAGGACACAGCAACAACGTCTCACCCTAAAAGGTGAGATGGTCACTGGAACAGAAAGGTAAAGCCAGAGGTTTCCTGTGGGAGAAGGAGCGTGAGCCTGGAGAACAAGCAGAGGGAGGAGGAGGGAGGAAGCGAGCTGTGGACACTCAGGTGGGAGCCTCCCCCGGGGGTCTGAGGTAGCAAGTCCAGTCTGCCTGGGGCAATGGAAATGGAAGCAGGACCTACATCTTCTGGGGCAGTGAGGTCCCTGGCAAGGAGTTTGCACTCACCCTGAAGGCTAGGAGAAGACAGTTACATAGTGAGCAGGGTTATGAGACTGATTGCTAAGCTGGTGCAGGAACTAAGACAAGAGGTCATGGGGTGGTGCAGATGGAGAGAAGTGGGGAGGCAGGACAGATGCTGAGGAAGTGGGATGTACATGACTTGATGTCCAGGTGGATGTTGGGGTGAAGTCAGATTTCAGGGTCATGCCCTGGCTTCTGGGATCTCTCATTCCTTTGTGTCTTTGCACGGGTTGCTTGTTGTTTCTGACTGAGCCTTTTTCCATTTTCATTCAAATAACTCTGTCTACCATTCCACACCCAGCTGAAGCATCAGCTCTCTCTGGCAATCGTCCATGACTATCAATATCTGGCAGGAAGGAGATATGCAATGTCACCCCGTAATTGGGGAGAACTATTAGAGAGCTAGTTATAACATTGTGAACAGTGTTTAAGGAAATCAAAAAGTGATAGAACATCACCAAGGCTGGTAGAGCTGTTACCATCCGAGAAGCTGCAAGGCCCAGGGGAGCCAACCTTACTAGACCCCAAAGGAAAAAGTTGTGTGTCACAATTAAATATTACTCAGCAATCAAAAAAGATAAACTCATGCCATTTGCAGCAACATGGATGGAGCTGGAAGGGATCATGCTCAGCGAAATAAGCCAAAAAGAAAAAGAAAACAATTGGATTGTTTCACTTATAGGAGGAATGTAGAGGAAACAAATAAGGGAATGGGGGGAAATAATCATAATAAATTAAAAATCAAAATCAACAGGCCACTATAAATCAGAGACATTCTGCAGGGGAGAAAGAGGGTGAAGGATCGAAACGGGTAGGCAGAACACAGGGGACTCTGTTGATGGGACACAGGTGGTAAGAATTCCACGGGGACTACACTGAGAGGAGAAAGCATACATTGTACAAGAACGATGTAAAATATATATAAAGTAAATAAATAAATAAAAAGTTGTGTGTCGAGGGCCACCTTACAGAAGCTGCATCCTTCAGGAGGGGAAACAGGGCAGAGAGGCTACGAAAGAGCAACAGGGCAGGAGGGGAGATCCCCTTCAGGAGGGGATAGACCAGTCTACAATGTTCCTGAAAGGAGGAATCCCCCAGAGAACTAACACTCAGCCTTGTCTCCTCCCTTCTCCCTTTGCCCATTTGGCTAGAGCTCCTCACTGGCCAGATCCAATTAAATAGCAGGCACAAGCACCCATTGCTATACTCCCTGACAACCAGCTCCTAGGTCACATTGCAGAGTGGAGAGTGGATCTGGAATGGCAACTGGAAGACACACATCTAGTGCACACCTCCTGACCAGCCCCAACCCTAGCTGGCCAGTAACTTTTTCTATTAAGTCCCACAATACCTTGTAGTTATCATCCCTGTATTGCTGTCCCCACACACTCCCTCTCCCTCAGTTGACTGTGAGCTCTATATCTGTCATGTCTCATCTTTGTATTTTCCATGCATAGCACAGAGCCTGTCACATAGGAAGATCTCCCTTATTATTCAGTAAACAAAGATTCTCTTTATAAAATGCAAATTTCCTAAGGAAAATATATTTCTTAATCTATTATCAGCTAAGCCTCAGGGCTGGTTTATAGCAAGAAAGAACAAGTTTCAGTGTTATAAGTTTGCAGTCCCCAGAGGACATGTACTTCCTCTTTTATTCTTTTTTTGGTGGATCAGCATGTCATCAGTCAACAAGATGCAGCAGCTTACCCTATGGGGAGACAGAATTCCTACCAGAAATTAACACTTGTCAGTTATTAATTTTCCAAAGCTAATGCAAAACAACTGAAAGTAATGGCAACATAATTTCATGAAAAATTATAGGATCAAACAGAAAGGTATGTTGGGAAATTAAATTAACCAAATAAACGTAGCAATGCAGAGCCCATAGCTATTTGCAACTATCAAGCATAAACAGGATGACAGAGTTTCAGCCCTGACTTCTGTCCAGTCTGCTCCTGCTTTTCCATTTTCACAGCCATCCCAGAGCACCTCTTTCAACCTCTCCTAAATGGAGGAAATAGGGGACAGTGTTGTGGTAGCATCTTTCATTACATTATATTATTCTCTATCTTAATGTTCAAACCCTTTTGATCAGTATCTCCCACTCCCCCCTTAGTAATACAACGTGCCCCCTTGTAATTGGTTCCCAGTCATGCATCCACAGCTCCTGTTGCTATGTATTGTCAAAGACAAGCCTACTGTCTTCCCTTGGGTATGAATTCTGACCACTTTCCAAACTTAGTAGGCACTCAAGGGGGGGTGGTATTCTGATTAAAAATTCACCAATACATACCTATGCCATACAAGTCACCATAGTTAGCACAACTTGTGATGGCAGCAGTGGGTAATGCTTTGTCTTCTTTCCCATTCAGTCGCTAATCTTGTTGATAGATGATTTTGTCCCTACCCTCACAAAGCCTGGAGAGTCCTGCAATCCAGGAAAAATCAGAGGTGTTGCCAGCTTCAAGCACAATGCAAAAGAAATTCTTATTATCAATAGACTATAAATAGAGGTTATTCTTCAACTTCACAAATGCCCTTGGCACAGAACATCCAAGACCACCTGTTATGGGAATTCTCTCTCCATTCCATTTTGTAGAGCCATGACTGAGATCTTGGTAGCCCTGTGCAGGAAACCACCATTGTGTGAAACTTGATAGTCTTGTGTTAAGGAGGGAGTAAATATTTTCCCAACCAATCTCCAGAACCTGGAGTTGAACCCCATGGAAGTTCATGGATTCATTTCATATTTCCTTCTGAGCCCCTACTACGGGGCTGGGCTGCCATGTTGCACAACTCTAGGTTAATGGTTCTCCCTGGGACTGTGATATGTGGTGAGCCTGATATTGAGCACTGTCTTGAGCATGGTCAATCCAGTGGCTGTTTTGCACATCTTTATATCTTTAGATGCACTTTTTGATTTTCTCTAGTCTGTTCTGTGTCCCAGAAAGCAGACCTGTATAAAGTGTATCAACTCTTTTGCTGTCAAACTTTCCATTGCTTAATGGGAAACAGAGGTAGGAACTGGAAGACAGGGGAGGGGGAGATGACTATTGAACTGCCTTGCTGCCTCATCTTCTATTGGGCAAACTTCTTCATTAAGATACCTTCTCCAAGTCTGTTTGCAGCACAAATACTTGTTTGGGTTGAACAAGGGTGTTGTTGCCTTGCACCTGATCACACCAGGTGCCTCCTTCAGCTGGCCTGGCTAGGTTACTAAAGAGTTCTAAACCTGTGCTCCAAAATTTAGAGAGAACATCATTTTCATAAATACTAAATACCAAAGGAAAAACACTTTTGGGGATTACTTTGGGGAAAGTAAGTATATATTGTCTTTATTTTCTCTCTTCTGGTTTCTGTCTCTTTCTTGGTAAGTTATAATTTCACTTGTCTCTCATTGACATTAGCCTTGTCTTGTGACTTCCAAATGTTTTTAGCAGCAGAACTCTTTTTACAAACAAAATCTGCCACATCTTGATGTACAATACAGGCAAATCCCAGTGGTCATTTCCTTTTCACCTCCACAGGCCCTGATTCTAACCAACTCCAGCAGGATCACCCTGAGTGTGTGTGTATTTCTAAGTGACCTTTGTGGAGATATAATTTATTTACCCTTCTCATGTATAATGTTAGATGAGTTTTGGCACAGTCTTGTAATAGTGCGATAATCAAGACACAGATTCCTTTATGTCCCTTGTAGACAACCCGCTCCCCCAGGCTCAGTCCCTATGGCCACTGATCTGATTTCTGTGTCCCTGATGTTTTCTTTCCAAAATGTCATATAAGTGGTCATTCAGTTTTTATTTTTGTGTCTGGGTTCTTCCCCTCTGCCTGATGATTTTGCGATCACTCCCTGGTTTTGCACGTCTCAGTAATTTGTTCCTTTTCACTGCTTAGTGGAGGTCTGTTGTTCTTGTAGGGCTTTAAAAGTTGTCCTTCAGCTTTTGATTCTTCTCTGCATAAAATATAAAGCTCCCATGCAAATAATTTTCTTTTTTTCTTAAAATACTTTGAAGTCCTGGTAACACCACTGAAAGAACAAAGAGTGAGGGTTTTTGACCTCAGCAGTGCCATCACGGTCACACTCCTGCATCAGTTGTCATGCCCCAAGCTGGCTCCCCAGCCTTCAGAGAACCTCTGTCTGTTCCCAGGACTACAAGTCCTTGGGATTTTCTAATCAAAGCAAGAGAGTACTCCTTGCATCTCTTTCTCCCTTTCTTTTTTTTATTTTTTAAACATAATTAACACACAATTTATTAAGCTATGGAAAGAGTCAAGGAAATGCTTTTTCCAAAAACAAAAACTCAGCTAGTTTATGTCTTCCAAGGACAAAACGATGTACCCTCCACACAAATTTCTTACAAATAGCCCAGCCAAAAACTTTAGCTTTGGCCACTGCTCATTTGACCACAGAGTCACAAGCATCTTTTGAATTCTTAGTGCTGTCATCTGACAAACAGCTTTTGTTCCCCTCTCCAAGCCCTCATCACCTGCCAAAGATCTCACTGAGTCAGAGCCTTCATGTGGAGAATGGGGTGGGGTGGAGGTGGATGGGGAGGCCCACAGGGCCAGATCACAGAGACTTGGGTGCTCTACTCTGGAACTTTGGCCTTGCCCCATAGCGCATCCTGGTGAGCAGTGCAGCGCCAGTATGTGTTCTGGGAGATCCCTTGTAGGTAGGGACACCTGTTGGAAGCTCCTGCCATGATTCAGGCAAGAATGATGCATCCGCCATACAATAGGGAAAAGAGAATCTGCCTCAGAGACACATGAATACAGAATTGCTAGAGTCTGGAAGAAGGGTGAGAGAAAAGCAGGTGCATAGAACTTCATTTAGCTTCTCGAGTAACACTATGATTATGGGGCATCCCTGGTGGTATAAGAGGTTAAGACGCAGCACTAGGAGGCTATCCGCAGCCACTGTAGCACAAGTTCGATCCCCGGCCAGGAAGCAGGACCTCTCCTGTCTCGCCCCCTGCTCCCCTCAGCAGTGTATTTCAGTCAATCTGCCTGTTCTGTTTCCCACTCTGTCTTTGGTGAATCCTCTCACCCTCCCGTGCATCTGGCCTGTACCCCAGTTCTTTTACTTATGAATAAATAAATCTTAAAAAAAAGCCACTATGATTATGTCCATTTCACAGATGATGAAACTGAGCTTAACAAGCTTAAATAACTTTATGAGTTTCCATAGTTAATAAGATAGAAACCCAGCACAGTACAGAAGCACCACCCTAATGGATTACTCAGGTATACGAGTAGAGGGAAACATATTCAATGAATCCTAGAAAATTACCTTAAAAAACGAAAACTTTGCTTTCTTAAGAGTGTCTTGAGTCCTCAGGAAGTGGTTTTAGAGCAATATACTACTAGTAAAATAAGTAGAATGAGTATATTTTAAAAGGATCTGCCGTTTCCATTCTCCTAACTAACCCTCTTTCACTTTGTCCTTCCTCCCACCTCTGGGGAGGAGAGATTTGTATAATAACATGTTAGCAGTTGAGAGCATTTCAGCAAAGCCTGCTGCCAGCTGCCTTTCTGACACAGACACATCCCCCACTATCACGTTATTCTTTTTGGGTAAGTAACCTCCTCCTCCTTTCCCAACTGCTTTGGCGATAAAAGGAGGAAGTGAGCGATTTATTCTTTTGCCCATGATTTTTTGCCTGTAATTTAAAACTGCCATAATTCATGTAGAGAACTGTGACCATAATACCATGGAAAAACCATCATTCAATCCCCAAAGAAAGAAATGTGGAGTCCTGTTTCTTCCAGCTGTAAATTGCCTCGTAGATTTGCAGATTAAAGGGCCTGGGCAATTTGAGTTGGGTTAGTTAGACAAGTTCTGTGGTACTAGTTGTAAGTATCATAGTGTTAATTTTTCTGCTGCTCCTATGTGGAGTGTTCCAGACCAGTAGCTCTCCTATCCTATTCTGTACAGTCTCCCCAGTCATGGGCAGAGATTACAGCCTATCTTATGATTAAAGCTCAATGTCCTAATCGACTTTATTTCATTCAAAATAATTATCATTGACATGGAAAGTTGTGTTCTTCAATAACTCATTCACTCAACAAAAATGCATTGCATTTTAGGAAGTAATCATTTTAGGAAGTAAGATATATGTGACATATGCTAGAAAAAGTTCTCATAAATGCTATTGAACATGTAAACCACCAAAAGATAACATTACATAAATATTTCTGAGTTATTTACTTTTATAAGTTAATAATGCCCTATTTTTAGGCTTGTACTTAAGGACTTGTGAGTTCAGGCTCTAGGGCTAGATGAGTTGGATTCAGTGCCAACTCTGCTACTTCTTTCCAGGGTGACTTTGGGCAATACCGTCAATACCTTCTGTGTTTTTATTATTTTAAATAGACATATTAAGTGGCATTCACTTCACAGGGTTGATATGATTTTGAAATGGTCAATTATGTAAAGTGTCCACTATAACATGTGTGGCACATAGGTTGTGTAGTTAATGCTTCCAGCACCTAGGCCCTTGGGCAGTGCCCTCCTGCTTTGACTCGACTCAGCTGGGTAACTTGCTTTGGCTAATGAGATTCTGGCGTAACGTATGAAAGCAGAGACTTAGCAAGTGTTTGTGCAAAGATTTGTCCTCTTGGGACAATTGATCTTGGAGCCTTGAAATACCTAAAGGAGTTAGGCTGTCCTTTTGGAGAAGCCATCTGGAAAAGAGAGAAAAATGCCTGGTTAAACTTGAGCTATTCCAGGCATCCCAGCTGAGTCTTCAGATAGTCCAGCCCCAGGAGACACCACGTGTGCCTGAAGAACCACCCAGCTGAGTCCAATCATTCCATAAAATCATGAGAAATAATAAAGTCTCATTGTAAGTCACTAAATTTTGTAATATATAGCAATAGATACCCAATACATAGCAATAGACAACTGAGATAAAATTTGTCCAATAAATGATCACTATTTTTTTAAGTTGTCATCATTGTCCATTGACTTTATTTCATTCAAAATAATTACCATTAACATGGAAAGTTGTGTTCTTCAATAACTCATTCACTCAACAAAAATGCACTGTGTTTCTACTATGTGAAGAACAAATAACTTGTCTCTCATTTCTTAAAAATGGCAATCTCCCCCTAAGTTTTCCTTCATGGGAATTTTGAACTCTTGAGTTTGCAAAGCAGAAAAATTTCAGTTTCTCATCTTGTTGCAATTATTATTGCACAAACACAATGTTTATCTGCTTTTTTAACTTTATGCCTTTGAAAAATGCATAAGGGAATTAGTGCAAAATCAGAGCTCATATACTCACCATTTCTTCCTGGTAGGAAGATGCAGTGTTGAAAAATACTCAACACTGCATCAAAATCATAGACTGTTGAGGATAAAAGGACCTTTGAAAGGTCAGCCAGTCTACTATACTATAGGTAGGCTTTCATCTTAGCTTCCTGGAGAGCTGCCAAGCCTCTTATTTTTAAAGTTCTGTAAGTGACATTCCCTGGGTAGCAGCGCAAAGCCCTCCCTCCATGCAGCATTGGTGTTTCCAGGGGAACCCGCGAGGCAGGGTAGACTCTGTGGTCTTCTCAGCCCCTGCTTTATGGGCTGCAATAATTTAGGGTCATGTTTGTAGCTGTGAAGTGTCATTTGGTTGAAAATCACCCATTTCTTGCTGGTTAATACACAGCATCTCCTGGGCATAAAATAAAGATGAGTTAAAACACAACTGTGAAGTAGTTTGTCTTTTGGCCAGCCCTGAAGCCCTTCATCTCAAAGACAGTCTGACTTCAGTTGTTTATGGGACAAATGAGTTTTAGCTTTGCATTATTTCTCCCTCCACATTTACATTTTAAGTTACATATCATGCTGAAATTGAAATTTTTTGCAGAAGTCTGCAAGGGAATAGGTGCGAAATTGAGCCTGGAGTTTGCTTCTTTCTTAACATCTTTAAAATTACACCTACCTCCATTTTCTACCCATGTGCAACATCCCATAGTTCTACCAGCCAGTGTCTGTCCCCTGGAACACAGCCAGAGTCTTCTATATAGTCTTCCATCCAGAAAACAGAAGCAGTGGTCTAAAAAAGTCATAACGGGCCTCCTTGGTGGCGCAAGGGGTTAAGCACAGCACTGTGGAGCTATCTGCAGGCTCTGCAGCACGAGTTCGATCCCTTCCAGCCAGGGAGCTACCCATATGGCGCAGCAGACCTCTCCTGTCTCACCTGCTGCTCCCCTCAGCAGTGTATTTCTGTCAGTCTCCCTGCTCTGTGTCAGGGAGGACTTCTCTGAATCCCCAGAGGAAAATCATTACTGTCTCCCTCTACATCACACTACACTTTCATTTTCTTCATCACATTTTCTTCTTTCCAAAAAGATCTCATCATATACTTTCTTCTTGTACTTTTGTTTGTAAGTTCCCTTACACTAGAATGTGACTTCTGCCAGGATGGGGACCTTCCCATGTTTTTCATCATCGTGTTGCTATTGCCTATAATATTAATGCCTGGGGTATAGCAGGTGCTCAATAAATACTTGTTGAAAGAATGAGTTAAAATTTCTTTAAAAATGGTCCTAAATTAACATAACTCATAAGAATCATACTAGGCTTACTTAAAGGTCCTTTGATTAGGGATAAACTAATTTTAACTGTGTCCAAGGGGTCTTAAGAAACATCTGGATTATGTATATATCTAGTTGTACCTTATCTCCTTACAAAAGAATCTGTGGCTATTTTTCAAGCTATATACATTCATATGTGTATATATATATATATATGTATCTTTAAACTTTAAAAGAAAATGGTGGAAAAAATAAAGTAAAATGAGGGCAAGATTAGCAGTTAAAATAACACATCAAAAATCCCTTTATTTCTTGCCAGAAATGGACTGCAATTTGACTTTGAAACTTCTCAATAGCTAGTGACAACTTTTGTAATCTAAAGCCCTTTAAAAAGGAGGAGTGAAAGTTTATTGAATTTTTATCTGTTACCCATGAATCATAACAACTATGCTAACATTAAATGTTTTCAAGATATTTCATTAACCTTAGTTATAACACTGAATGTGATTTGTTCCCAATCAATATTTATTGAACATTTCCCCTCAAAGGGGTTATGCATTTCAACAAACTCATGTGCAATCCTAAGACTCAGCAGGATTCTAACTACTGAAAATATTGATGAAGAGCAGTCTGCAGGAGAGTTGACAAGCCCAATGGGAGACACAGGTCTGACGTGACTTCTAATCAGCAGAAAAATCTAGGTTTGATGTATGCCTCTTAATAATATCAAGACATCTGTTTTTTTTTTTTTTTTGGTTGTTCTTTTTTAACGTAAATTGTTTTCAGTTATATATTTATGGACCTTTTTTGCAATGGGTCTCTGGGCCCACCTTTCCCTCCCTTATGGATACACTGTCCAGAGCATCAGCAAGCCTGCTTCCATGTGATCCTATGTTAAAAATCATCTGCCCTTTGTGTTGTCAGACAGTAGCTCCAGCACAGATAGAGCCTTTATGCACATCGTGGATAAGGCCTGAACAAGTGTCTGCCTCAAACATAAATCCAGAGGGAGTGTTTATCTGATGAAGAAATAAGGATAGAGGCCACTGTGCTTTCTTGGGAAGAGTGGGTGAGAGGGATTAACCTCTGATCTAGTAACTTTTAATTTTAATGGGTTTGGTAACTGAGAGTGGGGAAGTGGCCAGAACCTTGAAGCTCAGATTGGGCAAAGGTCTGTAGAACTGGCTCACTTTCTTCTAGTTCCCCACACCACGGCAAAACTGCTGGAAAGCTATGGAAAAACTGCTGGAAGGCTGCTAATCTGTGTCTCCAGCTTCCTTTTCATCATGTTGCCCTCGCAGCCCTCCTCTCCGGAATAGAGCTCCTCAAATGGTTAATTTTTTCTAAAATTTACATGTTTTCCAAAACTTTGCTTGACTTTGTTTCTTTCTTTGGAACTTTTCTCAGTTTCCCCTTTCCATCTTCTACCACACACACAATTTTGAAAAGCAGTGTATCAAAGTGTTGTTGAAAGCATGGGCTAAGGGACACTGGCTAAGTTGCTTAATGATATTGTGCCTTTATTGCTTGTTTGCAAAATTTGGCATGATAATTGCACCTTCCTCCCAGGATAGCTGTAACGATTAAATGAATGTATATGCACAAAGTGCTTGAAACAGAGACTGTCCAGGGCAAATGAGCATTAGCTATCAGTTTGATTACATGCCAGTCCCCTTTAAAGTGGTTCCTCTCCCCTCTCCTGAGTTTCTGAGTAGAAACTGTATTTATCCCTGTTGTCTTTTATCTCACTGTCTCTGTACACTGATAGAATTCCTTTCCCCATTTCCTTGCTTGGAGAACTTCTATTCATCCTTCGAAACTAACCTTGGATGTTTCCTTCTGCAGAAAATCTTTTTTAATTGACACATCCATCCCCTCCTCTGCTTTGCCTAAGTGCACAATTATATGTACAACCTATGTGTATCTCTCTATCACAACATTTAGATGACTGCGGGGTATTTGTTTGCTTGTCTATCTTCACAAAGGACTGTCAGGACAAGGGCTGGAATTTGACCCTTTGTATCTTCAACGTCTGGCACAAAGCTTTCTACCCAGTGGTTGCTCAGTTCAAGGTTGGTTGAACTAAAATGACTATAGACCGATCACATGGTGGTGGTGAGGGGGTCAACCAATGTAACAATAGCATCATTTTTATGTATTTCATACATAAGCAATCCAGTTTTGTGCTTGCTTTTAAGGCTAGGACTTAAAGAAACTACTTATTTTTATCTTTTATCACTTAAATATTTAGCTCTTAATTATAGGAGATAAAGCCCTATTTCTCTTGCAAAATACATTTCAGGAAAGAGACGTAGGTGTTGGAGAGCACCCTTTACTTCGCACTGGATTTGGGGTCCCATTTCTGCCCCTTCTACTTGTAAGATTTGAAGAAAATTAGTTCACTGGACTTCACTGTATTCATCTGTAAAATTCATATTGTGAAGCTTGCCTTGCTTCTTTCTCATTTTTTGTGTAGCTTGGATGTAATGGTATACATGAATGTACTTTTAGAATAGCACATCATTCCTCTATAGACTTGAGAGGCTATATTATCTGGGGAGAAATCGTGGTTCTTAGATTTAGGCATCTATCCAACTAATGGTGGAAAACTCTTCTGGCTGCAAGGTTATCTGGAAATATCATTCTTTTTGAGTTAAGATTTATCTGTGAGCAATTCACACACATTACATTTCATTGGCTGTTACAGTTTATATAGTGAAACTGTTTTGAGAGGTAGGGTGTATTCCTGCATCCCAAACCATTATCCCAAACCTCTGCAAGGCATGTTGTGTGCTCGAAAGCTGGAGGTTGACTTTGTAATCTCCCCAAGAAGGTGGAGGCAGAACTGGACAGCTGGGCAAAGACCAGTTAGTTTGTGCACTGCAGACACAGAGGTGTGTGAGTTATGACTGGTTTCATATAGCAACTGAACCATGAGAATGTGCACATATAAAATTTGTCAGTTAGAAGATGTCAACATGCCAGTCCTTTAGTATTTATATGCTGCTTTCTAATTTTACTGTGATGATAACAGATGAAACCACAACACTTCCATCAGAAACCAGAGCATGTCCGTGAATAACTACCAGACTGCATATAGTTTTCCCAGTGAATTTTCAAAGCCAAACGTGGGTTGGTTTTTGTATATAAATTGCCAGTGCGCCTTTTCCATTCCGGTGGGAGATCTCTGAAGGGAACGTTACAGCTGTGATGAATAACAGTTCTTCTAAAGAAGCTGGCACAGGCATGCATTTCATCCCACTGAGTGGAACACCACGCCTGTCGACAAATGTGCCAGGTCTCCCACCATTAAATAAATATATACGTGTGTCATTTGGCTTTGTTTCCAAATTCTTGGCTCTATGTAAACTGAGCACTTTATCACTATTAATAATACTATAGCTTCATGTAAAACCGAGGAATGATTCTTTGTCCTTAGAGTGTCTTCCCCATTGTTTATTACTTTATTATTTACAACATTGTTTAACTCCTCATACGATAATAAATGACAGTGTTCTTTCCAATATAAATTAACTTATGCAGTCAATATTTTAATTGATGAATCTATAACAATAAGAGTTAACATTTGTTACTTGAAAGGTATTTTCTGTTATTATTCCCTCTTTATGGTTTATTCCCTCTTTATGGTTTATTCTCAACCATGGAAACAGGTTGAGAGAGGTTAAATGATTACTATGTTCTAATGCTTTTCTGTGTAAGTAAAGCATAAAAGCACTATTCAATAAATCATTTTTCCCCAAGTAGTGAGAATCATAACTATTCTCTTATCTAATAGAGAAGCTTTTTAAAGTGAATACTCACTAGTGTTTTCTCAACAATTATTAGATTATTATAAAATATTTAATTTTTATGAAATGACATTTAAAAAAAACAAGCCTCAGGGCATTAATAAGTATCAAACAAGAGATTATGGAGTCAAATATTCAGTTTTCTGTTTCTTTTAAAAATTGTATTAGCTATAGTTTCTGTTTTAAGAGAATGTCACCCGGCACTTAGGTTATTTCTATAAACTTCAACCTCTCTGACTTCATTCTTCTCAACCGCACTTGGTAGCCTAAAAGTGCTTGATGAAACTGTAATTTGATATCCAGCTCCCAATCATATATACCCATCTCCACTTCCCCAGCTACAGTAGCTCTCGTGCCTATGGAAACATCCAAATTCCTCATGTCAATGCCCTCATAATGTGACTCCATCTTTTTTATCTGTTCTTATTTCTTACAGATCACCAACATGGATCATAGAGCTACATCTCTATCTTCACCACACACACTGCTGATTCCTGATTCCACACCTTTATGCAGGCCTCACACTGTAGAATCTCATTCCCACCAGATGACAGGCTTCAAGGTCATTTCTTTCTTGAAATTGACTTTTTGAAACTACTCGCATGTTGTTCCCCCCCCCCCGCCTCTTCTTATTCCATGGATAATTATTCATAGATAGGTAAGCTATCAGTTAGTTCTAATTGTTAAATAGATCAAGTTTGGGATCACCAGTTACAGCATAAGTTCCTTAGAGTCAAGCCTCACCATATGTTTTCTCTTGTATCTTTTTGGATGTTCAGTACAATGATGAAGAAACAATAGGTGCTCATTCTATACTCATTGACTGGGATTCATCAAACTTGGGTTTAAATATCTTGATTTTCTAATATTTTCATTGATTAACTATAATTTTAGTTAAATAATATTCTAAAACAGCCTGAACATACTGCAGTAAAAGTTGAATTACATAAGAAATGGCACATCAATAAAATGGAATGCTAAGCCATTTTGGTTTCTGTTCTTGAAGCAACAGAAATATTGCAATGCTTTGCAATGTATTGATGTTTAAAAATGTTACAAAACATATATACAAAGGGCCTTCCTGGTAGTGCAAGGGGTTAAGGACTATGACGCTATTGGCAGCCACTGCGACATGAGTTCAATCCTCAGCCAGGGAGCTACCCACATGGTGCCTGCAGTGGGCAAGCAGTGGGCCAGGATCCAACTCATGGTGGCAGCTGGAGGTACTCACTGGCAGCAGCCCACACCGCAGCAGCCCACATGACAATCTGCAGGTCAGGATAAACAGCATCAGATGCTGGACCAAACAACAGCAGAGGTAACAGCACTGGGAGGTGATGCCGCATAAGGCTATAAACAGCTCCTCATGAGTCGTTGGCCCACACCAGCAACAAACAGCTCAGTGTGACCCTAGGCCTGGGGCCTTTGGTGATCTTTCCAGATGGTGGCAGCAACAAGGTCAGAGGCAGGTTCAGTCCTTAGTCATTGCAAAACTCTTCAGTTTCTCTTTCTTTGGAGGTCAGTTTCTGGAAGCTGCTTCTTTCTTCTTTTTTTTTTTTATTAATTTTTAAAATTTTTTACATTATTAATTTTTAAACAATATTTCCTTCTCCCCACCCACTCATGTGTAGTCCCCATACAGTTTACTTCACCAATGCATATGTGCATCATCACCTCAGTCCCCTGTGCTCCTCCCTCCCTGCCTCTCCCTCCTCCTCCCCTGCAGTGTGTCTCTGATTTATAACTGTCTGTTTTTGCTTTGTTGTGTTTTGTACTTTTGGAGGCCAAGTACAGAGTTGGAGGAGGCCTAGAATCAAGGGACTATTACAGAATCCCTCACCCTAGTTGATACCTCCAGATTAGAACATTTAACCAGGCTGGTGCCTGAGGGAGGGTGTGCCTGCAGGCAGCAACTTTTGGCCTGGGCGGGTAAACATGCCATGTGTTACTAATGGCTCTGGCTGCTTAGGTGGCAGTTGGGAAAACACAAGTCTTGCCCTGCAGTCCACACGGTAGGGTCCCTGTTACAATTTTACCTTCACTATTCTCTTAAGATGGATTCCTTGTTTTTCTTTGATTCAATGTCTTATTTCTTAGTTCATTTTTCATTTTGTTGGCACAGATCTGTCTCAACTTATAACTGGGTTATATCTATTAAACTCAACATAATTTGAAAATATTTCCAAGTCAAAAATGCATTTAATATGCCTAACCTACCGGACATTATATCTTAGCCTAACTTACCTTAATGTGCTCAGATCACTTACATTAGCCTACAGTTGGACAAAATCATCTAATACAAAGTCTATTTTATAACAAAGTGTTGAATAACTCATGTAATTTATTGAATATTGTATTTAGAGTGAAAAACAGTGGATATATAGTTTTTATCATTAAAAATACCTGAATTGTTTTCTTTTTTTTAATATTAAATTTAAATATTAAATTTTTATATTCCCCCATACAATTGCAAACGCCCCATTCTGACCCCAATCCTTCCCCCCCCGCCCCCCACCCCCCAAAAAGTGTCTCTGGTTCATAGTTTTTTGTTGATTTTGATTTTCACTTTCTTATATTCATTTTCCTGGTCCCTTATTTAAGTTTTCTAGATTCCTGCTATGAGTGAGACCATCTGGTATTTTTCTTTTTCTTTTTGGCTTATTTCGCTGAGCATGATCCCTTCCAGCGCCATCCATGTTGCTGCAAATTGCATGTGTTTATCTTTTTTGAATGCTGAGTAATATTCCATGGTATATATGTACCACATCTTCTTGATCCAGTCATCTATTTTTGGGCATTTGGGCTGTTTCCAAAGCTTAGCTATTGTAAACAGTGCTGCTATAAACATAGGGGTGCAGGTGCTCTTTGGAATGGATGTTTCTGTGTCCTTTGGGTAAATACCTAGGAGTGGAATTGCTGGATCATATGGAAGCTCTATGTTTAGTAGGTCCAGAAATCTCCACACACCTCTCCATAGTGGTTGGACCAGTTTGCACTCCCACCAACAGTGCAGAAGAGTTCCTTTTTCTCCACACCCTCGCCAACATTTGTTGTTGCTAGTTTTTTTAATATGTGCCATTCTCACTGGTGTGAGATGGTATCTCATGGTAGTTTTGATTTGCATTTCCCTGATTACAAGTGATGTTGAACATTTTTTCATATGTCTGTTGGCCATTAGCATTTCCTCTTCAGAGAAGTTTCTTTTTAGCTCTTCTGCCCATTTTTTGACTGGATTATTTTCTTTGTTGTTGCTGAGTCTCATCAGCTCTTTGCAGATTTTTGTGATCAGTCCTTTATCATTAGTGTTGGGTGCAAAAATGTTCTCACAGTCAGTGGGGTTTCTCTTTGTTTTTGTTATTGTCTCTTTTGCTGTGCAGAAGCTCTTTAATTTGATGTAGTCCCAGCTGTTTATCTTTGTCTTCACTATCACTGCTTTGGGTGATGTGTCTGTAAAGATGTCTTTGATGTGCAAATCCCGTAGTGTATCGCCTATATTTCCTTCTATGTATTTTATGGTTTCAGGTCTTATGTCTAGTTCTTTAATCCATTTTGAGTTGATTGTTGTGTATGGTGTGAGGTAGTGGTCAAGCTTCATTCTTTTGCATGTAGCTACCCAGTTTTCCCAGCACCATTTATTGAACAAACTTTCTTTGCTCCAATGCATAGTCTTTGCTCCTTTGTCAAAGATTAGTTGACCATAAATCTGTGGGTTTATTTCTGGATTTTCTATTCGATTCCATTGGTCTGTATGTCTGTTCTTGTTCCAATACCATGCAGTTTTGATGATTATGGCTTTGTAGTATAGTTTGAAGTCTGGGAGTGTGATGCCTCCATTTCCTTCTTTTTTTTTCAGTAGAGCTTTGGCTATTCAGGGTTTTTGGTGATTCCATATGAATTTCATCAATAATTGTTCTATTTCTTTGAAGAATGCCATTGAGATTTTGATTGGAATAGCATTGAATCTGATCTGTATATTGCTTTTGGTAGGATGGCCATTTTAATAATGTTTATTCTTCCAATCCATGAGCAGGGGATGTCTTTCCATTTCTTTGTGTCTTCTTCTATTTCTTTTAACAGTGTTTTATAGTTTTCTTTGTATAGGTCCTTTACCTCTTTTGTTAGATTTATTCCCAAATATTTGATTTTTTTTGTTTCGATAATAAAAGGGATGGGTTTTTTGATTTCTCCTTCAGATTTATTGTTTGTGTATAGGAAGGCTACTGACTTTTGCGTGTTGATTTTGTATCCTGCCACTTTACTGAATTGATTGATGAGTTGAATTAGTTTTTCTGTGGAGATTTTGGGGTTCTCTATGTATATTATCATATCATCTGCAAAGAGTGATAGTTTGACCTCTTCTTTTCCTATTTGGATTCCTTGGATGTCTTTCTCTTGTCTTATTGCTCTGGCTAGGACTTCCAGTATTATATTGAAAAGCAGTGGTGAGAGTGGACATCCTTGTCTTGTTCCAGATCTTAATGGAATTGCTTTCAGCTTTTCACCATTGAGAATGATACTGGCTGTTGGCTTGTCATAGATGGCCTTTATGATGTTGAGGTATGTTCCTTGTATCCCAAGAATTTCAAGAGCTTTTATCATGAATGGGTGTTGCACTTTGTCGAAAGCTTTCTCAGCATCTATTGATATTATCATATGGTTTTTATATTTCTTTTTGTTGATGTGTTGGATAACGATTGATTTTCGGATGTTAAACCATCCTTGTGCCCCTGGAATGAATCCAACTTGGTCGTGGTGAATTATCTTATGGATACATTGTTGGATTCTGATAGCTAAAATTTTATTGAGGATTTTTGCATCAGTGTTCATTAGGGAGATTGGCCTATAGTTTTCCTTTTTTGTGTTGTCCTTATTCGGTTTTGGTGTTAGTGTAATATTGGCTTCATAGAACGTGTTTGGTATTGTCCCTTCCTTCTCAATTTTTTGGAAGAGTTTGTGAAGGATAGGCACTAATTCGTCTCTGAATGTTTGGTAGAATTCATTTGTAAATCCATCAGGTCCTGGGCTTTTGTTTTTGGGGAGGTTTTTGATTACCATTTCAATTTCGCTGCTTGTAATTGGTCTGTTTAGGTGTTCTATTTCTTCTTTATCTAGCTTTGGGTGATTGTAGAGTTGTAGGAATTTGTCCATCTCCTCTAGATTGTTGAACTTGTTTCCATATAACTGTTCATAGTAGTTACTGCTTATTCTTTTGATTTCTGCTGTGTCCGTTGTGATTTCTCCTCTTTCATTTATGATCCTGTGTATTTGTGCTTTCTCCCTTTTTTCCTTTGTGAGCCTGGCTAGGGGTTTGTCTATTTTATTGATTTTTTCAAAGAACCAGCTCTTGGTTTCATTGATCTTTTGGATTGTTTTTTTAGTTTCAATTTCATTTATTTCTGCTTTGGTTTTTATTATTTCTTTTCTTCTACTGGTTTTGGGTTTTTTTTGTTGTTCTTTTTCTAGATCTTTGAGCTTCGAGATTAGGTTGTTTCTTTGAGTTCTTTCTTGTTTTTTGATGTGAGCTTCTATTGCTATATATTTTCCTCTTATTACTGCTTTTGTTGCATCCCATACATTTAGGATATTGGTGTCCTCCTTGTCATTCAATTCAAAGAATTTTTTAATTTCTTCTTTGATCTCCTCATTAGTCCAGTGGTCTTCCAGTATTGTGGCTTTTAATCTCCATGTGGTAGGATAGTTCCTTGCCTTCTTTTTATGATTTATTTCTAGTTTGATGCCTTCGTGGTCAGAAAAGATGGTTGGTATGATTTCAATCTTGGTGTATCTGTTAATGTTTGTCTTGTGCCCCAGTATGTGATCGATCCTGGAGAATGATCCGTGTGCGCTTGAGAAAAATGTGTACTCCGTTTTTTTTGGGTTTAGTGTTCTATAGATGTCTGTTAAGCCCAAATGCTCTAGGTCCTTATTTAGAGCTTTAGTTTCTTTACTCATTTTTTGTCTTGTTGATCTATCCATTGTTGATAGTGGTGTGTTGAAGTCTCCCACTACATATGTGTTTTCTCTGATGTCTGTTTTCAGAGAGGACAACAGTTGTCTGATATATTTTGGTGCTCTTTCTTTTGGTGAGTATATGTTAATGAGTGTTATTTCTTCTTGAAGTATTGTCCCCTTAATCATAATGTAGTGACCATTGGGGTCTCTTTTTATTTTTTTGAGTTTGAAGTCTGTTTTATCTGATATAATTATAGCTGGTCCTGCTTTCTTTTTTGGCCCATTTGCTTGTAGGATTGTTTTCCATCCTTTGACTTTGAGCCTATTTTTATCTTTTGTAGCTAAATGTGTTTCCTGGAGACAGCAAAAGGTTGGGTTTTGTTTCTTAATCCAGGCTGCAACTCTGTGTCTTTTTATTGAAGAGTTTATTCCATTTACATTTAGAGTTAATATTGATATGTTAGCATCTGTATTTGCCATTATGTTTGTCTTTCCTTTGATTTTATTTATTCTTTTAATAACTTTTTTTTTTTTGGTCTTCTTCGTTGTTATTCGTCCCTCTGAGGTTCTGGTTTTAGGATTCCTTGTAGTATTTTTTGGAGTGGGGGTTTATTCGTAATGAAATTCCGGAGTTTCTCTTTGTCTGGGAAGGTCCATATTCTTTCTTCATGGAGGAAAGAGAGCTTTGCGGGATAGAGTATTCTTGGTTGGCATCTGTTTTCTTGGAGTCTGTTGACTATGTCCCTCCACGCTCTCCTTGCCCGTAGTGTTTCTTCAGAGAAGTCTCATGTCAGCCTGATTGGTTTTCCTTTGAATGTTATCTGTTTCTTCCCTCTTGTCAGCTTCATTATTTTTTCCTTGTCCTGGATTCTTGGGAGCTTTACTATTATGTGTCTTGCTGTGTTTTTCCTTTCGTCGTGGAAGTTTGGTGTTCTTCTTGCTTCTTGTATATCAATTTTCAGCTCCTTCTTCACATTTGGGAAGTTCTCTTCAATTATCTCCTGGAATATTTTCTCTGTTCCTACATCTCTCTCCTCTCCTTCTGGAATTCCTATAACTCTTATATTTCCTTTCCTCATGGAGTCAGATAGTTCCCGAAGTCTTTCTTCATTCTTTTTCCTTCGTACTTCTCTTTCCTTTTCTGTTTTGGTTCTTTTTATTTCTGTGTCTTCAAGAGAACTTATTTGTTCTTCCATTTCATCTATTCTGCTTTCCTTGCTTTTCCCGGAGTTCTTTAGTTCCTCCATTAATTCTTTGATCTCCTGCATTTCTTTTACTTCCCTCTTTAGGGACTCAATTTCATTCTTCTGACCATTGTTTTCCCTCTTTAGGGACTCAACTTCCTTCTTCTGATCTACCACTTTTTTAATCATGGCAATTTTAAATTCTCTTTCTGGAAGGCTCAGAAGTTCTTCCAAGTTGCTGTCGTTGCAATCTGGGGAGTGGTTTTCTTTTTGTGGTGTGCTTCTTTCCTGAGGAGTTGTTCGGTTGCGTGTGGTTCTTCTACTCCCTACTGTCTGTCTTCTAATTTGTCGTATGCGTTGGGACACTGTGTTGCTCGGACTGACTGGCATCTTGGGTGAACTTCTCCGCTCCCCTCTGGCTCTTCCAGGAGCCATCTCTGTCTTCTGGGGGAGCTTTCTGCTGGTTTTAGGCAGTTTTTACTGAAGAAATGTCCCTGTTCTCAAATGGCGAAGCGGGATGCAGTCCCTGCGCCTCCGGTTTCAGGCACACTCTTCTGCGCACCCGGTCTGCCCCGGACGTGGGTGCCTGCTCCCTCTGTGGGCTCAGACTGCTGGTCGGAAGGGGCCTGGCGTGGGCTAACTTCCCAGCTGGCCACTGGGTCCTCTAGAAGCCTTCTGCCCTTTTCAAGCAATCTTAAGAAATTTCCTGTTCTATGGGGTGTTAAGTGACTTTTTTTTCCTGGTCGCTAGGTGGCACCAGAGATCTCTCCTATTGTCCTTGGGGGGCTGTTTTTCGCCTCCCCCCACCCCGTGGGTCAGGGAACAGAGCGGGAATGGTAGGGTACACCTCAACAGCTTTGGGGTGCTGTGTCTGCCTTGTGCCCCACCGTCGTGGAGAACCCACGCCCCGAATTTTCGTGCCCCGGGTCTCAGTTCAAAGCCCTCAGTTCCAGGACACGGGCTGTAGCCCAGTTCAGTGGCGCGGGAATGGCGCCTTTTGCACTGCTCCCGTGCCTGGGCGCCTGGTTCCTGCTTACTCAGGGAGGGACATTCACCTCAGTGAGGACCTCTGCGCGTCTCCCCGCAAGCCTAGGTCGCAGGCGCAGGTACCTGGGCAGCCGTGATCCAGGTCTGCATTTGCTTTTCAAGCACGCCAAGCGCGCCGCTTTTCCGCACAAGCTTACCGGCAGCCCGGGCTGTGTGCGCGTCTCCCGGGGTCTTTATTCTTCTCTAATGGCGCCCGGAGCCGTTTGCTCACCGCCACGGCGAATCCTGCAGGGTTCGCCTCAGCTCCCGTTCACGGGGTGTGGTGGCTGCAATAGTTCCTTTCCACTCACAGTCCCGCTTGCTGCGTCGTTTGTTCTTGTTGGCAGTTTTGGTTTGTTGTTTTCCTCCTTTTTGCCGGGCGGAGAGTGCCGCCTGTGTGGGCGGGGGAGGGGAGCAGGGTTCTGAGCTTCCCTCCCTTCTAGTCCTCTTTTATGGCCACTTTCTTCTTCGGGTAGATTGCTGGAGTCACCCGTTTATCTTCCGTGTCCCAGTTCTCACTGGGACCTGCCGCTTTTCCTCCCTATTAACTTTTTTTTAATGGGAGTTCTTACTCGCAGTGTCTCCTCGCCGCCATGTTGCTCCGCCCCCTATGCTTTGTCTTTGTGCACCAAAAATACCTGAATTGTTGTTTTCATGATTGTTTTCATGCCATCTTGAAGTTGAAAAATTGTTATGCCATTTAAGTTTAAGGAGATAATCTGTGTAAGTTTTCTTTCATAGTTTCCCAAAAAGGGAGGATAGGGGTTAAAGGTTGGAGTCCTTTTAGAATTTGGATTTCATTTTTCCATTGCTGTTGATGGAATTGAAGCTATTTTGATTCCTATTACTTTGAACATGAATGTCAAAGAAACAATCACCAGAGCCTTAAGATCTTTTCTTATACCGGGTGTTCTAGAATTTTAAAATGATTTGAGTTTGTTTAGATCTCAATCCCTGCCATTCCCACCATGATGGGCTTCCTGGGGAACCATATTTACCCATCTAAGATTCACATCTGCCAGTTCTGGAAAATTTCTGTGTAATTTTTTCCTTTCTTCCACCATGTATACCTTGTTCTCCCTTTCTGGATTAGAGGTGGCAGTGTAACCTCCTGGGTTGTTTATTTTCTCCCTCTTTTATTTTTCATTTGTTTATTTATTTTTTTTTTTTGTAGGAAAGTACCTTGAATTTATCATGTCATCCTTCATTGAAATTTTAACTTTGCCTATTATATTTTAATTCCTATGAGCTTTCCTTGTTATTTTATCTCAACCTCTTCCTCAGATTTGATTTTCTTCATGGATACAATAGCCTTCTCCTGGAGGATATAAATTATAATTTTTCAGTGTTTTCTTTTACTCTCTTTGTTATTGATCTATATTCCTTTAGTCTGTCCTATTTGCCCTTTGGGTTGCTTTTTTTTTTTACTGGAATATTTTCTCAATGTTGGTGATCCTTAGCTTCTGTTCTTATTTTAAAGGGTGGAGTTAAAAGTGTATGAAAGCTCTGGGTTTGTAAGTGTTGTGTGTCACCTAGTGGACTTATAGAGAGAAATGGCAATTTTTAATAATAACAATGATACAAGATTATTTGCAAGGAAAAAACAATTTAATACCAAAGATTCACAGATAATGAAAATCTAGCTCATGAAATGACTGGTGAATGCAGAGGAAATGATTAAATTCTAGAAAGTTTATTGCTGAGAAAAAGTTGAAGTAACAGATCTTCAGTAGAGCAGTTCCCACAGTTTTTAACATAGTAAAATAACTTTACTGATTTTGAGTTGATTAATACAATCCCTTTTTAAGCAACTGTTAAGAAAATTAACCCAACAGAATACATCAAAACTTATCGGTGCTTGATAAAAAATTTAAAACATAGATAATCCCATTAATATAGTGAGTACTCCTTTGGGATTTCCTTTTCTTCTTACATGGTTTCCTTTCCATTGTACAAAATTTGCATTTAAGAACACCTTGGATGCTCAAGAGTGCTGTGAATTGCTGGCTTTTTTCATTTCACCTCATGATTTCATTTTACCAGTAATTAAAACTACAGCAAACCAACAACAGGCAAGTGAGAAAAATATTTCTCAAGGCTATTTTACCTGTATTGTTAGTAGGAAGTCTTCCAAACAGGATATTCTTTTCTTATATATCATTTATTTATTTATATATATTTTACATCATTGTTCATTTTTGTTCAATGTTTGCTTTTTCCTCTCAGGTGTAGTCTCCGTAAAATTCCTACCACCAATTCATGTGTGCACTACCACCACAGTCCCTTGTGCTCTTCCCTCCCCTGTTTGATCCTTCTCCTTTCTCTCCAATGCAGATACCTGCACCCCTATGTTTATTGAAACACTATTTATAATAGGTAAGGTATGGAAACAACTCACATGCCCAAAAATAGATGACTGGATCAAGAAGATGTGGTACATATACACAATGGAATACTATTCAGCAATCAAAAAGATAAACTCATGCCATTCACAGCAACATGGATGGAGCTAGAAGGGATTATGCTCAGCAAAATAAGCTAGAAGGAAAATAAAAATATCAGATGGTTTCACTTATAGGAGGAACATAGGGAAGCCAAATAAGGAAAAAAATAATAACAGTAAATTAAAAAAAAAAAAAAAATTAACAGGCAACTAATAAGCCAAACAGGATATTCTTAATAGTTTTTCTAGGAGATACTGCATTCATTGAGATACTCAAAGGAAATGAAAATTGTAAATGCCATCAGAACCTCATTAATTGTCTTTCATGTTTGCCTTTTAATCATTTTGTCATATTAGCCTCATTAATTCATCATCTTTGCTTCCCCCTCCCCATTTTTCTGTTCTCTTATCATTGGTGACCCCAATAGCAAAAGTACCTTTGGTCTATTGTTGTTTACTAGCTCTCCTGTCTGATATATTTAGGGAAAGGAAACAGACTGTGACAAATATTGACTGCCTGACTTCATGCAGGTGTGTGGAAGATGGTGTGATTAATGAGAGTTGATTAATGAGAGTCTCATTTTAAAGGGACTTTCTCAGCTGGTGTTTTACAGCTTGACTCTCTGCCCAATGAGATAATGGCAAAAAGTTATCACTTGCTTAAAAAAAGAATTCCTTGTATGTCAGAAAGGAACTGAGTGTTACGATTTAACTTGTAAGATATGTGAAATATTAAAATAGAGAAGTGCAGTCAGAAGATAAATTGAAGTGGCAAGGGGTATTAAGTAGAGTTGAGGGAAAAGTCTCCCTTGTTCACACGGTGCAGTGGTCCTTGGTCTTAACTGCACATTGAAATTACTGGGGGAGCTTTAAATAAAATACCCTTGGGTGGACTTCACTCCAGACCAATTGAAACAGACTCTCTGGAAGTAGGACTCCAGGTGATTCTGATGCATTGCGAGGGTTGAGGACCACTTATCAAATAGGGCATGATGCATTACTCAGTGATTTGGAATAATTAAGCCTCCTAGGTCTTCCCAAGACTGGGTCCCCTATGAGAGAAAGTTCAAAGACATAGAAGGCAGGTGTTGTACAAGCAGGTGCAGGGTGACAGTTTCATGGCTGATTTGGGCAAATGAATAAGGAAACTTGGAGCCTTGGTAGATCTGACAGGACTTTAATGCTGAAACAGGGGACCAGGTACAGGCAGACTGGCAGGCAGGCAGGGGTCTGGGAGGCTTTGGCAACTGAGGCTCCCAACCCCTGTGACCTCTGCGCTCGCTCTCTGTCTCTCTCTCTCCCTCTCTCTCTCTCTTGCTCTCTCTTCCTTTCTCTCTCTCTCTCTCAGCTGGGCATCCACTGCCCAGTGATCTCTGGCTTTGTGGCCTGGGTGTCCATAATCATAGGCGTGTGTGCCCTTTGTTCACTCACACCTTTCAGCCCTGAGTGTCTGTGTATGTCTGGTGCCTGAATCCCCAAACACTTTTTGCACTAACATGCTATTACGTGTGGGTAATGAAACCTGGAAGGAAAGCAAGGCTGTAGGTGGCATCACTGGGGCTGGCAGCAGGAGGTAAAAAAGCCTGAGCCACTCCTTTTCCCCTACAGCAGTGTTCTCAGGAGACTTTCTAATCTATTTAAGCGATGAGCACAAGAAAACTGGAAACAATACAAAGTGCAATCAAGTGGATGCTGTACATACTCGGATTCTAGGAGCAAAGATCTTCATGGATGGAAATAACAGAAACTTCACAGGGAGCCCTTAGGTTAGGATTTTGTGGAGAGTTGGAAAGCGTGCTCTGCAGGTGAGACAGGGCAGGTGCACTGGGAGCTGTCATTGAGGGTTGACCTACCCTACCCCCTCACAGCTTCTGCAGAGAACTTTACATCCTTCTCCACTGAAACTCCTCACTAAAGTGCCATTACAGATGGAGAGACTGGGCTAAGCAATGGAAGAACTCAGTTCTGAGTCCCCTATTCTGTGGGACAATTCAGACTAGGCATCCAGGTGGCTTGGTCCCGGGGGCCCAGGAGAGAGGTGGGAACACCTGTTGTCTGCAGCTGTGACATCAGGTGGTGAGAGTCTTGAGTTTAGAGAGTCAAGATGGTGAAGTGGGAGAAAACTGGTCTTTAATGAAAGAGAACCTGAGAAGCCTTCGTGAGGGTGAAGAGGTTCAGAAGCTGGGCTACTAAAGCCAGAGCAGAAAGTTTAGTTGACCCAACCAGCCCTGGAGACAGAGATGTTGCCTCAACATTTGTTCGCCTAGAGGCAGGAAGTACTTGAAGCAGGAACTTCTGACATGGCCCTCTGGATACCAGAAATACCTTGTAAACTTAAAAAAAAAATTATGTGGCTTTATTTTTAAACAACATACAACCTTAGCTTGTTTCACCCCACACCTGATCCTCAGTGCTATAAAGGACATTTTGGCACCTGGGGCAAACAGCAGGAGATGTTCTCCTCTAAATCAATTTTATAATTCATGATATGGCTCACAGATGGGCATTATTAACAGTGCACACCATCTGGCAGCCTCCTACTTTAAACCATTATTCTAAATGTTAAGCTTTCAAAAATCATTATTTATAATTTTGTGTCCTTTAAATCTTAGTGCCTTTGGTGTAAGCCCTTTCCTGTGCTTAACCCCTGAGCCACCCTGACTCCATTCAGGAAAGGGGTGGGGCTCAGGCATGGCTTAAAGGAATGTTGTATGTATATTGGAATGAAAACAGCTAAGAATATAATGGTTTGTTTCTTAGGTTCTTGTAAAAATGTGAAAGCATTAACGTTATGGCATTGAGGGGGCCACATCCAAACAGTATATACCCTTTGTGTGATGTGATGAATTCCCTTGAAGGGTCAAGAGGGACAGCAGATTGGTGGAAGCAAAGCAAACCAGTGATATGGCTATGATTTGAATTCAGAGTGTGTGACTCCAAGCTTGAAAATTTCTTTCTGCCCAGACACCATAAGCAAGGAGGTATCAGCAATGGTCCTTGTCCACTTATCTGTATGGTCCTTGTCAGCTTATCTGTACTGGGCAGGGCTGGAATAAGAAGATAAATAATAACTTCTTGTTGGCATGAGGTTAAAGCTAAATAATATGAGGGGGCATTAGGTGTTGAAGTAGAGCAATTCTCCAGTGATTCTCTCTGAAACTTACTGTTGTAGATTATTTAAGATTGAATTTTCATTATTTATGACTTACTTTTTGCTATTTGCGTCTTTTGAACAGGTATTACAAGTAGATGGCAATATTCAAATGATATAAAAGGACATACACTCAACAGTGTTTTCTACCTTTCTTAGGCTCCTGACAGGAAACAAAATTCACCTCCAGAAGTTCAATATCAGAAACTTTAAGGAACAGACCCCTTACAGAGATGTGGGTGGGACTAAGGAGAACAACCTGGGACGTGGTGGTTCCAGAGACTGGAAAAGCCAAAAATGGGCCCAAAGAACTGGGCCCTAGTGGGGCCAGGGAGGTTGCAGCTAGTTGTGGGCAGATGCTTCTGTTCCAGACCCTGCACCAAAGCAAGAGAAAGTAGGGAGGAAATCTATCAGGCTTTATTCTTACCCTCAGGCCTCCTGCTGGTGCCACCCATTGACCTAATCCAAGAGGAAGTCAACCACCAAGGGAGATGGGATTACAGAGGGAACAGATTGCAAAAAGGGAAATGATCTGGGGTGGGATTGGGGTGGAGGAGGAATTAAGGGAACAATTGGCATAACACCCTTGGCCCTCAGTCCCCTATGGCAACAATTATTAGCATTTGCTTTGTAACCATCCAGAAATAGTCTATGCATATACAAGCTGCAAGTGCGTATGTCAACCAAATTTCTGTGCAAATAGCAGTGAACACTTCACCTTTCCTCTTCTGCCTCCTGCCTTTGCTTGTTAGTTACTTAACAGAATATCTAGATTTGGGTCCTTTCTAGCATCCTTGGGGCTACCTTGTTGTTGGAAGCCAGATCTTTTAGAAGTGTGGTCCAAAAGATGTGCATCACCTGGGAACTTGTTAGAAATGCAAATATGTTAAAAATTCTGGGAATGAGATGCTGCAATTTGTTTCTTAGCAAGCTCTCTGGATCATTCCAATGTTCTCAGAAGTTCATGAACCAGAGTTCTAGACTTTCTGAATGAGGATGCAGTCTCACCTGATCCAGGTGGCAGCTTGTTCTCACATCCATGTGTCCAGGAAATTGATGAACAGAAAACCCCATTATGAGAATCTTGTAGCTATATCTTTCCACTGTATCTACTAGTAACTAAAATCAGTAACTTGATTCAGCTCTCTGTGCAAACCAGAGCCCTAAAACAGCATGGAAAGGAGAAGCTCACTCTCTCCCTCCTGACTCATCCCCTTTCTTTTTGTATATTTAGTTCTTTGGACGCAGACACTGTATTTTAATATGTTTGGTTCAGTGTGTGATGCAATGCAAACTAAATATAATCAAGAAGACACACAATTGCCACATGCTTAGGGTTGGCATCTACTCAGAACCCACAGTTCTGAGACTTACTACCCACTCTGATCCCATAGGGCCCTGACTTCCTCAGGAAGACCCTGCCAGATACTGCTTAGTCATCATTTAATGGGACTAGAATACCTACAAGGTATAACACAATGACATACACAGAAGATGGACAGCTTGTCCATTGAAAACTTGTAAAACATCCTGATGCTAGGGACACACTCAATGGCTTTGTGATCCTAGTCCCTCTTTGTCACTGATTACCCCATCTGTAAAATAGCATTATTATGGCATTAAAGTGGCATTATTGTGGCATTAAAGTATGGGAGTTTTTTCCCCTACCAAAATAAGTGATATTTCTTGGTAAAATAGCCAGGAGAGTCCTAAAAGTAATGGAAATGGAGCTCCTCAGTTTATTTTTATCTAAGAAAGACTGGTTTTCTGGTAGTAATTGACAGCTTCCAAAGTGAACCAAATCCAAAATGCCTACAAGATGTCAATTGGTATCCAAAGCAAATTGGTCCTTGTAGGGTAAAGAAAATGTCAGGCTTTTCTGCCCTTCCGCCATCAGGATAGATGATGGATCCTTGTCCTGAATGCATGCTTGATGGCGGGCACCTGGAATAGGGTGTGGGCATAGGTAGATGGGATTCAGCTAAGACTGCGTTTTTAAGGGCGGCGTCATAGGGGGACGCCAGCAGCAGCACCAGTAGCAGCAGCAGCAGCAGCAGCCGAAGCAGAAGCCGAGAAGCAGCAGAACGAACGCTAGAGAGACCAGATAGAGTGAAGACTTGCTGGGGGCTGGGAGGCCTGCCAGCCTCCCAGCCCCCCAGCCAGCACCCCTGCCTGCCATATGCCTGGTGAACCCCAAATAAAAAACCTGCAAAACTACTGAGGACTCTGACTCCTCCTTTACCCGGTCTGCATGGGATCAGAAAACCTGCACTGTGGCCAGTTCTGCCCTTACAGTCCTCTTGTACATCTATAATTGTGACATGCCCTTAATTTTCTTTGTGTCTAGAGAAAAGAATTTTCACTCATGAGTACCACTTTACATAACTAACATAAAAATTGAAACCTGGAGACAAATCCAGTATTTTTGGTAGTCTATGAAAGAATAATCTCTTCCCCTTTAAAACAGCTTTCGGAAGCAATTGGGTGGGGGAGAGAGCATCTCCTTAGGTTATAAATTCAGTTGTTGACTCTCTGAGATGCAAGCCATGTATTTGAGTTGGTCAGCCAGGGTATATTTCAACAATTGAAATTCTCTGGGAGTAATATTTCTTTACAGTTAAC
Organism: Talpa europaea; assembly: GCF_964194135.1. Taxonomy (NCBI): domain Eukaryota; kingdom Metazoa; phylum Chordata; class Mammalia; order Eulipotyphla; family Talpidae; genus Talpa; species Talpa europaea. The sequence continues at coordinate 61,136,393 of NC_140070.1, forward strand.
TTAGTAATCATGTGAGCAGTTTGAAGTACTCGTAATTTTACAAAGCACCATTAAATTTTTGGGAAGTGGTCTAATGTCTCTATGAGTTTCCTCATCTAAAGTGATGGGTAGTGGAGTAGGGAGAATAGATGGTATCCAAAGACTTTCTACAGTACAGAAATTCCAAATTTCTCTGAAACTCTCTTTATTGAATTAAGTCTTCAGGTGGCAATAGTTTTTTAAAAAAACATTTCTTAAACCAAGAACTGTACTCCAAAGTAGGGCTTAAAATGTAATATTGCAGGAGCATCTGTGGTGGCGCAAAGGGTTGAACACAGCACTGTGAAGCTATCCACAACTTCTACAGCATGAATTTGATTCCCAGGCTGCCAGGGAGCTACCCACATGGTGCAGACCTCTCCTGACTCACCCCCTGTCCCCCCCCCAGCAGTGTTTTCAGACAATCTGCCTGTTCTGTTACTCTCTCTCTCTGGTGAATCCTCTCCCCCTGCACCGTTGGCCTGTACCCCAGTTCTTGTGTGCATAAATAAATCTTAAAAAAAATGTAGTATTGAAAATTATAAAAAGCAGAGACTTCAGAGCCAGTCAGACATGTGTTTATGTCTGTAAAGGCAGGAATGAACACAGGGCAGGTTTTCTGATCCCATGCAGACCGGGTAAAGGAGGAGTCAGAGTCCTTAGTGGGTTTTTTGCAGGTCTTTTATTGGGGTTCACCAGGCATATGGCAGGCAGGGGTGCTGGGGGGCTGGGAGGCTGGCAGTCCTCCCAGGCCCCAGCAAATCCTCACTCTATCTAGGCTCTCTGGCATTCTCTGCTGCTTCTCGGCTTCTGCTTCGGCTTCTTTCTCAGCTTCTGCTGGTGTCCCGGTGATGCCGCCCTTAAAAGCACAGTCTTAGCCCAGGTGAATCCCATCTACCTATGCCCACACCCTATTCCAGGTGCCCGCCATCAGGCATGCATTCAGGACCGCAAGGATCCATCATCTATCCTGACGACGGGAGGGCAGAAAAGCCTGACATTTTCTTCACCCTACAATGTCCTAGTGAAACAGGGGAAGAGAGGCCTCTTTAGAGGGGCCAGAAGGTCTCTGAGACCAGAGAGCTACCAAAAAAGCCCCAAAAGGCCAAAGACCAAAAGCTAAAGGACAGTGCCCCATAAGGCACAGGTCACTGTCTGTGGGTTCTCACCTGCGCGCACAATTGCAAGAGACCTTAGACTCCAGGAACAACCATGGGGTTTTTTTACAAACAGGGGAAATAACAAGCTCACTGTACCCACAAGTGGCAGCTGCCTCACCCAGGTACCAACAGCAAACAGCTCTCAGAGGCACCAGGCCCAGGGCCTTTGGCGCTCCTTTCAGGCAACGTCAGAGACAGGACCGAGGCCCAGTCCATACCAGAGCCCCTCAGCTTCTCGTCCCTCCTCGGAGGGCGGCTGCTGGACGCTTCTTTTTCTCTTTCATAGGAGGCCGGAACTGTCTTGTTTTCTTCAGGGGCCTGGCGTCTTCCTTCTTCTTTGGAGTCCCTGGTCATCCTCTCCTTCTTCCTGGGGCTCTCCTCGTCAGCTCCTTTTTCTGGGGGCTCTCTTAGCGCCCCCCAACCCTGGCTTATATTCTCTTTCACCCACAAGCCTGATTGGACCATTTAGCACCAATCAGCTCACAGCTCTCACCTGATTGGTCCATTACAAACGGCAGTTACTGAGCTCTGAGGAGCAACTGCCACAACTGACTTATGGTGGGGCAGCAGGGTGGAAAGGACATCATTGTCCTGCCGGCTCCCGCCACTGAGATGGCTGGGTTCCGGTAACAAGATCAGTTAAACTTTAGGTCAGTGCTTCTCAAACTAAGACCCATTCAGATCAGCTGGGATCTCCAGATAAAGTGCAGATTCTGCTCCAGTAGGTTTAGGGCAGGGCTGAGGTTCTGCAGCTGTGACTAGCCCCCAGGTGATGGTGCTGCTGCTCAGGTAGGAACTTCATTTTGAGTAAGGAGGTTGTACCAGTTCCTCCTAATGATTCTACTAAAGGGTGGGGAACTTCCAATACAGAATCTGGAACAACTGGATGACAAGCAAATGTAGCAAGGAGCCAAAGTCTGGTACCTACAGCTGTGAAGAGGGAGACCCAGAAGAAATCAGCCATGATATTCACCTCCGAAAAGGATGAGGATTGGTTTGAGGTTCTCCAGTGGGAGACACTATTCCCAGCCACGTCCCTTCTAAGACACCTGCCTTTTTCTTGGGGTCACGCTTGTCTGTTGTGCCATCACTAGAGGTCCCTGATGGACATTTGTTTTTTGGGGTGCATTTGGTGCCAGACAGAAAACTACATTTCCTAACTGTACTGGGTTTGGGCAGACTTCAGTTCTTGACTATGGTCATGAAAAAATTCAAAGCTACCTCAAAATAGAGCAAAGAAAAATTTGTTCAGACAGTACACCCAGGAAGAAGTCTGGATGTGCAGAGTTCATGGAAGAACAACTGTGAGGAGCGGTGGGGCATTCCTGGGTAAATGGTGTGTGGGTGCTTCTCACACTGTCCTTTTCTGGGGTTTATGGTGCAGTTGCACCCAGGGTGTTGGTTTATGGGTCCAGGCGGGAATTTCTAAGTCACTCCCCCTTCTGTTATGGTGCAGAATAGTATAGTTTTATCTGCCCTACAGCAGGTTGGGGTGGGGAACTGCCTTCCCTTCTTGGACATTTCTTGGCTCTCCAGCTTTATGGGTTCTGACAGGTGTTTCCTGGGGTCCTGGATGTAGCTGGCTATTAATTCTCTGTAGTTTTTCCCTCAGTGTCCTAACTGCATAATGGGATCTGACCACATTTTCAGTGTATATTTCCAAGCTGGGGAAGGGAGTAAGGGCGACAAAATCTGTGTGTGGGTGTGAGGGCCTGAAGAGACATCTCCATCTGGGCCAGGGAGCTCTGGTTCTCTCCGCCTTGTTTGCCCCCTACAACTGTGGCAAGAACACAAAGCCTTTAAGTATGTGTAGTATCCCAGAGAGACAAGATAATGAGTATTTTTCTTAGTGCATCCATGAAGTGAACATACAATACATTCTTAATTGCATTTAGAACATTTATTTAATCAAGTGTAACTAGTAATTTCAGAAAATGCCGAATAATTCTGATGTTACAGCACACTCCGAGTGCCTTGCTCCACATGCTCACAGACTTTCCTCCGTTTGGCTTTGGCGCGTTATTCCTGAAGTCATGTTCCTAAATTCCTGTGGACTCTGTGTCCAGTTTTCATTATTCGTTTACTTATCTAAGCCTACGACCCGATCATTTACTTTTCAACCTTCAAATCACTTCAGCCACCCACCACCTGATTTCTAAAAGTTCTGAGTAGGAACTTGAGAGTCATATGTACATTTCTTTGTACTTCATGGCAAATCCCCCTTGTTCGCTCTTTCATAAAGCCAGAACAAGGGGCAAAAGAAATGAGAACGTGGATTTCCCCTTCCCCAGGACTTCCAAGCACATAAAGAAAATAATGTTGCCTCTAAGCCTCTCCTAATCTCCCTTAAGATGAAAATGCTGCTCCCCCTCACACTGCAGAAAGGATATATGAGGCTTTCAAACCACCCAGATGGATACTAGAAAACAAATTGAGTTAGAGAGGTCAGAAACACACAGCAGCAAATGTGGAAGTAAACAAAAATCTTTACAAGCAGAAGTTTCAACCCCATTTTGATTGTGTCCCACTAATACATGTTATTTATCTATTCAGAAAATTTCTCTGTGCTATCTTGTAAAATGTTCACATAAGATGTGACAGGATAAGAATGATAAAGAACACACATTTAAGTCATCCTCAAAGATAGTTATGCCCTTTTATTTCTTGTACCCCACTGCTTCATTTTGGGTTACACCTTAGAGTGCCATCTAGAAACTCCTCTTTGGATTTGGGGCTGGTCAGAAAGACCTGAGTTCTGTCTGGGCTTTGGCAATTTATTTAACCATGGGAGAATTGTGTAACCTTTCTACTCCTAAATCTGCCCATCTGTAAAATGCAGGAATGACAGCACTTATAGGCAGGGGTGCTATGAGAATTTAGTAAGATATTATAAGACATGTGAACAGAATTTAACTTTTTAGTAGGTTTGGTCCATGGGACATGTTCAATACTAGTTAGGAATGATTATTCGTGACTTAAAGCATCAAGTTTAGAAAAATTATCAAAACTTTGGGACTAAGGCATGAAGATGAATGACTGCTTGCTTTTCAATGTTATATTGGAGAACTGTCCAATAGACCTCCTAAGGGCCCTGTGACACTGGAGATAAGGAATATTAGCCCACAATTAACTATTGATTAGGGCCCAATTTTCTTTAAATTAGATGTTAACTAATTAAGTTGCATACTATTCTTGTGTAATAACAAAGCAAATCCTTTTGTCCATAGAGGTTATAATTGTATTGCTTTTTTTTTTTTGCTTTGTTTGAAAATCTAATTTAGCAATTTGATTCCAGCATCCTGTCTTTTATTTACCATGTATAAATCAATCTTATGAATCCTTTAAATCACTTTTCATCATGCTGTTTCCTCATTAATAATTAAAGTAAATCTATGACACATACACATTATGTATTTGGTAGTAGGTTCACAGATGTTGAAAAATTTTACTTTGACACCAATCTTTCTGCCTTCAATGTCAGAGCTGTGTTCTTTTGTCTGCAACTGAATTATTATTAACTAAAGAGCCATATTGACATAGTTTTATTCTTTTTTATTCCAGCTACCCATCAACCTCTTGGCTACCAGGTGTTTCAACCTGCCTGAATTATTCTCCACGAAGACAATTTTTTTTTTTTTTTTTTTTTTGGTGGGACACTCGCCAGTGGCCGGGGATCGAACCGGCGCTGCAGAGGCCTCAGGCAGCCCCGCAACACAGTGCTCAACCGCTGCGCCACCAGGGGAGGCCCACGAAGACAAATCTTGAACTTACTTGAATATTAAAGTCTTCCCTCCCTCTTAAAAAAGTTAACGTTGGGCCTCCCCTGGTGGCGCAGGCAGTTGATAGCCACACTGAAGCTGTCCACAGCCTCTGCAGCACGGGTTCGATCCCTGCCGGCCAGCAAGAGTCCCACATGGCACGCAGGCCTCTCCTGTCTTGCCCGCTGCTCCCCTCAGCAGTGTATTTCAGTCAGTCTTCCCATTCTGTTCCCCGCTCTGTCTCAGGTGAATCCTCTCACCCTCCCATGCATCTGGCCTGTACCCTGGTTCTTGTATAAATAAATAAATCTTTTTTTAAAAAAGTTAACATTTATTTTTACTCTGTTTAATTCAGGAGTTACTGAAAACACAATTGTGAGTGCTTTTAAGTGGTAGGAATTACATGTTCTTTTTTCCATTTTCTATTTTGTTATTGTTCATGTTTTCTATATGAATGATGTGCTATATTCATTATGCAAAGAAAAAAAATCTTAACTTAAAAAAATTGGTCTCCTACCATGTGCATAGAGCTGTGTGGAATTCAATGGGGATCACCGTGCCCAGCAGTTCATTGCTCCCGCCTTAGAGGTACAAAGGTTTCAGCACAGCTGTGAAACAGGATAGATTATAAATACAGACTGAGAAAGAACAGTGTGTCTGTGGAGAAAGGCTGGAAGGGGACAATAGAAAAGGAATCATGTTGGAGTAGCATTTGATAGCTCCATTAATAATTAATATTCAGAATTTAATATGCATTTGTTATGTGCAAGTTTTCCCCCAAATCCTTCATATGTGTCTCATTTAATTATCTTCACTTCTTTTATTGTGGTAAAAAATACACCATAAGATTTACCATCTTAACCATTTTAAGTGCACAGTTCAGCAATATTAGGTATCTGGTGTGAAACAAATCTCCAGAAATTTTTCATCCTGCAAATCTCAAACTTTATACTGATTCACCAACAATTCCCCTTTTCCCATTTCCTCAGGCCCTGGTACCACCATACCATTCTGCTTTGTTTCTATGAACTTGACCACTTTCAATATACACATAAGTAGAATTATACAGTATTTGTCTTTTTGTGTCAGGCTTATTTAACTTGGCATAATGTCTTCAGGTTTCATCTATTTTGTAGCATGTGACAGGATTCCATTCTTTTTAAGGCAGAATAATATTACCTTGTGACTTGAGGCACCCACATTTGTTTATGCATTAATTTTCCAGGTATTTGGCTTGGATATGCCTCTTTGCTACTGAGAAAAGTGCTGCTTTGAATATAGTGGTGAAAATACCTCATTGAGACCCTGCTATCAAAACTTTTGAATATATGCCTAGAAATCGGAATTGTAGATCACATCGTAGGTCTGTTTTTCAATTTTTTTGGAAACCCCATAATTGTTTTCCGTACAGACTGCATGATTTTGCAATCTGACCAACACTTGTTATTTCTCTATTTTTTTAATAGTGGCCATCCTAGTGGGTATGAGGTAATATCTTATTGTGGTTTTGATTTTTAGTTCTCTGATGATTAATGATGCTGATTAATGATGTTTTACCACTGGTATATCATCATCGTAGAAATGTCTCTTCAGTTCTTGGTCATTTTAAAATTAGGTTATCTTACATTTTCTTGTAGAGTTGTAGGAGATTTATATCTTGGGTACTAACCCCTTTTCACACATTCACTGGTAAATAATTTCCACTTGCATATTTTTCCTTTTATTGCCTGTGCATAGCCAAGAAATCATTTCCAATTCAATGAAAATTTACCCCTACACTTTTCTTCTTGGCATTTGAAAGTTTTTTTTTTTTTTTGGTTTTTAATTAATTTTTATTTATTAAAGATTTTGTTTTATTTATTTATGTATACAAGAACTGGAATGTAGGCCAAAGGTGTGGGGAGGTGAAAAGATTCACCAGAGACAGAATGGGGAGCAGAAAAGGCAGATGTACTGAAATACACTGCTGAGAGGAGAAGTGGGCAAGACAGGAGAGGTCTGCTGTGCCATGAGTGTTAGCTGCCTGGCCAGGGATAGAACTCTTGCTATAGTGGCTGGTGATCACTTGATAGTACTGAGACTTTAACCCCTGCATCACCAAGGCGCCCTGTTTTTAATTCATTTCGGGTTAGTTTTTGTATATGGTGTAAAATAAAGATCTAGTTCCATTCTTTTGCTTATGGCTTCCCCCAAACAAGAGGCTGACCTTTCTACCATTGAGCGTATAAAGTCATCTTAACATATAATAGGGAACTTAACTTCTTTATTCTTCATACTATTCCATTAGTCCTTTTGTTTTTCTTTATACTAGTACCATACTGTTAAGATTACGGTAGCTTTATGACATATTTTGAAACTTTAAAATTAAAAATTTTTCTTTTCTTTCAAAATTGCTTTGAATATTTGTGTTCTCTTGAGATTTCATATGAATTTTAGGATGGTTTTATCTGTTTCTGAAAAAATATCCATCAGGCTTTTGATAGAGATAGTGCTGACTGCAGATTGCTTTGGATATTATGGCAATTTTCACAATACTGTCTTTTAATCTATGAACATGTTTGTCTTTACTTTTTTTTATATCTTAATTTTTCATAAATATTGGTAGTTTTCAAGGCACAAATTTTTCACCTCCTAAACCTAAAATCAGGTTTATTCCTATGTACATGATTCCCTTTGATGCTATTGTAAGTGGAATTTCTTTCTTAATTTGCTTTTTGGTGGTTTCTTTTTGGTTGCCTATTGTTAGTGTTCAGAAACACAACTGATTGTGTGTGTGTGTGTGTTGATTTTGTATCCTACAGCTTTGATGAATTTATTAGCACTGACAATTTTTTTTGGAAGCTTTTGGAGCTTTTGAAAGCTTTTGGAAGATTATCATGTCATCTGTGAACAAAGATAATTTTATTTCTTTCTTTTGAATTTAGATGGCTTTTGTATTTTTTCTTGCCTTATTGTTCTAACATTCATGGTCTTCACTAATTTTACAGATTAGAAAATTGAGGGAAAAGAAAGAAGTTAATTAGTTGTCTAAGATAGTAGAGCTAAGTAGAAGAGCCAGAATAAAAGCTTGATTTTGAACTCTGAAGCCAATAGTTTAATCAACAATGTTGAAAAGGATTTAACTTTGTTGAGATGGTAAGGGCAGGAGCATTCTGGACAGATAAATTCTGACTTGCTTAATATTTCCTTTTTTATCTTTCAGAGATTGCCATATGTTGAGCATGGTTACTAAACTCAAACATGCTCTGAACAAAACTCTGCTGAATATACTTCATCTTTTGTATATTTTTTGGTAGATGATTTGGAAGGCAATTTTTACACTGGGTCAATTTGAACAGAATCCTTAATGAAATAAATCTGTGCTAAAAATAAACAAACTGTAAAATTTGCCTTTGTAAATATACTCTTCATAGTTATTAGTTTCCTAAGGTTTTTTATTTTTATGTTTTATACATAGATTCAAACTTTTAGGCTGAAAGAGACATTAGACAAAAAATAGAAAGAAGAAAAAAACAAGAAGTAATTTCTTCTTCTCTCCCTCCTTTCCTTCTTATTATAGAAGTGATATATGGTGCTTTTTAACTATTAATAAAGGGACATAATTTAAAAGAGGGATTTCCTTCTTTGCTTCCATCTCCACAATTTATCTTCCCAGAAGTAGGCCACATTTTTAAAATTTGTTTAGTCTCTACTGATCCATTTCTATGCTTAGACATGTATCACACAAATACACACTTGCATTGCTATGATTTTTTAATTTTTTGACTTTATTTATTTATTTTAATGAAGCACCATTTTCATCTTTATTAATTTGTTGTAATAGAGGATTTGTTGACAAAAGTTCTCCCACCACCAAAGCATCCATAATCTTCCACCATAGTTCACTATGCTCTCTATCCCCCTTGGTTCTTACCCCTCCACGCTGCCTTCCCCTCCCCTCCTGGATGCCTCAGATTTAGGGTCAGCTTTCAAGGGTTTGTTTTTAAGGTGTGTCTTTGTTTCACCCTTTGTTTGGACTTTTTTATTTTTCTTTTCTCCATTGTTTGCTGTGGGTTTGCTCTGCTGTAGTTGGGACTGTTACTGTGTGCGGGTCTTTCCGTCTCATTGTTCCTGTCATTTGATTGTGGTGGGCATGGCAGCTTGGGGCTCATGGGGTCTGGGGTGGATCTGGGATCTCTCTTGTAGATGATTGAGGCCAGTTTCTGGTTGCGGGGTGTCCAAGCCTGGGCAGGGACTGTAGTCAGGGGCATGGTCTGGTGGCATGAACCCCAAAGCCCTCAGAGCAGGTTTCCTCCAGTATTATTTTTGTTACCGTTTGAAGAAAACAACAACAATGCTATCGAATTTACCCAGGAATCTTCAACTTGCCTTCATTCCACCCTGTAAGGGCATAGATCCTCCATGTGACTTGAGATAATGCTATTCATTGAAAAGACAGTTCTAGACTCAGCTAAATCCTTCAACACCATTTGCTCTGTGGTGACTGAAGCTTTACAGCAACAGAACTTCACCAATTATCAGAAAACAAATTTTAACTTTAATGCTACAGGTATTGAAGCCCTCAATTTTCATGATGTTTTTCTCTTTTTGTATTATATACATACTTAATCTTTATGAAATCAATAGGGGAGTTGTCTTTTTCCCAATGTGGTTGACAGTTCTTTCCAGTACTGCGTTCAGTACTGTACTCTTCATAGCAGAGAATTTAGGCCAGGAAACCAGTAACACTTTAGGCAGAATCAAGTTCATTTTTGCTGAAAAATAAAAAATTTTAGCATTTTCTAAAGACTTATTTCCCGAATTTTAAAATCATTAATCTCTAAAATTGATGCTATCCTATTTATTTACACACACTCACCAAATTATGGAATTTAGAAAAATCAAGTTCTAAATATTTCAAAATTATATGAATTACAATAATGCCAGATTCAATATTAAGAATTTCATCTCAACCATATATTTCATATATAATATTATATGGCACCATGCTGTCATTATTTTACAGATGGGCAAACTGAAGCTGCATGAATTCTTTTATTTTATCTAAAACCATTGAAGTTGTGAGTAATGGCAACAGAACTTGAAGCCAGGTAACATAGGTTCTGAATGCCTCTCGCCAGCACAGCCTTAAACTTGCTCTTATATTTTATCTAGCCTTACCCTTGATCCTATATTTTATGTGATACTACAATTGAATCCTCAAAAGACATATCATTAGGATCTGAATGTGGATAGTTAAGTTGTTGTGATTTCCTTCTATTTCTTCTGAGACACACTCAAATCTTAGGAAGTCAACTGGTTTTGAAACAAGAACAAACCCCTTGATCTCAAAATGGTGATTTCTTATCCTGCCCATACTTTAAATTAATCTTATTGATGGGTTTCTTGGCAAGCATAGTTTTATTTGTTTTACATGTTCCTTTTGGTAGGTGGAAGAATAACTATGTGAGAATTATGCTCTAAATAAAGCAACATTTAGGCCAGACTTAATTTTCTAAATTTTATTTTTATTTGCCAAATTCTTCTGTACTTTTTTTGGAGTATAAACACATTTATTTAATAAAAAGAAAAGTGATATCTTATAAAATAATATTTTAGTAGTAAACAGCCAGGAATGAATCTATTTCTCTTTCATTCAGCCAAAAAAATTTCCAGCCAGCAGTTAGAAGTGAAATTGATAGTATTAATATGCGTGAGCTATTTCTTGGTTTTTTCCTGAGGTTAAAAGAATTTCAATCTTAATATCTATCCAAAGGACACAGAAACATCAATTCCAAAGAACATCTGCACCCCTATGTTTATAGCAGCACTGTTTACAATAGCTAAGCTTTGGAAACAACCCAAATGCCCAAAAATAGATGACTGGATCAAGAAGATGTGGTACATATACACCATGGAATATTACTCAGCATTCAAAAAAGATAAGCACATGCAATTTGCAGCAACATGGATGGCGCTGGAAGGGATCATGCTCAGCGAAATAAGCCAAAAAGAAAAAGAAAAATACCGGATGGTCTCACTCATAGCAGGAATCTAGAAAACTTAAATAAGGGACCAGGAAAATGAATAACTATAAGAAAGTGAAAATCAGAATCAACAAAAAACTATGAAACAGAGACACTTTTGGGGGGGGTGGGGGGCGGGAGGGGAGGGATTGGGATCAGAAAGGGGGGGTTGCAACTGTATGGGGAATATAAAAATAAAATTTATTATTAAAAAAAAAAGAATTTCAACCTTAAAACCCACCCTTTCTGGATTTTAAAATGTAGTCAAATGAATGTATCACAATACTTAGGCCTAACCTTACTGCAGAGCTGCTAGTCAGGATTAGGGTTAGCTGGAGGTTATGTGGGGAATGGGTGCTCTGTGCACTGTTCTTTTGCAATGTAAAACTTTAAATCAAGGAAAGGGGAATAAGGAAACATGCTTTCATTAACTCTTTTTTGGAATAACCTAAGATGGCTGGAAAACAAGCATAGTTTTGAATTCTCTTGGATTTTGGATCATCAGGGAAAAGATAAAAACAAAAATTTGTAGAATTTATTAATGACTATTTTATAACTGTCTTATCTAAACCAAAGAGTAATTGAGGGAAAGAAAGTGGTTCCCAAAATAATTTACAGCTTAGTAGCTGTAAATTCTTAAATAACTGGAGTTCTAGAACTTTCTGTCTGGTTGGGAAAAATAATGACCTCACTGATCAGTTTCAATTGTTGACTTGTTCAGAAAATGTCTCATGAAATCTGTGATTCCAGGGACTCCCTGGTGGCACAGTGGGTTGAGCGCAGTGCTGTGAAGCTGTCCGCAGACTCTGCAGCGCTGGTTCGATTCCTGGCCGGCCAAGGAGATTCCCACATGACGTGGCAGACCTTTCCTGTCTCGTCCGCTGCTCCCTTCAGCAGTGTTTTTGGTTCGTCTGCCTGTTCTGCTCCCCACTCTGTCTCTGGTGAATCCTCTCACCATCCCATGCCTCTGGCCTGTACCCCAGTTCTTGTACAAATAAAATAAATCTTTAAAAAAAAAAGAAATCTGTGATTCCAAACATTTCAGACACCATCTCTCTTTTTTTTTTTTTTTAATTGAAGTAAGATTAGTTTTCCACACTGTACATGATTCAGAGGTATAAGTTCACACCTCTTCAGATATGTTACCACAGCACACCCACCACCAAGGCACCCATAGTCCTCCATGATAGGTTATTGGGGCCTCTCCCACTTTTGTTGTCTATCATACCCTTATCCCTTTGGTAACCTCAGTTTTACAGTCAGATTTCTAGGGTTTGTTTGTGGCTTAGTTTTGTCTATCCCTTTGTTTTGTTTCTCCATATTCCACATATGAATGAAGCAATCCAGTGTTTGTCTTTATCCTCTATCTTGTTTTGTTTAGCATAATTCCATCAAGTTCTATCCATTTTGTGGCAAATAACAAGATTTTGTCATATATATTTTACATATATATTTATATATATGATTTTTTATAAAAAATCTTTTTATAAAAAATTTTTTAAAACTCTCTTATGCACACACACACACCTGACTAGTAGTCCATTATGTGTGTGTATATACATATATATGTATATATACTGTATCTTCTTAATCCTCTCATCTGTCCTTCGTCACTTACTCTGTTTCTACAATTTTGATACTGTAAAAATGTAGACATGCAAATATCCCTTCAAATGAACGGTTTTACATTCTTTAGGTAGATACTTAGAATGGGAATTGCTGGATCATATGCTAGATCCATTTTGATTTATTTTTTAAAAGATTTATTTATTTATTTATTTATTTATTTATTTATTTATTTATTTATTTATACAAGCACAGTCAGAAGCGCGGGAGGGTGAGAGAATTCACCAGAGTCAGAACAGGGAGCAGAACAGACAGACTGAGAAATACACTGCTGAGGGGAGCAGCAGGCGCAGCAGGAGAGGTCTGCCATGCCATGTGGGACCCTCGCCGGTGGCCGGGAATCAAACCAGTGCTGCAGAGGCTGCAGGCAGCTTTGCCACAGGGGAGGCCCATGGATCCATTTTTAATATTTAGAGAAATCTTTATACTGTTTTCTACAGAGACTGGCCCAGGCTACATACCCAGACTACAGAGGCTAGCCCAGACTATATTAACAAGGGTTCCTTTTTCTCCACATGCTCGTCCATGCATATTATTTCTAGCATATTTGATAGGGTCATTTGTACTGGTAAGAGATAGTGTCATTGTAATTTTCATTGGTATTTTCCTGATGATGTGTGATGATGGACATTTTTATTTTTTTTATTTTTATTTTTTTTTTTATAGAGGCATGTTTTCTTTCTTTCTTTCTTTCTTTCTTTCTTTCTTTGTTTTGTTTATACATGCACTGGGTACAGTCAGAAGCGCGGGAGGGTGAGAGAATTCACCAGAGCCAGAGCGGGGAGCAGAACAGGCAGAAGGACCGAAGTACACTGCTGAGGGGAGCAGCGGGCGGCATGAGAGGCTTGTCGCGCCATGTGGGACCCTCCTCTGGAGGCCGGGAAGCAGCCGGGGATCGAACCGGCGCCGCAGAGGCCGCGGGCAGCTTCGCAACCCAGCGCTCAACCGCTGCGCCACCGGGGAGGCCCTGATGGACATTTTTAAATGTGCCCATTGGCCACCTGTATTTCTTCTTTGGAGAAGTGTCTATTAAGATCTTCTGTCCATTTTTCTTCTTTTTTCTGTTTGGTGTTGTTGAATTATATGAGTTCTTTATAGATCTTGGATATTAGCCCCTTTGTGAGATGTATGATGTAAAATCATTTTCTCTTCAATAGGGTGTCTTTTTATTTTAATGATAGCTTATTTTGCTGCGCAGATGTTTTTTAGTTTGTCGTAGTCCATTTGTTTATTTTCCCTTGCTGTTGAAGTCAGGTTCCCAAAAACATCCTTGAAGTAAATGACATGGAATATTTTGCTTATATTTTCTTCTAAGTATTTAATGATCTCAGGTCTTAACATCCAAATTATTTATTTATTTATTTATTTATTTACATCATTGTTCATTTTTACACAATATTTGCTTTCCCCCACCCCCTCAGGTATAGTCCCCATAGAGTTTCCTTCACCAATGCACCCGTGCACCATCACCTCACTCCCCTGTGCTCCTCCCTCCCTCTGATCCCTCTCCCTCCTCCTCCCCTGCAGTGTGTCTCTGATTTATAATTGTCTGTTTTTGCTTTATTGTGTTTTGTACTGTTATTATTATTTTACACTGATGTGTTATTTGGTTCCCCTATATTCCTGTAACAAGTGAAACCATCTGATATTTTTCTTTTTCCTTCTGGCTTATTTTACTGAGCATAAGTTCTTCTAGCTCCATCCACATTGCTGCAAATGGCATGAGTTTATCTTTTCTGATTGCTGAATAATATTCCAACATCCAAATTTTTAACCTATTTCGTGTTAATTTTTCTATATGGTGTGAGTTAGTTGTCCAATTTCGTGTGGTTGTCCAGTGTTATGTGTTTGTCCAGTGTTTCCCAAAAATATTTGTTAAATAGACTTTCTCTTCAATAGGGTGTCTTCTCTTGGTTCCTTTGTCATGGATTATTTATCCATATTTGTCTGGGTATCTTAACTCTCAATTTTATTCCATTGTCCTGTGTGTCTATTTTTACTACAGTACTATATTGTTTTGTTATAGTACTATGCAGTACTATAGCTTTGTAGTATAGTTTGAAGCACAAGATTGTGAAACTTTCATTTTCCTTTTTTGTCAGGATTGCTTTGGCTCTTTGGAATCTTTTATAGTTACATATGAATTTCAGTAATGTTTGTTCTATTTCTTAGAAAAATTGAAACTACAATAGGTATTGCACTGCATCTGTATATTGTTTTGGGTAAGATAACCATTTTAAAAATGTTAATTCTTCCAAAATATGAGCAGGGAATATCTTTCCATTTCTTTTTTCCCCTTTATATTTTTTTTTAACAAAAATTTTCTTCTTTTTTCTTTTTTTAAAAAGATTTATTTATTTATTTATTTATACAAGCACTGGGTACAGTCAGAAGCACTGGAGGGTGAGAGAATTCACCAGAGCCAGAGAGGAGAACAGAACAGGCAGACTGATGAAATACACTGCTGAAGGGAGCAGTGGGCACAGCAGGAGAGGTCTGCGCGCCATGTGGGACCCTTGCCCATGGCTGGTGATCGAACAGGCACTGCAGAGGCTGTGGGCAGCTTCGCAGCCCAGCGCTCAACTGCTGCAACACCAGGGGAGGCCCAACAAAAATTTTCATTGTGCAATTTCTTTACCTCCTTTGTTAAGTTTATTCCTTGGCATTTAATACTTTCCAATGTTATGGTAATGGTATTATTTTCTAATTTCTTCCTTTTCTAGTATGTTGTTTACATATAGGAATGCAATTTATTTTTGTGAATTGATTTTGTAACCTGCGACTTACTGTACTTCTTTATTATTTCAATTAGTATTTTAATCTTCAGGGTTTTTTAATGTATATTATCATTCATCTGAAATAGTGATGGTTTTACTTCTTTCCAACATGTATTCTTTTTATGTCTTTCTCTTTTCCAAATGCTTTAGCTAGAATTTCCGGTATTATGTTGAGTAATAACAATGAAAATTGATATCCTTGAAGCTAATCTTGAAGGAAAATCTTTCAGTTTCTCACCATTTAATATGATATTAGTTGTAGGAATGTCTATGTGACCTTTATTATGTTGAGGTATGTTCCTGCTATACCCATTATTTGAGGTTTTTATTATAAATGGAAGTTGAATATTGTCAAATGCTTTCTCTGCATCTATTGCTGGGGAATGATTTTTATATTTCCTTTTGTTGATAATGGTGTATTAAATTTATTGATTTTCAGATGTTGAACCTTCCTTGCATACATACAATAAATCCCACTTGGTCAAGTTGTATAATCCTTTTAATGTATTGTTGAAATTTGTTTGCTTATATTTTGTTGAAGATTTTTACATCTATTTTCACTGGGAATATTGGTTTGTGGTTTTCTTTTTGTGTGTGAAGTGTTTTGTCTGCTCTTGGTAGAAGAATAATATTGTATCATTATTTTTATAACAAATACTGGAAACACCTTTCTAACTATTCTGAAATGTAATTTATATATAACACATTACAAATAAATGTGACATCCTGTTATAAAAGAGTAGTAAAAGAAAAGTAACTTTTGTAAAGTATGTATTCCAATTTCCAAATACCCATCCATGTTTACTGTTGAAAAATAATTAAAAAAAAAGTAAAATAATGATTCTTATCCAGGTGTAAAATGAACATACGTTATATATTTTAATTAACTGAAAATGAGGAACCGGTCTAATGTTATAATTTATTCAAGAGAGAAATTAAAAAGGAACACACTTATGGATCATCAATATTGAAATGAATCTACAAAAAGATGCAAACCTAGGTCTTCAATGGTTGGGAGGACAGGTTAATTGGTACTCTGCCAAATAGTATAGAATTTGCATGTCTACAGACAAAAATTTTTTCACATTGGTATAAGTATTCTGCATTTTACAGTATTGTGATATAGCTCCCAATGAAGCAGAATCAGATAATTAGAGGAGTGTACTATAGACTACAATTTTTTATTGAAGTATACATTTCCCCCTACACTGTTTTTAATGAGATAATCAGCTACTTGCTACTATAGGCATCTAAACTGGTTACTGACCCAGTGGTTGAATTGTCATCCCCAATATATTAAAAAGTGATGTCACTGGATAGTTTCTGAAATGGAGACCAACTCTGGGTAAATTTCTGAATAAAGTACATTCTTCCTTCAACTTACTTAGTACCTAAAGTCTAGACTATTTAGTGCTTATTTAAACTGCTTGAGAGAACTTCGTATTTGAATGTATAATTAAATTAGGATCTAGGTTCAGATAATTATAAATTAGTTTTTCACCTGTATGAATATCTGGCAGGATATTTGAAAATTGTGAGGGAAATTGCAAGTCTTTCATTGTGAGTGATTTTCATGCATGATGCAGGGGATCTACCCCTCTGACCCTACCCACTAAATGCAATGGTGCCTTCCAGTCATTGCACATTGTGATGATCAAAAAATAGTCTCACAAGTTGTAAACACACTAACTAAGGATGGAGTCCTGATGGAGAAACACTGTCATAACTGAAATGTGCTCTGGGGCCCACTGCTTCACCTCAGCTCCACCTCTAGCTGTTGCTTAGCTAGGCAATAGTAGAACAAGGCAATAGGCCTTCTTGAACAGAGTAAGGTTAAAATTATGTTTTAACTTTTGCATTCGTTTACTTTCTTCCTTTATTTTTTAAATATTTTCTTACATCTTTATTCATTTTTGTACAGTATTTCATTTTCCCCCTCAGTTGTAAACAATTGACTGATCTTCTCTGAATTCTTTTCTTCCAGGTTTACCCATCAAGTAAACATCCAAATGACATCCCTAACTCAACATAAATTCCCCACCCACTCCAAATTTATATAAATTAGAGATTTCTTCTGTCTTTCTAAAGTGTTTTTTTTTTAATCTATGTTCTTGTCAGAACTACAGGGAGCTTTCTGAGGAAAAAGTACCTGCATTTTGATAGTGTTTGCAGTAAGATGGCTGAGTCATTTGTTGCATTATCTTGTCATCCATCAAAGCTGGTGATAAGAATACTGAATTCCTGGGGATTGTTTGAGGAAAATATTAAAAGCTTTGATTGAAAGTACCTCCATTGTTCTTCCTTCCTTCTTTGTTCTTTCCCCTTGGTCTATGGTGGTGGAATATGGGTGAGTTGGTGGTTGATTTACTATGATGGTAATACCTGATGAAGTATCCAATATTACCTAAATTAAAAATAAATAAATAAATAAGTTATAAAAAAAGAAAATTAAAAAAGAAAGGATCTCCAACACAGGCCAGGGAAACATTCTCATTGTGACTTCCTATCATGCCCCAAATGCCCTGGGACCCTGCCAAATGCCGGGGCCATATTATCCTGATGTAATTAAGCCATAAGCCCCTTTTGGGGGCTCAGCTTGAAGTCATGCACAATCCCTGAGGAGAAGAGTCACACTTGTAGCAATGCCAGGCTCTTACCTTTCTTTTCCAAATGTCTGCAAGTTAAACCACTTTTATAGAAACTGGAGCTATTTGATATTTAAAATGTCCTATTTGGAATGCTCCTGTGATAAGAGATGGGTTTGACCACCTCAATGGCATTTGCTGTAACAAAGCAGTAGGATTTGTAAAATTTCTATCTTCATAAAAATTTTATACTACTTTCCTATCCTTTTAGTTCTATCTCTCTCCCTCTCTCCCCCTCCCTTCTTTCTTTCCTTCCTTTTTCTTCTTTCTTTCTATAGCAGATCTACTTCTGCAAAATGTTCATAGGTTTTATAAGAACTCCAAAGTGGGGCGGGGAGTCATAGAGCAAAAGTAGTTAAGAATTCTTGGGCCTCCCTGGTGGCGCAGGTGGTTAAGCACCGCACTATGAAGCAATCCGTAGCCTCTGCAGCATGAGTTTGATCCCCAGCCAGCCAGGGAGCTACCCACATGGCGCAGCAGACCCCTTCTGTCTCGCCCACTTTTCCCCTCAGCAGGGTATTTCAGTCAGTCTGCCTGTTTTCTCCCCACTATGTCTCTGGTGAATCCTCTCACCTCCCGCATCTTTGGCCTGTACCCCAGCTCTTGTATGCATAAATAATAAATCTTTAAAAAAAAAAGTGGTTAAGAATTCTTGCTGGAGTCTCTCATCTAGCAGCTGTACAAACACCATTTTTTAAAAAGATTTATTTATTTATCTATGCATACAAGAACTGGGGTACAGCCCAGAGGTGTGGGGGGTGAGAAGATTTACCAATGACAATGGGGAACAGAACAGGCAGAGTGACTAAAATATACTGCTGAGGGGAGCAGTGGGCAAAACAGGAGTGATCTTCTGTGCCATGTGGGTAGCTCCCTGGCCGGGGATTGAGCTTATGCTGCTGTAGCTGTGGACAGCTTCATAAGTTGCGTCTTAACTCCTTGTGCCACCAGGGAGGCCCAACAAAAAACATCATGACCCTTTTAAAAAGATTTTCATGATGCCCATAATCCATTAAAAACAAAGTAGGGAGAAGAAGGATTAAAACAAAACAAAATCCTTGGTGATCCCACTTAAAAAAAATGTGCCTTGTTCAGGGTAAGTTGAAAGAGAAAACATCAGTATCAATGAAATATTCTTTGAATCTAAGAAGTTAAGTGAAAACCAAATTTTTTATAATCTGTAGTCTTTTAGTATCTGGTACAAAATTATCATTCAGTAGCTTAATATCTCTATTAGATAAATTTTTTGTTGATAGATAATACTGATACTAAAACAGTTATTACTGTATTTGGAATAACATAATTTAACAATTACCCATTATCATATACTCTGAGCTTAAAATCCAAGCAATTTAGGTGCATTCACTATATGTATATTGAAAATCATATACCAATTTGTAGAACCCATAGTGTGCTCAGGAGGGAAGCAGAGAATACAAATGTGGGAATGAAATGCAGTTAGCCAAAATTGTGTAAACGAAATCTAGACTGTTTCTGGGAACATAATTTCATGAATAAAGATGATCTAGCCTCTCTGAACTATGTATTTTAAGATTAATATTTCTCAATAGTACTTGTCAAAGTGAGTGGCAGTGGAATCCATAATAAGTACTTTATTGAATTATATTTAGTTTAAATATAAATTTAAAAAGCACCATGAATTCTCAAGTCAAATTATGTTACCCTAAATTTAATTCATTGTACCATGATTCAAAAGAAATAATTCATTTTAATCTCTCACAAAATACTGGTTGGTGTTTCTAACAATTCAATCATTTTTTAATTAATAAAAATTTACTTTTATAGCAATTCTAAAATTCATAGCAAAAGGGAGCAGAAGGAACAGAGAGTTCTCATATACTCCCTGTCCCCACACATGCCTCCCCCAATGTCATCTTGCACCAGAGTTATATACACTTGCCACAGTCAGTGAACCAAAATCCACAGTTGACATTAGGTTTCACTCTTCATAAACACTTGAAGGGTTTTGAAAAATACATAATGACATATCTGGATCCATCATTACAGTATCATATGGAATCATTTTACCCCCAGCAATCATTTTTTTTTTTTTTTTACTGTTTTCATAGTTTTGCCTTTTCCAAAATACTGTGTTGTTGGAATCATATAGTCTTTTCAGATTGACTTCTTACACTTAGAAATATGCATTTCATGGGACCTCCCTTTTGGTGCAAGGGGTTAAGACACAACCTATGAAGCTAACCACAGCCACTGTAGCACGAGTTTGATCCCTGGCCAGGGAGCTACCCCCATGGTGTAGCAGACCTCTCCTGACTCACACACTGCTCCCCTCAGCAAGTGTGTTTCAGTCAGCCTGCCTGTTCTGTTCCCCACTCTGTCTCTGGTGAGTCCTTTCACCCCGCTCCTTCACCTCTGGCCTGTATCCCAGCTCTTGTATGTATAAAAATAAAATAAATCTTAAAAAAAAAAGAAATATGTATTCAATTTTCCTCCATGTCATTTCATGACTTGATAGCTCATTTTATTTTAGCACTGAGTAATTATATTCCATTATCTGGATGGAGCACAGTTTTATATCCACTCACCCACTGAAGGACATCTAGCTTACTTCCAAGTTTTGATAATTCTGAATAAAGCCTCTATAAACATCTGTGTGCAGCTTTTTGTGTGGACAAGAGTTTTCAGCTCACTTGGGTAAATACCAACCTCTTTCCATGCCAAACTGGAAACAAGATGTTCTCAAAGACATGATTTTTTAAAAAAGTTTTAGAAAGTTAAATGGTCAAAAGTTTTATTGGTTATATTGCTCAGTCTCTTCATCTCAGACTGAAATGCCATCTTTTAAGGGATTTTTTTTTCTTTTCTCTTTTGAGCTTTTTAGTATTCACTGAATATTATTTATCAGGCACGTAAAGAAAATAGACCTTTTTTTTTCCCTCTGGTTTCTTGAATCAAGAATCTAGTTAGCTATTTTCATAGATAATTTTTCAAGTAAAAATTGGAAATGAATGTAGGCTATATTTCTATATTTCCATTTGTCTTTTTCTTTTGCCAATTTAAAATCCAGGCTCATAATCCCAGGTTATGAAATTACACTAAAAAACTTTCATCAAAGTTGTATTTTCTCTCTGCCGCTCTAAGAGAAATAAACTCCCTCTTCTTAGAAGATAAAAATTGAATCTTTTTGTACCAAATGGGTAAGAGTTGGTATCAGTGGATGATAATACATTGATGAGGTCAGTCTATATACTCATTACTTTCATTGCTGTCTTCTGTGAGACTCCCTAAGGGCAGGGACAAGACCTATTTGATTCCTCTTTGACATGTAGTTGATATTTCAATATATATTTGTTGAATGCATCATTGGTTCTTCAGATTTATTGTGTTAATCAACCTTATTGATTTAACAGTATTTAAGTAACTATTAGGCATAAGGCTTCATATTGGGTATTGTGGGAATACAAACAAATCTAAAGTTTTTTCCCTGCCTTCAAATAGTTTATACAATTGTCCATCACTTAGCTGAATGTCTTTGTCAAATCCATATCCTCAGCCTTTTTCTCTTCCTCCTCAGGAGGGTTCCCCTAAAGCTATGGCTTTTAGTAACTCTCTGCTTGAAGGTATTTTTTTTAGCCTTGGAACAGCTCAGAGTACCTCAAAGGCAGAGCTCAAGTGTCAGAGAATTGACATCTCCGGAGAAACTCACAACCATTGAGGGTGGCAGTTACATGTCCTTCTGTAGGACACTTCTAGGTTTGTGCTACCCAGACTCTCAGGGTGTCATCATTGGGTTTGAGCCCCAGTTCTTGCAACAGTAACCCGCTTGTTAAAGCATCCTTTGTTGACTTTTTCTTGGTCTCATGTCCTACTCCTTCACAATGCTTCCTGGGAAACCTTCGAGAATAAATTTCCATAACCAAATCCCATACTCAGGGTTTGATTTTGGAAGAAGCATGGACTAGAAGATAGAGAGGCATGAACATAGTGCTATGGAATTGCAGAGGAGAAGGGGAGAAGATTTAGAAGGGAAGAAGGTTTGCTGTTATTTGAATGGCGTCTAAGTGGGGTTGGTGAGTGCATCTATAGGAAGATATACTGCTTTCAGCAGAAAAAACAAAGGAACAGATGTACAGAAGAACACAAATTGCTCAAAGAACTTTTGACAATCTGTCTGGCAGGAATGTGCATGTTAGGGGGAAATGATGTCCTGAGATAATCCCATGCAGGCTTTGTGGACCCCACCCCCACTCCATACTAAAGCCATCAAGACATTGGGAAAGACAAATCCCATCACCACCAAGGGGAAGGTGGCTGGGACCTGAGGGTGGAGTTGGGTAGCCAGGTTGGATAAAAAAACCAAATACGTGGGCCTTGGGCTCTCTCTGGCTTGTGATCGCTCGCCTCCCGGCTTCACGGCTCCTGGCTGGCGGCCAGCTCTGAGAGCGCCATTTTGGGATTCCTGATCGGCAGATTGGGTAGGACTCATTTAAAACTTTGTCTCCTACTTTTCTCCCAGAGCTGTACATTTCCTCATTTCCCCTTCCCTTATAAATAAACCTTTTATTAACCTTTCGCATGTGCCTGCAGTAGAGCATTAATAAGTCCTTTTAAGCGCGCGGGTGAGGACCCACAGTCAGGCACCCCGTTTTGTATTGGGGTTGCTCTACAACGCATAGACATGTTGAAATGTCAAGATTTTACTGGTAAGTACCCTAGAGTCCCTCACATCCCAGCAAGAAGTTCTCCCATCCATTTCACCCAAACTTTCACCCTTCTGACTTTGGAATTTCGAAATATCTAATCACTCTCTCCTTGACAGGAAGATCCAGACATGACTACACATAATCTGTTAAAACAGTTCTATGTGGTAACCACTGTCTTTATAAGACATGGCTCTTTCTTTCTGATTGTGGATTTTAATTCATGTTTTCTGAGTTCTAATGACATGCCGAGCAGTAAAACTTGCTCTTTCTCAGAGGTTACTGTCTGATACAGTGTCCACGCCTCAACCCAGACAAGGAAATTTCCTGCCTTCTGTTAGAGGCTATTTTAACCTTAAATAAACATACATAAGAAGCAGTGTGTCCTGGAGTCAAAGAAAATAACACAAGCTAAATCTACTTTGGAATGTACTCTGTTTGTTCTCAAACAAGTATTAAGCATATGTAGTCTCTCCCCATGTCATGGAAATGTTTCCCTCTAATAAAATGTTCTGACAAGTCATTTCATCTGCAGTACTCACTCAATTATATCCTCTTGCCATGTTCAACAACTGCTAAATTGGTTATAAACCCAGAATGGAATAAAAAAAAAAAATTGAGATGTGGCAGGGGGCAGGAACAGAATAATTTGATCATTTTTCCAGCAGAGAAAAGCCAGTTTAGGAAAGACAAAATGAATATTTCTAGAACAGGTATACAATATTGGAAAATAACAGAGAAATTAAAGAAGTTATTAAAGCTCACAAGAGAATATGGAGAGAGAACACTGATCATTTCAGCTCAGCATGAGCCAGTTTGCATTATGTTTTGCTCTATACTTAGTTCTGAAGAAAACCACAAATTACAATAGTTAAATAGATCTTTTGAAAAGGGGAAATAGCAAAATTGCATGTATAGAACATTATTGGGGCAGAGCACCTCCAAACCATCCACAATCTGTGAAGGCTGAACTTCTGAAATTCCTCCCTCCCTCTCCCACTACAGGAATTTCAGCCATGTCCTCCATGAATCCACATTCTTAAATCATTGTTTATGTAGTAAATACAGCTTTGTTTTGCTTTTAAACTGGAAGGTTCAACCAAAGACTGGGATAGAAAGAAAATTGCTGGGCTACTTCCACCAGATTTTGGGAAGAGGTACATTTAGAACATGAATTCAAAAGGGATCCAGAATGGAACGATAATGATCACATTATCAAGCTCTTGTATGTCCAAGGCACTTGTCTATGGGCATATTACATCTATTAACTAATTTACTAACCTATTTTATAGATGAGGAGATAGAGCACATAATGACTAAGTAACTTGCCCAAGGTCACCTGGCTGGAAAGTGACAGAACCAGGATTTAGTCTGGCACTGAAGCCTGTGTTCTGGATGACCACACTCTAGTGCCTCAGAGGTCATGCTATGAGCTGAACGTTTGTGTTTCTCCAAAATTCATATTTTGAAGCCATAACTCCCAATGTGATGGTATTTGAAGGCAGGACATTTGGGATATATGTAGGTTTAGATGAGACTATGAGGGCAGAGTCCCCACAATGGAATTACTGTCCTTACAGGAAAAGAAAGACAGTCAGTTTCCTCTCTCCAGGATGAGGATGCAGTGAGAAGACAGCTGGCTACAAGCCAGGAAGAATGTGCCAAGAGCTGAATCTCTGGCATCTTGGCCTTGACTTTCCAGTCTCTAGAACTGTGAGAAAATCAATTTCTGTTGTTTAAGCCAGCTAGTCTTTGGCATTTTGTTACAGCTTCCCAAGAAGACTAAGGCTACCAAGTTGTGACTCAGGGATTTGGGGAATTGTAGGCTGAAGTGTTTCAGCTAATACCTGGGGCTTTATTTTAGGGGTTTCTGCATGAGGACCTTGCTTCCTGCAGGATGGGATCACAGAGCCTGTTTGGCCCAAGGGTGGTGTTGCGTAGATCTAAGACCAGAAGTCAGACTTCTCGAGGAAATGGATTAAACCAAAGCTTGATGCATTCTGGGTCATTTCATTCCTGAATGAAGCAGAGGTTATAAACAAAATATACAGACATTTGTATCTGGGTTGTTGAATAAGATGGAGGAGCAAGTCAGTGGAAATGAGAACCAGTTTTATTCCCTGAATAATGGTGCAAATCAAGGTATGTGCTAAACATGAAGAGATAACACTTTGAGGTGTCCCAGCAAGTATTGCTCTTCCTTTCATAGACTCCCCATTCCAATTGATTTGGCTAGAACAAATTTAGTTCTTTTAATTATAAATACAGTAATTCTTTCTCAGTTGATAGGCATTCACTTTGTTACCAATTTTTTTCCATAGAGACAATGCTACTATAACATTATTATGTACATATGCTCTAACATATGTGTAATTTCACTTCTATGGAATAGATTCTGAAAAGTGAAATTTTTAAGACGAGTATTTCTAATTTGAAAATCACTTTCAGGTTTGCGCTCTAAATAGACTCTAATCTTTGTGTTCACTGGCACTATAGGTTGTATTTGCTTCTTTTTTAATCCTTCCTGCCTTCCCTCCCTTTTCCCTCCCTCCCTCCCACTTTCCTTCTTCCCTTTCTCCCTCCCTCGCTCCCTTCCTCCCTTCCTTCTTTTCATCCTTCCTTTTTTCCTCCTCTTTCTTCTTTGTTGAGGTCACATTGGCCTACAACACTATATAATTCAAAGGTATAGGATCACATCTCCTCATGCATATCACCATGCCCACCAAGGCAGGCATAGTCCTCCACCATAGTCTGCACGGCCTCCTCTGCACTTTATTCCACACTCTTTCCCTCTCTTTCTGATAGCCTTAATTCTACAGACATATTTCTTTTTTTTAAAATAATATCTTTATTTATTTATTTATTTTAATTTATTTATTTATACAAGCACTGGGTACAGTCAGAAGCACGGGAGGGTGGGAGAATTCACCAGAGCCAGAGGGGAGAGCAGAGCAAGCAGACTGATGAAGTACACTGCTGAGGGGAGCAACAGGCACAGCAGAATAGGTCTGCGTGCCATGTGGGATCCTCGCCTGGCCGGAAATCGAATCGACGCTGCAGAGGCTGCAGTCAGCTTCGTAACCCAGTGCTCAACTGCTGCGCCACTGGGGAGGCCCTACAGACATATTTCTAGGGCCTGATATTGGTTGGTTTTATCTATCCCTTTGTTTTGTTTCTCTGTATTTCACATATAAATGAAACTATCTGACTTATTTCATTCAGCATTATCCCTTAAGATACATCTATGTTGTTGAAAATTGGGCCTCCCCGGTGGCGCAGCGGTTGAGCGCTGGGTTGCGAAGCTACCTGCGGCCTCTGCGGCACCGGTTTGATCCCCGGCTGCTCCCCGGCCACCAGAGGAGGGTCCCACATGGTGTGCAGACCTCTCCTGCCGCCCGCTGCTCCCCTCAGCAGTGTACTTCGGTCCTTCTGCCTGCTCTGCTCCCTGCTCTGGCTCTGGTGAATTCTCTCACCCTCCCGCGCTTCTGACTGTACCCAGTGCATGTATAAACCAACCAAACAAACAAATAATAGATAAATAAATAAGACATGCCTCTAGAAAATTAAAAAAAAAAAAAAGATACATCTATGTTGTTGAAATGGCAATAGTTCATCTTTTTTAAATTGTGAGTAGAATCCATTGTGTATGCATGCCACAACTTCCTAATCCACTCATCTGAATACATACAGATGCCCAACAGAAATATATGACAATGCTCATCTTCATTTATCATGGAAATGCAAATGAAAACCACAATGAGATACAATCTCACACATATGAGAATGTTGCATATCAAAAAGACCAGGAATGACAGATATTGGTGATGATGTAGAGAAAAAGGAACCCCTGAACACTTTGGTGGGATATTAGACTGGTATAGCCCTGATGGAAAACACTATGATGTTTTCTCAAAATATTTTTTAAAGTATTTGTCTTAACCATCTTCCTAAAGTTCAGGACATTTTTCTCAAGCAGAAGCCAAACACTCACTTTCCCAGATACCTTTGCAGTCTGAGTACAGTTTGAGTATGACCTAGACCTTGCCAGCCAGAAACCACAGACCTCATGTTAAAGAAACAAAGACAGAGGCCTGCTCAGAACAAAATCCGGTCTGGTGTCTGCACTAACTTCCAGCTTCTAGGCAGTAATGACTCATTCTAGAGCCCTTCTTTATCTAAGACAAAGACATCTTGTCAACTCCTCAGTAGCAGGGATTGATTAATCTTCTCTTAAATGCATTCACTTCTTTCTATCCCATTGCTTCCCTTCTAATGAGGCCAGCATGATCTTCTGTTGGAAGATTAGCAATAAATTTCCACATGGTCTTCCAGGGGCCCCAGTTATTGGAACCCATTTTCCATCACTCTGCCTGAAGTCTTTCAAAAACTCAAATCTGATCATATCAGTCCCTTGCTTTTAACTCTTTCATTTTCTATCCTCTGCCCCCATGCTAATGCTTATTTTTCACACCCTAACCCACAAAATCCTCCAAAAGCTGATCTTAACTTTTCTCTTCAGGCACAACTCTTCCCACATCCCACACTCCAGTCATACAGCATATTTTCACTTCTGTGATTCTCCCATATTCTTTATCACTTTCGTTGATAACTTGTGGAAGCACTGTAGTCCCTACTTTCTTCCTTTCTCCTTTCCCTTTCTACCTTACTGTATTATAGTTATCAGCTCAGGTGTTGTTTCTCTGCCTGTCCAGGACTAGATTGAATATTCCTTCTCTAGGTTTTCATGCCCTTCTTATCTGTTATACACTGTTATGAAGGGCAGGGATGATTCCTATTTTGTTTCCTGTTGCATACACATTAACTAACACAGTTTCTGGCACATAGGGGTAATAAATAATATTTTGATGAATTCATAAGATATATAAAAGAGATACTATATTTCCATTACTCATGGGGTAATTGAGGTTTAGAGAGACTATTTTCATACAGCTATGACACTAGTTAACAGTGAAGCTGGAATAGAACACATGTCATCTGACGATATATTTTCAACTATTACCCTCTCAAATGCAATTTATCATGTTTCTAGGCTTAATAAACACCATTATGATGTGCAAAGATTCCATAAGGCAGTTTTCTCAACTACAGCACTAATGACATTTTGAGCTCAATAATTTCATGTTGTGTATCTGTCACATGCATTGAAAGATGGTTAGCACCACTCCTGGCCTCCACTAATGATATAAATAATATCCCCTTCCTTCCAGTTGTCTTCAGACATTGCCATATATCCTCTGGGGTAACAAAAATATACTTCCAATAAGAAGCAGCAGTTGAAGGATACCAAAAACCACTTTAAATCTATAGTTTAGGAGATACGAGGTCCAAAATCCAGAGAGGAGGATTGGCAGTGGTAACACAGGTATGAGTCATGCCCATACTTACTGCTTTCAGCAGTGACAGACCCTACAATGACCCTCCCCCACTCACAGGAACCAAGGTACAGATTAGTTCTCCTAAACATACACCACCATCTACTGGAAAAGTAGAAGGTTCTGTACCCTTAATTTTTCAGAAGGAAAATAATGAGGAGATGAACATACACAACACACTGCACTCTAAATCCACAGGAGACTAGTGCTCCACAGAGACGTAATCAAAATGACATGGAAGATCTCTTCTTCTTTTCAGATACAGAGTTCAAAACTGCCATGATAAATTTATATGAAGAAATAGGAAAAATAGGAAAACTGATAAAAGATATGCCAGACAACTAAAAAAAATGAGTGGCCTGAAAAATAAAACTAATGAACAAAAGGACAAAACTGAAGTTTTAAATAAGAAAATAATAGAGATGGAGGATGTAAAAAAAAGTCAATAGAGGAGATAAAACATTCAGCAGGAACTTATGGAAGTAGAATAGACCAAATGGTAGATTGAATCAGTAACCTTGAAGATGATAATGCATGATGAATCCAGGTGGAAGAAGAAAGAAAATATAGGAATAATATTATCTCAGAAAGGAAGGAGAGAGAAAAAGTAATAGAAAATTTGTTTAAAGAAATAATAGAAGACAACTTCCCAAACCTGGAGAAGGAATTAAAATTATAAGTCTGTGAAACTAAAAAAACACCAGGTTATATATACACAATGAAATAAACATCTGTGAAAATTCCAAGAGTTTAAGACAAAACTATTGAAGCTTGCTGAGGG
This sequence comes from Talpa europaea, assembly GCF_964194135.1. Classification (NCBI taxonomy): domain Eukaryota; kingdom Metazoa; phylum Chordata; class Mammalia; order Eulipotyphla; family Talpidae; genus Talpa; species Talpa europaea. The sequence continues at coordinate 61,165,238 of NC_140070.1, forward strand.
AAGAAGCAGGTATTGGAGCCCCTAACAGTCTTACACCTCACTTCTCTGAAGAAACACTATGGGCAAGAAGAGAATGGAATGACATGATCAAAATACTTAAAAATAAAAACTGCAAGCCAAGAATATGCTATCTTATAAGGCTCAGATACATATATGAGGGAGATATAAAGACCTTCTCAGATGAACAAAAGCTAAAGGAATTTACAAACACTAGACCCCAATCCAAGAAATGTTGAAAAGAGTTTTTGTACCTAAATCAAAGATAACAGGATTCACAAAAAAAGAACAAGGATATAGGTTGGGAAAAAAATAACACAAAAAAACAAAATAAGGGTAAAATCACAGTAGCAGAACTTTTTTACATTAATAATCACTAAATGTAAATGGACTAAACTCACCAATTAAAAGCCTCAGAGTGTCTTCTTGTGTTAAAAAACAGAACACAACTTCTGGTGTCCCAGGAAATGCACCAGAGCTCCAAAGACAAACATAGGTTTGGAGTAAGGTGTTGAAAAATAACCCTTTGCAAATTGAACCCAAAGGAAGGCAAGGATAGCCATATTATAGCACATAAAATAGATTTCCATCTAAAAAAATAGCAAGAGAAAATGATGGGAACTATATAATGATTAATGGAAGTATGCATCAGGAAAACTTAACATTCATCAATATGTATTCACCAAATGAAGGAACATCAAAATATGTAAAGCAACTGATATCAAATCTGAAAAGAGATATTAGAGAAAACACAATAATGGCTGGGGTCTTCAACACCCCACTTTCACCAATGGACAGATCAACAAGGCAGAAAATAAATAAGGATAAAATAGCACTAAACAAAGAAACCATGTGGACTTAATTGGTGTTTATAGAGCATTAAGCTCCCCAAAAGCTGAATACACATTCTCTTCAAGTGCATATGGGATATCCTCCAGGACTGATCACATATTGGGTCACAGGGCAAATATCAACAAATTCAAGAATACTGAAAAATTACCAAGCATCTTCTCTGACCACAGTGTTGTCGAACTAGAAATCGCCCACAAAAAGAAAGCAGCAAGACCATCTAATATGTTGAGAATGAACAACATATTAATGGATTACTATATTGTTAACGAGGAACTCATAGAAGAAATTTAAAACTAATTTAAGAAAAATGATCATGAGGACACCACCTTCCAAAACTTATGGGACAGCAAAAGCACTATTAAGGGGGAAGTACATAGCAATGCAAACCTCTATGAAGAAAAAAGAAAATCGAAAAAAGTAACCATATTTCTTACCTTAAGGAACTAGAAAAAGAACAAACAAAATCAAAATTCTGTAGAAGGAAGTAAATAACAATATTAGAACAGAAATAAATGAAATAGATTTTTTAAAAAAATCAAAAGACCAATGGAAGCAAAATCTGTTTCTTTGAAAAATATCAAAGAGACAGATCTCTGGTTAGGATCACAAAGGAAAAAAACAAGGATAAAACTAAAATAATGAAGATTAGAAATGAAATAGGAGAAGTTAAAACAAGCATTTCAGAAATTTATATGAAAGATCATAATAGATTACTTTAAACATTTGTACGCCAGTCAGTTGAATAACTTAGAAGAGATGGACAAATTCTTAGAAACATACAACCACCCAAGAGTGAATCAGGAAAACAAACAAACAAACAAAAAAAAAAACTTGAACAGATGAATTACCAACAAGGAAATTGAAGAAGTAATAAAAAGTCTTTCTAAAAACAAAAGTTCAACACAAAATGGATTATCTAGTGATAACCAAGATTTACAAAAACAGATACAATTCAACAAAAAGGAAAACACCCAATCAAAACTTGGGCAGTGAACTAAATAGACATTTCTCGAAAGAAGACATACAGATGAGCTGGACAACAGGCACATTAAAAAAATACTCATCATCACTTAATGTCAAGGAAATGCAAATCAAAATCACAATGAGGTATCATTTTCACATTTGTGAGGATGGCCCATATAAAAACGACTAGAAACAACAAATTTTGGCAAGGGTGTGGAGAAAAAGGAACCCTTATTAATGTTGATGGGAATGTAATCTGGTTTAACCCCTACGGAAAACTGTATGGAGGTTTCTCAAAATATTAATAGAACTGCCACATAATACTGCAATTCCAAGTATCAATACAGATACTCATTTGAAGGAATATATGCACTCCTATGTTCATTGCAGCACTATTTACAAAAGCCAAGTTATAGAAACAACCTAAGTGCCCAAATAACCGATTATTGAATAAAGAAAATATGCTATGCTATATATATATATATATATATATATATACACACACACACACTCAGCTATAAAAAAATGATATGATTTTGCCACTTGTATAGAACTGGAGTGGATTATGTTAAGATAATTAAGGCAGGAGAGAGATAAATCCTGGATGTTTTCATTCATAAATAGAACATAGAGAAACAAAGGAACAGTCAAAACTAAGCCAAAACATACCCTAGAAATCTGACTGTAGAATTTAGTGTACTGGAGCATGATGAGGGTGGGGCAGAGGTAGAGTGAAAGGCATCCATTGGACTATGGTGGAGGATTGTGGGTGATCTGTAGTAACATATATTTGAAGGTATTGAACCCATATATCTAAATCATATAATATTGGAAACCAATGCTATATCAGAAAAAAAATAGAATGAAAAGGAAAATGATAATAAGAATTTTAAAAATAAATGAAAGTTGTTTTGAAATTTAAAATTTTTAAAAATGAAAAAGGAAAGTGTTATAATTATGCCATGTGTCTACCAAATGACTGTGTGAGCTATGTTCCATGTCTTTATGCTCCTCTCTTGGGACCCACGCTGGAGAAGTCATTTTTTGGGTCGTGGCTCTCATGATATTAGTGTGAAAAGGAATGAGGTAAAACACTCACTGACTAGAAATCCTCTGTCTAGAAGTGATATACTACTTCCACCTCTCCATCACAGTAAGTTTCATAACCACTCCCAACTGTCCAGGGTAGGGAAGTCCCATCCTATCAGAAGCCTGGAAGGAGGGATATCTGGAATATTTGGGGATAGATACTGTAAGGGGCAGGACCGGGCACAGTGCAGGTTTTCTGATCCTATGCAGACCGGGTAAAGGAGGAGTCAGAGTCCTCAGTGGTTTTGCAGGTCTTTTATTGGGGTTCACCAGGCATATGGCAGGCAGGGGTGCTGGCTGGGAGGCTGGCAGGCCTTCCAGCCCCCAGCAAGTCTTCACTCTATCTGGGCTCTCTAGCGTTCGTTCTGCTGCTTCTCGGCTTCTCTTTCGGTTCTGCTGCTGTTGGCTGGGGCTGCTGCTGCTGGCTGGGGCTGCTGCTGCTTCTGCTGCTGGCTGGGGCTGCTGCTGCTTCTGCTGCTGGCGTCCCCGTGACGCCGCCCTTAAAAGCAGTGTCTCAGCTCAGCTGAATCCCATCTACCCATGCCCACACCCTATTCCAGGTGCCCGCCATCAGGCATGCATTCAGGACAAGGATCCATCATCTATCCTGGTGGCGGAAGGGCAGAAAAGCCAGATATTTTCTTTACCCTACAGGTACACTTCAAAAAGTAAGTGTCCTCCATTTCCTCGTGAATTATTCCAATAACCACTGTGGCCTACGATTGTAGATAAATTGCAGAGAGTAAAACAGACATAAAAGACAACATTGACAGGTGCAAATAAAACACTTTAAACTATAATTGAAAGGATTTTTATGAAAGGCACAAAGTGTTTTTATCTGTCTCTCTACAGTTTAGTGCCTTGAATGATCGATATCATGCTAAAGTGCCCAAGAACCATTTTGACCAAAGGCAACAAAACAAATGAATTGCCCTCTAGAGCTATAACATTGATCTCTTTAAATGAAAGCAAGGTACATGGATGCAACAAAATGCATCATGTGTGTTCAATGAAAGCTGCAAGTATCAATTAGGAGAGTGCTTTTAAATAAGAAAGAAAAAATCCATTTGGTTGGGGCTACAATTTCTAATGTTAAACTTTAAAGCAAAACAGAAGTAATTTGGTAAGTAAAGGTTTGTTTTGCATGACTTTCTCCTATTTTTCTCTGCATATAAACCTAACCATAAAGTTATCTTTACTGATAAGTTAGAGGGAGAATATATCAGGCCTCTCTCATCAGCCCCTCTAAGCTGTCTTTTTCCTTAATGGGCTTCAAGGTATATTGTCTTTGATTAGTAGCAGAGAAGTATTTTATTTAAAAGAAATCTAGATAAGACATGACTTTAAATGAACATTTGTCAAAAAGTGAGACGGGAATAAAATACTCTATTATACTCTCAACCCTTGGAAAGTTAGGAGTGGTTATGAAACTTATGGTTATGGAGAGGTGGCTGTGGAATTCATACATACACACACACACACACACACACACACGACAGGGTTTGGTTAGTTAGCAGGTTCATGAATTTTCTCTGGAATTAAGTATCTATTTATGTGCTATGATACTTCCAGTGATACTAAGTTCAGAGACTTACTTTACAACTTGAAATAATGTTATATGATATTGTAGGGTAAGGAAAAATGTCAGGCTTTTCTGCCCTCCTGCCATCAGGATAGATGATGGATCCTTGTGGTCCTGAATGCATGCCTGATGGCTGGCACCTGGAGTAGGGTGTGGGCATAGGTAGATGGGATTCACCTGGGCTGAGACTGTGCTTTTTAAGGGCGGCGTCACAGGGACGCCAACAGAAGCCAAGAATGAACAGAAGCCGGGAGAGAAGCAGAGAAGGCCGGAGAGCCCACATAGAGTGAAGACTTGCTGGAAGCTGGGAGGCCTGCCAGCCTCCCGGCCCCCCAGCACCCCTGCCTGCTGTGTACCGGGTAAATCCCAATAAAAGCCTGCAAAAACCACTGAGGACTCTGACTCTTCCTTTACCCGGTCTGCTGGGTCAGAAAACCTGTTCAGTGGCCCATTCCTGACCCTACAGATGTATACTCTGGTACTTCTCTAATAGAAATATTGTTGATGTTCTCCAGTCATAGTGTTAGTTCAATGTCTTAGTGTTTGCATGTATCATGGTATAAAACCATGCATTGACTTATAATGCATTAAGGAATAAAAATGATCTAGGTTATGAATTATCTTCCCAATTTTTAATTCTAAAAGGGAAATTTGGGGGTGAAACTTTTTTTCAGTATGAATATAAAAGTGGAATTCAGATATTTTGGATATCTGAAAATAAAATTTCAATGCTAATAGGTTATAATAACACTATTGTAGGGTAGGTAAAAGGTATCAGGCTTTTCTGCCCTCCCACCATCAGGATAGATGAGGGAACCCTGTGATCCTGAATGCATGCCTGATGGCGGGCACCTGAAGTGGGTACACCTGCTCTAAGACTGCTTTTAAGGGCGGCGTCACAGGGACACCAGGAGAAGCCAAAAGAGAAGCTGAGAAAGAAGTAGCAGAAGCCGAGAGAGAAGCAGAGAACTCCAGAGAGCCCAGATAGAGTGAAGACTTGCTGGGGGCTGGGAGGACTGCCAGCCTCCCAGCCCCCCAGCCAGCACCCCTGCCTGCCATATGCCTGGTGAACCCCAATAAAAGACCTGCAAAACCACTGAGGACTCTGACTCCTCCTTTACCCAGTCTGCTGGATCCTAGAAAATCTGCACTGTGGTCATTCCTGACTTTACAACTATAAGTTTTGAAGACCACATGCAAGATGGTGGCTTAGTGTAGCTAGGCAAAGCTTGGGTCAGGGATGGCATGTGGAGTGGTGATGGTTGCGAGGCTTAGGTGAGCAAACAGAATAGGAGCCAGTGTCTTGCTTGCTGGGCTAGAGGGAACCCAGGTATATGAGAGCTCTCCAGGACAAAAATTATTCTGATACTATCTGAGGGACTTTTATCCCTTAAATCTAAGATTTCCTTGCTTGCTATGGTCTTCAGTAGAAGATCAGTCCTTCTGGAACTAATATCAGCCTCATTCTTCTAAGAGCATTCTGGTTGGAACAAAGGTCTAACCCTCTGGCCTAACCTAGGCCTCTGTAGGAGATCTCTCTATTTGCATGTGTTAACTCAATGCCTCAGCATAACACAGACAGGGGTTTGTTAAACATTTGTTGAATGAAAAATGTGAGCAGGCTGGGAAGTGAGACATGATAATGACACTACTTCTTCCATCTGATAGTCCATCTTCAATAAATTGCTCATTCCTCATCCAAAATCAGGGTCATCACAGATCTTCCTTACTAAAGCAGACACCTTTCAGAGTTTCAGAAGGTCTACTCATGCTTTGCCTGTTTTTTCCCTGTTGTGAGCCTTCATTTATATTTCACCTTTAGCTCTTTTTTAAAAAAAGATTTATTTATTTATGCATATAAGAGCTGGAGCACAGGCCAGAGCTACGGGGGTAGGAGGGTGAGAAGATCCACAAGGGACAGAGTGGGGAACAGAACAGGCAGATTGACTGAAATACACTGCTGAGGGGGGCAGTGGGCGAGACAAGAGAGGTCTGCTTCGCCATGTGGTTTGCTCCCTGGCCAGCCAGGGATCAATCTCATGCTGCAGAGGCTGCAGAGTGCTTCACAGTGTGTTGCTTAACCCCTTACACCAACAGGGAGGTCCTCACCTTGAGCTCTTACTGGAAAATCAAGGTACCTTTGTTAACAGTCATTTATGCTGCAAGGTAGTTGGGTTAAAAAAGTTAACACATTCATAACATAGAAGGAAGACCACAGGTACAAGTATAATTTCATGGGGGAAAATGTGGATAGAATATTCACAACCAACTAAATATATTGATCTTACTATTGACAAGTGTATAGTGAGATACGTAATTTTATGAATGCCATAGATAGCTGAAACGTATCCATGTGTAAATATATGATCTTTCAAATGGATTTGACTGTAACTCTGGTTTCTCAGTGGTTCTTCTCATCTTCAAAAACCTATTTAAAATTGAGAGCAGATAAGCATCTGTAGTTAGAAGCGGAACATCCTTAGGTTAGCATTATAAATATCACTGAGAATATAATCACAAATTGACATTGATTTTTAAATCAGTTTTTAAATATACCAAGCCTTAATGTATATCTTTTTTCCAAGCATAGATTATACATATCACAATCTAACATAAACTTCTTCTGGCATTTATAACTATCCTTGCAAATGTATTGTGAGAATACTACTTGAAAAGCAGTATTTTCAAAATGTGTTATAGTGTAAGGATCTTTTTACCTCTGCTCTCTGGTCAATGGTACACGACTTTTTGTTCTTCTTAACTGTATTGATAGTGTATACAAACGTAAGAAAAATGGTAATTTTTAGGATGAAGACAGCCTTTCGGTTATGCCAAGCCAAAGTCATGATGCCCCTATATCAGATAAAGGGGATCAACTACACCTGACTTTTGGTAACAAACATAATGTATATATATAGAAGTTGATTTATAATGCTGTACAACTGAAAACTATAAGTGATTTTACTTTAATATAAAACAATAACAACAAATTTTTGTTCTTTAAATATGGCAATGACAAAAAAAAATACTCTTGTGAAGCTGAAGCTTTTAAAAAATATATATACCCAGGGCCTCCCCTGGTGGCACAGTGGTTGAGCGCTGGGTTGCGAAGCTGCCCGCAGCCTCTGCAGCGCCGGTTTAATCCCTGGCGGCTGGGCGATGGTCCCACATGGTGCGCAGACCTCTCCTGCCACCCACTGCTCCCCTCAGCAGTGTATTTCATCAGTCTGCCTGTTCTGTTCCCTGCTCTGGCTCTGGTGAATTCTCTCACCCTCCTGCGCTTCTGACTGTACCCAGTGCTTGTATAAATAAATAAATAAATAAATATATATATATATATATATATATATATATATATATATCCAAACCCCATGGGAGATCATTTGTAGTCTTTGAAGGGTGAGACCAAGGCATTTGCTTTATTAAAACTCCTATGTAGTTCTAATCCAGGTCTCTGGTCTGGATGCTTACCCCTCCAGGTTCATATGTTGAAAATGTAATACCCAACCTGATGGTGTTAGGAGGTAGGGGTCTTTGAGAGGTAATTAGTTAATGAGCTCAATATCCTTACAAAAGAGAACTGAGAGCCCCCCAGCCCCTTTCACTACATGAGGATACAACAAGAAGTCTGTGATCTGAAAAAGGACCCTCACCCAACCATACTGGCGCCCTGATTTTGAGCGCCTAGTCTCTATAACTGTGAGCAATACCTTTCTGCTGTTAAGGTCACCCAGTCTATAACACATGTCTCAGCAGCACAAATGAACTAAAACACCAAGCTTGGCTTGAGAATCCATAGAATTATAACACAGGAAGTGAACAGCTGATAACAACTCTTATCCTTAACCTTCTTCACTTAAAACACACTGTATCTGTTAGCCAAGAATTAATGACTCAATGATGCTGCCTAAACTTCTCATTTTCTTGTTCCTTTTGTAATTTTTCCACATTCTTGTTTCATGCAATCATTCTTTGATCATAATTTTTCCTCTAAATTAAATTACATTTGAAAACTAAAATACAAGTAATGTGAAACAAAATTACTTATCATAGATGTGAATTGGAAAAACCAACTCTTTTTCCCATATAATTCTTGAGCAGGAGAATCCAGTTATCTGCCTCCTGTGTGCATCCTATAATCTCACCTAGAAAACTTCACTCTTGTCACTTCACTTGTGAACTTTTCTTCTGACACCAGAAGTGTGTGTGTATGAGTGTGTGTGTATGTGTGTGTGCATTCCCACACTATAAGACACCAACTGAGCATCTTACCACTAACTCAATTATGACCTACCCACTGGCACATAACATCAGATCCCACAGATAAAGGATCAGTAGCCCCTGACTGCCCTACCCCACTTGAGATAACAACCACATGTTTACACTGTTGCCTATACTACTGACCCATCTGCTATAATCAGAGATGCTCACAACTCCTTCCTTATGTTTGATTAATTTCCTAGAACAACTCAAAGAACTCAGGGAAACACTTACTACATTACCCAGGGACTCAGTAGCTCCAAGTGGCCTATAAAAGGATATGTTAAAGGATATGGATGAACAACCACATTGAAGAGATGCACAGGGCATGGTCTATGGGAAAGAGCAGGGACCTTCCATGCCCTCTTTGGGTTTGACACTCCCAGCACCTCCACAAATTCATCTACCTGGAAGCTCTCCAAACCCTATAATTTTGGAGTTTCAAAAGCTCTAGCATATAGGAATAACTGATCATTATACCCATTTTCAGTCCTTTTCTCTTCTGAAGAAAATGGTAAACAAGACTGAAAATTCCAAGATTTTAATAAAGGCATGATCTTCCCAGTGAGTAGTCTTCAAACAGGAGCCCACCTGAAGCAGACTCTTTAGAACAAAGAAACTCCTTTCACCTAGGAAATCGTAAGGGTTTCAGAAATGCTGTGTCAAGAAACAGGTTCAAAGACCATATATTAGAATAAAAGATGCTCCTAGTTCTCCTATCACTTAGGAAGTTATAAGACTTTCAAGAGAAATGTACCAGGAATGGAGACAAAGATCAATGTATATTTTCCTTTTCTCACAATCTACAAGTAGGAAATCACTACCATTTGCAATCAAATGAAAGTTACAAAAACAGAAACAAAAACAACCAACAGCAAAACAAGCGCCCTTTACATTCCTTCAATCATGCCAGACAATATTGCTTGTGTAAAGGCTTCCAGGCAGAGACCTATTTTCTTTTTGTTAACTAAGGTATAGAAAGATTCTTATTTTGGGCCTCCCCTGGTGGCACAGCAGTTGAGCGCTGGGCTGTGAAACTGCCTGCAGCCTCTGCAGCGCAGGTTCGATCCCCGGCTGCTGGTGAGGGTCCCACATGGCGCGCAGACCTCGCCTGCCACGCCCACTGCTCTCCTCAGCAGTGTATTTCATCACTCTGCCTGTTCTATTCCCCACTCTGGCTCTGGTGAATTCTCTCACCCTCCCATGCTTCCGACTGTACCCCAGTGCTTGTATAAATAAATCTTTAAAAAAAAAAAAAGAAAGATTCTTATTTTAACAGTTCCCTTGCCAGGGCCCAGGCCTAAAGCTCCTAACTATTCTTGGTTATTAGCATTATTTAGAAAATGCTCTGTGAGCTAATTTGTGCTGATGAAATACAAGGGTGAAATTTTCTGGATGTTTTGGGAGCCCCTTGAAGAAAATGCATCTTTTCCTTTGTTGAGTGAGGAGGTCTGCAGCTGCCTAGTCATCGGAAGAGTCCCTGCCATTCCAAGAGGGAGGCCAGCATGCCAGAAGGTCCAGAGCTCACTGAGAAAACTGGAACTCCTTCCTGCCCCCTGGATCATTTCTGTTACTGAGAATATTTTGATTTGTGTATGCTGGTGTTAGTAGCCAATCACATTCTAATACATTCAAAGCAAATCACATTCTAAACATTCAAAGATATACTAACTTGAAACATAGATATTTTTCCCCCTTAATGAAATCAGGAGGATTGAAAAAAAAAGTGGGAGGAATACAAGCAAGATGGTGGACTAGCAGGATTCTGGAATCATATCTTCCCCACAGGTCAGTCGATCTGTATCTGCATTGGAGCAACTGCAATTAAAACAGAACTGAAGGCGTGAGTATCAGTTTCTCCACATAGAAGAGAAGAAAAAACCACTGAAAAGGTTAGGAAATTGGGCCTCCCAGGTGGCACAGTGGTTGAGCGCCGGGTTGCGAAGCCAACCACAGCCTCTGCAGCACCAGTTTGATCCCCGGCTGCTGGGTGAGGGTCCCACAGGGTGCGCAGACTTCTCCAGCCGCCTGCTGCTCCCCTCAGCAGTGTACTTCATCAGTCTGCCTGCTCTGCTCTCCGCTCTGTCTGTGGTGAGTTCTCTCATCCTCCCGCACTTCTGACTGTACCCAGTGCTTGTATAAATAAATAAATAAATAAATAAATAAATAAATAAATAAATAAATAAATAAATACATAAATCTTCAAAAAAAAAAAAAAAAGGTTAGGAAATCCTGGAGACACAGTCCTGCAAGGAACAATAGATGACACTAAAAGAAATACCCAGCCCTACCCTGCCTGGGATTCACAGAATTCTCAGGGCTCACTCCACTATTGTAGCTGAGGGAGAACATGTCTCCTAGAGTCAACTCTGTCTACAGGAATGACTGGGAGTTGACAACTGGAATTTTTGGGTTTCTTGCTGTCTTAATAAGCAGTAGTCCCTCCTGCATTTGGCTTGATAGGTTTTGGGAAAATATCCCTACTATACACACTGTAATCACCCATTGTGCCTGTCTGTAGCTCAGGCCCACAACCTCCTGGTTACTCTGCTCTTACCTGAGTTTTAGGGCATGGGTTCTGCTCAGATCAAAATGGCGGTGCTATTGAGCTGAAATCTGAGGCTTCTGAAAGTTCACCAAACTTGACCTCAGATTGTGACTGCAGATAAATCTCAGCTCAAATAACTGCAGTAGCCAAGGAAGCTTATGCCTTTGGCTCTCTACAGCAGCAACTTCTTCACATTCCAGTTGCACAGATACCACCTTGTATATTGGGTTCTTGGTCAATTATCCCATTCTGACACTGTTAGGGGAGCCCGTTTTGTATTGGGGCTGCTCTGTAACAACACTTGGGTTATCCTGATTTGTGACAAAGCTTCAAACAATGTGACATAAATCACAGCATCTAGGGCAACACCCTACAACCTTCAATTCTAACAAAAGACCATTACAAAGGACTGGAAATGAAAGCTGTCTAGTCTTGTCCACAGAATAAAGCACAGGGCAACAAACAAAAGGAGGACCAGCAGAATTCACCTCAATGAACAGATGAAGACAAAACCTTGGGAAGGGAGGAGATCAAATGTAATATAGCTAAACAAAGCACTGGAAGAAGACTTCAAAGCAACAGTCTTAGCAATGTTAACTGAAGTTAGGTGAATAGTGGATGAACAAAATGAGAGTTACAACAGAGACAGAGAAAACATGAAAATTCTTCAAAAAGAAATGATGCAGCTAAAGAATACAACAGTTAAACTAACAAAATTTACTAAGGGGTCAACAGTAGATTATTGAGGTAGGGTATTAAATCAGCAAATTGGAAGATAAGGTGATACGAAGCATCCCCAAAAATCCAGCAAAAGCTTAAAGAATTTTGGGCCTCTCTGGTGGTGCAGGGGTTGGGACACAGCCTATGAAGCTGTCTGCAGCCTCTGCAGCACAGTTTCAATCGCCCTGCTGGCCAGTGAGCAACCCACCTGGCACAGCAGACCTCTCTTGGCTCACCCACTGCTCAGCAGTGTGCTTCAGTCTGTCTGCCTGTTCTGTCCCCCGCTCTGTCTCTGGTGGGTCCTCTCACCCCCTGCACCTCTGGCTAGTACCCCAGCTCTTGTAAGCATGTATAGGGTAAGTGAAATGGTATCAGGCTTTTCTACCCTCCCTACATTAGGCATAATGATAGATCCTTGCAGTCCTGAAAGCATGTCTAATGGCGGGCACCTGGAGTAGGGTGTGGGCATATGTAGATGGGATTCACCTGGGTCAAGGCCGGGTCTTATAAGGGTGTCCCAGCGGAATGCAGTGTGGTGGTGCGGTGCAGAGGATGGAGGAGTGCAGTGGAGTGGACGGAGGATTATGGCAGAGAGTGGCGGAGCACAACGAAGTATGGAGACGATGAACAAACGGAAGAGCAGAGAGCAGAACCACAAGAGAAGCAGAGACCACCAAAGAATGCCGGAGAGCCCAGACAAAGTGAAGACTTGCTGGGGGCTGGGAGGCCTGCCATGTACCTGGTAATCCCAATAAAAGCCTGCAAAAGCCACCGAGGGCTCCAGGACTCTCCTCCTTTACTCCATCTGCTCGAGTCACAGAGAAACCTGCACTGGGCCTTCCTGCCACTACAGCATGGATAAATAAATGTAGGGTAAAGAAAATATCAGGCTTTTCTGCCCTTCTGCCATCAGGATAGATGATGGATCCTTGTCCTGAATGCATGCCTGATGGCGGGCACCTGGAGTAGGGTGTGGGCATAGGTAGATGGGATTCAGCTGAGCTAAGACTGTGCTTTTTAAGGGCGGCGTCATGGGGACGCCAGCAGCAGCAGTAGAAGCCAAAGCAGCCGAAGCCGAAAGAGAAGCCGAGAAGCAGCAGAACGAACTCCAGAGAGCTCAGATAAGAGTGAAGACTTGCTGGGGGCTGGGAGGCCTCCCAGCCCCCCAGCCAGCACCCCTGCCTGCCATATGCCTGGTGAACCCCAATAAAAGACCTGCAAAACTACTGAGGAATCTGACTCCTCCTTTACCCGGTCTGTATGGGATCAGAAAACCTGCACTGTGTCCTGTCAGGCCTCTACAATAAATCTTTAAAAAAAATAAAGAATTTTTAAAAATGAAGCTAACTTAAGAGATTTATGGGAAGATATCAAGAGGAACACTATTTTCAACTATTTTCATCATAGGAGTTTGTAGGGTAAATGGTTTTCAGGCTTTTCTGCCCTCCCACCATTAGAATTGCCCTGCAGGGGGCACCTGCAGTTGTTACATTGTTGTAAGCTGTCTTGTTTACTTCTCGGGGCCATGGGGGGAGTATTGAGATAGTCACCAAGAGAAGAAAAAGTAGGAGAAGACGTAGGAGAGAGTGAGAAGGAAAGAAAGCAAGCCAGAGAAGGCCAGAGTGAAGATTTGCTGGAGGGGGAGGGGGGCCGGCCTTCTGGCCGCCCAGCCTGCCATGTACCTGGAGAGAGAGAGATGTAAATATCCTATTTAAAGAAAAGAACAGTGTAGTGCCAGGAAGGCACAGAGCTGGTTCTCTATGATCCTAGAAGACGGGTAAAGGAGAGTCCCAGAGCCCTCAGTGGCTTTTTCAGGGTTTTATTAAGCTTTCACATGCAGTACAGCAACCAGGTACACGGCAGGCAGGGGTGCTCGGGGGGCCAGGAGGCCAGTAGGCCTCTCAGCCCCCAGCAAATCTTCACTCTTTACTGGGCTCTCTGGCATTCTCTCTCTCTCTCTCCCTCTCTCTCTCTCTCTCTCTCCTGTTTTCTCTCCTTCTCTTGGTGAATATATCAATACTGCAGCCATGGCCCACAGAAGTAAACAATACAACTAAATATAACAATGTAACAAAATGCAGGTGCCTGCCATCAGGCAGGGCATTCCTAATGTGAGGAGTGCAGAAAAGCCTGAAAATCATTTACCCTTCAAGAAGTTATAGCAGATAAAATGAACTTCCAGTTAATAAAGGTAATAAGAGATAGGAGTTGGTATGGAGTTGGTATTATATAATGATAAAGAAATCAATATATCAGGAAGACATATTCATTAATAGATATGCACAAAAGCAAGGACCATCAAAATATATAAAGCAGGGCATCCCCTGGTGGCGCAGGCGGTTGAGCGCCGCGCTGTGAAGTTGTCCGCAGCCTCTGCAGCACGTGTTCAATCCCAGCCAGCCAGCGAGGATCCCACATGGTGCAGCTGACCTCTCCTGCCTCACCCGCTGCTCCCCTCAGCAGTGTATTTTGTCAGTCTGCCTGTTCTGCTCTACCTTCTGGCTCTGCTGAATTCTCTCACCCTCCCGCACATCTGGCCTGTACCTGGTTCTTGTATAAAAAATAAATTAATCTTTAAATATATATATATATATATATAAAGTAGCTATTAACAAACCTTTTGGTCACAACACAATACTAGTAGAGCACTTCAACTCCTCACTTAGATCAATGGACTGATCAACAGACAGCCAATAAGGAGCCAACAGCTTTATTTTTTAAAATTTATATGTTTTACATCATTTCATTTTTGTATAATGTTTGCTTTCTCCTCTCAGAGGTTGTCCCTGTAAAATTCCCACCACCAATTCACCCAGGAATTGTACCGGATGGGCTTAACAGAAATTCATAGGGCACTACACCCCCCAAAGACTGGGTGCACATTCTTCTCAAGAGCACATGGAACATTCTTGAGGATAGACCACATATTGTGTCACAAAACATACCAACAAGTGAAAACTGAAATCACTTTAAGCATCTTTGCTAATCACAGTGGTATCAAACTAGAAATCAACCACAAAAAGAAAGCTGGAAAAGCCTCAAATATGTGGAGATTAAAACATGCTACAGTATACCTAGTAGATATTTAACAGAGAAATAAAAAGAGGAATTAAAAAAATGTTGGAGACAAGAAAAAAATGAAGACATGAGCTATCAGAACCTACGGGAGGCAGCAAAAACAATACTAAGAGGGATGTTTATAGTGATACAGGTCTACGTTAAGAAAGAAATAAGAAATATCTAATCTCACAACTAGAAGAACAAGAAAAAGAACAAATGAAACCAAAAGCCTCTTAAGAGAAGGAGATAATAAAAATTAGAGAGGAGACAAACCAAAATGAAAGTAAAAAGAACAAAAGATCAATGAAACAAAAAGCTGGCTCTTTGAAAAGATGAACAAAACAGACAAGGCTTTAGCTAGGTTCACAAAGAACAAAGGGAAAAGCTCGAATAAGTAGAAACAGAATGAAAGTGGAGTAGTTACAACAGATAGCTCTGTAATACAGAGAACCATAAGAGACTACTCTGAAATCTTTATGCAAATAAATTGGATAACCCAGAATAAACAGTCAAATTTTTAGAAACACCCAACATTCTCAGACTGAATGAAGGAATTTGAGACAGTCATAGAAAAATCCCAAAAAGCAAAAGCCCAGAACCAGATGGTTTTATTATTGAATTCTACCAAAAACTCACAAACTAATACTTCAAATTCTTCTAAAAAATTCAAGGAAGTGAAATGTTTCAAAACACATTTTATGAGGCCAAAATTATCCTGATATGAAAAGCCGATAAGCACATCATAAATAAAGAAAACCTGAGACCAATATCCCTGATAAACATAGACACAAATTTCTCAATAAAAGTCTTAGCAAACAAAATTCAACAATATATTAAAAAAAAAAGCATGTTGACCAAGTAGGCTTTATTCCAGAGATGTAAAGATAGTTCAACATCCACAAATCAATGAAATGCAACACATCAACAAAAGGAAAGATAAAAATCATATGATCGTACAATAGATATAGAGAAAGTAATCACAAGTTTTGACATCCTTTTGTGATTAAAAAAACCTCTCAACAAAATGTGATGTAAATGACATACCTTAGCTTGATAAAGGCCATATGTGACAAACTCACAGCGAGTATCATGCTTGATGGTAAAAAACTAAAAGCTGTTATCTAATATGAGGCACAAGCTAGGATTTCTACTCTCACCACTATAATTCAACATAGTTTTAGAAGTTCTAAACAAAGTAATTATGCAAGAGAAAGAAGTAAAGGGAATTCAAACCCTAAAATACGGGAAACTATCACTATTTGCATATAGCATGATAATATACATAGACAACTCTAAAGACTCCATGAAAAAATAGGAAACAATAAATCAGTAGAGTGAAGTTGCAGGCTCCAAAATGAACACACAAGAACTTTTGCATTTATCTATGAAAACAACTAACTAGAAGAAAATGAAATCAAGAAAATAGTATCATTTATAATCTCACTAAAAAGACTATGTAGAAATAAACTTAATAGAGGTAGTGAAATACTTGTATAATGAAACAAAACTTTTAAAAAATTAGTAGATATAAGGAAATGGAAAGATATTCGATGTTCATGGCTGAAAGAATTAACATTGTTAAAATGATTATCTTATCTAAAGCAATATACAGATGCAATGCAATCCTTATCAAAATTTCTATGGCATTCTTGAAAGAAAGATAATATCACTGAAATTTGTATGGCACAATAAAGGACTTAGAATAGCCAAACAATCCTGACAAAAAAGAATGGTGGTATCACACTTTCATACTTCAAATTATAATAATAAACTGCTATAGTAATCATAATAATATGATACTGGAATAAAAATATACACAATCAATAGAACAGAATTGAGAGTTCCACAATAAAATTTCAATTATATTTTCAGTTAAATTACACCAAGGGAGGTTAGAGCGAACAATGGAGAAAGGAAAAGTCTGGAAAGTCACATGGAAAGAATGTGTCTAGATCACACTTTCACACAATATAAAAATATAAATTCATTATGGAATAAAAAATGGGATGTAGACCCCAAATCATAAACTGCATAGAAGAAATCATAGTCAAAGCATTTCAAGACATTGATTTCAGTGATCTCTGGACTTCAATGACAAGGTAAACTAAAACAAAAGTAAACAAATGGGGCTAAATCAAATTAAAAAGCACATTGAAACTGTCATTAGCATGAGAAAAACATGCTATCATATGGGAGGAAATATTTGCACATCATATTTTTGTCAAGGGACTAAAAAGTACCCATGCAACTCAAAAACAAAAACAAATAACTTCATCAAAGAGTGAGCAGCGCAGCACTTTGAAGCTATGCGCAGTCTCTGCAGCATAAGTTCGATCCCAGGCCAGGCAGGGAGCTATCCACATGGTGCAGCAGACCTCTCCTGTTTTGCCTGCTCCTCCCCTCAGCAGTGTATTTCAGTCATTCTGCCTGTTCTGTTCCCCACTCTGTCTCTGATGAATGTTCTCACCTCTGCACCTGTGGCTTGTACCCCAGCTCTGGTAGGCAAAAATAAACAAATCTTTAAAAAAAAGTGAGATGATCTTAATAGATACTTCCCCAAAGAAGACATACAGACAAATGAAAAAAGAAATATACATTATTATTTATTATCAGGGAAATGTAAATCAAAATCATACTGTGAAAATACCTCATAAACGAGAAAATGGACCATATCAAAAAGACCAGAAACAACAGGGGCTGGTGAAGGGGTAGAGAAAAAGGAATCCTTGCACACAATAGTAGGAACATAGACTGGTTCCGTCCTTATGGAAAACAGTATGGAATTTACTCTACATATTAATTATGGAACTACTATATGATCCAGCAATTTCAGTTCCAAGTATCTATCCAAAGAATGCAAAAACACTAATTTGAAGGGATATATGCACTCCTACATTCACTGCAGCACTATTTACAATAGTCAAGTTATGGAAACAACATAAGTACCCAGTGACAGATGAGCAGATTAAGACAAAGTGCTTTACATATATAATGGAAGACAACTATAAAAAAATGAAATTTGGCCATTTGTGACAAGCAAAATAAGTCAGGAGAAAGACAAATACTGGATGATTTCAGTCATATGTGGAATATAAGTAACAAACCAAAGGAACAGACAAAACCAAACTAAAATAAACTTTTTGAATATGAAGGCAAAACTGAGGATACCAGAGAGAGAAAGTAGGTGGAAGTAACAACTGGAGGGGATCCGATGGACTGTGGTGAGGACTTTGGGTGCTTGGATTAGGTGTGGTATGATGACATACATTTGAAGAGGTTAAACATACACTCCAAAACATATACAGTATTGTAACCCAATATTACTCTGATAAAAATAATGGAAGGGATCATGCTCAGTGAAATAAGCCAGAAAGAAAAAGAAAAATACCGGACGGTCTCACTCATAGCAGAAATCTAGAAAACTTAAGTAAGGGACCAGGAAAAAGAATAACTATAAGAAAGAAAATATCAAAATCAACAAACAACTATGAACAAGACACACTCTATGGGGGGTGGGGGCGGGGAAAGGAGGGATTGGGGTAAAAATAAGGGGGTTGTAATTGTATGGGGAATATAAAAACAAAATTTAAATAAAAAATAAAATAAAATTTGAATATCCAAAAAAAAATAATAATTTTTAAAAAGAAAGGGAACTGGCTAGGGAGTAGCATCCCTATTTATTCAAAGTCTCTTAATGGCATATCTAGCCAACAAATAAAATCATCTTAGTAGTACACACTCCCACAATATTTATCTTTCTTTGGGAAAGATGATGGCTTAACAGAAACAAACTGTGATATGCTATGATGGGCTTCTGTTTACTTCTCGACAATTTTCCTCAACAAGAACATATAAAATGCACATTTCTAACTGGACTAGAAGGCCCACAGGACTCTTTAAAGTATGGACTGTGAATGTTTAGAGAATATGGTTTGAAAGTAGTGTCTGTGCTGGGGGCAATTAGTGTGGACCTCTCTGAGCATAGCCCAGGTCCTTGGAACCCTTACTTACATGGACCAGTAGCATCCATGGTGTCACTTGGGATTTTGTTAAAAAATAGGGTCAGGGGCCTCCCTGGTGGTGCAGGGGTTAAAGACACAGCACTATCAAGCTATCTCCAGCCACTGTGGCACAAGTCGGATCCCGACTAGCCAGGGAGCAACCCACATGGCACAGCAGCCCTCTCCTGTCTCGCCCACTGCTCTGCTCAGCAGTGTATTTCAGTAGATCTGTTTGTTCTGCTCCCCACTGTCTCTGGTGAATCCTCTCATGTCCTACACCCCTGGTCTACACCCCAGTTCTTGTATGCATAAATAAATAAATTTTAAAAAAATATATAGTTCCCACCCAGAACTATTGATTCCGATTTTGCACTTTTACAAGATGCCTCTTGATCTGTATACATATTACATTTTGAGGCCCACTGTCTTTGGGATGTACCTCACCAACTTAGTCCTGCATAGACCATAAGCAGTTGAGTGTGCAAAACCTAGACTTAGAGATTTGCGTCCATCTATAGAATGACAGTATCATATTTCCAATTCATAACTGACTGTTGTACTTCAGTTTCCTCTACAACTGATAGGTCATCTTCAGAAAAGAACCCATTTTTGCCAGTTTCTTGGGGTTTCACTAGATAGTATCATGTCTCTATCCATCAACAGTACACTCACCTTAGAACTGTAGAAATCCAAGAATCTGCACAAGATGAGAGCTTTTAGGGCTTTTATTTTCTTTGCTATTGTGTTTTCTATATCTTACATTTCAATTCATTCATTAGCTAAAATACAGATGAAAGTCATTCTTTGTATCATTTATACACTGCATCTCCCAGATTTTTTTAATCAAAGTTGTGATGATTAGCAATACCCTGACACTTCTTATAATTAACAAATCTGAAGCTGTCCTGAAGGAATACTCAATCAAGAGTGGTCCTACCTCTGAGAAGTTTCAGAAATTAATTATTTAATAGTCAGCAGTTATGTAAACTACATAAAAATGGCCAGCTAAAGATTAAATGAACACAAGCAAAATTTTTTGAAAAGAGGGGAAAAGGCTATCATAGCCCCTTCCTACAATCTGGGTCATCTGTAATTTATTTTACATTTGCTCTTCAGGAATGATCTATGTTCTACCTCACTAACTTTCAATGTGCTTTTTATGCATCTGTAAAGTAGAGATAACGCCTCTGAGGATTTCTCATAAGGTAACAGGGAAAGCAGCCCATGCCCAGCTATAAGGTCAGGGTCTTCGGGTAATAGAAATGGCAACTTCATAAATTTCTGCCATAGAAAGGGAAGATGATGCCAGGTCTAAGTTCCCATGCAAGGGAAACAGAAGTGTGGCCAGTGATAAGAAAAGTACAGAAGGAAGTGACCAGGGTTTAGGTTCCTATGGTTTCAGGGAAAAGAGAAGAGGGCTAGGGCCCAATATTCTGGGGAGGAGGGTTTTGTGTCAATTGGGCCTCTGGATGGAGTTTGTTGTTCCCCTGACATTTTCTTCTCCATGCTGTAATCCCAGTTCTTTGCTACCTGGTGATTTCATTTTATACCTTCAGTAAACTCCTGGCACCAAAGGCAGGGGTGGCAGCAAGTCACAGGCTACCTTGAGCCTGAGCCCCACAAAAAAAGATTTGCAATTAGCAAATAAGATTTGCAATTTGCAATTAGTCATTTGCAATGACTCATTGCCCACACATGGCCATTGATGAATTATGTACATGTCACACTTTTCCATATCCTTCACTTCTTTTCTTCCTTTTTTTCCCTCTCCAACACAAACTATGTTATTGAGTGTCTGCTATGTTCCAAATACTATTCTAAAAGCCAGATTAGAAAAACCTTTCCACATTTTGCAATTATTTTATAACGAGTGCTAATTTCTGTCATAATTAGAAAAAGTACACATTGCTCTAAAAGAAGAACGTAATACAAAGGTCTTGCCTTCAAGATGCCCACAGCCTAGAAAAGAAGTCATGTAAACAAATATATTTACTTACCTTTATATCTTTTTTTACCTACTGCTCCAGCTAGAAAGTGGCTCTCCAAGTGACTTTTAGTTAGAAGCCGAGGTGTCTGTCTCTATTTCTAGGACATCTAGGAATTTAGGAGACTCCCCTCTCTGCCCCCATTCCTTAAATCTGTATTTTCATTTGCTGGTTGAGAAGAGAAAGAACCAGAACACAGAGGCAAAAGAGAAAGAAAAGAGAGAGACAGGAGCAAGAGGAATGACTGAGGTACCTGGGGAAGGACAGAGACTGAATGATGCTAGTCCAGAGAGGCTCGTATGTCAGGTGAAACAAGTCTGTGCCTCAGTCATAAACATGGGGCTTAGGTGAATGTTGGGGAATCCTGCAGTGCTTAAACTCTACATACACCCTAGAGCTTCAACAACATAACACGAGACTGGATGTCAATCTGAATTCATTTCCCTAGTCTCCTAAGTGTGTCAGGGATGGCCTGGTCTGGGACATCTGTGGGCAACAAGACAGTAGGCCCAATATTTGCCTCACATCAATGACTGCAGTCAGATCTTTCTGATTATTCTCAGTTAATAAATTAATGTATGCATTTTCATCTTGGTTACAGTCCCCATACAATTCTCACTTCCCTTATTTTACCCTAACCCCCCCCCCCCAGTGGTGTCTCTGGTTTATAGTTGCTTGCTGATTTTGATTTTGCATACATTGTGCAAAAATGAAAAGTGATGTAAAAAATATATAAAATAAAATAAAATAAAATAAAATGAAAAACAGACTTTTGACATAGTGATTCCTCTTTGGGGAATAAAATAATTAGTTCAAGTGAAATATGAATAAGAATGTTTGTTATGACATTGTTTATAGTGGAAAAAGCAATTTATCACTAGTGAGACTGAAGGTATTAAGGCATAATAAGAGTATGGTGTATTCTTTAGTTCTTCAAAAGAATGAGTTATATGTGTTATTCTGAAAAGATATCTATTATATTAAATGGGGCCTCCCTTTTGGCGCAGCGGTTGAGCGCTGAGTTGTGAAGCTGCCCGCAGCCTCTGAAGCTCTGGTTCTATCCCCGGCTGCTCCCCGGCTCCAGAGGAGGGTCCCATATGGCGCGCAGACCTTTCCTGCAGCCTGCTGCTCCCCTCAGCAGTGTACTTCGGTCCTTCCGCCTGCTCGGCTCCCCGCTCTGGTTCTGGTGAATTCTCTCACCCTCCCGCACTTCTGACTGTACCCAGTGCTTGTATAAATAAAAATAAAAATAAATCTTTAAAAAAAAAAGGTATCTATTATATTAAATGGAGGGAAAAAAGCAAAAGAAAAAATAATGTTCCATTGATAGCTTTTATTTAAGATGTTACTTCTGCTTATGGTGTTTCCCCAAAGGCATTCAAACAAGTTGGCAAACAGCAAGCTGGATAAATCACTACAGAAAATGGTACAATACTCCTATGTCTATGTTTCAGTGGCTGCTGCTCCTGGTGAACAATGATTTATCACTGCCTTGGAAGGAAGAGAGTATTTGTTTTCAAATCACAGGCAATCTGACAGAATTTAATATAATACTTGGGGCAAAAACAGTCAGTAAGTGGTATTTTAATTCAGCACTTCCTTGACTTCTTCAACTCTTGTCTCTGGGAATCAATAGAAAAATTCCCCTTCAGCATATTCTTTAAATAATCCATTGGACATAGTTGTGGGAGATTTGGGTATGCCCGAGTTTTCCCTCTGTGTGTGTCTGTCTCCCAGGGTCCCTGTGTGCTGACGGGTTCTTCTCATATTTGCAGGACTATCAGGGTAACAGGAGGTGTCTGGGAGGTTGGGGAGTGGTTACAGAATTCTGAAACACTTGATGAAAAACATTTCTCTCCAGAGCTTCTTTTGTTTGCACCTCATGATAAAATTTCCTTTGGCAGTTTTATAAAGAGACTGCTAAAATGCTACCTTTATAGAAGTGTGAGCTCTTGTTGAGGAGTTCTTCTGCAGTCAGGAGGACCAGGTGGCTTGAACTGGTGATTTGACAAAAAAAAAGTCATTTGTTTGCAAATGAAAGCAGGGTTGACCTTGCTTGGAAAATTTCTTTCTGCAGACCAAAAAAATCACATCATTGATGCTCTTGAAGTCAAAATGCAGTTTCTGTGTGCATTTCCATCTTTAAGAGTACCTTTCTATCTTATTTGTAAAGATCAGGGAAGAAAACAGTGCAGCCCAGGATGCAAAGATACTCTGAGAATTGGAGGAGCCATCAGGTCTAGAGAGGGGTAAGGTGAGGTTATATGCCCTGAGCTAAGAAATAGGATAGGGAACTAGGTCTTCAAAGAGAGAGGACACACATGATGAAAACCAGATGCTCTGTAAATAGATATTTGCCTTGCCATAGATATGTTTCTCTGATAGAAAGGCTATTTCTGGATATAATCTTAGATCTGGTTAATATTCTCAATTTCCCTTCTTTTATGTAGTTAAGGAATGGTAATAATTTCTCTTGACCCCCTCTCCCAAGCCTCAGTTGACCTAAATTCAAAATAATCCCCTTGTCCAAGTGAAAGGTCTCAGAAAGATATATTCTAGACACTTTTGGGAGTCCTATTTGAGTATCTTGAGGAGCCCTGTCCTTCAGGATCAACAAGTTCTGGCTTACTGAATGAAGCAGCCACAGATAAATTTGGACACTTACCAACCAAAACCACCAGCCTCATACCGAGAATGAATTAGATAATTTTGATAATGCATTTGGGATCCCAAGAAACCTAACACATTGAGAGACAAAGGAACACATTATCTGGATTCATGTTTAATTAATTGATGGGAAAAGTAGTTGTAATTGGATTCAGGACCTTCCACCCAAAGAGCAGATAAAATCCATTCCACGCCATTGATGGAATTCCATCTGCATTCCAAAAGTTCCTAAGAGACTCACTATATACATCTTAGTTGCTACATGATGTACATTGGAAATTGGGATAATAAAAGTCTTAATTTGTAGAGTGAGGGGAAAAACTAGACACCCAGGAAAAGGAGAATGCTTTGACTTCATAGCTGGTCTTTCAAGTGAAGGCCTAGTTCCAAAGGAGACCCTCAAAGCCTAAGTCCTTCAGGCAAACCAACAAACAAGTCTGTTTTGCATACAAATGGTACAGGTAAGCCAAATTTTGTCAAATTTTGTTCTGAAGTCTATAGATTATAGTCGCAATCCTCTGTGCTGCCCAGTATAGTAGCTTCTAACCACATTAAGCATCTAAATTGTGTCCCAATTGAAATGTGCTGTAAGAATGCAATCCACACTGTTTCAAAGGCTTGGAATGTTCACAAAAATGTCAACTATATGATTTTTAAATCTTGATTAAATGTTGAAGTGATAATGTATTGGATATGCTAAACTAAAAATTAATTAAAAATTAATTTAACCTGTT
This sequence comes from Talpa europaea, assembly GCF_964194135.1. Classification (NCBI taxonomy): domain Eukaryota; kingdom Metazoa; phylum Chordata; class Mammalia; order Eulipotyphla; family Talpidae; genus Talpa; species Talpa europaea. The sequence goes on from NC_140070.1 coordinate 61,189,696, forward strand.
TCTTTGCATCTTTTTAATGAGGCTACTAGGAAATTTTAAGTTGCAGATGTATATTTATAACAGATAACACTTTATTAGAGGTTTCAAGTGTAAAGAGTCTCAAGCTTTTTTTCCCCCACACCTTTCATCTTCTGTTGACCTAATTTTGATGAGTTTTTTAGTGAGACACCAATCCTTTTTTGTTGCTCCATCTAGGGACAACCTCCAAAATCCAATGATTTTTTTTTAAAGGGGAAATCACTACCCCGTAGTTTTGCAAAGAAGAAGTAAGCGAGAAACATCAGTCAAAGGGACAGTCTCACCACGTTCAATTCAAATGTTACATTTTTTCCACAAACCTCTTCCTGTTTCTTTTACTTCCCATCACCCCAACTATGTGCAAAATAGTGGTTTGTCTGAGCCCCACCACATAGGTCTGGCACAAATCATTGTCTGAGAGTCAAATTACCTAAATCTTGCATAACAATGGAGTTAGATTTCCCTCAGACATAAAGTACTGTGGGCAACAAGAACAAAGGACTCAGTTAAGATACTCTAAAGCTGAAGGCAATGAGAAGGATATGAAGGCCAACATGCCAGGGTCCAGTCACTCAATGCCCAGTCATCTAAGGAGAGAGTGTTAGCTCCTAGGAGAGAACAGATTCCAGATTGCTACTTCAATAAATTTGCTTCAATGCTCTTTACATGCTAGTCATTACTGTGATTAGTATTAGGTTTCTCTGGTGCTTTATCTCCCCAATTTAGTTTAATATTCCTCAACATTATCATTATTCTTTACATCCAGCTATACTAACATGAAAATGACTGATATTGTGTCCGTTCTTGAGATCAACTTTTTCTTCTTATTTCACTATTATTTGACTGATGTATATAATCAAACATCATGAAAATATGAAGTTAACAGTTTAAAATAATAGTACTACCACCCTTAAACAAGTTTTAATTTGTTTCTTTTGCTAAGATGCATTGATAATTATCTAGTTATAATCATAGATGGTTGTAGACGATAGTATTTTTTCAATAGTTAGGTTGCTTTCTGATATATATATATATATATATATATACATATATTTTAAAAGATTTATTTATTTATTTATACAAGCACTGGGTACAGTCAGAAGTGTGGGAGGGTGAGAGAATTCACCAGATCCAGAGCAGGGAACAGAACAGGCAGACTGATGAAATGCACTGCTGAGGGGAGCAGAGGACACAGCAGGAGAGGTCTGTCGTGCCATGTGGGACCCTTGCCAGTGGCTGGGGATCGAACAGGCACTGCAGAGGCTGCGGGCAGCCTCGCAGCCCAGCATTCAACTGCTATGCCACCAGGGGAGGCCCTTTCTGATATATTTTTTATAGAAAAAAAGGAAATTACTTTAGGAAAAGACTGCATGACAGGGAGAATGACAGTGGTTTTTCTGCCTCAAGTACAGTGAACAAAGACCATGGAAGATGTTTAAGGAAAAATCTTAGCAACTCTATCGGCATCGGGATCAGATTCATTCATTCACTGGGTCAACATACACTTTGTATATGATTGATCATTGCTAAAATACAATGACAAATAAGTCAGACAGTTAAGGAGATTGGTGAGAATGCTGTCTACTATTGCAATCCTACTTCCTCACCTCACATTCTTTTCTTAGGTTCTCATCCCCCACCCCCAACTTCTGACCACCAACCCTCCATCCAGGCTGCTCTGGTCAAGGCACCAATCACCTCCCTGTCAGGAGATATAATGGTCACCCCTCTGTTCATGTCCTGTTTCCCTTTTCACACAACATCGAGCTCATCCTTGAAATGCTGTTCTTCCTAGTCTTCCATCACACCACGCTTACCTCATTTTCTGCCTACCTGGTTGATTTAGTCATTGTAGTCTCCTTAGTTGATTTATTCTCTGCTGACACTTCATCTTGGCCCTGCATTCTCTTCCCCTCACTGTTTACATCAGCTCTGGGAAAACATATTTGACCCTTTTTCTCTAAGTAAAATCCACCCCCTTTCTTTCTGGAACTCCAAATTCATATATCCAACTTTCTATTCAACATTTCTGATCAAAACATCCAATATGCATATCAAAATCAATAAGACAAAAAGAAAAGATTTTGTGGTTCTTTCTAAACCTCCTTTACTCATAGCTATTTTCATTTTGGTAAATGCCACAAGTCTCCACCTATTTTATCTAGTCACTGAAGTGAAAACTGGAGAAGGAGGACTTCTGGCTTCAACATTGTCTAGTAAAGTAAAGCTCTTTCTCTTCAAAAAAAAAAAAATCACACCCAAAATTACTAGGAGAGAATAACAACAAAGGAATACAAATTTCTGCCTTTAATGGATTAGAAGCTCTGGGTAATCCTGAACCACTGAGTATAAAGATGGAAAAACTATAGTTCACAATACCGTATTGTATATCGAAATGAAAGATCTTAAAAATTCATATGACAGAAAAAAATTGTAACTGTGAGGTGATTATGTTAATTAAATGTGCATGGTAATCATTTTGCAATATGTACATGTATCAAACCATTATGTTGTACAACTTACATAAATACAGTGTTATGTGTCAGTTATATGTAAATAAACTGGTAAAATTGAGGAAAGCAGATGAAGAGAAAGGAAGAGGCTTATCAGAAAGGCTGAAAATCAAAACCAAGCAGTATAGAAAGACAGGCCAAGGAAGGGCAAACTAACTTGCCTGTGTGATACTAGAGAAACTCCAAAATTAGACACACAGATTATCACTAAAGGCAGGAGGGAGCACAGGGCCTGAGGGTCTGTGTAATATACTTGGACTTCCCCTTAATAGTCTTTACCTAATAGACTACCACTGTTTCAATCCCAGCAAGAAGATAGAGTCTATGAAAAATTGAATTAGAGGGGTACTACATTCAGGAGCCAGGGAAGAACTGGGAAAAGTGAGAGTTTAAATGAAAGTCAAATAACTGAAAATTGATGTCTCAGATATTCCCAGCCCCTTGCTACATATAACAAGTTTGACATGGCAAACAATTTGACAGAAGTGCTATATTCCTATTTGTGAAATAGGAAGACCTAGGCAGTGAATAAATGAACAGGAAAAAAAAAGAAGCAATTAATAAAAGAAAGGTGTAATGTGTACTGTAATTGGGACTTACCTAGATAGGAAAAAATAATGAAGTAGTTAAAGGAGACAGAATCCCATTTACTCTAACAGACAATGTCTAAAATCATTATCCTCGATTGTAGGGAAGGGGACTTAAGGAAAGGGACAGTGCCGAAGTTACCTAGGGAGAGAATGTAATGTGAAAAGAGATTAAGTCTTAGAAACAATTCCTGAGTGATTACAAAACATTAGAGTGAGGAAAAGAAAAAGCTTCTTGGCAAAGGAGATTGGGGAAGAGACATTAGAGAGTTGGGAAGAAAAGTGGGAGGATTTGAGAGTGTGGCCTGATAAAAACCAGAAACCCTCCTGACCCATGAGCCACTCTCTAATATGAGGGTAGATTTACCTATCATACGCCCTTTGCCATGTGTACATGCCTTCATATACTGAATATTTATGTAATTTCTTTAGTTAGTCATTAAATGAATGTTCAGTAAGCATCTACTATGTGCCAAACTGTTCTAGGATGCACAACAAGCACAAGACAGAAACAACTAATGTTTTTATGAAGTTTATCTGTGGCAGGGATTCACAGGTGGCGACAAGGGGGATGGAGGCAGAGGAAGGGAGTGGTCAAGTGTGTCAATGTTTCTGAGAAGTCAGTGACAATGAGAACTGAAGAACATTTACTGATTTAATCTGATGGAGCTCCCTGGAGATGATAGTCTGTTGGGGATAGAAACTAGGTCAGAAAGAGCTTAGGAACAAATTATGACCAATTGAAAGGAAACATTACACAACTCTGTGGGAAACATGAGCAAGAGGGGTGTCTGAATGTATTTTGTATTTTTATACAGGGAAAAATTCAGTTAAGAATGATCAGAACATGCTTAATACATGATAGGAGGGATTCAATTGCCAGCATAAAGTTGAAAAAGTAGGAGAGAATGAGGTCAGATATTGAGTAACATAAGGTTTCTTAGAAGGGAAGTGGAAAGAGGGACCAGAATGCATGTGAGGAGATTTGTATTTGCAAGATTGTGCTTTTGTTACCAGTGGCTGAAGTCAAAGACTGTTACAGGTGGTGTCCCCTGGATGGGGGTGCTGGTGAGGATAGATAGCCCCAGGGAAAATGCACAGAAAGTACTGGCGGGTGGGGGTGGAGACTCTGATAAGAAATATAAGGGATTGCTGGGTCATATGGTAGCTCCATTTTTAGTAGACTGAGAACCTCCAGACAGCTCTCCATAGTGGTTGAACCAGTTTGCACACCCACCAGCAAGGTAGGAAAGTTCTTTTTTCACCACATCCTCACCAACATTTATTGTTGCTTTTTTTTTTTTTTTTGATATGTGCCATTCTTACTACTGTAAGGTGGTATCTCCTTGTGTGATTTTTTTGCATTTCCCAGATTATAAGGGACATTGAACATTTTTTCATATGCCTGTTGGCCATTTGCATTTCCTCTTTGGAGAAGTGTCTTTTAAGTTCTTCTATTCAGCAGTCAAAAAATGTAAACTTAAGCCATTCACAGCAATATGGATGGCACTAGAAGGAATTGCTCAGTGAAATAAGTCAGAAGGAAAAAGAAAAATATCACATGGCTTCACTTATAGGAGGAATATAGATAGGAGAACCAAATAAGACATCAGGGTAAAAAATAACAATACAAAACACAACAAAACCAAACCAAAACAAACAGACAATTTTAAACCAGAGGGCCACCCCTGGTGGCATTTGAGCGCTGGGCTGCGAGGCTGCAGCCGGTTCGTTCCCGGCCACCGGCGAGGGTCCCACAAAAAAATAAATAAAATAAAATAAAATATATATATATATAAGGGACTGCATAAGCAGCCCCCAGAGTCAGTGTTTGGGATTCAATTTTTGGGATTTCAGCGTTTTCAGATCTTCAGGGATTCCAGGGTCAAAGATTTCTTCTCCCACCATGTTGATCTTCTAGAAGTCTGTTGCAGGCCTCTGAAAGATATGGAGAGGCCTCCAGCTGCCAACTTCAGAGAGGAAAAGTTTGGAGGTTTTGCAAGTAGCCCAGTGACTGAAACTGTTTCATTTTGTTGCTCTTAGAGCCTGGCAGAGAAGGCGAAGACCTGGAGCCAGGCAGCTCCCTGAGCTGCATGAGTGTGGGCCACTTGTTGGGTGGTTCAGCTGCTACAGCTGCTGTTTTGAGTGTCACTTGTCCGGTGCTGTGTTGGGGCATCTCAGAAGCTCCGGGGAGCATCTCCACTTGTGTCTTCTGCTGTCTTCGTAAGTTGGGTCCTGGCATATAGTCTGGCTGCCACATGCTCCATGTCTGCACTGGGGGGAAGATGCCATCTTGGGAGCATTTGTGTTGAGGACTTTAAAATACTGGACACTGCTTCAAGTGAGGTAAATGGCCATTTTTGGCATCAGTAATTCTTTGTTTGCCCTGGTTTGTTAAATAAATCCCATTATTGTTGTCTGAACCTGAGTAGTCTTGTGCATGTGAAAAACTCAGACAGCACTGCCCTTGGCCGGTTTTAGTGCCCCTTGCTGCCCTGTATCACTTTCTCCATCATAATTGTGTGATGGAGATTTAAGGAGAATATTGAAATTTAAAAAGAGTTGACAGAGTGCTTTGAGATAGGTAACACACATTTTTTGTTCCCTCATTGACTCAGAGACATTTGCTGTCTCAGAAGGAGTGATAGAGGAAGAAAATGAGGGGTCAATAGATGAGAGGGGTAAGTGGGGTCAAAGAAGGTTACTTGAGCAAATATCCTGGAAAGAGAGGAAGTTAGGGCCGAATACAAGTGTAGGGTAGATAAAGTTATCAGTTTTTTTTCCTACCCTCCAGACTCTGGCTTCTAAAACCGCCACCTGTGGCAGCCTATAAAAAAAGCACTTGGGAGTGTGAGCACGTGGCATGTGCACCTGTAATTATGGACACCAGGGTGTGCATGTTTATAAATATCACACACTATGGGGGGAGGGAGGGAAGGATGAATTAGGGTCAAAATAAGGGGGGTGGGAATTGTGTGGGGACAATAACCAAGATGAAAATGCATACATTGTACAAAAATGAAAAATGATGTAAAAATTATATAAAATAAAATAAAAAAACAAAAAATTAAATCACACACACACACACAATCACACCTTTGCCTAGAGGCGAGGGATAAAAGTGGCAGCAGCATGGCAGGAGGACTGCACTGAGGCAAGACCATGAGATGACATGAGACTGAGAACAGCAGAACCAGTGGAAGAGCACAAAATTCACAGGGTGCTGAGAAGCTCGATTGACTGCCTCCCAGCATTCCTGCCCAGCCCATGCCTGCCTCCCTGCATGCAGCCTGTTAGGTAAGGTAAAAGGTATCAGAGATTTAAGGATAGATGACGGAACCCTGCGGTCCTGAATGCATGCCTGATGGCGGGCACCTGGAGTAGGGTGTGGGCATAGGTAGATGGGATTCGACTGGGCTTTTAAGGGCAGCGTCATGGGCACGCCAGCAGAAGCCAAAGAGAAGCCGAGAGAGAAGCAAAGAAGCAGAAGCAGAGATCACTGGAGAGCCCAGATAGAGTGAAGACTTGCTGGGGGCTGGAAGGCCTGCCAGCCTCCTGGCCCCCCAGCACCCCTGCCTGCGGTATACCTGGTAATCCCAATAAAAACCTGCAAAAAACCACTGAGGACTCCAGAACTCCTCCCTTACCCGGTCTGCATGGTATCAGAAAACCTGCACAGTGTCCTTTCCTGACTCTACAATTGGCTTAAGTCGGCAAGATGATCCATGCAGATGGGTATGGAGCCCTCCAAAGACTTGGAGGGACTAAGGAGTAACAGACTGTTTGCCTGTGACGACGCTGGAGGCATCATGGCGGCACAGGAGATGGACAAGGTCCAGGAGCTACAGGACGAGACCTTGCATGGAGGAGATGCCCTGAGAGGCATCTCCAACGACCCCTGAGAGGACCAGCCAATGACCCCTGAGGCAGCAAGAATCATCGGGAAGAGAGGACCACGATTCGGAGCTCGCCGGTGCTGATGGCAGGGTGAGGCCTAATGGACTTGGACTGATGGACTTGGACTGACAATCCTGCCAGAAGGCAGAGGACTGTAGGGTAAAGGCTTTTCTGCCCTTCTGCCATCAGGATAGATGATGGATCCTTGTCCTGAATGCATGCCTGATGGCGGGCACCTGGAATAGGGTTTGGGCATAGGTAGATGGGATTCAGCTGAGCTAAGACTGTGCTTTTAAGGGCAGCGTCACGGAGACGCCAGCAGCAGCAGTAAAATCCAAAGCAGAAGTCGAAAGAGAAGCCGAGAAACAGCAGAACGAACTCCAGAGAGCCCTGGGGGCTGGGAGGCCTGCCAGCCTCCTGGCCCCCCCAGCACCCCTGCCTGCCATATGCCTGGTGAACCCCAATAAAAAACCTGCAAAAAACCACTGAGGACTCTGACTCCTCCTTTACCCGGTCTGCATGGGATCAGAAAACCTGCACTGTATCCAGTCCTGCCTTTACAAGGACCTTGGCAGGTTATGTCTTTTGGGAATCTGGGGGTGGCCAGTGGGCCTTGATGGCCAAAAGCAGCCTGTGCATGCCCAGCAGCTAGGCGGAGGAGAAAAGCCAACTAAGAAGGCAAAAGCTGGTGCCGATGCTAAGTTGAGAAGCCCTGAGTGGCTGTTAAGCAGCCGGAGTATGCTGAAGGCCAGTGAGTCTCGTAAAATCACCTGCGGGTGATGCCCTGCTTGTTCTCGAGTGAGGGTGAGGAGCTGAGGAACCCGTCCTTGGGGGACGGGTGGGGAACATGGCTTGGGGTGGAGCCCAGGCCGAATGTAGAGTTTGGATCCCCGACCCATGTGCTTGTGCAGTGGGTTGGCCTGAGTGCAGGGGTCTGTGAGTCGCATTGGTGGCTATGAAAGCCGAGTGTTGGAGTGACCGCAGACAGAAACCCTGAGGGTTGGCGATTACCCCCAACAGAATAGAATCGCCAGTCCCAGAGCGAGTGCATCCTGGGGGTGGATGCTGTGTGTGGCTTGTAGCCGAGACTACAGCCAGAGGCCAGGAAGCCCGACAGCTCCTGCCGTGTTACAGTAGATGCCGTGAGTGGTTCCCCTCCCTCGTATGAGCAGTGCCTTTGGCAGCAGATGTGGTGGCTCATCTACTGGTACCAATAATTGTCTTTTGCCACTATGTTGGTGCCCTGCCTGGACTTATTTGTGTTCTGTTGTATTTTGTTGTTATATTGTGATATATTTGCTTTTGTGGGCCATGGCTGCATTGTTTATGTTTGCTAAGAAAATTGTATATATGTAGATTGTATGGCAGAAAACCCTGAGGGGGTAGACTGTAGGGTAAGGTAAAAGGTATCAGGCTTTTCTGCCCTCCCGCCATCAGGATAGATGAGGGAACCCTGCGGTCCTGAATGCATGCCTGATGGCGGGCACCTGGAGTAGGGTGTGGGCATAGGTTGATGGGATTCGACTGGGTTTTTAAGAGCGGTGTCACGGGGATGCCAGCAGAAGCCAAAAGAGAAGCCAAGAGAGAAGCAAAGAAGCAGAAGCAGAGATCACCGGAGAGCCCAGATAGAGTAAGGACTTGCTGGGAGGCCTGCCAGCCTTCCGGTCCCCCAGCACCCCTGCCTGCTGTGTACCGGGTAAATCCCAATAAAAGCCTGCAAAAACCACTGAGGACTCTGACTCCTCCTTTACCCGGTCTGCTGGATCAGAAAACCTGCAGTGTCCTGTTCCTGACTCTACAGCCTCTCTGCCTGGTGTGCCTGGTTGCTTGGTTCCCTAAGAGAGCATTAAAGCTTTAAAATCCACTGAGGGCTCCAGGACTCTCTTTTCCATCTGCCTGAATCTACAGCAGCATGCTTGATTGAGTGAATTTAAAGATTTACAGGCAGGAATGGGTGAGATTTGGTATAACTGAGTTCATTGGAAATGAAGACAGTTAGGAAGTACTTGGTAGAGGAGTGGTGGCAGGTGTAGGGTAAGTAAAGTATCAGGCTTTCCCGCCCTACCCTTCTGCCATTAGATTAAATGCATGCCTGATGGGGGACACCTGGAGTAGGGTGTGGGCATCATAGGTGGGTACACCTGGGCTGAGAGACTGGGCTTACAAGGGTGGCGTCATGGGGACGCCAGCAGAGTGGAGCAGAACCACCAGCAAGAAGAGAGGCAGAAAGAAAGAGTAGCAGAAGAGAGAACAAGGCCACAAGAGAATGACGGCGAGCCCAGAAAGAGTGAAGATTGGCCAGGGTCTGGGAGGCCTGCCAGCCTCCTGGCCCCCTGTTACCCCTGTCTGCCATGTACCTGGTAATCTCAATAAAAGCCTGAAAACGCCACTGAGGGCTCCAGGACTCCTCCTTCACCCGTCTGCTCCAATCAGAGATCCTGCTCTGTGCCCTTCCTGCTGCTACAGTGGGCCAGGGTGAAGCTTAAGTTGCCAGGAGGAAGGGAGGCGATGGAGTGGGAAGGAAGGATGGCCTAGGAAGGATGGCCTTCCTGTAGTGGCAGGAAGACACAGAGCAGGATCTCTGTGATCCAAGCAGATGGGTAAAGGAGAGTCCTGGAGCCCTCGGTGGCTTTTCAGGATTTTTTTGATCTTTTACCTGGTACATGGCAGTCAGGGGTGATGGGGCCCAGGAGGCTGGCTGGCTTCCTAGACTCCAGTGAGTCTTCACTCTTTCTGGGCTCCCTGTTCTCTTGTGAGGTCCCTGCTGTCTCTGCTTCTCTGCTGCTTCCACCACTGCTTTTATCGGACATGCAGTATTTTCCATAAGTGATTGTAATGCAGCCTTCCCAAACTGGTTAGGTTCATCATCAGTTCAAGCAGCCTCTTTGGTGTTTTAGCTGTTCTAATGTTCTCCACTGTACTTCACCATACTCCACCATACTCTATACCATACCACGCCACTCCCTACCACACTGTCCTCTGCGGCCCTGGCCTTATATGCAGTCTCTTGGCTCAGGTGTACCCACCTATGCATGCCCACACCCTACTCCAGGTGTCCGCCATCAGGAATATATCTAGGATCCCAGGTCTCCATCATTAATGCTAATGGTGCGAGGGCAAAAAAGTCTGATAATCATTTACCCTACAGGGCCAAAGCGTTTAGGTTATTGGCCTTATTTCTGAGCTCCACCCAGGGACTAAAATAGAGGGAGAAGTGGGTCCCTAAAGAAAAAACTCAGGAGCTAGAAGGAGGCGAACCCTATGTGTGGTAGTGAAATTCTAAGTGCTATATATTCTGTTTGGGATCAGCCTGCCTCATGAGATCAACCCTGGAGTTGGGTCTGAGGATTTTCTTTGTTTCCTTCTACCTTAAAAATCTGACAGTTTATATTTACATCATACTTCACAGTTTATCTTAAAGCCAGAGGCCTCACTATTGTGTCAATAGTGCTTTCTGCTTTTAGACAAAAAACATATGTCTCAAGCTATGTTTGGGGCAAATCAGGCTTGTGTTTCCTTAAACTGCAGGTGGAGGGACACAATCCTTTCATTTAGAACAATGCTCTTCAAAATATTTCCCTGACATTTAGCAATACACCAGGAAGCTTTGTTAAACATCACAGGTTGCTAGGTTTCCTCCACCCCCAAGAATTTCTGATTCAGAGGGGCTGGGGCAGGGTTGGAAAATTTGCATTTTTGAAAAGTTTTGAGCTGGTGGTGAGATGACAATGGCAATGATGATGATGATTTGGGGACCACACTTTGAGAGCCACTCATTTAGAATACTGTTTGTAAATTCTGGCAGCATGGTTGGTATCACCTGGAGAATTGTGAAAACTTCATGGGCTGGAGAGGTGCTTTCACAGTTATAATTTTCAAAGCTCCCCAGGTGATTGTTGTGACCTGAGAGCCTCTAATTTAGACTCTGGGATCCACCTGAACAAAACACATGGGGAAATGGATTTCTTCCACTCTTCAAACAGCCAGGGACATTAACTTAATATATTTGGACATTTTATTTTTAAGAGATAGTTCATCAGATATGTTATACCTTGGTTATCTGTGATCTATTCCCCTATTTTACTTTGCGAGCTTTTTTTTCCAGGTCATCATAGAATGTGTTTCACTAATCCAGACAGATTTGTGGCATTTGCCGCTCTAAATATGGGAGCTTTGGTGGTGGGTGTGGGGTGCTAACATACATGTGAGGAGTTATGAACTTACTCTTTAAATAATATATAGTGTTATCAGGCTTTTCTGCCCTCCCACCAATAGGACTGATGATGGATCCTTGCGGTTCTGAATGTATGCCTGATGGCGGGCACCTGGAGTAGGGGGTGGGCACATGTGAATGGGATTCATCTGGGCTAATACTGAGCTTATAAGGGCGGCATCACGGGGACGCCAGTAGAGCAGAGGAGCAGAGACCACCAGAGAACACTGGAGAGCCCAGTTAGAGTGAACACTTGCTGGGGGATGGAAGGCCTGCCAGCCTCCCGGCCCTCCAGGACTCCTGCCTGCTGTGTACCTGGTAAATCCCAATAAAAGCCTGCAAAAGCCACAGAGGGCTCCAGGACTCTCTCCTCCTTTATCCCGTCTGCTTGGGTCATAGAGATCCTGCTCTGTGTTATCCTGCCCCTTACAGTGTTGCAAATCAATATTACCTCAACTTGCAGAACCATTAAGATGAGTTTGCAATTTTAAGACATTTGAAAATGTGATATATTTCATTTCATTAATGAAAGCGACATGACTCATTAATTCTCACCAGTGTGTTTCCACCTGAAAAGCTTTATGAATTCCTGGTCAGACCTGTTGATGGTAGGGACCTTGTATATTAAAAAACAAATTTCACTCTGTAAGAATTTGTGAACTGGAACACACAGAACTTGCTTGTAGGTTGTCTGCATTAAGGAGCTATAGCAACTCAGACAAAAGTATGATGTAGGGCATTTTACTTTTAGGTTTACCTACTTTAACAGATTGTGATAAAAAATACAATGTGTGGAGGGGCGGAGCAACATGGCGGTGAGGAAACGCAAATGCGAGTAAGATCTCCCATTAAAAAAAGTTAATAGGGAGGAAAAGCGGCAGGTCCCAGTGAGAACTGGGACATGGAAGATAAACGGGTGACTCCAGCAAACTGCCTGAAGAAGAAAGTTGCAATAAAAGAGGACCAGAAGGGAGGAAAGTGCAGAACCCTGCTCCCCTCCCCCGCCCACAAAGTCGGCACTCTCCCACCAGCAGAGAGGAGGGAAAAAAAAACAAAAAAAAAAAAATAAAACGACCAACAAGAACAAACTACGCAGCAAGCGGGACTGTGAGTGGAAAGGAACTATTTCAGCCACCACACCCCGTGAACGGGAGCTGTGGAGAACCCTGCAGGATTCGCGCGGAGGTGAGCTCCAGGCGCCATTAAAGAGAGACCCCGCCCCCCAGGAGGAGGCCAGCACCAGTACACAGCCCTGGGCCTCCCAGTAAGCTTGCACGGAAAAGCGGCGAGCTGGAAAGCAGACGCGGATCGGGATCGGGATTGCGCGGAAAAGCAGCTCGCTGGAAAACCAAGTGCGGATCGGAATCGGGATCGCGCGGAAAAGCAGTGTGGTTGAAAAGCAAATGCGGATCCGGATCGCAGCTGCCCAGGTCCCCGCGCCTGCGACCTAGGCTTGCGGGGAGATGCGCGGAGGCCCTCACTGAGTGAGCAGGAACCAGGTGCCCAGGCACGGGAGCGGGATTCAAAAGGCGCCATTCCCGCGCCACTGAACTGGGCTACAGCCCACGTCCTGGAACTGAGGGCTTTGGAACTGAGACCCGGGGCACGAAATTAGGGGCGTGGGTTCCCCACGACGGTGGGGCACAAGGCAGACACAGCACCCCAAAGCCGTTGAGGTTTACCCTACTATTCTCGCTCTGCTCCCTGTTCCACGGGGTGGAAAATCAGCTCCCCAAGGGCTCTAGGAGAGATCTCTGGCGCCACCTAGCGACTTGAAACCAGCAGAGGCTCCTGGAGGAGCCAGTGGCCAGCTGGGTAGGTAGCCCACGCCGGGCCCCTTCCGAACAGTAGTCTGAGCCCACAGGGGGAGCGAGCACCCACAGCCGGGGCAGACCAGGCAAGCAGAAGAGTGTGCCTGAGACCGGAAAGCAGGGAGTGTGTCCCACATCACCATTTTAGAACAGGGATATTTCTTCAGTAAAGAAGACCTGCAGAAGACTTCCTCAGGAGCCAGAGGTGAGCGGGGGAAGTTCGCCCACGCCAGACCCCCTCTGGCCTGCAGTCCAAGCCCAGAGGGGGAGCAGGAACCCACCGCCGGGGCAGACCAGGTGCACAGGGGAGTGTGTCCCCACATCGGCATTTTAGAACAGGGACCTTTCTCCAGTAAAGACTGCTTTGAAACTGACATATGGCTCCTGGAGGAACCAGAGGGGAGCAGAGAAGCTCACCCAAGATGACGGCCAGTCCCAACAACACAGTGTCCCAACGCATACGACAAATTAGAAAACAAACAGTAGGGAGTAGAAGAACCACACGCAACCTAACAACTCCCCAGGGAAAAAGCACGCCACAAAAAGAAAACCAGCCCCCAGATTGCAAGACAGTAACTTGGAAGAACTTCTGAGCCTTCCAGAAAGAGAATTTAAAATTGCTGTGATTAAAAAACAGACAGAAGTCATAAAGGAAAACAATGATAAGGGAAAAATAATCAACGATCAGAAGAATGAAATTGAGTCCCTAAAGAGGGAAAACAATGGTCAGAAGAATGAAATTGAGTCCCTAAAGAGGGAAGTAAAAGAAATGCAGGAGATCAAAGAATTAATGGAAGAACTAAAGAATTCTGGGAAAAGCAATGAAAGCAGAATAGATGAAATGGAAGTACGAATAAGTACTCTTGAAGACACAGAAATAAAAAGAACCAAAACAGAAAAGGAAAGAGAAGTACGAAGGAAAAAGAATGAAGAAAGACTTCGGGAACTATCTGACTCCATGAGGAAAGGAAATATAAGAGTTATAGGAATACCAGAAGGAGAGGAGAGAGATGTAGGAACAGAGAAAATATTCAAAGAGATAATTGAAGAGAACTTCCCAAATTTGAAGAAGGAGCTGAAAATTGATATACAAGAGGCAAGAAGAACACCAAACTTCCACAACGAAAGGAAAAATACAGCAAGACACATAATAGAAAAGCTTCCAAGAATCCAGGACAAGGAAAAAATAATGAAGCTGGCAAGAGGGAAGAAACAGATAACATTCAAGAGAAAACCAATCAGGCTGACATCAGACTTCTCCGAAGAAACACTAAGGGCAAGGAGAGAGTGGAGGGACATAGTCAACAGACTCCAAGAAAACACAGATGCCAACCAAGAATACTCTATCCAGCAAAGCTCTCCTTCCTCTTTGAAGAAAGAATATGGACCTTCCCAGACAAACAGAAACTCCGGAATTTCATTACAACTAAACCCCCACTCCAAAAAATACTACAAAGAGTCCTAAAGCCAGAACCTCAGAGGGATGAATAACAATGAAAGAAGGCCAAAAAAAAAGTTATTAAAAGAATAAATAAATAAAATCAAAGGAAAGACAAACACAATGGCAAATACAGATGCTAACATATAATATTAACTCTAAATGTAAATGGACTAAACTCTTCAATAAAAAGACACAGAGTTGCAGCCTGGATTAAGAAACAAAACCCAACCTTTTGCTGTCTCCAGGAAACACATTTAGCTACAAAAGATAAAAATAGGCTCAAAGTTAAAGTATGGAAAACAAATGAAATGGACCAAATGGACCAAGCAAATGGACCAAAAAAGAAAGCAGGAACAGCTATACTTATATCAGATAAAACAGACTTCAAACTCAAAAAAATAAAAAGAGACCCCAATGGTCACTACATTATGATCAAGGGGACAAAACTTCAAGAAGAAATAACACTCATTAACATATACTCACCAAACGAAGGAGCACCAAATTATATCAGACAACTGTTGTCCTCTCTGAAAACAGACATCAGAGAAAACACATACGTAGTGGAGACTTCAACACACCACTATCAACAATGGATAGATCAACAAGACAAAAAATAAGTAAAGAAACCAAAGCTCTAAATAAGGACCTAGAGCAATTGGGCTTAACAGACATCTATAGAACACTAAACCCCAAAAAAACGGAGTACACATTTTTCTCAAGTGCACACGGATCATTCTCCAGGATCGATCACATACTGGGGCACAAGACAAACATCAACAGATACACCAAGATTGAAATCATATCAACCATCTTTTCTGACCATGAAGGCATCAAACTAGAAATAAACCATAAAAAGAAGGCAAGGAACTTTCCTACCTCATGGAGATTAAAAACCACACTACTGGAAGACCACTGGACTAATGAGGAGATCAAAGAAGAAATTAAAAAATTCTTTGAATTGAACGACAAGGAGGACACCAATATCCTAAATGTATGGGATGCAGCTAAAGCAGTAATAAGAGGAAAATATATAGCAATAGATGCTCACATCAAGAAACAAGAAAGAACTCAAAGAAACAACCTAATCTCTAAGCTCAAAGATCTAGAAAAAGAACAACAGAAAAACCCCAAAACCAGTAGAAGAAAAGAAATAATAAAAACCAAAGCAGAAATAAATGAAATTGAAACTAAAAAAACAATCCAAAAGATCAATGAAACCAAGAGCTGGTTCTTTGAAAAAATCAATAAAATAGACAAACCCCTAGCCAGGCTCACAAAGGAAAAAAGGGAGAAAGCACAAATAAACAGGATCATCAATGAAAGAGGAGAAATCACAAAGGACACAGCAGAAATCAAAAGAATAATCAGTAACTACTATGAACAGTTATATGGAAACAAGTTTAACAATCTAGAGGAGATGGACAAATTCCTACAACTCTACAATCACCCAAAGCTAGATAAAGAAGTATAGAACACCTAAACAGACCAATTACAAGCAGCGAAATTGAAATGGTAATCAAAAACCTTCCCAAAAACAAAAGCCCAGGACCTGACGGATTTACAAATGAATTCTACCAAACATTCAGAGACAAATTAGTGCCTATCCTTCACAAACTTTTCCAAAAAATTGAGAAGGAAGGGATAATACCAAACACGTTCTATGAAGCCAACATTACACGAATACCAAAACCGAATAAGGACAACACAAAAAAGGAAAACTACAGGCCAATCTCCCTAAAGAACACTGATGCAAAAATCCTCAATAAAATTTTAGCTATCAGAATCCAACAATGTATCCATAAGATAATTCACCATGACCAAGTAGGATTCATTCCAGGGGCACAAGGATGGTTTAACATCCGAAAATCAATCAACGTTATCCAACACATCAACAAAAAGAAATATAAAAACCATATGATAATATCAATAGATGCTGAGAAAGCTTTCGACAAAGTGCAACACCCATTCATGATAAAAGCCCTTGAAATTCTTGGGATACAAGGAACATACCTCAACATCATAAAGGCCATCTATGACTAGCCAACAGCCAGTATCATCCTCAATGGTGAAAAGTTGAAAGCAATTCCATTAAGATCTGGAACAAGACAAGGATGTCCACTCTCACCACTGTTTTTCAATATAATACTGGAAGTCGTAGCCAGAGCAATAAGACAAGAGAAAGACATACAAGGAATCCAAATAGGAAAAGAAGAAGTCAAACTATCACTATTTGCAGATGATATGATAATATACATAGAGAACCCCAAAAACTCCACAGAAAATCTAATTCAACTCATCAATCAGTTCAGTAAAGTGGCAGGATACAAAATCAACACGCAAAAGTCAGTAGCCTTCCTATACACAAACAATAAATCTGAAGAAGAAGAAATCAAAAAAACCATCCCTTTTTTATTGAAACAAAAAAAATCAAATATTTGGGAATAAATCTAACAAAAGAGGTAAAGGACCTATACAAATAAAACTATAAAACACTGTTAAAATAAATAGAAGAAGACACAAAGAAATGGAAAGACATCCCCTGCTCATGGATTGGAAGAATAAACATTATTAAAATGGCCATCCTTCCAAAAGCAATATATAGATTCAATGCTATTCCAATCAAAATTTCAATGTCATTCTTCAAAGAAACAGAACAATTATTGATGAAATTCATATGGAATCACCAAAAACCCCGAATAGCCAAAGCTCTCCTGAAAAAAAAAGAAGGGAATGGAGGCATCACACTCCCAGACTTCAAACTATACTACAAAGCCATAATCATCAAAACTGCATGGTATTGGAACAAGAACAGACATACAGACCAATGGAATCGAATAGAAAATCCAGAAATAAACCCACAGATTTATGGTCAACTAATCTTTGACAAAGGAGCAAACAATATGCATTGGAGCAAAGAAAGTTTGTTCAATAAATGGTGCTGGGAAAACTGGGTCGCTACATGCAAAAGAATGAAGCTTGACCACTACCTCACACCATACACAAAAATCAACTCAAAATGGATTAAAGAACTAGACATAAGACCTGAAACCATAAAATATATAGAAGGAAATATAGGCGAAACACTACGTGATTTGCACATCAAAGACATCTTTACAGACACATCACCCAAAGCAGTGATAGTGAAGGCAAAGATAAACAGCTGGGACTACATCAAATTAAAGAGCTTCTGCACAGCAAAAGAGACAATAACAAAAATAAAGAGAAACCCCACCAACTGGGAAAACATTTTTGCACCCAACACTAATGATAAAGGACTGATCACAAAAATCTGCAAAGAGCTGATGAGACTCAACAACAACAAAGAAAATAATCCAGTCAAAAAATGGGCAGAAGAGCTAAAAAGAAACTTCTCTGAAGAGGAAATGCAAATGGCCAACAGGCATATGAAAAAATGTTCAACATCACTTGTCATCAGGGAAATGCAAATCAAAACTACCATGAGATACCATCTCACACCAGTGAGAATGGCACATATTAAAAAAACTAGCAACAACAAATATTGGCGAGGGTGTGGAGAAAAAGGAACTCTTCTGCACTGTTGGTGGGAGTGCAAACTAGTCCAACCACTATGGAGAGCTGTGTGGAGATTTCTGGACCTACTAAACATAGAGCTTCCATATGATCCAGCAATTCCACTCCTAGGTATTTACCCAAAGGACACAGAAACATCAATTCCAAAGAACACCTGCACCCCTATGTTTATAGCAGCACTGTTTACAATAGCTAAGCTTTGGAAACAACCCAAATGCCCAAAAATAGATGACTGGATCAAGAAGATGTGGTACATATATACCATGGAATATTACTCAGCATTCAAAAAAGATAAACACATGCAATTTGCAGCAACATGGATGGCGCTGGAAGGGATCATGCTCAGCGAAATAAGCCAAAAAGAAAAAGAAAAATACCGGATGGTCTCACTCATAGCAGGAATCTAGAAAACTTAAATAAGGGACCAGGAAAATGAATAACTATAAGAAAGTGAAAATCAAAATCAACAAAAACTATGAACCAGAGACACTTTTAGGGGGCCGGGGGCGGGAGCGGAGGGATTGGGGTCAGAATGGGGGGGCTTCAATTGTATGGGGAATATAAAAATAAAATTTATTATTTAAAAAAATAATACAATGTGTGTGTGTGTGCTTTATGTAAATTGTTAAATAAAAATACAAATATTAATGATTTCTACCAAAGTGTTTACAGAATGTAAAATTCTGAGAAGTGCATTTTTTTAGTGCTAGTTAAGGTTGCATTGTAAATATCTTTATTTCAATTAAAGTGTTAAATAATATACTTTCCTCCTGTGTTCAACAATCTTGGGACCATATCAAATCGTTTGCCTACTTATTCCAGGAAATACTTGCTCTAAAAGGATAAGACTGAAAAGTAGTAAAAATGATTTACCCACCAAGAGTAACAGCTTGCTCTCAAGAGAATTCTAGACCCTTTCCCGATCCCCTAAACGCAAAGCTATTTTGTCGTAAACTCTGCTCAGTTCCAGTTTCCTGTCTTCCATACCTTGACTTATACTCAGTCTTCCCAGGTCCTAAATTTCTATAAGTATCCTCCTTTGTCTTTCCCCTTTTACAGGCACGAACTAGACCTTCAGTATAGTTCTCTCTTACCACAATCAAATTAAGAAGCTTAACATTAGTTTTTCTGTTGATCTTTTGGGAAGCTGCTATATATAATCCTGTTGAAAATGTTTCCAAACTCTAGAGTCACAACTTCTGTCATTTCTTTGTGTTACATTAAGAATATAAAAGAATCTTTGATACTTTCGTGTAGTATTCAGTGCCTTATTTGATCTATTGGCTGTTGATTTTTCATTCAAATGAATAATCTAGTGAACAATTATTCCAAACCTTTGAATATTTGAGCTCTAGTTAAGTGACAGTAGAATAGAATAGTCCTCAAATCTGGCCACCTCAGAATCCCTAGGTGTTGAGTCTAGGAACATGGTAATTTAAATTCCATTGGCATAGCTGATACTCAGCTAGGACTGGGATGCTTGAGGATGGGTATCCCAAGATTTTCAGATAGGCCCTACCACTTCCCCATGCCTGCAGGAGGCATTGCAGGTAAATGAGAAATTTTTAACACTCCCTTAACTACCTATAAGAAAGAAAATAAGAGGTAGTACCCATATTTCAATTATCTCCAGAATAACCTCTCTGTCAGTGAGGTCTTTCTATATGCCTGGGCAGCTATTGAATGAGAGAGCATGTGGTTTTCATCCTATGAGTCATTCTCTCCTCTCCATGTGAATGCTCCTCTATTTGAAGCCCCAGACCCCTTCCCATTCTTTGGCTCAGGATGTACACCCTCATTTTCCCTGGCTTTAGAATGTATATATACTTAGATTTTCCATATGTATGTAATTAAATTTGTTTTTTTTTTTACTTACTGATCTGTCAGATGTTAATTTGTTTACTTGCCAACCCAAGAAGAAGCCAGAATTGCAGGGGAAAATATCCTCCCTGCTACTACATTCTCTATTTTAATGTATTATTAATTATGGAAAGTTGAGTTTCCCAAACTCCAGTGTGCATAAAATCTTCTGAGGAGCTCATTACAATCACAGATAGGTCCTGAGTCCCATCCCCAGAGATTCTAATTCACAGCGCATGAAGAGAAACCCGAGAATCCATACTTTAATCAAGTATAGATTGTTTTCTGCAGATCACATTTTGAGAAGTGGTAATGGATGAAAGGGGAGTGAAATATTCATAGCCACAGTAAACTGGTTGTATTAAAGTCTTTAGATAATACCTATTAAAGAAACACCATTTCTTTTTGTTTTGTTTTATTTTAAAGATTTATTTTATTTATACAAGACTCCCTGTACAGGCCAGATGTATGGAAGTGTGAGAGGATTCACCAGAGAAAGAGTAGGGAGCAGAACAGGCAGCTTGAGGAAGTACACTGCTGAGGGGAGCAGCGGGCGAGACAGGAGAGGTCTGCTCACCATGTGGGTTGCTCCAAGGCCAGTGGGGATCAAACCAGCACTGCAGAGGCTGCGGACAACTTCACAGTGATGTGCTCAACCGCCTGTGCCACCAGGGACACCATTCTTAAAATAATACTTTTTATTATGGGTTTTAGTTTAATTATGTGCATAACACAATTGGTAACATTTAGTAACCACAAAAGATACCCCCTTTTTTTTTTCTTTGTTAGGATACTGATTAACATCTGCATAATGAAAGAACAATTGGTGAATTAGTTCTATTGTCAGCATTGCTAAACTTCTTTAAATTCAGTGCGCTATCTTAAATAGAATATCTATTTTATAGGATTAAGTCAGACTATGTCAAGTTTTCACAATACTTTTGAATTTTGCTGATCTTGGAATTTGAACTTAAGCAACTTTTTTTAATATGTTCACAAATATAGTCATCACGCAAAGTTTTTTAAGTTAGCCAATAAACACTTGAACTCCTAAAAGTGCCAGGGACTATAGGATTTGAAAAGTGATATCATACCCATCTATCTATTTATATTGATAGATATCATTTATATAGATAGATGGATATAGATGTGTGTGTGTGTGTGTGTGTGTGTGTGTGATTATAAAACAAAGCCAATGACAATAAACATCAAAAAAGTTGTGGATCTAAAGGATAGGGAATCAAATCTATGAGATGATCATGTTTTTAAAGGGTAAAACTTAGGGTGTTATTAGATAACACTGTTACTAGATATGTATATTGGATAGCAATCTCATTTCTGAGTACATATGTAAAAACAGTTAAGAACAGGATCTTAAAGAGATATCTATATTCTCATGTTTATTGAAGCATTTTTTTTTCCTACAGCAGGGGAAATACCTCACATTTTGTTTATTGCTTTTATTTCTCTGCCTCCCTCATCATGGCAGTTTCCCTCTGTGTCTTTGTATCCACATGACATTCTACTGTCTATGTCTATCTTTCTGTCTCATAAGGACAGCAGGCATAATGAAGTAAGGGTCCAACTAATGCCACATAACATTTCTTTTTTTCTTTTTGATAGAGTTGACATTGGTTTGCATCGTTATTTACATTTTAGAGGTATAGAATCTTCCCTGTAAGGTGATGTTACTATATTACACACACTACCAAAGCACCCACAAGCCATCCCTACAGTCCTTTGTGCTCCCTCCCCACACTGTACTCACACCTCCCCACCCCCTCCTTCTGGTAGTCAGAATTCTATAATCAACTTTCTGGGATTTGCTGTTAGCTTGGCTTTATCTGATCCTTTGTTTACTATTTCTGTATTCCACATATAGATGAAAACATCATGCATTTGTCTTGTTCCTTCTGATTTATATCACTTAGCATAACACCCTCCAGTTCCATCCATGTTTAGGCAACTGGCAAGAGTTTATCTTTTTGATAGCTGAGTCATCCCACATCTTCCTGATTCACTTATCTTACATTAGGACGCATAGATCATTTCCATAGCTTGGTTATTGTAAATATTGCAGTGAACAAAGAAGTGTATGTTTCCCTTTGAATTTAGAGTTTTTGCAAGCGTTGGGTAGATACCTAGGAGTGAAATTTCTGGGTCATTGGGTAGATCCATTTTTAATATTTTGAGAAACTTCCATACTGTTTTCCATAGGGGCTAAACCAGTCTACATTTTCACCAGTAGGGAAAGGGAGGCTTTTTCTTCACACACTCACTGCACTTCTTGTTTCTGGTCTTTTTGGTATGGACCATTCTCACAGGTGTATGGTGGTATCTTGTTGTTTTTGATTTGCATTTCCCTGACAATAAGTGATGATGAGCGTTTTATTTTTCATGTGCCTGTTGGCCATCTATATGTCTTCTTTGGAGGATGCCTATTTAGTTCTTCTACCCATTATTTGATTTTATTATTTGTTTTATTTTTGTTGAGATGTATTATTTCTTTGTAGATTGTTGATATCAGTCCTTTGTCAGATGTACAGTATGCAAATATTTTCTCCCATCCTGTAGGGTGCCTTTTTGTCTTTGTGTCAATTTTGTTGTACAGAAGCTTTTTGGCTAATTGTAGTCCCAGTAGTTTATATTCTCTTTAATTCTCCTTGCTCTTAGAGGAGAAGCCATGGAAACCTCTCTGAAACCTAGGTCATGGAGTACTTTGCCTATGTTTTCTTCTATATATTTTGCCTATGTTTTCTTCTATATATTTTATAATTTCAGGTCTCATATCCAAGTATTTTATCTATTTTTAATTGAATATCCTATGAGATCGGCTCTAGTTTCATTATTTTGCATGGGGCTGCCCAGTTTTCCCAATACCATTTATTGGAGAGGCTTTCCTTGCTCTATTGCATATTCTTGGCTCCTTTGTCCTTGATCAACAGCCCAAAAAGGTGTGGGATTATTTCTGGGATGTCAGTTCTATTCCATTCTTATGTGTATCTCTTTTACTCCAGCGCCATAGTTTGAAGTCTTAGAGTGTGATTCCACCATTCTTCTTCTTCCTTTTTTTTTCTTCCAGATTTGCTTTGGCTGTTTGTGGTCTTCTGAGTTTCCCTTCTGAGTTTCTAAAATCTTAAACAAATTAAAAATTAAACTATTAAACTGTTAAGTATAAAATAGTTTATCAGATTATGGGTATGGAATCACTTCTGAGATTCCAAGATGGATAATAATTATAAAATGAAGCCAACATTTCTGTATGCCCTAATAATATTAACATTTACATTGGAACTAACATTTATGTAGTGTTTGTGGTTTTAATATTTTTTTAATCCATTTGATCATTTCCTTAAAAGTCATTCTCACCTCTCAAGTGAGAAAACTAAGAAATAGTTATGAGGGAGAATATTTTTCTCCACCTTTCTAGATCCATAAGTTTGAAAAATTAAATTGATACAAGGCAGATTGATAGATTAAAAATTTTAGTTTTATCTACATGGAAATGACATATGAATATCAGATATGTGATTAAGCACCTTTTAAGTATAATAAATTTTTGGTTTGAACATTAATTTAGTGAGCTAAACAGTTTATTTATATAGGAAAGAGGACCCTAGATACTTTGTCTTTAGCAATTAGATGTCTCTTTCCCTTGTGCTGCAGAGTAAACCACTCACATTGGAGATGTATTTCTTGCTCTCAGGAGAAAGAGGGGTGATAGATCTTCCTGATTTGACTGCTTCTCAAGCAACTTTAATTTAAATAGATCAATATGCCATTTTGACACATTTTTGAAACAATCTGACATGAGCCTGAACACCGTCTTGTTGAATAAGTCTCATAGGTAAGAAGGGATGAAGTTTAGATCCAATCAAAGTCTTCATACACCCTAATGCCAAGATCTCCCACCTTTGCTACATGAATGAGTGGGGAAATTGTCATTCCTGGATTGTTTATGTATGTGTATGTGTGCTATGTATTTTGCATAGAACTGAGAATTGCATAGAGCTGAGAATGACCACAAGTAGTCTGGAGATCGCAATTAGCTTGTTATCTTTAGAAAAACTGCTTTGTTTGAATGGGTACACAGTGTTTCCTGTGATATGATAGTTATATTAGAAGTTGAGATACTGAGACCTTGGGATGCCTCTAACTTTTCTAAATCACTCATACATATTCTCTTGGTTGATGTGGCATCTTGTCTTATTGCTACAGATTTAAAAAGACTTTCATATTGTCCACTGAACTTACTCAGACTTTGGGTTAGTTCAATGCCTATCTTTATGTCCTTAAATTCTTGCAACATAAACTCACAAATACATCAGCCATGCTTTGAGCCTCCTTATGAGAATTAAAACTCTGCTAACCTAGAATAATCTAATAAGTAAAGAAAAGATGAAAATTATATCAGTTATTGATATAATGAGGAATTTGATAAAAGCCCAAATATCTCATAATAGAACTTTATTCACCCTATTTATTTATCATCATGAGCATATAATGTTAGATATAGTCAATGAAATGCTATTTTTCCATTGGAAAAAAAGCTAGTTACAATGACTACATAGCTGTGTTTAGCATTACAATATATAATGAGGGGAGAAAAAGAAAGTTAAGAAATTGAATGTACCATGGCTGTGAAAGGGGTTGGATTATGATCCCCAATATGTTACTTTGGAATAATGATTTTATTGAGCTGAATGCAATTAAGAAGGAAAAAAAATACAGAAAGAGCTTCCTTGTCCCCCCCAATACTTAAAAGCAGAACAATAAGTTTCCTTCATGAAAGTGTTCCACCTCCCTTTTCCTGTACCAGGAGAACAGTCATTACCACTGGAGACAGAAAGTCAGCACTGAGATGCACCTGCACAGGCAGATCTTACTGAAAAACACTTATCTTCCATTCATTTTCCTTTTACATTAACCTTCCCACAATTTACCACTTTTATGAGCCCAAGTCCCTCTCCTTTATCTTACGCATCCCCACAAATATATCATCCTTTGTTAAGATGGTATATAATCCATTTTATAACCATCCCATGGAGTTACTCATTACTGAGTTCTCTAGTATATATGAACATTGTCCACAAAAATAAATTCTGCCTTTTTCTCCTCTCCTCTTTCATTTGTCAGTATAAATTTCAGAGCCCAGATACTAACCTAAAGAGGATAGTGAAGAAGTTTCTCCTCTTCTACACATGTTAAATTAAAAGGAAAATGGCAGGAAGGACATTTACCAACATGCTAACATTGGTTATGTAACGTGTAGCATATTGAAACAGTAAAAGAATGCATATAGCAGCATTTTCTAAAGTTTACAAAGTAACTGAACAACAGCATTTCAAATATTACAAACAGATTTGTTTCAGATGCCATTCCATTATAATACCTGGAGGCATACTTTAATTTAGAACTTGATAAAGTGATAAGAACTTGATGAGGATGACTGAGCTCATGCTATGAACCAAGACATACTCAGTTTCACAAGAGAGTTAACAAAAGCATGATGAAGAATAAGATTCTGGAGTTGAGTTATTTATTATCTGCAAAGCTTTTTGGGCAAGTTACTTAACCTCTTTTTACCTTAATTTCTTTTACTTTAAAATGGGGAATAGCAGTGACTGCCTGGTGCAGTTGAGGGTTAAGCAATACTGACTGCATGCAGTATGTACTCAATAAACTCTAGTAACTTGCTGATTATGAGTCTCTTTTTTGTTTTTAAGAAAGTGTTAAGTGTTAGCCATGTGTAGCAAAGTAATAGCTATGTCATCTGTTTGGGAACTGTATTGTTCCCTCTATCTATTGGATTACCTAAATCCTCTCCCTGGGTCATATAGCCATGAAAGTTTCTCTCTCTGTCTTCAAGACAAAGAATATTTTAAAAAACTTTTTCCCCAAACTCACAAAGCTACTAAATGGTGAAACCAGTATTAAAATAGAAGTGGTTGGTTTACAGAACCTATAAATCTATCAAGAAAACTAACTACTTCCCAACCTGTGATCTCTGTCCTAATGACATGGTGAAGACCATTCATTCTGCAGTGAATTTTATTCATTGTAGGTTAGTAAACAGGTCTGTGGAGTTTTACTCTCTGGGTTCAAATCCTCATTCTGCCATCTATTGATTATTGCAATCTTGGTTTAAAATCTCTATGTCTTATTTTCCTCACCTATAAAATGGAGATAATAGTATCAAGGGGACCATGGGCTGTTGTGAGAATTAAACAAGATAACACATGCAAAGCTCTTAGAATATTGCAAGTTTTCTCCCTTCTTAGCTTATGTCAGTTGTTGTTAATGACAAACATTTATTGATTGCTGATGGTATGCCAGGTATGAGATTCTGGAATGTGAACAGAAGAGAGGGACAGAATCTTGTTGCTAAAAGGATATGTTATGGAGAGAGGAAAATGGATATTTAAATTAGTTATAATATGAAGTATTATAATTTCATAGAGCTTCTCTAAGAAAGGAGTGACAGGCAAGAGATAAAACTGGAGATCATTTGGGGCCAGACTCAACAGAACAAGAAAACTGCATATGCTGAGAGGTGGCAATGAAGAAACTCGGGCATTTAAAAATATCAGGTGGCAATATCATAGAAGGGCTTTACTAACTTCCCTCTGAGCCTGTTCAACCGGAGGTAAACAAGAGAAAAGAGCCAATAGAATAGTTCTTATGAAATACTTTTGACATATTTTAAATAATTCTAGTTGGAAGTTGATACATAGATTTTATATAATATATAAAGATTCACTGTACTAAAAAAGATTGAAAATAATTCCTTATTCTGATCTCATATGCATCGTGCAAGTGATTCTCATTGACTTAATACACTTGGCACTCTTAGCATATGTGACATGTTTTATAAATAGTAACCAAGCTCATGTTGCCAAGGGCTTCTCTTGACTCTGGCAAAAATGACAGTATATCCTCTTAAGAATATGAGATAAAGCATGAGGAACTTTCCTCACTATGTATACCAGAGAATGTTTGTGCTGAGGGTATAATCTCTAGAGAACAGGAATAATTTTTAAGAGTTAAATCTAATATAAGCTGATTTTTTTAGAGCAGAAAACTCAACCTGTTCCACTGGTTCCAAACTGCATGACTAAATATGTGATCAGCATGACCAGTCAGGTGTTCTTGGCTATGTATGCCTGGCTCCAACACAGAAAGGTAAAGGGAGTGGAAAAACCCAGGTTAATAAGGAAATATCCAAGGATGTGCACTCGAATTTAGCATAAATTGTTCATCATGTTGTTGGTTATGTAAGACTGCCCAATTGGTAAAGTATTTTAAAAATATTATAGTCCATCTGTAAGACTCACTACTATGCAGTTATTGAAAACAATAATGTAGAAGAGCATATAATGACAACTCAGTGGGTTGTACTGTATCATTAAGTGAAAAAAAGCTTCTAAAATGATATACAGAATAAAACTTTAGTTTTGTCCAAAAAAATCTCTTTTTAAAAGCTATTATCTTTAAATCATGAGATTATGGGTGATTTTCATTTTATTCTTTTGCTTATCGGTACTATCAATATTAATTTTGTCTCTGAAGTCATTTTCCAAAAACTAACAATAAAACTACTTTTCTCTCTCTTTCCAAGTGTTGCCTGTGGAGGTGTTGACCAACTCCTACTGGGGATCATGCCTGCCCTGAGAACTCTTATGAAACCCAAGATCATCCGAAATGGGCCAAGAAGTTCATTCAGTCCCAGTCAGACTAATATATTGCTTAAATGTCTGGTTAAAATCCAGAGGCATTGACAACAGGGCATGAAGGAGATTGAAGGCCAGACCACAGTATCCAACATTGGTTATGAAAATAATAATGTCCACTGACTCTAGAAGTTCCTGTTCTACAATGTCAGGAAGCTGGAAGTTTTGCTCATGTGCAGTAGACCTTACCATGTGAGACTGTTCATGTCTCCTTCAAATACTACAGAGCCAGCATGGAGGAAGCTGCCTTGCTGGCCATTGGTGCCATGCTCCCCCGATACCAGGCTACACAGCATAGAGTAAATAGCTCATGTGTATGTTTTGTTTGTGGTAAATAAAACCATTAAAAATATGCCATCTGGGCCTCCCCTGGTGGTGCAGGCGGTTGAGAGCAGCACTGTGAAGCTTTCCACAGCCTCTGCAGCACTGGTTCGATCCCGGGCGGCCAGCGAGGGTCCCACATGGCACCACAGACCTCTTCTGTCTCACCCGCTGCTCCCCTCAGCAGTGTATTTTGTCAGTCTGCCTGTTCTGTTCCCTGCTCTGTCTCTGGTGAATACTCTTACCCTCCCATTCGGGACTGAAAACCTGCCTGTATGCCAGTTCTTGCATAAATAAATAAATAAATAAATCTTTATTAAAAAATGCCATCTGGCATTCCTTTCCTCTTAAATCAGAAGCAAATTTCAAACATATATATGTTAAAATAGAATTAAAATAATATTGTTGGTGTTTCATCTAAACTATAAGCTCTCATACCAATCCTATCAGGTGGTGTAGCTGAAAGCATTGGTATTTTCCCAAATATTTTGTTTCAAAGTATTTCCTATCCTCCCTTGAAGTTGAGTTGACCATACAACTGACTTCTGACAGATGAAAATAGGCAGATGTTATGTACCCCTTCTAACCTGACCAAATAGCACCCCACAGTCCTTTTGCTCTCTCTTCTTCTATATAAATGCAAGCAGATGACTCAAAGTTGGGCCCAGTGAAAGGATGTTCAGAGAATGTTGCCCAGGAAAACTACTCATCTGTAACCACCTCAGAGAATAAACTTTTACCAGGTTAAGCCACCCAGACTTTGGTTGTTTTGTCATACCACCATAGCGTGTCTTACCTTAACTACTCCAGGTTGATTATTATCCCATTTTACAAATGAAGCAACAAATGGTAGAGAGGTAAAGTACCTTTTCAAATTCACAGATCCATACAGGATAAATTGAGGGTCAAGCTGTTACAGTGTAGAGAGAAGGGGCATCCCAAAACCCCCAAACTTGCCCACTTTAAATAGGTTCTACCATCCAATGCATCAAGACAAAAAACATACTCTAGCGCATTAAGACCTTTAATGGAAAGGAACTTTAGTACAATTAGTGTGCTACAAAGACAAGACAAAGAATACAGTTTCCAAATCAAGCACCTGAAGTTACCCATCCCCTCCTGGGTAAATGCCCAGCCCAACAGTGTTGGGTAAATGCCCAGCTAAACAGGGTTGGCTCAAAGCCAGGCCATTCGGGCCTGAAAACCTGCCACAAGTCTAAAGCACCTTCTGGTGGGGATCCATAGAAAAGGCTAAGAGACAGCCAGACAAGTCTGGAAGGAAAACAGCAAAATCAAAGGAAAGATAAAGGCTGCCATTGTTAACACCCCCATGGTCTCCCACCCACATCCAAAAAGCAAGTGCAGCTTCTTCATATGTCTCTCTGATCCTTGTGCCTCCTCCAGGTCTCCTTATCTGGAGGAGACAGTCTCCTGTCTCCTCTCCAGCTTCTTTGACTCCTTGCTCAGCTCTACCCTTCCTTGAGTGGGGCAGGGAACCTGGAAATCCTCTTTTCCTGGGGACCACCCTGTCACAAAACCAATGCCTATTAAATGCTGAACTTCCTTATAGAGAGTTACATTTTATTCTCAGCTATCTGGATGGGAAGTCAGCAATGATTTCAATATATACTGATTTTTAGAATGATTATCAAGTGTGCCCATGAGCTGATGGGAGCATAGATTAAAACCTAAGGTACATAAAAATCACTTGGGATACTGGTTAAAACAATACCATTTCTAAGACCTTATTCTTATAGATTCTTATTCAGTGGTTTTGAAGAAGGAACACCGAATCTGTCTCTTTAAAAAGCACTAAAGAATAAACTAGGGCGTCCCCTGGTGGTGCAGTGGTTGAGCGCTGGGCTGCGAAGCTGCCTGCAGCCTCTGCAGGGCTGGTTCGCTCCCTGGCCATCGACGAGGGTCCCACATGGTGCGTAGACCTCTCCTGCTATGCCCGCTACTCCCCTCAGCAGTGTACTTCGGTCCTTCTGCCTGTTCTGTTCCCTGCTCTGGCTCTGATGAATCCTCTCACCCTCCTGCTCTTCTGACCATACCTAGTGCTTCTATAAATAAATAAGTAAATCTTTAAAAACAAAACAAAACAAAAAAAGAATAAACTAAGTGCCACAGTAGGGGTTTATGAGGTAGTTGATATCCGTGATAGAAATGCCATCCTTGGACTCCACTATGACCTCTTCTAATATCCAGAGAAATTCCCCTGGTATTAGGTAGCCCAGCACCCACCATAGAAGTTGCAAATACTTCTTTTCCAGATCCCAGGTACATGATCTGGACATGACAACTCAGATACACCTGCACCAGCCTGGGAACAAATGTTAGTGAAGGAAATGAGAACTAAGACAAACTATGTAATAAAGCCATGAGAAGATCTATGCTGAGGGTTCAGAATCATTTGTATATACAGCCCCAAACTCAGTTTTCTTGTTATTTCTGTGAGCTACCCAAAATCATTTTAATAAATGACAATTATTTAGTTAACATCCATTAGAATGGATAGCTTGCTGTTGCTTTCCATTAAGAACTTTGTTAAGTCATTGTCTGTGGAATAAGTAGTCAAAAGTAATATAGTCTCAGCTCTCTGAAAGTAATTTCAAAATAACTGAAACTTTTACTACTCAAAGAAACACTCAAACATTGCTACTTCACAGTGCCCTGGAGCTGGGAGTGGTAGTAAGACTTTGCACAGGGAAACCCAGTCTCTAGATAGCCCTGCTGTCCTGTTTTAAAAAGTATGACAAGCAGAGAAATAGAAAACACAACAAATAGAAAACATATGTCTGAAAAAAAAACATATGGTATACATACCTCAGGACAAATACCCAGCTATGTAAGAAACATCTTTCTAAAATTTTTTTTTTAACTGTATTGTCCTTCCTCCTGCCTCAAGACCGTACCTTGATCTCAATCAATTCAAGTTTCCCCCTTGTTTCTGGGACTGAGTCTTAGTTTCAGGAGGCCTATGCTACGTCACAGCTTTGGGTAGCAACACCTGTCTTTTGCTAATGGACCTTCATTACCGGTGCTGGGCATGCATCTGCTCAGGTGCACACCATCCTCTTCTCTTGACACACATGTGTTCTGCTATCCCACTTCTGACCTCTGGTGCACTCTGGAGCCCAGTTTTTGTTATAACTCCCTTTTCTGTTTGGAAGCATGTAGGAATTCTATGAAGTGGCTTCAGGACCATCAACCCAGATGCCACACATAACCATTTCCACTTATTTTTCCTGTTTTCTGTTTAGTGCAGGATAAATTGGATGGCTTATCATGTCTCAGATTCCACTTTGAAAGAGTAAACACCTTCTGTGCTTGGATCCCTCAAATCTATCTGGAGTTGCTCTCATTCCTCCCTTCTCACCCCCAGGATGCAGACCTGGGAAGGCACAGGACAACTTCTTAGGGTGCCAGTTTGTTATATTTCCTTTCTAGTCCTTTTTTTCACATTAATTCAGAGGAAAAATAGTTTTCAGTGAGGAAAAACTGGCCTGAATAATATTGGTGTTCGTTGGAATCTTTTGTCCTATTGCCCCGGGCTCTTTCTGGTTCCTACATGGGTTAGGCTTTTAGAATTACTAAGTCTTCTTTCCCCTTGTCACTGTTTCATTCCTGCCCTGAGACAAAATACACCATGCTTGCCAGGGAGGAAGGGCGATGGGAAAATACTGGGTCCAGATGGGGGACCAATTGTTAATATCTTAAAATATTATTTCACTACAAAGGTCTCCTATGTAATGTTTTCTGAGGACTTTATTTGTTTTTAAATGAATTTCCTAGAGTATTTTAGTCTTGTTCCATCTCCCTCATTCAATATTGATTTGGCTATAAAGTGCTGCATTCAGGTGGTTAGTGTGATTGATTGGTTTGATTATCTCCATTTACTTGAATAGCAAAGATTATGCACCAAGCAAGTGCAACTTTTGTGTGCCGTTGAGATTAATTATTATTATGAACATGAATATAGAGAAATTCTATATAAATAAGGTCAGGAGGCCGGAGAGTTCCCACACATGTGCAAGCCATAACTTGGCATACTCTGGATCTCAACATGCCTTGCATCTCTTACTCTTAGTGGCACTGTTTCCCCTCCAGTGGATCTGAAGAAGGTCCTTCTTCAGGAATTTATATAACGGGTTGTTAGCCTGTGATTCAGGGGAGTGCAGGTGGGTCTCACCATGAACACACTTTTCAATCTGCCATCTTTCCTGTTTCTTTTATAAAGATCATTTTGTTGTTCTCAATAAGCATTTTGGTTTCTGAAAATGCTTGGAAATGAACAAGCTTAAGGCTCAGAGATTTGCACCAGCAAGATTAGAAGATGGCATTGATCTGAAAATTCTGAGTTCAAGAACCCCAATAGCCAATTTGCTGTCTGTAGAATTCTGATGTGCAAAGTGAGAACAAAGAACCACAGCATCTTGTAATCTTGGGTGGAACCTGTGAAAAGTATAGAATCTCATGCTCACCTTGACATGTTGCATCAGAATGATTTTTATAAGAATCCCAGTGATCTGAATGTGAATTGAAGTATGAGAATCACTGTTATGAAACACTTAGAATAGATTTTCATCCACTGCTAAAGATGTGCCTTGCCTCTGTACCACATAGGGCCGGCTGGTATCAGAGCCTGGATTGGAGAAAAATAATAATGCAAACAAATTTATCTCCAGTGTTCCCCCTACAAAAAAAAAAAAATCTGTCAATTCCAGTTCCTTCCTTTTACATTTAGGAGTCCCCTTTTATCTTTTTGTTCTTTTAATATTTATTTATTTATCTATACAAGCACTGGGTACAGTCCAGAAGCACAGGAGGGTGAGAGAATTCACCAGAGCCAGAGCAGGGAACAGAACAGGCGGACCGATGAAATACACTGCTGAGGGGAGAAGTGGGCATGGCAAGAGAGGTCTGCGTGCCATGTGGGACCCTCGCCAGTGGCTTTCTTTTTCTTTTACACCTTTCCTATAGCACAGCGTGCTCAGTGCAATACCCTGAAGCCTTCATACCACAGGGAGCAAAAAATGTTGTGTTCGCATTTATATATTTTTCATAGTATAGAATGAAAAAATATCTATGCTATTTACCTAACAGAGAAACCTGTATTCTTAGCTCAAATCATCTGAAAACGTTAGCAATGCATGGACCTTAGAGATCATCTAGGTAATTCTCCAAATGTTATAAACCAGGAAGCCCTGAAAGTTGTCTGTTTCCAGGAGACAGTCACTGCACAGTTTTCCGGTGGAAAAGTGCTGATGCCACACGTGATAGTCACATTTGGCTAAAAAGTGGTTATGATAAAAGGGGCATGTAGTTGAAAGCATGTGGGAAGGTGGACAAGATAGAACAATGCCTTATATGCAAAAGGTGTTCATTTGCTATAATGGAAAGAGTACTGAGCTGTTGACTTCACAGAGCTGTGTGAATCTGGCTTTAAGGGCAGGAATGGCCACTGAGCAGGTTTTCTAGGATCCCATGCAGAACAGGTAAAGGAGGAGTTCTGGAGCCCTCAGGGGTTTTGCAGTTCTTTTATTGGGGTTCACCAGGCATATGCAGGCAGGGGTGCTGAGGGGCCGGGAGGCTGGCAGGCCTCCCAGCCCCCCAGCAGTTCTTCACTCTGGGCTCTCCGGCCTCCTCTCAGCTTCTGCTTCTCTTGCTTCTCTCTCACCTTCTCTTTTGGCTTCTACTGGCGTCCCCATGACACTGCCCTTAAAAGCGCAGTCTTAGCCTAGGTGAATCCCATCTACTTATGCCCACACCCTACTCCAGGTGCCCACCATCAGGCATGCATTCAGGACCGCAAGGATCCATCATCTATCCTGCTGGCGGGAGGGCAGAAAAGCCTGAGAGTTTTCCTTATCCTACACTGGCCATGTCCTCAGTTTCCCTGGAGTTTTCTCACACGTAATATGTAAATCAATTAACATATACTGGACTTTCAGTACTTTACATGAAAAAGTCATGTCCAATTCTGACGACAATCTATATGATAGACCTGTATAGGGAAAATGTTTTTTTCACCTTCCCACCACTAGCCTTTATGGCTGCCACCTGCAATCTTGTTTTCCTCCCAGGTTTGATTGTCCATAAGTAACAATGTGTTGTTGCGGAAGGCACTTGGGAGTGTGAGCACGGGGCACGCGCACCTGTAATTGTGGGCACCTGGGCAGAGAAGGCAGGGACGAAAAGGGACTTCTTGGCTCCGGCATTCACAGTGTCACTCTGAACTTGCTTGCTGCCTCCCTGTCTGCTGGTCTGCCTGTGTCCAATCCCCTCATTCAGCATTAAAGGCATGTTAGACACTCTGAAGTCTCCAAAATTCTCTTTCCATCTGCCCAAACCAACAAGGAACCTACCTGGCTTGGGATCATTGCACAACATCCCATTTTCTCCATGTGACTGATGAGGAAACTATAATGCATAAAGGGTTACTTGGCTTAAGACAATCAATTACACCCAGGCAGTTTGAGTCTAGAGTTTGAGCTCTCGCTATCTAAAAGATAAGGTTAGATAAAAGCTAAATACACTTTCCATTTCTGTATTGATTTTTTTCTCTTGTTAAACTGAATAATAATAATAGTTGTTGTGAAGATTATGGGCTAATAAGTGCAGCACAAGACCTTGAATATAAATACTCAATAAATGTTACCTAATACTACTGTTCATACTTTCATTACTACCCTTGCCATTTCATAGAACAAACCACTTCTGTCTTTTTCTCAATAGCTTCTTGAGTGCACAGTTAGCCCACTAATTAATAATTTTCAACAACAGATCAATTCAGTCATAAAATCAAGCAAGCTTGAATTGATGCTTATGTGAATTGCCTAGTTAAATTATCTCTAAGTGATACTCCCCAATGGGGCTTTCTGTGATGAGGGAAATGTTCTGAATCTGTGTTTTCTAATATGATAGCCACCAGAGTCATGTACATATTGAGTGAGTGAAATGTCCTACTGCAAAATATTTTATTAACTAATTTACCTTAATATTTTTATCTTAAGAACCTCACCAAGCTAGAAACAAAGGAGGCCACTGGCTTCACTCTTGAAAGGAATAGTTAAGTTAACCAGAAGAATAATACACCCAGAGAGTTCTGAGTCTTATGGCAAAATTGTATTAGCCCTTAGGCTTCAGAGCCCAACACAAGTGACACAGGGGAGAGCTGTGCTTCATTGAACAGAAGATAGGTAGAAAGAAATGCCTAGAGGCTGCAATCTGGTACAGGTGGCACACAGGGTGAGGCTGCAGACTCAGTCAAGGGACCTGGGGTGGGGAGAGTGAAACAATGTTGAGGATACACCCTTGACTGAGGGGATACATGCTCAGGGAAGCTGGGATTTTCTACCTAGATAGGGTCTCTGATGAAGGACAGAGAAAATGCCCTGGACTGCATGTCCCTCCCTCCAATTCTTGGGACTGGTATTGATCTCATGAAGTGAACAGACAATAGAGACTGCAGAGTCTCAGACTGCAGGAGGAGGGATTGATGAGGATGGAAACACTAGCCAGCCCCCCCACCCCCAACAAATATACTTCCCTAGAACACATGGAACATTCTCAAGAGTAGACGGCATGGTGGGTCAAAAACCAAGTACTAACAAATTTATGATGAGTGGAATATAAGAAGTATCTTCTCAGATTATAATTTTATCAAGCTAGAAATCCATCATCACAAAAAGAAAGTAGGAAAGCTTCAAATATATGGAGACTACTCAATGACTGAATGACTATTGGGTTAACAAGGAAATCAAAGGAAAAATTTGAAAATACACTAAGATGAGTGTAAATGAAGATACAAACTATCAGAACACAGGGGGAAGTATATGCCATTACAGGCATACATCAAGAAATAAAAAAGGATTTCAAATTACCTTCCACCTTAAGGGTCTAGAAAAAGAGAAACAAGTAAAACTAAAAGTACCCAGAAGAAGATAGTAGAGATAATAAAATTATAGGGGAAATAAAATAAAAAAGGAAACAAAGAGGCAGTTCAGACATCAATGAAACAAAAAACTATCCTTTGAAAATAGGTAAACAAAACAGAAAAATGTCTCATGGGCTCACAGATCATAGAACACTTGTGCTGTATGTGGTTCCCTCTGCTGGATAAGTGGGAATGTGTACTTAAGGGGTGATGGCTGGTGATGGGAGTCAAGATGACATTTCACTTTCCTCAAAAGAATGCTCCCCCTTGACTCTTAGTGAGATGGGATATCACACTGTTGTTAAAAAGTGGGCAGGGAGTTGGATAGTTTATAATTGTGCTGTGTGACTGCATCGCAAATGCTCTATTTCACTATGTGAAGAAACAACAACAAAATGATAGCTTGAATCATGGCTTGAATGCTTAATTAGAAAAAAGATGATCAGAATGATCAAGGAACCATAACACAGAAGGGGGTGTCTCATAAGAGTGTCCATTACAAATTGCACCCTAGAGAAGCCACGCATGGAAACTCAGCACTCAAGTGTGACACTGTGCCTTGCTTTTTGCACTGAATGGCTTTGGTTCACCACAGAAAGGGCAATCAGCCAGGTGGTGACAGTGATGGCCTTAGTCATCATCCTAGTCCTCCAAGGATCCTGCCTTTTTTTTTTTTTAATTAAAGGATTTTCTGATATGAGGAAATCAGTGAGCTGATTTTGATCTAAGGAGGTAAGCAGGGGACTCTTGTCCTAGTCACAAGATTTTAGGCCCTGTATTATGTTCTTGTTCTAAATATTTTAAGCAAAAAAACAATCTCTTTCCCTCCTTTCTGTTTACTCTTCCCCATCATAAATATTGGTGGATAAATGATTCAATGGCTGCCAAAATTTGCAGAAAAGTATAATGAGGTTTGCTTGTGTTAACACAATTTTGTGATAGTAATTAAGAAAGTTTTCAGATAGAAAAGGCTTTGTTTAGATTGAAATGTTAAAACTGCCACCAGAAACATAAGGGCTTTATGCATAAAGGATCCTTTTTTTGCTGCTTTGAAACTACCCCAGCCAGCGTTTGTGTGGTGAACGCCAGCACAGTGGTCTGCCTAGGCAAGTGCCCATGGCCTCGCTGTCCCTCCCACACAGCTCCCCCCAGAGTGTGCCTTGCACCAGGGTGGCAGCCCCCAGGCTGTCTGCAAACAGACACCAGTCCATCTGCCCTCTTGCCTTGCACCCAAACACAGCTGCTGGGCTCCATCCCAGCTCCAATCATCTGGAGGAGGAACAAAGACCCTCTTCTCCTCAAACTCCTGCTAGCTCCCTTCATTCTTGCAAGGCAGAATGTGGTGTCTTGGCCTCAGTGAAGAAAGGAAAATGGAAGAAACAGCCTAGTGTACTGCCAGGGCAGGTCCTCCCCTCTGGTTCTCTGGATCAATGGCACCCTTCATTCTTGCAAGTGTCAAGCGTGGGGACTCAAAGATAGGCCTTGGCCTCTAGGAGGGCACCCTCTGGAGGATGATGGACATATGCACAGTCAAGTTCCCTGAAGACAGAAGTGAAGGGGTTGTAGGATATTCAAGGATATTCAGCCTAGGCAGAGGGGATCAGTTTTTCCCACAGGAGGTGACATTTGGCCTGCTGTCTGAAAATGGAACCACATTGGGCGCCAGCAAATCAAATTGTGAAAAAACTGGCACAATCAGCAGTATGTCTGCCACTGCCTCCCTTGCTCCACCCTCTCCATAGGCACAGAGGCTGCTCAAGAGCCTCTGCATCAGAGGTCAGTGGACTGTTCGGTTTGTTTGTTTGTTTTTAGAAATACAAGAATTGGGGTACCGGCCAGATGTGCAGGGAACAGAACAGATGGATTGACTGAGATACACTGCTGAGGGGAGCAGTGGGCAAGACAAGAGAGATCTGCTGCGCTATGTGGGTTATCTTCCTGGCTGGGGATCGAACTTGTGCTGCGGATAGCTTCATAGTGCTGCAACTTAACCCCTTGCACCACCAGGGAGGCCCCAGTTTATGTTTTTAATTAAAGAGAAAGAAGGGGAAACCCCTTTAAACTGAAGGGCAGGAATTTTCCTTTCAGAAAGGAAAGGACAAATTATTAGTAGCAATCAGACTGCAGACTAGAGAGGAAACAAAAGATGCCACAGCTCCATCTCTTAATGCCGTGCTAGGGACGCGATTGTGACTCCAAGCAAGGGAGCTGAGGCCTGGTTACTGCTAAAAACTTCAGTTTCTGATAAAAAAAGATTCCAAAACACTTTTTTTGGGTGCAATTTTGCTTTCTCTTACTTTGGAAACAATGATTTGTAATTACGTACTAATGTACTCTTGTAGATTTTCTAGTTTTTTTTTTTATGGCATCTATATATATTTATAATTATATATATAACATCATTGTTCATTTTTGTACAATGTATACTTTCTCCTCAAAAATCCAAACACCAATTTTTAATTGTGTCATTTTATATTGAGTTAATATTACCTAGCAACTCTGTATCACTTAGGGGTATAGGCTCACACCTCTTAAGATATATGGTAACACACAGTGCCTACTACCAAAGCACTATCTACTACCAAAGCCTACTACCTTTTTGATAGTTTCAATTGTGCAGCCAAATTTCAAGGTTTGTTTTGGTTTAGTTTTGTCTGTTCCTTCATATTATTTCTTTATATTCCACATATGAGTGAAGTCACTGGGTATTTGTCTTTTTCCTCTGACTTACTCTGCTTGGTATCATCCCCTTCAATTTCGTCCATGTTGTTGTAAATGGCAAGAGGCAAATGAAAACGACATTTCATATCTGTGAGAATGTCCATCTATCAAAAAGGCCAGCAACAGCAAGCATTGAAGAGGTTGTCAGAAAACGGAGCTCTCATGCACTGTTGTGGGAATGTAGACTGGTTCAGTAAGAGGATTCTCAAAACATTGAAAATAGATCTACCATACGACCCAGTAATTCTTCTCATTCGTACCTATGCGAAGAAAGCAAAACATGAATCTGAAGGGCTTTGTGCACACCTATATTCATTATAGCACATTTACAATAACCAAGTTATGGAATAAAATCAAATTCCCAACAACAGAATAGCAGATTAAGAAAAAGTGGTGTATATACACAATGGAATATCACTCAGCTAAAATAAAGATGAAATTGTGCCATTTATAATAACATGGATTTTGCAATTTTAAAAAAATATGACACAAGGAGAACTATAGTAGGTCTAAATATTAGCGGGTGTTTAAGGGGCACCCCAAGACCCTCAAATCTGTCTGCTCTATATGGTTTCTGCTATCTACCACAAAAAGACAAACACACTCAGAGTGCAAGACTTTCAATAGGGCCTCCTCAGTGGCTCAGCGGTTGAGCGCTGGGTTGCGAAGCTGCCTGCAGCCTCTGCAGTGCCGGTTCCATCCCCGGCTGCCAGGCGAGGGAGGGTTCCACATGGTGCGCAGACCTCTCCTGCCGCCCGCTGCTCCCCTCAGCAGTGTGCTTTGTCAGTCTGCCTGCTCTGCTCTCTGCTCTGACACTGGTGAATTCTCTCACCCTCCCGAGCTTCTGACTGTACCTAGTGCTTGTATAAATAAATAAATTAATTAAAAAAAAAAAAGACCTTCACTAAGTAAAGAACTTTGGGCCACCGTGGTGGCACAGGTGTTAAAGGCACAGTTCTATCGAGCTATCGCCAGACACTGCAACATGAGTTCGATCCCCGGCTAGGAAGCTGACCCACCTGGTGCAGTAGACCTTGCCTGTCTTGCCTTCTGCTCCCCTTACCAGTGTTTCTTGGTCAATCTACCAGTTCTGTACCCCACTCTGTTTCTGGTGAATCCTCTCCTCCCCTACATCTCTGGCTTACATCCCAGTTCTTGTATGCATAAATAAATTAATCTTTAAACAATAAATAAAGAACTTTAATACAATTAGTATGCAATAGAGACAATTACTAAGCAATAGAGAGGAGAAAAGAGAAACAATATAGTTAAAATAGTTTCTTCATGAAATGTGCAAAGTTACCCATCCCCTCATGGGTAAATGCCCAGCCAAACAGTGTTGGCCCAAAGCAGGGCCACCGAGGCCCGAAAGCCTGCCACAAGTCAAAGGCACCTCCTGGTGGGGAACCACAGAAAAGGGGCAGAAGGGGCCAGGAAAGTCTGGATGGAAAAGAGCAAAATTAGAATACAAGTCAAGATAAAGGCTGCCCTTGTCAGCCTCCTCACAAATCTCTCGCCCATGTCTCCGGTCTCTGTCTCTTTCAAGTGTCTCCTTCCAAGTCCCCAAGTCCCTGGTGCATGGCTGAGGCTGAGAAGCAAGCATGGTTTCCTCACATGTCTCTGCTCCACGTCCTCCTCCAAGTCTTCCTCCTCCTTCTTCTTTTCTTCTTTTCTTTTCTCAGTCCTCCCAGTCTTTTCTAGCTTCTCCTTGCTGCTCTGCTCTACCCTTCCTAAGGTGGGGCAGTGAAACTGGAACACCCCCTTCCTAAGGATATCACACTGTTACATTAGGTCTGGCTGCTGAATCAAAACATATGTAAGATACCAAAAACTCAAACCATTCTTTTTCTTTCTCAGTGATAAATTTTAATTTCTATTCTGAGGAATTCCTTTTTACTTTTAACACATAAAATTTAAAAATTACATCTGCTAAAAATTACCATGGATAGATTTTCCATTCCTTTTCTTCAGTTACTTGGGCCCTTTAGCACCACTGCTTTCCTGTAAGGGGGCTTGTTTTGTTTGTTTGGTACATTAAAAGATATTTTCTGTTGCCTTACATCTTGCATTTTAGATCAACTTTTTTTAGTGCTATCCTAAACATTTACAAAACAGTAGATAAGCTTATAGTTTAGCTGATTTATAATTTCTTATGTAAAAACATATCAGCAGTTTTAGAAGATAGAGGTTAATACTACAACCTTCAAAACAGGTTACTGAAGGGCCTAAGATCTATCCCCTAGTACTCTTTTTTGAATGCTTTCCTGTTTCCTCTTGGTGTTATTCCCATATCTTGAGAGTGAAAAAGTATATTTTAAGCACCAATCCTGTTTCTAAAATTCACACTATTTTTAATTCTCCATGCTTTGGTTCCAACAGTAAAGTCCCTTCGCTTCTCTGGGCCTCAGTGTATCGGAGAGAAAGCAAAAAAGGGCGTTCATGTTTTATTGTTTCTTCACTCTGTTTAATATAATCGATACACTTTGCTCCGAAGTGTTTCCTTAGAACCCAGATACCTGCACTCAACATAAGCTCTTCCTCTTTCCTGGGGGAGATTCCCTGTGATTTGGAATCACATTCCTTGAATTACATTCTTTTAGCTAGGGAATGGGCACAATTTGCCCTCCAAGAACCTGCATGCTTCTGTTGGACCAGAAGGGCAAATCACATGACCTACCCTTTCGTCTCCAGAAATCAGTCAAAAGATTTCTCAGTGATTCTTTCACTTCATTTATTCCAGATCCTTCAAATCCCACTTTGTTCTCTTGCTCAGAATTTCAGCAGATGGTCTTCTAAAAGCAAAAATATGTTGCGGTGTTCAATTTCTCTGTCTTATAGCCCTTACATATCCTTGAAGTCTTTTTCATATCCTGCTTTCTTCTTAGCTTAGACAAATAATTTTTGTTGTGAATGAGTGACCTCTCAATTTCTTGTTCTTCTTTGCTTGAAATATGACATCACTCCTAGGACAAATTCTGCACACACCACCATTCTGCATTGTCAGACAAAGGCTAAGGGTTTTTGCTTTCCTTTAAAAAACCCAAAAATGTCTTAAGAATTCCAAAATCCAATTTTCTAGGAACAAAACATGGAAGAACAAAGTTG
Organism: Talpa europaea; assembly: GCF_964194135.1. Taxonomy (NCBI): domain Eukaryota; kingdom Metazoa; phylum Chordata; class Mammalia; order Eulipotyphla; family Talpidae; genus Talpa; species Talpa europaea. Next base: position 61,231,404 of record NC_140070.1, read on the forward strand.
GGGTATTAAAGAAAGAGGAGTCCTTCTTGATAATGAAATGGAGTGTCCACATTTTACAGATGAGCAATTGTCAGTCCAAAACTGTAACACTCAAGGTCATGATAGAAGTTGTAGCAGAGATGACTGCTTCCCAAGCCAAAGTCACTGCTACCTCGGTTTCTTGAATTGTGAATTGCAAAGTGTAACACAAGTGTAAAGTGAAGTAACCAACTCACACGAGGTTGCAAAAGGTATTGTATACATTAATATGCATAAGGACAGTGCCTGGCACAAAGTTACAGGTGCCATACATGTTAGCTTTTGTTAGCAGAAATACAGAAAAGGAACATTGTAGGGAAAGAATGTCCTATATTATGATAGTGTGAATTTTGTTAAACAATTGCATTTCTTTAGATGAGTTTCTATTAGACATTTGGAGGACAGACTTTGGTTCAAAATGATAAACTGACCAACAGAAAATATAATAATAATAATTTTAAAATAAAAATAATATTGTCTCATTAATACAATGTTTTATAAGGTAGATGGCAATACCAAAGACAAAGGGAAATCCTTAATAATCTGGGTTTTTTTTTTTTTTTTGGCCACATATACTAAATTTTAGTTTAGTGATTTTTTTTTTAAAGATTTATTTATTTTTATACAAGAACTGGGGTACAGGCCAGATGTATGGGAGGGTGAGAGGATTCACCGGAGACAGAGCAGGGAACAGAACAAGCAGACTGAAGAAATACACTGCTGAGGGGAGCAGCGGGTGAAACAGGAGAGTCTGCTTTTCCATGTGGGACTCTCACCAGCTGGCTGGGATCGAACCTGTGCTGCAGAGGCTACGGACAGCTTCACAGTGCAGCTATCAACTGCCTATGCCACCAGGGAGCCCCTTAGTGACTTTCTTTAAAAATATATTTTAAAATATAGTATCTTACTCTACTTTCATTCTACATTATTTTCCTTTCCTATTTCTTATGTTCATTATTCTCTACTGAGAACCAAATTTAGGGCCTCCTAGAATTATAAAATGTTCATGTAATTGAAAGTTGCTGTCTATTTTTCTATAATCCAATAATGTAATCTGTTCCTCAAACATGCAGTTCTGCTTTTAGTTATACTATTTTTTCCCTTATCCCTCTGATATTTTCATTCTTAAGAGGGAGTAGGCAAGGGGTGGTAGTGAAACATCTTTAAAAAGGAATGACTTAAAAGAAAGGATTTAAGATGTCAGCATGTCAATATACTTATAATGTAATATCCATGGGATATAAATAGAAGAAGCAGGAAGGAGATGAAAATAACTAAGCTATTTGCAAAGTGGTTGCAAATGTGGTATACCTTTAGAATTTTCTTTCAAGTGGCAGTTTTGTAAAATTATTTTATAATATACATAATTTATAAAAATATCTTTAAGCAAATCAGATTAATTCTAGAGTAAGTTTGGGCCTGATTGAAATACTTCACTGTATGAGTGTGTTTATTTTCTTATTGTCATATAACCTGATCATTTCTTTTGAATTTTAAAAAAATGGAGGAATTATGAATGAATCCTTTCTTTGCTGAGAGCAGACCTATGGTAGGGAGTATGGGAGGGACGTTGTCGAGGGAGGAATGAAGCAGCAAAGAAAGACTTGAGCAGAAGACCTAGTGCCTGCAAGGAAGAGCTGCTGGGGCTGGACAAGTACGATGACTACAGCCCAGGCGCTGGCCTCTCCTAACACTGTCTCCTTTGGGCTTCATGACATCCTTTAAGGTAGGTGCCATGATCCCATTTTCAGATAAGGGAAAGGAGGGTTATCTAACATAGTCAGCTAGAAAATGATACCAAATTAAATGCAAAAAACATGATGAAAAAAAGAAGTATTACTCAGGATTGGTGTGTTTGGGGAGAGATCAATGTCCTTGACTCATTGCCAAGCTTGTTCAAGGCAAGACAGATAAGGAGGAAGGCAGAGGCCAGCTAAGAAACCAGGAAAGAGACTGCCAGTTGAGATAGCACAAAGGACTGACTGCATTCCTACTAACGCCTCAGCCAAGGCAATGCCAACATCCCAAAATGCAAGTTCAAAACCGTGGCATGAAAAAATGAAAAGACACAGAATTTCTTCTCATGTGTGATTGACTGCTTGGGTTTTAACAAGTGACCATGGACTCGTTTTCTGCGCCCGTTGTTAGATGAGGTGGTAAACTGAAGGGGATCTTATAAAACTCTTTTTTTGTGATCTTTTCTTTCTCAACCAGCAGCTTATTTATTTTTATATTTTATTTTTTTAAGGATTTATTTATTTATGCATGCAAGAGCTAAGGTACAGGCCAAAGATGCAGGGGGGTGAGAGGACTCACCAGAGACAAAGTGGGGGACAGAAACAGGCAGACTAACTGAAATATACTGAGGGGAGCAGCGGCTGAGACAGGAGAGGTCTGCTGCGCCATGTGGGTTTCTCCCTGACTGGCCGGGGATCGAACTTGTGCTGCAGAGGCTGTGGATTGCTTCATAGTGCGGTGCTTAACCCCTTGCGCCACCAGGGAGGCCCTATTTTTATCTTTTAAATGTATTTATTTCTATGTATTTTACATTGTTGTTCATTTTTGCAAAATATTTGCTTTCTCCTCTCAGATGTAGTCCCTGCAAAATTCCCAACACCAATTCACCTGGGCACCATCACCATCATCTCTTGTGCTTGTTCCTCCCGTTTTGATCTTTCTCCCACCTCCTTCCCTGCAGAATGTCTCTGGTTTATAGAACATAATCCCTTCCAGCTCCATACATGTTGCTGCGAATGGCATGAGTTTATCTTTTTTTATTGCTGAACAGTATTCCATTGTGTTCCATAGTATTCCATTTCTGGGCATTTGTTTCATTTCCATATCTTACCTATTGTAAATAGTGCCAGCAGCTCATTTTATTCTAGGATGTAAGGTGGGTATTAGACAATCTTGCACAACATAAGCTAGGTCACACTAAACCAAAACCCATTATTTAGATCAATAACCACCATCTCACTAAAGAAGCAAAAGCGTGATAAAGTGTGATGAAATTTATTCAATATTTTTACATTACACACCAACACACATACACAGTACTTCTAGCATGAAAATTTTAGCAAAAGCCATTTTTTATTTTAGACACAGTTTTTAATTTAAGTTTTATTTAAGACTGAGGTGTCTTTGAAGCATTCTCTGAGATGAAAGTTAGTGTGCTGGATGTTTATTCAGTAATATCCTTAGGATCAACATTTGTGAAAAGATGGAAAGAGCATAGAGAGAAAGTAGGCTGAGGACCGCCTGCCAGCCTCTGCCAGTCTGTGCAGGAGCTCTGGAGCAAAAGGCCCTTCAAAGTGTACCACATTAGGTGAAAAGGTTGGGCCTTTCTACTACTTCACCTTAGCCAGTCTCTGTATGGGCTGCCTCAAGAAAAGCCTGTCTCTGGGCATTGTTTCTCTTCTCTGTACTGTTAGGGTGAACCCAAGCCTCACAACTAAAGGCTGTCTGCCAGTTCAGCTCCCCTCACAGCAGCAAGGTCACCAATCCTTCGAGATAGATTTGTGGATCTGTTACTGAAACCACTATCTGTCTGGTCCTGACTATCTGTATGCACTTGGGCAGGTCACTTAACCTTTTTGGGTTTCAACCTCATCTTCTGCAATAGGGATGCTAGGATAAATAATCTCTGGGATTTCTTTTGACCCTAAAATTCTAAATTTTTAAAAGAAAAATAAGTTTTTCATAATCTGACTTCTACTATCTTAGCAAATATAGAGAAGATGTATATATGCATATATGTAGAAGGAAAGCCTTCTTGTTCCTTTCGTAACAATAAGAGTTTGGCCCAAAAGGAGAGGCAAGAGGAATGTGGTAGTACATTAAAAACTACCTTCTTAGGAAGCACTGAAGGCTACTAAGGTGGCCATGACATGGTCTCTAGAACATAGAATGCAAACAGGGTTGTTTTCTTAAGCCTTTACATGTCCCATATTTTCTACCTAACAGTGATAACCATTTTTTCACTCAAATTATGGTGATTAGGCCCAGTTGTAGGAACATTAAGGGAAAAAAATTACCCTTCTCACTTCTTCCTTTATCAGTCAGCCCACAGGATCTTCTACCTCCTCCCCAGTTAGATTTTTCAAGGCTCATGTGGGCAACTGCAGTGGAGAAACCAGATGGCAGTTTTCTTGAATCTGCCTGTTCTAATTAAACAGCCTCCTTGCAAAGAGCTACCAAGAGTTTTATGTAGGTAGGGCCAGCATGAGAAAATAGAGGAAACAGGTCATCTGATAACACAGGGTCCCCAAAGAACATATGGATGTGCAGAAAGTTTAAAGGCAAACTGAATGTGGATGATTACAAGGATCTATCACTGGGTAAAATCTGCAACATGGTAAAACATAGCTAAGAAATGTGTGCTCAATTTTTTATTTGGGCTGTAGTCAATGTCACCCATTTGTATGAAGGAGCTGATTAGTAGGGGAAAGTTCTGATGTCTAGTAGAAAATTTTTTGGTTTTTGAAATTTTGAAACTTATCTTTGTCTCATGCTGAGACTTTCAGGATGGGCAAACTTGTTTGCTGGTCTTTGGGGCTAAGAAAAAAAACATGGCTGGTGGAAGGAAGAGGATCTATAGATTCTGGAATTAGGAAAGAGTGCTCCATGATTTTCAAATGCCAGTCTTCTATCTGATTGCTTCATAATCATTTGGGGAACTTGTTAAAATTAGAAATTTCTGAAACCCATCCTCGAAATTTTTCCAATAGTAAAATATTCTCCTGTTTGATTCCAGTAAGCACTTAAGTTTAGGAACTACATGAGTAATGTAGAATGTAAAATTTAAATGATTGGAATTTGTCTATTTTTCAAATATATGAGTATTAAGTATATTTAATGGAAAAGTTGTTCAGTTAAGTTCTGCGGGGCTTCTCAATATGTATAAGACATAGGTCACCTCAAATTCCTTTAAGCATGAATGGAGGGCTAGGTAGGCATGCAGGTAGGTGACAGACAAACAGATGTTTTCATATGTCAATATACAATGCAGTGGGATGGAGAGAGGAGAATGGAATGATGATGGTGAAGGAAAAATAAGCAGTTGTTTTAAACCAACTAAGGAATAAGAGGGGGACAGCTAGCTAAATTTCTCAAGTATTACCTAACACGGCTGTCCAAAGGTTAGAGAATACAACTATTAATATAAGCCTCAAAAGTTTCAGACAAAACTAAATGAAATTATCTATGTAGTACTTAACTTAATGTTATAAATATCAATATATAGAGATAGATATAGAGATAGAGATATAAATAATTGTAGGAGATTAAGTAGCAAGTACCTCTTTTCAAAAATATCTCTCCCTTCCCATCTGTCAAAGTTCTTATAGTTTCATATGACAAACTCTTTTATTGGGTTTTGAAGCCTTTTCTAATTTCAAGTCTTTTACTAAAAAAAAAAACTGTTTTGAAAGTCTCTTATCTTACCTTTTAATAGTTAATCTAGGGAGAAGCCATAGAAAAATAGAGGACAATGGCAACATGAAAGGACAGAAGTTAGAAAGCAGATGAGGTGGTCTTAGAGTTAACTTTCATATATCTGACATCATTACTGTAGTAACCACCCTCCTCAAAGTGGGTCAAAAGTCCAATCCAGATTGCATGACCTCTGTGATTATTTAGAGGCCCAAGTCCTCTCCACTTGATTCCTTCTTCCTTTCAGCAGCTGACTAACAGTGATAGAGACTATAAGAAAGTTTTTTTTTTGTTTCTTAAATACTTGTGGGTTTTTTTTTTTATGATTTATTTATGCATATAAGAGCTGGGGGTGTAGGCCAGAAGTGTGGGGATGGGGGTTGTGAGAGGATTCACCAGAGACAGAGTGGGGAGCAGAACAGGCAGATCTACTGAGATACACTGCTGAGGGGAGCGGTGGGCCAGACAGGAGTGGTCTGCTGAGCCATGTGGGTCACCTTCCTGGCAAGGGATTATACTCATTGTGCAGTGGCTGAACTTAACCCCTTGTGCCACCAGGGAGGCCTTTAAATGTTTGGGTTTTTACAAGACTCTTGTGTTCACACTTCTTTTTTGAGAATTAGTCACATGTCCATGTAGACATAAATGGGTTGGTGGGTAGGTGGGTGAATAAGGAAGGCCGGAAATGTAGTTTCTGACTGGGCAGGAGGATACAGTACTCTTTAATCCCTGAGGGCTCCTCAGAATGTGACAATATTAGTATAAAAAGGAGTCAGAAACAGAGAGACCCAGACTTGGAAGAAAAAAGACCAGTCTGAGTGAACAGAACAGAAAACACTTGGGGGACTTACAAGAGTAGAAGTCTTGGATGAAAAGGTGAGAAATCATATTAGAAAAAGACAGAGTGACTAGATATGAAATGGAAAATACTACTCAGAAGTGCGACAAACATGACTAGTTAACTACCAATATTCATGCTCCCTTTGGTCACTCAAAGACTATATTTTTCAGCACCCCTCCCCTTCAGAAACCCCCTACATGTCGATGGACTGTGTGATTGGTTCTCACCAATGAAATGCAAACAAAAACCTTGAAAGTGGTCAAGTAAGACAGATGGTCAAGTAGGTGATGTATTCCCATATAGTCTCTTTCTTCATCTACTAGGCTCTGAGAGGATGAGGGAAAGAAGGACCTAGTGTAAAGGAGGTCTGAGCCTCTAATGGGCAAATGGATGGCCACAACCTGCATTTGTACTGCAATATATATGGGGAAAAGACAACTTTATTGTGAAGTGTCTGAGATTTCAGTGTTTATCTGTTTCATCAGCTAGTTTTAATTAAGTTCAGAGGAGATCTATTAGAAGCAAAGGCAGTTCAAGAATCAAGGTAAAGACTCCTTTGAACTCCCCCTACAAATCACAAAAGCTGACAAATACAGTCACCCACATGCCTTTTTATGCTACCACCAAGGCTGTGTAAAGGGAAATTTCCTACTAGTCTCCGCTTCTACCCCTTGGCTTTAGTCTCCAAACTTTTGGGGTATTTTTTCATCTTCTTAAGGTATCCATCTGCCAACATTTAAACCACTTTTATTCTAGATTAGAATGTTGGTGGGTAGGAAAATACACTATGAATTAAGCCTTATTTTTTGGAGGAAGGCAGGTATAAAGTAACATCAGATAAACAAGTGAAAAGTTTAACTTTAAAGAAGGCAGCACTAACACAAGAGAACATTGTCATATCCCTAAACTTTCGCTTTGCTCAGGGAGGTGGTTCTTCACTTTGGCTCAAACACTGAGAGTTTTAGGTGGATTCAGAGTTCAATTTGGGAGGAGGAGCCAAAGAAGAATGGTGTGTGAAAAGGAGAGTTGAAAGAAGAGTTATGAGGCCTCCCTGGTGGCGCAGGGGGTTGAGCGCAATGCTGTGGAGCTGTCTGCAGCCTCTGCAGCATGGGAGATACCCACATGGTGCGTGGCAGACCTCTCCTGTCACGCCTGCTGCTCCCCTCAGCATTGTATTTCAGTCAGTTTGCCTATTCTGTTCCCCGCTCTGTCTCTGGTGAATCCCCTCACCTTCCCACACATCTGGCCTGTACGTCAGTTCTTGTATGCATAAATAAATCTTTAAAAAAAAAAAGAAGAGATATGGGAAGAGAGTAACAGGGATGAGATGCTAGAAATGTTCTTAGGCAAGAGAATCAGGGTATTCTCAATGATAGGGTAGGAAACAGGCTGCTGCATGGTTCGTTGATGGTTAATGCTAGCTATCCACACTTATTACATTTACTTGTGTAAGTACCTCTTTTGATCCAAATTTTCAGTGAAGACTTTCATACTAAAAGCACCTTCCGATGGAGGCTTTTCAGGGGTAGCCAGAGAAGGTTATAGTTACAAAAGAGTTGAAAACTGTAAGACAGGGGCAACCTTGTCCAGAATGGATGAAGATTTACGAACAAAATTTACCTAGACAGAGCTTGGATTCATAAGTGAGCATCCACTCATATCATTTAGTGAGCACATAATATGTGGTGAGCACTATCCTAGGACTTGAGGGCAATGACTTGAACAAAATGGAGAGTATGTATGGGCTACACTCACTCATTTATCCTACTAATTCTTTCCCTCTTCCCCATGAAAATGTAATGTTATTTTAAAATGGACAATAAACATACATTTAGTCCTTTTTTATATGCTATGGACATGTATTTGCTACTCTGAAGGATAAAATCAAAGCTGCCATTGAAGGAGTTCATCAATTCTGCCTCCCTTGGGCCCCTAAGGAAAAGGCAGTGAATTGCAAGTTTGAAATTATTTGATCTCATGTTTGCCTAGAGGCCGAAGAATAAAACTGACCAGAAGACACTTTGGGCTTCTTAACTGTCCAGAGGAAAAGATACACACACATCCCCCCAGAGTCGAGATGCTTCTATCTCATTCTGGTTGGTGGAGAATGACGTCCTCATTGCCTGGCAGTGCAAGGGTATCAGTTATTGGGCCTGAGAAATTGCTGAGCCCAGGCCAGCTGCTGAGCTGCCAAGAGTCAAGAGGGAATGAAATGAAGGAGCTCCATCTAGTGTTGTCATAAAATAAGACCAACGGCTTCTGGAACAATTGATCAGATAAATTGATTTACCTTGTCTTCTGTCAAGAGAATATTACGAAAAAAAACCAAAGCTGCTGGGTTGTGGGAGGTTAGCAAAGAATAGAAGCCAGACAGACTTTACTTTCAACTGGGAAGAGACCTGAGACAGAAAGAGACTAAGTTATATTACAAGTTAATATATATCAGTGACCACTCGTGAAATGTTTCCTCTGATGACGGCAGACCCCGTCACTACATGCAGGTTGATTTGTTGTTACTAAGTCAAGACCTGTGGACTTGACAGCATCCAGAGGAATCTGGAGAGACATATAAACTAGACCCCGGACATATATGACTCCTGAAATATTTGTGCACATATTTGTAGCTGACAATTTATAGGATTTACACTTTCAACTTTGCTAAATAATAATTCTTTTCCAAAATGGAATGTGATGATATGCTCTCAGCAACGATATCTGAGAGCTCCTATCATCTTAAAATACTGGTGTTGTCAGCCATTTTTGGTCACTCATGATACCTTGTGATGTTTTAATGTTTTAATTTTCCTAGTTAGAAGCACATTCCACACATTTTTGACTATTTGGATTTCATCCTTTGTGAATTCCTCCCCAACTCTGTTGGTCATTTTACTGTGATCTGTTTTTTTAGTATTTGTGATAGTTCTTTATGTAGTCTGATTGAGAAGGATTAGATAACATATTAGTTATATGTGTTAAGATATATCCTTCTCTCATGGCTTGGTTCTTCATTTTCTTATTGGTGTCTCAATATGAACAGAGGTTCTTAATTTTAATGCAATTCAATTTGTAAATATTTTCTTTTATGGCTACTGTTTTCTGTACCCTATTTTAAAAATATTCCCCTGCCCCAACATGGCAAATAAGGAGGTTGGGGTCATCTTCTTTCCGAAAAACAACTATAAAAAATATTATTTGCTCAATCAAAACCCAGAGGTTCCCTAAGAAGGTACCAGGACTTTCCCATGAAGAACTCAAAATAATTTTGGTGGGAAAGAGTAGAAGGAAGTGAAGGTGAGCATGGCTAGAAGAGTAGATACCCCAGCCAGAAGAATGGGCTGTGGGTCATCTATCCAGGTAATGAAGGGGATCTCTCAAATTTTTCTGGAGAAATTTTGCTTACCTGTGTGATACAGGTCTGGCCCAGGATAATGGAGACTCTGCTACCTATTTGGAGCTGGAAATCACTTTCCCAAAGGAGATCATAGAGATGCCAGTCTGAGTCAGGCTAGGCTCCATTGCATGCCCAACAGCAGAGAAATTGACTGGTGAGATAATTCACCAATTTCTCGGAAAGTACCAAGCAGCATGCAGGATTGCAACCCTGATTAGTGTGTGTAGAAGGCAATGACAGGACATCTAGTTTTCTAACCCGCCTTTCTATCTGCTCAAAGCAGTGCAACAGCAGTGGGGCAGGGCAGTGTCACCATTGTTGGTTGCTCTAATTGGACAAAGCAACAAACTGCCCATTTGGGTGGCTTCTGCCTGCCAAGCCCATCTCAGTTCTGGAGCATGAGTCTTTTGTTTGGAGCTAGGTCACACTACTGGGAAATTCAAGCTTCATAGCTCATGACGCACAGCAAAAATGAGCAGCAGGGAGTGAGATGGGAAGTTGGGATAGCTAAAGGACCAAAGAGAGTTTGCTGTGGAGAGAAAGGAAAGGAAGCAGAGGTAACCCTCTTCACTCCTCAAACTAAGATCAAGTATTTAAGCCCCAGGCTCCCTTACTGCCCCCACTTATACCAAGGTAAGCAAATGAGAGAAATAAATAAAACTAACCTCCTACCACCTCAATTGCAATTAAAAGGAAATAAGACACTCATGTCTAGGAAACAAGGAAGATCTGAACACAAGATGGAAAAGTAAAATAAGAAATAAAGTTCTGGGAAAAATATAAAGGATATAGAAATAGAGAACCTATAAGGCAACTTCAAAATAAAAATAGCAAAAATGCTAAAAGAGGTATTAGAAGGTAAGTCAAAGACTAATATACAGGCACCAGATCTTAGAAAGGAGATCCAGGAACAGAGTTCATCACCAAAGAGATTGAAAATATTAACAGAACACAAAAAGAGGCTCTGAATGAAATGAAGATAAATATAAAAAAAGTGTTTTTAATAGAATTAAACTGCCAGAAGAAACATTTTTGGATTTAGAAGACTCAAATGTATGTATAACCCATTAGAAAAATGATGTAGAAAATAATGGGGAAACTCTTTAAGAAATATCCTACTTAAATTAGAAGCAGCAGCATAGTGGTAATGGGTATTCCAGAAGATGGAGAGAGAAGTGAGCAGAGACCTTCATCAAAGAAATAATATTTCCCATATCTGAGAAATGAATTAAGTGTGGATGTCAGGAAACAGACAGAATATTCAAATTTCTAAAAGCCAATGACCTACATAAAGACACATCATTGTTAAATTATCAAAAACCAAAGATAGGGCCTCCCCGGTGGCAGAGCAGTTGAGCGCTGGGTTGCGAAGCTACCCACAGCCTCTGCAATGCCGGTTTGATGCCTGGCCACTGGGGAGGGTCCCACATGACCCGCAGACCTCTCCTGCCGCCCGCTTCTCCCCTCAACAGTGTACTTCGTCATTCTGCCTGCTCTGCTCTCCACTCTGGCTCTGGTGAATTCTCTCACCCTCCCACACTTCTGACTGTACCCAGTGCTTATATAAATAAATAAATAAATCTTAAAAAAAGATAAAGAATAAAAAACTTTAGAGAAAGTAAAGAAGAAGAAAATGTCTTAAAATGGTATCCAAATTAGGCTTTCCTCAGATTTTGCCCCTGAATTCTCCAGGCAAGAAGTTAGTAGCAAAAAGTGTCCACAATCCTAAAAGACTACCAGTCAAGAATACTCTAATCTGCAAATTTATCACTCAAGTATGAAGGTGAAATAAAGGCTTTCCCCGACAAACAGAAACCAGAGGATTTCATCATCACCATACCTGCCCTACAAGAAATGTTGAAAGTTCTATAATTTCTATAAATTTCTATAAGAAATTTAAAAATGAAACACAAAATCCTCACCAAAATGAGCACAGGAACACAAAAAACAGAAGCATGATTAAGAATTTAAGTAAAGAGCAAAACACTAAAGGTGGTGAAAGAAACATGACAGAATCTATCTAGTTAAATGCTTGAGAGTGGACATCATTATAAAGTAATTATTTAGAAAGTTATTTAAACAAAATCTCAAGTAATCACTAAACAAAAATCCAGAATAGAGGTTCTAATCCAAAGAGGCTCACAGAGGATGAAACAAAGAAATTGATAGAATTACTAGGGAGACTAATACAGAAAGAGCAGAGAGAAACAAAAGTAAAAGAACAATGTAAAAATAAAACAAATATAAAGAAAACAAAGTGATTGGTCAATATATATTATATATCTATATATATCAATAATTATATATCAATAATCGTTATATATCAATAATCAACCTGAATGTAACTTGTCTGAATTCACCAATTAAAAGGCATAGAAATGCCGTTAAGACCTTAGACTTATACATATTACAGATAAATGGACTAAGCAACTAAGTAAGAACTAGGAATTGGCCTATGATTTTAAATACATAATTTGTTCCTATAAACTTTGCCAATAAAAGTAATAAATAAAAAAAAAGGCATAGAAATGACAAAGTGGATTAAAAATCTCACCCAGGGGCCTCCCCGGTGGCGCAGTGGTTGAGCGCTGGGCTGCGAAGCTGCCAGCATCCTCTGCAGCACCGGTTCGATCCCAGGCCACTGGGGAGGGTCCCACATGGCACGCAGACCTCTCCTGCTGCCCGCTGCTCCCCTCAGTAGTGTGCTTCATCAGTCTGCCTGTTCTGTTCTCTGCTCTGGCTCTGGTGAATTCTCTCAACCTCCTGCACTTCTGACTGTACCCAGTGCTTGTATAAATAAATAAATAAATAAATCTTTAAAAAAAAAATCTCATCCATATATGCTTTGTGTAAAAGAGACACATTTAAAACCTAATGACAAAAACAAACTCAAAAGATTGGAGCAATGTTGTATAACTAGAAATGAACAACAAAAAGCATGAACTGCTACTCTCATATCTGATTAAAAAAAAGGGAAATCTGGAACAAATATAATTATCAAAAGGCAGAGCCATTGGAAGAACCACTGAAATGTACCATGGTTGTAATTTTAATTTGCCTCTTATTTTTCATCCATAGTTTTCTTTCCTCCCTCTCACAGACACTCAATCTCATGAACGTCACATGAAAGTTTTATGTGCCAGACCCCCTAGTATGAATTTTGACTCTGTATTCCTGAAGGAGTAAGAAATTCATTAGAGAGAATTGCATTACTTTATTATAAGAGAAATCCATCTTGACTGAAGGGGCTAGAATGATGTTAAAAGCTAGCAAATATATCTTTGCTCCAATCTTTTTTATGTGTGTATAATTTGAAATAAAATTTTTTCAAAGAAAAAAAACAAATATAATTATATAAATAAATAATTCAGAAAGAAGACATAACTTATTAATATTTTATGCACCTAATATAAGGACACCAAATTACATAAAGCAACTGCTAACAGACCTAAAATATCATTGAAAAAAATACAATTATTTTTGGAGATTTTAACACACCACTTGCATGAAGAGATAGATGACCAAACAGAAAATTAACAAAGAAATAAAGGCCTTAAGTTAAATGTTGGACCATATGGGTTTGATAGACATTTAGAGAACTTTTCATTCCAAAATAAATGAATACACTTTCTTCTCAAGTGCACATGGAATATTCTGTTTAGTAGTTCTTATATTGGTACACAAAACGCATTCCAGAAAATACATGAAAACAAATTATATCAAGCATCTTCACAGATCACAATGATATAAAGCTAGAAAACAATTACAAAAAACAAGACAAAACAAGACTAAATAAAATGCCTGTAAATAATTCCTGGGTCAATGAAAAGAAGAATCAAAAAGTATCGCAAGACTAATGAAAATGGAGAGACAAGTGACCAGACTTTAATGAGATGCGTTAAAAGCAGAAGCATGTGAAGGGTTCATAGTAATACAGACCCATATAAAATATAAGAAAAATTTCAAATAAATAATCTAATTCTGCTGCTGAAGGATCTAAATAGAAAAAAATATAGTATATCTAAAATACAGTAAAAGGAAGTGAAAAAATGAGCAAAAATAAATGAAATAGAAAACAAAAAGTCAAAAAATGGTAAAACCAAGAGCTGGTTCTTTGAAAAAATAAAACTTACAAGCCCTTAGCTAGGCTTACAAAGAAGAGAGAAAACCCAAATAAATAGAATCAGAAATGAAAAATGTTAAATTACAAAAGATATTTCAGAAATACAAAGAATTACATGAGCCTAATATTACTATCTCTATGCAAACAAACTGGAAGACTTAGAAGAAAATGTCAAGTTGTTAGATTTATACAACCTTCCAAGACTGAATCAGGATAATAGTTTATATTGTCCAATCACAAATGCTTAAGTTGTAATAAAACGTCTCCCTAAGAATAAAAGCCCGGGAGAGGGGGTCGGAGCAACATGGCGGCGAGGAGACGCTGCGAGTAAGATCTCCCATTAAAAAAAGTTAATAGGGAGGAAAAGCAGCAGGTCCCAGTGAGAAGTGGGACACGGAAGATAAACGGGTGACGCCAGCAAACTGCCCGAAGAAGAAAGTTGCCATAAAAGAGGACCAGAAGGGAAGAAAGCGCAGAACCCTGCTCCCCTTCCCCGCCCACAGAGTCGGCACTCTCCGACCGGCAGAGAGGAGGAAACCAACAAACTAAAACAACCAACAAGAACAAACTACACAGCAAGTGGGACTGTGAGTGGAAAGGAACTATTGCAGCCACCACACCCCGTGAACGGGAACTGTGGAGAACCCTGCAGGATTCGCCACGGCAGTGAGCGAAAGGCTCCTGGCACCATTAGAGAAGAACAAAGAGACTCTGGAGGAGAGCTGCACACAGCCCGGGCTGCCAGTAAGCTTGCGCGGAAAAGCGGCGCGGTTGGCGCACTTGAAAAGCAAACGCGGACCGGGATCTCGGCTGCCCAGGTCCCTGCGCCTGCGACCTAGGCTTGCGGGGAGACTCACGGAAGCCCTCACGGGGGGTGAAAGTCCCTCACTGAGTAAGCAGGAACCAGGAGCCCAGGCACGGGAGCTGGGTGCAAAAGGCGCCATTCCCACGCCACTGAACTGGGCTACAGCCCGTGTCCTGGACCTGAGGGCTTTGAACTGAGACCCGGGGCACGAAATTCTGGGCGTGGGTTCTCCACGACGGTGGGACACAAGGCAGACACAGCACCCCAAAGCCGTTGAGGTTTACCCTACCATTCTCGCTCTCTGTTCCCTGTCACACGGGGTGGGGGGTTGAAAAACAGCCCCCCAAGGACAATAGGAGAGATCTCTGGCGCCACCTATCGACCAGAAAAAAAGTCACTAACACCCATGGAACAGGAAAATTTCTTAAGACTTCTTGAAAAGGGCAGAAGGCTTCTGGAGGACCCAGTGGCCAGCTGGGAAGTTAGCCCACGCCAGGCCCCTTCCAACCAGCAGTCTGAGCCCACAGAGGGAGCAGGCACCCACGTCCGGGGCAGACCGGGAACGCAGAAGAGTGTGCCTGAGACCGGATGCACAGGGACTGCGTCCTGCTTCGCCAGTTTAGAACAGGGACATTTCTTCAGTAAAGACTGCCTAAAACCAGCAGAAAGGTCCCCCAGAAGCCAGAGATGGTTCCTGGAGGAGCCAGAGGGGAGCGGAAAAGTTCACCCAAGATGCCGGCCAGTCCGAGCAACACAGTGTCCCAATGTATATGACAAATTAGAAAACAGACACTAGGGAGTAGAAGAACCACACGCAACCTAACAACGCCTCAGGAAAGAAGCACACCACAAAAAGAAAACCACCCTCCAGATTGCAACGAAAGTAACTTGGAAGATCTTCTGAGCCTTCCAGAAAGAGAATTTAAAATTGCCCTGATTAAAAAAGTGACAGAAGTCATAAAGAAAAACAATGATCAGAAGAAGGAAATTGAGTCCCTAAAGTGGGAAAACAATGGTCAGAAGAATGAAATTGAGTCCCTAAAGAGGGAAAACAATGGTCAGAAGAATGAAATTGAGTCCCTAAAGAGGGAAGTAAAAGAAATGCAAGAAATCAAAGAATTAATGGAGGAACTAAAGAACTCTGGGAAAAGCAATGAAAGCAGAATAGATGAAATGGAAGAACGAATAAGTACTCTTGAAGACACAGAAATAAAAAGAACCAAAACAGAAAAGGAAAGAGAAGTACGAAGGAAAAAGAACGAAGAAAGACTTCGGGAACTATCTGACTCCATGAGGAAAGGAAATATAAGAGTTATAGGAATTCCAGAAGGAGAGGAGAGAGATGTAGGAACAGAGAAAATATTCCAGGAGATAATTGAAGAGAACTTCCCAAACGTGAAGAAGGAGCTTAAAATTGATATACAAGAAGCAAGAAGAACACCAAACTTCCACGACGAAAGGAAAAACACAGCAAGACACATAATAGTAAAGCTCCCAAGAATCCAGGACAAGGAAAAAATAATGAAGCTGACAAGAGAGAAGAAACAGATAACATTCAAAGGAAAACCAATCAGGCTGACATCAGACTTCTCTGAAGAAACACTACAGACAAGGAAAGAGTGGAGGGACATAGTCAACAGACTCCAAGAAAACAGATGCCAACCAAGAATACTCTATCCCGCAAAGCTCTCCTCCTCTATGAAGAAAGAATATGGACCTTCCCAGACAAAGAGAAACTCCGGAATTTCGTTACGACTAAACCCCCACTCCAAAAAATACTACAAGGAATCCTAAAGCCAGAACCTCAGAGGGACGAATAACAACAAAAGAAGACCAAAAAAAAAAAGTTATTAAAAGAATAAATAAATAAAATCAAAGGAAGACAAACACAATGGCAAATACAGATGCTAACACATCAATATTAACTCTAAATGTAAATGGACTAAACTCTTCAATAAAAAGACACAGAGTTGCAGCCTGAATTAAGAAACAAAACCCGACCTTTTGCTGTCTCCAGGAAACACATTTAGCTACAAAAGATAAAAATAGGCTCAAAGTTAAAGGATGGAAAACAATCCTACAAGCAAATGGACCAAAAAAGAAAGCAGGAGCAGTTATACTTATATCAGATAAAACAGACTTCAAACTCAAAAAAATAAAAAGAGACCCCAATGGTCACTACATTATGATCAAGGGGAGAATACTTCAAGAAGAAATAACACTCATTAACATATACTCACCAAACGAAGGAGCACCAAAATATATCAGACAACTGTTGTCCTCTCTGAAAACAGACATCAGAGAAAACACATACGTAGTGGGAGACTTCAACACACCACTATCAACAATGGATAGATCAACAAAACAAAAAATAAGTAAAGAAACTAAAGCTCTAAATAAGGACCTAGAGCATTTGGGCTTAACAGACTTCTATAGAACACTAAACACAAAAAAAACGGAGTACACATTTTTCTCAAGCGCACATGGATCATTCTCCAGGATCGATCACATACTGGGGCACAAGACAAACATCAACAGATACACCAAGATTGAAATCATACCAACCATTTTTTCTGACCATGAAGGCATCAAACTAGAAATAAACCATAAAAAGAAGGCAAGGAACTATCCTACCTCATGGATATTAAAAACCACACTACTGGAAGACCACTGGACTAATGAGGAGATCAAAGAAGAAATTAAAAAATTCTTTGAATTAGACATCTTTACAAACACATCACCCAAAGCAGTGATAGTGAAGGCAAAGATAAACAGCTGGGACTACATAAAATTAAAGAGCTTCTGCACAGCAAAAGAGACAATAACAAAAACAAAGAGAAACCCCACCAACTGGGAGAACATTTTTGCACCCAACACTAATGATAAAGGACTGATCACAAAAATCTGCAAAGAGCTGATGAGACTCAACAACAACAAAGAAAATAATCCAGTCAAAAAATGGGCAGAAGAGCTAAAAAGAAACTTCTCTGAAGAGGAAATGCAAATGGCCAACAGGCATATGAAAAAATGTTCAACATCACTTGCCATCAGGGAAATGCAAATCAAAACTACCATGAGATACCATCTTACACCAGTGAGAATGGCACATATTAAAAAAACTAGCAACAACAAATGCTGGCGAGGGTGTGGAGAAAAAGGAACTCTTCTACACTGTTGGTGGGAGTGCAAACTGGTCCAACCACTGTGGAAAGCTGTGTGGAGATTTCTGGACCTACTAAACATAGAGCTTCCATATGATCCAGCAATTCCACTCCTAGGTATTTACCCAAAGGACACAGAAACATCAATTCCAAAGAACACCTGCACCCCTATGTTTATAGCAGCACTGTTTACAATAGCTAAGCTTTGGAAACAACCCAAATGCCCAAAAATAGATGACTGGATCAAGAAGATGTGGTCCATATATACCATGGAATATTACTCAGCATTCAAAAAAGCTTGGGTTATTTTTTCCTTGTGAGTTGTAAGAGTTCTTCATAGAATTATCTTTGAAGACTTATGTGATGTGCAACTATTTCTCCCACATGGTAGGGTGCCTTTTCATTTTAATACTAGTTTCTTTCACTTTACAGATTTTTTTTAGTTTGATAATGTCCCATATGTTTATATTTACTTTTTTTATTTAAAGATTTATCTATTTATTTATACAAGAACAGGGGTATAGGCCAGATGCGGAGGAGGGTGAGAGGATTCACCAGAGACAGAGCAGGGAACGGAACAGAACAGGCAGACTGACTGAAATACACTGTTGAGGGGAGCAGCCGTCGCAACAGGAGAGGTCTGTGGCACCTTGTGGGACCCTCGCTGGCCAGCCAGGATCCAACAGGCGCTGCAGAGGCTGGGGACAGCTTCACAGTGCTGCGCTCAATCGCCTGTGCCACCAGGGGAGGCCCTATATTTACTTTTGTTTCACTTGCCATTGGAGTACACAAAGACATCTCTGATGTCAATGTCATAGAATGCTTTTTTATGTTTTATTCAATGTATTTTATGGTTTCAGATTTTAAATCCAAGGCTTTGTGCCTTATTGCTTATTTTTTGTATGCAGTGAGTTAATGTTTTAGTTTCATTCTTTGTCATTTCTCTCAGCAATGTTTATTGAAGAGACTTTCCTCTCATGTATACTCCTGACTCCTTTGTTATAGACTGTCTATACATGCATGGGCTTTTTTTCTGGACCCTCACTGATTTTTCACTGATCTGAATGTCTATTTTTATTCCAGTACCATTCTGTTCTGATTATTAAAGATTTTTAGTATAGTTAGAAGTCTAGGAATGTGATAGCTCAATTTTTATGTTAGTCAGGATTTCTTTGGCCATTTGGGATCTTCTGTGGTTTCATATAAATGCCATTAATGTTCTATTTCTTTGAATAAGCCATAGAAACCATGATAGGTGGCCTCCTCGGTGGCGCAGTGGTTGAGCGCTGGGTTGCGAAGCTGCCCACAGCCTCTGCGGCGCCGGTTCAATTCCCGGCTGCTCCCCGGCCACCGGAGGAGGGTCCCACATGACGCGCAGACCTCTCCTGCCGCCAGCTGCTCCCCTCAGCAGTGTACTTCGGTCCTTCTGCCTGCTCTGCTCCCCGCTGTGGCTCTGGTGAATTCTCTCACTCTCCCGCGCTTCTGACTGTACCCAGTGCTTGTATAAATAAAAAAAACAAATAAATAAATAAATCTTAAAAAAAAAAAAAGAAACCATGATAGGGAGTTCATTGAACCTGTATATTGAGTACATAAGAAGCCCATTTTAACAAAGTTAATTCTTCCAAACCTATCCAAGGAATATCTCACCATTTTTTTTTGTTTTGTTTTGTTTTGTCTTCCCAGTCTCTGAACAATGTCTTTTCTGTGCTGATTTATTGTTTGTTACAATTATTTTATTGAAGTCTTTAGAGTTTTCCATATCATCATATCCTTTGCAAATAGTGATAAATTTTCTTACTCTTTCCAATTTTTGTTCTCTTTAAATCTTTCTGTTGTCTACTTATTCTAGAAATAATTTGCAATACTATGTTGAAAATAGTGAAGAAAACTGGACATCCTTGTCTTGCACCTGAAATTAGAAGAAAAATTTTCAGTTTTCCACCACTGAATATGTTAGCTGTGAATTTGTCATATGTGGCTTTCATTGTGTTAAGCCATGCTCCTTTTATCCCTATTTTTTGAAAATTTTACCATAAATGGCTATTGCATCTTTTCAAGTTTTTCTCTGCATTTTTTATGTGATTATATGATTTTCATCTTTCCTTTTGTTGATGTGTTGAATTACATTGGTTGATTTGCAGTTGTTGAACCATATTTGCACTCATGGGATAAATTCCACTTGCTCATGATGTATGAACTTTGTAATGTATTGTTAAAATTGGTTTGCTAAGATTTTGTGAAGGATTTTTGTATGCATGTTCATAGGGATATTGTGTATTTTTATTTTTGTGTGTTATCTTTGTGTGCTTTTGCTATCAGAATAGTGTGAGTCTCATAAGATGTGTTTGGAAGCATCCCCTCTTTCACAATTTTGTTGTAGAATTTGACAAGGATAAGTATTATTTTGTCTTTGTGGGTTTGATGTAGCTCACTAATGCAGCCATCTGTTTCTGGACTTCGGTTTTCTTGGGAGAATTTAACAAATATTTCAATTCCTTGCTTGTAATTGAGCTATTCAGATTTTGTATTTCTTCCTGATTCACTCTGAAGAGGGTGTACATATCTATTTTTTTCCATTTCTTCTGATTTTCCCCTTTATTGGCATTAATACTCATAGGATCCTCTTTACTTCTGATTCTACTTTTTAGCATTTTCTTCTTTTATTTTTTTTATAATCTTAGAGATTTTTCTATTTTGTTAATTTTTTCAAAGAAACAGTTTTTTGTTCCCTGGTATTTTGTACTGTCTGTTTAATTTTTATTTTTATTTCTGCTTGCTAGAATAATCTTAACTTCAAAGAAAAATTCAGCAAAAGTAGAGCTTATTATTTTGCATCCGGTGTTCCAGTTCAGGGAGAGGGATCAGAGGGAGGAAGGGAGGAGCACACAGGACTGTGCTGATGGTGCACGGGTGCATTGGTGAAGGGAATTCTATGGGGACTACACCTGAGGGGTGTGGAGAAGAAGCAAACATTGTTTAAAAATGAATAATGATGTAAAAAAATATATATATATATACGAAGTAGAGCTCACATATACCTTTGTCCCCCCCATATGCATAGCTCCCTGTTATCATCATTTCTCCCAGAATAGTGCATCTTTTACAATTGATGTGTATACAAACCATTATCTACCAAAACTCATAGTTTACATTAGGGCTTACTTTTAGTGTTTTGCAGCTTGCTTTTAGTGTTATGAATTTTGACAGGAGTAAGATAACTGTATCTCTATCTACATTGTTGCATCATACAGGGTAGTTAGAAATGTACTTAAAGAAAATCTACTTATGATATAACTATGAGTTATTTTCTATGTCTTATATTTCACACCCATTAATTAAATTACATACCATGTTATATGCATAGTATTCATCTTTCTAATCACCAAATCTCAGGTTATTATGTATAGTTTCATTTGACATGAGAACACTAATCTTTTGTTATATATAATTATATAATGTATAATATATAATAGAATATATGATATATATGTGATTATATATGGTTATACACAATTTCATGCTTTTCATTTTTAAATATAGCAAATGCACATGGAACAAAAGTAACTGCTTAAGAAAGTTGGTATTCGGTCTATATATGTTGAGGCTTATGCTAATACTTAACAAAACATTATAGTATAAATAATGTACTTTTTATACCACTGATAAAATAATCGATTTTATGTCCATGAGCTAATAATATTATTAAAGGGAAAATTATATGCCTAGTAAGATAAGAGACCATGTGCCAGATTATTATACTCTGATTTTAAATGCATATAGCTAATATTACAACAAGAGAACAAGCACACTCAATTTAAATTTATATTAAATAAAATCTGTATTTTTGAAATCTATAAAACTACTACTATAACTAAGAAGTGGGTTGAAGACATCACGGGCTACAAGATCAACATGCAAGCATTATATCTTTATATGTTCCAGTGAATATTTAGAAATCAAATTTAAAAAGAGTGCCATGTATAATCGCTAAAAAAATTAAGCTCAAATCCAATAAACCAGGAAATGTATTTATGTGTAAAAGTACAAAATGTTGTGAAAGAAATTAAAGACCTTTAAGAAATAGAATAATGTACCATTTTTATGCATTTGAAGATTCAACATAATTAAGATCTATTATTCCCAGATTGATATATGGTTTTAGTCAAATTTCTACCAAAATCCTAACAACAAATTCTGTATATATGGGCAGGCTTATATATTCTAAAATATATATGGAGTGATAAAAGAACTATCTTTTTTATTTTTTTTATTTTTTTTTTAAACTGAATCTTTTTTTTTTTTAATAGAGGCATGCTTTTATTTATTTATTTATTTGTTTGTTTGTTTTGTTTTGTTTATACATGCACTGGGTACAGTCAGAAGCGCGGGAGGGTGAGAGAATTCACCAGAGCCAGAGCGGGGAGCAGAGCAGGCAGAAGGACCGAAGTACACTGCTGAGGGGAGCAGCGGGCGGCAGGAGAGGTCTGCGCGCCATGTGGGACCCTCCTCCGGTGACCGGGGAGCAGCCGGGGATCGAACCGGCGCTGCAGAGGCCGCGGGCAGCTTCGCAACCCAGCGCTCAACCGCTGCGCCACCGGGGAGGCCCCAGAACTATCTTTTTTAAAAGACAAGGTAGAATGTATCCCTCTATTTAACTTCTAGGCTTTTACTATTGCTATAGTTATCAAGGTTGTGAGACTTGTCAAAGGAATACACACATAGGTCAAAGGAACAGAATAGGTAAATCATAAATAGTTCTTGGATACAGCAGAGGTAAAAAGGAAGTCAAAGGAGGAAGTAAGTATGGTATTTTAAATAAATAATCTTGGGAAAATTAAACATGTATAGGCAAAAATAATGAATTTGAATTTAAACATTTTTGCACAAATATTATATCAAAACTGACCTTCACAAAGACACCTAGTAACAAAACTATCAAGTGTTCAAACAAAGACTTTTGAAGATGACTAAGGGGAAGGGAAAGCAAATAGCTTATAACTGTACTTCTGTTAGACTTTTATTAGGCTTTTCAGCAGAAACTCGATATATGAGAAGAGAAAGGAATTATATATTCAAAATATTAAAAGATAAACACTACTAGGCAAAAATACTATATGGTTCCATTATATAATATTCTCAAAATTAGAATATTACAGAGATGGAGAAAGAATAGATTGACAGTTGCAAAGGGTCAGAAGTTGAAAGATGTGGTAGATATGACTATAAAGAGTAACATGAGGAATCCTTGCATTAATATAGTTCTTAACCTTGATTTTTGTAGTGGGTACATGAACATCACACATTGTAAAATTGCAAAGAAAGTGCAAACACACACTGATGTCTGTAAATCTGGCAAAATCTGAATAAGATCTGTGGGCTGTACCAATATCAATGCCCTCGTTTTGATATTATGCAATATTATGATAATATGATATTATGCAATATTAAACTATTATTGGGTAAAACTCATTGAAAGTTTATACAGGACCTATGTATGCTATTGAAACTTCCTGTAAATTTATAATTACTTCAAAATGAAAAGGTTTTCTAAAATATATATTTTGTCACTAATTTCCAAGAGTCTTTGTCTTACTTTCACCAATTGGTCCTTGACAAATTTTGAGTTCCAAGAAAGGAATGTCTGAAATAAAGAGAGGGATGGGCAATATCATGAGCCATGGTCTTGATCTGAGAGTGTTAGAAGTCCTAGTTTTATGGGGTTGATTACTGGGGCAGGATAGTGGGGAGGGTGTTTTGGACTGGATTATACTGGCATATGCAGAGAAGAGCTACATGCTTCTTAATTCATTGCATGTCTTATTAGCATTTTGAGTCTCCTCCTAAAAGCATGAGATTAAGTAGACCAGTGAGACTTAGGTCATTTCTTGGTCACCTTCAGCCATCTAAATCAATGAGTCAAAAGAGTAGAAATTACAACAGACACAGCAGAAATCCAGAGGATAATTAGAGATTATTAAGAACATTTATATGCAAACAAATTCAATAATATAGATGAGATGGAAAAATGTATAGAAACATAAAACCATCCAAGACAGATTGAACAAAGAGGAAATAAAAACTTGAATAAACTAAGTACAAGGAAAGAAATTAAAACAATAATCAAAACCTTTCCAAAACAAAATCCTGGGGCCAGAATTATCAAGCAAGTTCTATCAAACACTTAAAGTGAAATAATGCCTATCCTGCTAAAACACTTTCAGAAAATTGAGGAAAAAGGTATACTACCAAATACATTTTACGAGACCAATGTCACACTAATAACAAAACCAAACAAAGACAACACACACACAGACGAACTGCAGACTTTTTAGTCAGGAGGATTTAGCTATTCAGATATGTTTGTGGTTTCACATGATTTTCATCAACATTTGTTTCATTTCTTTGAAGAATATCATTGAGATTTTTGCTGGAATTGCATTGAATCCTTAAGTTGCTTTGGGTAAGACGGCCATTTTGATAATGCTTATTCTTTGGATCCATATCTTTCCATTTCTTTGTGTCTTCTTCTATTTCTTTTAACTATGTTTATGCTTTTTTATGTTTTTCACCTCCTTTGTTAGAATTATTCCCAGGTAATTATTCCCAGTTAATTACCTGGGAATAAATAAATAATAAATAAATAAATAAATAAATAATTATCATTTATTCCCAGGTAATTAATTTCCCTAATGAAAACTATGCTAAATCTTCAATGAAGTCTTAGCAAACTGAATCTATTAATGCATCAAAAGGATTATACACCATGACCAAGTGGGATTTATTCCAGGGACATAAGAATGGTTCAATATCTAAAAATCAATTAATGTAATTCTCCACATCAACAAAAAAGGAAAACAAAAGCCATATGCTTATATCCATACATGCCAAGAAAGCATTTTATGAAATTCAACGTTCATTTTTTTTTTTTTTGTGGGACCCTCGCCCACGGCCAGGGAATGAACTGGCGCTGCAGAGACTGTGGGCAGCCTTGCAGCCCAGCGCTCAACCACTGCGCCACCAGGGGAGGCCCTCAACATTCATTTTTGATGAAAGCCCTCACAATTCTTGGGATAAAAGGAACATATACTAAAATAATAAAAGCCAGATATGATAAACACACATCTAACATTGATCTCAGAGTTGAAAAACTGAAAGCCTTCCCATTATGATCTGTATCAAGATAAAGATGTCCACTCTCACTGCTGCTTTTTAATATTATACTGGAAGACCTAGCTAGCGCTATAAGGCAAGAGAAAGACATAATAGGAATCAAAATTGAAAAAGAAAAAGTAAAGCTACAACTATTTGTACATGATGTGATAAAACATCTAGAGAACCCTAAAAAGTATCAATGGAAAACTAATTAAAACAATAAACCAGTTCCGTAAAGTAGCAGATTACAAAATCAATACAGAAAAATAAGTAGCCTTCCTATTATGCAATCAGTCAGAAGAGGAAGAAATTAGGAAAATCATCCCATTTACAATTTATTCCTCCCAGGAGGAATATATCTAATAAAGGAGGTGAAAGACATACAAAAGGAAGACTAATACATTGGTCAAAGGAATAGAAGAAGACACAAAGGAAATGGAAAGATATTCCTGCTCATGGATCCAAAGAATAAGCATTATCAAAATGGCCATCTTACCCAAAGCAATTTACAGAGTCAATGCAATTCCAGCAAAAATCTGAATGATGTTCTTCAAAGAAATGGAACAAATATTGTTGAAATTCATGTGGAACCACAAACATACCTGAATAGCTAAACCCTTCTGACTAAAATGCACAGTGGTATTACATTCCCATACATCAAACTGTACTAAAAAGCCATAATAATAAAAACAGGATGGTACTGGCATAAACACAGACACACAGATCAATGGAATTGAATTGAAAACCCAGAAATAAAGCCACACATATATTATCAGCTAATTTATGATAAAGGAGCAAAGAATATACACTGGAGCAAGGAAAGAAAGTCTCTTCAATAAATGATGTTGGGAAAACTGAACTGCCACATGCAAAAAGATGAAACTAGATTACTATCCCACACCACACAGAAAAATCAACTCAAAATGGATAAAAGACTTGGATAGAAGATCTGAATCCATAAAATGTATAGAAAAAAGCATAGACAAAACACTCCATGACATAAACTTCAGAAACATCTTTGAGGACTCATCTCCAGATACAAGGAAAACAAGAGAATATAAAAAGTTGGGACTATATCAAACTACATCTGTGCTTCTGCACAACAAAAGAGAGATCAACCAAAATTAAGAGTCGGGCCTCCCTGGTGGTGCAGGCAGTTCAGCGCAGTGCTGTGATGCTGTCCACAGCTTCTGCAGTGCTGGTTCCATCCCCACCAGCCTCAGAGCAACCCACATGGTGAGCAGACCTCTCTTGTCTTGCCTGCTGCTCCATTCAGCAGTGTATTTCATCGGTCTGCCTGTTCTGTTCCCTGCTCTGTCTCTGGTGAATCCTCTCACCCTCCCATGCATCTGGCCTGTACCCTGGTTCTTGTATAAATAAAAATTTTTTAAAAAGTGTGGGGTTGTTTTTTTAAAAAAACAAAACAAAATTAAGAGACACCCTGCTGAATGGGAGAAAACATTTGCACACAATACACCTGGTAAGGGACTAATATCAAAGGTCTACAAATGCTTACAAAATTCAACCAAAAAAAGCCAAAAAAGGCAGAAGAGCTAAAAAGATACTTCTTCAAAGAAGAAATGCAAATGGACAGCAGGCACATGAAAAACTTATTATAAGGAAAATGCAAATCAAAACCACAATAAGACACCACCTGACATTGATGAGACTAGCCCATTAAAAAAAAAAGTTGTTGAGTATGTGGCAAAAAAAGGAACAATTTAACACCATTGGTCAGAATGCAAAATGGTCCAGTCACTATAAAAACTTGTGTGGTTGTTTCTGAAAACACTAAAAATGAACTGTCTATATGACCCAGAGATTCCACTCATAGGAATTTACCCAAAGGACACAAAAACACTAATTCAAAAGGAAACCTGCACCCCTATGTTCACAGCATCGTTATTTGCAATAGCTAAGGTATGGAAACAATCCAGATGCTCCAAAACAGATGAATAGTCAAGAAGATGTGGAGTATATAAACACAACACTACTTTTGATAAAAAAAGATAAACTTCTGCCATTTTCAGCAGCATGGATGGAGCTGGAAGGGGTCAGGCTAAGCAATGCAAGTCAGGAGAAAAAATGATAAATATCAGATGGTTTTACTTATATGTGGAATATAGAGAACCCAAACAAATAGTCAGGGAAGAAAAAAAAAAGAAGACAAAACTTGCAAACTGATCAGAGAGGCATACAGCAGGGGATGGGGAGGTTGAGTAGTCAAAATAGGTAGTGAAGAGCACAAGGGACCTAATTGTGGGTGCTATGGTGGTGTAATAACTACAGACACAAGACAGAGGGTAGAAATCAAATACTATCCAAAAATTAACAAAGATGTTAGAAAATGAATAAAGCACCAAATCTAAAAAATAAATTCAAAATAAATCTGTGAGTTCATCAGGGCTGGTTCTGCAGCCATTGTTTGAAGACAGAAAGCTTCTGTATGGTGGAGGGTCTTTTTCTCACAGGTGACTGACTGGCCAGGCCCATTAACCTGGGAGTTCAATAACAGGAAGATTAGATAAGCAAGGTCTATGCCCAATGGGTCCTGCAAGCGTTGTGCTCTCCTTTCATCAAAATCATCCAAATGGGGTTACTTGTGTTTGTAGCATCAATTATTTACAAATAAATCAAAATGAAATATCTGCAAAGGTATATATCAGAAGAGGATAAAATCAAAAATTTGAACTGGGACAGGGAAGTAGTATGTGCAATCATTCTTACAAGAATGTTTCATTTTTCAGGAGTTGGAGTAAAGCAAACCATCTTAGAGGAGTGGTGTTTATATGGGATTCGATAGGAAAGATGTTCCTGGGGACAATAAAGAAGAGTGAAGGTAATAAAGAAGAGATTTAGAAGACAATTTACTCAAAAGACAAGGTGGGGCCTCCCCTACCCGGTGGCGCAGCGGGTTGAGCGCTGCACCGTGAAGCTCTCCGCAGCCTCTGCAGTGCAGGTTCGATTTCCGGCAGGCCAGGGAGAAACTCACAGGGCATGGCAGACCTCTCCTGCCTTGTCTGCTGCTCCCTTCAGCAGTGTCTTCGCTCTAGTGTCTTCGGCCCATCTGCCTGTTCTGCTTCCCTCCCTCTCTGGTGAATTCTCTCACCCTCCCGCCCTTCTGTCCTGTACCCTAGGTCTTGTATAAATAAATAAATCTTTTTTTTTAAGATTTATTAGTTTTTTATACAAGAGCCAGGGTACAGGCCAGATGTGTGGGAGGGTGAGAGGATTCACCAGAGACAGAGCGGGGAACAGAACAGGCAGACTGACGAAATACACTGCTGAGGGGAGCAACAGGTGAGACAGGAGAGGTCTGCCGCCGTGTGGGATTCTCGCTGGCAGGCAGGGATGAAACCCGTGCTGTAGAGGCTGAGGGCAGCTTCACAGCACGGTGCTCAACTGCCTGCGCCACCAGGGGAGGCCCAAATCTTAAAAAAAAAAAAAAAAGACAAGGTGAATGGTAGAGGTTGTAAGTTAAAAAATAAAATGACTTCCAAGGGTCAGTATTTCATATTATTGAGCATTTTTACTTTGCACACACCAGAAATATATAACTAATCTCTGTTGTGTTTTCCATGAACTTCTGAATAGCATTTGTTGAGATAAAAAAGAACTCCATAGAATCCAGAAATATTTGACAAAGGGTATTTACTTTGTAAATTTTAAAGGGAAAATAACCTGTTTCCACAATGTAATTGCAGCCTGATTATCTCGTATTTTGTTACCAAGTGAACTAACTACAAATTGTTTCTTTGTGATTGTTCTATATTGTTTTAACAAGATTTGCATTACCCCCTAAGAGATAATTGGCTAAGTACAATGTGGGAAAATCTTGGTCTTTGGCAACAGGCAGACTTGACTAGAATTCCAAACCCACACAGACCAGTCTGAACACTGGACCTGGTTGAAACTCAGTCTTATCAGATGAAGACAGTGAGATCTTCCTCCATTATTGTGAGGATTGGAAACAACATATAGACAAGATCCCATATTATCTCTTACAGAGTTGGCATGTAGTGAGATAAATACCCTGATTATTATGTTACTATTTAGTGAATCTTCTGTACAACCTTATTTGTTACAGAAACATTTCCTTGAAAAGGTGGGGAGGGCTGCAGATTATTGAACTGCCACCACTTTTCCCACCCACACTTGTATTTGTCTTGGACAACAAGTCCCAATATGCCATGAACTGGACTACCTGAGCAGAATAACTACTGGGAACATGGAAGATAGGCAGGCCTACTCTGTTTTTGCTGGTTTTGATTTGTACCCATGGCCTTGGAGGAGACACATGGAGGAGAGAAATGGAAGAGGCACATGGATGAGAGAGACATGGGGAGACTTCCCAGTTCTTGTCAGACACAAGGGCAGTGGTTGTCTTGAGTTCATTGTGGATTATTTGGTACATTTTGAATTCTAGATCTGTTCGTGAATCCTAGATCTTTGAGACCTGCCTAACCCCTATCTTGTGGTTCCCCACCAGAAAGTAACTTAGTGCTTTTCAGGCCTCAGTTGTCCTGCTTTGGACTGAGCCTGTTTGGTGTTTGTCTATAGGGGAAAGGTAATTTTGGAGGTTTCATATAGGAACTAATATCCTTTCTTCTATTTTCTCCCTAAGTACACTAATTCTATTAAATAAGAGTATGCTTCCGGGGTCCCCCTGGTGGTGTGGGGGCTAAAGACAGCACCATCAAGCTATCAGCAGCCTCTGCAGCACAAGTTTGATCCCCGCTGGCCAGGGAGTTACCCACATGGCGCAGCAGACCTCTCCTGTTTCCCCCGCTGCTCCCCTCAGCAGTGTGTTTCAGTCAGTCTGCCTGTTCTGCTCCCCATTCTCTCTGGTGAATCCTCTCACCTCCCCCACAACTCTGGCCTTTACCCCAGTTCTTGTATGCTTCAATAAATGAATCTTTAAAAAAAAAGAATATGCTTCCATTGCCTTTGTGCCATGGATGATTGTACCCCTTGTGGAGCATATACCCTTCCTTGACAGTTTGGGTTCTCTGGGTGCCCCTCAGTCATGTTCTAATGTATTTACTATAAAGTGTGGTTTTGTGTGCCTGGAATTATTCTTGGAACAATGCAAGAATAATCACAAAGACTTCAGTACATAACAGTCATATTTTCAAGGCTATCTCCTACAATAGATCTCAAGGATGAAGTTATAGGAAGTCTTATAATCTTTAAATCCAACACAAATTACCAATCTTGCATAGTAGTACATTGCATTAATATAATAATATAAACATATACTACATAATTTATTTTAAAACTCAAATGACATATCCATAACAAATATATAAAATAATTTGCCCAGAAATGCAGATAGTCAAAGCAAATGATATATCTATCTTTGCTCCTCAGAAATCCAGATTTTTCCACCTCTTCACAAAGATCCTATGTTTGAACAAGCTTTAGGGAGGTTCTAGAAATTTTTCATAGGCCCATCTGTTCACTTCTTTGTAAAATTCAATTTTAGCAAGAACCCTGATAAGTCAGTTTACCAAGAATCTTACATTCTCCATATTTAATCATTTTGTATGGCCCAGCAATTTCCTCATTCACCACCATTGCCCAGTGATATCTGATCACCCTGACCTGCCTTCAACAAGAATCCTTATCCCTGATGTTTCCTCAGGTGATTTTCTATTCATTGCTTCCTGCCTTCCTCCTTGGCTACTTATCCCCACTTATCTATGTTGTATTCAAATAGAGGTTAAATGTACACTGAGGTCTCTTTTCTAATGTAATAGTCACAAACAAAACCAGTTTTACTGCTTTACCTACTCTTCAGTTAGGTATTTAACATTCTCAAATACCCAAGATTTACCAAAGTGCTCTGAGTCATTTAGGTGTTCCATGAATTCATTAGACACCCCCAAATTTTTGTGGGGTTAAATGACATATTATTAGTATTTTTGATAGTAATATCAAATATTACTATCTTTGATATGAAAATAAAGGAATACATCCCATGAGAGGAGCAGCAATGGTGATTCTCCCACAGGGAGTTCAATGTTATACTTTCAGCATTCATCTTTCAGCTACACAGCATCCCTCATTCTTAAGTGAACTCCAAGTTACTCGTTTTGATGATTATGTTAATTCAATTTGTTAAGATTTTCCAATTCCTCTGTGGTTCAGGAACACAGTGAATCCTGGGATATTTGGCTATCTCGAGCCTCCTGTCATATTCCAATGACAATGGAAACATTTCACATTATAATTTACAAAAGAGGACAGCAGGGAAAGTGTGGAATGAACAAGTTGTCAGGGAAATTAAATTAGCTGGAAAGATTTAATTTTCACAAAATTATTGCCTTTACCCCAAGTTCTCTCTGAGATCTAGTCTATAAGTGGGCTAAGTCTATGTAAGAAAAGTGCAGTGGAATTCAATGACAGAAAAAACATTCTATTTTTAGGAATTTAGAAAAGGAATATTGAACCCAGCTCTTTTTACAGTAATAAATAGTAATTGCCTAGAACCATAAAACATAATAGAAGATACCTCGAAGATGATACAATCCAGTCCTTTCATTTTATTAACGATAAAATTGAAGCCTGAGGCAATACTGTACTTTCTCATGGTTCCACACATCTAGCTGAAGCTGGAAATGCAATACTGCTCATCTTTAGGCTAGGATCATTATATTATCATAGCAACCTTTTAAGTCATTGTAGTGGTCAGGGTTTCCCATAGAAACAGAATCAATAGAACAGATAATACAGGAAGAGAGAGATAATAAGGAATTGATTTGTGTGATTATGAATCCCAGAGAAGTGCCATAGTTTGCTGTCTGCATGCTGGTATCATGCATGGAAGGTGCGTGGTATCATCCCAGTCCAAGCTTGAAGGCCTGAGAACCAGGGGAGCTAATCAAGTGAGTCCCAAATCATGTCCAAAGACCTGAGAATCAGAGGACCTGTATTGTGAATCCTGGCCCAGTTTCAAAGCTGAAGAACCAAGGTCCAAGAGCAGAAGAATATGGAGGTCCCAGCTCAAGCAGAGAAAACAAATATCATCTTCCCTCTATTTCTGCTCTATTCAGGACCTCAATGGATTGGATGACATTCCCCTGTATTGATGAGTGCCATCTTCTTTACTTAGTTTAGTGACTAAAATGATAACCTTTTCTAGCATCATCCTTACAGACATAGCCCGAAATAATGTTTTAACATTTATAATCACCGTATATTTTCAAGTATATCTTAATAGTACTATTTTGCTTATGCACTAATGGAAAGAGTCCTTACTGGTTTTGTTTATCTTTACATTTTAACACCTAGATTAGCTTCTAAAACTATTAGACAATCTGCTTAACTACCAGGTTTCACAGAGAGTAAATATTAGGCATACTGTTAGTGGTATACCTGTCTTCCAAACCGGTCGATCAATTTTGACAAAATATCTTATAGCTCATTGGGTTTCCCCTGGTGGCGCAGGTGGTTGAGTGCAGTGCTGTGAAGCTGTCCGCAGCCTCTGAAGTGCCAGTTTGATCCCAGCCGGCCAGGGAGGGACCCACATGGCGTGGCAGACCTCTCCTGTCTTGCCCGCTGCTGCCCTCAGCAGTGTGTTTCGTCAGTCTGCCTGTTCTCTTCCCCACTCTGTCTATGGTGAATTCTCTCACCCTTCCGCACATCTGGCCTATACCCTGGTTCTTGTATAAAATAAATAAATTAAATCTTTAAAAAAAAATCTTACAGCTCATTGCCTCTGTGGTGGATTAAAAATAACCACAAATTCGTTGACAATACTCCAATTCAGATGGAAGTATAAGTCCCCCTTTTCCAGAGGCTAGATAAGCTTTGTACCTGCTTTGATCATTTGTAGTCTGCAGTGATTATTTCCAAACCTGGATTTGAGAAACTGGAAACTTCTACTTTTTAGAAAAGTTTTCTTTGGGTATTCTGAGGAACCATGAAATATCTGACCAACATGAAACCACTTGCTCGAGAAACCATGTGTAAGTTCTGCCACTGAGAGACCCTTGGGAGGCCCTGCTTATGAAGCTTCCTTCCCAAGGAACTGGACATGTGGATCAAGCTTTACTGGACTCTACAGATCTGCATCCATCAGCGCAGCACAACCCAGTAACCTTAGTCAATGTCACATGGATCATAAAAAAAATCACCTGGTTGACACTGCCTGAATTTCTCACTGATAAAGCTAAGAGAGAAAATTAAATAGTTGTTGCTTGAATCCATTAATAGTTTTGGAGTAATAGATCATCAGAACAGGCCCCAACCCAAAAAACAAGAACCTTCTTTGTGCTCTTATAAAGACTCTCAATTAAAACTATGGTTCATGGGACCTCCTCGGCGGCGCAGCGAGTTGAGTGCAGCGCTGTGAAGGAAAGGAGTATCTAACAGTCATCTGCTTGTTCTGCGCCCCGCTCTGTCTCTGGTGAATCCTCTTACCCTCCTACGCCTCTGGCCTGTATCCCAGCTCTTATATAAAAATAAATAATTTTTTTATAAAAAAGGCAACATTAAAAAAAAATAAAACTCTGGTTGATGATGTAGAAGACTCTACTTAGCTGCTTTCACAGACAACAGAAGTCAGAGCTGGACAGTCTTGAGTAGTATAGCTTCTCCAGGCTGACATCAGGAACCTAGTTTCTTCTCTTTCTTTTCTATATTCACAAGGATATTTCAGCAACAGTCAAGACAATAAAAAGAAGCAAAGGCAAAGCAGTGAGGCAACAAAGACCCATGAGATTGCGAGGCAAATGTGATTCTTTTGAAAAGTTTTTCTGAAGGTTTCATTCAATGACCTTCTCTTACATTTTGTTGGCAAGATTTGGGTCAAATCAATCACCTCTACCTGCAGGGGAGTGCTTTTAACATAGCACATTGTCACCTCACATAACTGGAGCCCTGTAAGCCAGGAAGAATGGCTACTGCATTGGAAATTAGTATATGCCACAATAGAGTCTTCCTATTCTGGAACCTCATGCTGAGAAGAGGATGTTTACTACTACAGCTTCTGAATACCTACAGAGAAATGACTTAGAATATAAATCTCCTTAGCAAGACAGTTAAGGGCACTTCTCCTGAAGATGAACTTTCGTAGCAAGAACACTATTTTTTGCTTAAATTAGATGCTCATTTTTAGATGATTTAGGGAAGCTCATAGGTTTCTTTTTTCTGCCTTTATTTTATAATCATTGTATAATATTTTATCAAGATAACATTTGTTTATTTTTTTTTTTTATAAATTTTATTGTTATATTCCCCATACAATTGCAGCCCCCCATTCTGACCCCAATCCCTCCCCTCCCGCCCCCGCCCCCCTAAAAGTGTCTCTGGTTCATAGTTTTTTGTTGATTTTGATTTTCACTTTCTTATAGTTATTCATTTTCCTGGTCCATTATTTAAGTTTTCTAGATTCCTGCTATGAGTGAGACCATCCGGTATTTTTCTTTTTCTTTTTGGCTTATTTCGCTGAGCATGATCCCTTCCAGTGCCATCCATGTTGCAGCAAATTGCATGTGTTTATCTTTTTTGAATGCTGAGTAATATTCCATGGTATATATGTACCACATCTTCTTGATCCAGTCATCTATTTTTGGGCATTTGGGTTGTTTCCAAAGCTTAGCTATTGTAAACAGTGCTGCTATAAACATAGGGGTGCAGGTGTTCTTTGGAATTGATGTTTCTGTGTCCTTTGGGTAAATACCTAGGAGTGGAATTGCTGGGTCATATGGAAGCTCTATGTTTAGTAGGTCCAGAAATCTCCACACAGCTTTCCACAGTGGTTGGACCAGTTTGCACTCCCACCAACAGTGCAGAAGAGTTCCTTTTTCTCCACACCCTCGCCAACATTTGTTGTTGCTAGTATTTTTAATATGTGCCATTCTCACTGGTGTAAGATGGAATCTCATGGTAGTTTTGATTTGCATTTCCCTGATGACAAGTGATGTTGAACATTTTTTCATATGCCTGTTGGCCATTTGCATTTCCTCTTCAGAGAAGTTTCTTTTAAGCTCTTCTGCCCATTTTTTGACTGGATTATTTTCTTTGTTGTTGTTGAGTCTCATCAGCTCTTTGCAGATTTTTGTGATCAGTCCTTTATCATTAGTGTTGGGTGCAAAAATGTTCTCCCAGTTGGTGGGGTTTCTCTTTGTTTTTGTTATTGTTTCTTTTGCTGTGCAAAAGCTCTTTAATTTGATATAGTCCCAGCTGTTTATCTTTGCCTTCACTATCACTGCTTTGGGTGATGTGTCTGTAAAGATGTCTTTGATGTGCAAATCACGTAGTGTTTTGCCTATATTTCCTTCTATATATTTTATGGTTTCAGGTCTTATGTCTAGTTCTTTAATCCATTTTGAGTTGATTTTTGTGTATGGTGTGAGGTGGTGGTCAAGCTTCATTCTTTTGCATGTAGCGACCCAGTTTTCCCAGCACCATTTATTGAACAAACTTTCTTTGCTCCAATGCATAGTCTTTGCTCCTTTGTCAAAGATTAGTTGACCATAAATCTGTGGGTTTATTTCTGGATTTTCTATTCGATTCCATTGGTCTGTATGTCTGTTCTTGTTCCAATACCATGCAGTTTTGATGATTATGGCTTTGTAGTATAGTTTGAAGTCTGGGAGTGTGATGCCTCCATTTCCTTCTTTTTTTTTCAGTAGCGCTTTGGCTATTCGGGGTTTTTGGTGATTCCATATGAATTTCATCAATAATTGTTCTATTTCTTTGAAGAATGACATTGAAATTTTGATTGGAATAGCATTGAATCTGTATATTGCTTTTGGAAGGATGGCCATTTTAATAATGTTTATTCTTCCAATCCATGAGCAGGGGATGTCTCTCCATTTCTTTGTGTCTTCTTCTATTTCTTTTAACAGTGTTTTATAGTTTTCTTTGTATAGGTCCTTTACCTCTTTTGTTAGATTTATTCCCAAATATTTGATTTTTTTTGTTTCAATAACAAAAGGGATGGTCTTTTTGATTTCTTCTTCTTCAGATTTATTGTTTGTGTATAGGAAGGCTACTGACTTTTGCGTGTTGACTTTGTATCCTGCCACTTTACTGAACTGATTGATGAGTTGAATTAGCTTTTCTGTGGAGTTTTTGGGGTTCTCTATGTATAATATCATATCGTCTGCAAATAGTGATAGTTTGACTTCTTCTTTTCCTATTTGGATTCCTTGGATGTCTTTCTCTTGTCTTATTGCCCTGGCTAGGACTTCCAGTATTATATTGAAAAGCAATGGTGAGAGTGGACATCCTTGTCTTGTTCCAGATCTTAATGGAATTGCTTTCAGCTTTTCACCATTGAGAATGATACTGGCTGTTGGCTTGTCATAGATG
The DNA here is from genome assembly GCF_964194135.1 of Talpa europaea. Taxonomy (NCBI): domain Eukaryota; kingdom Metazoa; phylum Chordata; class Mammalia; order Eulipotyphla; family Talpidae; genus Talpa; species Talpa europaea. The sequence continues at coordinate 61,267,650 of NC_140070.1, forward strand.
GCCTTTATGATGTTGAGGTATGTTCCTTGTATCCCAAGAATTTCAAGGGCTTTTATCATGAATGGGTGTTGCACTTTGTCGAAAGCTTTCTCAGCATCTATTGATATTATCATATGGTTTTTATATTTCTTTTTGTTGATGTGTTGGATAACGTTGATTGATTTTCGGATGTTAAACCATCCTTGTGCCCCTGGAATGAATCCAACTTGGTCGTGGTGAATTATCTTATGGATACATTGTTGGATTCTGATAGCTAAAATTTTATTGAGGATTTTTGCATCAGTGTTCATTAGGGAGATTGGCCTGTAGTTTTCCTTTTTTGTGTTGTCCTTGTTCGGTTTTGGTGTTAGTGTAATGTTGGCTTCATAGAACGTGTTTGGTATTGTCCCTTCCTTCTCAATTTTTTGGAAGAGTTTGTGAAGGATAGGCACTAATTCGTCTCTGAATGTTTGGTAGAATTCATTTGTAAATCCATCAGGTCCTGGGCTTTTGTTTTTGGGGAGGTTTTTGATAACCATTTCAATTTCGCTAATTGTAATTGGTCTGTTTAGGTGTTCTATTTCTTCTTTATCTAGCTTTGGGTGATTGTAGAGTTGTAGGAATTTGTCCATCTCCTCTAGATTGTTAAACTTGTTTCCATATAACTGTTCATAGTAGTTACTGATTATTCTTTTGATTTCTGCTGTGTCCGTTGTGATTTCTCCTCTTTCATTGATGATCCTGTTTATTTGTGCTTTCTCCCTTTTTTCCTTTGTGAGCCTGGCTAGGGGTTTGTCTATTTTATTGATTTTTTCAAAGAACCAGCTCTTGGTTTCATTGATCTTTTGGATTGTTTTTTTAGTTTCAATTTCATTTATTTCTGCTTTGGTTTTTATTATTTCTTTTCTTCTACTGGTTTTGGGGTTTTCTTGTTGTTCTTTTTCTAGATCTTTGAGCTTCGAGATTAGGTTGTTTCTTTGCGTTCTTTCTTGTTTCTTGATGTGAGCTTCTATTGCTATATATTTTCCTCTTATTACTGCTTTTGCTGCATCCCATACATTTAGGATATTGGTGTCCTCCTTGTCGTTCAATTCAAAAAATTTTTTAATTTCTTCTTTGATCTCCTCCTTAGTCCATGGTCTTCCAGTAGTGTGGTTTTTAATCTCCATGAGGTAGGAAAGTTCCTTGCCTTCTTTTTATGGTTTATTTCTAGTTTGATGCCTTCATGGTCAGAAAAGATGGTTGATATGATTTCAATCTTGGTGTATCTGTTGATGTTTGTCTTGTGCCCCAGTATGTGATCGATCCTGGAGAATGATCCGTGTGCGCTTGAGAAAAATGTGTACTCCGTTTTTTTGGGGTTTAGTGTTCTATAGATGTCTGTTAAGCCCAATTGCTCTAGGTCTTTATTTAGAGCTTTGGTTTCTTTACTTATTTTTTGTCTTGTTGATCTATCCATTGTTGATAGTGGTGTGTTGAAGTCTCCCACTACGTATGTGTTTTCTCTGATGTCTGTTTTCAGAGAGGACAACAGTTGTCTGATATATTTTGGTGCTCCTTCGTTTGGTGAGTATATGTTAATGAGTGTTATTTCTTCTTGAAGTATTGTCCCCTTGATCATAATGTAGTGACCATTGGGGTCTCTTTTTATCTTTTTGAGTTTGAAATCTGTTTTATCTGATATAAGTATAGCTGTTCCTGCTTTCTTTTTTGGCCCATTTGCTTGTAGGATTGTTTTCCATCCTTTGACTTTGAGCCTATTTTTATCTTTTGTAGCTAAATGTGTTTCCTGGAGACAGCAAAAGGTTGGGTTTTGTTTCTTAATCCAGGCTGCAACTCTGTGTCTTTTTATTGAAGAGTTTAGTCCATTTACATTTAGAGTTAATATTGATATGTTAACATCTGTATTTGCCATTGTGTTTGTCTTTCCTTTGATTTTATTTATTTATTCTTTTAATAACTTTTTTTTTTTTTTGGCCTTCTTTCATTGTTATTCGTCGCTCTGAGGTTCTGGCTTTAGGACTCCTTGTAGTATTTTTTGGAGTGGGGGTTTAGTTGCAATGAAATTCCGGAGTTTCTGTTTGTCTGGGAAGGTCCATATTCTTTCTTCAAAGAGGAAGGAGAGCTTTGCGGGATAGAGTATTCTTGGTTGGCATCTGTTTTCTTGGAGTCTGTTGACTATGTCCCTCCACTCTCTCCTTGCCCGTAGTGTTTCTTCGGAGAAGTCTGATGTCAGCCTGATTGGTTTTCCTTTGAATGTTATCTGTTTCTTCCCTCTTGCCAGCTTCATTATTTTTTCCTTGTCCTGGATTCTTGGGAGCTTTACTATTATGTGTCTTGCTGTATTTTTCCTTTCGTCGTGGAAGTTTGGTGTTCTTCTTGCTTCTTGTATATCAATTTTCAGCTCCTTCTTCACATTTGGGAAGTTCTCTTCAATTATCTCTTTGAATATTTTCTCTGTTCCTACATCTCTCTCCTCTCCTTCTGGTATTCCTATAACTCTTATATTTCCTTTCCTCATGGAGTCAGATAGTTCCCGAAGTCTTTCTTCGTTCTTTTTCCTTCGTACTTCTCTTTCCTTCTCTGTTTTGGTTCTTTTTATTTCTGTGTCTTCAAGATTACTTATTCGTTCTTCCATTTCATCTATTCTGCTTTCATTGCTTTTCCCAGAATTCTTTAGTTCTTCCATTAATTCTTTGATCTCCTGCATTTCTTTTACTTCCCTCTTTAGGGACTCAATTTCTTTCTTCTGACCATTGTTTTCCCTCTCTAGGGACTCAATTGCATTCTTCTGATCGTTGATTATTTTTCCCTTATCATTGTTTTCCTTTATGACTTCTGTCAGTTTTTTAATCACGGCAATTTTAAATTCTCTTTCTGGAAGGCTCAGAAATTCTTCCAAGTTATTGTCATTGCAATCTGGGGGCTGGCTTTCTTTTTGTGGTGTGCTTTTTCTCTGGAGAGTTGCTAGGTTGCGTGTGGTTCTTCTCCTCCCTACTGTCTGTTTTCTAATTTGCCGTATGCGTTGGGACACTGTGTTGTTGGGACTTGCCGGCATCTTGGGTGGGCTTCTCTGTTCCCCTCTGGTTCTTCCAGGAGTCATCTGTCAGTTTCAAGCAGCCTTTACCGGAGAAAGGTCCCTGTTCTAAAATGCCGATGTGGGGACACACTCCCCTGTGCGCCTGGTCTGCCCCGGCGGTGGGTTCCTGCTCCCCTCTGGGCTTGGACTGCAGGCCAGAGGGGGTCTGGCGTGGGCGAACTTCCCCCGCTCACCTCTGGCTCCTGGGGAAGCCTTCTGCAGGTAGTCTTTACTGAAGAAATGTCCCTGTTCTAAAATGGTGATGTGGGACACACTCCCTGCGCTTCTGGTCTCAGGCACACTCTTCTGCGCGCCTGGTCTGCCCCGGCTGTGGGTGCTCGCTCTCCCTGTGGGCTCAGACTACTTGTTCAGAAGGGGCCCGGTGTGGGCTAACTCCCCAGCTGGCCACTAGCTCCTTCAGTAGCCTGTGCTGGGGTCAAGTCGCTAGGTGGCACCAGAGATCTCTCCTAGAGCCCTTGGGGAGCTGATTTTCCACCCCGTGGGACAGGGAGCAGAGCGGGGACGGTAGGGTACACCTCAACGGCTTTGGGGTGCTGTGTCTGCCTTGTGCCCCACCGTCGTGGGGAACCCACGCCCCTAATTTCGTGCCCCGGGTCTCAGTTCCAAAGCCCTCAGTTCCAGGACGCGGGCTGTAGCCCAGATCAGTGGCGCGGGAATGGCGCCTTTTGAATCCCGCTCCCCTGCCTGGGCGCCTTGTTCTTGCTCACTCAGGGAGGGCCTCCGCCCGGGTCTCAGTTCCAAAGCCCTCAGTTCCAGGACGCGGGCTGTAGCCCAGATCAGTGGCGCGGGAATGGCGCCTTTTGAATCCCGCTCCCCTGCCTGGGCACCTTGTTCCTGCTCACTCAGGGAGGGCCTCCGCCGTCTCCCCGCAAGCCTAGGTCGCAGGCGCAGGGCCCTGGGCAGCTGCAATCCGAGCGCTGCTTTCGCGCAAGCTTACCGGGCGGCCGGGGCTGTGTGCTGGTGCTGGTCTCCTCCTGGTGGGCGGGGCTCTCTTTAATGGCGCCTGGAGCTCACCTCCGCGGCGGATCCTGCAGGGTTCGCCTCAGCTCCCGTTCACGGGGTGTGGTGGCTGAAATAGTTCCTTTCCACTCACAGTCCCACTTGCTGCGTCCGTTTTTCTTGTTGGGCGTTTTGGTTTGTTGTTTCCCTCGTCTCTGCCGGTCGGAGAGTGCCGCCTCTGTGGGCGGGGGAGGGGAGCAGGGTTCTGCGCTTCCCTCCCTTCTCGTCCTCTTTTATGGCAACTTTCTTCTTCGGGCAGTTTGCTGGAGTCGTCCGTTTATCTTCCGTGTCCCAGTTCTCACTGGGACCTGCCGCTTTTCCTCCCTATTAACTTTTTTTAATGGGAGATCTTACTCGCAGCGTCTCCTCGCCGCCATGTTGCTCCGCCCCCCGACCAAGATAACATTTGTTTATAACACTGTATATGCTAGGGCTTTAGTTTCATCTCTTTTATTTATTTATTTATTCTGCTTATTTTGCTGCATTGTAATCCTATTTTTAAAAAATCTCTAGCAATAAATTAGATATTTGAATTAATTTTGTTTTTCCCAGTGATGATAAGAAGTTTCTGTTGATTTTGCTTTTTTGATCTTTGCTAACTTCTGTAGATCCTGAAACGTGATCTTGCAGTTGCTGATTCAGAGTGTGGTATATGGGCCTGGAAGGGTGTCTAGCCACAGGTATAAATGTGCTGGTGGGATGGCCAGGCTCATGAACACAACAAATATCCCTACTTTCTAGGGTTCCAGATAAAATTCTGCAGTATGCACATTGTCAGTATATGTCACTAGGTCAGAAGAGGAGTGGAGTGGAGGAAGCTTAGTTCAATCCTATCCCATATCTTGGTTCTTTTTACCAAGGAACTGGACCATAAGGAGCACTCCAGGATGTGCTTGCCCTCTCTCAAGGGTATTTACTTTCACCCCACCTAGCTCTTCCTGTTCAGGACTCCTGGCTGAGCTAGCATAGTCCACCTGTACCGAACCACAGCTTATAGCCATTTCTCTCTGCCCACTACTTGTTCAATGAAGTCCATTTCTTGTCTACTTTTTGTTCAACTTTCTGCTCTGTTTCCTCCCTTTGTTGCAGTCTATGTTGATTTCCAATGTCCAAGGATATTCCAGTTTCACCCAAAGTCACATGACTCTCTGTCCAGCATCCTTTTCATTAACTGTTAGATGATAAACTCAGCAGTGAAGCAAGGAATCTCCTCTATCACCATTTTTGTCCTACACTCAGTCTATTTTTTAGGTAGAGGAACACCCCCCTCCCCCACCACGCACCCATTGGGACTGATAGTCTTCTTGGATAGTAAAGCTCCAAAGCCATCGCTGCTCTAAGGAATTATTTGAAATTAGCTCTTCACAAATACAAAAGGCCCTAATAACTAGGTCAAGCCATAACAATCATTTCTGTACATCTTTGCATGACAAATGAACAAAGATGCAAATCCACATTCAACAGCATCCATAAACACAAAAAAGTCATTATAGAAATGGAGGCTTGTCATGTTTGGAACAAGAGTTTGAAATTTTTTTTTTTTTAAATCCTCATCTGAAATCCAAATACCTCACAAGCACTTGAATGTGTAACATGGTCTAAATGTTAATGAAGCAATTCAGCTCACTCAGCAGGATGAACAAAAGAAACCCTTTTCAAGACACAGCTGTCAACAATTATGCTTGGTGGGATGGAGCTGGCTGATATTTAGCATCTTAAAACTCATGGAAATGTGGAGCTTATTAGACAGAAACCACTCCAGACTCCAGAGAAGATAGTAAACCCTTATTTACTTGGCAGACCAGTAAATGGGAGATTCTGGTTAGCTGGGTATCCCCACTCAGCTCAGAAATAAATAACAGATTTTTGTAAAGACTCAGAGTGATGCAGCATGAACTTAAAGAATGATGTAGGACTTTACCTATTATTCCATTGATGTGAATTAGATGGCATATTAGGGTCTAGCAGGGTGTCAATTGTTTCAGATTGTCAGAGATATTTTTTCTCTTAGTTTGGACTTTCTGATTACAGTTTCATAAACAGATATTTATTTTACCCTATTCTCATTTCTTCCAAGAAAGAGTTCCTATTTTGGTTGAGGAGTGCTCCTTTGAGAATTACTTCCCTTACTCCAGCATACATATACACAAGTGGAGCTGTGCTGACAACAGATAACTGGACCACAGACAAGGTATGCCTTGGTTCAATGATCTCCCCAACCAAAGGGAGAAAATCAGGTTATTTTCTTGAGAAACTGGCAGTCAGGACTCAGAGAAATCCCTGCAGTTGCCACAGTTTTCTGGGCAAAGTATATGAAAATGGGATCTAAGGAGTGAGCAACATCTATCTTGTGCATAAAGACACAAAGCCATGAGAAAGAAAAACTAGGAGGGAATTATACTGAGTGAAGAGAAGACTAAAAACCATCTAGGCCCAGAAGGAGACCCCCAGGGTAGGCTTCCTGGGTTACCAAGATCCTATGGTTTCTGGTTCTCCCCTTTATACTATGAGGCCCAACCAACTTCCTGCTTTTGGTTTGGGGGGCTCCCCTGTGTCTTACACTGTTGATATAAACTGATTTGAATGCTTTGGATTGCCTGTCTAATCTTCATTTTCTCTCTCTTCCTCACTAACTGAAACCAATTTTAGTCAGAGTAACTGCAAAGACAGTAATCCCCAGTCACTTGCATAACTGGGATAGTTAGTGAGAGGTAAATGAGTCATTGGGTGGGACTTCCAGGAATTTTGTTTAATAGTGAGAATAGTATAATATTGACTTGTTATAAGTCTCGTGTTCAAGACTTGCCTGCCCCCAAAAGCAGTGACCTTGGACAAGAAATTGAACCTCTTTATGTCAACTTACGTCATGTTTCCCCATCTGTAACATGGGGAGAACTAATAGCTACTATATTATAAAGATATTGTGAATATAAAGATGATATTTCACTTGAAATACGGAGAGAAGTGCTTGGCCCATTGAAAGGGGATAATAAGAAAACTGTTTTTTAAAAAAATCTATAATATTAAGAGAAAATTTTTGTTCCAATTTCTTTTTATGGCAAACTAACACTTTTAATATACTTGCACTTTGGAGGCACCAGTATTATATTTTTAAAATTTGAATACAAAAAATATATATTTGTATAATTCATTCAGTCTTTATTCCAATAGTTTGAAAAGATCAAATATAATCCTTGCTAATCTTTCTAGCAACTCTTTTTTTTTTTTAAAGATTTATTTATTTATATAGCACTGGTACAGTCAGAAGCGCGGAAGGGTGAGAGAATTCACCAGAGCCAAAGTGGGGAACAGAACAGGCAGACTGAGGAAATACACTGCTGAGGTAAGCAGCGGGCACGGCAGGAGAGGTCTATCGCTCCAAGTGGGACCCTCGCCGGGGGCTGGGAATCAAACCAGTGCTGCAGAAGCTGCGGGCAGCTTCGCAGCCCAGCTCTCAACTGCTGTGCCACCAGGGGAGGCCCTCTAGCAACTCTTAATCTCTTCTTTCTCTTTTGATGAACCTGCATCTCTCCAACCTTTCAGTTAAATTACCCTGAAATATTCCTCCTTGCTCCCAAAGGATAGTAAAACTTTCTTTTTACCATTTTAGATTCCTCTGGCTATTCTAATAATTGCTTTGACTTAAAACAGAGCACTTTGACTTAAAACAGGTGTAAAATAGGAGAAAAATCAATTGAATTACATGGGTATGGTAATCCCACAAAAACATGAGGTGCTCTGCTAATCAAGAATTGGAGTTTAGGGCCTCCCTGGTGGTGCAAGGGGTTAAGCGCAGCACTATGAAGCAATCCACAGACTCTGCAGCATGAGTGCGATCCCCTGTCATCCAGGGAGGTGACCCACATGGCGCAGCAGATCTCTCCTGTGTACCCCGCTGCTCCCCTCAGCAGTTTATTTCAGTCAGTCTGCTTGTTCTGTTCCCTGCTCTGTCTCTGGTGAATCCTCTCACCCCCATACCTCTGGCCTGTACCCCAACTCTTGTATGCATAAATAAATAAACCTTTAAAAAAAAAAAGAATTGGAGTTTATCTTGAGCCACATTCAATGGAGTAGGGGTGTGGAAATTCAAAGATACAATTCACAGGAAGATATGAAATGCAAATATTTGTTAAACAAATCTTTATCATGCATAGGCAAAGAGGAATTTGAACAAAAGACCAGCTTATCATTACTAGTTCATATTATTTGTCATTATCTATGGTATCTTCCTTCTGGGTCAGGCCTCCTAACTAATTTTTGTTGTCAGCAGTTAAGTGATGGTTTAAGAAAAACCCAAATCTTTTGTTTCTTAAAAATGACCATCCCTAAATTATCCTTATGTTAGGGGGAAGTGATGTCCTGAGTTAATCCCATACAGGCTTTGTGGACTCCACCCCCACTCCAGACTAAAGCCATCAAGACCTTGGGAAAGAAAAATCCCATCACCACCAAGGGAGGGTGGCTGGGACCTGAGGGTGGAGTTGGGCAGCCAGGTTGGATATAAAAAACCAAACACGTGGGCCTTGGGCTCTCTGGCTCGTGATCGCTCGCCTCCTGGCTTCACCGCTCCTGGCTGGCGGTCAACTCTGAGAGCGCCATTTTGGGATTCCTGATCGGCGGATCGGGTAGGACTTATTTAAAACTTTGTCTCCCACTTTTCTCCCAGAGCTGTACATTTCCTCATTTCCCCTTCCCTTTGTAAATAAACCTTTTGTGAACCTTTCACGTGTGCCTGCAGTAGAGCATTGATAAGTCCTTTTAAGCACGCGGGTGAGGACCCACAGTCAGGCACCCCGTTTTGTATCGGGGCTGCTCTACAACACTTATACTAAAGTGACATACTTTGGGGTGGCATATTTTATACCCCCACATCTCTACTTCATAGTTCCTTGATTATGCAAATTTTCACAAATTGTTTCCCTCTTTTGCCCTCCTTTCACGCCCTTCCATCCACCATGTTCCCCTCCTTCAGTTTTGTTTCAGTTCCATCCGCCACTGACCATCCCCTAATTTTATAGCATAAAAATCTTAGAAATATATTTTTATATATTTTATATTATTTATATATATTTATTATATATATAATATAATATTTATATCTAATATATATATATTTATATATACATATATTTGGGAAACACACTAAAGTATGTGGGACTGAAGTGACATGATGTTTAAGGTCTGTTTTAAAATACTTCAAGAAAGAAAAAAAGGATAAATGAAATAAATGTAGCAAAATCTTGACAATTGTTAAATACAAGTGATAAGAATATGGGTATTTTTTAAAATTATTCTAGCTCTTTTGTGGAGGTTAGTAAACTTTCGATTAGAAAATGTTTTTGTACAAGCATGGCAGAGACAGAGGGAAGCAGCTGACTTGACCTTTTCATGTACTCCGGAAAGCCAGGAGAGGGGCGATATGTGACCACTCTGACATTAATCCAGCTTACCTGGGAAGGCTCTCAAAAAGCTGAGGTTTCCCTTGGGGAGTGAATTGGTCTAAAGGGAAAAGCTCTGACATCTTAATTTGTATATGTAAATTTGATTTTTTATCGTCAACAAAACCAAAACCTTTCATCATATCCTGAAGTTTAACTCCCTGTAAACTAGTCCATCCTTAATCAAGAGCTCTTCAAATAATAGATTATCAATGAACCCCAAGCTAAGTTTAATGGATATTTGAGAGCAAAGAACTGTGATTTAAAATGTTCTTTATTAATGTGTATTTTGTTTGTTGTACAACAAATTCTTTACCATAACCATTGCCCTTGATAATCTTATAATTTGTCTCTACCCTTTTAAATTGTGATTACAATAAATAGATATAACATATCATATTAGTGGTTCAGAGTTGGATGTGAATTTATCTCGCAGTAATATCTGGAGATGTTTTTGAAGATCATGAATTGGTGGTAAGGGAGGGTAGGGGATTACTTCAGCATCTATACTAGGTAGAGGTGAGGGATGCTGCCAGCTATTCTAAAAATGCAGGTGAAGGGCTGTCACCGCACAAAGAATTATCTGGCCCAATAATGATGAGGTTGAGAAACTCTGCTTCATATTAATCTGTAACACTTTCTAAGACACAATTCGTTTGCTACCTGTTTTCATGGTTTATCACACCCTTGATTCATATCAAATTTAATGTTAAATAAAAACTTCCTCTACAAAAAATGATACTATCCCTCTTTCATGTCATGTTTATGGGATTGATTTTTAAACCCAAATGAAATTTAATTTTCTCTATTGAATTCCACATGGCTGATTTCATTCAGTGAGATTTATGTTCCACATAGGATATAATTTGTCCTTTCATGTTTTGAATATGTTATAAATAAATGATGAGCAATATTATATCTTTCTTAAAATTGATAAAAAATTATTTTCTTAAAATTAATAAAAAATTATTGATCAAGAAAGGGCCAAGGTTGTGTGTTTTATGGTCAAAAATGATACTTAGCTGGACACAGTAATTGTATGTACTATATCTTAAAAAAGAGAAATGACTTATGAAGACTGTTATCCAAATGATCACACTATCTCACTGCAACGGTATCTGCTGTGAACTGAATTGTATTTCCTCAAAATGCATCTTGAAACCCTAGTAATACCTATAATATTTGAAGATGAAGCATTTGGGAGATGATATAGTGTAAATATTTGTGCCTCTCCCCTCTCCAAGCTGTTTGGTGTTAGGAGGTGGAGCTTTTGATAGGTGATTAGATCATGAGGGATTAGTGTCCTTATAAAAGAGGTTCAAGAACTAAAAGAGGTTTGAGAACGCTCCCTTGCTCCTTATAACATGTAAAGATATAAGAAAAGGTTGGCAGTCTGCAGGTCAGAAAAGAGTCTTCACCAGAACCTGACATGCAAATACCCTGATCTTAACCTTCTAGCCTCCAGAACTTTCAGCAGTAAATTTCTTCTGTTTATAAGCTAATTTTTGCAGTTTTTAATATAGTAGCTAGGGAAGACTAGGACTAATATATGAGATAACTAAGTTTAGATGAGGCAATGAAGGCCTGGTTCTCCTGATGGTATTACTGCCTCATAAGTAGACAAAAGTGTTTGCTTGCTTTTTCCCACCCTGTCCCCCAGGGGGAAGGTGGCTATCTGTAAGCCAGGAAGAGAACCCTCACCAAGAGCCCAATCTGCTGGCACCTTAATCTTGGATTTACCAGGCTTCAGAACTATGATAAATAAATGTTTGTCTTTTAAACTACTTTGTCTATTGAATTGCATAGCAACCAGAGCTAAGACTTCATTCTTTAGCACTGAAAATATTTTATTATAACTCCATTAAAGGGCACAATATAAACTTTCTTCACAGTGTATTTCCCACTGATTTGATTTTCAGGAAAATTTCTCTCCATGGCTGAATGTCTGTTTGCTTTATTTCATAGAATCCTAATGCTAATGATTATAAAGAACACCATTATTGTTATATATTATGAAATTTAAAAGGCTACTGCACAATGTCATAATGTTAAGAGATATACAAGACACACACCAGTTTTAAAGATGATAAAATGTTGACAAGTGTGTGTTTTAGCATTGAGGATCATAGTGGCTACATTTACAAAGGGTGGCTCTTGGAGGGAGATAAAAACAAGAATTTTCAAACATTGGTCCTAACACTGAAATTCCCAGTCTTGCTGTATGTTCCTTTCCCAAAATCCATGTTTATAATGTTTTTTTTCTTTCTTTCCTCAGTGATGCTAATAAGAGAAAAGAGAACTTTGCTTGACCCACCTGTTGGGAAAAGAATGCTGTTCAACAATGAAAGAACGGCCCAATAAAGCTTCAACAGGTGTTCTTTTGTTGTCAGAGCAAGAAACTATTAGGAAAACTGGGTCTAACCAGAGAATTTAATGACATAGAGCCCTTCCCATTCCTGGCTCGAGGCAGAAATGATCCCTGTAAGCAGGCCTCAAAAGAACAGTTCTATAAATAAGACCATGAGATTCTTGCTGAAGAGGAACCACCACGGGACCTGAATACACTGCATACTTTCCAGAACAAGTCCACACCAGAATTGACTTCTGAAGAAGAATTTTTCCCCAGATTCTCTCAGACCAGCAGCACACTAAAATCCAGCATGTAGATGAGTGGAACATCGGAGTCTTTGCATCTTTTGGGAAGCACATCCTGACAGTGGGTCCATTCTGGTAGCACTGGGGAAGCAGGAGGAGCTTTCAATACCTAGTTAAAAGCTAGTTCATGTTTATGAAGCCTCGCAGGAGCCCCCAGGTTTGCTGGTAAGCTGTTCTACTCTGGGTCTCCCTGGACAGGTCCCAAGAATGGGAATCCCAGGAGATATCACTCCTGCAGACACAGGCTGGACTCAGAGGGTGTGAACTGAGATTTGTTGCTACTTTCCAGGGTCCAGGCTGAACCTAATGGCTTTCCTTTTCTCATTCTTAGGCACCCTCAGGTGGGCTGGGGAAAGTCCCCTGTCTGCAGAGTGGTTAGTAACATTCTCCAATGCCTTTGTTTTTCAGCTAGAAGCTACACTCAACCATTTTTATCCTCAGGGGCAGCAAAAATGAACACCAGAGACTACTAGAAGCTAAGTCTGGCATCTTGTGAACTAGCCAGAGTGACCCTGTCCCCAACAACACTGGCAGCTACAGAAATCAATGGGCAGGAGGCTCCATTTGCTCCCTTGTGCTTCCAGTATTCCTGCATACTCAGAAGTCTCACAGTGTTGCTTTCATGCACAGGAGCATTGCTGGGTAGCTATCCATAGTGTGAGGTGAAGGCATACTCTGCAGTCACTTGTTTCTTGGCCATTGCTAAAACAGTGCCAAGGTGGGGGGACATGTCACTGTGGGTTCTCACCTGTGCACTCAGTTATAAGACCACCAGGCTCAAGGTGTAACAATGGTGGGGTTTATTAATAAACAAGAGATTGGGGGAAAGGAAAGAATTTACAAGGCCACCAGTGGTCAGTTGTCTCATCCCAGATAGTATCTGCAGTATCCAGTAGTCCAAAACAAAGGCTTCTCATGCAAGATGGTTCTGTCCTTTCAATGAGGGGCTGGAGCTGGGGGCATACTGGTAAGCACTGGGCCAGGATTGCATCTGGAGTTGCTCACAGGTGGGGATGTTGAAGTGACACCACAGCAGTCTACAGTAAGTCTAAAGATCTGGCTGGAAGCATCGGATACTGAACTGGACAGTGCCAGACTCAACAGCGCCAGGAGGTGATGCTGGATAATCAGAAACACTGGACAACTGTCAAAAGAGTCTCAAAAGTGACACAGAATGCTAGACACCAGTCAGCAGTGCCTCTCTGCCCTGGGCAGTAGTGCTGGTCAGCACCAGTCACCAGGAGGTGGTGTCAGAGACACTAGTGTTACAGCTGTTGTGAACTATTAGCAAAAGCCAATAGTAAACAGCTCTTTTTTATAAGAGACACTGGGTTCAGAGACACCTGTTTTTTCTTACAGGTGATGTCAGAGGCAGGGTTGGAAGCAAATACAGTGGCTGACTCTGCTGAATCCTCTTCTGAAGTCATTTGATGACTCCTCTTCAGAAGCTGTCTGATGAACTCTTAGGAGGATGTTAGCTGAATTCTCTTTGGAGACATCTGCTGAGTGAATCAAGCTGGCTCTTGCCCTGTCTTATATCCTTTGCAGGATCCCACCTTAAAAACATGATTGGACTATTTTTTCAATCCTAAATGTTTGATTGGTGCCAGTTAAGCACCAATCAACACACTCCATTTTTGATTTATGTGATGAACTAACATCCTTAAAGGTAACTGTAGACCTCTAACCTGATTAGTCCATTCACAGTCTGGTGCAGATTCAAAGGGAAAATCCTGGTCCTTCCCCAGACTCAAGCTGCACTGAAGTCAGGCAGTTTCACAGCCAGAGTCAAACTCAGTGGAGCCAGAAACACACCGTACCTGGCCCATCAGTGGTCCTGGGTGAAAAAATGCTGGCATGGGGGTGGGGGCCCTGCAGTATCCCTGGGACATGGCTCCTACTGGGAGCCTGCCATATGGGCCTACTGTCCCAGCAGGTCCCATCATTCCTCTCCACATCCCCCAACCAAGAGCCACATGGTCTAGGGGTCACCTATGCTGCCAGACCCCAAGACTAGCTTGCTCTGGGATGGGGAGACCACCACCACCATCACTGCAGCTGCTGTAACCACCCTCTGCTGGGCTGCCCCCAGGCAGTGCATGCTGGGGCAGCTACCAGAGCTGTAGTGGGGCTGCTTGCACTGGCGATTCTTACCCACCGCTTCTTACAGAGCAGCCTTTGGCAGCAGCAGGTTGCATGCTCTGGGCAGGGCAGGAGCTGCCCCAGGTGCATACTGAGGCAACCCTCATCAAAGCTGGCATGACATGCCACTTAAGTGCCAACTGTGGCAACTGCAATATTGCCATTTGGGTTTTTTGCCTTTTAATTTCAAAATTGTGATCTTGTCAGCAAAATGAAAAGACTTACACCCAAAGCATTTAAAATGTTAAACAATGTAAATTTTCTCACTTGACAACACTAAAAGACAAAACTTGAAAGGCTTTGGAGCTTCTTTGGGGCCTGGCATGGGAAAGTAAAACCCTTTAATGTTACGCTGCAGCCCCCAACAGCATGTTACTCAGTAACATTTTTTTTTTTTAAATTAAGGAAGTTTTGGGTATTATCATGATAGGGGAAGGGGAATCCTGACCTTTAGCACCTGGGCTCCAGTTCCAGACAAGAATTTCTATATCTTGCATAATTTTAATGTCCTACTGGATAGTCATGTGAATGAGAGACATGTTTGCGGTTATATGTGCATAAAAGGTAATGAGCACAAGGTCTGTTTTGCAAGATTTTAATATACACTGACATTTTGGGAACTGTAACCAGCATGCAAATGGACAGGAGACTGTACTTTCTCTTGCACAAAATTTTACCAGGGGTTGTACACTATTTTGGGAAACTGACATGCAGCATTTGAGATGGCAGGTCAATTAGCATTTGTCCCTGCGGCATTAGTGGTAGTTCTATGTTCAGGAGGGGAATAGTGTGGTTGTGGCTGGGGACTCACTTGTTGAAATTCTATATCTATATGTGTGAGTGTGTGTATATATATATATATATATATATATATATAAAATTTGTATTTATATATATGTAATTTTCCTTTGACTTTGAAAATCGTATGTGTAAGTAAATATGTTAGAAACCAGCTATATTATTTATGAATTTTATTTCAAGATAGAAAATAATGTAAGCAATAGTTTTCTACTGCTGTGTAAAAGATGAGCACCTATTTAGTGGCATAAAGCCATACACATATATCCTCTACAATTTCCATGGGTTGGGAACCAACACAACTTCAGCTAAGATCAAGGGAGATATTCGTTGGTTGTATCCTCATCTGGAAGGTCAATTAAGACAATATGTTCCAGGTTCATTTGGGATATTGGCAACATACAGTTCTCTAAAGTTGGAGGACTGAGATCCTTTACCTTTCTGGCCACTGGCCACAGTTGCCCTAATTATCTGGAGTCCATGTTCAGGTCCTTGCATGGTTGCCCTACAGACCTTCTGACCATGGGACAGTCTGTTTCTCCTGGCCATCTCTTGTTAGTAGAGAAATGGCAATCAAAGCAATAATGAGATATCATCTCACACCTGTGAGCATGACTATTAGAAGAAAAGAAACAACAACAACACAGTTTGTAACCATATAGGTTGGTGTAGTTGCTAAGAAAAGCAGTATGGATATTCCCCTAAAAAATAAAAACCTAAATTCTATACAATCCAGTTATCTCACTTCTTACTATCTACCTCCAAAATGCAAAAAAACATTAATGTACAGAGATATGTGCACCCAATGTTTATTGCAGCACTATTTACAAAAGTCAAAAACTTGATACAACCTAAATGTTCATCAATTGATGGATGGATAAAGAAAATATATACACACATTGGAATATTATTTGGCTTTTAAAAAAATGAATGAAATCCCTCCATTTGTAAAAACATAGATGGACCTAGAGGGAATAATCTCAGTGAAGCATAAGCTAGGCAGAAAAAGAAAAACACCATATGATTTCACTTATGTGTGCTACGTACAAAAAATAAACAGATTAACTAAATAAAACAAAAACAAACTTTTGGACCAAAAAAAAAAATGGTGGTTACCAGAAGGGAAGGCGGGCAAAGGACAGGTAAACTGGGAAGAAGGGGAAAATGGTATGGACTTTTAATGGTGAACTTAACTTTTGGGGATGAATGTAATGTTGCAAATAACACATGTTGATTCTCAATTGTGAATGCCTAAAATTTATGGTATAATGCAATGTTACTTCAATAAAAAAAGAAAATACAGAACTTTATACTTATAAAGCAAAAAAATAAGACTAGTAAATAAATCAAAACTTTAAATGAGATAACACCTTAGTTAAAAAAAAAGATGAATTCTAAGGAAGGTGACGCTCTTGCTGAAAAAAATAAATGTATATACATGCATCATACATATGTTATATATATATATATATAGACACACACATCATATAAAAGACTACCCATGGTTATGCCCTTAGTAAATGGCCCACATATTAACCTCTAGTCCATCCCTCTCATGCACCTATGTTCATAAACCTGCATTTTAGAAGTTACTTTCCTTTTTGTTTGAAATTTTTAACTATAGTAAAATATATGTAAGATTTGCTATTTTAACCATTTTAAGTGAATAATTCAGTGACATAGATCACATTCACAGTTGTGCAAACTACCACTATCCATTTCCAAAAATGTTTTTGTTAACCCAAGCAGAAACACTGAAAACATTAAGCAATAACTCCACAACTTTTTTCCCCAGCCCCTCGTAATCTCTAATCTTCTACTGTCGCTATGAACTTGCCTATTCCAGTTATTTAAAACACATGACATTATAAATGTTTGGTCTTTATTGATTGACTTATTTCAGTTTAAGGTCCATTCATGTTATAGTATTGGTGCTTTATCCTTTTTATGGCTAAATAATGTTCCATCACATGTATATACTATATTTTGCTTATCCATCTATTGATGGACAGAACAGTTGAATTATTTTTACCTTGTGGTTATTGTGAATAATGAACATTAGCATGCAAGGATCTGTTTGAGTCCTTGTTTGCAATCCTTTTGGATATATACCTAGAAGTGGATTTGCTGGACCATATGGTAATTGTATGTCTAGTTTTTTAAGTAATTGCTAAAGTATGTTCTATAGCAGCTGTTATAGCCATCCTAGTGGGTGGGGAGTGGTTTCTTGTTACAGTTTTGACTTGCATCTTCTTAATGACTAATGATGTTGAATATCTTTTCATGTGCTTTTTGACCATTTGTATGTATCTTCACTAGAAAAATGTCTATTCAGGTATTTCCCCACTTCTAAATTGGCTTGTCTTTTAGTTGTTGAGGAGTAGGAGTTCTTTATATATTCTGGAGATTTCTTGACTAATGATTGTTAGTCTTCAATGATTCACCTACAGATAGTCTTAGAGAACCAGGTTCAGTCAAACATAACTTTAACATGAGCTTTGAAACAGAAGTGGGTGGGAGGGAACTGAAAAGCCATCTACAATTCCATACCCACTCACCTTTCTCTAAAGCCTTACCATAGAGAAAAATTGGTGCATTCTACTTCTCAATGCTTACTACTTGTATCCATTGCCACTCTGTCAACCTATCTGACCAAGGATGGAGAGAACTCATCAACATTTGGCTGTAGTAGGAGAACAGGGCTGAATGAAAAAGGGCAGCGTAGTGGAAGAAGGAGACCAGACACCTGAAATTTGGGAGGATTCTTCCTCCCAGATGGAAGTTTCAGGTATAAGGAGATGAAGCCTGAAACGAGATTAGTTTATGGAGGATATGAAAAATAAGTTTGTGCAGATATGAAAAAAATCATGAAAGCAAAAGGGGAAAAATATAGCATGTCCTTTAATAGCATCATTTTGTTCAATGTCTATTAGGAAAATGTATCCTGGGGACATTGAACCAACACAGAAGATTTTATTTGAGCACCTGGTTTTGTTATACCTTGTTGCACATGAAGTCACAGTTTTCCAATGACATTAAGTGAGGACTTTCTGAACGAGAAAGGGGCAGGCAGTTGTATCTAGGGGAGAAAGTTTCCCTGAAGGCCATCTTCTCATGAGAGAGCTGCAGAATTTGCTCTTCAATAGTAACTCCTGTATGTTCACCCCACTCTCATTTACACTCCCCCTCCTCTATGGTTAATGATAATTTTGGTTTTGTGGTGAGCAATGAATACTCCAATCTTTTAATCATATATTCATCAAGTTACAGATGGAGAATGAAAACCCTTATTCTACACAAGAAGTGACCACAGGGCCTCCCGGGTGGCGCAGCGGTTGAGTGCTGGGCTGAGAGGCTGCCCGCAGCCTCTGCAGCACTGGTTCGATTCCTGGCCACTGATGAGGGTCCCGCTGCTCCCCTCAGCAGTGTACTTTGTCAGTCTGCCTGTTCTGCTCCCTGTTCTGGCTCCTATAGATTCTCTCACCCTCCCGCACTTCTGACTGTACCCAGTGTTTGTAAAAATAAATAAATAAATAAATCTTGGGAAAAAAAAAAAAAAAGAAGTGACCACATTGTTGACCTAATCACTGCAGCCAAGGACCTGGTGGGTAACAGCAGTGACAGAGGCAAGTTTTGCTATATCAAAGCAATACCTGCTTTTGTGGAGGAGAGGCAGTGTTGGAAGGGACTGAGCTGATCTAAGTTTAGCTGTCCTGTGAGATATTCTCCGAGATCCAGGAACTTGGGGTGAAGGCAGGACTGGTTCAAGATTTCCTCAGGGACCTTTCCCTTCCTGAAATCCAGCAATAACTAGAGGAGGGGGATGCCGACTTCAATATAGCCAGATTTCTCTGGAGTCATTTTCGAACAGCTGGTGTAAATTCATCCTGGGGCACACACAGACAGACTACTCCAGTGAACTGGAAAATGAAATCTTGGCATAAGTACTCCTGCTGAAACACCCGGCAGCCAAGGGGTGTCACAATACTGGAGGAAAATGGGTGCCAGCCAGGCTCCAGCCATGCAGTCTGAGCCCGGAGACAGCAGATACTTGCCGCTGACTGTCACTCCATTCACTTAATGGAGAAGATACAGGCACCTCTGAGAAAAGAACCAGTGTTTATGAAGAAAAGTTTGGGTTCCACAATGAAATCAGATGTGTTTTAGGAAAAGAAATGCAAAAGTGATGATTAAGTTGGAAGAAATAAGCATAATCTTCTCATCAATGTTTCTATTCAGCCAACAATGTGGGGGTAATTCTGTGCCTATTGGGCTAATTTTGTGGCTGCCTGAACAGGCATGAAGAACCACAAAATTGGAAGGATACAGTTTCAATATTTAATACTGTCAGCCTCTGTTCTAAGTATTTTTCTGTGTAATCTTAGTTTACTATACAAGTCATTACTTGGTGAGGAAACTGAGGCATGGATAGGTTTCATCATCCATAAGGCAGTAGGATGAGCTGAAATGGGAAGACTCACATTGGAGAAGCAAAGTCTGGCTGCTGGAAGGCGGCAGTGGTGACAGGACTGAGGTGGAACATGGTGCCCAGGGGAGGCAGTGTTAGGACAAGCCCCTATCAGCAGACAGGTGGCAAAATGTCTTTGACCTGGCTGATCTCTGTGGGTCATCTAGACTGGACTCTGAGGACTGCAGCAGGCCAGAGTGTAAAATGCAAAAGGTCAGAAAGGAACTCTAACAAACAATTTTTTTTTTCTTGGCATTGCCCCACCAATCACATGTCTAGCATGGAATCTGGAATGTAGCAGGACCCATATGTATTTATTGAATGAATGAAAATGAAAGATATGCTAACAAGAATCAAGAAATACTCTTATCCCAATTGGATTGGAGACCAGCTCATAACCCAAAAGGAGCCTTAGGGAAAGAGAAACAAATTGGATTTTTGGAGCACTGTGATGGGAGCTTCTCAGATGACCAACAATGACCTCTGCCTCCTGTTATTTATGCCCTTGTTTAATCTCTTCAGTATAGGCTGGACTTACTGAATAGATTATTGCTCCCAAGACTAGGTTACAAATCCAGGGGCTTCCATCTTGGGGGATTTTTCTCTCTTGCTTTCTCACTCTAGGGAACACCAGCTCCCATGTTGTAAAAGTTTCCCTAAAGACTCTCGTGGCAAGGAACTGAGGGGAAGCTTCCGAAAAAAGTCAACCAGGGATGGAGGTTCTCAGTCTCCCAGCCCACAGGAGTAAATCCAGCCAACACTCATGTGAGTGAGCATAGAAATTGATCCTCCCAAATGGAGTCTTTAGATGAGACCACAATTCCCAGATGACAGCCAGGCCACAAACCCAGGAGAGTTATTTAGTTAAAAGTAACCAGTTGGAACCGATTTGATTCCTGAACCACAGAAGTTAGAGATAATAAATGTGCATTGTTTTAAACAGCTAGGTTTTTTTTTTTTTTAAAGATTTATTTATTTATGCATACAAGAGCTGGGGTATAGGCCAAAGGTATGGGTGGGTGAGAGGATTCACCAGAGACAGAGTGGGGAACAGAATAGGCAGACTGACGAAATACACTGCTGAGGGGAGCAGTGGGCAAGACATGAGAGGTGTGCTGTGCCCTGGCCAGTTATGGAACTTGTGCTGCAGTGGCTGCAGATAGTTTCATAGGTTGTGCCATAACCCCTTGCACCACCAGGGAGGGCCCTGGATAGCCACTTTTAATGACTATGTTAATCATCCCTATCAGCATTTGGCTCATTTAGGAATCAAGGTATTAGGCTTTCCCAGCAGGGTGTTCTCTCCAACAATCAGTCTATTTTTTTCCCCCTGTTGTCACTATCATCCTCAAAGAGAATTTTCTAGGGAAGTAACATAATCAAGTTTTCAAGTTTCCAGTTGGAGCCAATATTTTTTTAAGATTATTTATTTTCATACAGCTGGGGTACAGACCAGATGCATGGGAGAGTGAGGGGATACCCCAGAGACAGAGCAGGGAGCAGAATAGGCAGACGGACCGAAACAACTGCTGAGGGGAGCAGTGGGTGGAACAGGAGAGGTTTTCCATGCCATTTGGGAATCTCCCTGGCCAGCTGGGAATTGAACCCACACTACTGCAGAGGCTGTGGACAGCTTCACAGTGCTGTGCTCAACCCGCTGCGCCACCGGGGAGGCCCCAGTTGGAGCCAATTAATGGTTAATCATTAGAGGGGGTAGAAGTGCAATTCAGTGCTTAGTTTCTTATTTCTACATTTTCAGTCTAGGGGAGTTTCTGTTGCAAAATGGAGGGAACCCCACTGCATTTTCTACTGCATGGGATTCAAAGGTCAACTATATATTTATTGAGGAAAAAAAAGTGTGTATAAATGAACCCACACTGTTCAACCCCTGTTGTTTAAGAGTCAACTGTATTTATGATATGCAAATGATGAACCACACTGGAACCTTATAAGCCTTGTTTCCTCAGGGTCCAGACTGTGGTCCAAAATGAACAGAGACTGCCCTTCAGGCTGCTCTCAGAAGTGTGGGAGTCAGGGAGAGAATAATAAGGCATTCTACAAAGACAACTAGAGTATTCAACCTCCTTTTTCATCAAGCAAGACTACACCCCCATAGACCAAGACCAAATTGTGTTTGGTTTTTCCTCCTTTCCCTGGCACTATGGCTTCTAATGGTGATAATGAATCTTCACTTTTTGAAGGTAGATTAGTTTTCAGTAAAACTATGAGTCACCTAACAGCTGAATTCAAATAAATAAACCCCATTTTAAGGTGGCTATAGTATTTAGAGTCTGAAAGAAACATGACATAAATTGATTAGTTCAAAATATTTTTCCTGGGCCTCCCCGGTGGTGCAGCAGGTTGAGCGCTGGGCTGTGAGGCTGCCCGCAGCCTCTGCAGTGCCGGTTCGATTCCCGGCCACCAGGTGAAGGTACCACATGGAGTGCAGACCTCTCCTGCCTCCCTCTGCTCCCCTCAGCAGTGTTTTTCATCAGTCTGCCTGTTCTGCTCCGTGCTCTGGCTCTGGTGAATTCTCTCACCCTCCCGCACTTCTGACTGTACCCAGTGCTTGAATAAATAAATCTTTAAAAAAAAGATATTTTTCCTAAATTGACTGAAAGAGTTAAAGTTTTCTAAGCTAAATGTTTTGATATAATAATATCATACAATAATCATATTTGAGAAACTGTCAATTAGATATACGAGGTCTAAGATGTTTAATGAAAATAATTTTCATTGGTTTACAGCTAGTCCACTTAGGATACACAAAACAAATGTTCTAAATAGAGACTTCCAAGAGACAGCAAAAATAGTTTTTCTGTGGTTTCTAATGACGTTCTAACCAATTTATAGCTCACTAATGGCACAATCATTTGAGTGGTATATCTTCATACAGGAGTTGAAATGATATTATCTTTAGTTATGACTCAATACAAAACATTGACATTGCCTATTATTAATTCATTTCTATTAAATTTCAGGACAAAGTAATTGAGGCAATTGCAATTCCTAAGAGAATGAGTGAAGTTTGAAAAGGAGACAGTTGACAGGAGTATGGATGTGCAGGTGTGGGGTCAGTGTCTCCTAAAAAAGAAAAACACTGCAGGTATAAAACATTGAAATTTACCCAAACTTGAAGAATCTGAAGTTTGAGATTTTTCTTTTTTATTCACTATTTTTTCTATATTTCACATTTGTTTTAGACATGTTCATTTGTTCTTAATTATGATATAATATGTTTGTTCCAAAAAGTCAGAATAATACAAAGAAAAAGATAAAGGTCTCCCCATTCATTTATTTTTTTATATAAAATAGGATTAATTATAATTTTAACATTCCCCTCCTTCCCCCGATTTTTCCCTTCCTTCCCTTTTACTCTACAGTTCAGGTTTTGTTTTTATTTTCACTTTCACACTGTTCTGCTCCCTCAGACCTCCTTCTTTCCCACTTGAGCACTCAGTGCAGATTTCTTTTGTGGATGAAGTGTCCTCCTTGATGCTGAGGGCTCCGTAAAAGGGCTTCCCGTGCCACTAGCTCCCTCTTGTGATGCTTTAAAGTCACTGCACTCCTCGGAATTGCCAGCCTCTTCCTGGTAGGCCAAATCCTGGGAGCACAGATCCCTGATAAATACCTGACAGTTCTGAACATTGTTAGGAGTGAATCAAGATAGTATATTTCACCTCTAAAGATGTTCCAGAGAGTGTACTTTTTTTGATTTCTCAAGTTCCCCAATGTGTGAGGGTTTCCGAAGTATTGCTTAATTGAAAGTTGCTAAAAGAGTAGAATTTAAATATTCTCCCATGCAGAAAAAAGGTAAATATGTGCGGTAATGGACATGTAAATTAATTAGATGGAGAGAATCCCTCCTCATTGTTTATTTATATTAAACAAACACCATCAGCACTTTAAATACCTTTTTATTTACTTCTTTTTATTGATGTAGCATTGGTTTACAACAACGTATGTAATTTATAGGAATAGGTTATACCTCCTCAGACATATGTCACCATAACACACCAACCACCAAGTACTCCTTATCCTAGTCCACTGGGTCTCCTTTCCTCTGTTCCCATTCATGCCCTCTCTTCCTTTCTAGCAGCCTCAGTTAAGCAGTCATATTTCTAGGGTGTTCTTTTTTTTTTTTTTTTTTTTGGTTTAGTATTGTCAGTTCCTTTGTTTTGTATTTCTATATTTCATATAAAAGTGAAATCATCCAGTATTTGTCTTTCTCCTTCTGACTTCATCATCTTAATCTATGCATTTGTTGGGCACTTTGGTTGTTCCCTTCATTTGGTTATTGTAAATAATGCTGAAATCACATAGGAGTATATATATTTCCCTTTGAATTTTAGTGTTTTTGCATTCTTTGAGTAGATACCTAAGGGTAGAATTGCTATATAATATAGATCTATTTTTAATATTTTGAGAAACGTCCATATCATTTTCCATACTGGCTGGACCACTACATTCCCATAGTGTACAAAGGTTCCTTTACTGCCACACCCTGCCAGCATTTGCTGTTTCTGGTCTTTTGCATATGGGACATTCTCATGGCAGTGAGGCACTGTCACATTGTGCTTTTGAGTTGCATTCCACTGATGACAAGTGATGTTGAACATTTTTTCATGTTTTGTTGATCATCTGAAGATCTTCTTGGAAGAGCATCTAATTAGCCTCTTGTCACATTTATGATGTGTAAAATTTTGCTCCCATTCGGCAAGATGTCTTTTTGTCTTAATGACTGATAATTTCTCTTGCCGTACAGAAACGTTTTAGTTGATGTCACCCCGTTTGTTTATTTTTGCTTTTGTTTCCCTTGTTGTTGCAGTTGAGTCTCCGAAAACATCCTTGAAGCCATCCCTGTGGAGTGGTTTTTCTTGTTTTTTTTTTT
Source organism: Talpa europaea (assembly GCF_964194135.1). Lineage (NCBI taxonomy): Eukaryota > Metazoa > Chordata > Mammalia > Eulipotyphla > Talpidae > Talpa > Talpa europaea. Next base: position 61,292,120 of record NC_140070.1, read on the forward strand.
TTTTCTATGTGTTTTATGGTTTTAGATTTTACATCAAAGTCTTTTAATTCATTTTGAGTTCGTTTTGTTTATGGTGTAGGAGAGCAGTCTGGTTTCTTTTTTCTGTATGTGGCTGACCCAGTTTTTGCAGCACTATTTGTTGAAGAGATTTTTCCTTCTTTCTTGTATCATCTTGTATCTTTTGTCATAGATTATCTGTTCATGTAAGTGTGGGTTTATTTAGAGTTTCCCCATTCTATTCCATCGGCCTTTGTTTCTATTTTTATCTGAGTATTTTGATTACTTAGCCTAACAGAATAGTTTGAATCTGGATTCTTTATACCTCAATTCCTTTTTTTGTCAAGATTTTTTTTTTCAACCATTCAGGGTCTTTTGTGTTTCCATGTGAAGTTTAGTAATGTTTGTGCTATTTCTTTGAAGAATGTTATTGAAACATTGATAAGAATTGGATTGAATAATGTATTGCTTTGAATAAGATGGACATTTTAACAAAACTCATTTTTTCCAGCCCATAAGTGTGGAATATCTTTCCATTCCCTTATGTCTTGTTGAATAGGTCTTTCACCTCCTTTGAAAGGTTTATTTCTAGGAACTTAGTATTTTTAGATGTTACTGTAAACACGGTTGATCACTTGATTTCTTTCTCTTCTAGAACATTATTTGCATGTAGGAATGCAGCAGATTTTTGTACATTGATTTTGCAGTCTGTCACCTTGTTATAATGATTTATTGTTTCTAATATTATCATGTCATCTGCAAATAGTGATTGTTTTACTACTTTTCTGATTTGAATTTCTTTTTTTAAAAAAAGATTTTATTGGAGTAGCAGCGGGCGGATCAACATGGCAGCCAGGAAATGCTGCGAGTAAGATCTCCCATTAAAAATAAAAGTTAATAGGGAGGAAAAGCGGCAGGTCCCAGTGAGAACTGGGACACAGAAGATAAACAGACGACTCCAGCAAGCTACCCGAAGAAGAAAGTTTCCATAAAAGAGGACTGGAAGGGAGGAAAGCTCAGAACCCTGCTACCCTCCCCAATCCACAAAGTCGGCACTCTCCGACCAACAGAAAGGAGAAAAAAAAAAAAAAGAACAAACTACGTATCAAGCAGCACTGTGAGTGAAAAGGAACTATTTCAGTCACCACACCCCGTGAACTGGAGCTGTGGAGAACCCTGCAGGATTCATTGTGGAGGTGAGTGAACTGCTCCAGGTGCCATTAGAGAAAAACAAAGACTCCTGGAAACCTACAAACAGCCCCAGGCCAGCCGGTAAGCTTGCTCAGGAAAGCGGTGCGCTTGAAAAGCAAACGTGGATCTCTGCTGCCCAGGTCCCCACGCCTGAGACCTAGGCTTCAGGGAGACGCGGGGGCCCTCACTGAGGTGAAAGTCCCTCCCTGAGTAATCAGAAACCAGGTGCCCAGACACGGGAGCGGGGTGCAAAAGGCGCCATTTCTGTGGACACTGAACTGGGCTACAGCCCGTGTCCTGGACCTGAGGGCTTTGGAACTGAGACCCAGGGCACGAAATTTGGGGCATAGGCTCCCCACAACGGCGGGGCACAAGGCAGACACAGCACCCCAAAGCCGTTGAGGCTTTCTCCACCACTCCCACTCTGTTCCCTGTCCCATGGGGTGAAAAAAACAGCTCCCCAAGGACACTAGGAGAGATCTCTGGTGCCACCTAGCGACCAGAAAAAAAATCACCAACACCCCCATAGAACAGGGACCTTTCTCCAGAAAAGACTGCTTGAAACTGGCAGAAGGCTCCCGGAGGAGCCAGTGGTGAGCTGGGAAGTTCGCCCACACCAGGCCCCTTCTGACCAGCAGTCCAAGCCCAGAGGGGGAGCGGGCACCCATGGCCAGGGCAGACTGGGTGCACAGAAGAGGGTGCCCGAGACCTGGTGTGCAGGGAGTGTGACCCGCACCGCCATTTTAGAACAGGGACATTTCTTCAGTAAAGACTGCCTGAAACCAGCAGAAGGCTCCTGGAGGAGTCAGAGGTGAGCTGGGAAGTTCGCCCATGCCAGGACCCTTCTGGCCTGCAGTCCAAGCCCAGAGGGAGAGTGGGCACCCATGGCCAGGGCAGACTGGGTGCACAGAAGAGGGTGCCCGAGACCTGGTGTGCAGGGAGTGTGACCCGCACCGCCATTTTAGAACAGGGACATTTCTTCAGTAAAGACTGCCTGAAACCAGCAGAAGGCTCCTGGAGGAGCCAGAGGTGAGCTGGGAAGTTCGCCCATGCCAGGCCCCTTCTGGCCTGCAGTCCAAGCCCAGAGGGGGAGCAGGAACCCACCACCGGGGCTGACCAGGTGCTCAGGGAGTGCGTCCTGCATCACCATTTTAGAACAGGGACATTTCTTCAGTTAAGACTGCCTGAAACCAGCAGAAGGCTCCCTGAGGAGCCAGAGGTGAGCTGGGAAGTTCGGCCATGCCAGACCCCTTCTGGCCTGCAGTCCCAGCCCAGATGGGGAGCGGGAACCCAAGGCGGGGCAGACCAGGTGCGCAGAGGAGTGTATCCCCACATCGGCATTTTAGAACAGGGACCTTTCTTCAGTAAAGACTGCTTGAAACTGACAGATGGCTCCCAGAGGAGCCAGAGGGGAGTGGAGAAGTTCACCCAAGATGCCGGCCAGTCCCAGCAACACAGTGTCCCAATGCATACGGCAAATTAGAAAACAGACAGTAGGGAGTAGAAGAACCACACACAACCTAGCAACTCCTCAGGAAAAAGCACACCACAAAATGAAAATCACCCCCCAGATTGCAACAACAGTAACTTGGAAGAACTACTGAGCCTTCCAGAAAGAGAATTTAAAATTGCCATGATTAAAAAATGACAGAAGTCATAAAGGAAAACAATGATAAGGGAAAAATAATCAATGATCAGAAGAATGAAATTGAGTCCCGAAAGAGGAAAGTAAAAGAAATGCAGGAGATCAAAGAATTAATGGAGGCACTAAAGAACTCTGGGAAAAGCAATGAAAGCAGAATAGATGAAATGGAAAAACGAATAAGCACTCTTGAAGACACAGGAATAAAAAGAACCAAAACAGAAAAGGAAAGAGAAGTAAGAAGGAAAAAGACTGAAGAAAGACTTTGGGAACTATCTGACTCCATGAGGAAAGGAAATATAAGAGTCATAGGAATACCAGAAGGAGAGGAGAAAGATGTAGGAACAGAGAAAATATTCAAGGAGATAATTGAAGAGAACTTCCCAAACGTGAAGAAGGAGCTGAAAATTGATATACAAGAAGCAAGAAGAACACCAGAGTTCCATGATGAAAGGAAAAATACAGCAAGGCACATAATAGTAAAGCTCCCAAGAATCCAGGACAAGGAAAAAATAATGAAGCTGACAAGAGGGAAGAAACAGATAACATTCAAAGGAAAACCAATCAGGCTGACATCAGACTTCTCCAAAGAAACACTAGGGCAAGGAGAGAGTGGAGGGACATAGTCAACAGACTCCAAGAAAACTGATGCCAACCAAGAATACTCTATCCCACAAAGCAATCCTTCCTCTATGAAGAAAGAATAAGGACCATCCCAGACAACCAGAAACTCTGGAATTTCATTACAACTAAACCCCCACTCCAAAAAATACTACAAGGAGTCCTAAAGCAAGAAACTCAGAGGGACAAATAACAATGAAAGATGGCCAAAAAAAAAGTTATTAAAAGAATAAATAAATAAAATCAAAGGAAAGACAAACACAGTGGCAAATACAGATGCTAACATATCAATATTAACTTTAAATGTAAATGGACTAAACTCTTCAATAAAAAGACACAGAGTTGCAGGCTGGATTAAGAAACAAAACCCAACCTTGTGCTGTCTCCAGGAAACACAGTTAGCTACAAAAGATAAAAGTAGACTCAAAGTTAAAGAATGGAAAACAATCCTACAAGCAAATGGACCAAAAAAGAAAGCAGGAGCAGCTATACTTATATCAGATAAAACAGATTTCAAACACAAAAAGATAAAAAGAGACCCCAATGGTCACTACATTATGATCAAGGGGACAATACTTCAAGAATAAATAACACTCATTAACGTATATACACCAAAGGAAGGAGCACCAAAATATATCAGACAACTATTGTCATCTCTGAAAACAGACATCAGAAAAAACACATACGTAGTGGGAGACTTCAACACACCACTATGAACAATGGATAGATCAATGAGACAAAAAATAAGTAAAGACATTAAAGCTCTAAATAAGGACCTAGAGGGCTTGGGCTTAACAGACATCGATAGAACACTAAACCCAAAAAAAATGGAGTATACATTTTTCTCAAGTGCACATGTATCATTCTCCAGGATCGATCACATACTGGGACACGAGACAAACATCAACAGATACACCAAGATTGAAATCATACCAACCATCTTTTCTGACCATGAAGGCATCAAACTAGAAATAAACCATAAAAAGAAGGCAAGGAACTCTCCTACCTCATGGAGATTGAAAACCACACTACTGGAAGACCACTGGACTAAAGAGGAGATCAAAGAAGAAATTAAAAAATTCTTTGAATTGAATGACAATGAGGACACCAATTTCCTAAATGTATGGGATGCAGCAAAAGCAGTAATAAGAGGAAAATATATAGCAATAGAGGCTCACATCAAGAAACAAGAAAGAACTCAAAGAAACAACCTAATCTTGAAGCTGAAAGATCTAGAAAAAAGAACAACAAAAAAGCCCCAAAACCAGTAGAAGAAAAGAAATAATAAAAACCAAAGCAGAAATAAATGAAATTGAAACTAAAAAAAAACAATCCAAAAGATAAATGAAACCAAGAGCTGGTTCTTTGAAAATATCAATAAAATAGACAATCCCCTACCAGGCTCACAAAGGAAAAAAGGGAGAAAGCACAAATAAACAGGATCATAAATGAAAATAGATGACTGGATCAAGAAGATGTGGTACATATACACCATGGAATATTACTCAGCATTCAAAAAAGATAAACACATGCAATTTGCAGCAACATGGATGGCGCTGGAAGGGATCATGCTCAGCGAAATAAGCCAGAAAGAAAAAGAAAAATACCGGATGGTCTCACTCATAGCAGGAATCTAGAAAACTTAAATAAGGGACCAGGAAAATGAATAACTATAAGAAAGTGAAAATCAAAATCAACAAACAACTATGAACCAGAGACACTCTATGGGGGTGGGGGGTGGGGACCGGGGAGGGGAGGGATTGGGGTCAAAATAAGGGAATTGCAATTGTATGGGGAATATAAAAATAAAATTTATTTTAAAAAAAAGATTTTATTTATTTATGCATACAAGAACTAGGGTACAGGCCAGAGATGTGGGAGGGTGAGAAGATTCACCAGAGAACATGGGAACAGAACAGGAGACTAACTGAAATACACTGCTGAGGGGAGCAGCAGGTGAGACAGGAGAGATCTGCCTCGCCATTTGGGTTGCTCCCTGGCCAGCTGGGGACCAAATTTATGCTGCAGAGGCTGTGGATTGCTTCACAGTGCATTGCTTAACCCATTGTGCCTCCAGGGAGGCCCCTAAATTTCTCCTTTATATTACTCTTGTGTAATTGTTCTAGCTAGGATTCCAATATGTTGAACAAAAGTGTTACGAGTAAGCATCCTTGTTTCAATTTCCTTGTTTGTTATTGGCTGTCAGGTTTTCAATTCACTTTTTTCACAGTGAATCTACCTAGTTTTGTCTATTATGTTTATTTTTTCCAAAGAACAAGATTTGATATCCTGATCTTTTGAATTGTCTTCTTGAATTACATTTCATTTATTTCTTCTCTATTTTGTATTATTTCCTCCCTCTACTGCTTTTTAATTTCATTTGTTCTTCTTTTTCTACTTCAATAAGGTATACAGTTAGATTATTTATTTATTTGAGATTTTTTTTTTTTAAGATTTATTTATTTATTTATACAATCACTGGGTACAGTCAGAAGTGTGGGAGGGTGAGAGAATTCACCAGAGCCAGAGCGGGGAGCAGAGCAGGCAGAAGGACCAAAGTACACTGCTGAGGGGAGCAGCGGGCGGCAGGAGAGTTCTGCGCTTCATGTGGGACCCTCCTCCGGTGGCCGGGGAGTAGCCGGGGAGTAGCCGGGGATCGAACTGGCGCTGCAGAGCCTGCAGGCAGCTTCAAAACCCAGTGCTCAACCGCTGAGCCACCGGGGAGGCCCTATTTGAGATCTTTCTTATTTCTTGATGTAGGCCTATATTACTATAAAGTACCCTACTTTAGTACTATTTTTGATGTATCACATAGATATATCAGTGAGTCGTGTCTTTATTTTCATTTGGATCCAGGTATTTTTTTAATTTATTCTTTGACTTTCTCAGTAACTTAATAGTCATTCAGTAGTGTGTTTTTCAGTCTCCACAAAATCGAGGTTTTCTCAGCTTTCTTTTTGTGGTTAATTTCTACTTTGATAATACTGTGATCAGAGAAGTTACTTGATATGATTTCTATCTTCATGAATTTAGTAATACTTGATTAGTCACCTCACATGTGATCTCTCCTTGAGAATAGTTCATATGTACTTGAGAAAAATATGTACATGGCATTTGGGGGTGTAGTGCCTTATAAAGGTCTAATAGTCCCAACTAGTCTAATTCTTCATTTAAGTTTACTGGTTCCTTCATTTTTTTTTTTTTGTCATGTTGATCTGTCCTTTGATGGGAGTGGATTGTTCCAACTGTGCCTTACTCAATGTTAGTTTTGTCAATATTCATCTGATATATTTTGGTGCTTTTATGTTTGGTGCATATATATTGATAAATATTATGTCTTCCTGATGTACTGATCCTTTAACTATTGTATAATACCCATCCCCATATCTGATTACCTTTTCTAACTGGAAATTTCTTTTATCAGATGTAAGTATGGCTGTCCCTGTCCTTTTTTTTTTTTTTCCACAGAAGGTGGTTCTCATTTGTGTGTAGGATTATTTTCTAGCCATTTACTCTGAACCTATGCTAATCTCTGTATCTTTTGACTGATGAGTTCAGTTCATTTACATTTAGTGTGATTAATGATATATGAACATTTGATACTGCCATTTTTTTTAGTTTTCTAGTTTTATATATTTCCTTTTTTTATATTTTGTGGATTTTCTTCATTTTCATTTAACTGGGATTACTCCTTCGACATTTCTTGCAAGGAAGAACTATTGTTTCAACCCCCTTAGCTTTTGTTTGTTGGGAAGCCCTGATTTATCCTTCATATCTGAAAGAGAGTTTTACAGAGTATGGTATTGGCTGGAAGTTTTTTCCTTTGAGTATTTGAAATGTTATTCATTTTCTCCTAAGGGTTTCTGCTAAGAAAGTCTGATCAACTTATTGGGAGTACCTTTAAAAGTTACTGCTTTTTCCCCCCTAACTGCTCTTAATATTCTTTCTTTGTCTTGAACTTTTGTTAGTTGCACTGTGAATCAGTATACGTCTCACTGCACTTATATACACAGGTGTTTTTGATTTTTGGTTTAATGAACTGGTATATTTATTTCCTTCCTCAGTTGTGAGAACTTTTCCTCTATTATTTCCTTGAATAAGCACTATATCCCCTTTCTCTCTTCCCCATCTGGGATGCCCATTTTCCTTATGCTAACTTTCTTTACTGTGTCAGATAGCTTTTGAAAGGCCACCACTGCTGCTGCTGCTTCTGATCCTTTTTCTTCATCCTCTTCCTCCTCCTATTTTTCCTCATTCATCTTTACCTCTCATCTCTCTCTTCCTCCTGGGTTCTTAGGGCTTTACTAGCTTTGAGGTCACTGGTTGTATCCTCCATTTTATCTGTTATCATTCATCACTTTTTTTTAAAGATCTATTTATTTATGCATACAAGAGCTGGGGTACAGGCCAGAGATGTGGGGGGTGAGAGGATTCACCAGAGACAGAGTAGAGAACAGAACAGGCAGATTGACTGAAATACACTGCTGAGGGGAGCAGCGGGCTGGTCAGGAAAGGTTTGCTGCGCCATGTGGGTTGCTCCCTGGCCAGCTGGGGATCAAACTTGTGCTGCAGTGGATAGCTTCATAGTGTAGTGCTTAACCCCTTGTGCCACCAGGGAGACCCAGCATCCATCACTTTTTCTAGAGGCATTGATCTATTATAGTCCTGGATTTCTATTATTTTCTTATTTAAAATTTCTATTTCTACCTACTTTTCATTGATTCCTTTCTAAATGCATTAATTTGCACATCTGAGTTTCTTTTTTACTTTTTTTTTTTTGATTAGCTTTTTTGAGTTCTCTTTCATTACTCTGACTTGCCTTTCTGAGTTTTGTTCTTTCTCTTTTAATTTATTATAGTTGTTCTGAACTCTATCCACGTTTCTGCATTTGGATTCCGGGAGTTGTTCTCACCATGTGATGTCATACTCTCTTGAGGTCCTGTATTTCCATGTTTTATATTTGTTTGTCTGCTAAATTGTTGAGATCTCCCTATTTTATTTTTGCTCATAATATCTTTAGCAGTAATGAAGGGAGTTAACCTATTTTGCTTGCATGCAGGTAGTGCTGTGGTTTGGTTTGCTTGTTTGTTTGTTTGTTTGCTTGTTTGTTTGTTTATTTAAACTTGCTGACCTCTGTATGTAGTCAGATCTATTTTTCAGTTTCTGAATCAGCAGGGTGGAAAGGGGCTTGGAGTGTTCCAGATATTGGTGTGGATGAATTGGGGTAAGTCTGACTTGAGTTTGTGGCACACCCAATAGCCCTCCTTTCTGTAGTTTGGGGTGTTATACTTGGCAGTCTCTGTATTCTCACTGAACTTCAAAGATAAGCACCAGTCCCAGGGGATGGGAAGGGGGTGTGCACTTCTAAATGGGCTGTTCTGTTACTAGCTTCACCAGGGACATCTCAGCTCTTCCACAAATTATCCTCTTTCAAGAGAGTGTGCCACCACACAATTTCTGCTACCTCCTCCCCAGGGCCCTTGGCTGAACTGACAACTCTGGCACCAATGCTCCCTACTTTAGACCAAAGTTCCCAGGTTTATCTCTCCAACCACCTCCTGCTCAGTGTAGCATGACTTTCCTCAGGGTCAACACTATTGAATGAAGTCTGTACTGGCCTCTACTATCCAAGGGTAATCAATCCCACTCCTTTCCATAGGACTGTTTCTCAGAACCATGTTCTTCTGTTTTGCTGGTTCAAGAAGCACAAGTAGGTCCTGTCATGTCTGCATTTTGCCTCTGCTAGAGCCAGCTCTGCCCCACTGCTTGTTTGCTTAAGTTTGGGCTGTTTCCAGGCCCCAGCATGGGACTCACTGATATCTGTAAGAGATTGTTGTTGGTGGGGCTGCTTCCAGGTACTGTCACTGTCACAAGGGGTCACTGTCTACAAGGGTTTAAAGCCAGTGGGGCTGCTTCCAAGTCTCATTTCCAGGCATAGTCAGGTATGTGAGGGTCTACCACTAGTGGGGCTACTTCCAGGTCTCATTCCTGGGGTTTCTAAGGTCTTCTTCCAAGGTCTACTGTATTGGGGCTACTGGCCAGTTCTACTCTTCTGCTTACTGAGCTTCGCAGGGTAGCAGGGCTTATGTCACCCACCTTCAGGAGTTATTGGCTTTGTTTTACTACAGTCTAACTGTGAGTATATGTACAAAGTGAACCCAGCATCTTCACTGTGCTCTATCTTGCCACCCAGATCTACATTCAATATCTCATAATTTATATCTCAATTATACCTTAATAAAGTCATTAGTAAGAAAGCATAGTCTTCAGGATTGGAATGTGTGAGTGTGTGTGTGTGTGTGTGTGTGTGTGTGTGTGTGTGTGTGTGTAAGAAAGAGAGAGAGATGTAAGTACAGATGGGAGGAGAGACAAAGAAAGGGGAGTTGACAAGGACACCTAGAAAACTTTACAAGTCTTTTGGGGAGATATTTTAATTTCGTTTGCATTTCCTCCTTGCTGCTGAACCAGTAGTTATGATTAAGCCTGAGTAAGGCCTGGGTAATGAGTAGTGGTTTTGCTAGGGTAGGTGAGGCCTCATTTACCCATTGAGTGATAGGCACTGGCTTGTGTTCTAATATACCTCCTAGGTAAACTCTGCTAGCTTTTCATTATATCCATGGTATTTATACAATGAAGGAGTAACACATCTTTCCTTAACTTCATGTTCAATCACTTCATGTCAATGACTTTAAATTATCCATGGTGTCAATATGTAACAACATAAAAATCAGCGAATGCTAGATATCCAATATAGGGCGTCTTACCTCCTTCTTCTCCCCTTCTTTTCCTCTTTCTTTTTGGTGGAGTTGATTTAACCACACACCATTGGCATTGGGAATGACAAGTGTGGCCATGTACCCATTAGATTTTGAGACTGACTGAGGTCACATGTGTGGTTCTATGTGTTCCATTCAATGGGAAGGCCAGAACACTGTTTTAGTTTCCTGTTTTCAGTGCAAACTCAGAGACCTTAACATTCCCTAAAAGAGCTAATGGCCCTAAAATATATTTAATAGTCCCTAAAAGAGGTAAGGACTCCAAAAGTTTCCTTTTAATAGAATTACTGGTATAAATGCCTATGGAAACCTTCAGGGAAGGATTAGGAGAAGAACTAAAAAATGTATAATATTTAAGTGGTATGTTGCAGGATCCTTTTTCAAAGTGACCTGGACTTCCCTTCAATCAGTGAGCTCTGAGTGTCTGAGAACTGACTCACATCTACAAACTGGGTAAAAGATTGTAATTTTCCATTGTGGCAGCTGACAGTCTTCTGCTTATTTTCTCTTGATCTTTTGGTTCAGCTGCCTACGATATCACCCCAGACACTCCATGGTTGATCTGTCATCATCAAAAGTCCTTGCAGGTCAAGACCCCTTGGTTGACTTTCTGTCTTGCTTTCCATTATTACAATTACTTCCACTTTGCCCCTGAGGGTTATGTGCCTCCACTTGGCCTTTCGTATTCCCTAATAGTATTCTCCCACTAACTATGAAGCACAATTCTAATGCACCATTTCCTATAGTCAATCATGGCCTGCAGAAGACATCATTGACTGGCTTTTCAGGGATACTGGTGCCCCTCCTGAACTAATGGACTCCTTATTACTTTAGCGAAGTAAACATTCTCTATATCCTCACCAGGATATGAATTCTTAGTGGTGAGAGAGTACCCCCAAATCAGTAAGCTCTGCCTTATTTTCTATCCCACAACCTTGACTCAATACTGTCAAGATCCATTCCCACACACGACCTCTCAATATATTAGTGTGTAAATAGGATCAATATATTTATGGGCTGGCAAGACTCAGATGGGAGTTCATTAGAAATGCAGAATCTGAGGTTTAGCCTAGACTGATTGAATCAAAATTTGCATTTTAATGAGGTTCCAGGTGATTCATAAACACATTTAAAGTTGAGAACTGCTTCAAACCTACCCAGAAGCCCCCAGAAGAAAAAACTTCCAGTCTCTTAGGCCTGAATAAAATATCTGGCCTTCCCCATCATTATCATAAGCCTCATCACAGTCATTGCAGGGTAAATGGTTTTCAGGCTTTTCTGCCCTCCCACCTTTAGGATTGCCCTGCCTAATGGGGCATTTGTAGTTGTTACATTGTTGCAAACTGTCCTATTTACTTCTGTGGGCCATGGGAGGAGTATTGAGATAGTCACCAAGCCAAGCAGAGGCAGGAAAGAAGCAGGAAAGAGAAGGGGAGAAAGAGAACTAGAGGAGAGAGAGAGAAGCCCAGAGTGAAGACTTGCGGGGGTGCCCCCCTGCACCCCTGCCTGCCATGTACCTGTTTGCCACACTACATGTAAAGCTCAAGAAAAGCCTGAGAAACCCACTGAGGGCTCCAGGACTCCTCCTTTACCTGTCTGCTCGGATCATAGAAACCTGCTCTGTGGCCCATCCTGCCCCTACAGTCATCATTATTGGTTATCATCATTTTAACCATTAGGCAGCATCCATTAGACAGCCACTGAATCATGGATCATTTCTATAATAGCACATACTGAGCAGAAAATACCTTGCTCTGGTTGACTCCATATCCATAGATGTTTATATTAGATGTTTATAAGCATAGTTTGCTGTTGTTGTTGGGTGTTTTTGTGTGTGTGTGTGTGTGTGTGTGCTTTGGGGTGGGGTGGGGTGTATATTTGCTTTCACTTGCAGGTTCACCTTCCTTGGCAATCCCCATTTTTCTCACTTTGTGGTTTCTCATCTGCTTTATATGACTGGTTCTTCCCTCATACTGCCCCTGCAGGTTTGTCCTCCTACTTGAAGACTTTTGTTACTGTTATAACTGCCAGAGACAACAATGTTTCAACTGGCAGGAACTAGTCCTGACATTCTCAGGATTTCCTATTATGTGATGTACAGCCTTTTCCAGAAACACAATTGCATCTGAAAATAGAAACTGCCTGGATTTACCTTCATCTCAACATAATGACTGCATGGCTACTGGGATTGACCTTGAATGAGGGCCAGACACTTTGAAAACACAAACTTTCTGTCAGTGGATGTGAAGGAAGCCACTTCCAGGGGCTTCCAAGTGAGGGTAAGCAGCTGTTTACTTATTCCCCACTCTTTTGTTATTTTGTTTGATTTTGTCATTAATGCTCAGGAGGAAGGAAAGAGAGGAAGAGGGGGGGCCATGGAGCAAAAGGAGGGAAGGAGGGGAGGAGGCTAAAGAAGAGCAGGAGGCAGGAGTGATAGTGATGGGGGGGTAATGACTCAAGAGAAAAGAAAAAGTAGCAGCTTGATTGTTGAAGGAGGCAGAATAAACTAGAGAAGGAAGAGAGAAAATGAAAGATTTCACAGTGTGGGGCCTCCCTGGTGGCACAGGTGGTTGAGCACAGCACTATGAAGCTGTCTGCAGCCTCCACAGTGCTGGTTTGATCCCGGCTGGCCTGGGAGATAATCAGATGGTGCAGCAGACCTCTCCTGTCTCGCCCGCTGCTCCCCTCAGCAGTGTATTTCAGTCAGTCTGCCTGTTCTGTTCCCCGCTCTGTCTCTGGTGAATCCTCTCACCCCCCCATATCTCTGGCCTGTACCCCAGTTCTTGTACAAATAAATAAATAAATAAATCTTTTAAAAAAGAAAGAAAGAAAGATTTCACAATGATTCTCAGCAGTCTCTATGCAGCTGAAACGGACAGGACTTCATAGCTGGCTCATTGTTTGCTGAGAGTGGAGAGTGAAAGGTAGTGTCCAGTGTGGTGGTGTTTATTTCCTTCTTTACAATCTCCTGAGTGGCATAACTGCCTCTGGGAAGAGAACTTCTCACATCTATCCTCTTTCCTTTTTCTGTGTGTGTTGGGGATGTGTGTGTGTGGCAGCAGAAGCTGGAGTGGGTGATGGGGAAAGGAAAACAGCATCGTCAAACTATACAGGATTTAAGTATCTATCTAACCAAGCTAAAATCAGAGAAAATGAACTGAAATTAAATTGTGTGGATCTAATACAATCTAAATGATGATAGTAGGCTACCGTTCAGGGATAAACCTCACTGGTGTAGAAATAAAGAGCTGGATTGTATGTTAGAAGAGATGATCTTGAGTGTTTTCAGTGATGATGTTGGGAGACCATTTTTAATGATCAAAAAATTCATAGGAAAATAGAAAACTGGTGAGAAACTAGGAAACAAGTGAATTGGAAGTTACCTGGAAAAAAAAAAAAGCAGGTGGCTGGGAGTCCTCCTGAGTCAGCAATTTCCTGCGATGGCTTCTAATTCATGTTCTGTCTGTTACCATCTTGGGACTTGGAAGTACGTGCTTCACCTCTCAAAGCCTCAGGCTTCCATCTGTAAAGCCAGGAATATGACATTTATCCAGCAGGTGTTTGTGAGGAAAACATGATTTGTAAATGTTGTGTTCCACTTTTCATACATTCTGTTCAGGGAATTTATAGACAGGGTCAAGATTCAGGAAGTGGTAAGAAAATTGCTTTGACCTGAATTCAGATATTTGACCATAGAAAAAAGGAGATGCAAAGGAGCCAAAAGTAGAGAATTCAGATCAGATCTGATAAACGAGAAAAAGTACAGAGACCCTAAGAATCTAAGCTAGGTCGGAAGAGGAAAAAAATGGTACTAGGGGAGAAAGAGTCAGGGTCTCATACACACTGTTTCTTAGGGCAACCAAAGTCTTGGGGCATTTTTTGTCGAGTAGCATTCCAGTTGATATATGAAGATAACTAAAATCAGAATATTACCATTTTGCAATCAACCCTCAAGGAAACAATGGAGCTAGTCACTCATCACTGTGCCAATTATCAATATTTTGCCTTTCTACCTCTGATTTACCCCTCAGTACCTCCTCTGGGATGATGGACTGAACTCTTGAAACTCATTTCTTTTGCAATGGATGTGAAGTTAAACTTTATGAGTAGAGAGTGCAGGAGAGATATTGTAGGATGAAGGAGACTTATCTTCCTGGTACTGGCATATTGAGCTTTGTTTTCCCTTCTGGGGTTTCATGACCTACCTGCAGTACATGCTTTGCCCCAGCCACATAACTAGAAGGCACAGTTTCCCAGCAACTCAGAGCCCCAGCATGGGCCCAGTGACATTGTGGATAGTTCACTCTGGGCCTCAGTCCAGAGTGGAGGCTCAACTCCTCCTCTTCACTATTCTCCAGATTCAGTGGTCTGTGACCCACCACCCTTCCTATGTGAATGCTGCACACAGGTCTCCACCCATAGTGGTACCACTAGCCTTAGCTCTTCTGTACTCATGGGTCTTTTTTTTGCTTACCTGATGAGTGGGGGACAGCTAACCAGCCCAGTGGACTTAATACCTATCTCATATGTAGCAACCACACCTTTTCTAACTCAGTCAGAACCCCAGTGGGGGAGTTACTCTTCCAAGCTTGTTTTACCCTGAGTATTCTCCCTTAGCTACCAGACACCCTTTAGAGGTCTCTTTAGTTCCTCTCCTATCATAGTTATTAATTCTTTCTATTAAACCTTTCTGATGTGAATTGCTGTATGTTTTCTATTTCTCAAGTAGACTAACTGCAAAAAGAAATAGCCAGAATTATGTGTCCTTGTTGGAAATATACAATGCCTTTCTGAAGTATTCTTGGCACAATATCTATCCTGAATCTGATCAAGACTTTGCCAAATTGCAAATATTCAGAAGCACACAGTACACAGGAATGTGTTGTGATAACATCATGCAATCAACAAAATCCAGGAAATTTCATAGGAAAAATAATTAGAATTACTCAACAAATGAGACAAAAAACCTATGAATTAAAAGAAACGAAAGGTATGTTAACCAATTAAAATGCATCAACTTCTTTGAATCCAGATTGAAACACATTGTTGAAAAAATTATTTATGAGACAATGGAGGATATATAAATATTTACTGGATATTTGATTACTTTGAGGGAATTATTTTTAAAAATGTAAGAACTAATGGGTAAATGTGAATAATGGATAGTTGATGATATTAAAGGATTTATTTTTCAATGTGATTATGTGGATTTTTTTTTTCAATGTGGATATTTTTAAGAGATTTGATTCTTTAGATTCATTCATTAAAATATTAACATGTAAAATAGTTTGATGTTGGGAATTTCCTTAAAAATAAACCTAGCATGGGTAGAAGTGAGTGGGAGATTAGGCTGGCCATAAATTGCTAATCTTGACACTAGGTGATGAGAATAGGTGTTGATTAATTTTTTTAACACTCCTACAAGTTGATAAAAGGCAACTAAGTGAAAAAATGAGAAAAGATAAAAATAGGTTTTCCATGAAACATGCAAATGTGCTCAAATTTGCTAGTAATGAAGAAAATGGAAATATAAACAAAAATGAAACATCAAATGAGAAAAGGGGAAATGGGTGTTCCCATTGGCACCACCATATTTGATGGACAATATGTCAGACTTCACAAAATGTAATATGTGCATTTCAAAAGGATGTTCACAAACGTTTCTTGTCATAGAAATTTAGTATGTAGGAATTTAGTACTAGCTTGTTCAATTCCTGATTATTAAGGAATACCTGAAGTCCACACAAGCTAAATGTACTGTCCATGGCCTACAGACTATTTGACATTTTCAAAGGGTCTCTGAGGCTGAACTGGTAACAGTGCACACATAGGGTCCTGATTAGGAGAAGGAGGAAAATGTGGCATGCTGCAGAGATACGGCTGCTGAATACAAACCAGAATTGCATTTTCTAAGTATATTCTATGAAACTAGCTCCCGTTATGTTCTCAACAGCATGCCACCTAAAGAAGATGATCATGAAGACAACAGTAGGCATATTAATTTCTTTTTACTGAAAAAACAACTTGAATGGCTGCTGAAATGTTCAAACTTACCCAAAGAGAGGTATTATTGGAACACTAAGGAGAAATCATGATGCAGCTATTCTTTTGGATTTCTTTTTAATAATGGAGGAAACTTCACCTTTGATCCCCTGACCTGCATTACCTTGTTAACTACTTCATTTCTTAAATTAAATTATTTTTTTTTATTTTGGTGTACAGACTAAAATTTCATTTCAATGTAATATGCTGATTTCCTCAAATAGCTACTCTTTTGAACTATAAATGCAAAATGCTATCTTCATTTCTATATTGAAATTCATTTCAGTTATTACAAAATGAAGGGGATCTCTTGCTAAGTATCAAGAATGCACCAGGAAAACATGCCCAGGAAAACTCTGAACATTTTGGAGCCATAAGGAAGTAACTAGGGAATTATGTGTTCAGGACAAGCAACCAGATTAAAATTCCTACAAAGTTGCTGACAGCTACATATGAGTGACTGACATTCAGTGATAAATCACCACTGGGATCAGGAGAATGAATAATCTCAGGCTTTGTTCTTTGCAGGACAGCACATTTTTCTCTGGCTCTCTCTGTTCTATATCAGGGTATTGTTTCCATTGGGGTCACCACGCTGAAGGGCCCGCTAAAATTGGTCTCATTTCTGTTGGCAAACTGCCGTGACCAGGGTGATGGAGGAGTGTTTATGCATGGCAGATCCCAAGAAGGTTTTCTCTCTTCTGCCTGATAAAGCCCAGAGTCAGAGAGACAGTGGTGCAAAGATCACTGGACAGAAAGTCAGAAAGCCTGGGGTGGTCTTGGCTCTAAAATGAAGTTCACCAGTTATCCAGTTTTCCTAAACATGCAGAATAAACATGTTAACATGTAATTCCTTCAGCATTTGTGTCTTGTAATGAAAGTAGCTTCCAGCTTGAATAACTATTTTTCAGGATATGTTCTCTCAAGCACAGTGAGAAGTAAGTGCAAGGTCATAGTCATGATTGGTATAGACGCACAGTCAGATATTAAGCAAGAGAAAGGATCAATATTGACATCACTGCTCCATCCAGAAAGATCAAGTAGTTCATCCTAAGAGCCACCTATTTGCATTGGTTTCCTAAGCACTGTATTAGGAAGCATCTTAACTAAAGTTGAGCTCAGGGAACTGAATTCTCTGACTAGTTAGTGATGACTATCATGGGTGAGGATGTGATAGAGCAGGGTGAGGGCCACTTCTGCATCCAAATACTATATTTATGTTTTGATAGCAATGAAGTCAGGGAAGAAAATGTACATTGTGAAACCTTTTCAAAGAAAATTTCAGAGAGAGGTGCCAGAACAGACAGAGGCTTCATGACCTCCTGTGAAACCCCACCAGCTGCTTGCCCAGATAGGTAAGACCCCTGATCAGTGAGGGGGGAGGAGCCATGCTCAGACGAAACTGTACCCAGAGCATCTGGATCCCAAAGCAAATAAAGTGGTGAAGGAAAATCCAACAGGTGGTAGCATGGATCCTTAGAGAATAATACAACAAACAAAGAAAAAAAAAATCTCTGGTGCCCAACCTCAAGGACATGGATGACATCACCTGTCTATCGAATAGAGAGTTTAAAACTGCAATTATAAAGAAATTCAAAGAAATGGAAGAAAACTCAGAAAAAAACAAATGAATGTCCTTAGCATTAAAATCAATGGACACAAGACAGAAAATGAAGCTCTAAAAAAATGGAGTTTTAGGATTTAAACAGATAAATACAGGAGTTGAAAAGTTCAGGAGAAAGTTACAGAAGTAGAATATATCAGATGGAAGAGTGAGTCAGTGTATGTGAGGATGCAAATGTAAAAAAAAAACTGGGTAGAGAAGGAAATAGAAGAAAAGTAAAAGAAAATGAAGAAATACTCCAATAATTATCTGATTCCATGAGAAGAGGCAACATAAGAATAATGTGAATACCAGAGGGAAGAGAAGGAGAAAGATACAGAAAATGTATTTAAAGAAATACTGGAAGTAAACTTCCTGAACCTAGAAAAGGTAATAAATGTAGAAATCCAGGAACCTAAAAGAGCCCTGGTATTCCTCAATAAAATGAGACATACACCAAGACATATAGCAGTGAAACTTTCAAAAGTTTAGGACAAAGAAAGACTACTGAAGCTGGAAAGAACCGCAATCAGGTTAACATCAGATTCTTTTAAGAAACACTGTGGGCAAAGAGACAATGGAATATGTTCCAAATACTTAGATAAAAAAATGCTAGTCAAGACTCAATCCTGTAAGATATAAAGGAGAAATAAAGGCCTTTTCATACATAGAGAAACTCAAGGAGTTTTCGAACACTAAACCACCCTTCCAAGAATTATTGAAAGAAGCTTGCACATCAAAACTGAAGAGCAGAACACACACAAAGAACTGAATACAGAAATAGATGGACCTACAAAACTTAAGAATAAAATAGAAATAACCAGCTGTCATATATAAATAATCACTCTGAACTTAAGTGAACTTAACTCATCAATTAAAATGATATCCATAGATACTCTATGGAGTATCTAGTCATATCAGGAAACAGAATCCAACCTTCTGTCTTCTCCAGGAGACAGCCCAATGACAAACATAGGCTCAAAGAAAATTATTGAAAAGTAATTCTACAAGTGAGTGGGACTCAAAAGAAGGCAGGGACAACCAAATTTTTATCAGACAAAATAGATTTCTAGCTAAAAAGGTTAACAAAAGATGGGGAAGCTATACTTCCCAATTGTTTTTCCTTCCCCTTCCACCAAGCCACCTATGCCCATATCTCATCTGCCTCCTAATAAAAAGTACAGTCTCTTACACTGCTATGAAACTATCGCCAGCACTGCAACATGAGTTCCATTCCCAGCCAGGGAGTTAGCCCACATGGTGGAGCTGACCTCTCCTGTCTTGCACACTGCTCTCCTCAGCAGTGTATTTCAGTAGATCCGTTTGTTCTGCTCCCCATTCTGTTTCTAGTGAATCTTCTCACACCCCCCGCACCTCAGGCCTACATCCAAACTTTTGGATGCATAAATAAATCTTTAAAAAAACAACAACAAAAAAGTACAGTCTCATGGCAAAACAAGTGCATGCATCCTTATTACAAAAGAAGAAGTATAGTAAAATAAAATACTAGGGAGTAATAACACTAATCCAGAGGACTGAGGAAAGTCAGCTCATTCAGCAACTATCTTGACTTTTCATCATTAGCATCCAATTAATATTAGAGGTAATGGAGACATTATGAGAACTGATGGTGGGTGATGGTGATTAAAGATGGGAAGAAAAAAAAAAGAGATAGGGAAGAACAATGTATAATGTTTAAGGAAATGATGCATTAATAATACATAACACTTATCTATATATTCTCCACCAAATAAAGGAGAACCAAAGTATGTTAGGCAACTACTAACCACTATGAAAACCACAGAACTGAATCATCCGGAGGTATGATGAAGGCAGGGTTGAGGAAGGATACGAACAAAAAGGGTAGGAAGCGGTGAACTATGGTGGTAAAGTATGGGTGATTTGGTGGTTGTTGCATGACAGTGGCAACACCTGATGGGGGGGGTGTCCAGATATTGTCTCAATGAAAATTAATAATTTTTTTAAAGATTTAGGGCCTCCCTGGTGGCACAGCATGTTGAGCGCACCACTATGAAGCTGTCTGCAGCCTCTGCAGTGTGGGTTCAATTCCCAGCAGGCCAGGGAGATTCCCACATGGTGCAGCGGACCTCTCCTGTTGCACCTGCTGCTCCCCTCAGCAGTGTGTTTCAGTCCGTCTGCCTGTTCTGCTCCCCGTTCTGTCTCTGGTGAATCCTCTCACCCTCCCTTGCCTCTGGCCTGTACCCTAGCTCTTGTATAAAAATAAATAAATTTTTTAAAAAAAGATTTATTTATTTATGCATACAAAAGCTGGGGTATAGGCCAGAGGTGCAGGGAGTGAGAGGATTCACTAGAGTCAGAGCGGGAAGCAGAACAAGCAGATCTGCTGAAATACACTGCTGAGGGGAGCAGCGGGCAAGACAGAAGAGGTCTGCTGCACCATGTGGGAAGCACCCTGTCCGGGGATCGAACTCATGCTGCAGTGACTGTTGATAACTTTATAGTGTTGTGCTTAACCCCTTGCACCACCAAGAAGGCCCCCAAATTAATAAATTTTTTAACAAAACAAAGAAAATTTCAGAAAGCTGATTCATTTGGCACATAATTAGCAGATGAGAGAGGCAGAATAAAGAAACCTGGATCTGTTCTTTGCTCTGTCACTACATAATCTTGGAAGAAATCAATAATGTGTTGTGATCCCCATGTTCTGACTCTGTAATGATCTGAGGCATGATACAAAGGCCAAGAAGGTCTTTTAAAGTGGGAGTGACATATGGACCAAGCTCTGTTGGTCCTGCAGCCAGAGGAAGAATTTTTATGGGCAGCTTGGCCCAGGTTTGACTTGTTTTAATTAGTGCTGTTATTGTACAGATACTTAAAAAATAAGTTGAATTAATATATATATTTCTATTGTTATATATTTAAAAGGACAGAAAAAAAGAGACCAAATAAAAATTACCTATATTCCTATCATTCCAAGTTAACATTTGATATCTTGTATTTTCTTGATACAAAGATAATTTTTTAAATGTTTTCTTTAATAAGATTATTATTATTTATTTATGTTAAAGTTCATGAAAGTAAATCATAATCCAAGAGAATGGGTGTAGGATAAATGATTATCAGGCTTTTCTGCCTTCTTGCCATTAGGATTAATGATGGATACCTGTGATCCTAAATGCATGCCTGATGGCGGGCACCTGGAGTGGGATGTGGGCATACATAGGTGGGTACACCTAGGCTGAGACTGAGGTTATAAGGGCAGCATCAAGGGAGCAGAATCAGAGGAGAGAATGATGAGAAAATATATCATTAAGCAAATGAATACAATAAAGATTCCAACAGAACTTCCAGCCCAGGTGCAATGAACATTCCAATGCAGGCATAATTAACAAGTTGGCTTACTTACAGCTCCTTCCCTTTCAAGATTCATGGCCAGGGCCTCAGCACTCTTATCTACAAGGTCAGGCAGCGGCCAGCTGGTCTCTCTCTCCAAGGCCATCCCTGAATCCCTGCATATTTTCCCCCTTGCCTTGGCCCCCTTGTCTGGGGACTTTGCCGCAAATGGTTTTGCCTGCTGAAAACGATGCTATCAATTTAACAGATATGGAGACAGTTGTGTATAAAAGGAACCCTTGGTCTTTAAACCAGTACTTAGTCCTTACAGGGCTACCCAGGTCTGGGACCTCATGAATGAGTAATAAAGCTTCTCCTGACCTAACCATTCCTGAAGTACTGCTTGTTCTTCCTCTGCCTGGGTAAAAGGCTAGAATTTATTTCTACAAGAAAGAGTAGCAGAAGGAGAGAAGCATCAGCAGAGAAGCAGAGACCACAAGAACATTGGAGATCCCAGGAAGAGTGAAGCTTCCCTGGGGGCTAGGAGGCATGCCAACCTCCTGCCCCCACAGCCCCTCTGCCTGCTGTGTACCTGGAAAACTCAATAAAAGCCTGAAAAAGCCACCGAGGGCTCCAGGACTCTCCTTTGCCTGCCTGCTCAAATCATAGAGATCCTGCTTTGTGCCTTTCCTGGCGCTACAATGGGAGACATTAAAAATTCATTAAATGAAAACTATTTAACAAAATTAATCATAGATAATAATTCTGTTATAGTAACTTTCATTATTATTATTACTGAATGGCTAACCAGAGCCAGTGAGGAGGACACCTTTTATACTATCTTCACTTCTAAGTTTGTATTTTATAAAATTGAGGCAAACCAGGGCCAATTCTGAAATCACATGCAAAAGGATAAATACCAGAAAGTAACTATAGGGTAAGGAAAAAGTATCAGGCTTTTCTGCCCTCCCACCATTAGGATAGATGAGGAAACCCTGTGGTCCTGAATGCATACCTGATGGTGGGCACCTGGAGTGGGTACACCTGGTCTGAGAGACTGAGTTTATAAAGGGCAGCTCACGGGGATGCCAGCAGAAGCCAAGAACAAACAGAAGCCAAGCGAAGCAGAGAGAATGCCAGAGAGAGCCCAAATAGAGTGAGGACTTGCTGGGGGCTGGGAGGCCTGCCAGCCTTCCGGTCCCCCAGCACCCCTGCCTGCTGTGTACCGGGTAAATCCCAATAAAAGCCTGCAAAAGCCACTGAAGACTCTGACTCCTCCTTTACCAGGTCTGCTGGATCAGAAAACCTGCTCAGTAGCCCATTCCTGCCGCTACAATTGGCGTAAGTCGGCAAGATGATCCATGCAGACGGAGATGGAGCCTGCAAAGACCTGGAGGGACGAAGGGGTAACAGACTGTGTTTGCCTGTGATGACGCTGAAGGCATCACGGTGGCACAGCAGATGGACAAGGTCCGGGAGCTGCGGGACAAGACCTCGCCTGCAGGAGATACCCCAGAGGACCAGCCCAAGACCGCCGAGGCAGCAGAATTGTTGGGGAAAGTAAGAGGACCACGATTCAGAGCTCACCAGTGCTGACACAAGGAAGAAGCCTATGGACTTGGGACTAATGGATGTGGACTGACAATCCCTCCAGAAGGCGGAGGATATTGGCAGGTTATATTTTTTGGGAATCTGGGGGTGGCCAGTGGGTCTCAGTGGCCAAATGCAGCCTGTGTGTGCCCAGCAGCAAGGCAGAGGAAAAAAGCCGATTTTGAGAAGGCATAAGCTGGTGCTAAGTTGAGAAGCCCTGAGTGGCCGTTAAGCAGCCTAAGTATGCTGAACGCCTGTGAGTCTCTTAAAATCACCTGTGGGTGATGCCCTGCTCGTTCTTGAGTGAGAGTGAGGAGCTGAGGAACCCGTCCTTGGGGGACAGGCGGGGAAAATGGCTTGGGGTGGAGCCCAAGCTGAAGAGGGGACCCAAGAGAGGCCGCATGTAGAGTTTGGATCCCCGACCCATGTGCTTGTGCAGTGGGTTGGCCTGAGTGCAGGGGTCTGCGAGTCACATTGGTGGCAATGAAAGCCGAGTGTTGGAGCGACTGCAGACAGAAACCCTGAGGGTTGGCGATTACCCCCAACAGAATAGAATCGCCAATCCCAGAGCGAGTGCATCCTGGGGGTGGATGCTATATGTGGCTTGTAGCCGAGACTACAGCCAGAGAAGGCCAGGAAGCCTGACGGCTCCTGGTGTGTTACAGTAGATGCCATGAGTGGTTCCCCTCCCTTGTATGAGCGGTGCCTTCGGCAGCAGATTTGGTGGCTCATCTGCTGGTGCCAATAATTGTCTTTTGCCACTAGGTTGGGGCCCTGCCTGGAATTATTTGTGTTCTGTTGTATTTTATGTATTTTGTTGTTCTATTGTGATGTATAGTATTTGTTTTTGTGGGCCATGGCTGCAGTGTGTTCTATTGCCAAGAGAAACATCTGTGACTTGTATAGATTGTACCACAGAAAACCCTGAGGGGGTGGACTGTAGGGTAAGGAAAAAATATCAGGCTTTTCTGCCCTCCCACCATTAGGATAGATGAGGGAATCCTGTGGTCCTGTATGCATGCCTAATGGTGGGCGCCTGGAGTGGGTACACCTGGGCTGAGAGACTGAGTTTATAAGGGCGGCGTCACGGGGATGCCAGCAGAAGTCAAGAACAAACAGAAGCTGAGCGAAGCAGAGAGAATGCCAGAGAGAGCCCAGATAGAGTGAGGATTTGCTGGGGGCTGGGAGGACTGCCAGCCTCCCGGCCCCCCAGGACCCCTGCCTGCCATGTACTGGGTAAATCCCAATAAAAGACCTGCAAAAGCCACTGAGGACTCTGACTCCTCCTTTACCCGGTCTGCTGAATCAGAAAACCTGCTCCGTGGCCCATTCCTGCCCCTACAGTAACACATAAAAGTAATAAATTAATTTTTAAATTTTATTTAATGTTCCTAAGTTACCTTATTAAATAAAATAAAATGAATATCACTTGCAAATGGAGAGGGAAGTCCTAGGATTCTATTTCAAATTAGAGTGGAGCAGCCTAATATACTACACAGGCAAATCCTATTGACTCAAAAGATAGATTGGCTGAATCCCTGGCTCCTACAATTAATAAGGATAATAGTGCTACTTACCTCATAAGATTATAGAGTTTTAGTTGAATTAATGCTCATCTGATTATTAATTTTATGTGTTAACTTGACTAGGTTTGAGATACCAGATATTTGTTTCTTAAGTTTTTCCTCACCAGCCTCCCTTATGTTCCCTGGTCCCTTTCACTCTCCCCTCCCTTTTAATCTCAGAGCCCTCAGAATGTTTATTCATTAATAAATGTCCACTGGTTTTTGAAAGTGTTTTACTAGTTTTAAATAGTTTAGTCCAAAAATCTGCTATATAAATGTGCTATATTTTTATAATTGTGACTTACTTTGCTACACATAATTCAAATTCCCTTCATTTTGCTGAAAATGGTTTCATTTCATAGTTTATTATGCCTATATAATACTACATAGTGTGGACACACCAAATCTTGATCCAGTTGTCTATTGAAGAACATTTAGGAACAAATGAATGTTTGTGTTGATGGCTTCGTATTTGGATATATCTCAGAGACTGGGGTTGCAGTCTCATATGGTGTTTCTATTTTTAGTTCTTTTAGGGAATTCTGGATTGCTTTCCATAATGGCTCCACTGCTCTATATTCTACCAATAGTATAATAACTTTCCTTTTTCTCTACATCCTTTCCAAAATTGTGTGGTCTTTTTAATATGTGCCATTCTCATGGATGTGAGATGGCAACTCACTATGGTTTTAACCTGAATCTCTCTTATTAAAAGCAACAATGAACATTTTTTTCATAGGTTTTTTTCTTTCTGGATGTCCTCTTTGATGAGTTGTCTGTTCAGATCTGCTGCACACTTATTAATTGGGTTATTTGTGCTTTTTTTAAAGATTTATTTTTTTATACAAGAGTTGGGGTACAGGCCAGAGGCGCAGGAGGGTGAGAGGATTCACCAGAGACAGAGCAGGGAGCAGAAAGGCAGATGAGCAAAATACACTGCTGAGGTAAGCATCAGGAGAGACAGGAGAGGTCTGCTGCACCATGTGGGAATCTCCATGGCTGGCCTGGAATTAAACCTGTGCTGCAGAGGCTGCAGACAGCTTCACAGCTTTGCACTCAACCTGCTGCGCCACTGGGGAGCCCCGTACAATTGTTTATTTTTAATTCCCTTGCCATAGAGGTTGTGTCACACAAAATATCTTTATTCTTGAGATTGTGAAACATACTGCCAAATATTTTTTCCTATGCATTTTATTGTTGCAGGTCTTATATATAAATCTTTAATTCATATGGCTTTTTTCCCACGCCTGCATGCTTGTGTCTGTGCAGGCATTTCTTTTAACAAACTTGTCTCTTTCAAATGCAGCTCTCTGGAATTACTGTTTCTGTGTCATTTGGGTAAATACCTATGAGTGGAATTGGTGGATCATATGGAAGCTCTATGTTTAGTAGATCAAGAAATCTCCACACAGCTCTCCATAGTGGTTGGACCAGTTTGCATTCCCACCAGCAATGCAGCAGAGTTCCTTTTTCTCCACAACCTCACCAACATTTGTTGTTGCTAGTTTTTTTAATATGTGCCATTCTCACTGGTGTAAGATGGTATCTCATGGTAGTTTTGATTTGCATTTCCCTGATTACAGAAACAGTAATTCCAAAGGGCACCTGCATGCCTATGTTTTATAGCAGCACTATTTACAATAGCTAAGCTATGGAAACAACCCATATGCCCAAAAATAGATGACTGTATCAAGAAGATGTGGTACATATACACAATGGAATATTACTCAGCATTCAAAAAGGATAAACACATGCAGTTTGCAGCAATATGGTTGGAGTTAGAAGGGATTATGCTCAGTGAAATAAGTCAGAAAGAAAAAGAAAAATACCGGATGGTCTCACTCATAGCAGGAATTTCGAAAACCTAAATAGGAGACCAGGAAAAAGACTAATCAATACAAAGTAATAATCAAAATCAACAAGCAACTATAAACCAGAAACACACTGTGGGGCGGGGGGAGAGGAAGAACTAGAGTCAAAATAAGGGGGTGTGCAATTGTATGGGGAATATAACCAAAATGAAAATGCATACATTGTACATGCAGCTCTCTGCCCACCTGTGTCTATGCAGGTATCATCTTATTTCTCTTTTTCCCAATAAGCCTGTTGTTTTTAATACAAAGAAAAATAACTCAGTTGTGCATGGTATTTGCTTGATCCAGATTTATTCTTTCATTTGTGTTTTTCCAATTTCCCTAGCACCATTTTTTCAAGAGAATATTTTTTCCCCATCATATGGTCATAACTGACTTATCGTAGCTTGAATGCTTGTATATATATTGATTTATACTGGGTTTTCCATTCTATTACACTGAGGCAAGTATCTATTTTTGTGTCAATACCATACTCTTTTTGGTATTGTCACTTCACAGTAAAGTTTGAAGTCAGATTATGTGATACCTCCATGTCTCTCCTTCTATTCTCAGGGCTGCTTTTGCAGTTCTATATAAATTTCAATATTTTTTGTGCAATTTATTTGAAAAAAAGTTAGTATTTTGATGGAGAGTATCTTAAATGCATATATCATGTTAGACAAAATAGTCATTTTGATTATGTTGTTTCTCCCCCACCATGAGTATAAGATATCCTTCCATTTCCTCATGTTGCTGTCTAAATCTTTCAGTAACATTTATACTATATAGGTTCCTTACCTCCTTAGTTAGGTAGAGTCCAAGGTATTTAATTATTTTTGAAAAAAAAATTGACATACTTTCTTAATTTCTTTTGTTTCTTATTTTTTTGTATATTAAAAAGCTGTATTGATTTCATAACCTGCTGGATAGCCATATTCATTTATTTTTTCCTACCAACTTTTTAATGAAGAATCTAGGATTTTCTATATATATAATAAAATTAAGAGTAATGATAATTTCACTTTTTTTTTTCTAACTGTATTCCCTTTATCTCCTGTGTGGTGACAATGGGAATCCTTATCTTGTTCTTAGAAAGTTTTCAGTTTTTCACTATGAACTATTAAATTGACTGTTGGTTTGTAAGGGATGACCTGATATTATACTGAGGTAGACTTCTTCTATTTCCATCTTGTTTAGAGCTTTTATCATTTCTCCATCTATTGATTATATGACTTTTATATTTACTTTTGTTGATATGATATTCTAATTGATTTTTATATATTAAACCATCTTTGCATTCTTGGGGTAAATTCAACTTGATTATGGTGTATAGCCACAGTGATATACTGTTGAATTCAATCTGATAATAATTTGTTGAAGATTTTTACATTGATGTTCATCAGGGGTATTGGTCTATAATTTTATTGTGCTTTCTTGGTCTGTTTTTGATAGTAGAATAATGTTAGCATTGTAAAATATATTAGGGGAATCTGGCTGCCAGAGCCCAGAGGGGGATGCAGTCAGGGCCAGGGCAGACTACAGGTAGATGGAAGTGCCCTCCCGACTCCCCGTCTTAGATCTGGGACCTGTGGCGTGTTTGCAACACACCTAGACTGTGTGGAGCTGGAAAAGGGCTGCGCCCATAGCCACAGGTGAACTGAAAAGCCCCCGCAAGCCCTGCCCCATCTGGCCACCAGTCTGAGCACAGAAGGAGATCCAGCGATTTGGAGCCCAGCAGGCGATCCTGCCACCATAGGGTAGACTGTGGGACCATAAGACCCTCCTTGGAATTAAACAAATACAGAAGTAGTAGATTCTCTGTGACAGTGGCTACTAACATATTCATAGTAATACTGCCCCACCAGAATTCAGACATATCACTTTATGACTTGATTGGACCACTTGTTTCTGACATCCCAGAAAGAGCACACCGAAAAGATGCCAGCCAGTAACAGCGACACAGAGTCCCAACACATAGACAAATTAGAAAACAAGCAGCGGGGAGAAGAAAAACTACATGCAATCAAGCAAGTCTTCAGGAAAAAGACACGCCACAAAAAGAAAACCACCCACCAGATTGCAACAACAGTGACTTGGAAGAACTTCTGAGCCTTCCAGAAAGAGAATTTAAAACTGCCATCATTAAAAAACTGACAGAAGTCATTAAGGTAAACAACTATCAGAAGAATGAAATTGAGTTCTTAAAGAGGGAAGTGAAGGAAATGCAGGAGATCAAAGGATTAATGGAAGAGATAAAGAACTCTGGGAAAAGCAGTGATAACAGAATAGATGAAATGGAAGAACGAATAAGCACTCTCAAAGACACAGAAATAAAAAGAACCAAAACAGAAAAGGAAAGAGAAGTACAAATGAAAAAGACTGAAGAAAGACCAGGAATTATCTGACTCCATGAGGAAAGGAAATATAAGAGTTATAGGAATCCCAGAAGGAGAGGAGAGAGATATAGGAACAGAGAAAATATTCAAGGAAATAATTGAAGACAACTCCCCAAATGTGAAGAAAGAGCTGAAAATAGACATACAAGAAGCAAGAAGAACACCAAACACCCATGATGAAAGGAATAATACAGTAAGACACATAATAGTAAAGCTCCCAAGAATCCAGGACAAGGAAAACATAATGAAGCTGACAAGAGGGAAGAAATAGATAACATACAAAGGAAAATCAATCAGACTGACATCAGCCTTCTCCAAAGAAACACTACAGACAAGGAGAGAGTGGATGGACATAATCAACAGACTCCAAGACAACAAATGCCAACCAAGAACACTCTATCCTGCAAAGTTTCCTTCCTCTGTGAAGAAAGAATAAGGACCTTTCCAGACAAACAGAAACTCTGGAATTTCATTACGACTAAACCCCCACTCCAAAAAATACTACAAGGAGTCCTAAAGCCAGAACCAACACAGGGGTGATTAACAATGAAATAAGGCCAAAAAAAAGTTATTAAAAGAATAAGTAAATAAAATCTGAGGAAAGACAAACACAGTGGCAAATACAGATGCTAACATATCAATATTAACTCAAATGTAAATGAACTAAATGCTTCAATAAAAAGACACAGAGTTGCAGGCTGGATTAAGAAACAAAACACAACCTTTTGTTGTCTCCAGGAAACACATTTAACTACAAAAGATAAAAACAGACTCAAAGTGAAAGGATGGAAAACAATCCTACAAGCAAATGGACCAAAAAAGAAGGCAGGAACAGCTATACTTAGATAAAACAGATTTCAAACTCAAAAAGGTAAACAGAGACCCCAATGGTCACTACATTATGATCAAGGGAACAATAATTCAAGAAGAAATTATACTCATTAACATATACTCACCAAATGAAGGAGCGCCAAAATATATCAGACAACTATTATCATCTCTGAAAACAGACATCAGAGAAAACACATATGTAATAGGAGACTTCAACACACCACTATCAACAATGGATAGATCGATGAGACAAAAAATAAGGACACTAAAGCTTTCCTGAAAAAAATAGAAGGGAATGGAGGCATCACACTCCCAGACTTCAAACTATACTACAAAGCCATAATCATCAAAACTGCATGGTATTGGAACAAGAACAGATACACAGACCAATGGAACCAAATAGAAAATCCAGAAATAAACCCACAGATTTATGGTCAACTAATATTTGAAAAAGGAGCAAAAGAATATGCAATGGAGCAAAGAAAGTTTGTTCAATAAATGGTGCTGGGAAAACTGGGTCGCTACATGCAAAAGAATGAAGCTTGACTACTACCTCACACCATGCACAAAAACCAACTCAAAATGGATTAAAGAACTAGACATAAGACCTGAAACCATAAAATATAAAGAAGAAAATATAGGCAAAACACTACATAACATGCACCTCAAAGACATCTTTACAAACACATCACCCAAAGCAGTAATAGTGAAGGCAAAGATAAACAGCTGGGACTACATCAAATTAAAGAGCTTCTGCACAGCAAAAGAGACAATAACCAAAACAAAGAGAAACCCCACCGACTGGGAGAACATTTTTGCACACAACACTAATGATGAAGGACTGATCACAAAAATCTACAAAGAGCTGATGAGACTCAACAACAACAAAGAAAATAATCCTGTCAAAATATGGGCAGAAGAGCTCGAAAGGAACTTCTCTGAAGAGGAAATGCAAATGGCCAACAGGCATATGAAAAAATGTTCAACATCACTTGTAATCAGGGAAATGCAAATCAAAATTACCATGAGATACCATCTTACACCAGTGAGAATAGCACATATTAAAAAAACTAGCAACAACAAATGTTGGTGAGGTTGTGGAGAAAAAGGAACTCTCCTGCATTGCTGGTGGGAGTGCAAACTGGTACAACCACTGAGGAGAGCTGTGTGGAAATTTCTTGACCTACTAAAGATAGAGCTTCCATATGATCCACCAATTCCACTCCTAGGTATTTACCCAAAGGACACAGAAACATCAATTCCAAAGGGCACCTGCACCCCTATGTTTATAGCAGCACTATTTACAATAGCTAATCTATGGAAGCAACCCAAATGCCCAAAAATAGATGACTGGATCAAGAAGATGTGGTACATATGCACAATGGAATATTACTCAGCAATCAAAAAGGATAAACACATGTAGTTTGCAGCAACATGGTTGGAGTTAGAAGGGATCATGCTCAGTGAAATAAGTCAGAAAAAGAAAAATACTGGATGGTCTCACTCATAGCAGGAATTTAGAAAACCTAAATAAGGGACCAGGAAAAAGACTAATTAATACAAAGTAAAAATCAAAATCAACAAGCAACTATAAACCAAAGACTCACTACGAGGTCAAGGAGAGGAAGGATAAGGGTCAAAATAAAGGGGGGTGCAATTGTATGGGGAATATAACCAAAATGAAAATGTATACATTGTGCAAAAATGAAAAATAATGTAAAAATTATATAAAATAAAATATTAAAAAATATATTAGGGGAGATTCCTCCTTTTATTTTTTTAAAACAATTTGAATAAGTAAGCAAACTTTAAATAAGTTCTTTAAAGTTTCAATAAATACCATTTTAAAGCAATTTCTGGTCCTAGGCTTTGTTTTTCAAGAGTTTTTATTTTTTTTTTCCCCTGCAGAGGGTTGAGCATAGCACTATGAAGCAATCTGCAGCCTCTGCAGCACGAGATCAATCCCTGGCCAGGGAGCTGACCCACATGGCACAGCAGACCTCTCCTGTCTCACCTACTGCTCCCCTCAGCAGTGTATTTCAGTCGGTCTGCCTGTTCTGTTCCCCACTCTGTCTCTGGTGAATCCTTTCACTCTCTGTATCTCAGTCCTGTGCCCCAGTTCTTGTGTGCATAAATAAATAAATCTTTTTTAAAAAAGTTTTTATTTTTATTAGTCTTGTAATTTCTATGCTTGAGATCAGTTTGTTAATTCACCTATTTTCTTCCTCTTCCTCCTACTCCTCCTCTTCCCTTCTTCCTCATCTTTCTTGTTATTCTTCCTGCCCTTCCCCATCTTTGCATTAGGATATCAATCTTCTTCTGCCTCCAGACTTGAAATTGGGCAAGAGGTACAACCTTGGTATTTTTGGGTTTCCAGTTTGATGACTACAGATCTTGGAATATCTCAGCTTCCAAAATCATGAGTACAAATTCCTTATAATAAATCTCTTCGTATAGATGTATGTTTATATTTAATTTTTTCCTGTTTCCATGGTGAATTCTGACTACTACATGTCATGTTTTTGCACATGACACATACACAATTCTAAGACATACTAAGTACTCAGTGACTTTGTATTATGATACATCATGCTGAACCAAACATGATTAAGCTAATTACTGTAGAATGGACGACTCCCTTAGAAGATCTTTGATGGTGAACACATGATGCAGAAATTGTTGTTAGTATTGACAAGAGGAGTGTCCTCACTGGCAAAACATACAATACATCAACAAATTCCAGAATGTCTCAAGTTCAGAAGCTATGAAAGCTGTGAATCTGAATTCCTTTCTCACTATTCTATATAACATATCTCCCCCCAGTGTCTTCCTAAAACACTTTTTAAAATGCTTCTAGAAAACAACTCAAATGCCCCCAAATAGATAACTGGGTCAAAAACCTGTGGTATAGTTCCACAAAGAAATATTACTCAATGATTAGAAAAGACTATATTGTAGTAACGTGGTTAGAACTGGAAGGAATCATGCTATCTGAAATAAGTCAAAAGGATAAACATAGATATTAGATATTATCACTTATATGTGGAATATAGAGAAACCAAGAAAAAGGGCAAGAAAAAGTCAAAAACTAGCAAGCTGACCATAAATCTAAGGCATACAGCAAAGAAGTGGGAGGGAGGAGAGTCAAAATACAGAAGAACATAAGGGAATATGGTGATGGTTCATGGGTGATATGGTAGTGGGAGAACTAGGAGGACTACAATGATTATAAGGAAAAAATTAATAAATAAAAAGTAATTTATTGAGAAATACTTAAAAAAAATGCTTCTAGTTCATTGAGAATGAGTTCATCATTTATCTGACACTGAGCTCAGCCCGGGGGATAATAGAGTGCCAAAGTGGGGGACAATTCACTGTCTGTGGGTTCTCACCCATGCACTCAATTGCAAGACACACTCATACTCAGGGTGCAACAACAATGAAGTTTATTAACAAACAGGAGATTGGGGAAAAGAAATGTTTCTAAGACCATAGTGACCGGCTGTCTCACCCCATACAGTATCTTCAATGTACAGCAGTACAAAACAAAGGACATTCATACTAGATGGCACTATCCCTTCAAAAAGAACCTGGGGGCCTCTCCTGGTGGCACAGGCGGTTGAGCGCTACACTGTGAAGCTGTCTGAAGCCTCTGCATTGCCAGTTTGATCCCGGCCGGTGAGGATCCCATATGGCGTGGCAGATCTGTCCTGTCATACCCGCTGCTCCCCTCAGCAGTGTATTTTGTCAGTCTGCCTGTTCTGTTCCTCGCTCTGTCTCTGGTGAATTCTCTCACCCTCCCGGGCATCTGGCCTGTACCCTGGATCTTGTATAAATAAATCTTAAAAAAAAAAACCACACACACAAAGAATCTGGGGCTTCCCTAGTGCATAGGGGTCTGTGCCACTGTATTTCAGTAGATCCACCTGTTCTGCTCCCCACCCTGTTTCTGGTGAATCCTCTTACTTCCCTGCACCTCTGGCCTACAACCCAGTCCTTCTGTGTATAAATAAATAAATCTCAGTGCTGTCACCACTACAACCTGAGTTCAATCCCCAGCCACATGGCACAGCAGACCTCTCCTGTCTTACCTGCTGCTCTTCTCAGCAGTGTATTTCAGTAAATCCACCTGTTCTGCTCCCCACTTTGTCTCTGGTGAATCCTGTCAAAAAAATAAATAAATCTTTGGGAAAAAAAAAAGAACCTGGAAATGTTGGCACAGCAATAAACAGTGGACCAGGACCCAGTTGTGGTAGTGTCTGGAGGTGCTCATAGGTGGGGCTGCTGAGATGACACCACAGCTGTACACAAACACAGTCTTAAGGACAGACCGGACAGTACTGGATGCCAGACCAGACAATGCCAGATGAGGTGGTGCTGGATGATCAGAATTGGTGGACAGCTCTCAATAGAAGCTGATAACAGAGTGCTGGTCCTGGTCTGCAGTGCTGGTCTGTACTGGGCAGTAATGCCAGCAGCTCTGATCACTAGGAGGTGGTCAGTGACACTTGTGTTACAGCTTTTTGTGGGCTATTGGCATAAGCAAATAGCACACATCTCTTTTTAAGAGACACCAGGCTCAGACAGCCAGTGCATGCTGGGCCAGCTGCTGTAGCACCAGTGGGGTTGCTCCTGCTAGAAGCAGTAGGCAGGGAAAGGCCCGCTGCCACCTTCAGAGTGGCCTTCAACAGCCCACAGGCTGCACATGCTGAAGTTACTTGGCATCAGCACAGCTGCCATGCTCCACTGCTCATGGGGCAGGGCCTCTGTAATGGGGACACAATGGAGACTGAAAAAATCATGTCCCTGTCCTGAGTGCATACAGTCCTTTGAGAGAGCCAGATACCTACATGTACATATACCTACCCAAGTCTACACTGGTCCAGGGCAACAATAACAAAAAGGTACCTGGTGTTGTGGAAGGAATCACTGGGGAAACCTACTTCAGAAAGCATAACTGAAATCACCTTCACTTCATACCTTCCTCATCTCAGTGTGCCACTTTTAGTTTAGATGGTTTATCATAAATTTTTGTCTTTGTTTTACAGATACTACATGCCTTAATGTGCAAAGACTTTTGTGGGAGTTCTTTGAGAAGGCAGGAATCTGAGACTCTGGGACGTGACATTGTATGTCCTATATTAACAACCTTGGAAGTAGAGGGATCTGGATTTGAACTTGGATTAATTGTCTCCTTCCTCTGTGCTCCCCTCATTTTCTGATATCCCCTCCAATTCCCAACATCACTAGAGCATGCTCAATCTGTCTTTGCCCATATTACTCCTGGGATGACCCCTTCTCCCTGATGCTCAGCTGTACATTTCTGTGTGATCTGACCCTCAGTGCAATAGGTGAGGCAAGAAAGGAGCCATAGGCATAGGTTGAAATCATCAAGGAGTGACAACAAGTTTAAGTTGTACTTCAAAGGATGTACAGGATATATTATTGAGCTGAATGAGATGTAATTACATAGGTTCTGGAGTTGAAAGTCCTGGATAGAGGCAATGGATGCAACTAGTATCCAAAAGCACGTTTGAATGATCTGGGAGAAGGGTGGAATGTGAGATAAATATTTAACTAGGCAAGTTGGATCATGTCATGGAAAAACAAAACATGTCTGCCTTCAAGGAATCCTCCATTAACTCCAGAAACAAAAGTACAATTTCTCCTTCATAATTTATCATGACCAGGCACAATACTAGGCACAGCAGAGTTTCCAACATTCAATACCAGGCTGATGGGCTGAAATTCTTTTGAACTCAGTTGAGCGTTGACTCCAAACCTTTCCATTGCTGACTCATTCTTTGTATACTGAGACCACATTTTCCATTTGCCTTGAAACAGATTAACATTTTTGCTACATTACTGAAGCCACTTTAATTTATCACTTTGTTTTAAAGAACCCTGCCATCCAAAAATAGCACAAAATTACTCATTCTATTTGGAGGGTAGATGATATTGGAGTCTTTTGATGAAATGTAATCTTTCCTTTATTGGACCAATGTAAATACAATCCTGATGTTCTGTGAGTTCTAGTAGTCAGAAGTAGGAGATATTGAGTTTTTTTTTTAATTTTTAAGATTGATTGATTAATTTACCACCAGAGCCACTGAAGAATATCTGAGTAACCAGATAGAAGCTGGGTTCTAAAATGCCTCCCTTGCCCAGACCAAACAGTCTGAAATATTTTACAAAGATTTGATTTACCAATCCTTCTTTTTTTCAGATTTCCACAATGTCATTTCATGTATTTATTCCTCAGATGTTTAGTTTTACATCAAATTTCATATTTTGAGTATATAAAGAACTTGGTTTAGGATTTCACTGGAGCCTGGAAGCTAATATAAAGGAAGAATTTCTTGAGAAATAGAAATCAGCCTGGCTTTTCTAGAAGTGCATTGGGATTATTTGTGATTGCTTTTATTTTTATAATGATTATAGTTTCTCCTCCCCTCACCTCTGTCCCTGCCTTCACCCCCCTCTCATGTACATAAGAGGGTTTCGTTTTGGTGGTCTGTCTTGAGAAATCACCATAATGGAATATATATGAGGATTAGGCGTAGAAATGTCAGGCCTTATTAAATCTCAGTAGTCAAACTCTTGTGTTTCCCATTATCGCTCCAGTCTTTGAGACTTTCCAGAGAGGAAGAATTCTTCAGGTCCCAAAGGAAATGCAGCCCCTCCCCCCAGGTTTAGAAGAACCTTGCCTAGGGCCAGTCATTATTGGAAGATGGTAATGTTTTCCACTTTTGTTGACTTTTAGAAAATTCTATTTCAGAGAAGACCTTTGGGAAATTCATGTAATCAAATTCTGTCAAGGAAAGGAAAGTCTGTTAGTGGTATTATTAAATGCCCTATATAAACCACAGATTCTGGGCATTCATAATCCTTCTCCCTAAGGAACTCAGAAAGTCTTGGACACATTACTTTCTTTTATTCAACCTCACGAGGGACACAAAGAGAAAGAGAGGCGATACTTCTTTTAGCAATCCTCCCAGCATGCTCAGAAGCTCCTTGTTTTCCAGTCTGAGCTACTCCAGTGAAATACAAATGTAGATACTTGATAATGTTTAGAAGGAACTTAACAAAACAAAATACAAAAATAAAAAATACCTAAACTAGATCCACCACATTTATCTGCAGAGGTGTGAATCTATACCCTTAGGTCACACAGTATAAAATGAAAAAAACAAACAAACAAACAAAAACAGAGCCACCAGAATGGGGGCAATTTTTAAAGGTGTGGAGTTACCCCTTTTTGGAAGCTAGACAATGGACCTTGAGGGGAGACATTAAACAGGGAACTCCTTGTTTAATGCCTGTAACAAGCAGGTGACTTCAGGAACACAGAAATGAGCTATTAGCCCAGGACACCACTTGCCCAAAAGGCATGCTCTCTCTTTCTCCCACCACAGAGAGTTGCTGACACATTTCCCTGCCATCCTCTACTTCAAAGAACTAATCTCATCAGCATAACCTCATTCACTGTGGGTTGCCAACAGGAATCTGGGTCAGTGGGATTTTGTAGCAGTAGGAGCAGTCGGCCCAGGACATGAACTGTGATGCTTCCATACTATTCTAACTTTGAATTTTAAATGAAAGAGTTCCATGACAGCCCTATCTCTAAGTAAAATGTAAACCTGTGATCCCAGGATCATCTCTTCCCTTTTGGCACCTGTAGTCCCTCTGGAATGTTGGAGTGTTAGTGCTCATATGCACATGTACACACATCTCTTGACTAGACCTATTATTAGCCTACAAATTACTTTGCCCAATCTGCTTTACAGAAAAGATTTAATGAAACAGTTTCCAGAGAGAATGTGTTGTCTGTCCCAGAGGTATCTGGATTTGTCAAGGAAACAAACTTGAGGTTAAATAATGAAACTAATATATAAGAAGAACTGGCAAGCCAGGTGAAGGAGGTATTTTAGCTATACACCACTCCCCTGGACACAGATTATATGAGAAGTGTGGCAGATATCTGTTCTATCTGCTCAAAATTCAGAGTATAGAAAAGTACAGAGACTAGTGCAAATGAAACTTGAATTCTCAGAGGTCACCAGCTGAGCGATGTGGCCTGACTTATCTTTCTGGGTGTTAGTTTGATTCTCTGTTGAATGAAGGAGAGGATGGATATATGTCCACATCATTCCTTCCACTATCTCCTCTCCTTGTCCCTCTTTCTTCTCCCTCACTTTTGAGGTCACTGTATAAGCAGCAGAGTTGACTGCTGTGACCCTACTGGGGTACTCCATGTGTAAATAAGATGAGTGCAGAGGCATCTGGAAAATCTTCAGCTTCTACCAGACTTAAGCTGAAACATCAGAATGGGCTGTTATGGGCCATTCCTGAAATTGGTTGAATGAGTGACCTACCTGAGAGATATCTGACAGTATGCAGGTAAAAATTTTAATAAAATGATAAATAGAAAACTAGGACCTGTAGAGCAGGTGTTACTCTTTTTCAGTCTGCTGGAGCCTACTGCCAAGATCAAAGCAATCCTCATGAATCCTGATAAGTGTATGGAAAGTAAGGGAAGGGCTTGGCTAGTGCAGGCAAGATTGGTGTTATTTTGACCTTTTTGCAGTACTATCCTTACTGTGTACATACTGTTCTGTGTTCATATGTTGTAGATGATTCATAATCTAGTGTTCTGAGCTTCAACATTAATTAAAAGTATCTGAAAATTGCATGAGTTTATCTTTTTTGAGTGCTGAGTAGTAGTCCATGGTGTATATGTACCACATCTTCTTGATCCAGTCATCTATTTTTGGGCATTTGGGTTGCTTCCATAGCTTAGCTATTGTAAATAGTGCTGCTATAAACATAGGGGTGCAGGTGCCCCTTTGAATTAATGATTCTGTGTCCTTTGGGCAAATACCTAGGAGTGGAATTTCTGGGTCATATGGAAGCTCCATCTTTAGCAGGTTGAGGAATTTGCAGCAACATGGATGGAGCTAGAAGGGATCATGCTCAGTGAAATAAGGCAGCAAGAAAAAGAAAAATATCGGATGGTCTCACTCATAGCAAGAATTTAGAAAACCTAAATAAGGGACCAGGAGAAAGACTAATTATAATAAAGTAAACATCAAAATCAACAAGCAACTATAAGCTAGAGACACACTACAGGGGAGTGGTCTAGGAGGGATTACAGTCAAAACAAGGGGGGGTGGGAGTTGTATGGGGACTATTACTAAGATGAAAAAGCATACATTGCGCAAAAATGAAAAATGATGTAAAAATATATAAAATAAAATATTAAAAAAGAAAGTAACTGTAAGTGCAATAAGTCAAGCACTCTTCACCTGGAGTCCTTCAGTTCATGTCACTGGGTCCCTGTCACAGGTAATTATGATCTCTTGTACTGAGGATACAATGTGAACACCATGAGTCCCTTCCCACCCCTCCAGGGCCAGGTGTATGAACAGGCAACTTTATTAATCTGTGATAGTAAACAGCATGTTTACTGTGGTTTTGTATATTTGAAAGTTTCTCATCAAAAGAAAAAAGTCATAACTATCTGTTATGACTATATATTTACTGTGGTGATAGTTTTACAATATATACAAATACCAAATAATTATGTATGCACCTAAAACTATTGTAATGTGAAACTGTATGTCAATTATACCTCAATTTGGATAATACCAAACACGTTCTATGAAGCTAACATAACACTAATACCAAAACCGAACAAGGACAACACAAAAAAAGAAAACTACAGGCCAATATTCCTAATGAACACTGACGCAAAAATCCTCAATAAAATTTTAACTATCAAATCCAACAATGTATCCATAAGATAATTCACCACGACCAAGTAGGATTCATTCCAGGCACACAAGGATGATTTAACATCCAAAAATCAATCAATGCAATCCAACACATCAACAAAAAGAAATATAAAAACCATATGATAATATCAATAGATGCCGAGAAAGCTTTCGACAAAGAGCAACACCCATTCATGATAAAAGCCCTTGAAATTCTTCGGATACAAGGAACATACCTCAACATCATAAAGGCCATATATGACAAGCCAACAGCCAGTATCATTCTCAATGGTGAAAAGCTGAAAGCATTTCCACTAAGATCTGAACAAGACAAGGATGTCCACTCTCACCACTGCTTTTCAATATAATACTGGAAGTCCTAGCCAGAGCAATAAGACAAGAGAAAGACATACAAGGAATCCAAATAGGAAAAGAAGAAGTCAAACTATCACTATTTGCAGATGATATGATAATCTACATAGAGAACCCAAAAAACTCCATAGAAAAACTAATTCAACTCATCAATCAGTTCAGGAAAGTACAGGATACAAAATCAACATGCAAAAGTCAGTAGCCTTCCTATACACAAACAATAAATCTGAAGAAGAAGAAATGAAAAAAAAATCCCTTTTATTATCAAAAAAAAAAAAATCAAATACTTGGGAATAAATCTAACAAAAGAGGTAAAGGACCTATACAAAGAAAACTATAAAACATTGTTAAAAGAAATAGAAGAAGATACAAAGAAATGGAAAGACATCCCCTGCTCATGGATTGGAAGAATAAACATTATTAAAATGGCCATCCTACCAAAAGCAATATACAGATTCAATGCTATTCCAATAAAAATATCAATGTTATTCTTCAAAGAAATAGAAAATTATTGATGAAATTCATATGGAATCACCAAAAACCCTGAATAGCCTAGCTCTCCTGAAAAAAAAAAAGAAGGGAATGGAGGCATCACACGCCCAGATTTCAAACTATACTACAAAGCCATAATCATCAAAACTGCATGGTATTGGAACAAGAACAGATACACAGACCAATAGAACCAAATAGAAAATCCAGAAATAAACCCACAGATTTATGGTCAACTAATATTTGAAAAAGGAGCAAAAGAATATGCAATGGAGCAAAGAAAGTTTGTTCAATAAATGGTGCTGGGAAAACTGGGTCACTACTTGCAAAAGAATGAAGCTTGACTACTACCACACAACATACACAAAAACCAACTCAAAATGGATTAAAGAACTAGACATAAGACCTGAAACCATAAAATACGTAGAAGGAAATATAGGCGAAACACTACGGGATATGCACATCAAAGACATCTTTACAGACACATCACCCAAAGCAGTAATAGTGAAGGCAAAGATAAACAACTGGGACTACATCAAATTAAAGAGCTTCTGCACAGCAAAAGAGACAATAACTAAAACAAAGAGAAACCCCACCGACTGGGAGAACATTTTTGCACACAACACTAATGATGAAGGACTGATCACAAAAATCTGCAAAGAGCTGATGAGACTCAACAACAACAAAGAAAATAATCCTGTCAAAAAATGGGCAGAAGAGCTAAAAAGAAACTTCTCTGAAGAGGAAATGCAAATGGCCAACAGGCATATGAAAAAATGTTCAACATCACTTGTAATCAGGAAAATGCAAATCAAAACTACCATGAGATACCATCTTACACCAGTGAGAATAGCACATATTAAAAAAACTAGCAACAACAAATGTTGGCGAGGGTGCAGAGAAAAAGGAACTCTCCTGCACTGCTGGTGGGAGTGCAAACTGGTCCAACCACTATGGAGAGCTGTGTGGAGATTTCTGGACCTACTAATCATAGAGCTTCCATATGATCCACCAATTCCACTCCTAGGTATTTACCCAAAGGACACAGAAACATCAACTCCAAAGAGCACCTGCAACCCTATGTTTATAGCAGCACTGTTTACAATAGCTAAACTTTGGAAACAACCCAAATGCCCAAAAATAGATGACTGGATCAAGAAGATGTGGTATATATATACCATGGAATATTACTCAGCATTCAAAAAGATAAACACATGCAATTTGCAGCAACATGGATGGCGCTGGAATGGATCATGCGCAGCGAAATAAGCCAGAAAGAAAAAGAAAAATACCGGATGGTCTCACTCATAGCAGGAATCTAGAAAACTTAAATAAGGGACCAGGAAAATGAATAACTATAAGAAAGTGAAAATCATAATCAACAACAACTATGAACCAGAGACAGGGAGGGGAGTGTAGGGAAGGGATTGGGGTCAAAATAAGGGGGTTGCAATTGTATGGGGAATATAAAAATTAAATTAAAAAAAAAAGAAGTGACCATTCAAACATGTTTTAATACACTAAAAAAAATATTATACCTCAATTTTAAAATAATATTGGATGCAGAAAAGACCATGGAGCATGGAAAAGGGTGAAAACTTGACCTACCAAAGGGGTGGGGTGAGGAGATAAAATGTTTTTAGTATGAGAACTTATTTAGGGACAGAGGGGAAGGAAAGTACATTTCCAGCAGAGGAAGCTCTCTTTTTGTGTACTGTGGACAAGAACTCAGTTGAGAGATGGCAAGGAGATGAACAGTGGGTAAAAAGGGTTGCATCCTTTCTCTTTATATTTCCCCACCTCCCTCTCTTGTTCTAGCAGAGAAAGACAAGACACATTGAGGAAAGTTTTTTTTTAGCAGTTTAAAAGAAGTAGAATTAAAACAGTGCAGAGAGGACACTTAAAACAGAGCTAAAACAGGGTCAAAAGACAGTGCTACAATAGTACTAAGGGACTGCCAAGGATGGGGACAGGTCATTGTCAGTGAGTTCGCACCCATGTGCAAAATTGAAAGAACATTCGGGCTCAGGGTCTAACAATGACAGTGTTTATTTAACAAACAAGAGATTGGAGGGTAAGGGAAAAGTTTCTAAAGCCACAAGTGACCACTGTCTCACCCCAGATAATATCCACAGTGTCCCGAAGTCCAAAACAAAGGCTACTCATTGAAGATCAGATGACACTGCAGTAGTCCATTGCAGCAGACTGAAGGAAAGGCCACTGACAGTGACCTGTCCCCATCCCTGGCACTCACTGACAGTGACCTGTCCCCATCCTTGGCAGTCCCTTAGTACTATTGTAGCACTGGCTGGACCAGACAACAGCAGACTCTACAGCACCAGGAGGTAGTCCTGGAGAACCAGAGGCCGTGGACAGCTTTTTGTGAGCTGTTGGCATACATCAACAGCACATAGCTCTTTGAGACACCAGGCAGAGGCCAAGGGTGATGCTTCTTGCAGGTGATGTCAGAGGTAGGGCCAGAGGCAGGTATAAGTCTATGGAGGATTGGTGAATCCCAAAGACATCATCTCTTTGATGCTTATCTCTTTTTGGAGGCTATCTACTGATTCCTTCTTTGAAGGTGAACCAATGACGCTTCTCTCCTTGGAGGCCTTCTGCTTACTTTCTTCTCTTTTCGGAGGCTGGTTGCCCACTCCCTTCTGTCTTCAGAGGCTGGCTGCTCATTCTACCATTTATCTTCTTCAGAACCTGCCACCCTATAAGCCCGATTGGACTGTTTTACAGCCTAAGCATCTGGTCGGATCATTGAGCACAAATAAGCTCGTTTCACATTTTCAATCTGAATTAATTAACTTGAGTGACAGCTGGAAAGCTCATAAATGATTGGTCCATTTAGCTCAAAACCGATTGGTCCATTTAGAATTGTAGAACCAGATATAAAAGAGGGGAAAGCCCAGTCCCTACCCAGACCAGCCTGTACTCAGGTCAGGGAAGACTTGTTGGCCTGATGGGGCACCCATCCCCAACTGCATCCCCAACTGAGGACTGAGGCCTAATGTGCCTCAACTCCAATAAAAGTGCCTATTGCCCCATGTCCTCTGAGCACTATGGAGTTATGGTGACAGAATAATAGTAGAGTACTGTTTCAAATAGCAACACAACAAACAAACAAAAAACCCAATCTGCTAAACAAGCTGACTGCCCATATATAAGAGAAATGTTTAAATAAATATGATATCTTCATCTAGATTATGGCATAGTATATAATCATTAAAAACAATAAAATAATTTGATGTAGTCCCAGCTGTTTATCTTTGCCTTCACTATCACTGCTTTGGGTGATGTGTCTGTGAAGATCTCTTTGAGGTGCATGTCATGTAGTGTTTCACCTATATTTTCTTCTATGTATTTTATGGTTTCAGGTCTTATGTCTAGTTCTTTAATCCATTTTGAGTTGGTTTTTGTGCATGGTGTGAGGTAGTGGTCAAGCTTCATTCTTTTGCATCTAGTGACCCAGTTTTCCCAGCACCATTTATTGAACAAACTTTCTTTGCTCCAGTGCATATTCTTTGCTCCTTTGTCAAATATCAGTTGACCAGCAAACTGGTCCAACCACTATGGAGAGCTGTGTGGAGATTTCTTGAACTATTAAACATAGACCTTCCATATGATCCAGCAGTTCCACTCCTAGGTATTTACCCAAATGACACAGAAACAGTAATTCCAAAGGGCACCTGCACCCCTATGTTTATAGCAACACTATTTACAATAGCTAAGCTATGGAAACAACCCAAATGCTCAAAAATAGATGACTGGATCAAGAAGACGCGGTACGTATACACAATGGAATATTACTCAGCAATCAAAAAAGATAAACACATGCAGTTTGCAGCAACATGGATGGAGTTAAAAGGGATCATGCTCAGCAAAATAAGTCAGA
This sequence comes from Talpa europaea, assembly GCF_964194135.1. Taxonomy (NCBI): domain Eukaryota; kingdom Metazoa; phylum Chordata; class Mammalia; order Eulipotyphla; family Talpidae; genus Talpa; species Talpa europaea. The sequence continues at coordinate 61,336,077 of NC_140070.1, forward strand.
AAGAAGAAGAAAAATACTGGATGGTCTCACTCATAGCAGGAATTTTGAAAACCTAAATAAGAGACCAGGAAAAAGACTAATCAATACAAAGTAAAAATCAAAATCAACAAGCAACTATAAACCAGAGACACACTATGGGGGGGGAGGGGGGGCAGGAAAAGAAGGACTAGGGGGAGGTGCAATTGCATGGGGAATATAACCAAAACGAAAATGCATACATTGTACAAAAATGAAAAAAGATATAAGAGCTATATAAAATAAAATATTTAAAAAAAACAATAAAATAGATCCATATACACAAACACAGATATCTAATATTGTTAGACAAAAAAGAAATTAATCGAAAAATATGTATAATATGTTCTCATTGATTTAAAAAATGTGTTTTATTTATGTGTTCTTCAAAGGAGTTCTATAAAGTTATCTTTGTTCATTCTTTCTATTCCCCACATTCCAGACATCTTTTAAATCTAGAAGAAAAATAAATGCCTCAAAAACTCAGTTCTACAACAGTCATCATCAATAATGCCAAACGAGACCTTCAAAGTAAGATAATATAGTAAGACTGATAAATTTGTTTGCTGTTTTCATATAGTTAGAAGACGACGTTTAATTTGATGTACTCTCAGGAGTTATTTTTTCTTGTACTAAGTAATTCTAGGGAGCCTTTTTGTGATCATCTATGAATAAATAAAGACATAAAACTGCAATTGAAATAAATCAACTTCAATGCCGTCATAAAGAATATAATGAAATTCTACTGTGAGTTGAAGTTATAATGTTATATCAGATACCATCATACCCAAGGACAATACTTTCAAAAATATCTCTTGTTAACAAAGTTTCCACCCTCACTCACACACCACCCATACATCCACACATCCGTGATCTAATTTGATTTATTATAATGACAACCACAAAACAGGAACATCTGGCACTAACAAACCTTCGTTGATATACTATAGTGTTCCCATCAACACTGAATGGATTTAGGTGGACCTCTTGTTCTTTCATGGCTCCTCAGCAGAAGCCTGCAAAAGGTTCTAGGTTAGGTGCTAAGTTGAATCAGCTCCACTAGACCATCAGGAATCCCGCATGATAAGTGAGCTTCCTTTCATAAACTTGAGGTTTTGGTCAGATCTAGGAGAGCTTTCAGTTTCTTACACCTTCAATGTACCAGGGATAGAAAATGAGCATAAGTAACAGAGGTTTAACCTGACAATAGAAATCAGACACTGCAGGCTTTGGTGACCTGTGTAAGTCAGGTCAGTTAACCTGTTTAGTCTCCCACTTCCTGACATCTGCACTGGGGTGTTCAATTTCTATGCCAGAGAATGTTTAAACTGTATGAAACCCTTAAGGGAAAAATCTCTGAAAGTAGAGAAGATTGTCTTTAAAAAAAATGTGAAAGCAAATGTAGGGTAAGGAAAAATATCAGGCTTTTCTGCCCTCCCGCCATCAGGATAGATGAGGGAACCCTGTGATCCTGAATGCATGCCTGATGGCGGGGACCTGGAGTGGGTACACCTGCGCTAAGACTGTGCTTTTAAGGGCGGCATCACGGGGACGCCAGAAGCAGCAATAGAAGCCAAAAGAGAAAAAGCCAGAAGCAGAAGCAGAGAACGCCAGAGAGCCCAGACAGAGTGAAGATTTGCTGGGGGCTGGGAGGACTGCCAGCCTCCCAGCACCCTTGCCTGCCACGTACCTGCTGAACCCCAATAAAAACCTGCAAAACCACTGAGGACTCTGACTCCTCCTTTACCCGGTCTGCATGGGATCAGAAAACCTGCACTGTGTCTGTTCCTGCCTTTGCAGCAAAGCAATGGGTATAGGGTCCTTTTCTTTTACATGAGGTATTCTCTAAATGAACAACTAGAGGAAGGAATGTTCCCCCTGGGTAGCCCAGAGATCTCCATGTCCACGTTTGCTTAAGTCTGAGGTTTGTAACTGGAATCCCTGGACATGATTGAGAATGTTCATGAGCTATTTGAATGTGGGAAAAGGGGATTCATCTTTTTTATATTTTTATTTTTTCATTTTATATATTTTTACATCATTTTTTATTTTTGCACAATGTATGCATTTTCATCTTGGTTATAGTCCCCATAAAATTCCCACGCCCTTGTTTTGATCCTACTCCCCCCACGCCAGTATGTCTCTGGTTTATAATTGCCTGTTAATTTTGATTTTTTTCTTTATTATAATTTGTTTTTTTCCTGATTTTTTTAGATTAATCTCTTTCTGAAATTTAGCAATACTTTACTTTTATAGTTTTATTTATTTTTTTTTAAGTTTTATTTATTTATTTATAAAGATTTATTTATTTGTTTGTTTATACAAGCACTGGGTACAGTCAGAAGGCCATAGGGTGAGAGAATTCACCAGAGCCACAGCGGGGAGCAGAGCAGGTAGAAGGACCGAAGTACACTGCTGAGGGGAGCAGCGGGCGGCAGGAGAGGTCTGCGCGCCATGTGGGACCCTCCTCTGGTGGCCGGGGAGCAGCCGGGGATCGAACCAGCGCCGCAGAGGCTGTGGGCAGCTTCGCAACCCAGCGCTCAACCGCTGCGCCACCGGGGAGGCCCAATACTTTACTTTTAAACGTGGTCACAAACCACAGTAGTATAATCAGTGAGTACCTGTGACTTAGTATCTAACAGAAATCACACATTATTTCATAGAACTTTTTAATTGATACAGATTTCTCAAAATATTTGCCTTTATCACTATTGTAAAATTATGCTAGTTATGTGATCTGTAGATATTTTTATTTAATTCTTAATAAAGAAGCAAATATATTACTATACCACAGATTTTTAAAGAATATTCTAGTAACTCTAGTTTAATATAATTAGATTCCTTTGTAACTCAGTCTGTTTTTCTTTTACTGTCTTATTTAAAGGCAGTATTCTCAGAGAGGTCCATAAACTTCACCGAGGGCCAAAAGGGTCCATGTCCAATAAAGATTAGGAACTTCTAAGTGGGGTTAGCATGGGGCTTGCAAATGTTCCTAAAGGTCTGTGTCAATGTCACTTTATTTACACATTCCTGAGCTCCTCCTAACCAAATATGCTAAGGAAGGAACTGCATCTGTATAAACATCATCCAGTTAAAGTGTCAGGTTTCCTTCCCTTCTTCACAGTTGGTTGGATCCAGCAGCTAATGGCATTAGACTAATTGAATACCCTAAGTGGCTGGAAGAGGGGAGAAAAATATTTTGGAATTACAACTCAAGACATTTTGGCTTAACTCTGCTATCGTGTTTGCTTTGCTTTGAACTCAGTACAACCAATAAGAGTTCTGAAAACAGAATAAGAAGTTACAAACCATAAATAAGTAAGTTGCTGGTTTAAATTTCTCAGTAGGGCATTAGGGCATCAACTAATAGCTGCTTGATTATAAGGAGTCTGTGCTTCTCTGATGGTGCCTACACGAGGCATGACAAATGGATTTCATCCTGGTCTTATCAAGTTGCAACTTGGAAGGATTCTGAGGTCATCTCCACGCTTAGGGATGGGGAGGCAAGGTTATCGATTAGTGATGTCTGCTATAGCAGGGAATGTAGTTACAAAATACCCAGATTCCAGCCTGAGTTCAGTCCTAAAAAACTACCAATAGTCATCTTCACTAAAGGTCTACATAAAAATACATTCCACATCTATTCTCTGCTGGAAAGGAGGAGGAGCTTCAGTTCCTGCAATTCCTTTTGCAAACATGATTAAATTGATGAAGCAAGAAGCATTAAACACAGCATGATATTGTATAAAGCCACTTGGGATATACAACAGCATTATAGCACAACTGATGAGGGGAAATTTACTGAAAATAATTCACTGCATCAAAGAAGATAGTATTCCTGTGCTTCCCTCGTGCTTTTCAGCATTTTAAAGACTGATTTCATGACTTATGCTTCTTCCAAATTTTATGCTTACTGATTCAGTTTACCTGCCTTCTTTTCAAGTATAGGCCATTATAGGCAATGTTAACGCTCCCTCACATATACCGAATGTTTGACTTTGTAAAGGTTTTCTACACTAATTTGAAGGAAAATATGCACTCTTGTATTCATTACACTACTAATAGCAATAGCCAAGTTATGGATATATTCTAAGTGTCCAAGGACAGATGAATGGGTTAAGAAGATATTGTATGTATGTATATTCATGCATACACACACACACACACACACACACACACATATATATATATACTGAAATATTACTCGGTTATTAAAAAAGATGTAATCTGGTCATATGCAGCAACATAGATGGAATTGGAGTTAATTGTACTAAGTGAAATGAGTTAGAAGCAGAAAGACATATACTGGATGATTTCACTCATTTGTGGACTATGAAGAATAAAACAAAGAAAGAGAAAAAAAATGATAACAAACTCTAAAAATCTGACTGTAGAAATGAGGTTTCCAGATGGGAAGGGATGGGGAGCAAAGTGTATGAGGATGCAAGGTCTATTGTGGAAGTCTATGGGTGCCTCGGTGGAGGATGTGATGTGGTAACACATCTGAAGAAGTGTGAACCTAAACCTCTGAATCATGTATGGTTTTGTATGTTGACATTACTGCAATACAAAATAATACAATTAGAAAAAAATTGTTTCTGAAACACTTTTTTTGGTGGCATCTCTCAAGAGTCATGAAAGTTTCATCTGTTACCATTATTCCCATTTTACAGATAAATAAACAGGGGCACCAAGAAGCCAGGTGATTTATCCTGAATCCTACTGTCAGTCCAATGCCCTTTCAACCACAATATATTGCCTTCCAGTATTCTGCTTGCTTATATCAGAGCATCCTAAAGAAAGGAAGTCTTTCAAAAGAGAGACCAAAAAAATCAACATTCCTTAATGTTGGTAGTTTTGCGATAATTTGTGATTTTTAGCAGTTTGTTGGACCAGTAGTGGGACCCCTGATATACATTTTGTCCAAGTTTCTAGTTCAATTCTCTGATTTCCCTTTGCCCATCCTTTTGCCATACCACCTTATATTTTGGCTAGAGGAACAGAAGATTCCATTATTTCTTCTAATCTCATACATTCATTAGTACACAAACTATGTGCCAGTCATTTTAAAGGAATTTAAAGTCAAGTTAGAGACAGACAAGTTAAAGAGTTACTTTAATTTAAAATAAAGGACTCTACAAAATACACAGATGTGAAATAAGTCTTTTGAGCTCAGGGAAAATTTCCTGTAAGAAGAGATATTTAAACTTAAATCTTAAAGAACAAGAGAGACAGCAGGATGAAGAAGTTAATGTAAAAGGTAAAAAGGCAAAAGAGTGAGTTCAAGAAGGATGTAGCTCTGGAACTGAGAATGAAAGGGATGGATGGAGATGGAGAGAAGTCTGGCAAAATGAGCAAGTTCTAAGATCATAAACAATGTCAAGTGTTTACCAAGTATTTGAGGCCATATTCAAAGAGTGATGGGTGGTTGCTTTATTATTAATTTAATATTGAGTGCTCTGTGAATAATGGAGTTGAGGGGGCCAAGACTGCAAATAGGGAAGTCAACTTCAATCCAGGTAAAATGTTCTAGTAGCCTGTAACATAGTACAGAGATTGGAGATGAAGAAAAAGAATCCATGACTCATGTGGTCAGCGTTTCAAGATTGTTGGCAGTTCTTGCTTAGTCCCTTTCATTGGGTAGCCAGTTTCAGGTTTCTGCCTCTGTGCTGTCTGCACTCTTTCTTGAGCTGACAGACTGATCATAGGAAAAAAGCACTACAGTAAGTAAGAACAATAGCTGGTTAAGCTCAGTGAGACTGCAGAAGGGTTCTTTTTAGTGAAGAGTTTGTAAATATGGTTTATTATGGGCACCAATTCTGATAGTGCACGCTGAGACAAGAGTTTGAAGTTTATTTTAGGGTATGTAGGAAAGCAAGGAAACCATCTTGATAGTGATAAAGCCAAGCTTCATGGAGCACTGAAATGTTACTGAAAATACTGCAGTAACCCAAAGCAGTCTGGCAGCCAGCATGTCATCTGCCACTGTTTTTATGCCACCATCAACTTCCAACTCTTTGGGTGCCTGATAGAAATACTGCCTCATGCCCACTGCTGACCAATGTATTTGAGCTGACCTCAGTCTCTGCTGCCTTAGCAAAATTTTCCCCACACCTTGGCTCTCCTAAGTGTATATCTTTCTAATATCCCCAAAGACCAGAAATCATTTTCCTAATGGCTCAAGCAGAAAAACTCCTAGGGAAGATAGTCATTGGTTCTTTGTGCATCACATATCTATCCCTGCACCAATCATTGAGGTTATGTGGTTCTATGTGTAGGCAAAGATTTGGATTCTACCTCAGCCACATGTCATGGAATAGCATTCTCAAAAAAGTGGTATTGATTAGAAACCTGAAGCGACTTTTTTTTAAAAGATTTATTTTTATTTATGCATACAAGGGCTGGGGTACAGGCCAGAGATGTGGGGAGTGAGAGGATTCACCAGAGACAGAGTGGGGAACAGAACAGGCAGACTGACTGAAGTACACTGCTGAGCGGAGCAGTGGGCGAGTCAGGAGAGGTCTGCTGTGCCATGTGGGTTGCTCCCTGGCCTGCCAGGGATCGAACTCATGCTGCAGAAACTGTGGAGTGCTCCATAGTGCGGTGCTTAATCCCTTGAACCACCAGGGAGGCCACTGAAGCGACATTTTTTAAAAAGAAAAAAGTATCACTGGCAGGTACTTTGTGTTTCATGGCCTGTCCTGAAGATAATATTTTCCTAAATATGGATACTTGCTTTCACAATTTCAAGTTTTGACTTCTTCTGTTAGAAAAAGAATGGTCGGGTAAGATGTTAATTGGTTTTAAATAAATCTTAGGGCCTCCCTGGGGGTACAATGGGTTAATGCACAACCTATGAAGCTGTCCACAGCCACTGCAGCATGAGTTCAATCCCCGGCCAGGGAGCTACCCACATGGCACAGCAGACCTCTCCTGACTTGTCCACTGCTCCCCTCAGCAGTGTATTTCAGTCAGTCTCCCTGTTCTGTTCCCCACTCTGACTCTGGTGAATCTTTTCACTCTCCACACCTCTGGCTTGTATCCCAGCTCGTGTATGCATAAATAAAAATAAATCTTAAAAAAAAATCTTAAATCTATGGGGTATTGCAGAAAGGAACAAAACAAACAAACAAACAAAAAACTATTATTCACTGTTTTTTCTGTATCAAGAGTCTTTTATTAACAGACTGTACCAGCTATATTTCTTTGGTGACAAGCAACAGAAATCAACACTGGCAAATGTAAGCAAAATAAAATATACTGAGAGAATATTGAAAGGAAACAGGCAGGGCATCTCTAGGGGTTAGAAAGGAGGACTCACAGGCTTGGTAGACCTTGCAACAGGTACAGAATATCAGAACACACAACTGGGATAAAAGATGTACACATAGGTGTAAAAATTATAAGGAAAAGAAAAAAAAAGTCTTCAAAAAATTCAGAATAACAGTTACTTCAAGTAGGGAAGACAGAAGCAGCTACGTAATTTTCTGGTTTCAGTGAAATATGCAATTATGGGAACTCTTGGTTCAAAAAATTAAAAAGAATATGAAGATGGCAACTCTAGAACATAAATAAAAGACAGGGTGTTCTGAAATGGAGTTGTGTTTGTCGGCATGCTCACACACCGAGTAAGCCATTTTTGAATGAGGGTGAGAGTTTCCATTGGTGAGGGGCACGCCAATCTTAACAGTGGTGCTACATGGGCACTTATTTACAATGAAGTATAAGTCTTTCATGTAGTATTATGTACTCTTGTAATTGTGTTATATTTCACAATTAAAAAATAAGTCTACCCATATTCTCTGTCCTGTGTCAACCATGCAACATTCAAGATGCCAGAAGTATGAGGAGCTAAGTTCAGGACAAATGCCTGTGTCATAAGGATAATAATCAAATAATAATAACAAAAATCAGAAGACAGACAGGAACAAATTTTAAAGAGTTATAGAGGACTAATACTGAGTGGTTACTATGTTTTAGGGGCTGTTCTGATCTCATTAAATATATGATTCAGGGCCTCCCTGGTGGCGTGGAGGTTGAGCCCTGGGCTGCGAAGCTGCCTGCAGCCTCTGCAGCGCCGCCTTGATCCCCGGCCGCCACCAGGTGAGGATCCCACATGGCTGGCGTGCAGACCTCTCCTGCCTTCCGCTGCTCCCCTCAGCAGTGCACTTCTTCGTCAGTCTGCCTACTGGGCATTCCGCTCTGGCTCTGGTGAATTCTCTCACTCTCCCATGCTTCTGACTGTACCCAGTGCTAGTATAAAAAATCTTAAAAAAAAAATAAATATATGATTCAACAATAGGGGAGAGGACTCTCCTCCTTAAGCTTCCAGAGTGAAAAATGGGTACTTGGGCTTATGTCTACTACTAAGATCTCATGTCATGAGGGAAAGATAATTCTTCAAAAGGAGGGTGAGTGTGTTGAGATACAGAATGGCTGTCAGTAGCTAAGAAATGCCAAAGTCTACTCACAGGTCAAATAAAAATAAGAGGACTTTACCACAGGTTATTCTTTCACTTAATCATTTTCTGGTTTTCAAAGTTTAATGCCCAATGCAAGGTCTCTAGATGAAACAAAGTTGAACAGAGTAGTGACCTGCATTTATATGTCACTTCTGAATAAATAGGGCCATTTCTTTCACAGCGTCTGCCCTCAGACTTAACCTGACCACAGACAACACCACTTTTTTGCCAAGTTGGAAAAGCTGAGGAACAGGACTACACACATTAGATTCATGGATATGTAAGGCTGCCAAGTGGGGCTCATCAAACAGCAGAAATCTGGAAACCCCATTAGCAACAGATGCAACCCAGCGTGCATATGGGGGACATACTGGCTATAGCCTTTGGGACCAAAGCAGATTCATCTTGGATCATGACAACCACTGCAGGCGAACCTGAGGCCAGTGTGTGTGTGTGTGTGTGTGTGTGTGTGTGTGTGTGTGTGTGTGTGTGTAGGGAGGGAAGATGGGGAGGGAGATTTGGGGGGGTTGTTGCAGTGGAGTCTGTCACAAGGAAGGAACAGATTAATCTAGGCAGGTGGCAGCCATCCAACTTGCCCCAGAGCAGAGTGAAAATCCCAGTTTTCAAAAAGAAGGATCAAGTCCATGGGGGTTCTCTAACTTGATATTTGAATCATGAACCTGAGAACCTGACTTTGAATCTTACCTCTACCATTTCACCTTGGGCAAGTTATTTCATCTCTCTGGTCCTCAGTTTCTCATCTGAGAAACAGAGATGATTTATTTTAGGGTTGTTAGTATTACACTGGCAAAATTATTTTTAATTGTGTCCTATCTAAAATGAAGGCTTGAGTAAGAAGATCTCCAAGGTCCTTTTGAATGCAAACATTCAGTGACATTTTTTTTTAAATATCCAAAGGGCAGGTTTATTATTTTAAAAAGACACAAGTGGGCAGAAAGAGCTGTGTTTGGAAGAGACAGATTTGTTAAAAGATGCCTGCTTAGACCCCCCTGTGGGGCAGCCTTGGGAGGAGAGTAGCTTAGTGCAGTCTTAAAGCAAAAGAACTTATGACTTTGTCATTCTATTAACAGAACTAGTTGTTTGATTAAACCTGATTAAATTTGAGAATGCCTGTGTGTATTTTCACTTCTCTTTTTATGCCTATTAAAATCTCTTACGATATTTATGCATTGGCTCATGCAAAAGACAACTGTTTTAACCTAACCACTTCAATATTTATAATCAGTGCAGCCAAATGTTGAATAGGGAGACAAATAGTGCAGCCAAATGTTGAACTTGGAGACCCAATTTGCCTATATTTAATTAGCCCTACCTTTCACAGAGAATTCATTCAGGAAGGAATGAATTGAGGCTGAGATGGGCATACACAAATGTGAAGATGGTCATATGAAAGGAGAAATCTAGATTTAGAAGTTCAACATGGAGATTATACTTGCTGAAAATATTCAAAATGTATATTTTAGTGGTAAATTGTTAACATTCTTTCCATATTTCCTGACCTCAGCTATTCCCTTTCCTCTGCTGTGGTTAAGAGCAAAATTCAGAAATGGATAACTTTCAGAGAACCAAAGAGACAGGACTTTGCCTGTGGTCAGGAAAAAAGGAGGTATGTGGGGGAAGGGGGACAGATTTCAGTTGCTGGTTTGTGAGCAGTCAGGGGTGGGAAAGTCAGTGGGAGGAGGTCTCTCTGGGGCCTCAGCTGAGGCTCCAATTCCCCATTTGTCTTAATTTGGCTTGTGGTTTCACAGACCCGGGGAAAACACAAGCTTGCACTAATGTAGCCCAGGAAAACTATTGGAAGGGAAAAAACTTAAGACTTTTTTTTTTAAAACTACACAAAATAAAAGCAATAAACTGTAAAAGAAGACAAGACTTTTGGGATAGAGGTACTATAATTTCTAAAAGTCAGTAAGAGTGTCCTCATGGACTCTTTTAGAGGATGGATTCATCCTTAAAGAAACTTGATGTTTACTGTGGTGTCACAATATGACTACTAACATTCAGCTAATATCATTATATAACTCTGATTTATAGGCACTTATATTAGATTTTTTCTTCTACTGGGACCTCAAATTTGACAGAAACACCTCCCTATTTGCACGAGGAGTTCCTTTTGTCACTGGGGACTATGGATGTCCAGTGGCCAAGATGGTTACTGATGATGACAGTTTTACACATTCTGTTTTCTAGGGGGCAAAAGGCCCCTGCGTACGGTTGAATTCCAGGTAGGGGCTCTTTTAAGTTTCCATTATGTTGCTAATCACATACAAAGAATTTCCCTGGGAAAAGCTCCCTAATAAAATTATGAATAAATCACTTAGACTGATCCCAGATGGAGAATCCAATGATTTTTTTTAGAAGTTGAAACCTTTAGACTTTTCAGAAACATTTTATTAAATTCATTTTTTAAAAAAAACAGCAGCAAACCACAAACTGGTCTTGTGAATCCTATAGTTCATCAGATCTATATTTGTGAGACAGGGAATAGGAAAAGATCATGAAAGTTATTCTGCAAATGTTTGATTTCTAGCTGCCATCCAACACTACCCCTCCTCCCCACCCCCACCCCCCCCAAAAAAAACAGCTACTCTGAGCCAAGACCTGGCTTCATGCTGCTTTCTGAAAGCCCTGTAGAAAATGAGGGGGTGGAAGGCAATCGTTTAAAAGGGATCACATTCAGTTTTATTAAAAAACCAAAATAGCTGGGGCATTGATTTGTAGGTTTTGTAATGCTATTGGTATGCCTGACCTGGCCAAGATATTAAAAATATATTTAAGGAAATGTCAGTGAGTGTCGCAGGCACAAACTTTGTCATATTCAAACAGTACTGTGGTCCTAGAGGTAATTCATTTTCCTTTATGTTTTGATATGCAGAGAGAGGGGAAGGGATATTTACAAAATGATATATTGTGACACATCTATTACAATGAAAGCATGTGCTGCTCACTAACCTTCCTGTCTGACTTGGCCTCCACCCCCACCCTTCCATCCTATCTCCCCCCTACTCACACTCCACCTACTCACGCCCCACCCCCACCAGATGCTCAGCCATATGTCCCAGACTTGCAGTAAGAGACACTTGTGTTGGTGGAGAGAAAATCCTGGGATGTGGGTGTTTAAAAGAAATCCCAGAAAGTTCTGACTTTGCTGGCTCAGGTAAGGCAGCAGGAAAGGACCTATCACTTTGAGGCTAAATGTTTTTAAAGATGTTGGAGTAGAATAACCAAAGGACGAAGTGAGAGTTACTGTCTCCTCAGGGCTGCAAGATTGCTAAGAGAAATTCAGGCTACGTTGGCTTTGCTTTCCGCCAATGCTGGCCTCCAGGCTCAGGTTCTCCTCTTTCTTGCCTCACCCCAGTGGGCTGCCCTGTCTCCAGCAGCAGCCACATTCCTCTGTTGCCAGGACCTGACTTCCTTGCTCTTTCTCAGCTGCACACATTACAGCTCGATTCCTGGAAACAGCTGCTGCTGTTAGCATATGCATTTTTCCAGCCTCTGCCTATTGCAACACTAGCTTAATTGCCCCTGCCTAATGGAATTAAATCACATTTATCAAAAACTGACTATATGTAAGACATTATGCAAGGCTCTTGTAAAAATCAGAAATTGTTTTTATTTTTAATTGCATTATTTTTTAAATGAGGTAGCATTGATTTACAACACAGTATGTGATTCAGAGGTATAAGTTCATACCTCCTCCCAAATGTGTGCAATCACACCACACCTACCTAAAAAGTATCTACAATCCTCCACCACACTCCAGTGGGCTCCTTCTCCCTTTGCTCTCCACCCCTTACACTTCCCATCTGGCAGCCTCAATTCTACAGTCAATATTCTATAATTTGTTTCAGTTCTGCTTTGACTGTTTCTTTGTTTCTCTATATTCCACATATTAGTGAAGTCACCCAGTGTATGTCAATTTGCTGACTTAACGAGCTTTGCATAGTCTACTCCAATTCCATCCATATTGTCACAAATGGCAAGATTTCATTTTTTTTTATAAATGAGTAGTATTCCATCATGTATGCATGTCATATCTTAATCCACTAATCTATTCTTGGATGTTTCTATGCCAACTATTGTAAAGAGTGCTGCATATATACTATTGAAATAGTGTTTTTGCATTCTTCTAGGAGTGGAGTTCTGGATGATACGATAGTAACATTTGAGAAACATCCATTGTTTCTCAAAACTAAGGGATAGATAAGTCTAATTTCCAGCCAACAGTATACAAGGGTTGCTTTTTTTCACCTCTTCAACTTTTTTTGTTTCCAGACTTTTTGATATGGGCCATTCTCACAGATGTGAGATGGTATCTCATTGTGGTTTTGATTTGAATTTCCCTGATGATAAATGATGAAGAACGAATTCTCATGTGCCTGCTGACCATCTGTATATCTTTTTTTTTTATAATGTAGATTTTTTTTTAAAGAGTTATTTATTTATTTATTTATTTATTTATTTATTTATTTATTTATTTATTTATACAAGCACTGGGTATAGTCAGAAGCGCGGGAGGGTGAGAGAATTCACCAGAGCCAGAGCGGGGAGCAGAGCAGGCAAGGACCGAAGCACACTGCTCAGGGGAGCAGTGGGCGGCAGGAGAGGTCTGCACGCCATGTGAGACCCTCCCTCCGGTGTCCGGGGAGCAGCGGGGGATCGAACCGGCGCTGCAGAGGTTGCGGGCAGCTTCACAACCCGGCGCTCAACCGCTGCGCCACCGGGGAGGCCCCATCTGTATATCTTCTTTGGAGAAGTATTCATTTCTTCTGCCTACTTTTTGATTGAGCTGATTTCTTGTTGAATTGTTTGAGTTCTTTGTAGATCTTGGATATTAGCCCCTGGTGGGATTATAATATTCAAATACATTCCTTGACTCAGTAGAATGTCTTTCTGTATTAATAGTGGTTTCCTTCATGGTGCAGAAGATTTTTAGTTTGATGTAGTCCCATTTGTTTTTGCTTTTTCCTCGCTTCCTGTTGGAGGCTAGTCCCAAAGACATACCTGAAGTTTATGTAATGGAGTGTTTTGCCTGGGTTTCCTTCTATATATTTTATAGTTGCAGGTCTTTCATCCAAGTCTTTTATCCACTTTGTATGATGTGAGATAGTGCTATAATTTCATTCTTTTGTATTTGGCTGTCCAGTTCTTCCAACACTATTTGTTGAAGATATCTTTCTTTTTCCATCATAAGTTCTTGGCCCCTTTGTCATAGATTCAGTATCTATAATGTGGATTTCTTTCTAGGCTAGCAATTCTGTTCCATTGATCTATATGTCCATTTTTATTCTAGTGCTGCACTCATATATGATCACACAACGTAATATATAGTTGAATTTATTTTGCTAAGATTTTATTGAGGAATTTTGCATATATGTTCATCAGGTAGTCTTTAGTTTCTTTGTTTGTGATGTTCTTGTCTGTTTGGTATCAGAGTAATATTGGCTCATAAAATGTTTGAGAGAGTATTCCTCTTCCTCAAATTTTTGCTAGAGTTTGAGAAAGATAGGTATTAGTTTCTTTTTGAAATCTTGATGAGACCCACTAGTAAAACCATCTGGTCCCAGGCTTTTGTTTTTGGGTAGCTTTTGTTTCCTGCTTCAATTTCCTTGTTTGTAATGGCCTGTTCATGTTTTTTATTTCTTTTTGATTCAGTATTAGAAGGCTGTATGCTTCTAAGAATTTGTCCCTTTCTGATTTTCTAATTTGTTGGCATGAAGATATTCATATTACAATCCTATGTATTTCTGAGGAGAGTGTAGTAATTTCTCTTTTATATATGATTTTATTTTATTAGCGTTTTCATCTTTTTTTTCCTTAATGAGTCTAGCTAGATGTTTGTCTAATTTGTTTTTCAAATAACAAGCTTCTGGTTTCATGATCTTTTGAACTATTGTTTTGTATTATTTCCTTCCTTCTACTAGCTTTTAGTTTCATTTGTTCTTCTTTCTTGGGTTCCTTAAGGTGTAGTGTTAGATTATCTTGATGTTCGCCTGAATTGCAATATGCTTCTTGATTTTGCTAGGTTTTGCTGGACCATGTCTTCATTCTCATTTGTCTCCAGGTATTAAATTTCTTCTTTGGTTTCCTCATTAACCCAATAATGATTCAGTATTATGTTGCTTATTCTCCACATCTTAGAGGTTTTTCTCTTTTCTTTTGAGATTAATTTTTAGTTTAATGCTGTTATGATCAGAAAGGATCTTGATATATTTGATCTTCATAAATTTGTTGACACTTGCCTTGTGACTCAACACTATTGTCTATCATTGAAATGCTCCATGTGTACATGAGAAAAATGTATATTCAACTTTTGGAAGGTAGAGTGCCCGATACATGTATAGTAGGCCCATCAGATCTAATTTCTACTTTAAAGCTAATATTTCCTGGTTGATTTTTCTATCTGGTTAACCTGCCCATTGATGAAAGTGAAGAATTGCTGTCCCCTATCACTGTAGTGCAGTAAACAATATTTTTTAGGTTTATTAATAGTTGTATTGTATTTTTTGGTACTCTTTGGTTTGGTGCATAAATTTATGAGTGTTATGTCTTCCTGAGATATTGATATTTTATTCATAAAATAATGTTCATCCCAGTCTCATTACCTCTTCTAAATGGGTTTTTATTCTTATCAGTTGTAAGTATGGCTGTCCCTGCCTTTTTTTGGGTCCATTTGCATGCACTTTGAACCTCTGTTTGTATTTGAAGCTCAAATAGTTCTCCTGGAGACAACAGAAAGGGGTTTTGTTTTTCAATCCAACTATCCACTCTTCGTCATTTGGTTCATGTGGTAAGTGAATTTATATTTAGACTGTTGATATATAGAGATTTGCTACTGCATTTTTGTCTTCAGTTTTCTGGTTCTATTTCCTTATTTACTTTTTGTGGGTTTTCTACCTTTGATTCAATAAGATTTCTTCAACATTTCTTGTAGAAGGGGTTTAGTGTTTGTGAATTCCTTCAGGTTTTGCTTGTCTGGGAAGACCTAATAGCTGAAGGAGTGACTTGCAAGATTTAGCGTTCTTGTCTGGCAGCTTTTAATCTTTGAGTATTTTGAATACATATTCCATCCTCTCTTTATCTACAGAGTTTCTGCTGAGAAATCTGATGTAACCTGATGGTAATACCTTTACACACTTTTTACCCCTACTTTTTACCCCTATCAGCCTTCAATTCTTGAACTCTGTGTCTTGTTTCACTACTATGAGTCTTGATGTAGGTCTCATTGCATTTAGGTAACCAAGTGTTCCTTTAGCTTAATGGACATCTATGTTTAATTCCTTCCCTAAATGCAGGAAATTTTCTTGTATTGTTTCCTTGAATAACCTCTCTCTTATTCCCTCTCTCTCTTTTTCCTTTCTGGGATATGTATTATTCTTATATTGGTTTTCTTAGAGTGTCAGATATTTCCTGGATTGCCTCTTCTTTTTTTACGTCTTGTTTCTCTTTCCATTTGTGACCTTATCTTCAAGGTCACTGCTTAGATCTTCTATTTGATCTAGCCTACTTTCATCGTTTTTTCTACAGTACTTTATCTCATTTACTGAAATCTTTGCCTCCTGATTTATGTTATTTTCTTAAAGCTTCAGTGTTGATTGATTTCATTTCTGAGTTCATTAAGTTGCTCTTCTGGATTTTTTTGTGTCTCTGATTAGTTTTTCTGAGTGCTTTTGTATTTCTTTGACTAGACTTTCTCAACTATCATGTATTACTTTTTTTTTTTTTTTTTTTTTTTTTTTACATTTTGAAAAGATAGGCTTATTAGGAAAAGCAGCAAGAAGGAGAAAGGCATGTGCATGGTAGACCCAGGTAGGCAAGAGAGCCTGCTGCTCCTGTTTTGCAAAAGAAAAAGTTTTGGTCAAAGAGATACCTGTATTAATAACAGTGGGCAGCAAAGATATTATCTTTTATTACTTTGACTTAATTTTTTGAATTTTCTTCTATTTCTTTAGTTTGCTTGTTAGAGTGGTTCTGAACTCTTTATCTGATGGGGAGTTACAACCTTCCGTCATTTTGTGTTTGGATTCTGAAAGTTTTTCTTACTTTGTGATGTCATACTCTCTTGAGAACCCATATTTCATGTTTGAATTTTTTTTTGTCTGACCATTTTGTTACTTGGAGTCTCCCTACTTTATCAATGTTTTTAATATCTTTAGCATTTGATTTTATATACTTATTTCTTAATTTGGCCTTTGCTGGCTTATTTATGTAGTCAGATATATTTTGTATTTGCTGATTCTGCAGGGTTGGAAGGAACTTGGATGGATCCAGGTTTTGGTGTGGTTAAGTTTGACTGGGACTGGCTTATGTTTATGGCTCCCTCAATACCCCTTCTTCTATGGTTTAGTATGTGAAACTCAGCAGTCCCTGTGTCTTCAGTACAGCATACAAAGTAGGTACCAATCCAAGGAGGTGTAAAGGGGAGAGAAGATCAGAATGCCTGCTTTACTGTTATCTTTACTGGTGGCCCAACTGTGTGGAACACTCCAACTTCCCCTCCAGATTTTCCCTTCTCTTAAGGGAATATGCCTCCCCCAAAATTCTGCTCCCTCTCCCAATATCTCTGTCACTGAGCTGACCACCCAGACCCAGGTGACCTCTGTTCCAGACCATAACTTACAGGTTTCTTCTCCACCCACCTCCTGTTCAAAATAGCATGAATTTGCTCAGTATCAACTTTGTTAAAGTTTGTACTGGTCTCCACTGACCAAGGAATGATCATTCCTATTCTTATCCAAGAGACAATCTGTCCAATCAGTGTCTCTCTGGCTTGCTACTCAAAGAATCACAGTTTGTAGTGACCTGAAGTTGCCTCTTCGTAGGCCTGTTATAGACCCAACAGACTCCCCATAATAGTGCCTGCTCAACTACTTGCCAGGACCTACTGTATCTGGTTTACTTTTAGAACACTTCCTATGTTGTTGTCCATAGGTGCCTACTATAGTTCAGGCTTCTTCCCAGTTCCATCTTGAGACTTTTTGAGGTCTGCTGGGGCCTACCTTGATGAGGGCTACTTCTAGGATCCTCCAAGAGCTTGCTGATATGCAAAGGCCTGTTGTGGCAAGTCTTTTTCTAGAATCCTCCTTGGTGTTCTCTGAGGACTGCAGGAAGCCAGCCATGGGTCTACTTCCAAGTCCTGTCTCAGAACTCACTGAAGTCTGCAGCAATGTCTGCAGAGGCCTACTGTGATGTGTCTGCCTCCAGTGTCTCCTCAGACCTTACCAAAATTGCACCAACATCTATGGAGGCCTGCTGTGGCAGACCTGCTTCCAAATCATTTCCTAGAGCTGCTGAGAATGCACCAATGTTTCTGTAGACCTGCTATGGCAGGTCTGCTTCTGGATCTTGTCCCAGAGCTCTCTTAGATATGCAAAGGGTTATTGAGCAAAAGCCTTGCCAGTTTCACTCTTGTTTACAGGGCCCATCAAACTACTTGTGTGGGCTACTTTCTTGGCCCATTTTACTCTTCACTGGGTTCCCCCTCCTTTGGACATTATTACTGGCATGCTTTATAATTGTCTGTTTTTCCTCAGGAGCTATTGGTTTTTTTTTTTTTTTTTCTTCTGCAATCTAGCTGCTAGTATGTGGAGGAGGTGAGCCCAACTACCTTCACTATGCCACCATCTTTTCCCACACAAGGTCTATCTTCTTTTTCTCTTCATAAATGTCTTATAGTTTTATTGCATAAGTCTTTCATTTACTTTGTTCAGAATATTCCTAGGTATTTAGCTATTTTTTATTTGATAGGAAACAGTAAATGGGGTTGCTTCCTTGATTTTTTTTTTCTGTTCTAGTTCATTATTTTGTGTATAGGAAAGCAACCAATTTTATAAAATATTTTATTGCTTCTAATAGTTTTTTTAGTTGTGTATTTAGAATTTTCCATGTATATTATCATATATATGTAAATAGTGATAGTTTTACTTTTTCTTTATCAATTGAGTCATTTTATATATCTCTCTTTCCTACTTACTTTAGAGACTTCCAATACTACATTGAATAGTAGTAGTGAAAGTGGATATCCTTGTCTTATATATGATTTTAGAAGGAAACCTATCAGTTTTTCACCACTGAGTATGTTGTAAACTGAGGGTTGTCATATATGATTTTTATTACGTTCAGATATGTCCCTTTCATCCCCATTTATTGAGAGTTTTTTTTAAAGATTTATTTATTTATTTATACAAGCACTGGGTACAGGCAGAAGCACAGGAGGGTGAGAGAATCCACCAGCGCAGAGCAAGGAACAGAAAAGGCAGACCGTTGAAATACACTGCTGAGGGGAGCAGTGGAAGTGGCAGGAGAGGTCTGTGCGCCACATGGGACCCTCGCTGGCAGCCGGGGATCAAACCTGTGCTGTAGAGGCTGCGGGCAGCTTCGCAGCCCAGAGCTCAACCACTGTGCTACGAGGGGAAGCCCTATTGAAAGATTTTTACATGCTTTCTTTGCATATAATGGTATAACCATATGATTTTTTTTTCTTTCATTTGTTGATGTTGTTAATGACATTGATTGGTAATTGGATGTTGAACTTTCCTTGATTCCCTGGTATAAATTCCCATTGATTACGAGGTGCAATCTTTTTAATATATTATTTCATTTGTTTTGCTATGATTTTGTTGAGGATTTTTTTTATCTATGTTCATCATGTATGTTTGTCATTAGTTTTCATATTTTGTTATATCCTTGTCTGGTTTTAGTATTAAAGTAATGCCAGCCTCAAAAATGCATCTATTCTTCAATTTAAGAATGATTAGTATTAGTTTAATTGGAATGTTTAGTAGAACTCACTTTTGAAACTATCAGGTCCTGAGCTTTATATTTTTGGAGACACCTTTGATTCCCGTACCAGTTCCCTTGCTTTTAATTGGCCTGTTCAGGTATTCTGTATCTTCCTGATTCTGTCTGGCAAGCTGTGGACTTCTAAGAATTTGTCCACTTCTTCACAATTTTCTAATTGCTTGCATAAAGATGTTCATAACAGTTTTTTTTATGATACTCTATTTCTGAAGTGTCTGTTGTAACTTTTCCTTTCTATTCAGTTTATTAGAGCTTTCTCCTTTTTTTCTTAGTGAGCATAGTAAAATGTCTTTTATTCCCAGTCTTTTCAAAGAACAAACATTTGGTTTCATTTCTCTTTTGGACTGTCTTTTTGATATCTACTTCACTTATATCAGCTCTAATTTTTATTATTTCCTAATTCTATAGAGTTTTAGTTTCTTTTTTCCTTTTCTAGTTCACTAAGGTGTATGGTTAGATTATTTATTTGTGTTCTTTCTTGTTTCTGAATGCAGGCCTATAAAAATATATGCCACTCTTATAGTACTGTTTTTTGCCCCATGCCATAGGTTCTGGTAGTAGCATCTTCATTTTCATTTGTCTCCAGGTGTCTTCTAATTCCTCCTTTGAAATTTGTTCTTATCACAATAGTCTTTCTTTTTTAGTAGCATATTATTTAGTTTCCACGTATTTAAGATTTTCCCTACTTTCTCTTTGTGATTGATTTCTAGTTTGGAAACATTGTGATCAGAGAAGATACTTGATGTATTTTCAATCTTATGAAATTTTCAGTACTTATTCTATGATCTAACATATTGCTTATCCTCAAGAATATTCCATGTACACTTGAAAAGAATATGTACTGAGATTTTAGCTGGGGAGGAGGGTGCCATGCCCTAACAATATCTGTTAATCCTTTCTGGTATAATTTCTCATTAAAAGCTGCTGTTTCAACATTGACTTTTGGTTTGTTTGTTTGACCAGTCCATTGATATAAGTGAATTGTTGAGGTCCCCTACTACTATTGTGTTGCTTTCAATGTCTGTTGTAGGTTTGTTAATCGTTGTTTACATATTTTATGCTGCTTTATTTGACTCCTATATACTGATGAGTTTTGTTTTATGTCTTCCTGGCATAAAACTTTTTTTTTAACTGAAAGTTTATTTTATTTAATACAAGCACTGCTGCCCCTGCCTTTGATAGGGTCCCAGTTGCTTGTAGAATTATTTTACTTTGAGCCTATATTTATATTTGAAGCTCAGACAACATAAAACTCAGTTTTGTTTTCATATCCAAGCAGCTACTCTCTTTTGATTCATGAGTTTAGTACATTTACTTTTAAGTTAGTATTGATTTATAAAGGCTTGCCATTGCTATTTTGTCTTTAAAATTATTGTTCTATTTCCAGAATTTTTCTTGTGGATTTTCTTCTCTTTGATTTATTTAGGAGAGATCTTTTCAATGTTTCTTGTAGGAGAGTTGTAGTTTTGGTTAACTCCTTGAGTTTCTACTTCTTTGTGGAAATGTTAGTTTCTTCCTCTCTGAAAGAGAGTCTTGCAGAGTATATTCTTCTTGGCTGACAGTTTTTATCATTGAGTATTCAGTATGCCATTCTACTTTCTTCTTCCCTGTAAAGTTACTGTAGAAATAAATGATGAGGGGATCTACCCAAAGGACACAGAAACGTTGATTCAAAATTACACCTGTACACCTATGTTTATTGCAGCACTATTCATAATAGGTAAAATCTGGAAACAACCCAAATGCCCAAAAATAGATGACTGGATCAAGAAGATGTGGTATATATACACAATGGAATACTATTCAGCAATCAAAAAAGATAAACTCATGCCATTTTCAGCAACATGAATGGGGCTGGAAGGAATTATGCTCAGTGAAATAAGTTAGAAGGAAGAAGAAAAATATCGGTTTCACTTATAGAAGGAATATAGGGGAACCAAATAAGATATCAGGGCAAAAAAATAATAACTATACAAAACACAACATAACAAAAACAGACAATTATAAGCCAGAAACATACTGCAGAGTAAAAAGAGAGAGAGGGATCAGAGGGAGGGTGGAGCACAAGGGATTGTGGTGATGGTGAGTGGGTGTTTTGGTGAAGGAAATTCTATGGGGACTACACCTGAAGGAGGTGGAAGCAAATATTGTTTAAAAATGAACAATGATGTAAAAAAAATAAACAAAAACCCAAAATTATCCATTGCAATTAAAAACAAAAAAGAAATATCTGATGAGGGGCCTCCCTGGTGGTGCAAGGGGTTAAGCACAGCACTGTGAAGCTATCCAGGACCAAATTAGATCCCTTGGGGGTGGGGGTGGGCAGGGAGCAACCCACAAGGCACAATAGACTTCTGTCTCACCTGCTGCTCCCCTTAGCAGTGTATTTCAATCAGTCTGCTTGTTCTATTCCCACTCTGTCTCTGATGAATCTTCTCACCTCCCACACCTCTGGCCTGTGTTCCAGCTCTTGTATGCGTAAATAAAAAAATCTTTAAAAAAGAAATATCTGATGAAAGCATAATGAGAGTAACTTTATAAATTACCTGCATTTTTTTGTAGCCAATTTTAATATTTTTTCTTTGTTTTGAACTCTTTGGAGTTTCACTATTATGTGTCAGTCTCATTGCATTTAGATAAGTATGTTTTCATTTAACTTTACAACATTGTATATTTAGTCCCTGTTCTGGGTTTGAGAACTTTTCCTCTATTATTTCTTTGAATATGCTCTCTGTTCACTCCTCTCCCCTCTCTTTTTCTTCCCCTTCTGGGATACCCAATATCCTTATATTGGCTTCCTAATGGAATCAACTAGCTCTCATTGTTTTCTTCATTTTTTAAAAATCTTATTCTCATTCTTTTTCCATCTGTGTCCTTTGTGTATTACTTTTTTCAAGGTCATCAATCATATTTAAAGCTTCAATTATTATCTTCTGCTCATTAATTTTATTTTAGAAATCATTTATTTGTTTTCCTCAATTTTATTGTTTCTTGCTTTGCTTGTATGAAGTTTTATCACTTCTGAGTTTGTTTTCTGCATTTTGTTCCATCTCATTGATTTTCTTCATTATAGCAATTTTGAACTATCTGATACAGAGATTACTCTTCCATGTTTGTGACTGAATTCTGTAGAGTATTTTATTCATGTAATTTCAAGGTTCTATGTGTTAAAATTTTTTGTCTGCCCATTTTGTTGCTTTGCATTTCATATATAATAGTAACTTAAAAAGTAAAGTTATTCCTCCTTTTTCTGCCAATGGCACTATGGTTCTCCTTCATTTTACTTATTTATTTATTTTTCTTTATTTTTGGGCTTTGTTATTTCCTCTCCTGTGTATATTGATATCTGCCTGTTTTGCAGTTGCTGAGTCAGCAGAATGTGGAAAGTTCCTGGAGGTGTCCAGCTGCTAGTGTGAATTGCTGGGAGTGAAAGACTGGGTTGTGTTTGTGGCACCACCAATATCTCTTGTCTCTGGAATTCCAATTCTGAGGCTTTGTGGTCTTTTCATTGGCAGTTTACTTTATAAGGTCAGTAACCGTATTGAGGAGTAAGGGGAATGCAGTCCAGAACACTATCTCTTTTCTACTTGCTGGGAACCCAGTCCTTGCTTCCCTACACTTGTTTCTTTTCAGTCAATGGTATGTTCTTCCATACCATTTGGTTCTCCCCTCCCTGGTGTCCCTTATTGAACCAGCAGCCCCCATCCTAGACCACAAACTCTAGGCATTTCTTTCTACCCACTTCCTGTTCAATGAGCAGGATGTTTTGTTCTCCTCAGAGTAGACCTTGTTGGTCTCTGAGGTCCTCAGGGTGTTCTAATTCCACTCCAGGCCATGAGAGTCTCTGGGTATAATGTCCATCCGGTTAACTGTGATATCCCTCTCAGAAGCAAAGCAAGGGACATCCCATATTGCTAGTTTGGTGACATGTGTAGTGGGAGGAAGGCCACAAAGCAGGTTTTCTAAGATCCTATACAGAGGAGGTAAAGGAGAGTATTGGAGCCTTAGGTGGCTTTCTCGGGCTTTATTGAGCTTTACATGTAGTGCAGCAACCGGGTACATGACAGGTAGTGGTGCCAGCAGGCCAGGGAGCCAGCAGGCCTCCAAGTCCCCAGCAAGTCTTCACTCTGGGCTGGGTTCTATGGTGCTCTTTCTCCCTTTTTCTCTTCTGCCTCCCTTCTGCCTCTACTTCTCTTGGTCAATATATCAGTACTGCTGCCATGACACACAGAAGTAAACAACACAACTTATAACAATGTAACAAAATGCAGGTGTCCCATCAGTCAGGGCAATCCTAATGGTGGGAGGGCAGAAAAGCCTGAAAATCATTTACCCTACACACATCTCAACAGAAAAAAAAATTGTACATATTGTGTCTTCCTCAAAAAGTCAACAATCTAGTCATGAACTAATGGGAACATGCTATGTCTTGGTGAGACTTGGGCACAATTTTGAACCTCTTTTTATCTCTCTTTCTATACATAAAAAATAGGGAGAATAATATATTTTATTGTTGTCAATAAATTTCAAAATTCTTATAGAAGTACTCGACAAATAATCAACAGTAAATAAACATTAGTTAGTTTTGAGTTCTGGTTGGCGGAAAGAGAGGAAAAAATAAAAATATAATAATATTTATCTCTCATAGCCTGTAATAACAATATTTTAAATGTTAATTTAATCCTCACAATATAACTTAAGTATCACAATATCATTTTTTTAAAGATTTATTTATTTTTATACAAGAACAGGGGTACAGGCCAGAGGCACGGGAGGGTGAGAGGATTCACTAGAGACAGAGTGGGGAGCAGAACAGGCAGACTAGCGAAATATACTTCTGAGGGGAGCAGTGGACGCTACAGGAGAGGTCTGTTGCACCATGTGGGATTCTCGCTGGCCGCCTGGGATCGAACCCGCACTGCAGAGACTGCGGACAGCACTTCACTCAATCTACTGTGCCACCAGCCCCATCACAATATCATTTTTTAAGTAGAGGGAGGATCTACTTGGTCTCTACTTGTGCAAGTTTTCATTTTTGACAGAGCTTACAATTGAGGCCAAAACTATTTGGCACCAAAGCATGATTTTGAAAAGCTAAATTATATTTCTAAAACATTAGTGGACATATGTCACGAAGATGTCTATTGATTTATCAATAAATTGTTTAGGAACACATTCTAAATGGAACATTAGGGGAGAAAAGCTAACAGGAAAAGTTTGGTCTGGAAATGAGTGTGATTCTGAAAACTGATAACAAAGGGCTGGTTACTATAGGAGCAATTATATGGAAGTAGAAAATTGTACCATTTCTCTAAAAAGTGGACACAAACTAGTTGATCCAAGTGAAGAACTCAGAAAGATGGTAAAGATGGTAGTTTTGAATACATTTCTCTAGGCAATGAGGGTCAATTGAGTATCTTAGCAGTGTTTTAGAAAAATTTGCTTTGCAAGAGTATTTAAAATGAGGTAGAAAGTAAAAGCCAATCACGGAAAGCAGGAAATAGATGACACATGAAAAGTGGTAACCATAAACATCAATAAAGATGTTATTTGCAGAGATCCAGGTTGATTTGACTCTACTATTGGGTTTGGGTCATTCTCTGATGCCAACAATAGCAAGGAGCTCTTATTAACATGAGACCCAAAGAAATAGGTGTCAAGAAACAATACCTGCACTCAGAGAGGGCTTCCTGGAAGGTGCTGTGACTCTAGATGGAGAGACAAAGTCAACCTGCTATAATCAGCAGAGAAAATAAATATGAAATATAAATATAAATATGAAAATAAATATCACATTTTTCCCTCTTCCCTCTTTCTACTCCCAATATCCTTAGGCTAGGGATCCCTGCAGGCTGTACAGTCATGTCCTGAATAGATAGCAGGATGGAAAAGGTAAGAGCAGAAATAGGGATATAGATGGAAGATGTACAATGTAAGTGGTTTGTTGTGGTATTAGATAATTTACACAGTGCAAATCTAGCACAGAGATGACACTGAACACTTGGTGGTTATTATTACTTCATATTGTTTTTTTTTCTGTTTTGGATAACTTGGTTTTTATGGGTCCAGCACAGCCACTCTGGCGTCATAACGACCAAGAAAATTTTCAAATCCCTGCAGCAGCTTGACAAAATTAATTGAGTTTTTTTGCCTGCAACCTTTGGCCTCTATTTTTTTTTTAATGGAAGCTTTAAAAAAAAGAGAGAGGTTTAGAAATCTTTCTTAAACAAAACCTTTGTGATTTGTTTTACTGGAAGTTTTTAACAGAGGAAAGGAGCTTGTTTGTTTAGATTGCTATGCAACAGGAAGCATTGAGCAAATGGTTTCTCAGTTTTTATTATTTTAAACTTCGTCCAGGAGAAAATTGATCCAAGTTTAAGAAAGAGAAGAGGAATGGAATATGGACTAGTATTTCTAAAATTCTAAATGACCGCAAATAATACATTCTTAAACAAGTTTCACATCTAGAAAACTGTCTTCATCATTCTCACTTTCAAGGCAAAATCAACAGATTATGTCTTCACTTACCCAAACATTTTTTCCAGCCAACTTATATACTACATACCAAAGAACCACTGAAAGTTAAAAATGTATCACTTTCAACCAAAGATCAGCAAAACGTTGAGTGGGGCTGAAAGAATTCTTTTTCATCTGCCTTTCTGGTCCTTCACGTGCACAATACAGAAGTAGGCAGAAACTGTCAGAGGTATAAAGAGAAGAGGGCTCTCAATTTCTCACCCTATTTTAAGCTCAATCCTTGGTTTTGTTTACAAAATCTTTAAATTCCCCATTGAATATTTTGCATTATGCTAAGAGGTTTGGTTTGACATTCATGTTGGTGCTGACTCTATCAGATTGGCAGCCTGGAAGTAGTTTCTGAAATCTGCCCAAGCTAGAGGGGAAAATGCACATTTGTAGTGTGCACTGAACTTGGTTAAATCAGACATCTGGAAGCCAACAGTGAGGAAATAGGGCAAAGGTTAGGAGAAAAATAACACTCAGTAGCAACAAGCAAAACAAAACATTTCTCTGCAGCAACCAGAAGGTACTGCAGAGACCAGTTCATGTGGCACCAGCTCATCTTTTAAAAGCCAATGCGTGCTGTTTTACCAGAATAGACAGAAAAGTGTATACAGAAGTAAATTAAACTACTGCCTACAAAGTACTGCCAATCCTAATATTTTGACACATTTCCTTCCAGTTTTTTAAAAACAAATACATGTTCTACATACCTTTGCATGTAAGATTATAAAGAAACACAATGAAGATTTTTTTCAAAACAAAAAACAGGATTGTTTTACACATGCAGTTTGATGTCTTGCATTTTAAACTAACATTATGCTTATGCATTTTCCCATATCATTAAATATCCCAGAATGCCTTATTTTTTTATAATTAGCTACATAGTTGTTTGTCCTGCAGATGTAGCATGATTTATTTTGCCAACCTCAAATTATTGGCATTTGTGCTGTGTCCAATTTTTTACTGATACAATGAATATTTTAATGGATATCCTTGAAAGATTAACTTTATAATTCTGTCCTTTGGATAAATTCCTAGAAATGAAACTACTGGGTGAAAAGCACTTAAAACTAGAGCCCACACTGCCATCCAGAAAGTTTTGCCAACTTTTCGACTGTGGGCAGCTTATGAAAATACTGATTTAATTACATACCACCAATTCAGAGAATGATCATCATTAAAATGCTTAGCCTGTTAGAATTATAGAAAATGTTGACTTGATATTTAAAAATTTCATTTTCTTTCTGAACAGTTACTTGCTATTCCAAGCCATCTTTGGCCATATTAAAAAAACATTTTTCCAGTTTTTTTCCTCATATTTTTGCCTCCACCAAACCACCCTCATCTATACCCTATTTGCCTCCCTCCCCCATTCTTTCCACCTTTTTCCTTACTTCCTCTAGTAACCATTATCTTATTTTTTGCTGAGTGCAAATTTTATTCCTTATATTCTATACATATAAATGGTAATGAAACCATCCTATATCTCTTTCACTATTTGACTGTTTTTCATTCTACGTAATCACTTTGAGACCCACCCACTTTACCCAAAATGCCACCATTTCATTTTCCTTTGCAGATGTGTATTGTTCCATTGAATATTTGTTCCATTTTTATCCATTCATTTGTTGAAGTATACTTGGGTTGCTTCCATAGTTTGTGACTGTAGAGTGCTGCCATGCACATAGGTGTAGATAAATATTTTTATTTTAAAGTTTTAACATTATTTGGATAAATACAGAATTTACATTTTTATTTTCTTGAGGAATGTCCGCACCATTTTCCACTGGGGCTGTACAAACTTGCATTCCTACCAATAGTGAATGAGAGTTCCATTTTCACCACAACTGTGCCAGCACTTGTTATTTCATTCATTTTTATATGGGCCAGTCTCACTGGGGTGAGATGATATCTCAATGTGGTTTTAATTTGCATTTCCCTTATAATAAACAATGTTGAACATTTTTCATCTATCTGTGGGCCATCTGATTGTCTTTTTTAAAAAGTACCTATAGAAATCCTTTTTAAAAATTGGTTCACTTTTTAAAATTTGGCCCATTTTTTAATTGTTTATTTGTTTCTTTGTTGTAGAATTGTATAAGAACTTAGTAAATTTTGGAGGTTAACCCCTTGCCAATTGTATTGCATGAAAAGGTTGATGTTTTGTTTTTATGAGGGTTTCTTTTGAGGTAAAAAATAATTATGTTTGATGTCATCCCACTTGTTTATTTTTGTTTTCATCTTCTCTTACTATTGGGCTGGGTTGTATTCCCAAATATATCCTTGTGGTGGACATCCTGTAGTGTGTCCCCTACACTTTCTTTCAAGTACTTTATGGTTTTAGACTTTATGTACAATTCTTTAATCCATTTTAAATAAGTTTTGTGTAAGGAGTTAAATATGAGTCTTGCTCCATTTTTTTTTTTTTTTGCAAGTGGCTATATATGTTTCCCAACACCATTTTTTAAAAAGAGCATCTTTTCTCCATTGTGTGACTTTTAGCTTCTTTGTTGAAGATTAACTGTATGTATTTATATGAATTTATCTCCAGATTTTCAATTCTACTCCATTGGTCTGTGTCTGATATTGTTCCAGTACCATACTGGAACTGCTTTGATTACTGTTGCTATGTGTCATAGCTTGAAGACAGAAGTGTGATAACTCCATATTTATTCTTTTCTTCTCAAGATTTTTCTAGCTATTCAAGGCCTTCTGTGGCTCCTTATAAATTTGATGATTGTTGGCTTTATTTCCTTTAAAAAAAACTCATTGGTCTTTTGATTGGTATTTCATTAAAGCTGTAAATTATTTTTGGTAAAATGGCCATTTCAGTTATGCTAATTCTAATTCATGAGCATGAGGATATCTTTCCATTTCTTTGTGTCTTTTATTTTATTTAACAAAACTATATAGTTTTCACTATATAGTCCTTCAACTCCTTTGTTAACTTCCAGATATTTCAATCTTTTTGTTATGATTGTTAATGGTGCAGTATTCCATCTTTTCCTTTCTTCTGATGCATTTCTTTTCATATAGAAGTGCCACTGAATTTTGTGTATTGATTTATATCCTAGCACTTTGCTGTATTCACTTATAATTTCTAGAATTTTTTGGTAGAATCTTTTTTTGTAGATCTAAGTTTATTAACATGACACTTGTAAACACTGACTGTTTCACTTCTTTTCCAATTCACATTCCTTTTATGTCTTTTTCTTGCCTTATTGTTTCAGCTAGAATTTCCAACACAATGTTGAATAACATTCATGATAGTGGAATTCCTGTCTTGGTCATGATCTTAGTGAGAATGCTTTCAGTTTTACACCATTGAGTATGATGTTGACTGTGGTTTGTCAGATATGAATTTTATACTTCCATAGGTTCCCCTGTTTTATCATAAATGGATG
The DNA here is from genome assembly GCF_964194135.1 of Talpa europaea. NCBI lineage: Eukaryota > Metazoa > Chordata > Mammalia > Eulipotyphla > Talpidae > Talpa > Talpa europaea. The sequence goes on from NC_140070.1 coordinate 61,365,301, forward strand.
TTGGAAATTGTCAATTTTTTTTTGGCATTGATTGAAATGATCATGTGGTTTTTGTCTTCCTTTTTGTTGATCTGGTGGATGATATTGTTTGTGTATGCTGAACTAGCCTTGCATCCCTGGGACAAATCCTACTTGTCATGGTAAATGAATCTTTTGATATGTTGCCTTATTTGGTATGCTAGGATTTTGTTGAGAATTTTTCATCTATATTTATCAGAGATATTGCTCTATAATTTTCCTTTTTGCACTATCTTTGTTTTGTTCTGAGATCAGGGCTATGTTGGCTTCATAGAATTTGTTGGGAAGTTTTCCTCCTGATTCAATTTTTTGAAGAGGTTGAGTAAGAAAAGTCATATACCTTCTCCATGGGTTTGGTAGAATTCACTGGAGAAGCCATCTCATCCCAAGATTTTGTTCTTGGAGAGAATTTTTATTATTCTTTCAATTTCAGCACTTGGGATTGGACTATTTAAACTATTTCATTCTACTTCAATCTTGGGAGGTCATATGAGTGTAAGAATTTGTCTATTTCTCTTAGATTGTCCAATTTGTTTGCATAGAAACATTTGTAATAGGTACTTATAATCCTTTGTATTTCTGCTGCATCTTTTCTAATTTTGTCTCTTTCACTTCTGATTCCATTAATTTGGGTTTTCTCTCTTCTTTGTATGTGTAGCTAATAGCTTGTCAATTTTGTTAATTTTTTTCAAAGAACCAACTCTTAGTTTCAATGATCTTTTGGACTACTTTTGGACAAGAGCAAAACAACACTAGAAACATGAGCAAGTACACTAAGAGTCAACAAGAAAACACTAAAATGGAGAAAGAAATGGACAGAATCTGTATGTTAAATGTTAGATACCAGATACCAGCTCATAAAGGACCTAAAGCATGGGAATTTAAATAAACCTCCCATGGTACTAAACAAAAATCCAGGATAGACACCCATTGACAAGAAAAAAAAAATCAAAGAAGTTGATAGAAACAGTAAAGAAAGCTGTCCAGAAAGAGTGGAGATAAACAAAGGGAAAAAGAAACAAGAGAAAAATAAAACAAATAAAACAATCTCAACTAAAATTAAAAAATCAAACAAAAACAAATAAATCAAAACAAGAGAAAAATAAAATAATCAAAAACAATATGACATAATAAGCAGTTCATATCAACAATATTCCTAAATGTAAATGGTCTAAATTCACCAATAAAGAGCTTAGGGTAAGAATGTGGGTGAAAAAAAATTCAGCTATCAATACTTTGTTTACAATTTGAAACTGAAAGACAAAAACGAAGAGACAAAAATAATGAATATACTTTCTTCTCCAGTGCACATGGAGTATTCTCAGTAATATGTCTTATAGTAAATCTCAGAAAGCCTCTTATACAAGTCTCAGAAAATATATAAAGACAGAAATTATATCAAGCACCTTCACAGACCTCAATACAATAAATCTAGAAATTAACTGTAGAAGGAACAAACTAAAACATGTGGAGACTAAACAAAATGCTGCTGAACAACAATTAGTTTAATGAAGATATCAAAAAATATCTAGAGACTAATGAAAATGAAGAAATAAGCTATTAGATCCTATGGGATGCTTTAAAAGCAATGTGATGTTTGAGGATTATAGCAATCCAGACCCATACCAAAAAAAAAAAAGACAGATCTCAGTTTAACAATCTAAACTTGCATATTTCACTGAACATAATTCCTTCTAGCTCCATCCATGTTGCGGCAAATGGCATTGAGTTTATCTTTTTTATTGCTGAATAATATTCCATTGTGTGTGTGTGTGTGTGTGTGTGTGTGTGTGTGTGTGTGTGTGTGTATATATATATATATATATATATATATATATACCACATCTACTTGATCCAGTCATTTATTTTTGGGAATTTGGGTTGTTTCCAGGTTTTACCTATTGTAAATAGTGCTGCAATAAACATAGGGGTGCAAGTGTTCTTTTGAATCAATGTTTGAGGGAGGAGCACAGGGAACTGTGGTGATGGTGCACGGGTACATTGGTGGAGGAAATTCTATAGGGACTACACCTGAGGGGGAGAAGCAAATATTGTTTAAAAATGAACAATGAAGTAAAAAATAAAAAAAATCTAACCCTGCCATTGAACAAACTAGACAAAAATACAACAAAAATCAGTAGAAGGAAAGGAATAATAAAAATTAGAGCAGAAATAAATGAAATAGAAAATAAAGAAATGATTTCCTTTTGAGTGGAATTTGGAATTTTTTCCCCAAGAAAAATATTGAGTTACATGGTACATTTGAACAGAACCCTCATAATATAAATGTCACAAATTCCCCATCAACTATCATTTTAATAACAATGAATTCTTTCCTGACACATATTATAATGTAGTCATTCCCACTTTCTAAACTTTGCGTGCCCTGAAATTACAAGCACAGTCTGTGGCAAGAGACATTGGCAGTTCTCCAATCCAGAATGAGCACCTCTGTCATTCTGAGCCCACAGGGTGACAGGACAGGGACAGATGGCATGGGTGTCCAGCAGCAACATGACAACTTGTTCACCCTTCACATGTCAGGGGTTTCTTATCTTCATGCCAAGGACTCCTTTGACAATTGAGTGACATGTACAGATTTCTTCCCAAAATAATGCCTTTTTAACTGCAATAAAATAAAATATGTAGAATTGAAATTAAATTTAATTGCATTGAATTTTTGTTGTCAAAATATAAAAAAAATTGTGACATAGTAACACATGTGCTTATTTATTAGACTTGTGAGCAATCTAACAACTACCATAATTGCATAGAAGTAGTAGGGTAAATATGGTTCAAGATCTCACCCATGACTAATATAATATGAAAATATTTATTATTACTATTAGTGAAAATGTCCAAGTAATGCAAATACCATCATGGTTTGTTTCTTACATTCACACTGAAAGAAACGTTGTCTTTCAATGGAAGGTTAGTAAAAATTTTTCCCATTATTGAATACCTGGGTTCTCTCCATGAAGTTTTGATCATATGAAGTGCTCTGAAAATAGGAAATTAGGTAAATGCATTCTCTTCACTTCCTACCACTTCTAGAAATAGGGCATTTTCTCTGGGCCCTGTCCATTATTTTTTTTTTGTTGTTCTAATTATTACCCATCAGGGAAGGTGCTGGAATAGGGTGATAAGATTAACTGTTGTGGTAGATATTAGTCAAAGTGTTGAAACCATTGTGTTAAAAAATATTATAACCAAAGAAACTGTACACCTGCACTCTAATTACATGACATAGCTAGCACTGTTCTATTCTTCCTGAGGGTGTCCAGAGCACAGGCTTCTAGCCCTGTTTTTGCCAATAACGAGTTCTGTAGCTGTGATAAAGCTCCTTGACACCCCTGGGCCTCAGATTTTCTTAACCTGAAAAAGTAATTTACAAAGGGTGATCTCTAAGTTCCTCTGCCAGATTTCATAATATTTGAAATTTTTTCTACCCTATCAGTATCCTTTTCCATCTTTTCTCCATAGTCTTTCTAAAACATACTTTTTTTTTTTTACCTTTAATACAATACAACCTGGAATCTATATTGATTTTTAAAGCAGAACTCTAAGCTTCTCTATATCTTCACTTAGACACATCACTTCTCCCCATATAATCTGAATGCTTAAGAAAGTCGGTCTTGGTTATGATTTCCCCACCCTCTACTTGGAGAGCATCCCTCCTTACTCCACAAATAAGTTTTCTTTTCTGTGCCTTATTCTCGAGACCAAAAAGTTATGTCTTAACTTTCTTTGTATTGTTTGCATCAAACAAGTTAAGTCCTCTGTTGTACTCTTTGTGTTCACAGAGTAAATATTTCTCAAAGATCCCCATTTCTAGCCACCCAACATTTTACAATGTTTTGTCATTCTGCTCTGTTCACGTGGTCGAAGCCAAATTCAGGTGGAAACTGAGCTTCAGGAGTCAGAGGCAACACAACTGCTGGGTGAGTGAGGGGTCCTGGCAGGAGCACCATGGGCTTCTTGCACCTTGAGAACCCGAACAAGATGCAGAGGGAGAGCTGCAGAGGATTCTGCTGTAGCAAGCCCGGGCAGGGATGCCTTTGATGTGGTCTTGCTTAATGTTGCTTTCTATGTCTGCATTTGTCCTTGGTAGGCATACGTCAGTTCCTTTCCAACAATGAGGTGCCCCTGTGTATTGCTGCCATGCGCTGAAATAATGACACATGCAAACAGCTCCCAGGATCGGGGCAGAGGCTGGGACGGAGGGGAGAAGTGGATGAGGTTGAAGGCATTGGAGAGCCCCAGTGCCAAGGGTGTTAGCAAGAAACTGAGACAAGCCTAAGAGTGTGAACCAGGGTTCTCAAAGTATTTTACCTTGAAGTGGTAACAGTTTAAGTATGATACAAAACAATAAGCAACAAAATATTGATAATGATTTCCTTTGATTGAAATTCAAAGAGGTTTAGAAGTATAGGGTGAAATTGGGTTGTTAGTCTGAGTCAAATATTGACTTGTGAATATTAATAATCACAATTGACTGGGATTTTCTTAGGTTTTATGGACATCACTAGTGCTCTTCTATAAATGTTTCTCGTTCTTTCCCTTTTCAAGCACAAGGTAGTTGGTCTACCTTGTGATTGGATCAGACTATGAGGCTAGTTCTAGCCAATAAGTAGAAGTGGCATGGGTCTTTTCCTGACTGGAGTATTGAATACCTGATGAAGACCTCCCAGAGCACTCTGGTATAGGAAGCAACAATATCTGAGATGGTATCTTCTCCATCAGCCTGAGTCTTTTGAGTCTTTCAACATCTATAATTTCAGAGTTCCCCTGCCGACACACAAGAGAAAAGAAGTATTAGCAGGGGAAAAAAAAACACCTATTTGGTTTAAAGTCTCTAAGATTTGAAAGTTGTTTGTTACAGCAACATAAATTATGAAAAATGCATTTTCAAATACTCTCATCTTTCAATTTGGTAAGTAATCTGTACACCTGGCATTAAATGCACGCACATTTTATGTTCATACTTATTACTGTGAAGAAAATAAGGATAAGTTATTTAAAATTTGTATTCCATGTACATGTATATATAGTATATGTGTATTATATTCTTCTAATGATAAATTTTACATATCATTGCAAAAAAAGTGAAAATAAGTTCAAAATCTAAAAACAAAATTATGATAAATGCTAAAGTCCCAGAAGACTCCTTTCCTTGCCCTATTGTACTCACAGTTTTTAAGTATTGAATTGGAATGAACTGGTTCTAGGCTTCTTGGGAAATCATCCTCACCTTATTTAGGCGATAAAAGCTTTATAGTTAGGGGATTTCTTCAGGGAGTGGCTGCAAGTAAACTATGTCAAAACTTGAGCTTTGGAAAGTCCAAGTGTTATAGATAAAAATCACAAAAGATAGATCCAAGAAGATGCAGGAAGATGTTCATTGAGTCATTACCACTTAGCATAAGGTAGTCAAGAAACTTTATCAACACAATGCATGAGTTAAAGTGCTTATTTTCACGCCTATTTTATTTCTGCCATTAGAAGACATCAGTCTCTGAGCATATTTTACGTAATATGGGAGAAGGAGAAAATATGGTTAGAAAAAGAATCACTGATTCAAAAGGGCCATCAGCAAATGCTGAAAATCATATGAGTTTCAGTTTCTACTATGGAAAATAATTAATCCTGGTAAGGCAAAGAAGGGCCATTGATTGGAGCTGTGTGTAGGGTGCACAAAGGGTTGCAGTAAGTCCAGAAAAGATTCAAGGAAGGTACTGCTTTCAAGAATGACTTGACTTTTAGAATGAAAAATAAGTGGTAGGTCAGCAGAAAGGCAAGAAAGTCTGAAGCTTGTCTTGGAAAAATATCTGGAGCCAGGTCAAGGTAGCTTTACAAGAAACCATTTTGGAAATAGGGCCTGACAGGGCCATGAGGAAGTAGAAAGGGCCATTTTCAAGTAGAAATATAAGTTAAGATGGGGAAAGTCAAGTGGTCAGGGATATGTTAATAAAGAAAGAAATTTCAAAGTATAAATAACTAACGCTAAGAGAAGTACTCCAAGCAAAATGCTCCAGTCAGGTAGGAGAGGGCAAACTGACCCAAAAAAAAAAAAATGGCATCAGCAGTATTGTGAAGATTATCACCTGAGATGGGTGCAGTGTTGAGTCCTAAGAGGCCAAGGAAAGGAGGGTTGGATTATCACAGTGATGTGACTGATGTTGCTAACTGTTCCAATGTCCTTCTTTAGGGGGAGTACCCCATTTTATAACTGAATACTTGGTGCAAAGATTGCATTTCTCACCTTCCTTTTCAAATAAACCTGACTACTAGAAATGACAAAACATCTCATGTGATCGCCTTAAAAAGAGGGTCATGCTCTTATTTTTCCCTGTTTCCTACTGGTTGAAATGCAGTAATGTTCAGGTTAGCTAAAACAGTTATCGTGGACAATGATGTAGAAATGTGTCAAAATAGCTGAGCTACAAGAGAAGGAATCTGGGTGCCTGATGGCCATGAAGCCCCATAACATCCCTGGGTTGCTTAACCCTGATTTTTGTTTATGTGAGAGAGAAATAAATACATGTCAATGGCATTTAAACCTCTGCCATGTTTAGTTTTCTGCCTCTTACAGCTAAACCTCTTCCTTACTGATTCTAGAATTTGTCTTTGGTAATTGCAGGTAATTTTTATTTTCTTTTTTGTAATTTTCTGTACATTGCATATTTTCTACTCTGAATATATATTATTTTTCTAACTGAGAAAACGTTTTTGCTGGGGGGGGGGTGTTGATTTTTTTTAAGTGTTTGAAAGAGAGGTCTGAAAACAGGAACCTGCAGAGATAGAAACTTAAAGGAACATTGATGTCACTTGAGTACAAAAGAACCTCTGACTTGATTTTTTTTCTGTCCCGTAATGACTTATATAATGACTTAAGTGACTCTTACTTCTGCTATGCATCTTTCATTGTCTCCTAGTCCTGTCAGGGTTCAGTGTAGAAACAGAAACCACTTTGGGTATTTCAAGTAGGAAGAAATTCAATACAAGGAATTTGGTGCTACAAAAGCATTGGAAGAGCTGCAGAAATGTAAATGAGGATGCCCTATTACATGAAAAGGTCATGCTGTTGCTAGGTTTTCAGGTTATTACCCTGTAGCTGTAAACCAGAGATCGGGAAATCACTATGAACACACAGAGGTCAAGGAATTGCTGCCAGTTTCATAACCACCTGACTCATGATGCTGGTCAATGACAGTAGATTGCAGAGTTCATCCACAGAAAAGACTAATTTCTGCCAGACCTGCCACTGCTGTAGAAATAAAAATGGCTTCCTCCTGAATTTCATCCTTCAAATGTTATGGAAACGATCTTATTTTCTAAACATTACCTAAAACCCTGACAGCAAAGAACCCAAGAAATAATAGCCTTCCAGTCCACAGAAGGGGGTGAATGTGAATAGTGAGTGCCAACAGAACTTATCTGGCCCATTTCTTGTTTGTTCCCTCACACATGTCAGACAATCTCAATGATTTTCTGCTCACATGTTTCTCTATAATAAATTTAAAAATTAAGGGGGTCATTTGTTTGGTGGTAAATGGAAACTATACTTTAAGTGGTAATCATAAGGGAATTATGTGGGTGAGAAAATAGGGTAGTGAAGGCCACTTGCTTAACAGAGAAGGCCACTCGGGCTAAAAACTAAAATTTTGGTGGCGATCATAGCATAGTATATACAGATGTTGCTTTATAATGCTGTACACATAAAATCTAAATATGGTTATAAAAATGTTACTTCAATAATTTTTAAAATGTTAAACATTAAATTTATTACATGCTAATGCTATTTACTACACAGGTGCTTTAACTAAGCCACAGTGTTGTCCACAAACATGATAACACTGTTTTAATCTTATCAGAGTGTACAGAGTGATCGTGTGGGTCCAATAATCTGACACTTCAGTCACCCCCAAAAAAAAAATGTATGTTCAATGTTTATCAATTATACACAAGAGAACATTGATAGTGCCTCACTGCCTATCAAATAAAGTCCAAGTGCATTCACTCTCTAGAACCTGACCATGACTCATGTTTTTTATGTTACTTGTTTTTTCTACTTAATGAGCTCTTATGGATCAGGAAAACTGGATTGTTTTCTATTCTATATACATAACTCTCTTTTTGGGCACCAACACTTCACACTGTTCTCCTCCATAAAAGTTCTTATTTTTTTTAATTTTTGCATAGAAGAACTGGGGTGTAGGCTAGAGGTGTAGGAAGGTGAAAAGACTCACCAGAGACAGAGTGGGGAGCAGTACAGGTGCATTGACTGAAATATACTGCTGAGGGGAGCAGCGGGTAAGGCCAGGGATCAAGCTCAGGCTGTAGAGGTGGTAGTACTGACTATAGAGGAGCAAGGATTATTTCCTTATTTTTTAATCTCCCATAACACAATCTTGAGTGAAAAAATGCAAACCTGGAAGACAATATCACTCTCAAAAATTTTATAAACTAATTTCAGCACGTTAGAAATAGAAACACCATCGCTCTATTTCTTAGCATATAAAATCTGAAGTTCTTTGCCCAGAATTTCATGCTCCACAGCTAATTGACATTCCAATTTTAGTTCTTTAAATTTTATTTTATTTTTTAAATTAATTGTTTTATTAGTTTTATTTTTAAACAATATTTGCTTCCTCCCACCCCCTCAGATTGAGTCCCCATAGAATTTCCTTCCCCAAGGCACCCATGCACCATCACCTCAGTCCCCTGTGCTTCTCCCTCCCTCCCTCTGATCCCTCACACTCCTCCTCCTCTGCAGTGTGTCTCTAATTTATAATTGTCTGTTTTTGCTTTGTTGTGTTTTGTACCATTATTATTTTTTTACACTGATGTCTTATTTGGTTCCCCTATATTCCTGTTATAAGTGAAACCATCCGATATTTTTCTTTTTCCTTCTTGCTTATATCACTGAGCATAATTCCTTCTAGCTCCATCCACGTTGCTGTGAATGGCATGAATTTATCTATTTTTTTATTGCTGAATAATATTCCATTATGAATATATACCACATCTTCTTGATGATCTATTTTTGGGAATTTGGGTTGTTTCCAGGTTTTACCTATTGTAAATAGTGCTGCAATAAACATAGGTATATAGGTGTTCTTTTGAATCAATGTTTTTGTGTCCTTCGGGTAGATCCCTAGTAGTGGAATTGACAGATCATATGGTAGCTCCATTTTTAGTAGACTGAGGAACCTCCAGACAGCTTTTTATAGTGGCTGGGCCAGTTTACACTCCCACCAACAATGTAGGAGAGTTCCTTTTTCACCACATCCTTGCCAACATTTGTTGCTTGTTTTTTTGATATGTGCCATTCTTACTGGTGAAAGGTGTGGTTTTGATTTGCATTTCCCTGATTATAAGGGATGTTGAACATTTTTTCATATGCCTGTTGGCCATTTGCATTTTTCCCTTTGGAGAAATGTCTTTTAAATTCTTCTGCCCATTTCTTGACTGGATTATTTATTTTGTTTTTGTTGAGTTGTGTGAGTTTTTTGTACATCTTTGTGATCAGTCCCTTATCAGTTGACTGGGGTGCAAAGATTTTTTTCCCAATCAGTGGGGTGTCTCTCTGTTTTGGTTAATGTCTCTTTTGCTATACAGAAGCTTTTTAGTTTGATGTATCCCAGGCGTTTATCTTTGCCTTCACAATCACTGCTTTGGGAGATGAGTCTTTAAAGATGTTTCTGAGATGTATGTCTTGTAGTGTTTTACCTATATTTTCTTCTATATATTTTATTATTTCAGGTCTTATGTCCGTTCTTTTATCCATTTTGAGTTGATTTTTGTGCATGGTGAGAGGTAGTGGTCTAGTTTCATTTTTTGCATGTGGAGGTCCAGTTTTCCCAGCACCATTTATTGAACAAACTGTTCATGTTCCATTGCATATTCTTTGCTCCTTTGTTAAAGATTAGTTGTTCATATAAGACAGGCTTTATGTCTGGGCTCCCTATTCACTTACATTTGTCTGTGTGTCTGTTTTTGTTCCAATACCAAACTGTTTTAATTATTATGGCTCTGTAGTATAGCTTGAAGTTTGGAAGTGTGATTCCTCCTTTCTCCTTTGTTTTCATCAGTGAGGCTTTGGCTATTCGTGGTTTTTTGTGGTTCCATATGAATTTCATCAATATTTGTTCTATTTCTTAGAAGAATGTCATTGAGATTTTTATTGGAATAACATTGAATCTGTATATTGCTTTTGGGAGGATGGCCATTTTAATAATGTTAATTCTTCCAATCCATGAGCAGGGGATGTCTTTCCATTTCTTTGTGTCTTCTTCTAGTTCTTTTAACAGTGTTTTATAGTTTTCTTTGTATAGGTCTTTCACCTCTTTTGTTAGGTTTATTCCCAAGTATTTGATTTTTTTGGTTTCAATTATAAAAAGGATGATTTTCTTGATTTCTTCTTCAGATTGTTTGTGTATAGGAAGGCTACTGATTTTTACGTGTTGATTTTGTGCCCTGCTACTTTACTAAACTGGTTGATTATTTTGAGTAGTTTTTCTGTGGAGTTTTTAGGGTTCTCTATGTATATTATCATATCATCTGCAAATAGTGATAGTTTTACTTCTTTCCCTATTTGGATTCCTTGTACGTCTTTCTCTTGTCTTATTGCCCTGGCTAGGACCTCCAGTGTTATACTGAAGAGCAGTGGTGAGAGAAGACATTCTTGTCTTGTTCCTGATCTTAAAGGAAAGGCCTTCAGCTTTTCGACATTGAGAATAATATTGGCAGTGGGTTTGTCATATATGGCTTTTATCATGTTAAGGTATGTTCCTTCTATCCCAAGAATTTCAAGGGCCTTCATCATAAATGGATGTTGGACTTTGTTGAATGTTTTCTCAGCATCTACTGATATGATCATATGGTTTTTGTTTCTCTTTTTGCTGATGTGTTGGATTGCACTTACTGATTTTCGTATATTGAACCATCCTTGTGCCCCTGGGATGAATCCCTCTTGATCGTGGTGTGCTATCCCTTTGATGCATTGTTGGATTCTGTTGGCAGGGATTTCGTTGAGGATTTTTCCGTCAGTGTTCGCTAGGGAGATTGGCCTGCAATTTTCTTTTTTATGTGCTGTCTTTGTTTGGTTTTGGTATTAGTGTGATGTTGGCTTCGTAGAATGTATTTGGTAGTGTTCCTTCTTTTTCAATTTTTTGAAAGAGTTTGTGTAGGATAGGCACTAATTCACTGTTGAACATTTGGTAGAATTTATTTGTGAAGCCCTCTGGACCTGGGCTTTTGTTTTTGGGGAGGGCTTTGATTACTCCCTCAATTTCACTGCTTGTAATTGGTCTGTTTAGTTGTTCTGTTTCTTCTTTGTCCAGCTTTGGATGATTGTAGCTTTCTAGGAACTTGTCCATATCTTCTAGGTTGTTGCATTTGTTTGCATATAAGTGTTCATAGAAATCTCTGATTATTCTTTTGATTTGTACGGAGTCTGTTGTGATTTCACCTCTTTCATTTATAAATCCTATTTATATGTGTTTTCTCCTGTTTTTCTTTGTAATCCTGGATAGAGGTTTGTTTATTTTGTTGATTTTTTCAAAGAACCAACTTTTGGTTTCATTGATCTTTTGGAAGTTCTTTAAGTTTTTGTGCTGTAACTAAACATTTTGTTCTCCCCACATATGTTGCTCGTCTTTCAGTTCCAGTTATACTTGGAACCAATGTGTGATATGTATGATGTTAATTTTCCATTTTTTATCAAACCATAAGTTGAAATGCTTCCTTACATTTATAGCAATAAAAAATTTGAAGATGTAACTTTTTATAAATAATGAAGATTATATTATAATCCACATCGGGAAACCCCACTTGCCAATTCTTTACATTTATTAATATGTCCAATTATAAAATAACTCAAAGGTCTGAATCTTTTTTATAAGAAAAAAACCTTAAACATGGAATTCAACACAAATGAGTTAAAATTGTACCTTTATCTTCCTAATGTAGAACTTACACTTTATTAAATCAACAGTGTTTATAAATATTTGGGTTTCCTTTCTCAGATATGTTTTATGCTTCTCTCCTTCCAACTAGTTCACAGAGTCTTCAAGGGAAAAAAAATGTCTTCTATCCTTGAATCTTTATTTTCTGGTGTCTAGCCCATTGCACTTACTATTCTGTTATTCAAGCAGTATGAATACAAATAATTCTTCTATGCAGTAATTATTACTTAAAATATATATATAGTAAGTAGTCAATTTGGGGGGGGGGAAGTTGTGTCTTCAAACATTAACTTATCAATCCATTGTTCAATGAAAGAGTATTTTTGCAAACACAGTCTGTCAAGTGAAAAATTGTATGATCTGAGCCTACAAAATTGGTAGACTCATGGCCAGCAATAGAGCTGCATAAATCTAGACCATACATGAGGTGATTGAGATAGAGACAAAATGCTAGGGGCATACAGTGGATATAAAGATTAGCTCTTCTTAGGACTCATGTACACCAGAATGTTTATCCATCAGACATTTTTCTTGGTTATGCTTCTGAGCTTAGAAGGAACACTTTGCCCTCCTCTGTCACTAGTTGGTTGTTAAAATATCTGTGTCTTTCCTTATCAAAAAAACCAAGCTTTTGTACTCAAGATAGAAAATTAATATCAATTTTAACTCCTGTGGTCTTATTCTGTTTCAAAATCCAATTATGAGAAATAATATTTACAGAGGATTGGTTTAGGACATTCCAGTCCATCCATTACTCTAGATAGACTAAATGTTATCCTTGAATTAAACCAGATCATAATTAAACCAGATCACCAGATCTTTGAATTTAAATTCTGGTTTTCATTCCTTGTAGACCTGCTTCCTCAAAATTTGTGCCTTAAACTAAGTCATCAGCTTATAGAGAAAAATATAAAGTTCCATGGATTATGAATGAACTTACACTGTATTTATGTTTAAGGCATAGTCTGAGGTAGCACACAGCACCTCATTCTGAAGATATCCAGCAGTGAGGTTGCTCAGTAAAAGATGAAAGCACTCATATTGTATGCAAACTACACTAATCCAAAATCATTTCCAAGGTCCTCACTTGTTCTTTGGCTATAAAGTCCATAAAGACAGATACTCACTTTTTCAGCCTCTCTTGTAGTTTGGAATATTTGTGCAATCCAGTTTTTATTATAAAATGTTGAAGACTACAAAGAAGCTTTTCTGATGACTGCTGAATTCCTGATGAAAAATCTATATAGGAGGAGAGCTCTCTAATCTGCAACTGTCTCTTCTTCCTGACTTGGTCATGAATGTGATGTCTAGACTTACAACACCTCACTTGAGGAAATGAGGCTAAAAGAGTGATGAAAAGAAGCACTCTAAGGATGGTGGGGAAGATAGATAAATAGACAAAAGCACTTAGAACTTTAGTGAGATACCTGAACATCTACCCATCTCTGGACTTCTTGTCAAGAGAAAAAAAGAACTACCCATTCATGTAAACCATGAACTTCTCCGTAACCTGCAGACTTATATGCCCTAACTAGATTTGTTTTTATTTTATAAATTGGTATAGGTTTTGCAATAAATCTGACTCTGTCTTAATGTGGCCACCAGAAAGTTACAAAAGTTTAATTTAAGTCTACTGTGAAACTACGTGATCTGTTCCATTTTGTCTCTGGATTTTAGTTTATTTTAAAACCATATTTTACTCTGGTTCTTTCAAGTATTTATTTTATATTACATGCATGTTATATGTTTAGTTTTTTCTAGAATACAGCAGTTATACATAAATAACACATCAACTGAAAATTCAAACTCTGTAGGGAGATTGAAGTAGTGCTTGCTTTAATGAAGAGTTCACAGAAGAAAAACTGTACCTCATTCTTTAGTTAAATTCAGTAATGCCAATGTCTCTTAAGATGGTAACTGAAGTGAATCAGTAAGTAAGTATTTTATATAAATAATAGCCTGTTAAAATTGTATCTCTATCAGGAGCCCTGCAAGATGGTAACAGAATGAGGATTCTGGAATTTCCTCCTCCAACATGCACAAAAATACTGATGTAAAACAATGTCAAAAATTCCTTGAGGGAAAAACTACCACATACTCAATTGGATCATCAGTCCAATGGAAAGTGGTAGGAAAAACTTTAAGTGAACTCTGTTTAGAATGGTAGCAGGACAGCAAAACCCACAAGAGTGAGAAACAATTGCAAAGCAGAATCAACTATAGCTATTGACTCAGGCACATGTCAACGTCAGGGTTTCTAAGAACTGGAACTGAACTGTCCAATAGGAACAATAGGAACACTACTCCAATAGGAACAAAAGCAACATTTAAAAATCTATCTCTGATAAAACCTATACAAATTCAAAAAGGAGACAGAAAAATACGGTACAAATGCAAGAACAATAACAACAAAAACTGAAAAAAGCCCTGACTCAGTGGAGTTGCAGAGCATGACAGAAGGAAAATTCAGGCCAATGGTCTTGGCAATGCTGATGGAACTTTAAAAAAAAACAACAGAGGATATAAAACAATACGTAATAAACAAAAGCAAATGAAAGAATTGATAAAACCAAAAGCATAGTGTTGGAAAACATAAGATAGAGATTATAAAAGGAAGACAGCATATGAGATTCCTGGGGCAACTTAAAAGAGAAATAATAACCAAATCATGGAAATTCCAGAAGGAGAGGAAAAAGAGACTAGCATTGAAAACTGATTTAAAGAAATAAACAATGAAAATAATCTCAATGTGGGAAATGAACTAGAAGTTGTGATCCAAGATTTCCAAACAAAATGATACCAGACACACACACACACTAAAACATATAATAATAAAGCTGTGAAAAACCAAGGACAAAATATTTTAAAATATCAAGAGAAAAAAAGTCACCTGTAAGAAATTATGAATCAGAGTGTTAGCAGACGTTTCAACAGAAACATTGCAAGCATGAAGGGACTGGAAAGAAATATTTAAAATACTAAAGAATAGGACTTCTAACCCATAAACCTCTACCAGTAAGATTGACAATCAAAATTGAAGTAAGAGTAAGAAGATTCACTGAAAAACAAAACTAAAATAATTTATATATATATCAAGCCATGCATGAAAGAAATCCTAGAAGGTTTATCATAAAGCAAAAGAATAATGAATACTGAGGCAACGGGCACCTAAATTACTTAACAATGGAGGAAACGAGGAGATAGAGAGAAGAAGACAGTAGAATGGGAGGTGGGGGAAAAGGAGTACAATAGACTATGGAGGACTATGGGTGATTTGGTGGTGGGAAAACTATGGTGACCACACCTGAAAGGAGAAATTCTATATGTGAAAAAAAATAAACAAGGATGTTTAAAATATAAAATGATAAAATAAGAAATACATTGGAATCACCCTAACAAAGAGGTAAAAGACCTGTGCAATCAGAACTGATGTTACTAAAGGACTTAGATAATGATGGAAAAAGATGGAATACTATCCCAAGCTCATGAATGGGAAGAATAAATATAATCAAAATGACAATCCTGCCTAAGATGCTATTTAGACAATCCTGCCTAAGAGGCAATCCAGCAATATTTTTCAAAAAATATAGAAACTTATATGGAAGGCTTCAAATTCAAAAAAAAAAAAAAAGGAGAGGATTAAAAAGGAAAGAAATGGAAATTTGACATTACCTGACTAAAATTACAAGGAAAGCAATAGTATTAAGAATGGTGTGGTGTTGGCACAAAAATAAAAACATGGATCAATGAAATAGAATAGAAAGTCTAGAAATAAATCCATGCATATATCAGCACCTAATCTTTGACAGAGCAACTATGACCATAAAGTGGCAAAAAGACAACCTCTTTAATAAATTGTGCTGGGAAAACTGGAAAGTCACACATGAAAGAATGAAGTTTACCACTCACTAACACCATACACAAAAAATAAATTCAAAATAGTTTGAAGATTTCTATGTGAGACCTGCAAAAATAAAATAAATGAAGAAATCATTGGTTATACCAATGACAAAGATATTTTTTGGGTCATAAGACCTACAGCAAAGGAATTAAAAACTAAAATGAACAATTGGGATTATCTCAAGCTAAAAGCCTTCTATACAGTGAAGAAAAAAAGATGAGACAATTAATTTGAAACCCTACTGAATGAGAGAAAATATTTACACAATATGTGGCCTGTGGGGGGTTAATAGCCAAGAATATAAAAAACTAAAAAAATTCAATAATTAAAAAAAAACAAATAACACAATTAACAAAAAGACAGCAGATAGGGATAATTTACCAAAGAGGATATCTAGAAAGCCAAAAGATTTCATGGTCACTTCTAATGGACATAAAAGTTATATATATATATATATATATATATATATATATATATATATATATCCCCTAGGTCTTGCATGCATAAATAATAAATCTTTAAAAAACAAAAAGAATGTGAAACCATCAACATCAACAATGACAAAAAAAATATGTTCCACAACATTCACAGAAGCATTATTTACAATGGTATTACTGTAAATATGTATTTACAATGGGACATGAAAGCAACTTCCTTCAACAGATGGATGGATCAAAAAGGTGTGGTGAAACAATGTATCCATAAGATAATTCACCACGACCAAGTTGGATTCATTCCAGGGGCACAAGGATGGTTTAACATCCGAAAATCAATCAACGTTATCCAACACATCAACAAAAGGAAATATAAAAACCATATGATAATATCAATAGATGCTGAGAAAGCTTTCGACAAAGTGCAACACCCATTCATGATAAAAGCCCTTGAAATTCTTGGGATACAAGGAACATACCTCAACATCATAAAGGCCATCTATGACAAGCCAACAGCCAGTATCATTCTCAATGGTGAAAAGCTGAAAGCAATTCCATTAAGATCTGGAACAAGACAAGGATGTCCACTATCACCACTGCTTTTCAATATAATACTGGAAGTCCTAGCCAGAGCAATAAGACAAGAGAAAGACATCCAAGGAATCCAAATAGGAAAAGAAGAAGTCAAACTATCACTCTTTGCAGATGATATGATAATATACATAGAGAACCCCAAAATCTCCACAGAAAAACTAATTCAACTCATCAATCAATTCAGTAAAGTGGCAGGATACAAAATCAACACGCAAAAGTCAGTAGCCTTCCTATACACAAACAATAAATCTGAAGAAGAAGAAATCAAAAAAACCACCCCTTTTATTATCGAAACAAAAAAAATCAAATATTTGGGAATAAATCTAACAAAAGAGGTAAAGGACCTATACAAAGAAAACTATAAAACACTGTTAAAAGAAATAGAAGAAGACACAAAGAAATGGAAAGACATCCCCTGCTCATGGATTGGAAGAATAAACATTATTAAAATGGCCATCCTACCAAAAGCAATATACAGATTCAATGCTATTCCAATCAAAATCTCAATGGCATTCTTCAAAGAAATAGAACAATTATTGATGAAATTCATATGGAATCACCAAAAACCCCGAATAGCCAAAGCGCTACTGAAAAAAAAAGAAGGAAATGGAGGCATCACACTCCCAGACTTCAAACTATACTACAAAGCCATAATCATCAAAACTGCATGGTATTAGAACAAGAACAGACATACAGACCAATGGAATAGAATAGAAAATCCAGAAATAAACCCACAGATTTATGGTCAACTAATCTTTGACAAAGGAGCAAAGACTATGCATTGGAGCAAAGAAAGTTTGTTCAATAAATGGTGCTGGGAAAACTGGGTCGCTACATGCAAAAGAATGAAGCTTAACCACTACCTCACACCACACACAAAAATCAACTCAAAATGGATTAAAGAACTAGGCATAAGACCTGAAACCATAAAATACATAGAAGGAAATATAGGCGAAACACTACATGATTTGCACATCAAAGACATCTTTACAGACACATCACCCAAAGCAGTGATAGTGAAGGCAAAGATAAACAGGTGGGACTACATCAAATTAAAGAGCTTCTGCACAGCAAAAGAGACAATAACAAAAACAAAGAGAAACCCCACCAACTGGGAGAACATTTTTGCACCCAACACTAATGATAAAGGACTGATCACAAAAATCTGCAAAGAGCTGATGAGACTCAGCAACAACAGAGAAAATAATCCAGTCAAAAAATGGGCAGAAGAGCTAAAAAGAAACTTCTCTGAAGAGGAAATGCAAATGGCCAACAGACATATGAAAAAATGTTCAACATCACTTGTCATCAGGGAAATGCAAATCAAAACTACCATGAGATACCATCTCACACCAGTGAGAATGGCACATATTAAAAAAACTAGCAACAACAAATGTTGGCGAGGGTGCGGAGAAAAAGGAACTCTTCTGCACTGTTGGTGGGAGTGCAAACTGGTCCAACCACTATGGAGAGCTGTGTGGAGATTTCTGGACCTACTAAACATAGAGCTTCCATATGATCCAGCAATTCCACTCCTAGGTATTTACCCAAAGGACACAGAAACATCAATTCCAAAGAGCACCTGCACCCCTATGTTTATAGCAGCACTGTT
This sequence comes from Talpa europaea, assembly GCF_964194135.1. NCBI lineage: Eukaryota > Metazoa > Chordata > Mammalia > Eulipotyphla > Talpidae > Talpa > Talpa europaea. Next base: position 61,383,829 of record NC_140070.1, read on the forward strand.
TACAATAGCTAAGCTTTGGAAACAGCCCAAATGCCCAAAAATAGATGACTGGATCAAGAAGATGTGGTACATATATACCATGGAATATTACTCAGCATTCAAAAAAGATAAAGACATGCAATTTGCAGCAACATGGATGGCGCTGGAAGGGATCATGCTCAGCGAAATAAGCCAAAAAGAAAAAGAAAAATACCGGATGGTCTCACTCATAGCAGGAATCTAGAAAACTTAAATAAGGGACCAGGAAAATGAATATAAGAAAGTGAAAATCAAAATCAACAAAAAACTATGAACCAGAGACACGTTTTGGGGGGTGGGGGGCGGGAGGGGAAGGATTGGGGTCAGAATGGGGCGTTTGCAATTGTATGGGGGAATATAAAAATAAAATTTAATATTAAAAAAAAAGAAAAAAAACAAAAACAAAAAAAAAAGGTGTGGTGAGTGCAAGCCTTCAAATATTATATGGCCACAAGACAGGATGAAATGCAGTCATTTTCAACAAAAATGAAGGAAATTTGAAAGAATTTTGTGCAACAAAGTCATAGTGTTAAAACAAATCTTAGACATCCACATAGCAGAAAATCTGACAACAAAAAGCACTTTAAAAAACTAGTGCACATCAATGAATATCTGAGGTCTCTGAGGTTAAAAGGCAAGGCAAAGGAAAGGGACAAGAGAACCAAGGGATGGGAAAAAAACTCTCTATTCAGTTCAGGATAGTAGTATTTTAAAGTCGGGGAGCATAATAAGACTACAGTAGATCATTAGACCTCCTGACATAAAAGCAAAATTTTTTGCACCAACAAATGTGTATTTTCCCAGGTATAATTCAGAGGCTTTCATCAAGCATGTATTCTGTAATTCTAAAAATGGTTAAGAATTGGGCTAAGTCATGCTTGCCTTTTTTGAGTTCCTTCTCCCTTAGAATCATCATTGTGGTTCATCAGTGGTTTTGTTCTTCTGTCAAGAGTCTAAACTTCTGCCAGAATGTTGATGCATGCTTCCTTCCAGCAGTGCACACTTAACAAATATTAGTTGACTTGTATTAGTTTATAATTATTTACCCTACATTTGGTGTATGGAATGGCAGTCTTTATTTGATCATTCTGGAGGCTCTGAATCCATTGGCTGCATCCCCATTGTCTCTGTGTGTTGTAGACATACAAATCAAAATACTGTGAGGAAGGAGAAAATCATTTCCTTCTAGAATGATGCATTTTTCATGAGAAACAAGTCATTACAAACCAGTGCCTAGTGCTTGCTCCCATTCTACCTTTTCTTCCTTTCTCTCATGTCAAATTTCTTCATCTCTCTGTCTTCCCCTGTTTTCTTACCCTATATTAAATTATTTTGCCATCGTCTTCTAATATATTTAAATGACGTCTACATAATATGTCTTTTGAACTATTTCATGTGTACCTGATTTTGTTCCCTTTTTATCATGTGGCATCTGTCTCTTCATTACTTGCTGCTCATTTTACTCTCATGTTCCAGTTGATACGTTACACAGATTTTCTTAGACTTATAATTTTAATTCCCAACACACAAAAGGCAAATGCTCATACCCTGTTATTCCATGATACTTTGTCTCTAAAGATTTAATTTTATTGACTACTGTAATATTTCCTATTCCCTTTTCTCTCTGCACATACAGATTCAATAACTTACTTGTACCTATTTGCTGTTATGTCATGCAAATTCTGGAGCAATTCCCTCCCTAGCGATGGACTTACTGATCAATCCATCACATCTCTTAGGACAGCTTTCTCTTCTTTAGTTAAAATCAGGAATGGGTTTAAGGAAAACCAGAGATTTTTTAGGAAGGAGATTTCTGTCATGAGAGGAGTGGCTCTTATCGGGGGAAAATATCTCAGTGAAAACTTCTTTCATGTTACTTTTGAGAATTGTTTTATTTTTAACAGCTGAACAAGTTATAATTTTTACTAAAATTTAATTACATGCAGAGAATAAGCATCTGGAAATCATCCTGGGAAATCCAGTTTGATTTTACATGGGGAATCAGAGACTTATATTATATGGTAGACTTTAGAGATTGTAATCTTAATGATCTGTACAGTATTCATAAAAGTCTTTGTTTTAAGTCTATCTTTTAAAAATAATTACAATCCAAGGCATTCATGAAACAGGAAACTTGCTGCTTTACTTCTTACTTTATGTAGCTCTGCCTCAGGATTGTGGAATTGTTGGAAGAGGGTGTTAGATATTGGCTTGCTTTTGGTGTGTATATTTTTTTCTTTAACTCACTTATTGTGAAATTTAACAAGCAGTAGGCATCATAAGTCAGGAAAATAAACTGGAAAACAATAAAACTTGAAAATTTCCCAGGCATGAAATCCCCTTGAACTAAAAAATGCTTCCAACATTAAGTTCTCTATAAGCCTTAAATATAAATGATAACATTTCAAAATTAGTTTTTGAAAGAATGTTCACAATAGGAAATTTGATCATCTAAACTTAGCCAAACCTGTCTTCTTTCAAACCTAAAATAATAGTCTATACTTATACTCAATATGACTTAAAAATAATAGATGACATCTCATCCCCAATGTAACTTGGCTTGAGCCCAAGAATTAATACATACATGACACTCAGAATTGCATCCAAAAAAAGAAGCAGCATTCTCTTTGTTGTGAGCTGTCACAGCACAGTAAGTCTCCAAGGTCTGTAATCCTAATTAATGTTCCTTGTCTTCATTGTGTTCCAGTGTGAGAAATGCAGAGCACCACAGTCTTCACTGAGAAGCAGGCTCTCAAGAGACTGCATTTTCAGAAAGTGGGTCTCAAATTCTCTTTTCTGAGTCTCCCCATTCTAAACAGGATTATGTGTCTTCACTCTGAAAGCTGATAACCTGAAGAATTTAACAACTGAGACAGGAAAGAAATGCTAATGCGGGAAGCATGCTTATATTTATTTTTATGTTTTTTATATTGTGTTATTTTTATGGAGGTAATGTTGGTTTGCAACACAGTTTATGTTTTAGAGTTATAGGATCACACCTTTTCAGATGTATGTTACCATACCACATTCACCACCAAAGAGCCCATAATCCTCCACCATAGTTAAGTGCTATGCTTTCATTTTATATGAGACAGTCATATAACAATTCACCAGAAAATACTAGAGGTAAGTGAGTAACAGGAATTAAAGTGGTGTGGGGTGGGAAGTGACAAAGAAGAGATGAAGTTGGGGAAAATAATGGAAAGAGAAAAAAAGGCAGCACAAAAGAGAGAAGGAGATATGATTGTTTCTGTCTTTAGTGATCCCTGGGAATTTTGCCTTTGTGGGCCTCTTACTCTATAAAATAAAATTAAAGTCAACTACTGCATTGGAGTAAAGATGAATATATCTGTATTGTATATTAAAATTTTTTTTTCAAAAGGAAAGAAACACATTTGTGTGTACTCTGAAAAGTATGGTGAGCACAAGACACTATACCTAACCGATAAGTCCACCATTAAAATAGAGCAAGGGAGAAAGAAAACTGTTCTCAGAAGTGAGGGGAAGAGTTAAAATTAACATTATAAAAATTCAATAAGCACACATATTGGGGTATCTCCATTATCGAGATCTAGATTATATACTAATTTATCCTTCATAAAACAGATACTATGTGCTAAGTGCACAATAACCATGTAACTTGGAGTTTGGAGACCCTCACTTGCACTGGTATCTTGCAAGTTTCTGAACAAGTTTTTAGCAGGGCTTCTCAAGATTGTGCACGCTTCAAGCATGCAAAACTTCATTATGCAGAGAAAAAGTTAAGATCATTGAAACAGAAAGGCTAAATGATTTGCAAAATGGTGATTGTCAGATTTTTTAGATCAGGGACGTTTTGTGTGTCTGTAACACACCTAGACTGCATGGAGCTGGGAAAAGGCTGCGTTCACAGCCAGAGGTGAACTGAAAAGCCCCCACAAGCCAGTCTCCATGCCAGAGCCCAGAGGGGGATCCAGTCAGTCCCAGGGCAGACCAAGAGTGCAGGGAAGTGCCCTAATGACTCCCCATCTTAGATCAGGGACCTTTGGTGTGTTTGCAACACACCTAGACTGCGTGAAGCTGGAAAAGGGCTGCGGTCAGCCAGAGATGAGCTGAAAAGAACCCACAAGCCAGTGAGCTGAAAATCCCCCCACAAGCTCAGCCCCCATCTGGCCACCAGTCTGAGCCCAGAGGGGGATCCAGCAATTTGGAGACCAGCAGGTGATCCTGCCACCACAGGGTAGACTGTGGAACCATAAGACCCTCCTTGGAATTAAACAAATACAGAAGTAGGAGATTCTCTGAGACAGTCACCACTAATATATTCATAGTACTACTGCCCTACCAGAATTCAGACATATCACTTTATGACTTGATTAGACCACTTGTTTCTGACATCCCAGAAAGAGCACACCGAAAAGATGCCAGCCAGTAACAGCGACACAGAGTCCCAACGCATAGACAAATTAGAAAACAAGCAGCGGGGAGAAGAAAAACTACGTGCAATCAAGCAAGTCCTCAGGAAAAAGACATGCCACAAAAAGAAAACCACCCACCAGATTGCAACAACAGTGACTTGGAAGAATTTCTGAGCCTTCCAGAAAGAGAATTTAAAACTGCCATGATTAAAAAACTGACAGAAGTCATTAAGGAAAACAACAAGCAGAAAAATAAAATTGAGTCCCTAAAGAGGGAAGCAAAGGAAATGCAGGAGATCAAAGGATTAATGGAGGCGCTAAAGAACTCTGGGAAAAGCAGTGATAACAGAATAGATGAAATGGAAGAACGAATAAACACTCTTGAAGACACAGAAATAAAAAGAACAAAAACAGAAAAGGAAAGAGAAGTACGAAGGAAAAAGAACGAAGAAAGACTTCAGGAACTATCTGACTCCATGAGGAAAGGAAATATAAGAGTTATAGGAATCCCAGAAGGAAAGGAGAGAGACCTAGAAACAGAAAATATTCAAGGAAATAATTGAAGACAACATCCCAAATGTAAAGAAGGAGCTGAAAACAGACATACAAGAAGCAAGAAGAACACCAAACATCCATGATAAAGAAAAAATACAGCAAGACACATAATAGTAAAGCTCCCAAGAATCCAAGACAAGGAAAAAAAAAATAATGAAGCTGACAAGAGGGAAGAAACAGATAACATACAAAAGAAAACCAATCAGGGACTCCCCGGTGGTGCAGCGGTTGAGTGCCGGGTTGCGAAGCTGCCCACAGCCTCTGTTGCACCGGTTCGATCCCCAGCTGCTGCCCGGCCATTGGAGGAGGGTCCCACATGGTGCGCAGACCTCTCCTGCCACCTGCTGCTCCCCTTAGCAGTGTGCTTCGGTCCTTCTGCCTGCTCTGCTCCCCGCTCTGGCTCTGGTGAATTCTCTCACCCTCCCGCGCTTCTGACTGTACCCAGTGCCTGTATAAATAAAGAAAAAAAAAAAAAAAGAAAACCAATCAGACTGACATCAGACTTCTCCAAAGAAACACTACAGGCAAGGAGATTGTGGAGGGACGTAGTCAACAGACTCCAGGACAACAAATGCCAACCAAGAATACTCTATCCTGCAAAGCTTTCCTTCCTCTATGAAGAAAAAATAAGGACCTTCCCAGACAAACAGAAACTCTGGAATTTCATTATGACTAAACCCCCATTCCAAAAAATACTACAAGGAGTCCTAAAGCCAGAACCAACACAGGGATGAATAACAACAAAATAAGGCCAAATAAAGTTATTAAAAGTATAAATAAATAAAATCTGAGGAAAGACAAACAAAATGGCAAATACAGACACTAACATAGCAATATTAACTCTAAATGTAAATGGACTAAACTCTTCAATAAAAAGACACAGAGTCACAGGCTGGATTAAGAAACAAAACCCAACCTTTTGCTGTCTCCAGGAAACACATTTAATTACAAAAGGTAAAAATAGACTCAAAGTGAAAGGATGGAAAACAATCCTACAAGCAAATGGACCAAAAAAGAAGGCAGGAACAGCTATACTTATATCAGGTAAAACAGATTTCAAACTCAGAAAGGAAAAAAGAGACCCCAATAGTCACTACATTATGATCAACGGCACAATACTTCAAGAAGAAATAGCACTCATTAACATATACTCACTAAATGAACGAGCATCAAAATATATCAGACAACTATTATCATCTCTGAAAACAGACATCAGAGAAAACACATATGTAGTTGGAGACTTCAACACACCACTATCAACAATGGATAGATCAACAAGACATTAAATAAGGACACTAAAGCTCTAAATTGGGATCTAGAGCTCATGGGCTTAACAGACAGCTATAGAACACTAAACCCCAAAAAATCTGAGTACACATTTTTCTCAAGCGCACACAGATCATTCTCCAGGATCGATCACATACTGGGACACAAGACAAATATCAACAGATACACCAAGATTGAAATCATACCAACCATCTTCTCTGACCATGAACATCAAACTAGAAATAAACCATAAAAAGAAGACAAAGAACTCTCCTACCTCATGGAGATTGAAACCCACGCTACTGGAAGACCACTGGATTAATGAGGAGATCAAAGAAGAAATTAAAAAATTCTTTGAGTTGAATGACAAGGAGGACACCAATTTCCTAAACATATGGGATGAAGCAAAACAGTAACAAGAGGAAAATATATAGCAATAGAGGTTTACATCAAGAAACAAGAAAGAATTCAAAGAAAAAAACCTAATCTCAAAGCTCAAAGAACTAGAAAAGTAACAACAAAAAAAAACAAAACCAGTAGAAGAAAAGAAATAATAAAAATCAAAGCATAAATAAATGAAATCGAAACTGAAAAAACAATCCAAGAGATCAATGAAACCAATAGTTGGTACTTCAAAAAATAAATAAAATAGACAAACCCCTAGCCAGGCTCACAAAGGAAAAATGGGAGAAAACACAAGTAAATAGGATCATAAATGAAAGAGGAGAAATCACAACAGACACAGCAGAAATCAAAAGAATAATCAGAAACTTCTATGAACAGTTATATGCAAACAATTTCAACAATCTAGAAGAGATGGAAAAATTCCTACAACTCTACAATCACTCAAAGCTAGATAAAAAAGAAATAGAACACCTAAACAGACCAATTACTAGCAGCAAAATTGAAATGGTAATCAAAAACCTTCACAAAAACAAAAGCCCAGAACCTGATAGATTTACAAATGAATTCTACCAAACATTCAGAAATGAATTAGTGCCTATCCTTCACAAATTCTTTCAAAAAATTGAGAAGGAAGGGATAATACCAACCAAGTTCTATGAAGCCAGCATTACACTAATACCAAAACCAAACAAGGACAACACAAAACAAGAAAACTACAGGCCAATTTCCCTAATGAACACGGATGCAAAAATCCTCAATGAAATTTTAGCTGTCACAATCCAACAATGTATCCATAAGATAATTCACCACGACCAAGTAGGATTCATTCCAGGGACACAAGGATGGTGCAACATCCAAAATCAATGAATATTATCCAACACATCAACAAAAAGAAATATAAAAACCATATGATAATATCAATAGATGCTGAAAAAGCTTTCCACAAAGTACAACACCATTTATGATAAAGGCCCTTGAAATTCTCGGGATACAAGGAACATACCTCAACATCATAAAGGCCATAGATGACAAGCCCATAGCCAGTGTCATTCTTAAAGGTGAAAAGCTGAAAGCATTTCCATTAAGATCTAGAACAAGACAAGGATGTCCACTCTCACCAGTGCTCCTCAATATAATAATGGAAGTCCTAGCCAGAGTAATAAGACAAGAGAAACACATACAAGGAATCCAAATAGGGAAGGAAGAAGCAAAACTATCACTATTCTCAGATGATATTATAATATACATAGAGAACCCCAAACACACCACAGAAAAACTAATTCAACTAATCAATCAGTTTAGTAAAGTGGCAGGATATAAAATCAACATGCAAAAATCAGTAGCCTTCCTATACACAAACAATCAATCTGAAGAAGAAGAAATAAAAAAAAAATCCCTTTTATAATTGAAACAATAAAAATCAAATACTTGGGAATAAACCTAACAAAAGAGGTAAAGGATCTATAAAACACTGTTAAAAGAACTAGAAGAAGACACAAAGAAATGGAAAGACATCCCTGCTCATGGATCGGAAGAATTAACATTATCAAAATGGTCATGCTACCAAAAGCAATTTACAGCTTCAATGCTATTCCAATAAAAATTTCAATGACGTTCTCCAAAGAAATAGAACAATTATTGATGAAATTCATATGGAAACACCAAAAACCCCAAAGCTTTCCTAAAAAAAAAAAAAAAAAAAAAAAAAAAAAAAGAAGGGAATGGAGGCATCACACTTCCAGACTTCAAACTGTACTACAAAGCCATAATCATCAAAACTGCATGGTATTGGACCAAGAATAGACACACCGACCAATGGAACCAAATAGAAAATCCAGAAATAAACCCACAGATTTATGGTCAACTAATCTTTGACAAAGGAGCAAAGAATATGCACTGGAGCAAAGAAAGTATCTTCAACAAATGATCTGAGAAAATTGGGTTCTACAGGCAAAAGAATGAAGCTTGACTACTACCTCACACCATGCATGAAAACCACCTCAAAAAATGATTCAAGAACTAGACATAAGACCTGAAACCATAAAATATATAGAAGGAAATATAGATGAAACTCTACATGACATCCACCTCAAAGACATCTTTACAGACACATCGCCCAAAGCAGAGAAAGTGAAGGCAAAGATAACAGCTGGAATTACATCAAATTAAAGAACTTCTGCACGGCAAAAAAGACAATAACAAAAACAAAGAAAAACCCCACCAACTGGGAGAACACTTGCACACAACACTAATGATAAAGGACTGATCACAAAAATCTACAAAGAGCTGATGAGACTCAACAAAAGCAAAGAAAATAATCCAGTCAAAAGATGGGCAGAAGAGCTAAAAAGAAACTTGTCCAAAGCGGAAATACAAATGGCCCACAGGCATATGAAAAAATATTCAACATCCACTTGTAATCAGGGAAATGCAAATCAAAACTACCATGAGATACCATCTTACACCAGTGAGAATGGCACATATTAAATAGCTAGCAACAACAAATGTTGGTGAGGCTGTGGAGAAAAGGGAACTCTCCTGCCTTGCTGGTGGGAGTGTAAAATGGTCCAACCACTATGGAGAGCTATGTGGAGATTCCTCAACCTACTAAAGATAGAGCTTCCATATGATCCAGCAATTCCACTCCTAGGTATTTACCCAAATGACACAGAAACATTAATTCAAAGGGCACCTGCCCTCCCCTTGTGGCGCAGCGGTTGAGCACTGGGCTGTGAAGCTGCCTGCAGCCTCTGCAGCGCCTGTGTGTATCCCCGGCCACAGGAAAGGGTCCCACAAGGTTCGTAGATCTCTCCTGTTGTGCCCGCTGCTCCCCTCAGCAGTGTACTTCATCAGTTTGCCTGTTCTGCTCTCCGTTCTGGCTCTGGTGGATTCTCTCACCCTCCCACGCTTCTGACTTTGCCCAGTGCTTGCATAAATAAATAAATAAACCTTATAAAAAAATAGGTCTTTATGATCCAACAATTACACTCTTATGTATCTACCTGCAGAATACAAAAACACTAATTCAAAGATAGATATGCAGGGCCTCCCTGGTGGCGCAACTGTTAAGACGCAGACTGTAGCCTCTGTAGCATGAGTTCGATTCCCCGCCAGCCAGGGAGCAACCCACATGGTCAGCAGACCTCTCCTGACTCACCCACTGCTCCCCTAGGCAATGTATTTTCAGTCAGTCTGCCTGTTCTGTTCCCCACTCTGTCTCTGGTGAATCCTCTCAACCCCCCACAACTGTGGCCTATACCCAGCTCTTGTATGCATAAATAAATAAATCTTTAAAAATAAAACACAAAGATATATATGTACTCCTATATATACTTCTGTATATATGCAACACAATTTTAAATAGTCCAATTATGGAAACAACCTAAGAGACAAAAGAAAGGTGCGTGAATCAAGAAGATATGGTATATATACACTATGGAATGATACTTAGCTAGAAAAAAAAAAAAAACAAAACTAGAAATCTTGTCATTTGCAAAAACATGAATGGAACTAAAAGGAGTTATACTAAGTGAAATTATTGATAAGGAGAAGGCAAATATCAGATGATTTCGCTCATACGCGAATATAGAAAACAAAATAAAACAACAGAACAAACTAAACCACACTAAATCCTAGGAATGTGAATATAGAATTGAGCCTACAAGAGAGGGAGGGAATAGGCAGGATGGAAAGGGGGCATGGAGCACAGTGGACCATGGTGGAGGAATATGAATATGTTGGTGGTGTGTGTGATGTGGCCACATACATTTGCAGAGGTGTGAACCTATACTGCTAAATCATATACAGCATTATATGCCAACATTACCACAATAAAAAAGATATGATAACAAAATAAGAAAATAAAAGAAACAAAGTGGGCCAAAAATAATGAAAACTACATTATAGAAAGGAAAAAAAGAATTCAGAATTGAATGCAGTCATAGGTGTAAAGGGCTCAGAACTCCACACTAAACCTACTTTTCCCAGATTATCTCTTTAACACCTCTGATTTTAGCAGTTACCAATTGACCTCAAATGTATAGCTTCCGTTATTTCACTAAGGATGCTTTCAACTACCATTAACAATATCTTCACCTTTCTATATGAAAGATACGCCTTTTGGTATAAAAGATACACCTTTCTGTATAAAAGATCTTCACCTTTCTTTATAAAAGATACAGAAATGCTTACAAAGAGACAGTCCAAAGGTGGATTAACTTTCTGAGATGACTGATGCACAGATTCATTCATACCCTTAAAGAAACAGGGCTTGCTCTCTGCTCTGCAGTCCACAGAGTTGGCCTCATCCTGTAACTGGGTATCATTGTGGAAATAAAAAGTGTTCTGAGAAACCCTGGCTTCCCATAATTTTCCAAAAGTATCCTGCAACATCTCTTTGCCTCTCGTTGATGAGAATTAGATCATGTATCTATCCCTGAACTAATTACTGGCAAGTAGGACTTTAAATCAATCAGGCATACCTTTGAGATAAGATAAATTTCCTAAATCACAATGAAAGAGGAGTAGAACTGATATTAACAAGTTGGTGTCTACAATGTCAGCTCCAAACATGGTCTAATGAGTACCCCATCTTAATGCCCACATTTATATTTAACGTGACATATCCAAAACCAAACTTAGTCTACCTCTAGAAATTACTTCCACCCTTGTGCCCTATTCTTATTAAAAATATAAAACCAGAACTCCAAAATCAATCCTCAATTTCTATCACTTCCTCAGTCCACTTACACAGCTGGTTGTCAAGGTTACACCACAGTATTCTCAGCATCACTCTAATTCACCCCTCCGCTCTTCTTACTTGAAGTGATACAGTGCCCTCTTGGCTATCTTAACTCAAGTCTTCTTTGATCCATCTCCCCAATGCTATGAGAATAATGTTTCCAGATAGAGTAATAAACAAGGGAAGATTATGGGACTACTTTATTTAACTTCCTTTGGTAGCTCCCCCATTTCTTCTGCATATGGTTCATTGTTTATTCAGTAATTATTTATTAGGGGTTTTCATATGTCAGGTTCTGATGATAGGAATAAAAAGATGAAATAAATAGCTGGGGTGATCCTTGCCTTCACAGGTGTTTGCAACCTAGGGGACTGTGGTGGAGTAAGTAGGAGGCACGGGGCCGGGGAGGGAGGGAGAGAAGTTCCTGATCCAGAGAGCACCACTGGCCAATTTTTATAGGAAATCAGCTTCACTGTAAGTGGGAGGGAGTGGCTAAATGAACAAATATCACTGTTCCCATAATTCTCTGTACCTTTTTAAATTGCTTGTTGTATTGTCCTCATAATACCCCTTTAGAGTATTATCTTGTTCAACTTTATATCCCCAAAGCTTAAAATTTCTGTATGCTTTATGTTTATTTATGCTAAGCCCTGGTTTCCCCCACCAAAAAAATATTGGGCATTGCTTGACCCCATAGTCAGAATGCAAAAAATGTTGAAGAACTTTGTAAGTGGAAAATCTGAGGCCCAGGAAGATTAAAACTGGTGAGCAAGGTCAACAAGTTAAATTTCCTCTGAACACTGTGTTAAGTTAGAAGTTGCACAAAAGGTCAGTTCCCTATCACAGGAGGACAGGCTAGATGTTGTGGGTCATAGATTATCTGTAGGTCCTTGTGGCCTTGTCCAGTCTGTGGTTCTACAAAGCATGATAAGGCCTAGTGATTTACAACTGTTTTTATAAAACTTCTTAACTTTAAATACATTTGCAGTAATTTTGTCTCTTAAATACAAGACATTTAAATAGTTTAGGAAATTTTTAGTTAATACCCTAACAATATCAATATAAACATATTAAATAAGTTTTATACAAAGATACATTAATCTAGTGAGAATGCAAAATTTTTTATTTATTTACATAATGTAAAATAACCTATTTGAATATAAATGTGGTATAACAAAAACATGTTTTTAATTTTGTTCAAGAAAGCAGTTTCTAGTGAGTGAGATTTTTTAACGCCCCCCAAAAATAATGCAATTTTTAGAAATTCCATCATGTAAGCCAAAGTTGTCAACATAATAATTAACCTTGAGGAATAGTTCAATAAATGGATATTTATATGAATATGCTAAAATCACATGAAATATCTCTTATCAGCATCAACAAATATTTGTTATGCTTATTATAATGATGAAATAATGAAAATATAAAAGCATTAAATGTCCAAAAGTTGAAAGTTACCTCAGATGCCCCTTGGGTTCTTAAGAGCAATTTTTATTTAATTGGCTTCCATAACTTTTCAGTGTCAAGTTGTTGATACTATGCATTACAACATAGTGATATTCTTTACCTATGTGAAGGCCCAGTCAAGGATCTATTGATATGACACAATGGTGAAAGACTGTTATGTTCTCGTACAAAAGAGAGAGAGCCTTATAAAATGGGTCTGTGCCTTCAAATGCATTAGTGCAGGGCCTCCCCTGGTGGTGCAGGCCCTTGAGTGCCACACTGTGAAGCTGTCCGCAGCCTCTGCAGTGCAGGTTCAATCCTGGCTGGCTGGCGAGATACCCACATGATGCGGCAGACCTCTCCTGTCTCACTGGCTGCTCCTCTCAGCTGTGTATTTCAGTCAGTCTGCCTGTTCTGTTCCCCGCTCTGTCTCCGGTGAATCCTCTCACCCTTCCGCACATCAAGCCTGTACCCTGGTTCTTGTATAAATAAATAAATCTTTAAAAAAAATACAATAGTGCCTTCTGATTGATATCTCAGTATCTCTAATCAATGAAGCCATAAGATGAGATCATTCAGAAGAGTTTGCATTAATTTAGGGGAGGCTAGGTAAGGGACATACAATCAGGTTTACTTTTTAAAAATACACTCAGGTTTAATTAAAAACAAACTAAAGCAAAACAGGGGACCATGAACGTTTGGAACTCAGAAGGAAAAAGGAGAACTTGAAAGTGATAAAAATAGACCCCATTGTGGCTGTCTATGGTGGCTTCTACTTAATGTAAAAGAATGGTTCTCAAAAAGTGAAGATTATAAATCTGATTATGACTCTAGAACAGGATGTGTACTATGATCTCTGGGATAGGGTTTTGCTCTCTTGGGAAGCTTTGCCATGTACTCTATGTACACTGGATGACTAATATTTATTACAGAACCACGTGATGAAACAGTGCACAAAGGTTGTCCATAGCCACCTTGGGTTCATCACCACAATTGCTCTTCTTGTAGAATGTGATATATTGTTGGCTTCCCCAGCAGTTTTTGAGTCACCAATGAATGTTGCTTTCTAAATACAACTCAGAGCTCCCAAGTATCTGTTAGTGCAGCTTATCAAACATACTGTATCCTCACCAAGTCTCAGTGGCAAAAGGATTCTGACATTTCATTTACAATTGCGGCTGTGTTTTAATTGCTGTGAATGAAGTCATTACACTGTTAATTTTCACCATGAAGGCAAAGATCTGAATGCAATGCGTGTGTCCACACTGTGTTAGATAATAGGGGAAACTCTACAGTCATGTTGTACTCATTTACTATGAATCTATGATGTGGCAACTCAACGAAACACATATGAACTGTGTCCTTTGTTATTTACACTTTTGGAAATTTCTATTTGCCTTAGGTGCTTCCTATTGGACTATGCTTCTAAGTTTAGCATTTGGCCCTACCCTTAACAAGCTGTGACTTTCTCAAACACAAGGCACACTACTAGGTACAATTTGAAAAGAGATTTACAGATAGAAAACAGTCTTAATGATGTTTTAAGACAAGTAGATTTTGTTTGTGATTGAGAGAGCCATGTCTTTGTAGCCTATTTCCACAAGGCATAAATGCTTAGAAAGGAAACATGAGCTTAGAGTAAGATGGGTAGCTCTTGGTATTTCTGAAGAGGTAGGAAAATGTTTGTGAAGGAGTCTATAAATAAATGTTTTAGCCATAGGTAAAGTTGAATGTATGAAGTACTATTCAGCAAATTGTCATGGAATAGATCAAAAAGTGTCAGGAGAGAGAAATTATATTAAAATGTCTTCAGTTTTTTTTTTTTAAATTATGACTGCATCTTGCTCTATATGAAATGCATTCTAGAGATTTTGGTTACACAGTCAAAATAAGAACAATACTTTTTCACGATTAATTGTATTAAATATTGAAGTTATGGACTGAAAAGTTATGGACTCTAATTAAATAACAATTGCTCTTAAGAACAAAGGAGCCTCTGAGGTAACTTTCAACTTTTGGACCTTTAATCCTTTTGTATTTTCATTATTTCATTTTTATAAATAGCATAACAAATATTTGTTGATGCTAATAATATGGTAATATTAATCCAAATATATTAATAATCAGTTTTAATGTCAGTAATTTAAATGTACCAATTAAAAGACTGAGAGGGTTAGGGTGGATCTAAACCCAACTACATGTTGTCTACAAAAACAACTACATGTTGTCTACAAGACCCAACTATATGTTGTTTACAAAATTGAACATTAAAAATAAGACATATAAAAGAGGAGTTAACAGATGAATAAAAATCTACATGCTAATATTAATTAAAAGAAAGAAAGAATATTTATATCAATTTTAGACAGAGAAGAGTTATACACAAGGAAAGTTATTTGCAATGAAGACAGATATTAGCTAAAGATAGGGATCAGGTCTCTAAGAAGACATAACAATTATTAATGTGCATGTGCCTAACAACAAAGTGTCAAATTGTATAAGGCAAAAAATGATAAAAATGCAAGGAGAAATAGATTAATTTACTGTTATGGTTAGAAAGTCAACAGCCCTCTATCAGAAATGGACAGAAACAGTAGGCAGAAAATCAACAAGGGCACAGTTGAATTTGGCAATACTATCAATCAACAGGATACAATTTACCATTTACAAGGTTTTCATCAAACAGCAGAATACACATTCTTCTCAAGCTCACATGGAGCAGTCACCAAGGCAGTTTGCATTATGGGCCATAAAATACAACTTAACAACTTTAAAAGAATGAAAATCATATAGATCACATTGAAATTAAACTAGAAATCAATGACAGGTCAATGGAAAATCCCCAAACACGTGAAGATTAAACAACATACCTCTAAACAACTTTTGGGTCAAATAAGCAATCTGCAGAGACATTAAAAACAAGATCTGTACCTACCAAATGCCTAAAATCCAGACTTGTTCTTGATGAGAAATCACTCACAAGGTTGAGCAGTTCATAGATCACTAAGGAACGTCTAAAGACAACTTTATTTTACTAGTACCTTAGGTCTTCAGATTTGTGATGACTGCTTTCTTACCTGTGATTTCCTACTTGCCTTTAATCTCTGGGAAACCCTTCTTATTTTACTGATCTTTCTTTTTTCTAAAGGTGAATTGTATACCTCAGATCCCCTTACCACACATGTGGCCACAGTCAGGACCGACACCAGAATGCTAAGACTCCTAGGCCAAACTGTAACTGGAGGCTGAAGCCAAAGACTTTTACACATGGTGCCCCTTGGAGGGGGTTGCTGGTGAGGGTAGATAGGTTCAGGGAGTATGCTAAAAGTATTGCATTTGGGGGTGGAGCAACTGTTAAGAGATATAAGGGACTATACAAGAAGCCCTAGGTCATTCGGTGTTCGGTATTCAGCATTTGAGGATTTAGTGTTCCAGATTCAGCATCTGAAGATTCAGTTTTCCTGGATTCAGCTTCTGAGGATTGAGGGTTCGGGATTCAGTCTTTTCAGGGTCAGCGATTTTGGCCCCAACTTTGCCAATCTTCCAGAAGGCAGTTGTGGGCCTCTGAATGTGGAGAGGCCTCCAGCAGCCAACCTCAGAGAGGAAACTTCAGCAGCTTCACAAGTAGCTGAGCAGCTGAAACTGTTTGCTGCCATTACAGCCTTGCAGAGACGGCAAACACCTGGAGCAGGTACCTCAGTGAACTGCCTGAGCGTGGGCCATTTGTTGGACTGTTCAGCCACTGCAGCTGCTGTTTTGATTGTCGCTTGTCTGGTGCTGTGCTGGGGTATCTTGGCAGCTCTGGAGAATATCTCCTGTTGTGTCTTCTGTAGTCTTCGTGAGTTGGAACCATGCCTATAGTCTGCTTTGTGCTTCAAGTCCATAGTGGCAGGAAGTTGCTATCTTGGGCATGTGGCCTATTGTATGGGAGAGGAGCTCTGTGTCCTCTGTGGTGGGAAGGTGCCATTTAGCTGCTTTTTGCTTAGGACTTGAAAACACTGGACACTATTTGGGTAAGGTAAATGGCCATTTTGGCCTCAGTAACACTTTGTTTTTCCCTGGTTTGTTAAATAAATTCCATTGTTATTACTCTCTGAGCCTGAGTATCTTTGCAATTGTGCACGCAGGTGAAGAACTCAGACAGTGACTATCTGGGCAATGTCCTGGGCCAGTTTTAGTGCCCCTTACTGCCCTGTATCATAACGATCTTCTCTGCTTTTATAATCAATTCTCTGAGAGCCTTGTAAATTTTTTCATTTTGATTATATTCTGATCATAACTATTGAGAGTTTAATGGGAGTAAGGAAGAGGCCCTTTTCCTCAAATTTCAAGTCACATGAGCTTCAGTGTAAAGTATTCTAGGGGCAATTGATCCTATCTAGATTCTAATTTTTTCCATTATTACTCCAAATCCAGGGAGAAATTTTATCTGAGCATCATAGAAATCATATCAACAGTCCTTTTTTTTCTTTCAGTATGTTCAAATCAGCTATTTATTGATATTTTAAAGGATTTTTGACAAGGTACCTTAAAATTGTTTTTACATTGTTAAAAAAATTTTTTGGAACAAGTCCAGAAAAGCTTTGTAGTGGGAGAAAGGAGATTAAGGCATAATTTGTATTTAATGTTTCTTCATATCAGGTGAGATTTATTTTTGTCTTATACCTATTTTATAAACCTCAATTTGCTCTTTGGGATGTCATCAACAGTATTATTGAGCCCAAACTTCTTTCTTAAAAAGAGAAAAAGAGATATGGTATTTTGAAGTGGAGCTATTTGTAGATATTCCTAAGTTTCTCGGAGGGAGATTTTCTTTCTCTCAGAAGGGTCAAACCCAAAGTGGGAGGTCTATTGTCTGGTGAACCCAGGCCCAGACTTTGAAAAGACTATAAAAGACGACTATTGTTTTAGCAAAGTTGTGTTATACCTATATATCAACACAGGCCAAGATATGTAACAGATACCTTGAGCCCTAATCTAGCCAATGTCCAGAAATCTCGTGGCTGGTGTCCCGTACTCTAGATTTTTCTTCCTTTTCTTTCCTCTTTGAAACCCGTTGGGATAATACCTTATTATAAATATAGGAAATAGGGTCATATTAAAGAATACTGAAAGTCATTGAAGATTACTATTCTTTAATCCTAAAATATAAGTGGGCTGTTTTAAGAATTGTTAACTTTTAGTATTTTAAATGCAAAACTCTTTCTTCAAAAGAAAATTACAAAAATCTTCAAAAAGAAATAAGAAAATCAAGAGCTCCTCCTGTTAGAGCTCTTTCCTTTCCAAGAAATGGAAACTGAAAATCCTCAAAAACTTAGAAGACCATCAATGTTATCCAATCCCTTCAATTTGCAAATGACAAATTTGAAATCAAAATTGAACCAAATTGTCCAACATTGCCCAATAAATGATGACATAGGTCCAATATTCCTCAAGGGCATATTTTTGCTCTCCTTGAATTTGACACAGGCTCTCAGAAGCCCTGCAATGAATGATAATTACCTGAATTCAACAATTTATGCTATGATCTTAATGATTGATACCATGTTTATACATTACACCTCTTAGAGGGGTTTGCTTTCATTTTAACAGTATTCATTCTTTAGATCAAAGAAAGGAATATCTAACAGAAAATATGTATATGTTGTCAATAGGCTTATTGGTACAGGAGAAAATTGAGGAGGGCTCCAGAGAGTGCTATACTCACATTTGAAAATAATAAACATTTTTTTAAATATGATTGTGTGTTCATGTTGATTAGAGCCTGGGGAGACATGGGGAGGGGAAATCTAATGTGATGTCTATTGTTTTTGTAAAAGAACCTAATATAAGTAACCCTAAGCCTATCATATAAACTGGTTTGGTGTATTAAAGTTAGAAGAGAAAATATTCAGAATTGGTCCTACAATTAATTCAGGTTAGGAGATGTTTGTTAACTACTTGAGATGTCATTACCCTTGTGGAGCAATGTATCATGCTTTATATCATATCATGAGCAGAATGCTTTGTGTTTTAAGATATGTGTAAGATTTGCTTTAATTTAAAATTTGCCTTGATGTTATAGTAATACAGATTAAAGAAATGTGGCTTTTAATTCCTCAACATGTATTTCTGCTATTATCTAAATACATTTTATTATATTTGTTAATGGACACCATCGTATAGTAGCAAGCATTACACTGTAAGCAAATGCATAGTGAAAGATAAACCAAAAAAAAAGCTATTTATTAGCGATCTAGGAAAATTATGTTCCTTGGGGGAAAAAAAAGATCACCATTAACCTCATTCACAGATCAAGCAGACTGACAAGACTGCTTCCCCTCAATACTCCTCATTTTATTTATTATGTCATTTTGGAGTTGGCTGATAATAACAAGGGGGAAAAAAAGAAAACCATGTCAAGTATGGTTTCTCATTTGTTGAAAGAGATTCAACTTCCCAATGTGTTTGCAAATCCCAAAATACTCACCATAGACATGTGAAACAAAACCATGCAAATCTAATTTAAAATGCTAATGAGTTATTTATTTTTCAGCAAGGCATAAGTGTCAACAACATGTGAACTAATAATACTAGATTGTCATGAAGAATTCACAAGTGTGGTGAAAGTTTCCTATCTTAAAATAAGGAATAACGAAATCTACTCTACATTCTGTGTTCTGTCAAAACCATACTTGAGGAGAAAATTAAAAGAATTCCAAAATATTTCCTCATCCACTTCTCCCATCAAATGACAAACATCAGTTTTTGCCATCAATCAAAATTACTGTTTGTAAGATAGTCATGGTTCCATCAAAATGATATCTGGCTCCACCATTTGCTCATAGAACTAAAGATGGTGTGGAAGGAGAAATTCAACTTAATTATTAAATTTTATTTATTATTAAATACTTCTTATGGCTTATGATATATTTAACTCAGTTTAAGAGAGTAAAAATGAGTAGAATGCCTTTGGAAGGTGTTCCATTGGAATTCTATTTTTTTAGGAAGTTAAAGTTAATTTTTTTAAAGTATTATTTATTTATACAAGAACTGGGGTACAGGCCAGAGATGCGGGAAGGTGAGAGAATTCACCAGAGACAGAGCGGGGAGCAGAACAGGCAGACAGCTGAAAACACTGCTAAGGGGAGCAGCAGGCAAGACAGGAAGGTCCGCTGCCCCAAGTGGGTATTTCCCTGGCAATCGAACCTGCACTGCAGAGGCCATGGACAGCTTCACAGCGCTGTCCTCAACCCACTGCGCCACTGGGGAGGCTTCCCAATGGAATTCTTTTTTTTTTTTTTTTTTTTTTTATAAATTTTATTGTTATATTCCCCATACAATTGCAGCCCCCCATTCTGACCCCAATCCCTCCCCTCCCGCCCCCGCCCCCCTAAAAGTGTCTCTGGTTCATAGTTTTTTGTTGATTTTGATTTTCACTTTCTTATAGTTATTCATTTTCCTGGTCCCTTATTTAAGTTTTCTAGATTCCTGCTATGAGTGAGACCATCCGGTATTTTTCTTTTTCTTTTTGGCTTATTTCGCTGAGCATGATCCCTTCCAGCGCCATCCATGTTGCAGCAAATTGCATGTGTTTATCTTTTTTGAATGCTGAGTAATATTCCATGGTATATATGTACCACATCTTCTTGATCCAGTCATCTATTTTTGGGCATTTGGGTTGTTTCCAAAGCTTAGCTATTGTAAACAGTGCTGCTATAAACATAGGGGTGCAGGTGTTCTTTGGAATTGATGTTTCTGTGTCCTTTGGGTAAATACCTAGGAGTGGAATTGCTGGGTCATATGGAAGCTCTATGTTTAGTAGGTCCAAAAATCTCCACACAGCTTTCCACAGTGGTTGGACCAGTTTGCACTCCCACCAACAGTGCAGAAGAGTTCCTTTTTCTCCACACCCTCGCCAACATTTGTTGTTGCTAGTTTTTTTAATATGTGCCATTCTCACTGGTGTAAGATGGTATCTCATGGTAGTTTTGATTTGCATTTCCCTGATGACAAGTGATGTTGAACATTTTTTCATATGCCTGTTGGCCATTTGCATTTCCTCTTCAGAGAAGTTTCTTTTAAGCTCTTCTGCCCATTTTTTGACTGGATTATTTTCTTTGTTGTTGTTGAGTCTCATCAGCTCTTTGCAGATTTTTGTGATCAGTCCTTTATCATTAGTGTTGGGTGCAAAAATGTTCTCCCAGTTGGTGGGGTTTCTCTTTGTTTTTGTTATTGTCTCTTTTGCTGTGCAAAAGCTCTTTAATTTGATGTAGTCCCAGCTGTTTATCTTTGCCTTCACTATCACTGCTTTGGGTGATGTGTCTGTAAAGATGTCTTTGATGTGCAAATCACGTAGTGTTTCGCCTATATTTCCTTCTATATATTTTATGGTTTCAGGTCTTATGTCTAGTTCTTTAATCCATTTTGAGTTGATTTTTGTGTATGGTGTGAGGTGGTGGTCAAGCTTCATTCTTTTGCATGTAGCGACCCAGTTTTCCCAGCACCATTTATTGAACAAACTTTCTTTGCTCCAATGCATAGTCTTTGCTCCTTTGTCAAAGATTAGTTGACCATAAATCTGTGGGTTTATTTCTGGATTTTCTATTCGATTCCATTGGTCTGTATGTCTGTTCTTGTTCCAATACCATGCAGTTTTGATGATTATGGCTTTGTAGTATAGTTTGAAGTCTGGGAGTCTGATGCCTCCATTCCCTTCTTTTTTTTTCAGGAGAGCTTTGGCTATTCGGGGTTTTTTGTGATTCCATATGAATTTCATCAATAATTGTTCTATTTCTTTGAAGAATGCCATTGAAATTTTGATTGGAATAGCATTGAATCTGTATATTGCTTTTGGAAGGATGGCCATTTTAATAATGTTTATTCTTCCAATCCATGAGCAGGGGATGTCTCTCCATTTCTTTGTGTCTTCTTCTATTTCTTTTAACAGTGTTTTATAGTTTTCTTTGTATAGGTCCTTTACCTCTTTTGTTAGATTTATTCCCAAATATTTGATTTTTTTTGTTTCAATAACAAAAGGGATGGTCTTTTTGATTTCTTCTTCTTCAGATTTATTGTTTGTGTATAGGAAGGCTACTGACTTTTGCGTGTTGACTTTGTATCCTGCCACTTTACTGAACTGATTGATGAGTTGAATTAGCTTTTCTGTGGAGTTTTTGGGGTTCTCTATGTATAATATCATATCGTCTGCAAATAGTGATAGTTTGACTTCTTCTTTTCCTATTTGGATTCCTTGGATGTCTTTCTCTTGTCTTATTGCCCTGGCTAGGACTTCCAGTATTATATTGAAAAGCAATGGTGAGAGTGGACATCCTTGTCTTGTTCCAGATCTTAATGGAATTGCTTTCAGCTTTTCACCATTGAGAATGATACTGGCTGTTGGCTTGTCATAGATGGCCTTTATGATGTTGAGGTATGTTCCTTGTATCCCAAGAATTTCAAGGGCTTTTATCATGAATGGGTGTTGCACTTTGTCGAAAGCTTTCTCAGCATCTATTGATATTATCATATGGTTTTTATATTTCTTTTTGTTGATGTGTTGGATAACGTTGATTGATTTTCGGATGTTAAACCATCCTTGTGCCCCTGGAATGAATCCAACTTGGTCGTGGTGAATTATCTTATGGATACATTGTTGGATTCTGATAGCTAAAATTTTATTGAGGATTTTTGCATCAGTGTTCATTAGGGAGATTGGCCTGTAGTTTTCCTTTTTTGTGTTGTCCTTGTTCAGTTTTGGTATTAGTGTAATGTTGGCTTCATAGAACGTGTTTGGTATTGTCCCTTCCTTCTCAATTTTTTGGAAGAGTTTGTGAAGGATAGGCACTAATTCGTCTCTGAATGTTTGGTAGAATTCATTTGTAAATCCATCAGGTCCTGGGCTTTTGTTTTTGGGGAGGTTTTTGATTACCATTTCAATTTCGCTAATTGTAATTGGTCTGTTTAGGTGTTCTATTTCTTCTTTATCTAGCTTTGGGTGATTGTAGAGTTGTAGGAATTTGTCCATCTCCTCTAGATTGTTAAACTTGTTTCCATATAACTGTTCATAGTAGTTACTGATTATTCTTTTGATTTCTGCTGTGTCCGTTGTGATTTCTCCTCTTTCATTGATGATCCTGTTTATTTGTGCTTTCTCCCTTTTTTCCTTTGTGAGCCTGGCTAGGGGTTTGTCTATTTTATTGATTTTTTCAAAGAACCAGCTCTTGGTTTCATTGATCTTTTGGATTGTTTTTTTAGTTTCAATTTCATTTATTTCTGCTTTGGTTTTTATTATTTCTTTTCTTCTACTGGTTTTGGGGTTTTTTTGTTGTTCTTTTTCTAGATCTTTGAGCTTCGAGATTAGGTTGTTTCTTTGTGTTCTTTCTTGTTTCTTGATGTGAGCTTCTATTGCTATATATTTTCCTCTTATTACTGCTTTTGCTGCATCCCATACATTTAGGATATTGGTGTCCTCCTTGTCGTTCAATTCAAAAAATTTTTTAATTTCTTCTTTGATCTCCTCATTAGTCCAATGGTCTTCCAGTAGTGTGGTTTTTAATCTCCATGAGGTAGGAAAGTTCCTTGCCTTCTTTTTATGGTTTATTTCTAGTTTGATGCCTTCATGGTCAGAAAAGATGGTTGATATGATTTCAATCTTGGTGTATTTGTTGATGTTTGTCTTGTGCCCCAGTATGTGATCGATCCTGGAGAATGATCCGTGTGCGCTTGAGAAAAATGTGTACTCCGTTTTTTTGGGGTTTAGTGTTCTATAGATGTCTGTTAAGCCCAATTGCTCTAGGTCTTTATTTAGAGCTTTGGTTTCTTTACTTATTTTTTGTCTTGTTGATCTATCCCCCAATGGAATTCTTAATGAAAATCTTAATGAAAATGAAAAGTTACCTGTTCTCAAATATCAGCATCCAAATTTGGTTAGCTATTTATAAGAAGATATCAGTCTTACTCTCAAAATAGCAGATTATCCAACTCACTTTATGAAGATATGCTTGTGTACCCCGTAATTCTGACCTTTGTTGAATTTATATTTGTTGATAAACATGATTGACTATTCAAAAATTAAAATATTCAGCTGCCTACAGTTGGAATACATAGAAAAGACAAAGTATAATTCATGAAAAAATTTAATAGTCTGTCTAGACAAGTCAAGATGGATATTGGTCACAAATAATAGGTATGGTTACATTGAAGTGTACTTTCTGAATACCAGTTATTTTACTCTTCCAAAATAATGAAACCACATATAAGAATCAACATGGAAAAATTTCCAAGGGAGAAAAAAGTTTAATAAAACTACCTATAGAATAATTCCATGTGTAAATGCTTAGAACAACCTAAAGAGACTTTAAAAATATAGCTAAGCTTTGGAAACAACCCAAATGCCCAAAAATAGATGACTGGATCAAGAAGATGTGGTAGATATACACCATGGAATATTACTCAGCATTCAAAAAAAGATAAACACATACAATTTGCAGCAACATGGATGGCGCTGGAAGGGATCATGCTCAGCAAAATAAGCCAGAAAGAAAAAGAAAAATACCGGATGGTCTCACTCATAGCAGGAATCTAGAAAACTTAAATAAGGGACCAGAAAAATGAATATAAGAAAGTGAAAATCAAAATCAACAAAAAACTATGAACCAGAGACACTTTTTGGGGGTTGGGGGGCGGGAGGGGAAGGATTGGGGTCAGAATGGGGTGTTTGCAATTGTATGGGGGAATATAAAAATAAAATTTAATATTTAAAAAAAAAATAAAAAAATAAAAACAAAACAAAACAAAAAAATATCCCCATAGGATTCTGACAAATGTGCAGAATCTTGGGCAGAGATATACTGAATCTCATTCTTGAGTTCTGGTCTTTACCACGTTACTAAACCCTTTCAGGCCTTGGAGTTCTGTCAAATCAAGAAGTCAGAGTATCATTATACCTATTTATAGTTCTAATTTTCCATAAATGAAAGAATATTCCTTCTTAATTTGCTTTTATTAAATAAGGAACAAGTTTATGAACATACTTTGTAGAATGTGATATAGTATAATAATAATCACCATCCATGGCTTGAAAAAGTCTATGTTGCAAGTTGTTTGTACTAGTCCTTCCTAATCTTAACTCACTTTGACATACTACCCTACCCAAACAAATTCATCATAAAACAAGGAGCTTTCTGTTTAAGGTTATTTTAGGTACTGAGCTATATCAAATATCAGCTGCAGGGGGAAAAATCAGTTGCAGCAAAGTTGACACACTGAACTTCTGAAAAGTGAATCCTATTTTCCTCCAGTTTTATTAATGAAGTCAGAATCATGTTTCCTAGAAAATATTCCAATATATTAGGTTGTGGACTCACTTTCCTATCTGAAGATTTATACAAGTTGTCTGGATAGTCATTGCAGGTTCTCTGTCAACTGAAAGAGTCTATAGTTTTTAATTCTATTTTAGAGTTCAATTCAAGTGATGTCCTCCCTCAAACTGAGATGCCAGCAAAGGGTCCCTTTCATATTTTATAGTGTCTTAGGATTTTTTTCTTTCTATTATTCCTTTGGGTTTTTCTGACACTTTGTTTTGTTTCTCTACCTTCCACATACAAGAGACACCATTTAGTACTTGTCATTCTCCTTCTGATTTATTTTCCTTAGCATAATTCCCTAAAGTTCCATTCATATTGTCCCAAATGAGTTTACCTTTTTTATTAGTTGAGTAATATTCTATTATGTATACACAACAGCTTCCTGATCCACTAATCTGTTTTAGGATAACTATGTTGTTTCCATAGTTTGGCTATTATAAACAGTGGTGCAATGAACATAAATGTATATTTCCTTTCAAATTAGCATTTTTTCATTCTTTGGTTAGACACATAGGAAAGAATTGCTGGGTCATATGCTAAATCCATTTTTAATCTTTTGACAAATCTCCATACTGTTTTCCATAGGAGCCACCAGTCTACATTCCCTCAACAGTGTAAGTGGGTTCCTTTTTCTCCACATAGTTGCCAACACTTCTTGTTTCTGATCTTTTTGATGTCCACCATACTCCCAGATGTGAGAAAATACCTTATTATGGTTTTGATTTGCATTTCCCTGACAATGCAATGATGAGGTTTTCTTCATGTACCTGTTGGCCACTTTTATATCTTCCTTAGAGAAGTGTCAATAAATCCCTCCTGCCTATGTTTTGTTTGGTTGTTTTCTTCTTGTTAAGGTATATGAGTTCTTTGTTGGTAGTGGATATCAGCAGCTTATTGGAAAGTACTTGTTTGCAAGTACTTTCTCCCAATAAGTAAGGTGTCTTTGTTTTGCTACACAGAACTTTTAAGATTGATACAGTCCCAGTTGTTCATAGTCTTTTTTATTTACCTTGCTGCTGAAGATATATCCCCAAAGACATCTCTAAAACCTATATTGTGGAGCGTTTTGTCTATGTTTTCTTCTATGGTTCCAGGTCTCACTTGTAAGTATTTTATTCATTTTGACTTAATTTTTTGTTTGTATGAGATGGTAATCTAGCTCATTCTTTTGCAGATGACAGTCCAGTTTTTCCAACACCTTTTATTGAAGAGGATTTCCTTGCTTCAAGGTATATTCTTAACACCTTTGTCATAGAAGCTACATAGGTGTAACTTTATTTATTTATTTTTTAAAAGACTTATTTATTTATTTATACAAGCACTGGGTACAGTCAGATGTGTGGGAGGGTGAGAGAATTCGCCAGAGCCAGAGCGGGGAGCAGAACAGGCAGACTGATGAAACACACTGCTGAGGGAAGCAGCGGGTGGCAGGTGAGGTCTGCGCACCATGTGGGATCCTCACCCAGTGGCTGGGGATCGAACTGGCTCTGCAGAGGCTGCGGGCAGCCTCCCTACCCAGCCCCAGCGCTCAACCACTGGGCCAACGGGGAGGCCCATAGGTGTAACTTTATTTCAGAGGTTTCAGTTCTATTCCATTTCTCTATGATCTGTTTTTACACCAAGAGCATACTGCTTTGATTATTATATCATTGTAGTATAGTTTGAAGTCTGGAAGTGTGATATCACCATTGCTCCTCCTTTTTGTCAGAATTTCTTTGGATATTTGGAGTATTTTTGCCATTCCATATAGATTTCCATAGTGATGGTTCTATTTCTTTGAAGAATCCCATTGGAAATTTGATACAGATTACATTATAAGATGGCCATTTGACAATGTTAATTCTTTCAATCCATGAGCAGGGAATATCTTTCTATTTCTTTGTATCTTCTATTGCTTTTAACAATGTCTTATGGTTTTCTTTGATTAGGTCCTTCACTCCCTTTGTTAAATTTATTGCTAGGTATTTAATTATTTTTGATGTAATTGTAAATGGGATTGTTTTTATGATTTCTTTTTTGTCCTAGTTTATTGTTTACATATGCAAGTGCAACTGTTTTTTGTATATTTTGTAACCTACCACTTTGTTGAACTGAAGTGTTTAGAGTACTCTAAGTATATCGTCATGTTGACAATGATAGTTTTACTTACTCTTTCCCAATTTAGATTCCTGTTACATCTTTCTCTTGTCTTATTTTTCTAACTAGGACTTTCAATACTTCATTGGATAGTAGTGTTGAAAGTGGACATCCTTGTCTTATACTAGAACTTAGTGGAAAACTTTTAGTTTTTCACCTTTGAGAATGATATTAGCTGGGGAGTTTTCCATATATGTTTATTACATTGATATATATTCCATCTAGTCACAGTTTTCTGAGCACTTTCATCATACATGAATATTGAATCTTATCATATGCTTTCTCAGCATCCATTGATGAGTTTTGTCTTTCCTTTTAATGATGTGGTGAATTATTTTCATTGATTTTCAAAAGTTGAACCATACTTGTGTTCCCAGAATAAATCCCATTTTGCCATAGTATACAATCCTTTTAATGCATCACTGAAATCACTTTACTAAGAACTTGTTTAGGTTTTTTGCATCTATGCTCATTAGGGAAATTGTTTTATATGTTTTTTCTTTTGTATTGTCATTGTTAGGCTTTGGTACTGGGGTAATGCTGATCTCATGAAAAGTGTTTGGAAGTATTCTCTCTTTCTCAGATTTTTGGAGAGTTTCTGAAGGATAGGTGGTAACTAAACTTTTAAAGTTTGGTAGAACTCACTTGTGAAACTGTCTGACACATTGAATTCTATTTTTTGGGTGACTTTTGACTACTCTTTCCATTTCCTTATTTTAATTTGTCTCTTCAGGTTTTATAGTCATCCTAATTCAGTAATAGATGACTGCATATTTCTAAGAATTTGTTTATCTCTTCTAGGTTGTTCAACATACTAACACACAAATATTCATAGTAATCACCTATGATTCTCTGAATTTGAGATATTGTAGTTTTTCTTTTGATATGATACTATTTATTTGAGTTATTTTCTCTTTGTGAACATTGCTAGAGGTTTGTCTAATTTGTTGATTTTTTAAAAAAACTTTTTTTAAGATTCACTGATTTTTAAAAATCTTTTTATTTCTATCTTTCTGCTCCAATTATTGTTATTTCTTTCCTTCTTTTGGATTTTGATTTGTTTTTTTCTTATTTTTAAGCCCCTTACAATGAAAGATAAAATTATTTATTTGAGTTCATCGTTGTTTCTTGATGTGGGCCTGAATTGCTGTATACTTCCTTCTTAGTATTTTGTTTGCTATGTGTCCTAAGTTCTGGAAAGTTGTATCCTCACTATCATTTGTCTCAAGGTCTTCTTTGATTTTCTCATTAACCTGATAGTTTTTTAGTAGTGTACTGCTTAGTCTCCATGTATTAGAGGTTTTTCTGCTTTCTTTCTGTGATTGATTTTGAGTTTGATACCATTGTAGTCAAAGAAGATGCTTGGTATGATTTGAATATTCATGAATTTGTTGATACTTGTCTTGTGACCCAATATATGGTTAATTGGGGGAAGGTTGCATGTACATTCAGAAGAATGTCTATTCAACTTTTGGGGGGACCAGTACCCTATAAATATCTAATAAAGAAATGTGATCATTCTCTTTTTAAGGCTTATTTATTTTTCTGTCTGGTTGATGTGTCCATTTGTCAAAGTGGAGTGTTGTAATCTGCACTTATTGTTTTTAATTCAATGTCAGTTTTCATATTTAATGGTAATTGCCTTATATATTTTGATGCTCCTTTATTTGGTGAGTATAGACCAATGAGTGTTATGTCTCTCTGGAATATTTTTCTCTTAATCATTATATAGTGTACATCCCTATCACTTGTTACCACTTTTAGCTAAAAATCTATTTTATCTGATCTGAGTAGGGCTGTCCCTGCCTTCCTTTAGGCCCCATTTCCTTCCAGAATTGTTTTCCAACCCTTTACTCTGAGTGTTGGAAGCTCAGATATGTTCCCTGGAGACAGAAGAAAGTTGAATTCCAATTCTTTTCTATTTTTTGAGAATTTTTTTTTAATTTTTAAAAATTTTATATATATTTTACATCATTCTTCCTTTTTGTACAATGATGCTTTCTCCTCTCAGGTATAGTCCCTGCAAAATTCCCACCACAATTCACCCATGCACCATCACCAGAGTCCCCTGTGCAAGAACATATGCCCTCCCCTGTTTTGATCCCTCTCACTCCCCACCCCCTGCAGAGTGTTTCTGATTATAGTTGACTGTTTATTTTGTTTTCTAATTTATTATAATTATTTTTTTCCTGATCCCTTATTTTGTGCCCCTACATTCCTCCTATAAGTGAAATTATCTGATGCTTTTCTTTTTCCTTTTGCTTTATTTCACTGAGCATAATCCCTTCCAGCTACATCCATGTTGCTGAAAATGGTATGAGTTTATCTTTTTTGATTGTTGAATAGTATTCTGTTGTGTATATACCACATCTTCTTGATCCAGTCATCTATTTTGGGGTATTTGGGTTGTTTCCATATCTTACGTATTGTAAATAGTGATGCAATAAATACAGGGGTGCAGGTATCCTTTTGAAATGTTTTTGTGCCCTTTGGGTAGATTCCTAGGAGTGGAATTGCTGGGTCATATGGTAGCTTGATTTTTGTAGTCTGAGAAACCTTCACACAGCTTTCCATATTCTTAATCCAACCAGACCTGGTGCCTTTTAATTGATGAGTTTAGTTTGGAATAGTGGTGTTGAGGCCAAGGCCTATAGTTATACCTAGGGGACTATAGTGGAACTATAGTGGGCCAAAGGAAAATGTTAATGTAGAGAACATGTCACTGTCTATGGGTTCTCATGCACACACATAATTGCAAGAAACCTCAAACTTAAGGGACAATAACAACATGGTTTATTTTGCAAACAAGGGAAACAAAGGGCTTACTGTAGCCACAAGTAACCAGTTATTTCACCCTAGATAGTGTCCATAATGTACAGGTGTAAGTAAGTGCCAATCACCTATCAACAATGCTGGGACAGCATTGGCCAGTAGTGATGGTCACTACCAGTCACCAAAAAGTGCCAGAGAAACCAAGTGCCAACAGCTCTATGTGAGTTGTTGGACTATATCAACAAAAAATAGCTATTTGAGATACCATACCTGGGACCTTTGATGCTCTTCTCAGATAATGTCAGAGACAGGACTGGAAGCAAGTACAGTGGCCCAATCTCTTCAAAGGTCTTTGGCTTTTCTTCCTTCATTGGAGGTTGGCTGCTGGATGCTTCTTCTTTCTTCTTTTACTTGGAGGCCAGGAACAAGGTCCACTCATTCCCTCTGACCCTTCTTATATCTTTTTTCACGGTCCCCCACCTACAAGTCTGATTGTATCATTTTCAATACTATGGCTGATTGGACCATTTAGCACCAATCAGCTTATAGCGCACACCTGATTAGTCCATTCTGAGGTCCAGGCACCAAATATAAATGGGAACTTGTTGCTTGTACAGACCCAAACTTCCCTGAGCTTAAAGCAGATCCAATGACTGTTGTGCTCTGAAGAGTCACGGCCAGAGTCAGCCTGTGGTGGAACAGCAGAGTAAGAGACCCCAACAGCTGCTGCCTCCTCATGCCACTGAGGAGGCTTCTGCTGCTGAGGTGGCATTCCAGTTTCAAGTCCATTTGCAGTTAAGAGTAAATATTAATAGGTGAAAGTCTGCTGGTGTTATTTCGTCCTTAATTTTGTGATTCTATCTATTCCCTTATTCAGTTCCTTGTGAATATTTGCCTTTTTGGTTTAGATATCAGAACATTAGGTGGTTCTATTGTTACCAAACTCCTTTAGATTCTTTTCCTGAGCAGGTTTTTTATTTCTCCCTTATATCTAAAGGAGAGTCTTACAGAATAGAGTATTGATGATTGGCTTTTTTATCTTTAAATATTTGGTCACATCATTCCATTCTCTCCTTATTGTGGGTTTCTTCAGAGAAGTCAGATTTCAATTCCAAGAGGGTTCCTTAATAGCATACCAGATTCTTCACCCTATCCAGATTCAATATTCTTCCTTTGTCTTAAAAATCTTGGAAATTTCACTTCTATGCCTCTTGGTGTAATTCTCATTACTTTTAGGTACACTAGTATTCTTTTAATATCTTGAATTTATATGTTTCATTCCTGCTACAGGTTTGAGAAGTTTTTCTCTCTATCTCCTCTGGTATATTATTCTTATAGTCTTGTATATGTGATATATATGCATGTATGTATATATGTGTGTATATATATCTCTATAGGTACATATATAGACATATATATTTATATATATGAACTCTGTATATAATAAGAAGAAAAGATCTTCCATGTTGTTGTGATTGCTTTCTGAAGATTTGTTCTCTCTTTGTGCTATAGTATTCCCCTGAAGACTCAGGTTGTCTTTTGTTGTGTGTTGTTTTTTTTTTTCTCTGTCTCCCCATTATTTGATTTCTAAACACTAACGCGGCAGATCTTCTACTTTCCCAGTAGATAGCACTGCATGTCAGGGAGAACTATTCTGTAGCTTGTTCTTTAATATGTGGGGTAAGGTCCTGTTATGCTAAGTGTGCCTTCAGGTCCCTTTCTAGAGTTCACCAAGGTCATGCCAGTGTCTTCAGGGGCCTATGCTAGGGGCCCCTAACCAGCATTACACTGATGCCATGACAATATCTTTAGGGGGTCTGCTGTTGCAGGTCAAGTCTTAGGCCCTTTCACAGAGCTCTGGTATTTGCTTATGGGTAATGTCCTAGATGTCACATAGGTCTGTACAAGCTTAATGTTTAAGGATCTTGTTGGTTTCACTTGTTGCTTGCAGGGCCATTGTGGCTCACTCTGCTCAGTTGGGAGGGCTACCAATTTGACTTGTTCTACTGATGACTTGGGTCCTCCTTCTCAAGATATTGTTCCTAGAATGTGGTGTAATCATATGTGTTTTCTCTCATGATTTCTTGGCTTTGTTCTGCTACAATCTAGCTGTGAGTATGTGAAGGAGATGAACCCAATGTCTTCACTGTGTCACAATCTTGCCTCATACATAAACAAATATGTTTTTAGTAAGTGAAGGAATAACACTGAAAGGAACCTTGCATTTATTGAGTGTAGCATTGAATGAGGAAATTTAATTGTGAAATTCATGGAAGGGGTAATTGCCCAGTGCAATGCCATAATGAGTGTTTTACAACCTTTCAGAACACTTTACTATTTTCAGATTGTTGTCAATTCCTTCGTACAGGTCTCCCTTAATTTTATTTCTTATTTCAAGCCCATACTTGAGCCTCTTTGAACAAAGAAATATTTATTTTCATTGAAAAATACATAATATTTAAAAGAGAGATGCTGCCATATCATATCTTACCAGTATGACTGACATGCTGATTGCAACAATATTTGATTCTAAAACATTTGTAGTTTTATATGGTGCCAAGTAAGTCATAAATTTGACAACTCCAAATTATACAAAATTCATTTGCTTAAAACAAAATATACTTGAATTTCATAATTTTCTTAAGTAAAAAATCTTATTTCGTTTACTTAAGAAACAATTTGCTTAGATCTGGGTTCATACTCTGAGTTTCAATTATTTGTTTCATGGTAAAATTAATTTAATGTATTATGAACCATAATTTTTGAAAAATAATTATTAAAGGGAAATGAAAAATATGGGACTATCTTATTTATTAAAGAAAGCTTTATTTCAGTAATTTATATTTATGTATGTGTATGTTATGATATAAAATGTATTTATTATAGTAGATTGTATGCAAAAATAGTTTTGAAAATCAATGATTTACAGAATGTTGAAAATCTCTTAAAATAATGATCACAATATATGAGTTTATTTTTTCTCCAATCATATTTATTTATTTTTAAGTTTAAAAGACCCAGTAAGTATACAATTTTCTCATGCAATTCCTTTAAGATATAACAAGCATTTTATACACAGTGAAATCACTCAAATAAAAAATTCTCATCAGCAGTAAGAGATGACCCAGTTCTTGAAATTCATGCATTTGAGCCAACTGGCATGAGAAATGTAAGATGTCATTTATTTTACATTGTCTACAGATGAACTGAAGGTCAAGGACTTCCCACTTTCAAGAGTCTCAATATTCATGACTTGTTTTCTTCTCAAGCGTCTGCATGCAACATCATTCTTCTGGATTTATCTTTGCTGCCTTTCTTCTTTCCATTCCTTTATAGTCTCCATTATTATTTTGCTTAGCATTTAGTAAATATATGAAGCAAAGTTTACAAAAATTAAATATCTATAAAAATCTTACTTTTAAAAGGTTGTCAGCAAGGAGCTCTTTTTTCATCACTCCTTAATTTTGCCCATCTCTGCCAAAACCACAAGATAAATATTTAAAGTCACGCTTGTTCAAATGTTATCTGTCTTATTTAAAATGCAAACAATTCTATGTGTGGTGGCAGTGGTTCAAATAAGTCAAATATAGAAAGATAAGCAAATATAAAGTTGTAAATTATCTTTTTCTATTTCTTTTCATAGCTTCAAATAACTATAAACAATATAAGTTCATAAGAAGAATGTTGATACTTACATTTTATTTTTTCAACAGAACTAAAAGCCTGTTACATTTCACATGGTAATATGTTCTTCATTTACTGGTTCTTTTCAAAAATGCCTTTCCTCCATTTTTACCTTATCAGTATGGTGCATAGAGAATATTTGACTTGAGGCAAAATCTATTTTCTTAAAATTTTGAGTGACTAGTCTATGAAGAAAGTATTATTAAAAGCAGAGTTCTACAAAATGAACTTTAACTGTAATTATTTTCTTTGAATATGAGAAGGATATTTTGATTTCTCAAATGAATATTAACTGAATTTTTTAACTGGATCCTTTTATGGATGATTTTTTCTATTTTTTATGTATTGCAAATATGACATTGTCTACTAGAGAATAGTCAAGCTTAAGACTCCTTCATATGTGTCTTGCATGAACTAAAATTAAAGATACTATCAACTTTATTTTTTGCTCTGCTATTGGTTCTATAATAATTAATTTTTGAATTATGAATGTGCTCATTTTATCTTATTGCCAAGTACTGTGAAACTACTTTTCAGAAAAAGGAAAAGCAATTTCAATTTTGCTGAAGGGACTTGTGCTGGTGAACAAGTCACATTGAATTGATGAATCTTAGTAAACTCAACTACATGAACTAAAAAAAGTTGTTAGGGTAATCTCCAAGGTTGTTTTTAAATCTTTCTAGCTCTAAAAATTATTTGATTATGTTAAATAATATTTAATAACTTCAAGTCGTACAAAAGGAATTCCACACTATAGTAGTGTTCCAAATATATTGCTCCTTTTGCACTGCCTAGTGTGAACTTCTTAGAAATAAATTAGGTTTCATTGCATTATATGTAAATTTGTGCATTTGTTAATGGGAGAGAAAAGGCTAAAGCTAAATTGGTTCATTTATGATTGTAAATATTATACAAGTGGAGACAGGGGTTTGTTAGAAAATCTCAAAAGGTAAAAAAATAAAGACAAACTTTGGATTTTCTCTATCATTTGTTGAAACATATTACTAGTAAAGTGCATGTAGTCAAAAAGCCTCAAAATTAGATAGTCCACATAATCAGAATACAATATAATTTGGTCAAGATACACTATCAATAGTTCAAATACCAAGAATCTTGTCTCTCTTCCGGTAGCTATAAAAAAAAACAAGTTGTCCTTACTTTTTTCAAAGAAGAGGAAAAATTGCCATAACTGCCAAAATAAGTAAAATTCTGTCTAGCCATTTGAATTGTTCAGAGTGAATCTTGAAACAACAGAAAAAAAAAAAGTTCAGTCCCTTCATGGGACAAAAATGCTGTGATTATCTTCTTCTCAGTGGAAAATAATCACCTAACCTGTCATACAGCTATGGATTGGTGAATTTGAAGTTCATTCCCCTCCAATGCAAAAAGGAAAGTAATGGGAACTAAGGTAAGCTACTCAAGTCTTGGGAAGCTTCCATAAACCTTCATTTCTGCTCAGAAACTCCTCAAGAGGAGTCCTAGAACTAAAAAGATGAACAAAGCGATCTCATCGCTGCATCCTAGAGGTACTACCCTCACCCTTTTTATTCTTTGAGGGCACCCCAAAATAAAAGAAATACTTCAGAAAGAAATAGGAACTGTGTTAAATACATCCCTCTCTCCATTTTACCAATCTGAAGGTTTGAGGGGAAGTGAATTTTATTTGCCTTGGTTTATACAACCTGCAAATAATGGGTTTGAAGAGAAACAATGATATGTGTTGGAAATTTGACTGTATTGCATTATTTGGTCAATTTATTCATATGATGGAAAAAAGACTGATTAATCTTTTATTGTAAAATGTTTGTTAAAATGAGATCCTAGTCTTAAAATTCTTGTCACGGCAGATTTACAATGTTGATCCATCCAAGTAAATGTTGACTATTTTGTGAAATATATTTGGCCAGTGAAAATGAAAACAAAAAAAACCATGTAAATAGATCAATCCAAATGATTTCTCTGTATAAATGAATTATATAATTAAAAAGAATCACACACATAATCACCATTAAAAAAAATCTTTGTACATTTAAAATCTTCAGATATAATGAAAGTAGTTAAATAATGTATCCCCATGAATCCATCAGCTTTAATTATCGACTTATGTCCAATCTATTTATCTCCACCCTTCTACCACCTACCCTTTCTCAAATCATTTTGAAGCCAATCCCAGACATCGTATTATTTCAGAGGTTTTAGTGGTGACTATTTTGATTATTTAAATTGTTTTTCACTTTCATAGATGAGGAAAAATCCAAATGAAGGAAGAAAAAATGAAAATGTCATGTAAAATTATTACTGTGATTAAGATAAATTATATAAATTGGGATAACCCATTGAATTTTTGTTATATCTCTAAAATTGATATCTGCTCATTTGTCAACAAACATAGATCATGTCACTTAGTACTATACTCTCTATCAAATCATGTCACTTATGTACCATATTCTATCAAATCACAGTCTTTACAAAGACAAATGGTATTGAATATCATTGGATTAATGAGGATGTCAAAGAAAATACTTAAAAATACCTACAGACAAATTAAAATGAGGATACAACATATCAGACCCAATGTGAAGCAGAAAAAGCAGTACTTATAGTGAAGTAAACAGCAGTACGGAATCACTTAAAGAAATAAGAAAGAGTTCAAATAAGCAATCTTATGTTTCATCTTAAAGAACCAGAAAAAGATGAAAAAACATAACCAAAAGCCAATAGAAGGAATGAAGTAATAAAAATTAGAACAAAAATAAATGAAATAGAAATCAGGAATATAGTCCAAAGATCAATGAAAATTAAAGCTATTTATTTGAAAAAAATTAATTGGAAAAACCTCTAACTAGACTCCCTAAGAAAAAAAGTAATAAAACTATAATAAATAGAATAAGAAAAGAAAGAAGTGTCGACACAGATATCATAACTACAAAGGAACATTAGAGAGCACTAAGACTATCTGCAGGCCATTAAATTAAGTAACCTAGATGAAATAGACAAATTCTTAGAAACAAACAACCTTCTGACTAAATTGGGAAGAAATAAAAAACCTGAACAGATCAATCACAAGCAAGGAAATTAACACTATAATTAAAATTTTCGGGCCTCCCCTGGTGGCACAGCGGTTGAGCGCTGGGCTGCAAAGCTGCCTGCAGCCTCTGCAATGCCAGTTCATTCCCCGGCTACCAGCGAGAGTCCCAAATGGCACGACAGACTTCTCCTGTCATGCTCGCTGCTCCCCTCAACAGTGTATTTCATCAGTCTGCCTGTTCTGTTCCCTGCTCTGGCTCTGGTGAATTCTCTCACCCTCCCATGCTCTGACTGTACCCAGTGCTTGTATAAATAAATAAATAAATCTTAAAATAAAATAATATTTTCCAAAACTACAAAAGCCAAAAATCAGACGTTTTCACCAGTGTAGTCTACCAACCTTTCCAAGATAAACTAACACCTATCCTCCACAAACTCTTAGCAACTGAGAAAGAGAAATTGCTTCCACACACATTCTTCAAGATGAAAATCACTTTGATGCAAAATGCAGACAATCACCAAAAAAAAAAAAAAGACCAATATCCTTGATAAAAACAGATGCAAAAATCCTCAACAAAATATTAGCAAAGAAAACTGAACAATACATTGACAAAATCATACACTATGACCAAGTAGGATATACTGCAGGAATTCAAGGATTGTACAGCATTTGAAAATCAATCAATGCAATTCAACAGATAAAACAAAGGGAACAGAAAAATCATATGATCATATCAATAGATGCAGAGAAGTCATTTGCTGTAATTCAACATTCATTATTGATGAAAACCTTCAAAAAATGGGAACAGATGGAACATTTCTCAACATAGTAAAAATTAATAGCTTTTCCGCTAAGATCTGGTACATACTAGTGAACATAGTTTTCTATTATAAATCCTAGTTAGAGAAATTAAGCAAGAGAAAGATATAAAAAATCCAAATTGGGAAATAAGTAAAACAATCACTATTTGCAGATGACCAAGATAATATATGTACAAAACCCTAGGTATTCAGTAAAAATCTAATTGAAATAATAAATCAATACACTAAAATGGCAGGTTTTAAAATAAATTTATAAAAATCAATTTCATTTGTTTATACAATGAACTAGAAGAGAAAGAAATCAATAAAACAATCTAATTTATAATCATATTAAAAAGAATTAACTATCTAGGAATAAATTTAACAAAGGTGATGAAGAACCTCTACAATGAAAACTATGGCATGGTTAAAAGAAATAAAAGAAGGCAACAAAAAAATGTAAAGACATTTCCTGCTAATGAATTGAAAGAATTAATATTGTTAAAATGGCCATCTTGACAGGATCAAGATGTGGTATATATGCACAATGGAATACTATTCAGCAATCAAAAAAAGATAAACTCATGCCATTCACAGCAACATGGATGGAGCTAGAAGGAATTATGCTCGGTGAAATAAGTCAGCAGGAAAAAGAAAAATATCAAATGGTTTCATGTATAGGAGGATTATAGGGGAACCAAATAAGACATCAGGGAAAAAAATAATAATACAAAACACAACAAAACAAAAAACAAACAGACAATTATAAATCAGAGACTTCCTGCAGGGGAGGAGGAGGAAGAGGGATCAGAAGGAGGGAGGGAGGAGCACAGGGGACTGAGGTGAATGTGCATGGGTGCATTGGTGAAGGATATTCTATGGGGACTACTACACCTGAGGGGGGTGGAAGCAAACATTGTTTAAAATGGAACAATGATGCAAAAATATATATGAAAAATAAATTTAAAAAATAAAAATAAATAAAAAGACTGATGGGACATACACATAAAAAAAAATGACCATTTTACCCAAAGCATATACAGATTTAATACAATCCCTCCCTATCAATTCTACAATGGAATTCTTCAAAGAAATAGAACAAACATTACTGAAATTCATGTGGAACCATAAACAATCTTGAAATTTTGTTAAAAAACTGAACAGCAATATGCAAAAGAATGAAACTATGTAACTATCTCACACCTAACACAAAAATAATTAAAAATGGATTAAAGACTTGAACATAACTCTTGAAACCATTAAAAAACTGAAAAAAAAAAACAGGCAAAACACTCCATGATATTAGCTTCAGTGATTTTTATGGATTCATCTTCAAGAGTAACAAAAGAGAGTGTGAACAAATAGAACTATATCAAATAAAAAGCTTCTTCATAGCAAAGGAAACTATGATTAAAACTTTCCCTTCTTAATGAGAGCAAATATTTACACATAATATACCTGACCAATGGGCTGATACCTAGTAGATACACCGAACTCATGCAACACAACAAAAAGTAAACAAATAACCTAATTTTAAAAAATGGGCAGAAGAGTTAAATAGACACATCTCCAAAGAAGACATAAGGATGGACAACAGGAAAATATATCATCACTTATAATCAGGGAAATGAGATACCATCTCATGTCAGTGCAAACAACCCCTCTCCAAAAGCCAAAAACAAAGGTAATTTTGGCAAGGGTGTGGAGAAGAAAGGAATACTTGAACACTCTTGGTGGAAATGCAAGCTGGCCACTCATTATGGGGTACAGAATGGAAGCTTCTCAAAATATTAAATATAAAAAATATTAAAATTTGATCTACCATATCATCCAACAATTCCACCCCTAGGAGTATAAAAAAAAGAACCTCTTCTGAAAAATATTTTTCTTACCTTTACTAAATATTCTACTTTCTGAATAGGTGAAAGTTCTTCTTGTTCATTAAAAATATCCATTTCTATCCCATATCTCTCCACATTTAGTTTAACTTGGAAAAATATTATCTCACTTTTGAGAGAACCATTTCTTCCAAATATTCCTACATCCTCTGAATTCTCTTTAATTCAGAACAGAATTTCCAGCATTCAGTATGCTCAGGGCACATCTCACTCCTTGCTTCATGTAGATCTAGGTTCTCATAAAACCAGATTGGGTTGAGACAATGGGTTCTCATTTGGTGTCACTGACAAATGTGTAATTGTCCCCTTCTGATAGCTTCTTGATCTTGGGTAGTTTGAACACAACTTTGCTTTATTGCAGAATCTGTATTAACTCTTACTATTTGTGGGCTCACAATCACATACATTTTTTAATATTCAATCAATGGAGAAATTTAAAATTTGTTGGAGAGAGTCTTGCTATCTTTTTCCCATTTTCATTATCCTCAGATGTCTTGCACACATACTGAATATCTATTAAATAATTATTTGTGGTTCTTTAGTCAAATAGTGTAAAAAATTAATATATAAAGGAAATTGATTAAAAGGATCTCCAAGCTATGGGGACAAACTAGAATTTTCCATTGAACCAAAAATATTCAAAAGCCCCTAAGTAGAAGGACCCGAAAGTTAAAAGTATAGCAATTCTTACAAAATATGAAAATAGTGCAGGACTAACAGATTCTGCAGATTTCAAGTTTAAAATTCCTCAGTTTATAAATGAAAAAATAAGATTTGAGGCATTATGTCATCTGCCTAAAGTCTTTAATGTCAAGTATTGCTTGTTTATTTCAACAAAAATATATTGATTATCTATTCTACAGCTGGCAATAAAGATGCCTTGGAATAAAGAGATACTAGACTCAGCTCCTGACCCCTCCGCACTGCTCAAGTTGATCACAGCCCACTGGGGATGGCTACCTAGTTAAGCAGTCATGCAGTGGGGTAAGCATCTGAATAAAGGATGGGGTGGACCCTCAGGTTGTTCTTTAAGGTCAGGAAAGGAAGAGATCAGGAGAAAAGACTCTGACTCCTTAGGTCTTCCTGAATTTACATTAGATTAAAATAGTTTGGTTTTGAGTTTCATTTCTGTGAATGACCCTATCTTTGGGTAAGAACATACTACTCAGGGGTAAACACCACAAAAGGAAGGAAATCAGACCGGCCACCTTAAAAATGTCTCACACTGGCCACAAGGGGGAGCAAGTTAGATCTGGCTGAGCCTGGGGCAAATGGCTCATCACATACTAAAAACTAGCAGCAAACAAGCTAATATTGTGGGGCAAGGGCAGAAACTGCAATAAAGACAACTTTGCTTGCTGAGTTATTTATTTTATCATTGTGTGTTCTTTTCAACAATCACATTAACATGTAGGTAGAAAATAGGAAATCTTCAGGAAGAATATGTAAAACACAAATTAATTCAGGCAATTTTTGAGCTAATATTACCCTGTAATTTTTTAAACATTTTTATGAAGTAACCTTATTTTATAAAATTATATAGATTTCAGGTGCACAATTTCTCACCTCAGTAAATATATACATCATTATTACCACAGCAAATATCCAGTCACCTTCCACCAGCACCAAGTTGGTCTCCACCTCACCCAACGCCTCATTCCCAAGGCTAAATACCATTCTGTTTTCTGAGTCTAAAGTTTGTCTTTGGTTTTATTTGTTTGTTTGTCTTTTTTTCTGTATGTTCCACAAACCAATGAACTCATGGTATTTGTCTTTCTCCTTCTGATATATTTCACTTAGCATAAGACCCTTAAGATCCATCCATGTCACAAATGGCAAGTTTTTTTTTTTCATTTCAAAATCATATATATTCTTAAATGACATTTTATCATACTTTAAAACTTTTTAAAGGGATTTGGTAGGTTTTTCTCATTTGTTTACCCAGGTCCAAACTTGAATGCATTCATAGGTTAGAAAGCTGTATAAGGAAAAGCTATATGAAGAACAACCCCAATATCACACTTTGAAATTATAATTGCATTACACATGAGTGAATCAATGTGTAGAGACTGACACTCAAGTTGTTCAAAAGGAACCAATAGACAAAGTATCTGATGAAAGAAAGGGTGAAGAGCAGTTGGAAAACACTCTCAGAACAGGCTGCATATATGACTCAAAGTGGGGGTAAAAAAGGAATTTCTGGATACTTTAACTTTGTGTGTAGTCCCACAGTGTATAGAATAGGGATGTGTTATAAGTGCACATATCCATTCATGGAGACAGGCTGTCTTCTGGACCTCTAGAAGAAATAGCAAATTTCTGGTCCAAGCTAAGGAACCATGTTCTGATCAATATGAATGTCTTTATGAGTGAAGTGGTTCAAACATTTAAAATCAGCATTGTCAAAAAAAAACATTAAGAATGTATAGATGCTACAGCTCACAATTTCCATGCAATTCCTGAAGGGGCAATATCATCCCTCATGACAAGACCACCTAATGATTAATGTGATAAGCAGCAAATTGTGAATCAATAGGTGGTCATACCTGTCCTCGTTTAAACTTACTCCATGTCAGTGACACTCATTAGGCTCAACTGAGCCAAAAATTTCCACTGTCAATGTATTTAATACCGGTAATATGTTGTGAGGATCTAGCAAAGTGCTCTGGTTGCTAGAGAAAGAAAGCAAAATATCAGATGATTTTACTCATATGTGAAATAAACAAAAACAAAGGAACTAACAAAACTAAACCAAAAAAGAAAAACACCTAGAAATATGACTGCTGAACTGAGAAAACCAGAGGCAGAGGTGCAGGTAGGAACAAACGTGGGAGGTAGATGTGCTTTAATGATGATGAGGTGTGGTGACACACATCTGGGAGGCATGAAGCTATTCCTCTGATTCATATACAATGTTGTAAACCAATGTTACCTCAATAATAAACATAATTTTAAAAAGAGCTATGGAAGTATTTTTGGGGGTTTGCTTATTTTTCACTAATCTATATCATCTATAAATATTCATAT
Organism: Talpa europaea; assembly: GCF_964194135.1. Lineage (NCBI taxonomy): Eukaryota > Metazoa > Chordata > Mammalia > Eulipotyphla > Talpidae > Talpa > Talpa europaea. The sequence goes on from NC_140070.1 coordinate 61,426,349, forward strand.
TTTCACCATTTTTACTAGCTAACTGTTCATCAGTTATTTCTAACTCTCCATAATTTGACTCATAGTCAGATTGCACATTCCTAACCCTTTTTGGTTGACTCATATTAATATTTCTGATAAATATGTTGAATAAAATGAAATAAATCAGAACATTTAACTGCTGTTTTGAGTCTTGAGAACAAGCTGTTCAAGATGGAAGCTGTTTTGCCAAGGGTCTTTATATCAGGGTTTTTAGCTAAATCTAATTTCCAGCAAGACATATTCCTACAATCTGGTGTTTTAAATGACAATTATTTTTATTATATCACTTCAAAACTGCAGTAGCAATTTCCCCATTCCTTTAAAATCATAGACTCTCATCTCCAAAGATCAAATTCAGTTATGTCCCTGGTTGATTTATTGGATGGAGCTTTTACCTATATGAGATACCTTTTTTCCTTTTTTCTTTTTTTTTTGGGGGGGGGGGTTCTATAGAATTCTCTAAATGTCAGCACAGTAGCTACACTAGAAAGTTAAATTACAGCCTAGGTGAAGGACAGAAAGAATACCAGAACCTTTAAGTATTACTTTAGCTCTGAATTCTCATAAAGGAAAAAACAGACTGTAGAAAATAATAACTATTAAAACATATTGAGGGCTTATTGTGTGACAAGCATGTTTCAAAGTGTCTTTCATATACTACTCAGGAAAAATCTATGGTAGGAATATTATTAATCTATTTAACAGCTGAGGTTATCAAAGCACAGAGAGGTTGATCAAGATCATTCAAACAGCATAATAGAATGTCAAGATTTAATCCAAAAAGCAAGACCTGCTTTAGAAGGACATGCTTTCAACCACTGCACTCTGCTTTCCACCTCCTTGGGAATTAAGTGGTTTGTGGGAATTATGATTTTTTACATATTGGTTGTAGCATTAGTAGACATGAAAAATTATTGGACTTGAAAATAGATAACATTCTAATTTTTGTCAATAATTTTCATTTAATTTCATTTACTTGTCTCATACTTTTGAAAGGTACTTACATCTTTCATATTTACTTAATTTTTCATATATTTTGTCTTGTCTCTGCAACAAGATTTCATATATTTTGTCTTGTCTCTGCAACAAGATTTTAAGTTCAAAGAAATACCAGTGCTTACAACAGTGTCCCTCACACATGGAAAGTATTCAGGGATTAGTGGTCAATATCAGTTTCTGGGAACAGAATTCCTTCCTCCCTCCCATCCTGTATGGGATTTTTAAGTAACTTATTCATTCATTTATTTTTAAGATTGTTTTTAGAGCAGTTTTAGGCTTATAAAAAATTAAAAGGAAGGTAGATAAATTTCCCACACATGCATCATCTCCACCATTATCAAAATGTACCACATCACAGAATATCATATAGTTGAAATCATATAGTATGTAGTGATTTCAAACTGGTTTCTCTCAGTGCATTTTTATTTCCTCCATTCTGTCTCATGGTTTAATTGCTCATTATTTTTTAGTGTTAAGCAATATTCCATTGTGTGAATATACCATAGTTTATTTATGCATTCACCTACTGAAAGACATCTTGGTTGTTTCCGAGTTTTAACAATTGTGAATAAATCTGTATCTTTGTTCAAGTTTGTGTGTAAACATAAGCTTTAACAACTTGGGCAAATACCAGAGAGTGTGATTGCTGGATCACATAGTAAGAGTATGCTCAGTTTTGTAACAGATGGCCAAACAATCGTCGAAAGTGTCTTGGGGAAAATGTCAACAGGTTGGTGATAGAGAAAGTCATTTGCTTCATTACCAAGACGAGTAACTAACAATTATCCAAAAGGAGATTTGTGAGATTTATGTTGTGAAAATACAATAGCACAGAGTATGGTTGAAACACCTCCTGCACCTCAGAGATGCACACTGACTATACCAAAAGGTACATGGAGGAAATCCATACATTGGTGTGATAGAAGGTTGTTAAAGAGAAATGCCTGGAGGGGTAGTCTGAGATGGGAAACAGACAACTGCTGGCCAAGCCAAGTGTTCTGGGAAGGGGAAAACAAACAGCATAAATACACACAGTTTTGGCCCAGGCGAGCACCATACAGAGGATCTGGGATGTGCCATACAAGCTGGGACTCTGGCAAATAGAATAAAAGAGAAAGCACTCTAAAATATCACCCCCTACACCTCAGACTTGCACTTACCAACAGCAAACAGACAGCAGAGACTTAGATCTGGGACCACAGAAAAGAGGAATAGCAGTCCCATGAACACAAATCTGGCAGCCCTCCAGCACACTGACAATAAGTACTGACAGCAGCTGGGCCACTCTATACTCTTCCCCCACCTCACTGACACAACTACCAATACTGGCCTAAGTACTTATAGAAGCTAGCAGGAGTCAAAAATAAATTAAATAAAATAAAGCCACAGCACTACTGCCTGTGGAAAAGTAAAAGGTTCAATTCTTTAAGCTGCTGATACCAGTTTTTAAAAAAGCAAAATTTAATGTTACAAAATGGGTAGACAAATAATATATCACACAACAGTTTGAGACTTCAAGATAACAGGTTATCACAAAGAAAGTACCATAGGAAGCAACCATAAAAACATGACTGATTATATCTCCCTATGAGATAGAAAGCTCAGAATTGTTATAATAAACTCGGAGGTTCATGAAAACACTAAAAAACAAGTCAAAGTTGTACAAAGAAAGCCTAATCAAAGATTATACAACAAAACTAAAAAAAAATTAATGACCTCAGAAATAAAAATAATAAGCAAAAATTAGAAACTGAAGTTTTAAATAAGAAATTAACAGAGATTCAGAATGAGAAGAACTCAATAAATGAGATCAAGTCGACAGAAAGCTATGGAAATGGGGCCTCCCCGGTGGCGCAGCGGTTGAGCTCTGGGTTGCAAAGCTGCCCGCAGCCTCTGCAACACCGGTTAGATCCCTGGCCACAGGGCAAGGGTCCCACATGGCACGCAGAACTCTCCTGCCGCCCGCTGCTCCCCTCAGCAGTGTACTTCATCGGTCTGCCTGTTCCGTACTCCATTCTGGCTCTGGTGAATTCTCTCACCCTCCCGTGCTTCTGACTGTACCCAGTGCTTGTATAAATAAATAAATAAATCTTTTTTAAAAAAGAAAGCTATGGAAATGGGTGAGACCAAATGGAGAAACAGTCAGGGAGCTTAAAAACAATAATCTATGAGACCAGATCAAGATGGCATCAGAGGAGTCTCCTTGCTTCACTCCTGGGAGGATTATCTGAAAGTTAACAGAAGTTTACAAGATCCAGAGGGTCCAGTGATTTGAGGGAAAACTGGAACACTACTTAGATCTAACAGAGGAAAGCACAGACCACACCAGAAGGAACAGTGAAGAATTCATGCTTCATTAAATGAGAAGTGAATGGAGAGAAATGCCTGAGGCTGTGGTGCAGGGCCAGGAAGTTGTCAAACAAACATTGGTGCTGCCATTCAACCAACTGTTCCAGGGAGGGAAAAGGTAAGTGGATAGAGGCACACATCCTAGACTGAGAGGAAACACATGCAGAAAAATGAATATTGATAGTAGCTAGGGGGAAACAATCAGCTAAGTTATAAAGTTCTCCTGTCAAGCTTACATTAGACTTTTCTAAAGAAGCCCTACAAGCAAAGAGAGTTATTTTGAATGACATATTCAAAATAAGGTGGATTGGCTTCTCTCTCTCCCAACCCTCAAGACTGATTAAGCTCCTCTGGTACCCTAGAGAGGAGGGATATCAGTGGTGCTACAAATATGAGCTGGGCCCTTATCCTCAGCACTTTTCTACCCACAACTGGACCACTACAGACCCCCTCTTATACTCCCTAAATCATCAGATCCAAAATCTGGTCTTGGGACCTACAAAGTCTGGGAATGACCAAAAAGCTAAATTCAAATAAACCACCGAGCCACTTCTGGAAAACTAAAAAGAGTGCAAATCACTAAGGCAGTGCTATAGATACTTTAAAAAAAATAGGAGAACCTATAGTAGCAAAAGGAGACAGATAAAAAGTACAATTGACATCTTGGGAGCCTAAGGGAGTGTCATCACAAGGACAAACCAATTTTCCAGAATCTATCCACAAAAACATAGAAGATTTTATTTCCAGCCAGATAGTTCAAAATTGCCATGATAGGAAGTTAAAGACTTGGAAGACAAGACAGGAAAGTAAATCTAAGTGATATAAGAAAAGTCTGAGGAACTAATCAAAGAGATAGAAAAAAACTCAGAAAAATAAATGAATGCCATGAGAAATAAAATTAATGAACAGGAAATAAAAAATGAGGTTTTAAGTAAGATAATATCAGAGTTACAGGATATAAAAAGGTCCACTGAGGAGAATAAAAATTATTCTTCAGATAGTTATGGCAGTGGAATGATCAAATAGAGAAACCAGTCAATGACCTCAAAGATAATAATGCATCAAGGGTCCAGGCAGAAGAGGAAAGAGAAGTAGGAGGGGAAATATGAAGGAAAATTTCTACAATATCAGACTCTACTAGGAAAGGCAACGTAAGAATAATAAGTATTCCAGAAATGAGAGAGAGACAAAAAGAGAGGAGTTATTCAAAGAAATAATAGAGTAAGGGCCTCCCCGGTGGCGCAGCGGTTGAGTGCTGGGTTACCAAGATGCCCGCAGCCTCTGCAGCGCCAGTTCGATCCCTGGCTGCTCCCCGGCTGCTCCCCGGCCATTGGAGGAGGGTCCCGCATGGCGCGTAGACCTCTCCTGCCGCCCGCTGCTCCCCTCAGCAGTGTATTTTGGTCCTTCTGCCTGCTCTGCTCCCGGCTCTGGCTCTGGTGAATTCTCTCACCCTCCCGCGCTTCTGACTGTACCCAGTGCTTGTATAAATAAATAAACAAATAAATAAATAAATAAACCGTAAAAAAAAAAAAGAAAGAAAGAAATAATAGAGGAAAATTTCCCAAACACAGATAAGGAAATAATATACAAATGCATGAAGATGAATAAATACCTGGTTATCCAAAAACAATGAGATCTACACCAAGACACATGGTCATGAATCTGCCTGGTTTTTAGCACAAGAAATGTCTATTGAAAGCAGATAGGGAAAAACAAGCAGATAAGTTATAAAGTACTCCTATCAAGACTACATTAGACTTCTCTGAAGAAGCCCTAAAAGCAAAGAGAAAATGGAATGATGCATTCAAAATACATAAAGTTAAAAACCGCCAGCCAAGACTTTATCCTTTATCCTGCAAGACTCTCCTTCAGATCTGAGGGAGATATCTCAGTGCATCATGGTGAAGTAGAAAGTTTGAGATCAAGTTCCCTAAACACAATATATATATATATATATATATATATATATATATATATATATATATATATAACACAGTGTTATATTTCTATAACATAATTTATATATATATATATTTTTTAGAGGGCATTGGTCTTTATTTTTTTTTAGCTTTTTTTTTTAAATAATAAATTTTATTTTTATATTCCCCATACAATTGCAACACCCCCATTCTGACCCAATCCCTCCCCTCCCGCCCCCCAACCCCCAAAAAGTGTCTCTGGTTCATAGTTTTTTGTTGATTTTGATTTTCACTTTCTTATAGTTATTCATTTTCCTGGTCCCTTATTTAAGTTTTCTAGATTCCTGCTATGAGTGAGACCATCCGGTATTTTTCTTTTTCTTTCTGGCTTATTTCGCTGAACATGATTCCTTCCAGCACCATCCATGTTGCTGCAAATTGCATGTGTTTATCTTTTTTGAATGCTGAGTAATATTCCATGGTATATATGCACCACGTCTTCTTGATCCAGTCATCTATTTTTGGGCATTTGGGCTGTTTCCAAAGCTTAGCTATTGGAAACAGTGCTGCTATAAACATAGGGGTGCAGGTGCTCTTTGGAATTGATGTTTCTGTGTCCTTTGGGTAAATACCTAGGAGTGGAATGGCTGGATCATATGGAAGCTCTATGTTTAGTAGGTCCAGAAATCTCCACACAGCTCTCGATAGTGGTTGGACCACTTTGCATTCCCACCAACAGTGCAGGAGAGTTCCTTTTTCTCCACAACCTCGCCAACATTTGTTGTTGCTAGTTTTTTTAATATGTGCCATTCTCACTGGTGTAAGATGGTATCTCATGGTAGTTTTGATTTGCATTTCCCTGATTACAAGTGATGTTGAACATTTTTTCATATGCCTGTTGGCCATTTGCATTTCCTCTTCAGAGAAGTTTCTTTTTAGCTCTTCTGCCCATTTTTTGACTGGATTATTTTCTTTCTTTTTTTTTTTTTTTTTGTTGAGTCTCATCAGCTCTTTGCAGATTTTTGTGATCAGTCCTTTATCATTAGTGTTGTGTGCAAAAATGTTCTCCCAGTTGGTGGGGTTTCTCTTTGTTTTTGTTATTGTCTCTTTTGCTGTGCAGAAGCTCTTTAACTTGATGTAGTTCCAGCTGTTTATCTATATCTATATCTATATATATATTATGGGAGGGAAGGGGGGGCCAGTCATCTATGGTCCTAGGGAGCACAGTGAATTTTACCAGGGGGACTTTTCAGAAAGTCACCTATGGGCACCTGTCTGTCCTAGGTCACACCCCTACCAGGAGTAAAAGAACAAAGAGATTTCAGATGGTACTGGGCCAGGCTCATTCATGAGACCAATAGTAGTGGGAAAAGCCAGTGGGATAGATCTATCTCCACACACTTGAAAAGAACAATCAGGAATACACCTCTTGTAGCCTGGGTCCCTTGTGCACGGGGTGGCAGCAGTGGTGGCCATGGTGGCAGTCATTGCCTATAGCTATTGCTGGGTCTTCAAGCATCCTTTTCCTGTCAGGGTCAACAGAGTCCCAGAGCAAAGTACTGTGGACTAAGTCTATACCCTCCTCACCAGGAGATGCAACCTTGGTGGACCATGACTACTCTGACCACAGAATGGAGCAATGAGGACATGGACAGGAGGTCAGAATAGCTGAAGCATTGAACAGCATACTTTACTTTAGTGAGAAAGGAGATGAAGTAGAGGTGACCACCCTCACGCTTCAACAAGACTGAGTATGAATATTTAAGGCCAAACCTCCCCTCCTGCTCTATCTCCTGCCAAAGTAAACAAAGGAGAAACAAAGTAAAACCTGCTGTATCCCAATACAATAAAGTAAATGTGGCAACACATAAGCCTAGGAAATAAGGTACAACTGAAAACAAGATGGGAAAGCAATGAGATGAATAGAAGTTCTGGGATATATATAAGGGTATAAAAATATGGAACTTATCAAACAAAGATTTTAAGCAATATTAAAAATACTAAATGAACTACTTGAAGGTCAGTCAAAGACAGATAGACGGGCACAAGATTTTTGAAAGGTGATCCAGGAACAAAGAGAATTCTTCACTAGAGAAATTAAAAACATTAAAATAACACAAAAAGAGAATGAATGGAATAAAAACAAATATGCAAAGTACTTTAAATAAAATTAATTGGCAGATTAAAAATGTCAGAAATAGAAGATGAAATGTATGAATCACCCAGTTAGAAAGAAAGAGAGAAAGAAGACTTAAGAAGAGAGGAATGAAGTGTGCACAAATGTAAATTCAAGGACTATGAGCCCAGATGACTTTATCCTTCAAAATTATCGTTCAAATATACAGGTGAAATAAAAGGTTTCCCAGATAGACATTAATAGGGTTTATCACCACCATACCTGCTCTACAAGAAAGATGGAAGAAGTTTTTCTATAAGAAGAAAATAATGAAACCCAAAATCCTGAGCAAAGTGACAGCGTAATGAACAGAGTCAGAAGCATGAACAAGAATATCCTGAGTCAGCAGCAAAACACTAAAGGGAGGAAGAAAAAGACAGAACCTGTATAGTTAAATGTCAGTGTTTAAACCAAGTCATCAAGGGCATTTTTTAGACATAGTAAATGTGGTATAGTCCCCATGGTAAACCTAACCAAAAACGTAGAATAGAGAAAATGAAATGAAAAACCTGAAAGAAATCTCTAGGAAGAGCCATTCAAATGAAAGACAAGAGAGAAGTAAGCAGAAAAATAACAATAGAAAGGTAAAATAAAGAAAACAGAATAATTTAAAATACCATCTGTCAATCATCACCCTACATGTAAACGACCAGAACTCACCAATTAAAAGGCACATAATTAGACTGCTTTAAAAAGTTTCTTACATTTATACTCTTTTTTTTTGCAGTAAACACATTTAAAAGACAAAAACAAATTTAAAGTGAAAGGTTGAAACAAATACTTGAAGCCAATAACTTAGAAAAGCAAGAACTGTTATTCAAGAGAAAAAGCTAGACTTAGACTTATGGCCAAAAGTGGAAATCAGGGACAAAGATGCCTAATGAGCAAGGGAGCAATTCATCAAAAAGACTTAACTGTCATTTATATTTATGCACCTAACACAGGGCCACCTAGTTCAATAAAGTCTCTTTTAGCAGATCTAAAACAATATATTGACAATATACAAATATTACCAGAGCTCTCAATGCTCCACTGACACGAAGGGATAGCACATCCATACTGAAAATTAACAAGGAAATAAATACTTTAAGTGTTGGACCAGGTGGATTTAATGGACATTTACAGCGCTTTCCATCCCAAAATAAATGAATAAACTTTCTTCTTGAGAACACATGGAACATTCTCAAGAATAGATCATGTGCTGGTACACAAAATATCTCAGAAAATATATGAAAGTAGAAATTAAAAAATCAAAGCTAGCAAACTGAACATAGAACTGAGGCACAAAGCAAGGGAGAGGGATGAACAAAAGGGAATGTGGTGAATATTTGTGGGTGATGCTGTGGTGGGAGAGCTATGGGAACTGCAATGATGCAAGAAAAAAAATTTAATTAATAAAAGAAGAAAATAGAAATTATATCAAGCATGATCTGAGTTCACAATGCTGTAAACCTAAAAATTAACCACCCACAGAATCTGGAATAAACCAAAACATGTGAGGACTAAACAAAAGGCTTCTGAACAACTAGGTCAATGAAGAAATCAAAGAAGACGTTGAAAAGTATCTGGAGAATAACAAAAATGGAGAGATAAGATACCAGATCCTCTAGGTACTCTAAAGGCAATACTACATGGGAAGTTCACAGCATTATAGGCCCACATAAAAAAGCAAGAAAAAGCCCAACTTAGGCCCAGACAACTCAAAATACAAAAATAAAAATGGAGGAGGAGATAAATAGACACATCTCCAAGGAAGACACACGGATGAACAACAGTCATTATGATGCAACCGTGGGGGGCTGGGGGTGACCCAAGTGTTGGGTCCTAACACACATGCATAAGAAAGCAGTGCACAGTGAGAAACAATGACAGGATTTATTACACACACACACACACACACACACACACAGAGAATTTATAGGTTGGCATGTGGTCAGATGCCATCTGTTCTACTCCCCATCATAGCTGCCGAGCAGAAACTGGGCTCCAAGCCAAGCTGTACATGGTAAACTTGTGACTTCTCCACAGACACCCCTCCTCACCATCCGTTTTAACTGACAAAGGACCAGCAGTTCAACGTCCAAAGTCCCACCAGCTAAATTGCCATAGCTGCTCCTTCTTTATTGGCTCTGAGCACTACTCACTGACTTGAAGGTTGGGCCTCATTGTACCTCTTACTATTGCCCCATTTTCAGTTTGTGTTACTATTTCTATGGTGATGAAAGCTGGATGCTGGCGTGTGGGCTCAGAAGACAGTTATCAATGGGGTTGCACTGTTTTCAAAGGAAACAGAAACCAGTTACTAGGTATTGTCCATTCATAGTCAGTGTGGCAGTTATCCATTTCCTGAAAATAGTCAATAAGTTCAAGGCAAAAAGAAATTTCTTGTTAAGAGAAGCTACTATTTTTTTTTTAAAGATTTGTTTATTTATTCATACAAGCATTGGGTATAGTCAGAAGCATGGGAGGGTGAGAAAATTCACCAGAGCCAGAGCAGGGAGCAGAACAAGCAAAAGGACCGAAGTACACTGCTGAGGGGACAGGCAGCCGGGGATTGAACCGGCACTGCAGAGGCTGCAGGCAGCTTCGCAGCCCAGCGCTCAACTGCTGCGCCACCAGGGGAGGCCCAAGAAAAGCTACTGTTAAAATCATTTTCCCTCTGCTTTCATGCCAACCCTATCAAATAGTGTAGCAAAATGTATTTGTAAACTAAATCTAATTCAAATATTTGGTGTACTTTTGCTTAAAGTTTTAGGACAGATTAGCCAAGTAATCTTTGTTAGTTTTGTTTGAATATTCCATAAGGGATCTTAGATTGAGTTCTTAATATGGATGTGCTAGGCAGACTCCACTTGCAACAACTGTACAAGTGGTGCATGTCTTTCCTGTACAGAAAGGGAGAGATTTTAAACAATGTCTCAATAACTAATTGAGGTTACATAAAATTTCTTCTAATCAATTAAGAAATTACGAATTTTCCAAATATAGATGTCTGGGAAGATTTTTATCACAAGTATTAGAAAAAATACCATGTAACTACCCAACAGAACAATTTAAAACATCAAAGCTCCAAATAGACTCCACCAGCACAATGCTAACAAAATTAGACACTTCCCATCTTCTTATATGTCATTCCAGAAGTAACCACTTTCCCTACCAAATCACAACTTCTTATTTCTCTTGCACAACTGGAATTCTTCACCTTCAAAAACCTTTAATTTCCCAACTCCCATTTTATTGGAGGTTTTTTGTTGTTGTTAAGAAAGTATCATAGTATATTAAGTATATTAACATCCTTGTTAATATTTTGACAGGGTCGGGCCTCCCCTGGTGGCACAGGTGGTTTAGCATCACGCTGTGAAGCTGTCCACAACCTCTGCAGCATCGGTTCGATCCTGGCTGGCTGGCGAGGGATCCACATGGCGCTGCAGACTTCGCCTGTCGCGTCCGCTGCTCCCCTCAGAAGTGTATTTCATCAGTCTGCCTGTTCTGTTCCCTGCTCCATCTCTGGTGAATCCTCTCACCCTCCCACATATCTGGCCTATACCCTGGTTCTTGTGTAAATGAATAAATAAATCTTTAAAAAAATATATATTTTGACAGGGTCACTGTAGCTCTCCCACCACTAAAGCACACATAGGCCCCTGCCAGAGCCGACTATACTTCCCCACCCCAATCCATTCTCACCCCTTCCCTTCCCCTCTTGAATAGTTAGATCTATAGTCAGTTTTCAAGGGTTGGTTTCAAAGTTTGTCTTTATCTGACACTTTTATTTCTCTATTTTCCACATATAAGTGACACCATCTAGCATTTATCATTCTTCTGATTTATTTTTCTTAGCATAATCCCTTCCAGCTCCATCCATGTTGCCACAAATGACATGAATTAATCTTTTTTGATGACTGAATATTATTCATTGCATATACATATATACATGTGTGTGTGTGTGTGACATTTTCTTGATACACTCATTTGTTTGGGGGCATATTTCCATATCTTGGCTATTGTAAACAAATCTGCAATAAACATAGGCATGCAGGTTTCTTTACAAATTAGTGTTTTTGTGTTCTTTGGGTGGATACCTAGAAATGGAATTGCTGGATCTATGTCAGAACCATTTTAGCGGGGGGGGGGGGTCATTGCTGTTGAAAGGGACTGAGTGTCCTGGACTGGGTATTGTACTGGTATCTAAGGTGCTAGTGGGTTATCCTGGTGTCAACAGTGTGTCACAGAGGGAGAATGGGGGCCTCTGATGTCAGTTTAGACCATGTATAAGCCAGACTGGGGTGAACGCTGACTCCCAAGGTGCTGGTTGGTGTGCCTAGAGTTGGGGGTGCTTCCCAAGACTGGTTGAGAGCCACTGGTAAAGGATGGTCCCTGCATGGTGAGAGCTGTAACATGTGTCCACTCCTAAGGTGCTAGAGGCTGAGCCCGAGGTTGGGGGCACTCCCTGAGTGTTGCTGGAGGCTTCTTCTGAAGTGTGGATCCCTGTGTGGCCCAGACTGGAGTATGCATCTACTTCTGAGTTTTAAAAATCTAAGCATTTCACCTCAGCTGCCTCTTCATGCAGCATGTTTCCAATACAAATGACAAAGGTAAAAAGAAAAAAAAAAGCACTCAATAACACAACTTCAAAGACACACATTTTTCAACCCAAACTATTAGATTTTCTATTATATTTCTAAGCTCTAAATTTCTATACATGCTCTCCATACCATGTTTTCCCCTCTGAAGACCAAAACAATTAAATACAAATGGGAAGACATATAGGCATATAACAGAAGGACAGAATAATCTCCCTTAGTTTTTTTTTTTTTTATTTAACTCACATGGAATCTCTTACGTAAGTGCAACTTTACTCATATTTTCAAAGACACAGAACTTCCTCTCTGCTTCTCTATGAGGGACAAACTTTGGTTTTCTGGGGCTATATTCTTGTCACCGCTGCTTGAGAGAATGGCAATTTTACTCATATTGAAGTAGCCAGGCGGTTTTTTTTTTTTTTTCACCTCAAACATTCAATGAACTTCAAAAACAATTTGCAAAGAGGCAAAAGAGAAAAAAATAAAATACAGGTTCATATAAAAAGAAAAAATTCACAAAAATCAAAATTGTAAAAAATAAAAACCCAAATCAAGGCATCCCTGGTGGTGCAAGGGTTAAAGTCTCAGTGCTATCAAGCTATCATCAGCCAATGAGGCTTGAGTTCGATCCCTGGCCAGGGAGCTAACCTACATGGCACAACAGACCCCTCGTGCCTTGCCTGCTGCTCCCCTCAGCAGTGTATTTCAGTAGATCCACCTGCTTTGCTCCCCACTCTGTCTCTGATGAATCCTCTCACCCTCAACACCTCTGGCCTACACCCCAGGTCTTGTATGCATAAATATATAAGATCAATTTTTAAAAAAAAAAATTGAAAGCCCAAATCAAAACTATGTTGTTGTTGTTGTTGTTTTTTCCATAGATTCAAACTCGAATTTCCAACGTGGGGAGTGTTGTCAGCAGAGGTTGTTGTTTTAGAAGCCATCCTACATACCTTAGACTTTGGAAGGAGAAAAAAGTTTAGTTAGAGCAATTACCGAGGAAAGCTCCTGTCCTTCGTCATCATCTCAAGGTGTCCATTGTTCACCAGGAAGCTAATACTGGGGTATCCTACAACAGAAGTTGGAAGAAAAAAAAAATTGTCCTAAACAAATATCTCAGTTTTTCAATAAGTCACAAGACCAAATGGTTTTGATCTCAGAGTCATCATCTTCCAAGGCTTTCTTCACTTTGGAGTGATGGGCCCAGGGTTTCGCCTGGGCAAAAATTTTAATGAAGTATGAGTTGTTGCCAAAACATCTTAAGCACCAGACCATCTCTCTGACAATTGGGATTGGGCATCTGTCACTATGACCAGTTTTGGTTAAGACCCAATCACCAGATCTGAGAATATATGTTTAGTGGCATGGAGATCCTAGAAAATACAATGTTATGAGTTCCATCTAAATTTTCCTGGATATGTTCTATGTGCTGTTTGATCCTACACTCTTGTTCTCTGTCAGGTGCAGTGTTCAAAACTTCAGCTTGGAACTAGTGACTTGCAAATGCATATTAGGGTTGTCTAATAAGGCTGCTTGATATTTCCCCATGTGCTCAGTAGTCAACCAAAGTCCACCCTTCTCTTCCAGCAATGTTAAAAACTGGTGTGTCACATACAGAATGATGGAGCTGACCTAAGATAATTTCTCTGATTCTTGCAGAACAGCCCACAAATACAGGGGTCATCCCTTGATGGTATGGTCCAGATATTTTGACAGGCATATGATTGGGTTGAATTTCTGATCCTTAATAATTGAATTAACATTCATAGGCCAGCTTCCTGTATCTCATGCACATGGAATCAGAAAATCTTCCTGAGATCTGGCAGCCCTAAGGCTGATGCTGAGATCAGCCTTCCCTATACATTTTCAAAGTTTTGTTGTTACTCAGGAGTCCAAAGTAAAGGTCTGGAGTTCAGGCCTTTGAGGACTTCATATAGGGGTTTTGTTATTAGCTGAAAGTTGTGCATCCAAATTTTGCAAAACTCAACCATTCCCAAAAATCCATGTAATTAACTTTCATTGCTAGAGAATTTAAGAACTGAAATAACATTTCTCTGTGTTACGAGATTTCATTTGACTTTTAGCTCAAATCCCAATATGCCAACTTTTGTTTACCTATCCAAGATTTCTGAGATGACACCTTGTGGTCACATTCTGCCAAGTGGTTAAAATTAATATGATATTATCTAGGCAGATTCATAGTGAAGGCTGGCAATCAGTAAATTATTCATACATGGTAGGATGATGCCGTTTTAATTTGATCTTTCTAGACACCTAGCCATTATTTCCCTGAAAATAGAGTTGGGGAATTCTCAAACCCTTGTGGAAGTACAGTCCAGAAAAATTGCAAAGTGATCTTTGACTCAGGGTCCTATCATTTAAAAGCAAAATGTATCTGATCCCAGGTATCTACTGGGATGCATATAAAAGCATACTCAAGTTCAGAGCTAAGAACCACTCACAATCCCTAAGTATGGTAGTTACCAGGGCATAAGTAGCCGTATAATTGGGCCTCTCAGTATATGCTCTCAACTCCTGAGCAAAATGGTACTCATCTATGTGGTGTTTCTTCAGCAGTAAAATAGGAATATTGTAGGCAGAGCTTCAGGGCCAAATGAGACCTGTCAATACAGGCTAATCTCATCCAAGGCCCCCTCTTTTAAAAAATATTGCTTTCTCCTAGAGCTCTCGTCCGTTCCACTATTTCTATTCTTACAGGCTCTGCATTTTTGACATGTCCTGAACTTTCATCAGTAAAAACTGCTTTATTTTTCCTTTTGTATATTTCTATGAGAACACATTTTGCTGGAGCATCTTGAGTGAGTACCACCTAGAATCACAAAGCATGATCTTGGGGTACTCGTCAGTGCCGTCTCTGATATTGGGGTGAGAAAATAATCTGTGCAGGAAATTTCTTTAAGAGGTCATGACCAAGAAGGGCAATTGGACAATCTTCTGCATATAGAAATCTATATTGGAGGTTTATATCACCAAATTGACATTCCAAAGATTGTATGAAGTATTTCTTATGTGGTTAACTCATATTCTTGATGACTGATATACTCTTCTTGCTGGTTTGAGCTAATTTAGATATCAAACTTGAATAAGTTGCTCCAGTGTATCCAAAAAAATCAACTAAATGGCCCCCAAAAGGCATCACATGCCCAGATTTCAAACTATACTACAAAGCCATAATAATCAAACCTGCATGGTATTGGAACAAGAACAGACACACGGACCAATGGAACTGAATAGAAAATCCAGAAATAAACCCGCAGATTTATGGTCAACTAATCTTTTACAAAGGAGCAAAGAATATGAAATGGAGAAAAAAAAGTATGCTAAATAAATGGTACTGGGAAAACAGGGTCGCTACATGCAAAAGAATGAAGCTTGACTACTACCTCACACCATGCACAAAAACCAACTCAAAATGGATTAAAGAACTAGACATAAGACCCAAAACCATAAATATATATAGAAGGAAATAGATGTGAAACACTCAATGACATGCACCTCAAAGACATCTTTACAGACACATCACCCAAAGCAGTGATAGTGAAGGCAAAGATGAACAGCTGGGACTACATCAAATTAAAGAGGTTTTGTACAGCAAAAGAAACAATAACCAAATCAAAGAGAAAGCCCACCAACTGGGAGAAAATTTTTGCGCACAACGCTAATGATAAAGGACTGGTCACAAAAATCTACAAAGAGCTGATGAGACTCAACAAAAACAAAGTAAATAATCCAGTCAAAAGATGGGCAGAAGAGCTAAAAAGAAACTTCTCCAAAGAGGAAATGCAAATGGCGAACAGGCATATGAAAAAAAATGTTCAACATCTCTTGTAATCAGGGAACTGCAAATCAAAACTACAATGAGATACCATCCTGCACCAGTGAGAATGGCACATATTTAAAAAACTAGCAACAACAAATGTTGGCAAGGACGTAGAGAAAAAGGAACTCTCCTGCACTGCTGGTGGGAGTGTAAAATGGTCCAACCACGATGGAAAGCTGTGTAGAGATTCCTCAATCTACTAAAGATAGAGCTTCCATATGATCCAGCAATTCCACTCCTAGGTATTTACCCAAAAGACACAGAATCATTAATTCAAAAGGACACCTGCACCCCTATGTTTATAGCAGCACTATTTACAATAGCTAAGCTGAAGAAACAACCCAAATGCCCAAAAATAGATGACTGGATCAAGAAGATGTGGTATATATACACAATGGAATATTACTCAGCAATCAAAAAAGATAAACTCATGCAATTTGCAGCAACATGGATGGAGCTGGAAGGGATCATGTTCAGTGAAATAAGCCAGAAAGAAAAAGAAAAATACCAGATGGTCTCTCTCATAGCAGGAATATAGAATACCTAAATAAGAGACAAGGAAAAAGACTAATTATAATAAAGAAAAAATCAAAATCAACAAGTAACTATAAACTGGAGATGCACTATGGGGGGAGAGGAGGGATTGGGGCCTAGATGGAGGGGTGCGAGTTGTATTGGGAATATAACCAAGATGATAATGCATATAATGTGCAAAAATGAAATATGATATAATAATTATATAAAATATAATTTAAAAGGGATTATGAATATTTTATTCATATTATAAATAAAAATTTTATTCATATTTAAAAAAAATAAAAATAAATGGCCCCCAATAATGAGAGTTACCCAGAGCTCCAAGGGGGTTATTATAATAGGCATTTTCATATTGAATGGTGTGCATGGACCTCCCTCTTCTTAACCTGAGTGTCCATCATCAACTACCAAGTTTCTCCTCTCCCCTCTCTTTGCATCTTGATTCCTTTTACTTTGCCTGTATTCTGTTCTGTGACAAATGCCTGAATCCTCACTCTGTGCAGCCATCCGATTCCTTTCTTTTCTTCTCATTTTCTCATTTCTTCTCCCCTTTCTTGCACCCAGTGTGGCACACATGTCCTTCCAATGCCCCTCTTCCTTGCAAAAATTACAGTGATTCTTAAAAGTTCACTTTCCCCACTCAATGTAATTTCATTCTTTCTTTTAAATCCTGTACTTTCTTCTCTCTCTGTGAATGTAGTTGCAGATCTCTGTTTCCTTTCCTCTCTGTCATTACAAAGTCTAAAGGCTATATCCACCAATTGGGAAGGACTCATATCTACCGTACCTCCTATCTTGGTTCCTCCTTATATCCAGAGTACAATTCCCAATAAATGTCATGTTAGTCATCTGAGCATTTTCTGAAATATCTGGATTCACATCTGTATAACTACTCTGGGTATTCCTTTCAAGAAACTCAGAGAGCTCCTCCCTGGCCTTTTGCGGTAGCTCTAGTATCTCACCAAAACTCTTTTACTTATGTATTCCCTGCCGCAGACCTAGTAATAAACATCTCTTATAGTGTACTGGCCTTTCTATTCCTTCTTATTTGTGATTCCAGTTAGGGTCTACTATTAAGATTGCTTCATCTTGGGCCTCCCCTTGTGGCACAGGCGATTAAGCTCCGTGCTTTGAAGCTGTCCGCAGACTCTGCAGCATGAGTTCGATTCTGGCCAGCCGGCGAGGGTCCCACATGGCGCAGCAGACCTCTCCTCTCTTGCCCACTGCTCCCCTCAGCAGTGTATTTCATCCGTCTGCCTGTTCTATTCCCCGCTCTATCTCTGGTGAATCCTCTCACCGTCCCGTGCATCTGGCCTGTACCCCGGTTCTTGTGCAAATGAATAAATAGATCTTAAAAAAAAAAAAAAGATTTCTTCATCTAGTTCTGAGGTTTCTAGGTCCTGCTGGTGGAGATAATGGGTCTCTTCACTGTTCTATTTCTCCTCTCAGCCATCATTAGGAGCTTATGTAACATGGATACTCACATAAGTCAATGAAAGACAAAAATGAGGCAAACAAACTAGCCATCCTTTTAGGGTTAGGGTCGTGGAGGAAGACTTTCTCCAACTTAGGAAGCCCCTGGTAAAAAACATTATGTGTGATCAGTAGTATTCAGCAGATTACCTCTGTTTTGTTCAAGCTACCCACAGTGAATTGGCAGAAGGAAGTGTTCTCCCCAAGGCAACTCCTTTGGTAAAATTGTGCCCCATCTGGTATGAGAAGAAAAGGCCAGTACAATCTGTTCCCAGTGGAGATAACATTAAATCGCACAGGTAAAGGGCCCAGTCTCACAAGACTGCAATTCCCCCACCTCACACAAACTTCAGATGCCAATTGAAAGCCCCAGTTTGTCACCAGGACTTCTGACAGACCACCTATAGAGTGGGGTCACCACAGTCTACTCCTTGGTTCAATGAGTTACTATAACGACTCACAGAAACCAGAAAAACACTTATGCTTGTTGTCTTATTATAAGAGAATGTGATAATGGACACAGATAAGTATGTAGAGAGAAAAGAGGACAAAGGACATAGGAGAAAGTATGGGGAAGGATCCCAAGCATAGGAACTTCTGTTCCCATGGAAATGGGGTACAGTACTCTCCAGCACATGGATGTGTTCTCCAACCCAGAAACTCTCCTAACCCCATATTTTTGAGAACTTTTAATATATCTTTCAGTATCTAGGTATAATTGATTATTAATTCAGTCTCTAGGCCCTTTACTCCCACTAAAGGATGGGGGTGGGGCTTGAAGTTCCAAGTTTCTTATCTGAGTTGGTCTTTCTAGTGACCAGTTCTCATTCTGAAGCTATCCAGGAGTCTCCAAGAGTTGCCTCATTGGAGCAAAAGACACTCCTAAAGCCAGGAATTTATGAGCTCAATGCCATAAATTGTTTTTCAGAAGTGTAATTATGGAAATTATACAAGGCAGCATTTTATCAAATATCAGTATTTAGCAATGTTTTGTTTTCCTGAAACACTATTTCAATTTTAAAAGCCAGATATCTCCGTTTCAAAAATTAATCATATTTCATATTTTTTATTTCATTTTCTTTTACAAATGTCCAAAATTAAAGAAATTTTAAGTAGAAAAACACTAATTTTTAGTTTGATATATTATTTCTGTGCTTTATGTACATATACTATGCAGTTTCTTTTATAGGAAGCCTACCTAGACGTTTATGACATTAAGCACTATGAAATGAAGGCAAGAGCTAATTACATTTTATCAAAATACTCTGAATGCAACAATTGCAAGAATCAAATCTATTATTACTTAGTGGCTTGTAATTGCCTGATAGAAAATACAAGACAAAATACATTTACTGGATTGTTTTTCAGAATATAGTTGCACTCTGGCATCCAAAATAAAAATTTCCCATGAGTAAATCTGTAGAGAATTCATTTAGTGGCTAGGCTAGATCAATTCTTTTTTTCTCTTTTTTAATTCTCCCCCCACTGCTCCCAACCCCTGCAATGGCAACATATTATTAAAAACATTAAGTACCTGGGATGAGTCATTTCAAGTGATGTACAATTATTCATGTAAAAATGATGTTTTGTGGTCACAATTACTTCAAAAAGTAATTATATCCAAACAACCTGACATATCATGCTTTAGCAATTACAGAACCATGATTCTGACACATGACAATTTATATGTTAGGCAAATGTGGAATGCTAAAGATGTGAACAGCTGTTCCTCTGTTTAAGTTAAGAGTGCTGCAAAACTGGGTTATGACTTTATTTTTTCAGTTAACATAACCAGTCCACAGTACAGCACACTAACTCATAAATTATAAATCCAAGGAAGGTAATGCCTTTACTAACTTTCAAAACTTTGTCAAATCAATACTACTCTTTAATAAAATAAAATAATATTTTTGTTGGAGTCATGTGTAACTTTATTGATAATTTTCACCCCCAAAATGTTATTTCAGTACCAAATTAAAACAATGTGGTTTTAATAATGGGGGTTTGTAAGAGAGCAAGTTATTTCATACAATTTAATGTATTAAAACTATACTTTCTAAAGTGAATTCTCTCATGCAAGCTTTCCACATCCCACAGCAGGGCAATGCTGTATAATTAAGAAAAGGTTCTGCTTTGTTCAGGGGTTTGCCAAAGCCAGGCAGATTTCCAATATGTGAAAAGTTTTAAAATTTTAGCTATTGAAGATTTAATATACCAATGCAAATTTCTAAGAACTTCTCAAAAATTATGAAATTTTCACATAAACACTATTATCCTCAAAATTAGATGGTTATTTCAATTTGGGATAATCCCTTTTAATTAAAAGCCTAGCACCATATTTTGTTTTGATCAAAAGTCACACAGCTTTTCTTCAGCTTATTAAAAAAATTCTATGTGAAGTATAGTTGTTATTTCAAATAAATAAATATACTGCCAGCGTGGAGAGACCTGGGGAACAGGTGCTGTATACCAACATTTTCTTCTCTATAAATGTTGCCAATGCCATCAGAATCCTGATGCTTCCTCTTGCCAACACTGTTGATTCTTTAATCTCAACATTCAGATTATATATTCCATTAATTCTAGGTCTTCATTAGCAGTTGAAGATATTGTATTTGCCATCAGATCTTCTAGGTAGCTGCCAAGACCAGTGCACTTCAGAGTGATGATGGTTTCCTGTGTCAGAACAGATTTTTCTGAGTCCCGAGTATGTGGTTTATAGGTATCTCATCTACCAAAACCATATTTGTAAATGACATATTAGTATATTTAAATTCCTTTTTTTTTCTTCTCTGTAGGATCAACTACAGAATGTTCTTGCATATATGTTTTGACTCTTTCTGCACCAGCAAGAGATTTCACAATGGGAGGCAGTCCCCATTCTGTGCTGTATATGACTATGCAATTTTCCCAGGAATCTATATGTCTGTCCAGTACCTTAACTTGAATTCATTGGGTTTGGGTATTTTTGGATTGCAGCTTTTGTAACAGTTTTCCAATAAAAGAAATGCTTTAAAGTCCAGATCTTCATAGCGTTGGTGGCCTGAATGGTATCAGGGTAATATTAGGAGACAGGGAAGCAAAGGAGTCACAGTTGTTGGTGCCATGCCCCTCAGTTTCCTACTGGCCACCAACATGAAGACAACACCCAAAGCATCATTTATAGAAGAAAAAAATTGATATATTGGATTACATTAAAAATAAAATTTCTGTGAAATAGACAATTGAGAGAATGAAAAGATAAGCCACAAGGCCTCCCTGGTGGCACAAGGGGTTAAGCACCACTATGAAGCAATCTGCAGCCTCTGCAGCATGAGCTCAATCCCTGGCCAGCCAGAGAGCTACCCACATGGCACAGCAGACCTCTCCTGTCTCGCCCACTGCTCCCCTCAACAGTGTATTTCAGTCAATTTGCCTGTTCAGTTCTCCACTGTCTCTAGTGAATCCTCTCACCCCTCCAACCCTGTACCTCTGGCCTGCACCCCAGCTCTTGTATGCATAAATAAATAAATCTTTAAAAAAAAAAGATAAGCCACAGATGGAAGAAGATATTTGCAAAACACATATCTGACAAAAGAATTTGTATCTAAAATATACAAGGAACTCTTAAAACACAGCAATAAGAAAACAGCCTAATCAAGCAGACAAAATATATGGATGTTCTCATCAACAAAGAAGACATGCATATGACCAAAAAAGCATATGAAGAGATACTCAGCATCACATGTCATTAGGGAACTGCAAATTTAAACAAGGACATACTATTGCACACCTACTGGATGACTGAAGTCCAAAGCACAATGAACATCATGTACTGGCAGGAATGTGGATTGTTCATTGTTGATGAAAATGAAAAAGGGTTCAGTCATTTTTGAAGATAGTTTGATGGTTTCTTACCAAGCTAAACATAGTTTTACCATGTAATCCAGCAGTTGCAGTCCTGGTTTATATCCAAATGAACTGTTGGCTATGTCAAAAAGACTATACAAGAATATTTATAGCAACTTCATTCATAATTACCAAAAGTTGGAAATAACCAAGATGCCCTTCAATAGGTGAATGTATAAATAGATTGGTGAATCCAGAAAATGGAATATTATTCAGCTATAAAAATGAACTATTAAATCACAAACAAAACATTATGGAGGAGAAATCTTACATGTTTATTGCTAAGTAAATTAAGGAGACTTGAAAAAACTACATTCTATATGATTCCAACTACATGATATTCTGCAAAAGATAAAACTATAGAGACAAAAAAATACAAGGGTTTGAGGGGCAACAGTGAAACTATTCTGTATTATTCTGTAATGGTGAATATATACTATGCATCTGTCAAAACCTGTGGAATTATAAAATTCTAAGAATGAGTACTAATATAAATTACAGACAGCTAATAATTATTTATCACTATTGGTTTAACAATTGTAACAAATGAACCATACTAATACAGAATGCTTATGAAAGAGGAATCTGGGTGGGAGGAGGTATATTAAGGGAACTTTATACTTTCTACTTTATTTTTCTGCAAACCTAAAACTTTTCTTAAAAATAAAAACCACAACATCATGACAAGTTTAGAGAAAAGGTATGGAAGGAATGTAAAAGCTTCAGATTTTCAAAATTTAGTACTGTTTTCCCCCTGCATTTGAACAAAGACCCCTGCATTTTCACTTTGCTGTGGGACCTGAAAAATTCTGTGACTGGCCCTGTGTATTACTTTATATGAAAACAATAATTTATGTTTATTGAATGTATACTTTGCACCAGGTGCTATGCTAAGTACTTTGTATATATTATTTTATTTATTTTTCATAGCCTTATGAGATAGGAAATATTTTCATGCTCATTTTCAAATATGATCAAAGCTTAAGGAAGTTGAGTGTCTTGCTCAAACACATATCTGGAGGAGAAGTTGAATTTGCACTATGTCAGTTTCCCAGTTTTTCATCACCACTTATAACCATTGCTGCTTTAGTGGTTATATCAAGTTTTCTGAGCTATTTCTTTAAGTATGTTACTGACTGCCAAATATAAACCTCACTGATTGCAATGCTCAGACATCTGCCAAAAGGATAGTCTTGTAATATTAATCCTCTAGGGTGTAATGTGCAATGAATTCCTAACCAACAGATATCTTTAACAAAACTCCTCAGATTTGTTGAATGATGCAAGCCACATAAATACACAAGAGTCTTGTGGACATTATGGACAGTACGTCTTAAGAGACCAATAAATCATGAAAGAACTAATGTTCTCAAATAAAACAGACAAGATATGTATGTATGTTTCTACAAAGCATACCTGGACAATCTTGATTTTGAATTGAGAGGACATAAGCTAGATTTAAACATCAAATTCAAAACCAGTGTTCTCCACTTCTGTGGGTTGGTTCTTTCCCATTCTTTGAGTACAGCAAGAGGGATATTTTTATCTGTTCAGTTTTCTGTACAGAGTTCAGGGATCACTTCCAATCCAAAGGTCTCAGTTCTGCAGTACAGATGAGTACCTCAACTTACTAAAAAAACTCAGCTCTGGAGAAAACAATCTTTCTCATAGTACCCACAATTCTTAAATGTAATCTGATATGAAGGCGCCAATAAAAATGAACACTGTTCTTGTAGAAAACCACATCTAGCAGGGTAATTGAGTCAATAATGAGAGAAGCAAGACCCTGGAGTTTTGAAGTGATATTTTTAATGCTATTGTGATAGAGGGTGCAGGCCAATATATCTCTCTTTCTTTGCTGCAAGATGGAAGCATGGGGAATATGTTATGATAAAAATGCGAATTATGCCTTCCACCAGCTGTTAATAACATGTGTTTATGGATATGTTGCCAGGAAATACAGAGAACAAAAGAATGAGAGGTTCTCATTCCAGAGAAATGGATCTCAGCTCTCACTGTGGCTCACTGGTTTGATTACAGATGTGTCATGTCCTCAGTGGTCTGCCCACAAAGCACAGAAGCCATCGTCTCAGGGAAACTAATCTTGGTATGTTTGGAAGATGGACTCAGTGGAATTCAACATTGATGTTTTCCTTATAGTGTCTCAAAAATACACTTAAAATGCATCAAGGCATTATTAATAATCACCCTAAACATCAATGAATTGAATTCACTAATCAAAAGACTCAGTGTGACTATCTGCATCAGAAATTGAAATCCAACAATCTGCTACCTTCAGGAAAGTCATTTGGGCTACAAAGACAAACCTAGTTTCAAAGCAAGTGGTAGAAAAACAATCCTAAAACTAAATAAAATCCAAAAAAAAGGGCAGGCACAGTTATCCTTATATCAGATAAAATATATTTCTAGCTAAAATGGATAACAAGAGATAGGGATGAACAATATATCATGATTAAGGGACCAATGCATCAGGAAGACATAGTATTCATCAATCTAACAGGCACCAATCAACAAAGGATCAAAACCATAAGGCAACTATTATTAATTGGAAAACAGATTTTGACGGCAACACAATAGTGTAAGGAATTCAGCACCCACTTTCACAAATGACCAAACACACTTTCACAGACCAAACACACAAAGAACCAGTAGTCTTAAATGAGAAATTAGACCATGTGAGTTTAATAGACATTTATAGAGCACTGTACACCTCCCCCCAAAAACTGTATATACATTCTTCTCCATGAGACATTACCCAAGATAGACCACATAGTGAGTCACAAAACATGTCAATGAATTCATGAAGATTGAAATAAAATCAACTATCTTCTCTGACCATTATGGTATCAAACTAAAATCAACCACAAAAGAAAGTATGAAAAGCCTTTTAATATGTGGCAATTGAACAGTATACTACTGAATGACTATTAAGATAATGAATAAATCAAAGAACTTAAAAATACTTCAAAACAAAATGAGGCCATAACCTACCAGAACTTCTGGGATACAACAAAAGCGGTATTAAGGAAAGTACATTAGCAATACAACCAGCATCAAAAAATAAAATCAAGAAATAACTCAAATGATCTTATTTCTCATCTTAAAGAACTAGAAGACAAATAAACTAACAAAAACAAAAGTCTTTGGAAAGGGAAGAAACAATAAAAATTAATAGAAATTAAAAATCAAAATCAATTCAGGGCCTCCCTGGTGGCACAAGGTTTAAGTCTCAGAAATAAGAGGATATCTGCAGCCATTGCAGCATGAGTTCGATGCCAGGCCAGGGAGCTGACACACATGGCACAGCAGATCTCTCCTGTCTTGCCTGCTGCTCCCCTCAGCAATGTATTTCAGTAGATCCACCTGTTCTATTCCCACTCTGTCTCTGGTGAAGCCTCTCACCTTCCCACACATCTGGCCTGTACCCCGGTTCTTGTATAAATGAATAAAAAATAAATATTTTTTAAAAAAGTGTAGTAATCATGATTACAGTTCTAGAACAAAAACAGACACACACACCAAAGAAACAGAATTGTAAGTCCCGAAAAAAGCCAGCACTTATATGGACAGTAAATGCACAATAAAGCAGCCAAGAGTGTACAATGAAGAGAGAAAAGTCTCTTCCACAAGGCACATTGGGAAAATTGGACAACACCGCCTATAAAAAATAAAGTTAAACCATTGTCTCACTCCATAAAACAAAATTAATTCAAAATGGATTAAAAACTTGATGTGGACCTCCTGGTGGTGCAGGGGTTAAAGACAGTGCTGTGAAGCTCTCACCAGCCACTGCAGAATGAGTTCCATCCCCAGCCAGGGAGCAACCCACATGTCTCGCCCACTGCTCCCATCAGCAGTGTATTTCAGTAGATCTGTCTGTTCTGCTCCCCACTCTGTCTCTGGTGATCGCTCTAAAACCACTCCAACACACCTCTGGCCTGTACCCCAGTTCTTGTATGCACAAATAAATAAATCTTTAAAAAAAAAAAACTTGGATGTTTTGAATGATAAAATTGGATCATAAAATACATAGAAGAAAATAGTGTCGAAACTCCCCATAACATTGGCTTCAGTGATAACTTTGTGCATCCTTCTCCAACAGCAAGAGAAACAGAAAATAATATAAACAAATGGGACTATATCACATTAAAAATATGTTGCACAGTAAAAGAAACAATCCCTAAAACAAACAAAAAAAAATCCTAATGAATGAAAGAAAATATTTGTACACAGTACATCTGGCAAGAGCCTGGTTTCCAAGATCTACAAAGAACACATACAATGCAACAAAAAGAAAACAAAGAGCCCAATTAAAAATTGGGCACAACAGCTAAATAAACACTTTCCAAAGAAGACACAGAATGCCAAAAAGCACATGAAAAAAAAAATATTCATCACTTATCATCAGGGAAATGCAAATCAAAACCATATGAGATACCACCTCACACCTATGAGAATGACGCATATCAAAAACACCAGAAACAAGTGTTGGTGAGGGTGTGGAGAAAAATGAACTCTAGTACACTGTAGGTAGGATAGTAGATTGGTACAGTCCTTAAGGAAAATTGTGGGTAGATTTCTTAAAATATCTAAAAACCTACATTATGATGCAGCAATTCTGTTCTTAGGTTTCTAGCCAAAGAAAGCAAAAACTGTAATTCAAGGGGATATATGCACTCCTTGTTCACTGCAGCCTTATACTAAATAACCAAGTTATGGAAACAACCTAAGTGTCTAAGATTAGATGAATGTGGTGTATATATACAAAATGAAATATTACACAGCTATGAAAAAGATGAAGTCTTGCCATTTTTGATAACAAATGGAATGGAGGGGTTAATGAATGCCAAACAAAATAAATCAGAAGAAAAACAAATGCCTGCTGGTTTCCACTTCATAAATGGGTGTGAAACTTGCTCACTAATAAAGTTATAAAAATGGTATAGCATCCCTTAATGACAAGGCATTATTTACAATAGTCAAGCTATGAGAACAATCTAATTTCCAAAAGCCATGAGTGGATCAAGAAGATGTGGTTAAATATACACAATGGAATATTACTCTGTGATCAAAAAAGATAAATACTGGATGGTGTCACTTCTATGTGGAATATAGAAAAACCTAATAAGGGGTCAGAGAGCTTAAAAATTAGCCCTTAAAAGCTGACTATAGAACTGAAGCATACAGAGGGGGTGGGGTAGAGAAGGGATAAGAACAAAGGGGGAAAAAGGGGTTGGAGCACAATGACTTGTAGTGGTGGACTATGTGCGGGTGATTTAGTGGTAGGTACACTATGGTGACTATACCTGAAGGGAGATCCTATATTTCCAAAACACCAGTGATCATGTAAGCTAAATTTGACTACACCTGGGAGGAGAGAGCATGTATTGCACAAAAGGAAGAACAATGTAAAATATATATAACATTAAAAAAATCTAAAATATCATACCAGAATTGAAGATCAAACCATGAATATATTAGATGGATGTCCCTGGGCAAATTATTGAACTTCTGTCAGCTTCAGTTTCCTCATCTACAAAATGAAAACCACTCCATGCAATAATTCATGGACTTATTAGGAAAGATTTTTGTGGTTCTCATTAAAATCTTCCAGCTTCAATGTTTCAGTGCATTTTGATGGAATAAACATCATTTAAGAATTGTAAAAAAAAAAAAAAAAAAAGAAAGAAAAAAAGAAACAAAAGACATTCTCAAGGCATATCTTCAAGTTTTATAAAAATATTAAAAACTTGCCATTTTAAATATGTAACCTAGAACAATCATACTTCATCACATTGGAAAATTTTTCTCCCAAATGATTGAGGGTAACTGTAATAAATATAAAACAATGTCGAAATAAGCAACAGCTTTGTATAGTTACAACCCACATATAAAGCAATTCATGGAATTATATAATGAAACCAGTATCAGAGTTAACAACTAGTAAAGATACTATTATGACGTTTCTTGAGATTTGTCTATTTTATAGTGTGATATAAGAAAAGATTTGGGCCTTTAAGAGATGTGTCTAACGTACTTCAAGACAGAAACGGAGTTTCAGAAAACCAATAGGTTTTATTGGATGGTCCCTGATTTTCTCATTATAACATATAATCAGAGATTTGTCATGCAGACCAGATGCAGAAATGCTTGTAGAAGTTAGAAATGTATCTGGGAAAGTAAAGAAATCTTCATCTATGTATAAAACTGGAATCTTATGTTTATACCCAGATAGCCCTTTGACAACAACTTTGAGTTTTTAATTAAAACATGGTGCTTCCAGTAACACCACCAAAGGACTCTTCCCTTCACCCATATTGCCAAATTCACTTCTTTTCCTGCCAGCAAACCGTCCTATTCTGGAATCTATTGACATGAGCTTTCCTTTTTCAGGTGTGCTGTATGCTACCTCCCACATGCACCTTCAAAGCTGACTTCCCTCAAGAGAAACATCACACAAAAATGAAATTTGTACATGTTTTCTGGCACAATCTATTACTTTACAGATGGAATGTTTATCACATGCCTTTTTAATGTAGCTGCTAGGAATAGAACTTTTGATTCTCATTCTAGTATCTTTCTACTGCATTTGTGGCTTTTCTGGGTTCATTTCTCTTTCCACCTCTCTCCCCACTCACTTCCCCACTCCTAAATGGGCACCCAGACCCCAAATTACCATGGTTACTCATCTGTTCCTTTCTCACAGAACTGAATGAGGAGGAAGGAAAAGCTCTCCCCAGTCCCTCATCTTACCTATTACCCTTTCCTCAGTCCCCTCTGCATGCAAAACAAAAAAAGAGTAAATATCTGGATGTATCATTTTTAATGGAGTTTAAAAGTGAGAAATGAATACCTACTTCTGGTAGAATATTTGATTATAATGAATAAAACAACAATCACCTACATATCCACAATCCAAAGATTACAACTATGAAATCATTAATGTGGTTTCTTTAATATCTTTTCAATAACTAGCTATATGTTTTAATTTTCTTGGGACTATACTAGAGATAATGTTTTGGTGCCAGTTTGTTTTTTCTCTCACATCACTAAAAACTGTTTAAGCACAATTTTAACAATTGTCTTGTATTATATTATGCTGTCCATATTGAAAGTTCTGCTGACTGCTGGTTAATCATTTTAATTAACACTGTCTTAGTGACATGCAGGTGAACTGGCTTTCAGGAAAAAAAATAGTTCTAGTTTGTAGCATTTGCCAATTTCCATAGTATAAATGTCCCCTTTATGAATGGTTTTCAAATTACCAAAATTTAATAAGTAACTCACAAAAATTCTGGACTATTTAACAATCGTTCTTGTAAGCTGGTATGAGCCAGTTCCAACATACCAAGTGTCATATTTCTGCCCTCAGGAGGCCAGCTCTTATGTAGAGTGACAAAGAGGCCCTTGATGAGCAGGGCAATGGCCTTTCAACCTAAAGCTGTATTCATGTATTTCATCTAGCTGTGTGCTATATGCTATATTCACTTCACTGAGTGACCAGTCTCTACTAGTGACTTCAGAGAAAAACTTGCAAATAAGTTGGAATATCCTTCAAATAACTTTCTTCACATTCCTTACCCTGGTCCCTCAAAAGTACTTTCCTAGACTTCTGCTTCCTGCTTTTCATTGCTTTTCAAGCCTAATGGTTTCCAGCTGTTTAACATATTCAGGTGCGGTTACATATGTTTAGAGCATGGAAGACATTTAATCTGAAATTCCAAAAACCTAACATGCAACTAACTTTGGAGGTAGTCGGAATGAACTTTTTTTTTAAAGATTTATTTATACAAGCACTGGGTACAGTCAGAAGTGTGGGAGGGTGAGAGAATTCACCAGAGCCAGAGCGGGGAACAGAACAGGCAGACTGACGAAGTGCACTGCTGAGGGGAGCAGTGGGCGCAGCAGGAGAGGTCTGTGTGCCATGTGGGACTCTCGGCAGCGGCCGCGAATCTAACAGGCACTGCAGAGGCTGCAGGCAGCCTCTTAACCCAGCGCCCAACCGCTGCACCACCAGGGAGGCCCCTGAATGAACTTTTAAATCTATTCACTGAACCAACTCATTCCTTTAAAAAAAAAAAGTCTGAAAATGATGTATATCAGATCAAAGGAAAATCTTTTCTAAAAGTGTGGAATATTATTAACTATGAGCTGCAGAACAAATGTGCAAAATTTGAAATTGAAATGTTTCATATATCACCATGTTATTATTTAAGAAAAAAATTAAAATTCTTTCTGAAACTATCTCTTTTCCCCAAAAGACCAAGTGTGGTGACATTTCTCAATAAATATTTGTTGAATGTATGAAGTCTAACAACAGCATAAACTATGTAGCAGTGAAGAAAAGGTTGAATATTATCAGTTAATTGTGTCATAAAGTTTAAGAAGTCAAAGGATGAAAGTGTTGAAAACCCAGTTCAGTATTCCTCAACTATAGATCTTTGAATGAGTTCTTTGATCTTTCTGAGCCTGTTTTCTCATCCAGATATTTGGATAACACCTATTTTTGTAGGGTAATACTGTGAGGTATTTTAGTAACCAATTGCTATATATTAAACTATCCAAGACTTAGTGCCTTAAAAATGTCATTTATTTTGCTTTCATTATTGTATGTCAGGAAATAGGGAAGGGTTTAACCAGGCAATTTGTCATTTTCCCATGTGACAGCAGGATTGTTGGTGAGGATTGAGGTCTAGGCTGCATGGCAGAGATGTACACATTCAGACATATTAGTGCTGTGGTGCTATTGACTCCATCTCATACTCTAGGATGTGATGACAAGCTTTTCCTTAAAAAGAACATTTTAGGATTTAAGAGCCATGTGTTCTCTGTCACAGCTATTAAATACTTCCATTGTAGAGTGAAAACAGCCATAGACAATGATACCAGCAAATGAGTGTAGCTGTATTTTGACAAAACTTTATTAATGATAATCTAAACTTCATATACTATTCACATAACACAAAATATCATTCTTCTTCTGATTTTCCCCCCAACCATTAAAAAATGTAATGACCATTTTTAGCTTGAAAGCCATACACATATGTGGAATGCCTTATTTAGCCATACACATACATATATGTGGTGCGCCAGTTGACTATAGTTTGCAGACTCCTGCCCTAGGCCCTTTCCATATTACTTGGTGTTCCCAACACGGTGTTCCCATGGTGGTCATCACTTAACATAGTGACTAACTTCCACAACGAGTGCTCTAAGAGACAGAACACGAAAGCAGCTGGTCTCTTAAGACCTGGGAACTCAAAAAGGTACAATGTGACCTCAGTCATATTCTCTTTGTTAAAGCAGCCACCAAGAATGAAGGAGGTAGAGAAATAGACTTCTCTTGATGGGGGATGACAAGGTAACTATGTGGAAGAGCTTGTGGAAGGGAGATGTTTTTGTGGCTACAAATACAATCTACAAAATTAAGATCAGGAATAATGATTATAAAATACCTTTATGACCCACGCCATTAATAGTGTCATCGTTAACTTCCTAAGGGGAGAAATTAGCACAGATTCATACTCAGTTTCTTAGTGGAAACAGGTAGTAAAAATAATCAAAAAGTGGACTTTTAATAAATTTTCATTTACATTCCCCTAATATGCAACAATGGAGCTTAGTAGTACCTATATTTCAGAGTGGTCTTGAGAAGTTAATGAAATAAAATACAAAAAGTACTTAGGTAGAAGAAGCTAGATATGAATGTGGTGACTATTGGTGTTGTCAATATTATTGTTTTATGACATGTTTTAGAAATAATTTATTTTTTCAGATATCTAGACTTTTCTATGACTTCTAAAATCTAAGCCCTAACGTGGAGCAAGGTGCCAGATAACCTTGTTAATAACTTCAGAAATTATTAACTGACACACTTGAGAGAAAATATTTTAAAATTTGGGTTTGCATTATTAAAAATTATATATATTCTAAAGTGATAGAGAAAAATATATGCACCTATTCATTTATACATCTGAGTCAGATTTTGAGATAGATGTCCTTTTGTCTTACTATTTTTTTAGCAACTTATTAATAGGTTGTAGATGCATATTTCAAGAATACAGTACTAGGCAATTGTAAATATTTACATTGACCAGTATAATAGCAATGGCATGAGAAGAGAAACAATAAAAAAGAAAAGAAACTGAAATAAAATTATAAATAAGGCACACATTTTGGATTGTTGCTATTTATTGCCATTGTTTTCAACTGGTAAGTTTCTAAAATAAGGGAGCAATGGGATAAAGGGATCAGGACACAAATGAAAATTCTAAACAACTGCAAATAAACTAGATTCCTGAGTAATAAATCTTGAATCCTCTTGTTTGAGCACTCTAATCAGTCAGAAGCCTGAGAAAATAGAAGAGCTCTCCATCCTGCCCAGAAGGTCAAGGACACACTTTGCATCATCAGCTCCACATTCCTGTGGGGAGGACCCTCTACTGAGAATGTTAACAATGTCTTGTCCTAGATAAAACTCTGACTAGAGGGGATGAATTTCCACTGGATCATAGCAAGATGCATGTACCAATTTAAAATAACTGATTAAACATAAACTGTTGACATCAGAAAATGATCCCAATAAATTGATAAATGAAAAAAACAAATTCAAAAATTGACAAAAAAAATTGTATATACAATTTTTGTCATGCAATATACTATGAATCTACATGAAAACAAAATCTTTTTTTAATACCTTTAAAATAAGGATAAAACAGTTTATGTTCTTCTCATTCCATTTATTTTTTTAAATAATAAATTTTATTTTTATATTCTCCATACAATTGCAAACCCCCATTCTGACCCAATACCTCCCCTCCCGCCCCCCACCCCCCCCAAAAGTGTCTCTGTTTCATAGTTTTTTGTTGATTCTGATTTTCACTTTCTTATAGTTATTCATTTTCCTGGACCCTTATTTAAGTTTTCTAGATTCCTGCTATGAGTGAGACCATCCGGTATTTTTCTTTTTCTTTCTGGCTAATTTCGCTGAGCATGATCCCTTCCAGCTCCATCCATGTTGCTGAAAATTGCATGTGTTTATCTTTTTTGAATGCTGAGTAATATTCCATGGTGTATACGTACCACAACTTCTTGATCCAGTCATCTATTTTTGGGCATTTGGGTTGTTTCCAAAGTTAGCTATTGTTAACAGTGCTGCTATAAACATAGGGGTGCAGGTGTTCTTTGGAATTGATGTTTCTGTGTCCTTTGGGTAAATACCTAGGAGTGGAATGGCTGGATCATATGGAAGCTCTATGTTTAGTAGGTCCAGAAATCTCCACACAGCTCTCGATAGTGGTTGGACCAGTTTGCACTCCCACCAACAGTGCAAGAAGAGTTCCTTTTTCTCCACACCCTCGCCAACATTTGTTGTTGCTAGTTTTTTTAATATGTGCCATTCTCACTGGTGTAAGATGGTATCTCATGGTAGTTTTGATTTGTATTTCCCTGATTGCAAGTGATATTGAACATTTTTTCATATGCCTGTTGGCCATTTGCATTTCCTCTTCAGAGAAGTTTCTTTTTAGCTCTTCTGCCCATTTTTTCACTGGATTATTTTCTTTGTTGTTGTTGAGTCTCATCAGCTCTTTGCAGATTTTTGTGATCAGTCCTTTATCATTAGTGTTGTGTGCAAAAATATTCTCCCAGTTGGTGGGGTTTCTCTTTGTTTTTGTTATTGTCTCTTTTACTGTGCAGAAGCTCTTTAATTTGATGTAGTCCCACCTGTTTATCTTTGTCTTCACTATCACTGCTTTGGGAGATGTGTCTATAAAGATGTCTTTGATGTGCAAATCACGTAGTGTTTCGCCTATATTTCCTTCTATGTATTTTATGGTTTCAGGTCTTATGTCTAGTTCTTTAATCCATTTTGAGTTGATTTTTGTGTATGGTGTGAGGTAGTGGTCAAGCTTCATTCTTTTGCATGTAGCGACCCAGTTTTCCCAGCACCATTTATTGAACAAACTTTCTTTGCTCCAATGCATAGTCTTTGCTCCTTTGTCAAAGATTAGTTGACCATAAATCTGTGGGTTTATTTCTGGATTTTCTATTCCAATCCATTGGTCTGTATGTCTGTTCTTGTTCCAATACCATGCAGTTTTGATGATTATGGCTTTGTAGTATAGTTTGAAGTCTGGGAGTGTGATGCCTCCATTCCCTTCTCTTTTTTTTCAGGAGAGCTTTGGCTATTTGGGGTTTTTTGTGATTCCATATGAATTTCATCAATAATTTTTCTATTCTTTGAAGAATGACATTGAAATTTTGATTGGAATAGCATTGAATCTGTATATTGCTTTTGGTAGGATGGCCATTTTAATAATGTTTATTCTTCCAATCCATGAGCAGAGGATGTCTTTCCATTTCTTTGTTTCTTCTTCTATTTCTTTTAACAGTGTTTTATAGTTTTCTTTGTATAGGTCCTTTACCTCTTTTGTTAGACTTATTCCCAAATATTTGATTTTTTTTGTTTCAATAATAAAAGGGATGGTTTTTTTTTATTTCTTCTTCTTCAGATTTATTGTTTGTGTATAGGAAGGCTACTGACTTTTGCGTGATGATTTTGTATCCTGCCACTTTACTGAACTGATTGATGAGTTGAATTAGTTTTTCTGTGGAGTTTTTGGGGTTCTCTACGTATATTATCATATCATCTGCAAATAGTGATAGTTTGACTTCTGTTTTTCCTATTTGGATTCCTTGGATGTCTTTCTCTTGTCTTATTGCTCTGGCTAGGACTTCCAATATTATATTGAAAAGCAGTGGTGAGAGTGGACATCCTTGTCTTGTTCCAGATCTTAATGGAATTGCTTTCAGCTTTCCACCATTGAGAATGATACTGGCTGTTGGCTTGTCATAGATGGCCTTTATGATGTTGAGGTATGTTCCTTGTATCCCAA
This sequence comes from Talpa europaea, assembly GCF_964194135.1. Taxonomy (NCBI): domain Eukaryota; kingdom Metazoa; phylum Chordata; class Mammalia; order Eulipotyphla; family Talpidae; genus Talpa; species Talpa europaea. The sequence continues at coordinate 61,461,052 of NC_140070.1, forward strand.
GAATTTCAAGGGCTTTTATCATGAATGGGTGTTGCACTTTGTCAAAAGCTTTCTCAGTATCTATTGATATTATCATACGGTTTTTATATTTCTTTTTGTTGATGTTTTGGATAACGTTGATTGATTTTCTGATGTTAAACCAACCTTGTGTCCCTGGAATGAATCCTACTTGGTCATGGTGAATTATCTTATGGATACATTGTTGGATTCTGATAGCTAAAATTTTATTGAGGATTTTTGCATCAGTGTTCTTTAGGGAGACTGGCCTGTAGTTTTCCTTTTTTGTGTTGTCCTTGTTTGGTTTTGGTATTAGTGTAATGTTGGCTTCATAGAACGTGTTTGGTATTGTCCCTTCCTTCTCAATTTTTTGGAAGAGTTTGTGAAGCATAGGCACTAATTCGTCTCTGAATGTTTGGTAGAATTCATTTGTAAATCCATCAGGTCCTGGGCTTTTGTTTTTGGGGAGGTTTTTGATTACCATTTCAATTTCGCTGCTTGTAATTGGTCTGTTTAGGTGTTCTATTTCTTCTTTATCTAGCTTTGGGTGATTGTAGAGTTGTAGGAATTTGTCCATCTCCTCTAGATTGTTAAGCTTGTTTCCATATAACTGTTCATAGTAGTTACTGATTATTCTTTTGATTTCTGCTGTGTCCGTTGTGATTTCTCCTCTTTCATTTGTGATCCTGTTTATTTGTGCTTTCTCCCTTTTTTCCTTTGTGAGCCTGGCTAGGAGTTTGTCTATTTTATTGATTTTTTTCAAAGAACCAACTCTTGGTTTCATTGATCTTTTGGATTGTATTTTTAGTTTCAATTTCATTTATTTCTGCTTTGGTTTTTATTATTTCTTTTCTTCTACTGGTTTTGGGGTTTTTTTGTTGTTCTTTTTCTAGATCTTTGAGCTTCGAGATTAGGTAGTTTCTTTGAGTTCTTTCTTGTTTCTTGATGTGAGCTTCTGTTGCTATATATTTTCCTCTTACTACTGCTTTTGCTGCATCCCATACATTTAGGATATTGGTGTCCTCCTTGTCGTTCAATTCAAAGAATTTTTTAATTTCTTCTTTGATCTCCTCATTAGTCCAGTGGTCTTCCAGTAGTGTGGTTTTTAATCTCCATGAGGTAGGAAAGTTCCTTGCCTTCTTTTTATGGTTTATTTCTAGTTTGATGCCTTCATGGTCAGAAAAGATGGTTGGTATGATTTCAATCTTGGTGTATCTGTTGATGTTTGTCTTGTGCCCCAGTATGTGATCGATCCTGGAGAATGATCTGTGTGCGCTTGAGAAAAATGTGTACTCTGTTTTTGGGGGGTTTAGTGTTCTATAGATGTCTGTTAAGCCCAAATGCTCTAGGTCCTTATTTAGAGCTTTGGTTTCTTTACTTATTTTTTGTCTTGTTGATCTATCCATTGTTGACAGTGGTGTGTTGAAGTCTCCCACTACGTATGTGTTTTCTCTGATGTCTGTTTTCAGAGAGGACAATAGTTGTCTGATATATTTTGGTGCTCCTTCGTTTGGTGAGTATATGTTAATGAGTGTTATATCTTCTTGAAGTATTGTCCCCTTGATCATAATGTAGTGACCATTGGGGTCTCTTTTTATTTTTTTGAGTTTGAAGTCTGTTTTATCTGATATAAGTATAGCTGTTCCTGCTTTCTTTTTTGGTCCATTTGCTTGTAGGATTGTTTTCCATCCTTTAACTTTGAGCCTATTTTTATCTTTTGTAGCTAAATGTGTTTCCTGGAGACAGCAAAAGATTGGGTTTTGTTTCTTAATCCAGGCTGCAACTCTGTGTCTTTTTATTGAAGAGTTTAGTCCATTTACATTTAGAGTTAATATTGATATGTTAGCATCTGTATTTGCCATTGTGTTTGTCTTTCCTTTGATTTTATTTATTTATTCTTTTAATAACTTTTTTTTTTTTTTTTGGTACTCTTTCGTTGTTATTCGTCCCTCTGAGGTTCTGGCTTTAGGATTCCTTGTAGTATTTTTTGGAGTAGGGGTTTAGTCGTAATGAAATTCCAGAGTTTCTCTTTGTCTGGGAAGGTCCTTATTCTTTCTTCGTAGAGGAAGGAGAGCTTTGCGGGATAGAGTATTCTTGGTTGACATCTGTTTTCTTGGAGTGTTGACTATGTCCTTCCACTCTCTCCTTGCCCGTAGTGTTTCTTCAGAGAAGTCTGATGTCAGCCTGATTGGTTTTCCTTTGAATGTTATTTGTTTCTTCCCTCTTGTCAGCTTCATTATTTTTTCCTTGTCCTGGATTCTTGGGAGCTTACTATTATGTGTCTTGCTGTATTTTTCCTTTCATCATGGAAGTTTGGTGTTCTTCTTGCTTCTTGTATATCAATTTTCAGCTCCTTCTTCACGTTTGGGAAGTTCTCTTCAATTATCTCTTTAAATATTTTCTCTGTTCCTACATCTCTCTCCTCTCCTTCTGGTATTCCTATAACTCTTATATTTCCTTTCCTCATGGTGTCAGATAGTTCCTGAAGTCTTTCTTCGTTCTTTTTCCTTCGTACTTCTCTTTCCTTTTCTGTTTTGGTTCTTTTTATTTCTGTGTCTTCAAGAGAACTTATTCGTTCTTCCATTTCATCTATTCTGCCTTCATTGCTTTTCCCAGAGTTCTTTAGTTCCTCCATTAATTCTTTGATCTCCTGCGTTTCTTTTGCTTCCCTCTTTACAGACTCAATTTCATTCTTCTGATCGTTGATTATTTTTCTCATTTCATTGTTTTCCTTTATGACTTCTGTCAGTTTTTAATCACAGCAATTTTAAATTCTCTTTCTGGAAGTCTCAGAAGTTCTTCCAAGTTACTGTCGCTGTAATCTGAAGGGTGGTTTTCTTTTTGTGGTTCGCTTTTTTCCTGAGGTGTTGTTAGGTTGCGTGTGGTTCTTCTACTCCCTACTGTCTGTTTTCTAATTTGTCATATGCATTGGGACACTGTGTTGCTCGGACTGGCCGGCATCTTGGGTGAACTTCTCTGCTCCCCTCTGGCTCCTCCAGGAGCCATCTCTGGCTTCTGAGGGAGCTTTCTGCTGGTTTCAGGCAGTCTTTACTGAAGAAATGTCCCTGTTCTAACATGGCGACGAGGGACTCAGTCCCTGCGCATCCCGTCTCAGGCACTCTCTTCTGCGCACCCGGTCTGCCCCGGCCGTGGGTGCCTGTTCCCTCTGTGGGCTCAGACTGCTGGTCGGAAGGGGCCTGGCGTGGGCTAACTCCCCAGCTGACCACTGTCTCCTCTGGGAGCCTTCTGCCCTTTTCAAGCAGTCTTAAGAAATTTCCCTGTTCTATGGGGTGTTAGTGACTCCTTTTTCCTGGTCGCAAGGTGGCGCCAGAGATCTCTCCTATTGTCCTTGGGGAGGCTGTTTTTCGTCCCCCCCACCCCATGGGACAGGGAACAGAGTGAGAATGGTAGGGTAAACCTCAACGGCTTTGGGGTGCTGTGTCTGCCTTGTGCCCCACCGTCTTGGAGAACCCATGCCCCGAATTTTGTGCCCCAGGTCTCAGTTCCAAAGCCCTCAGGTCCAGGACACGGGCTTTAGCCCAGTTCAGTGGCGCGGCGGGAATGGCGCCTTTTGCACCCCGCTCCCGTGCCTGGGTGCCTGGTTCCTGCTTACACAGTGAGGGACTTTCACCCCAGTGAGGGCCTCCGTGAGTCTCCCCGCAAGCCTAGGTCGCAGGCGCGGGGACCTGGGCAGCCGCGATCCCGATCGGCGTTTGCTTTTCAAGTGCGCCAAGCGCACTGCTTTTCCGAACAAGCTTACCACGGTCCTGGGGCTGTGTGCGAATCTTCAGAGTCTTTGTTATTATCTAATGGCGCCCGGAGCCATTCGCTCACCACTGTGGCGAATCCTGCAGGGTTCTCCACAGCTCCCGTTCACAGGGTGTGGTGGCTGAAATAGTTCCTTTCCACTCACAGTCCCGCTTGCTGCGTAGTTTGTTCTTGTTGGTCGTTTTAGTTTGTTGTTTTCCTCCTCTCTGTTGGTCAGAGAGTGCCGACTCTGTGGGTGGGGGAGGGGAGCAGGGTTCTGCGCTTTCCTCCCTTCTGGTCCTCTTTTATGGCAACTTTCTTCTTCGGGCAGTTTGCTGGAGTCACCCGTTTATCTTCCGTGCCCCAGTTCTCACTGGGACCTGCCGCTTTTCCTCCCTATTAACTTTTTTTAATGGGAGATCTTACTCACAGCATCTCCTTGCCGCCATGTTGCTCTGCCCTGAAAACAAAATCTTTTTAAGGTTTTACCAAAGGAACAAAGGCTGTCTCTGTGTGACAGTATTTAAGGTGACTTACATACCTGCTTCCTTTGATTTTTTTTTCAAGTTTGCTGTTGTTTATGTTACTTCTAAGATATGAAACTATTTTGAGACATAACTAGAATATAAAGAATCAATTTTAAAATAATATTTAGAATAAATAAGACATAGTCTCCTTGACAATGCTTGCTAAATAAATCAGTACTTGGTACAAAATAACGTAGCAGTCACAGCATGCTATGTTAGATATTTGATTTAAACTTTTATCTGAAGCTCAATCAGGAGATATTATAAATATTGTATAGCTAATAGTGTTATAGTTAATTAAATAATCAAAATTATCAAGCATGTATGTAAAATTGCAATTCCCAGCAAATATCAACAGATTTTAACAAACTTGAGTGTTATGGCTTACATCATTTAAGGATTTATTTTGAAATATATTTTTGTAAGCCACATATTGTGGAAACCATGATATCAGCATGCCTGAATCAGAGACCTACTCAAAGAGGTAGAATGAAATTGGAGTGAAGGCAAGAAATAAATTAGACCAAACAACATATGTGTTGTCCTGTAAGGAAAAATTTAAAACTTACTGCAGAATTGATTTTTTCAGCTTTTTTTAGGTTGTATTGGCATCATTAAATCCTCCTTTGACAAGGCATTGATTTATCCTTAATTTCTTTAACCCCAGCACTTAGTGCATGGTGCACAGTATTGCTCAGTAAATATTTTTGTGATAAAGAGGGCCAAAGTCTTAGTTACAGGTAATGAATGTGCTAGAAGCAATCACAAGCTCCATATAGCAGGAACACTACTTTCATTTAAAGTTCTGCCAACAAAGACACACTTAATCACCACTACATAGATATGATAATCATCACTTCCATACGTTTGTTCTGTTCTCGCTTAGTCACTAACCAGTCATAGATTACAAGCTTACTGGTTAGAAGAAAAAAATTAACTGCTGGTTTACACTGTAAATTTTCTGATGATACTTGTGTGTTGTGGATATTATGATTTTGTCCCCTTTAACTTTCAGAAACTCCTATTTTGTCCAACCATTAGAATGAGAAAGTCTTTGGGTTTAGCTTTTTACTCACTAAGTTTATTGGAAAAGGAATGGGTTTGTGTAATCAGATTTGTATGTCAATTTGGGAATATAAATTCTCAGAAAGCATGAACTTAACTTCTTTATATTTGATTTTGTTTGAATCTCCTATGCTCTCTCATCTCTTACTTAACAAGAGCTGCTCTGAATGCCCAGTTTGATTTCAGAAGGCCCTTAATAAGCAATACACTTTTATAGTTTGTCTATGTCAAACTCTTTTGAGTACTCTATAAATTGGGAGCTTAGCTTGTGAATGTTTATTACTCATGGATCTTTAAATAAGAGGCACAGACTCTACTGACCCTATATTAAAAGCAAGTCCAAGCAGAATCCATTTACCTCATTCTAGAAAGGGAAGCCCACTAATCACTCAAAGTTCATTCCAACATTATTGATATTTGATATATATTCCTTTGTGCATTGATTTAATATATATTGGTTAGGGGTAAACAATGGAGAAAGCTCTGTGCTATTTTCTGTGGGAATATTAAGTTGTAAAAGACATACCTCTAACCCAAGACAAAAACTATATAACATTGTCAAAAGACACAAAAGATGAAGAAATGGAAAGATATTCTTTACTCAAAGATTGGAAGAATTTACATTCGTAAAAATGGCCATCTTACCCAAAGTAACATAAAATACATTGAAATACCTGTCAGTGTTTTGATGGCATTCTTGGAAAAAAAGAAAAAAAATAGTGAAATTTATAGAGAACCACAAAATACCACAATAGATAAAGCAACCCTGACAAAAAAGAATAATGGAGGTCTCACAGACTTCAAATTACACTATCAAAGAAGTATGATATACACAGACAATAGAAAAGAATTTATCTTTTTAAATAAACACTGTACGGACAGTTACTCCACAACAAAGTATCCAAGAGTATACAAAGGAGAGAGGAAAATCTTCTTGACAGTGCAAGAAAACTGGGTAGCCATATGCAAAAGAGTAAATGAGATCTTCTCTCACATCATGCAGAAAAACTAACTCAAAATTAAAGTCTTGACTCTAAGACCTGAAACCATAAAACACATTAAAGAAAATATGGGCGAAATACTGCATGATATCAATTTCAATGATATGTTTGGGGCCTTAACACAAATGGCAAGGGAAACAAAAGCAAAAATTAACTTATGGAACATAACAAACTAAAAAGCTTCCACACAGCAAAAGCAACTATCATTAAAAGAAAAAGACACACTACTGAATTGGGAAAAAATATTTCCACATCCTACATTCCATAAAGGGCTAATATTCAAGATCTATAAACAACAAGAAAACAAATAACCCAATCCAAAAGAAGATTTATCATTAGGGAAATGCAAATCAAAACAATAATAAGATACCACTACAAATACGAGAATGGCCCATATTATCAATAAAAAGATGAGAAACAGCAAATTTTGGAGAGGATATGGAGAAAAAAAGAACACTTGTACACTGTTAGTAGGAATGGAGGTTAAAAAAACAGTATGGGGGTTATAAAAAACAATATGGAGGTTTCTCAGAATGTTAAAAAATAGATTTACCCTGTCATCCAGCAATCCCAAACCTTGGTATCTACATGAAGAATGTAAAAAACACTAATTTGTAGGGATATATACACTCAATCTTAGGTGTCTAGTGACAAAGAAGAAGAGTGGATATGAAAATAAAGATGAATTCTTGCTTTTTGCTTTGACATGGGTAGAATTTGAGGGATTATGTTAAGCAAATTTTCAGAAGTAGGACAAATACCAATTATTTCACTCCTATGTAGACTAGAAAAAGACCAAGGACAGAAAAAACTAAACCAAAACAAACCATAGAAATCTGACTATAGGATTGACGCTACCAGAGGTGAATGGTGGTAGTGGGGAACAAAGGTATGAAAAAGCTCAATTGACTATGTTGGAGGACTATGGGTACCTTGGTGTTAGGTGTAATGTGGTAACACATATCTGAAGAAATGTGAACCTGTATCCCAGAATGATATTCAGCCTTGTCTCCAATGTTAGCTAAAAAAAAAAAAAGAAAAAAAAGGAAAGAAAACCTGAATACGTATCTGTATATATGTATGGAAGAGAGAAAGTCTAAAAAGATGAGAGGATAACTTAAAGAGAGTTTAACCAGTATAGAGAAGATGATTTAATGGTGTCTACAACCATTCTTAATCCTACCTATCCCCAAATCAAAAATAAAAAAAATTCATATAAAATAATTGCATAGATTATTATTTACATAAGTATAAAAGAGTTACAACTCCTCAATGTATAAATACTCAGAAATGTCTTTCCTTAATTTAAATACCACAGAACAGTTGTCTCAATCTTTGACATGAGATTATAGTAATGACTGCAGTTTACATTAGGAACAGTATGCTACTTTGTGAAAAAATCAAGGATTCTCTGCTTTGGCGAGTGGAATGGGGAAAGAACTCATCACAGATGCCTAGAATGAGACAAATATAAACTGCTTTCTCCAAAACTCAGCTCAGGTAAATCCCACCATCAATTTATTTATTTTCTTCTTATGGGAGGTATCATCAATTTATTTATTTTCTTCTTATGGGAGGTATCTGCATGGAGACTTGGTGTCATTAGTATAACTAGGTTGGGATACCTGGTATTACGTAGATACCCTTGTGTTTTTCTGAGGTCTGTGGCCATGGAACAGAACAAACTCTGGACACAAACTTAGAATATTTGTAATTTAGGTTGGGACATAAGAAGAGCACAGAAGTGAAAAATTGACATGACATACACCAAGGGAAATGTTTACTAGGCAAATGTTCTTCTTCTCTCCCACTTATTTCAAGGTCTACGATATATGGAACTCTGACTTGACCTATTCTATACACACTCAGAAACTCAAAGCACCACTGCAATTTTGAATTTACCCACAAGACTAGAGTTTATAATCATAGAATAAAACCAATCATGTCACATATAAGGAAGCTGTAGCCTGAGTCCCAGATACATACTCAAAGTTGAATGAGGCTGGCATAGATCTAGAGACAACTTACTGAGTGATGGGTTTGGTAGCAGGAAAATGGTCAGAACACGGACTTCAATGACTGGGCTCTAGTCTGTTCTTCACTCTATGCACCTGTGTATGGAAGGCCAAGAGTAAATGTCCAGCGCTTTTACCATCAGCAGGAGCTTAATAAAATTCACATGAATGAATGACTTTTGTAACATATCTCAAAGTATCATGGAATTCCAGTCACCTCCTTATCTCATGACCACCTCCTAGTTCTAAATAAAAGCTGGTAATATTTTGACTTCGGCACATTCTTTATCTGCCACTTTCTCTCATCATCCAATAGAATCATTCTATATACAAAGTACAAGGGACTTAAATATTTCCCTTCATGTACTTTTTATAGGTTTCATTTTTTAGACGAGCAATATTAAGTAGAAGGTACACCTAATTCCTTCCCTCATGTACACACAGCCTACGCCACTATCAATATTCCCACTTAAGTGGCACATTTGTTACAACTGATGAACACACATTGATATATCATGGTCACCTAAAGTCTATAGTTTACATTAGGGTTTCACTCTTGCATCCTACAAGATTTAGCAAATGTATAATGACATATATCTCCATCTACCAGTGTAATCTCCTCCAAAATAGTTTGACTGCCCTAAAGATCCTCTGTGTTTAACTCTCCCACATCCCTAAGCCCGACCTTGCACTGATCCTTTTACTGTCTCCAGAAGTTTGCCTTTTTGCCAACTACCGGAATGTCAGGTAGTTGGAATCATATAATATGTAGCCCTTTTACGTTGACTTCTGTATATTGCTGGAATGAGACAAATATAAATTGCTTTCTCCAAAACTCAGGTCATGTAAATTCCACCATCAATTTATTTATTTTCTTCTTCTAACCTTCCTTTTTAGTACTGAGTAGTATCCTATTGTGTGCATGTACCAGAACTTATTTATCCATTCATCCACTAAAAGATATCTTGATTGTTTCTAAGTCTTAACAATTATGAATAAATCTTCTATAAACATTTATTTGCAATTTTTTGTATGGACATAACCTTTTAATTCACTTGGATAAATATCAAGAAGCATGATGGCTAGAACATGATAGCCCGATCATGGATGTTTAATATTTTAAGAAACTACAAACTGTGTTCCAAAATGGCTATACCATTTTGCAATTCCCACCAGCAATGATGATAGCTCCTATTGCTTCACATTCTTACCAGTATTTGGTGATGTCAGTGCTTCACATTTTCACAATTCTATTGATATAGATAGGTGGTGGTGGTGGTGTTTTAATTTGCATTTCTCTAATGACATATGATTCTTGGCATCTTCTCACTCATACATTGGTTTTGTTGTTGTAGCCATCTGTGTATCTTCTTTGGTGGAGACCAGGTCTTCCAATTTTTAAATCAAGTTTGTTGCTTTCTTTGTGTTGTTTAAAGAATTTTAAAAATATTTGGATAACAGTCCTTCCTCAGGTACACATTTTGTAACTATTTTCTCTTGGTCTGTGATGTGTCTTCTTATTCTCTTGACAGCCATGTTTCTTCAAATAGGAACCAGCAGACATAGTCTTAATCCAAAGCAGGGTTTCTCAGTTTTGATACTATTGACATTTGGAGCTACATAATTCTTTGTTGTGGGAACCTATTCTTTGGATTATAGTTTGGCATCAACCTGACCTCTACTAATGCTAGTAGCAGTATCCCTCCCAGGTGTGATAATGGAAAATAAAGTGTGAGATTAGATGGATTATACCTGATTTAGTCCAAATGAATGAATCAGTATTGGTGAAATGTAAGTCATCAATGAGGTAAGAAAGATGCAGGAATATTTTGACTCAAAGTCCTTCCCAGTGCCTCATGAGCCATTACTAGTAGCTTCTCACTGATCTGACCCTGTTAGTTATGGTGATCTTGATTTGTCTAGCATATATTTACACCTGTTGTCCCCATAAAACTGTACCTGTGTCCCCAGTCATATGAAGAAATTCAAGTTAGGATGATAAATAATAAGCCCACCTAGAATCTCTACAAACTATAATCCCAATTTGGGCCCTCCTTAACTGCCCTCTGGCTTGGGGAATCTGGGGTATAACCAGGGATTCTGGCCATTCATCAGCTCATGCATTCAAGAGCCTGTTCATGAGCATATGGAGAATCAGAAAGTTTTGCAGAAAGCCTTGACATATAAATTATACAGCATTGAAGTATAGGCAAAAATGGAAGGGTCAATGAGAGTATTTACTCAGTATATATCAGTGCATTAATATTGATTTTCTTCCTTGTGTGCTAGCAGCAAATTCTTAACAGTGTAACTCTACACAGTGTAAATGGACAAACTGTGTAATTTTTAACAGCTGTTGAAATCTGTAACATTAGACTGTACTTTCATTCAGTTAACATCAGGAGGATATAACTAAGGTCAGAGTCAGGGTAGTGGTAAAGCAAAAAAAGCCCATTAATTTCAGGCACATTTATTAACAAAAATACCCCTCCTTTACTTTTCATTTGGGATCTAGTGTAAAAATTAGACAATAACACTCAAAATGCTCTTAAAAATGATTGTTCAAAATAGTGTATCAGTTAGCTCTTATTTTTAAACTCAGGATTATTTCTGCAACTGAAAAAAAAAAAGCCTGACTTCCTGACAGAGCAAAAATTAAAATAAGTATTAAAAGCCAGTCATTCTTCTGCATTTATCTCTTTAAAGGAAAACTGTCAAACAGAAAAGATACATTTCTTTTTGTTTTTCTAGTTTGAATGATCTAGCATGAATTTAATAAAAGGGTATTTTCTATAAGGAACACCAAAAGCAGCTTTACGATAATTGCAAGAGAAGTCATCCTGGGATAAGGTAATTTCTGATATTGTTCCCAGTAAGTGCTGAAAGCAATTTGTAAAAGCCTAGAATCACACCTAATGTGGACTCAGTAGTAACAGATAAGCACTGCAACAAAAGTCTAACCTGTTTAGCTCATTTAATAGTTACAACTAATTTAAGAGGAAAAGGTAGGATTCAAATGCAGGGAGCTGTCCCAGAATCCATATGTTCATCAAGGTGTTCAAGTAATGTTATTTGCTACAGAGTCAGATTTTATTGATGATAGAAAAATTGTTAACATATACCATAGTCCATACTCTAAAATTTCAAAGCTCTCGACTACTTACTTGCATGAGAGTAGACAGCTGAAAAGTCAGGATTGAATTTTCTTGCATTTACCTTAACTGCAAGGGGTGTGTGTACATGTGGGTGTGTGTGTGCGTGTGTATGTGTGTGTGTGTGAGAGAGAGAGAGAGAGAGAGATACAGAGAGACAGAGAGAGAAAGAGAGAGGGGCAGAGAGACAGAGAGACAGAGACAGAGAGACAGAGACACAGACAGACTTCAAGGGTTCATGAGGTGATATATCTTCTAGAAAAAGATTTCGAGACTCAAGAAGGCTATTTTGGACATTGGCTCACATGGGTCTTATAAAATGAGGGCTTTCTTAAATCAAGTTTAAATGAGGTAGAAATGGAAGGATTACATTTTCTTGATAAATGGATTTAAAAATCAATAGAATCTTTATGCAATTGGCAGTATCATAGCCAATGAGGTTTAGCTGAAGTGCCATTATTGCTAATTAAATCAGTAGAACAGTTAGTGCAGGACAGAACTGATATTACTCCAGATGACTGGGTCCTGTCCACTCCTGAGGGAAAGTGGTTTTTAGTTCTCTTTTAGCTATACAGAGGGAGGGCATGCCAGGTAATGTGAAATTTCAGCATATAAAGCTGATAAAAGGGAGTCATGAGCAATCAAAATGAATCTTTATTTCCCTGATTACAAGTGATGTTGAACATTTTTTTCATATGCCTGTTGGCCATTTGCATTTCCTCTTCAGAGAAGTTTCTTTTTAGCTCTTCTTGTAATCAGGAAAATGCAAATCAAAACTACCATGAGATACCGTCTTACACCAGTGAGAATGGCACATATTAAAAAAACTAGCAACAACAAATGTTGGCGAGGGTGTGGAGAAATAGGAACTCTCCTGCACTGTTGGTGGGAGTGCAAACTGGTCCAACCACTATGGAGAGCTGTGTGGAGATTTCTGGACCTACTAAACATAGAGCTTCCATATGATCCAGCAATTCCACTCCTAGGTATTTACCCAAAGGACACAGAAACATCAATTCCAAAGAACACCTGCACCCCTATGTTTATAGCAGCACTGTTTACAATAGCTAAGCTTTGGAAACAGCCCAAATGCCCAAAAATAGATGACTGGATCAAGAAGATGTGGTACATATATACCATGGAATATTACTCAGCATTCAAAAAAGATAAACACATGCAATTTGCAGCAACATGGATGGCGCTGGAAGGGATCATGCTCAGCGAAATAAGCCAGAAAGAAAAAGAAAAATACCGGATGGTCTCACTCATAGCAGGAATCTAGAAAACTTAAATAAGGGACCAGGAAAATGAATAACTATAAGAAAGTGAAAATCAAAATCAACAAAATCTATGAACCAGAGACACTTTTTGGGGGTTGGGGGGGCGGGAGGGGAGGGATTGGGGTCAGAATGGGGGGGGCCGTTGCAATTGTATGGGGAATATAAAAATAAAATTTATTATTTAAAAAAAATGAATCTATAAAAATTGACAGGAAGCCCTGGCATTGCTGGAAACCTGATATGAACGGTATGTGAAGGCTGAGCCGAGGGTAGCCCTCTTCTTCGGGAATGTTTTACTCATTATTGAATGTGTAGTCTGGAAGAGGAACCAAGGCGGAAAGGGCAATTCCCTCTTTAAATGTTCCCAATTCCTTTTCTCTGCTGCGGTGCTTGGAGAAATGTGTCCACATTTTGCGGAACTGTTTTTCTGTTTATCCCCAAATCAGCTGTGAATTTTTTCCTGCCAACTTTAATTCTTTCTAGGCTTCTCGGTTCCGCTTGTCTTCTTGGATTAGAGTCTCTTCAAGGCCAGCCCCCCTGGAATCTCAGCTCCATTTGCAAGGTAATTTCTGCTGGAAGGCAAGTTTGGCATGTCAGTCTTTCATATGTGCTGTGGCGGGTAGAGGGAGTGAAGAGATGGAGGGAGAAAGAGGGGGTGGGAGAGGGAGCTCGGAGGGAAGGAAGGAAAGAAAGAACACTTTTATTCTTGAAAATGCAACTAAACTGTTGTTAGTTACATTTTTTAAACTTATTATCCAGACACATGACTAATGAAGCACTAATAATACTTCATGTAATTATCTTTGGAAGACTATACACAGCTCCTGGGCAGCCAGGACTCCACACTGTTTCCTGGGACTCTCATGACTTTCGGTACGTTGGTAATTTAAGAAGTAGGAGGCAAAGTATGGGAATGAGCACCAAGGTTCTCTCACTTCCCTAATGCCTCAAAATGAAAGCTTCAGTGCACAGCAAGCAGTGGAACAGTGGCAGAGAGAGCCTGGATTGGCATGGGACAAAGACTCTCAAGGAGACCTTTAATTCTTGAACAGTGAATGGTAGCAGGGTTACAGATAGGCTTTACATGAGAAAGAAAGGGGCTAAATCTGGCTTGTGCCAGGTGAGCCCAGCCCAGGGGCAGTACCCAAGTTGAGTCTCACCTGTCAACAACAGGTAGGGACTGATCAATGGGGCAAGGTCAGGGAGGATTTGGCAAGGAAGTCCCAGAAAGTTCCATGGACTCTGCATTCAGGCCAGCACACTCACCAAGACAGATGACGCACAGAAGGTCTTGGTGACATTTGCTCAGGTGAAAAGTGCAGGGTGTGGTATTATCAACGACTTGTTTAGCCGGGAAGTCATAATCTTCCGAGGTCACAGGCCTTAAGTGTCAGAACGCTTGGTTGGAAAAGGCAAGGGGATACAGCTGCCTTATGTTGAGGAATGTCCTTAAGGGTCACCTTAACTGCTATGTAAATATAGTAGCAGGGAAATGTATATTGTGGTCATTGTGCTCTTAGTTAAATATCAAAGGCTGGATTATTTTAGTAAAAAATTAAGCTTCATAAGTAACCTAGCGTGGATCTTCAATGACTTAATTTTTTTCACCTTAAAAAAAAGCAAAGCTTTATCCCCCTACATAAATAATCACCTCTTTTTTGGTGTACAATTCTGTAAATTTTAACAAATGCCTCAAGTTATATAACTCATCACAATCAAGATACAGAAAAACCCTTTCACCCTAAAAATGAAAAATGTTCCAATGCTTCCCCTTTAGATTCAATCCCCATCCCTCCCAGTCTCTAGCAACTTTGTGTTATAATTTTGATTTTTCCAGAATGTTATCTATTGTTCTGCAACCATCCCAGGCTAGTTAGGTTCACCATTGGCTCAGGCAGATCAAAAGAGAAAATTGGAGCCCTTGGCATCACCCCACAGGCTTTCTAATAGTACTCAAGGAAAGCAAGCCAGCAGGGAGACAGCAATTTGGGCCCCCTTGTGAATCTCTGTACACTGTTTCCTCTGGTAGCTGCTCTCTGCAACTTTCCACAGCTCTCCACTGCACTGTCTTCTGCCGCACACCATCCTCTGTAATGCTGCCCTTATAGCTTCAGAATCTTGGCTCAGGTGTGCCCACTTACGCATGCCCACACCATACTCAAGGTGTCCACAATCAGGCATGCGCACCCCGCACCCAAGCACCTCCTGCATTAACACAATCAAGGCCGAAGGTGATAGCCACACAGGTCAATAGCTCAAAAACCTGACCATCATTTACCCTACACATATTATGGGGCCTTTTGAGTCTGGCTTCTCTCACTTAGCAGAATGACATTGTTATGAGTATCATTAGTCCTTCCTTGTTATTGTTGAATAGTATTCCACTGCATGAGTAGTATTCCATTGTATGGATGAACCATGGTTTATTTCTCCACCTACCCATTGAAAAACATGTTGGTAGTTTCCAGCAGTTGGTGACTATAAATAATGTTGCTATAAACATGTAAGTTTTAGACAAAGGTTTTTGGGTGAATTTGAGTTTTCATTTCTCTAAGAGTGAGAATACTGAGTCATATGGTTCGTATAAGTTTGTTTCATAAGAAATTGCCAAATTTTCAGAGTAGCTCCACCATTTCACATTCCTACCAGCCATGTATGCAAGTTCTCATTGGTCCATATCCTTGCTAGTTCTTAGAAATGTCAGTAATAGATTATTGCGGTTTTAATTTACATTTTCATAGTGACTAACATACTTAGACATTTTTTCATATACTTGTTATCTATATATCTTTTTTGGTGAAGTATCTGTTCATATCCTTTCCCTAGTCTTATTGGATTGCTTATTTTCTTATTGCTAAATTTTAGTTCTTTGTATAGTCTAGCTACAAATTCTTTAATGAATATGTGATTTCTGAAAACTTTGTCCCAGTCTGTAACTTGTGTTTTCATTTCTTTATCATGTCTTTTATTGAGCAAGTTTAACTTTTTTTAAAAAAAAGATTTTTATTTTATTTATACAAGAGCTGGGGTACAGGCCAGAGGCATGGAAGGGTGAGAGGATTCACCAGAGACAGAGCGGGAAGCAGGAACAGGCAGATGGATCAAAAACACTGCTGAGGGGAGCAGCAGGTGAGACAGGAGAGGTCTGTCTCACCTGGAATTCTCCCTGGCCATCCAGGAATCGAACCCATGCTGCAGAGGCTGCGGACAGCTTCACAGCACTGCACGCAACCCACTGCACCACTGGGGAGACCCAGTTTAACTTTTCTTGAACATTTTCTTGAACATTATTTTTGTCTGTGTCTCAAGCTTTTGGTATTTTTCCTAGGAACTCCTTGTCTAGCTCAAAGTCACAAATATTTTCACTTATGTTTTCTTTTAAAATTTATGTAGGTGGCGTGCAGACCTCTCCTCCCACGCCCGCTGCTTCCCTCAGCAGTGTGCTTTGGTCCTTCTGCCTGTTCTGCTCCCCTCTCTGGCTCTGGTGAATTCTCTCACCCTCCCGCACATCTGTACCCAGTGCTTGTATAAATAAATAAATAAAATCTTAAAAAAAAAAAGTTATGTAGAGCCTCCCCTGTGGCGCAGTGGTTGAGCCCTGGGCTGCGAAGCTGCCCGCAGGCTCTGCAGCGCCAGTTAGATCCCCTGCCACTGGCGAGGGTCCCACATGGCGCGCAGACCTCTCCTGCTGCATCCCCTGTTCCCCTCAGCAGTGTATTTCATCAGTCTGCCTGTTCTGCTCCCTGTTCTGGCTCTTGTGACCTCTCTCACCCTCCCATGCTTCTGACTGTACCCAGTACTTGTATAAATAAATAAATAAATCTTAAAAAAAAAAGTTATGTAGTTTACTTTTTTACATTTCTATGATCATTTTTGAGTTAAAATATTAATTTAGAACTTTTAGGAAAGGGTGGGTTATTTGTTCATTGAATCTAGCATGCCCCTTTACATTTGTTTCCTGGTATATAAGCTTAGATCTACTCTTACACTATTATCAGACATATGCCCAGTATTCATGTTCTTTAATCAATCAACAAATATTTATTAACCATGACATTTCACTTTCATCAATGCCTTCTAAGCAATTTAGAACAATCCTGGTTGGACATCCTATATGCATAGTTCACCTCCCTGGATTTCATTGTCCTCTCAGTAATTCCCATGGACCTGAAGTTATTTTCATTAGTAACCCAATGACAGATATATAGTCAAGAAATTTGGAGGGAAGTAACTATCTTCAATATCTCCCCAGTAAAATTCCATTTATTTTTTTTTTCCTCTTGACAAAAGACGACTTCACCTACGCAAGCAAAGTGAGGCACAAAAAGGAAATAATTGTTTGGATAATTTAGAATTCCTGTGTTCTGCCAATCCTCTCATCTTGACTATTTGGATATAAGTGTTTTAAATGTAGCTGAAAGGAAGTTGGAGATGGTCTCATCTTAGTCCTTCATTTGATGACTTAATCAAGTAGTGAGCCTCCTAAGGGCCAGAGGCTCAGTACCTGCCAAGTGAGGGGAGCTAACCACGGCCTGGTATTTGTTCACAATTCTCATATATGTGCCTGAAATAACCTCCTTATGTTTCCCCACCTGTTCTCACACCCTGGTACTTCTCTCTTGGAATCAAAATCAGCCCCACTGGTGAAAGACAAGACAAGTGAGTCTTTTGGCTTCAGTAGTGGTCTATAGCTCAGGGATGTGGATTTGGGAAGCCACTACATTTGGAAAATTAAAGAGAAATTTTGAAAAGGAGAGCTGTGGTATGGAAAATCAAGTAACCAAAGAAAAGGCCAAGGTTTATGGTTTGAGAAGAGTTTTAAGAAGGGAGACTATGATTTAGGGACATTTTAAAAGGAAGGATCTGTAGGGTTTTGTTTTTTTAAATAATAAATTTTATTTTTATATTCCCCAT
Organism: Talpa europaea; assembly: GCF_964194135.1. Classification (NCBI taxonomy): domain Eukaryota; kingdom Metazoa; phylum Chordata; class Mammalia; order Eulipotyphla; family Talpidae; genus Talpa; species Talpa europaea. The sequence continues at coordinate 61,478,750 of NC_140070.1, forward strand.
ACAATTGCAGCCACCCATTCTGACCCCAATCCCTCCCCTCCCGCCCCCCCCGCCCCCCAAAAAAAGTGTCTCTGGTTCATAGTTTTTGTTGATTTTGATTTTCACTTTCTTATAGTTATTCATTTTCCTGGTCCCTTATTTAAGTTTTCTAGATTCCTGCTATGAGTGAAACCATCCGGTATTTTTCTTTTTCATTTTGGCTTATTTCGCTGAGCATGATCCCTTCCAGCACCATCCATGTTGCTGCAAATTGCATGTGTTTATCTTTTTTGAATGCTGAGTAATATTCCATGGTATATATGTACCACATCTTCTTGATCCAGTCATCTATTTTTGGGCATTTGGGCTGTTTCCAAAGCTTAGCTATTGTAAACAGTGCTGCTATAAACATAGGGGTGCAGGTGTTCTTTGGAATTGATGTTTCTGTGTCCTTTGGGTAAATACCTAGGAGTGGAATTGCTGGATCATATGGAAGCTCTATGTTTAGTAGGTCCAGAAATCTCCACACAGCTCTCCATAGTGGTTGGACCAGTTTGCACTCCCAACAACAGTGCAGAGAGTTCCTATTTCTCCACACCCTCGCCAAAATTTGTTGTTGCTAGTTTTTTTAATATGTGCCATTCTCACTGGTGTAAGATGGTATCTCATGGTAGTTTTGATTTGCATTTCCCTGATTATAAGTGATGTTGAACATTTTTTCATATGCCTGTTGGCCATTTGCATTTCCTCTTCAGAGAAGTTTCTTTTTAGCTCTTCTGCTCATTTTTTCACTGGATTATTTTCTTTGTTGTTGTTGAGTCTCATCAGCTCTTTGCAGATTTTTGTGATCAGTCCTTTATCATTAGTGTTGTGTGCAAAAATGTTCTCCCAGTTGGTGGGGTTTCTCTTTGTTTTTGTTATTGTCTCTTTTGCTGTGCAGAAGCTCTTTAATTTGATGTAGTCCCAGCTGTTTATCTTTGCCTTCACTATCACTGCTTTGGGTGATGTGTCTGTAAAGATGTCTTTGATGTGCAAATCACGTAGTGTTTCGCCTATATTTCCTTCTATATATTTTATGGTTTCAGGTCTTATGGTAGTTCTTTAATCCATTTTGAGTTGATTTTTGAGTACGGTATGAGGTAGTGGTCAAGCTTCATTCTTTTGCATGTAGCGACCCAGTTTTCCCAGCACCATTTATTGAACAAACTTTCTTTGCTCCAATGCATAGTCTTTGCTCCTTTGTCAAAGATTAGTTGACCATAAAACTGTGGATTTATTTCTGGATTTTCTATTCCAATCCATTGGTCTGTATGTCTGTTCTTGTTCCAATACCATGCAGTTTTGATGATTATGGATTTGTAGTATAGTTTGAAGTCTGGGAGTGTGATGCCTCCATTCCCTTCTTTTTTTTTCAGGAGAGCTTTGGCTATTCGGGGTTTTTTGTGATTCCATATGAATTTCATCAATAATTGTTCAATTTCTTTGAAGAATGACATTGAAATTTTGATTGGAATAGCATTGAATCTGTATATTGCTTTTGGTAGGATGGCCATTTTAATAATGTTTATTCTTCCAATCCATGAGCAGGGGATGTCTTTCCATTTCTTTGTGTCTTCTTCTATTTCTTTTAACAGTGTTTTATAGTTTTCTTTGTATAGGTCCTTTACCTCTTTTGTTAGATTTATTCCCAAATATTTGATTTTTTTTGTTTCAATAATAAAAGGGGTGTTTTTTTTTTATTTCTTCTTCTTCAGATTTATTGTTTGTATATAGGAAGGCTACTGACTTTTGCGTGATGATTTTGTATCCTGCCACTTTACTGAACTGATTGATGAGGTGAATTAGTTTTTCTGTGGAGTTTTTGGGGTTCTCTACGTATATTATCATATCATCTGCAAATAGTGATAGTTTGACTTCTTCTTTTCTATTTGGATTCCTTGGATGTCTTTCTCTTGTCTTATTTCTCTGGCTAGGACTTCCAGTATTATATTGAAAAGCAGTGGTGAGAGTGGACATCCTTGTCTTGTTCCAGATCTTAATGGAATTGCTTTCAGCTTTTCACCATTGAGAATGATACTGGCTGTTGCCTTGTCATAGATGGCCTTTATGAGGTTGAGGTATGTTCCTTGTATCCCAAGAATTTCAAGGGCTTTTATCATGAATGGGTGTTGCACTTTGTCGAATGATTTCTCAGCTTTCATATGGTTTAAATATTTCTTTTTGTTGATATGTTGGATAACGTTGATTGGTTTTTGGATGTTAAAACATCCTTGTGTCCCTGGAATGAATCCTACTTGGTCGTGGTGAATTATCTTATGGATACATTGTTGGATTCTGATAGCTAATATTTTATTGAGGATTTTTGCATCAGTGTTCATTAGGGAGATTGGCCTGTAGTTTTCCTTTTTTGTGTTGTCCTTGTACGGTTTTGGTATTAGTGTAATGTTGGCTTCATAGAACGTGGTTGGTATTGTCCCTTCCTTCTCAATTTTGGAAGAGTTTGTGAAGGATAGGCACTAATTCGTCTCTGAATGTTTGGTAGAATTCATTTGTAAATCCATCAGGTCCTGGGCTTTTGTTTTTGGGGAGGTTTTTGATTACCATTTCAATTTCGCTGCTTGTAATTGGTCTGTTTAGGTGTTCTATTTCTTCTTTATCTAGCTTTGGGTGATTGTAGAGTTGTAGGAATTTGTCCATCTCCTCTAGATTGTTAAGCTTGTTTCCATATAACTGTTCATAGTAGTTACTGATTATTCTTTTGATTTCTGCTGTGTCCGTTGTGATTTCTCCTCTTTCATTGATGATCCTGTTTATTTGTGCTTTCTCCCTTTTTTCCTTTGTGAGCCTGGCTAGGGGTTTGTCTATTTTATTGATTTTTTTCAAAGAACCAGCTTTTGGTTTCATTGATCTTTTGGATTGTTTTTTAGTTTCAATTTCATTTATTTCTGCTTTGGTTTTTATTATTTCTTTTCTTCTACTGGTTTTGGGGTTTTTTTGTTGTTCTTTTTCTAGATCTTTGAGCTTCGAGATTAGGTAGTTTCTTTGAGTTCTTTCTTGTTTCTTGATGTGAGCTTCTGTTGCTATATATTTTCCTCTTATTACTGCTTTTGCTGCATCCCATACATTTAGGATATTGGTGTCCTCCTTGTCGTTCAATTCAAAGAATTTTTTTAATTTCTTCTTTGATCTCCTCATTAGTCCAGTGGTCTTCCAGTAGTGTGGTTTTTAATCTCCATGAGGTAGGAAAGTTCCTTGCCTTCTTTTTATGGTTTATTTCTAGTTTGATGCCTTCATGGTCAGAAAAGATGGTTGGTATGATTTCAATCTTGGTGAATCTGTTGATGTTTGTCTTGTGCCCCAGTATGTGATCGATCCTGGAGAATGATCCGTGTGCGCTTGAGAAATATGTGTACTCCGTTTTTTGGGGGTTTAGTGTTCTATAGATGTCTGTTAAGCCCAAATGCTCTAGGTCCTTATTTAGAGCTTTGGTTTCTTTACTTATTTTTTGTCTTGTTGATCTATCCATTGTTGATAGTGGTGTGTTGAAGTCTCCCACTACGTATGTGTTTTCTCTGATGTCTGTTTTCAGAGAGGACAACAGTTGTCTGATATATTTTGGTGCTCCTTCGTTTGGTGAGTATATGTTAATGAATGTTATTTCTTCTTGAAGTATTGTCCCCTTGATCATAATGTAGTGACCATTGGGGTCTCTTTTTATCTTTTTGAGTTTGAAGTCTGTTTTATCTGATATAAGTATAGCTGTTCCTGCTTTCTTTTTTGGTCCATTTGCTTGTAGGATTGTTTTCCATCCTTTAACTTTGAGCCTATTTTTATCTTTTGTCGCTAAATGTGTTTCCTGGAGACAGCAAAAGGTTGGGTTTTGTTTCTTAATCCAGGCTGCAACTCTGTGTCTTTTTATTGAAGAGTTTAGTCCATTTACATTTAGAGTTAATATTGATATGTTAGCATCTGTATTTGCCATTGTGTTTGTCTTTCCTTTGATTTTATTTATTTATTCTTTTAATAACTTTTTTTTTTGGCCTTCTTTCATTGTTATTCGTCCCTCTGAGGTTCTGGCTTTAAGACTCCTTGTAGTATTTTTTGGAGTGGGGGTTTAGTTCTAATGAAATTCCGGAGTTTCTGTTTGTCTGGGAAGGTCCTTATTCTTTCTTCATAGAGGAAGGAGAGCTTTGCGGGATAAAGTATTCTTGGTTGGCATCTGTTTTCTTGGACTCTGTTTACTATGTCCCTCCACTCTCTCCTTTCCCATAGTGTTTCTTCAGAGAAGTCTGATGTCAGCCTGATTGGCTTTCCTGTGAATGTTATCTGTTTCTTCCCTCTTGTCAGCTTCATTATTTTTTCCTTGTCCTGGATTCTTGGGAGCTTACTATTATGTGTCTTGCTGTATTTTTCCTTTCGTCATGGAAGTTTGGTGTTCTTCTTGCTTCTTGTATATCAATTTTCAGCTCCTTCTTCACGTTTAGGAAGTTCTCTTCAATTATCTCTTTGAATATTTTCTCTGTTCCTACATCTCTCTCCTCTCCTTCTGGTATTCCTATAACTCTTATATTTCCTTTTCTCATGGTGTCAGATAGTTCCCGAAGTCTTTCTTCGTTCTTTTTCCTTCGTACTTCTCTTTCCTTTTCTGTTTTGGTTCTTTTTATTTCTGTGTCTTCAAGAGAACTTATTCGTTCTTCCATTTCATCTATTCTGCTTTCATTGCTTTTCCCAGAATTCTTTAGTTCTTCCATTAATTCTTTGATCTCCTGCATTTCTTTTACTTCCCTCTTTAGGGACTCAATTTCATTCTTCTGATTGTTGATTATTTTTCCCTTATCATTGTTTTCCTTTATGACTTCTGTCAGTTTTTTAATCACGGCAATTTTAAATTCTCTTTCTGGAAGGCTCAGAAGTTCTTCCAAGTTACTGTCGTTGCAATCTGGGGCCAGTTTTCTTTTTGTGGTGTGCTTTTTCCCTGGGGAGTTGCTAGGTTGTGTGTGGTTCTTCTACTCCCTACTATCTGTTTTCTAATTTGCCGTATGTGTTGGGACACTGTGTTGCTGGGACTGGCCAGCATCTTGGGTGAGCTTCTCTGCTCCCCTCTGGTTCCTCCAGGAGCCATCTGTCAGTTTCAAGCAGTCTTTACTGGAGAAAGGTCCCTGTTCTAAAATGCCGATGTGGGGACACACTCCCCTGTGCGCCTGGTCTGCCCCGGCGGTGGGTTCCCGCTCCCCCTCTGGGCTTGGACTGCAGGCCAGAGGGGGTCTGGCGTGGGCGAACTTCCCCCACTCACCTCTGGCTCCTGAGGAAGCCTTCTGCAGGTAGTCTTTACTGAAGAAATGTCCCTGTTCTAAAATGGTGATGTGGGACACACTCCCTGCGCGTCCGGTCTCAGGCACACTCTTCTGCACGCCTGGTCTGCCCCGGCTGTGGGTGCTCGCTCCCCCGTGGGCTCAGACTACTGGTCGGAAGGGGCCCGGCGTGGGCTAACTCCCCAGCTGGCCACTGGCTCCTCCAGGAGCCTCTGCTGGTTTCAAGTTGCTAGGTGGCGCCAGAGATCTCTCCTAGAGCCATTGGGGAGCTGATTTTTCCACCCCGTGGGACAGGGAACAGAGGGGGAATGGTAGGGTAAACCTCAACGGCTTTGGGGTGCTGTGTCTGTCTTGTGCCCCACCGTCATGGAGAACCCACGCCCCGAATTTCGTGCCCCGGTCTCAGTTCCAAAGCCCTCAGCTCCAGGACGTGGGCTGTAGCCCAGTTCAGTGTCCACAGAATGGAGTCTTTTGCACCCCGCTCCTGTGCCTGGGTGCCTGGTTCCTGTTTACTCAGTGAGGGACTTTCACCTCAGTGAGGGTCTTCGCGCACGTCTCCCCGCATCCCTAGGTCGCAGGCGCGGGGACCTGGGCAGCCGTGATCCCGATCCGCGTTTGCTTTTCCAGCGCGCCGCTTTTCCATGCAAGCTTACCGGGTGGCCCAGGGCTGTGTGCTGGTGCTGGTCTCCTCCTGGGGGGCGGGGTCTCTTTAATGGCGCCCGGAGCACACCTCCGCGGCGAATCCTGCAGGGTTCTCCACAGCTCCCGTTCCCGGGGTGTGGTGGCTGAAATAGTTCCTTTCCACTCACAGTCCAGCTTGCTGCGTCATTTGTTCTTGTTGGTCGTTTTAGTTTGGTTTTTTTTTTCCTCCTCTCTGCTGGTCGGAGAGTGCCGACTCTGTGGGCAGGGGAGGGGAGCAGGGTTCTGCGCTTTCCTCCCTTCTGGTCCTCTTTTATGGCCACTTTCTTCTTCGGGGAGTTTGCTGGAGTCCTCCATTTATCTTCCCAGTTCTCACTGGGACCTGCCGCTTTTCCTCCCTATTAACTTTTTTTTAATGGGAGATCTTACTCGCAGCGTCTCCCTGCCACCATGTTGCTCCGCCCCTAGGATCTGTAGTTTGAATGTGGAAGTTGAAGGAAGAGGTCTGTGACTTGGGACAAGGGGATACAAGAAAAATTAGGAAATAAAATAGTTTTAAGAAGTGAGTCAGGTCAAGGTGTACTTATCTTAGACTCCAGTTTGTATATTAGATGCATTTCAAAACTTTACCTGAAAACAAACAAAAATACAGTTGTGATTATGCAGCAAAGTTTATTTTTAAAGTTTAAATTTGAAAGATTCCTTCTTTAAAATCATTGTTTAGGTAACCTGTTCTTTCATTAATGGTGGCTTAAGAATACAAGGGTTTGGGCCGCCCTGGTGGCACAGCGGGTTGAGCACAGCACCGTGAAGCTGTCCACAGCCTCTGCAGCATGGGTTCAATTCCCAGTCAGCCAGGGAGAAACCCACATGGCATGGCAGACCTCTCCTGCATTGCCCGCTGCTCCCCTCAGCAGTGTCTTTGGTCTGTCTGCCTGTTCTTCTCCCTACTCTGTCTCTGGTGAATTCTCTCACCCTCCCGTGCCTCTGACCTGTATCCCAGTTCTTGTATACCAGGATTTGGGGGTTTTCTCTTCCAGTTGTGGTGGGTGGAAATTCTGTTTCTATAAAGACAACCATGAAGGGCAGAGCCAAGTGCAAGCTATTAGAACTGGGATCCCACCTGTATGGTAACTACCCAGTTTGGCACAGACATGTAACAGCCTGAGACTTGTCTATACATGGAATGAAAAGGAGGAAATGCCTGATCTTAAGAAACAACCAGGAAAGAACTCAAATATAGATTGACTCCAAAGCCTGCCAAAAGAACAAGCCAGCCAAGTTGGTCCTCAAAAGTTTAGGTAAGTTGGGCCTCCCCTGGTGGCACAGGCGGTTGAGTGACACGCTATTAAGCTGTCAACAGCCTCTGCAGTGCCGTTTCGATCCCGGCCAGCCGGCGAGTGTCCCACATGGTGCGCAGACCTCTCCTGTCTCGCCCGCTGCTCCCTTCAACAGTGTATTTCGTTAGTCTGCCTGTTCTGTTCCCCGCTCTGTCTCTGGTGAATCCTCTCACCCTCCCGTGAGTCTGGCCTGTACCCCAGTTCTTGTATAAAATAAATAAATAAATAAATCTTTAAAAAAAAAAAAAGTTTAGATAAGTCCTTACAGGCTGAGTCGGATAGAAGACATCCAAACTGGCAGAGATGAAATATTTGAAACTTCAGTCACTCAAGTGGATGCACCCATGTATTTACTTAAGATGCTTTTGTGGACTATATTTCATGTAGGTTGAAATCCTAACCACCAATATGATGGTTTTAGGAAGTGAAAAATTTGGAGGTAATTTAGTTTGTGAAAGTAGAACTCTCATGAATGGGATTAATAATGGCTTTATAAAAGAGACCCCAAGGAGTTCTCTAGTTCTGGAGCCTCCATGGCCCCAAACTTAACTCCTTAACTCCACAGGGATTAAGTCTCAGTGCTATCACTGCTATGGCCCGGCCTGAGTCCGACTTCAGGCCAGGCAGCAGACCTCTTCTGTCTCACCTGCTGCTCCCCTTAGCAGTGTATTTCAGTAGATCAGCCTGTTCTGCTCCCTACTCTGCTTCTGATGAATCCTCTCATCATAATGAATGAATGAATGAATGAATGAATGAATGAATGAATCCTTGCACCTGTGGCATATGCCTCAGTTCTTCTATGCAACAAATCAATCTTTCATGACAAAAAAATGAGTTCTCTAGTTCTTTTTCTGCCACCCACACAGCAAGAAGACAGCAGTCTACAACCCAGAGGAGGATCCTCACCAGAACCCAGTCTGCTGCTCTCTGATCTAGGAACTCCAGTCTGTAGAACCATGACAAATAAATGTCTGTTGTTTAAAAACTACCCAGTCTTTAGGGTTTTTTAGTATCCATGGGTTAACAAATATTCTAAGCACCACTATTATAAATGATGAATATGAATGAGTATGAATAACCACAATGCAGAGGCAATCCAAATGCCCATCAGCTTATGAACAAATTGACAAAATGGGGTATAAACATACAAGGGAATATTATTTGACCATAGAAAAGATTGAAATTGTGGTGTATGCCACAAAACTACAAGAACAAAATTATTAAACTAATGAAAGAAGCCAAACATAAAAGGTCTCATATTGTATGATTCTGTTCATATAAAATGTATAGAATAGTCAATGCCATTGAGACAGAGAGCAGATCAGTAATTGTAAACAGTTGTGGAGAAAGGAGAGACTGCTTGTAAGTATAGTTTTTTAGGGGTGATGAAAATGTCCTAGAATTACATGGTGGTGATGGATGCACAACTTAGTAAATGTACTAAGCACCTCAGAGTTGTACATCTTGAGAAATAAGCTGGAAAATAAAACCTTGTTAATTCTCCAGCTGGCATGTCCTTTGCATGAGCACAGATCGTGTCTCCATTGTCTCTGGCCCCAGTCTCAACCCTACACTCCAATCCAAGAGGAGTATATAACATTCCCCAGTTTCATGCCCTTTCTCAGGCTGGAATGTTCACTGATATGCTGATACCCTGCACCCTTCCCTGCCTGTCAGAACCCTTCACCCTTCTGAAGCCCACCCACACCAGGAAAAATTTTTCTCCTATAAGAAAGCTCCTCTGGAGATCAAAAAGAAATTTAAAAATACTTTGAGTTCAATGATAAGGAGGACTCCACTTTCTAGAATGCATAGGATGCAGCAAAAGCAGTAATAAGAAGAAAATATATAGCAATACAGGCTCTCATCAAGAAACAAGAAAGAACTCAAAGAAACAACCTACTCTCTCACCTTAAAGAACTGGAAAAAGAATAACAAAAATACTCAAAAGCCAGTAGGAGAAAGGAAACAATAAAAATAAAAACAGAAATAAATGAAATAGAAGTTAAAAAAAATCCTAAAGATCAATGAAACCTAAAGTTGGTTCTTTGAAAAATAAACAAACTAGACAAACCTCTAGCCAGTTTCACAAAGAAAAAACAGGAGAAAACACATAAATAGGATTATAAATGACAGAGGAGAAACCACAGCAGACTCAGTAGAAATTAAAAGAATAATCAGAGATTACTATGAATACCTATATGCAAACAAATTCAACAACCTAGAAGAGATGAACAAATTCCTAGAATGATACAATCATCCAAAGCTGGACAAAGAAGAAGTAGAAGCACCTAAACAGACAAATTACAAGCAGCAAAATTGAGGGAGTAATCAAAGCACTCCCCAAAAGCAAAAGCCCAGGCCTAGATGGCTTCACAAATGAATACTACCAAATATTCAGCAGTGAATTAATGCCTATCCTACACAAACTCTTTCAAAAAATTAAAAAAGAATTCCTTCTTTTTTAAATATACCAAATATGTTCTATGAAGCCAACATTACACTAATACCAAAACCAAACAAAGACAGCACAAAAAAAGAAAACTGCAGGCCAATCTCCCTAATGAACACTGATGCAAAAATCCTAAATAAAATCCTTGACAACAGAATCTGACAATGCATTAAAGGGATAATATATCACGATCAACTGGGATTCATCCCAGGGGCACAAGGATGGTTCAACATACGAAATTCCATTAGTGTAATCCAACACATCAGCAAAAAGAAAAATAAAAACCATATGATCGTATCAATAGATGCTGAGAAAGTATTTGACACAGTCCAACATCCATTTATGATGAAGTGCCTTGAAATTCTCGGGATAGAAGGAGTATACCTTAACATGATAAAAGTCATATACGACAAACCCACTGCCAATATTATTTTCAATGACGAAAAGCTGAAGGCCTTTCCTTTAAGATCAGGAATAAGACAAGGCTGTCCTCTCTCACCACTGCTCCTCAATATAATAATGGAGGTCCTAGCCAAGGCAATAAGACAAGAGAAAGATGTACAAGGAATCCAAATAGGGAAAGAAGAAGTAAAACTATCACTATTTGCAGGTGATATGATAATATACATAGAGAACCCTAAAAACTCCACAGAAAAACTACTCAAAATAATCAACCAGTTTAGTAAAGTAGCAGGACTCAAAACCAACACACAAAAATCAGTAGCCTTTCTATACATATGCAGTCAATATGAAGAAGAAGAAATCAAGAAAATCATCCTTTTTATAATTGAAACCAAAAAAATCAAATACTTGGGAATAAACCTAACAAAAGAGGTGAAAGACCTATACAAAGAAAATTGTAAAACACTGTTAAAAGAAATTGAAGAAGACAAAGAAATGGAAAGACATGCACATAGATTGGAAGAATTAATATTATTAAAATGGCCATCCTCCCAAAAGCAATATACAGATTCAACACTATTCCAATAAAAATCTCAATGACATTCTTCTAAGAAATAGAACAAATACTGATGAAATTCATATGGAACCACAAAAAAACACACAAATAGCCAAAGCCTTACTGATGAAAACAAAGGAGAAAGGAGGTATCACACTCCCAGACTTCAAGCTATACTACAAAGCCATAATAATTAAAACAGTTTGGTATTGGAAAAAAACAGACACACAGACCAATGGAACCAAATAGAGAGCCCAGCCATAAAACCACACTTATATGGACAACTGATCTTTCATAGAGGAGCAAAGAACATGCAATGGAATATGGACAGTTTGTTCAATAAATGGTGCTGGGAAAACAGGACCACCACATGAATAAAATGACACTAGACCACTACCTCCCACCATGCACAAAAACCAACTTAATATGGATAAGAGAACATAAGACCTGGACATAAGACCTGAAACCATAAAATATATAGAAGAAATATAGGTAAAGCACTAACATCATTAAAGACTCATCACCCAAAGCAAGGATAGTCAAGGAAAAGATAAACACCTCATATTGCATCAAACTGAAAATCTTCTGTACACAAAAGAAACATTAACCAAAACAGAAAGACACCCCACTGATTGGGAAAAAAAATCTTTGCACTCCATTCAACTGATAAGGGACTGATCACAAAGATATACAAGGAACTCACACGACTCAACAAAGTAAACAATCCAGTCAAGAAATAGGCAGAACTTAAAAGACACTTCTCCAAAGAGGAAATGCAAATGGCCAACAGACATATGAAAAAATATTCAACATCCCTTACAATCAGGAAAATGCAAATCAAAACCACATTGAGATACCACCTTACATCAGTGAGAATGGCACATATTAAAAATACAAGCAGCAACAAATGTTGGGGAGGATGTGGTGAAAAAGGAACTCTCCTGCATTGCTGGTGAGATTGCAAACTGGTCCAACCATTATGGAAAGCTGTCTGGAGGTTCCTCAGTCTACTAAAAATGGAGCTACCATATGACCCAGCAATTCCACTACTAGGGATCTACCCAAACTACACAAAAACATTGATACAAAAGACCACATGTACCCCCATTTCTATTTACAATAGGTAAAACCTGGAAACAACTCAAATGCCCAAAAATAGATGACTGGATCAGGAAGATGTGGTATATATACTCAATGGAATATTATTCAGCAATCAAAAAAGATAAACTCATGCCATTTGCAGCAACATGGATGGAGCTGGAAAGAATTATGCTCAGTGAAATGAGCCAGAAAGAAAAAGAAAAACATTGGATGGTTTCACTTATAGCAGAAATATAGGGGAACCAAATAAGATATCAGTGTATAAAAATAATAATACAAAACACAACAAAGCAAAAACAGACAATTATAAATCAGAGACATATTGCAAGGTAGGAGGTGGGAGAGGGATCAGTGGGAGGGAGGGAGGGAGGGAGGGAGGGAGGGAGAGGGGAGCACAGGTGACCGAGGTGATGGTGCACAGATGCATTGGTGAAGGAAACTCTGTGGGGACTACACCTGAGGGTGTTGGGGGAAGCAAATATTGTTTAAAAATGAACAGTGGTGTAAAAAAATTAAAAAAATAATTATTAAAAGAAAATTAAAAAAAACAAAAAATAATTAAAAGAAGGAAGCTCCTCTGGATGTTCAAACTTTGTTGACATTTGTCTCTCTCGGGCCTCAGTTATTCCTTCCAATATTATGGGTTTCCTGCTTTTACATCAGATTTACCTTGCTTCGTGCAGTATACCACTTGAGAAGCACAACGCTTGTGTCTCCCACACTAACACCACGACTGCTACACAAGAACTGAATAGAAATGGACTCAAATGGGCTACACTTCTGGGAACTAATCCGGGTCTAACATAATTTCTACTGCCTTTGGTTACACAGAGATCCTTGTTTCTCTTCCTCAGTCCCTTACTGTTTTTGTACTCACAGGAGGAGAGTCAGGGTCTCAGCACCCAGCACACCCTCACTTCACCCAAGGCCACTTTCAGCCGCTTGGACTATGTAAAAAACTTCCTCTGATAGATGCTGAAGTCGTAAGGCTAAATCTGAAAATAGTGAGGCCAGTTTTATTATTTTCATTGAGCTCTAACATCAGGCCACAACACCACGCTCCATAGCATCACATTGTTCTTTCTTTAAACACCTCATAGCCCACTGGCCTTGACTATAGTCAGCGCACCAAGACCTGTAGATTTGGGTGAAGGGGTGGGATTAGGAGTAGGAGAGTGGAGTTCCTGCAGCTAGTGCAGCCTGCCCAGCCTGTCCCAGGTGTCAGTAGACAGGAGGCACCTTTGCTCCAAGCACAGAATCTGTGTGTCTGTATTCAATGGGCAAGAATATTTCATCAGCATAATTTACTTTGCTCATTTACTGTTCCAACTTGGATTATAAAACTAAATTAAAAGGTGTATAAATAATTGCATCCCAATTCACTTTCCAGTCATTATCAAGGCAAATTGCTACAAAGTGAATCAGAGAGGACGCTCTCAAAAAGAAACATGGTGAATCTAGTAATAAAATGAATGGTCATTACCTAGTTTATTTGTGTGGAAGGCTGGAAATTTTGTACATTGGATTTTCTTCCAAGGATGTAAAAACTTTCTTAACAGGTATAAGGTAGTCTTTGAAAAATAACTTATTACTTATAACAAAGAAAGAGTTCTTCACATGCAGGTAGAGGTAACCACTGTTAACTTTGTGGTATCTATCCTTCTAGTCTTTTTCTGTGCATATTTTGAGTGCACTGCTTTTTTATAAGCTGCTGTTTTTACTTAACAAGGTGTTCTGGATATTTTCCAGATCACCAGCCAGTTGCAAGGTATTCCCTTACTCATTTAGGTCAAGTCTAATGTATCTCAAAGGCTAACTCACTGACCTCCTAGCCTAAAGGAAGTGAGAGTCATCTGAACGAAGCCCCTCTCTATGGAGCTGGCATTATACCACATCTCCACTTTTCTGCTCCATCCACAAATACTAAGCCAAGAGACAAAAATATACAACCACAACAGCAGGGACTGCAGAGCCAGGCTATGGCCCAGGACATGGCAGCTGGGTACTGTAGCCTGTCACCAGCCATACTCCATTTGCTGGGTAAGAGCATTTTTTTTTTTCCCAGTCCCAGAAGTTCCTTTAAGCCTTTGGTCATAGAAGGAGCTGATAGCAGCCTGATTGAGTTTCTGCCAAGTGTGAGGAAAGAATAAAACCCACTCATACTGCTTCTTATCGCTGGGCCTGAGCCTCACAGATAAGGCATTTCCTCCCTCACTATGTGTCATGGATTATAGGCTCAGTGTTTCTACTGAACTTTGATTGAGGAAGGAGAGTCTTTTTTAGGATCATTAAAGCTGCTTTGGGTGTCCTAGAAGGAGACTCAGCAGTCTGCTAAGCAGGCTCCTGAATTCAGTCTTTCATATTATTGTCATTAGGCACATTGTTTAGTGTGTACTCCATATGCGTGCAAGGGGTACAACTCAAAGAAGATATTGGAAAATAGCTTACAGTTATGTATAAAGATACCAAAGGCAAGCTACAGTAGGTAAATGGATCTGACCTACTCCTTAAGTTTATGAAGGGTTTGGATTTTCTTACCTCTGGGAATGCAATATAATTCTTTTTTTTTTTTAATATTTATTTATTTGTTTGTTTGTTTTTTGTTTATACAAGCACTGGGTCCAGTCAGAAGCGCGGGAGGGTGAGAGAATTCACCAGAGCCAGAGAGGGGAGCAGAGCAGGCAGAAGGACCGAAGTACACTGCTGAGGGGAGCAGCGGGCAGCAGGAGAGGTCTGCGCGCCGTGTGGGACCCTCCTCCGGTGGCCGGGGAGCAGCCGGGGATCGAACCGGCGCCGCAGAGGCCGCGGGCAGCTTCGCAACCCAGCGCTCAACCGCTGCGCCACCGGGGAGGCCCGCAATATAATTCTTGGTTACTGCTATTTACTGCTATTTACTAGCTAGCTGACTATGGACAATTTCCTTAATTTCTCCATTATTCAGATTCCTCAACTGTATAATAAGAATAATAAATTCAAGTCTATATCTACTTCAAATTGAATTCTGCAATGTGTACCAGCACTTATCACAGTGCCCAGCTTACCAGAATCACTTGCTTAGTGTTGTTATATTTGTCATTTCAACTGAGTTCATTGTTTTATATAGTGGCAAGTGCTACAGTTCTTAGCAGGATATAATATTTCACTTCAGAGTCTATATCTTCTAGATAAAACATGTAGACTACTGTCAGTTAACCAGAGAACCATCTCAAATCTCATAGATGTTTTGTTCATACTGTACTACCACTTTTAGAAAATAAAGGAGAGGGAAAGACTAGTTTCTATAACAGCAAATACTCTTGCTAAAAGAGAAAAGGGAAAAAATTGATGAGGTAATTGAAAGAAACTTATTGTTTGTAAACGGTCCCAGTTTAGTGGTTTGACATGAAAGATGTTAGGTTCTGAGCCTTAAACCAATTTAAGAATGATCATGGCTATTGGTAGCTTTGATTTGCCAGACTTATCCCTTGTTACCCCAATAATTCAGAATGGCTTTGCCAGGAAGTTGCTGCCATCATCAGCGAATCTGGCAAGTAGGTGCAGCTGGCATGTCCCTCCTCCCCCGTGCATTTTCTAGCACATGTGTCTAATGTTGCCTATATACCTGATGTTCTGTTCCTACCAGTCCTACAGGTTTCATTTTGCCTAAGACCTTCAGAGACTCCACAGCTGGGCCAAAGCTGAACACTGTTATTGCAACTCGCCACTCCCCATTTGTAGATCCAAACTTTCCAGACAGGGTGCCTCTCAAATGCTGAGATTTTGGAATTAGCAGATGGAGCCTAAGGACTATGATCCATTATACATTCAGTCCTTACTTTCCCTCTTAGTGGACCCATTCACCAAAAGCAAAGTAGGATTATTCA
The DNA here is from genome assembly GCF_964194135.1 of Talpa europaea. Classification (NCBI taxonomy): domain Eukaryota; kingdom Metazoa; phylum Chordata; class Mammalia; order Eulipotyphla; family Talpidae; genus Talpa; species Talpa europaea. The sequence continues at coordinate 61,494,394 of NC_140070.1, forward strand.
CCTCGTTCAATATCGACCAGTACCTCTACTGTAGTTCATCAAGAATATGCCTGCCATCTGTCAGAATCAGGAATTATTTTGTGAAATTTTAGAATTTCTGAACAAGAGCTAGTCTCTTTCATTCTCTTTCAAAACTTCCTTTCCCGTCATCTCCAAAAACAAAAAATGAAAACAAAAAACTTATTTCATACTCATGAATATTGCTCATCTAGATAACCCAAAAAGATGATGTGATCATCCTATAAACTGCAAGTAACCACACCTTTTCTCAGTAAGTCTGCTCTTACTTCTTTCTTTCTTTTATTCTCCCCTCCTTACCTTCTCCTCTTCCCTCCCTCCATTCCTCACTCTCTCCCTCCTCCTCCTTCCTTTTATCCCTCTCTCCCTCCCTCCCTTCCTTCCTTCTTTCACATTTAACCTAACTTTTCTTGACATCATTTGGTCCTGGAACCAATCCCCACTGAGTGTTTTGTGAGAGCCTTGTCCAATCTATCTGTATCAGTTCCTCATCTCTGTGCTCGGTATTTTCTTTTAGCGGTTCACTGTTGATTGCTTTTACAGACACACAGATATATGTTCCTGTTGAAACAACATGAAGTGTAGAGTAGATGTCTTCCTAAATCAGAAGACAGTCCACAAATTATCAGAGCATTAAATATTGAAATCATCATTCTTTGTGCTTAAGTACTGTCGACCTCAAATAAAAACAATCTGTTATTTCAACAATAAAATGTCTTTATTTGGAAACAACAGAAAAGAGGGCAGACTGGAAAGTACATTCACATACAATTTTAAAAATCCAAGACCAACAAACCTCCTATATAACCTCTGGAGGACCTCTCCATCAGTTCTGCCAGAGGGGGAAATAGCATCACCTCCCGTGGGAGATGCAAGGCATGTTGAGTCCTGTAGTTTGCTAATTTACCCATGCACAGACACTCTCTAGCCTCCAAGCCTCATTTAAATAGAGTTTCTATATATTACCATTAATGTTACAGATGAGGAGAAATATGTTGCCTAACGTCCTTTGTATGGCAATAATTATGTCTGCTTAAAATATCTCTATTAGGATTTGAGAAAAAAATAACAAGGGAATCATATACAACAGATATAGCAATAATACTTTAGATGGATCTTAACTCTATTTTGCTTCATTGTTTGGAAGTATATACATCAGAGTTAATTTTTTTTTAATTTTCCAAAACCTAACAATAACATAGAAATTATGACTATCTGTGTTTTCAATTATAATTCTTTATTTAATTGCTTATATTTTCATTGGATTCCTTTTTCTTATTGTCAAATGCTCAACTATGCTCAAACTACTTACATTTTGAATCCTTAGGCTCATTAAATAAAAATTGTTAAAAGATTATTCATCATCTTTTTAATATGATAAGCTCTTTCAACAGAATCAGTTAAATAATGGGTGGGGGGAAAAGTCAGTTAAATAAGGAATATTTTTTTTTTAGTTTTAATTATGGGGCAGCTGAAGCCCCATAAGGCATTTTTATATGAACTTTAAAAGGAATTATTTCTTCTTGGAAAAGTCTGCCCTCCCTGACTTCACCCAGAACACAGTTTCTTTGGTAATAGGAACACAAACTAGATGTCAGTAGCCACTTGCCCAGGCAACTTAAAACCATGCCCAGGAATAGGGTGCAAAAGTTAATTTAGAAAGTTATTCACCCTTAGGTGCTCTAGTCAGTTCATACATATTTCTAGGACCAAGCCCATAAGTGAGCACTTTGACCACATGATAATCAACAAGTATTCTCAAGAGATAGTGAAGAATCACAAATTAGCCAAATACATAAGATCACCTGAAATATTAAAACCAAAGCTAATGACCTACCTCTGCTGTGAAAATCAATTAGGCACAGGCACATTTGATCATGTCTTATGTTAATTTCACCAGACTTCTGTTTTTATTACTTTAGTTAAAAGAATTTCCATGAAGATATAAATTGATAAAACCTTCTCACAATATGGTTTGGAAGTCACTATCAGAAATTTGAATGTGCAAATCTTTGATTCAGCAATTTCTTTCTAGGAATCTATCCCAAGGAAATATACATACCCATAAAGAGTACAAAGACTGAAGCAGTGCATCAAATAGCAAAAAATTAGAAGCTACACAAAAATTCATCAGTAGTAAGTAAACAAATGGTAGTATGCAGATTATGAAAACAACATAGCAATATAGCCATTCATTAAAGATAGTGAGATGATTCTATTTGAAATGACAAGGAATTTTATATATATATTATTTGTTATACATATTATACCTATAGTTTAGATGATGCCAATAGATTAGAGAGAGAGAGAGAGAGAGAGAAAGAGAGAGAGGCAGATCAAGAGAAAAGAAAAAAAGCAAGCTGCAGAAAAATAAGAATCTCATCAACAAGAAAAAAACGTGTGTGGTGCATGTGCAGATGAGCATGTGAGTGTAAATGCTTACAGAAGTTTCTGGGAGGGCAATTCTTAATTGACCATCTCTGAGTAGAGGAATGAGATTTGAAGGAAGGGAATAGAGATGGGAGGGGAAGAGATTGGGGGAGGGATTTACTAAAGAACGTTCACTCTCTGCTCTATATACTTCTATAATGTCTATCTTTTCCCAACAAAAGCATGCATTACTTTGTAATTTAAGTCATTTTAAAGAATTAGAAAAGAAGGAAGGAGGGAAGGTAAGGAGGGAGGGTGGAGGGAGGAAGGAAGGAGGGAAGGAAGAAAGGAAGGATCATGCATAATTGAATCACCCAAACACAACTACTTTTATTTTTATGTGTTGCTTTCCAGATTTTTAATATAGAAAAATAACAGGTGAACCAAAATAACACTGAAGGTTGGCAGCTGGTGCTTCCTGCTTTTCTGGTTTTGACTTGTACCCAGGGACTTGAAGGAGACATGTATCTGTCCTTGGCAGAGACAATAGCAGCTTTGGGGCCTCAGCAACTCTGTTTCTGGCTGACCCTGCTTGGCTGGGCATTTGCCCATGAGGGTATGGGTAATTGTGGGATTTTTTTTTAAATCTATTTATTTATTTATTTATACAAGCACTGGGTACAGTCAGAAGCATGGGAGGGTGAGAGAATCCACCAGAGCCAGAACAGGGAGCAGAACAGGCAGACTGATGAAGTACACTGCTGAGGGGAGCAGTGGGACCCTCATCAGTGGCCGGGGATCGAACCAGTGCTGCAGAGGTTGAGGGCAGCTTCACAACCCAGCGCTCAACTGCTGCGCCACTGGGGAGGCCCTAATTGTGGGATTTTACTAGGAAACTATTACTAAGAATATCCTTTTATTCTCTTCCCTTTCTATGCACACTAATTCTATTAAAAACTTTTACACAAGAAATATCTATAGAAAAACATTCTTATATTCAAACAAATGTAGGAAAACCTAAAAAAATTTGAAAAGAATGCCAAAGCATGATCATCATAATTTTGAATTTAATATTTTTAACATAAACTATATAACCATAATATATGAATAGTCATTTGATTGTAAATAGCTATATGATTGATGTGTTTACATTCAGTCATTATACCAGAAAAAAATTAAATTTTTTATAGATGCACACGTTTGCTGCTTTGGACTTCATACAGTTTTCATTAAAATGCAGAAAAAATAATTTTATAACATGTTATCTCTTTGGATTATGTCTTTAAGGAAGATTCTAAATAGCAAAATTATCAGATTAAATAAGAATTTAAACATCTTATAATTCTTAATGTAAATTGTCAATTTTCTAGTAAAAAGAGATGGTTCCAGTATTATAGCTACCAAAAGTGTATGGGGGGACTCCCCCGTGGCGCAGCGGTTGAGCGCTGGGTTGCGAAGCTGCCCACAGCCTCTGCAAAGCCGGTTCGATCCCTGGCTGCTCCCCGACCACAGGAAGAGGGTCCCGCATGCCGCGCAGACCTCTCCTGCTGCCCGCTGCTTCCCTCAGCAGAGCATTTCGGTCCTTCTGCCTGCTCTGCTCCCCGCTCCGGCTCTGGTGAATTCTCTCACCCTCCCGTGCTTCTGACTGTACCCAGTGCTTGTATAAGTAAATAAAAATAAATAATCTTTAAAAAAAAAATTTTTTAAAAGTGTATGGGTTTTATTCTATCTTTGTTAGCATTAAGTATTAATTTTCAAACTATTTTGGCAAAATAGAACAATACATTTCTTGAATAGTTATAAATTTGGACATTCTCTTTGAGTTAATTTATTAATTACATTTGGTGTATTTTTTCAGGTTCTTTTTTCATTTATTAATTATTTTTTATTAATAGCTATAATAGCTAATTCTTACTAGGTATTTATCAAGTGGAACTTTCAAAGTGACATACAAACACAATACATTTTAACCTCACATAACCCCAATTAACTTTTGCATTTGCCACATTTTCAGATGAAGAAACAAAGACACATATATGTGCAGTCATAGGAAGTCTAACATCAGAGCTGAGGCTCTAGCTCTGGCCACGCTATATGAACTCATTTGAATGTATGAAATATATAAGATATCCCTTTATTTGTCTTACTTGTTAAAAGTATTTTCCCAGTGTGCCATACTTTTTGTGTCCTTGTATTTTTATATGCAGAACATGATGATGTTTTTACAATCTAATTTGTTTTTACCTTCTATTTGTAATTTCTATTATTTCCAAGCTTATACAGGTATCCTTATTTCCAAAAGTATGAGAAATTTGCAAATCTATTGGCTTCCAGTATATATGTGTAATAGCATGAATATATATATATATGTGTGTGTCTGTATTTGAATGGGTGACTCTACCTAAACATAACATGTATATACATACAAATACTTTAACCCTCCTGTACATTATCTTGGTGTACAATACAAGGCATTTGGGGATTATTTTCCTGACCTTAACATTATTGCTGGGTAGAAAATTAATCTGCCAGTGTCCAGATGAAATACTGAGCCATTAGAACTTAAATCTTCAACTTACCTTTGCTCCAAGTAGCATGATTAAGTCAAGAGTATTTAACCCAAGCCCAAATGAGTCATTCTAAATCCTTGAATCATTTTGGCAGACCTGACAAAATTTCTGCTGAATTACTGCCTTGGAGAATTCTTTGCATGACTGGTTGAACATTGATGTCTGCAAGTCTTATGATTTATAGCTCTTCATCATCTATGTGCATGTCTAGCCCAATGGCCACACCCATTTTATTTCCAAAGAGAAGAAAAGTCTTAGATATTAAATTGGTAAATCCCAGTGGGTCTAAAATATAAACCAGTAGAGTGCACATAATACTATTGTGTATATGTGGGAAAATATATCTATATCTTCTTGCATATATAGGGAACAGGATAGATATAGATGACATGGAGATGGATATAGCTATAGATAGGCATAGATATAGGCATAGATATAGATATAAAGATGGATACAACAAAGAAATTTATCTGAGACGTTGTCTCTGGTCAAGAGAATTGAGTAAGTAGCTAGTGGGCCATAAGGAGTAGCTGAGACTTTTTACTACCTCTCTTTATGTAACTTTTGAATTTTACTTCATGTGCCTGTAATACTTATTCACAACTCATTTTTAATTTAAAAATAATGAAATTTATGGTCAAGAATTTTGTTGGTGATACAATGACATTTTTAGTCACCTTATGGAAATAACACAGGGTTGAAATTATACAGATTGATACTAATTCCAAGGTAGGTTGGTAAGGTTCTTCATGATACAAGATGTAAATGTATTGTGGTGTGAAGTCCCCATCTAGTTTGTTCTCATATAAATCCAGGGCTCTGTCTGTGTTGTAAGGAACAGCATTTCGCAGGTTTCCTCTAGTTATAGCCAATAGAAGGCCTGAGCAGTAGAATGAAGGGCAGAACAAAAGAAAGAAACCAGAGTGATTTTCTCTATTCCCTGTGGTATTTACAGCACCTGTTATGTGTTCTCAACTCCAACTGGGAAGCTTACACTCTGGTTCTAGTTCCCACTGGATGACCATGGTTTCTGAGTTTTGATAATGCCACTTCCTCCCATTGTCCCTCCAGCAGTAAGGTGGGAGCAGCTTCCTATTCTTGCTAATCTCTAGAATTCCACTCTGGATTTCATGCTTGATTTCTCAGCTTTTCCATTTCCTAGGTAGCCAGTTCTCTTTACAAATTTTTTTTCTGTTACAAAAATGAGGAATGGCTTCTGTTTTTCCATCAGAGAACCTGACAGACACAATCCCCAAGTACATACTTTCTGCATTTTGCTTTGAATTATAGTTGCCCTAGAATAAGAAAAGCAGCTCAGGATTCTTTTATATAAAATATGATACTAGATTCTGACTGCAGAACTCCAAACACACTGAGCATTGGTTAGTTTTTTGCACTCCACCCATATATTTCATAACAGCCATTCCTTACCATTGCCCAATACTGTAGATGACATTTTGAAGGACACTATTTGTAGATACATACTTAGGAATAAAGGCCTTTGTATACTTCTCAGAACCAGGATACTTAGAGCATTAAATGTGGAAACTGCTCTTGTAAGAATATTCAGGATAGTGGCCTGGGGCTGTCTAGGCCTGTGCAAGGCCCTGCTAAGTTACAGAGCTACAGGAAAAGAAAAAGTCAGAGTTTCTCTCTGACAGATTTTAGGGCAAAATGACTATGTGATGCCCAAATACAGACTTTTTGTTTCTCAACTGATTTTTTAAGTTGTTCTAATGTGAGAAATCAAAATCTCATTTCACCTATTCCGCAAGAATAATAATTATTCTTAACCAAGGGCCTTTATCTAGAGATCCTGAACTTGTCTCTTGTCACTACTGGATACTTGCTAGAGTTCAATCTAAGTCTAATACAGATGAATACAGGTCTATGGGGATGTACTACCATATTGTTTAAGTCACAGGAAATAACTGGTTCTTCTCTATTCATGAATATACAAATCAAAGCACCTGTAGTGAGTGTTATCATTCTTCATAATCACAAGACAATGCTTGTCTCATGGTTTCTGACTCACACATAACACATCATTGTCCTTTTGGACTTGGTTTCCCTCTTCTCACCATTCCTACTCTCTTCCATCTGCTACAGATGAGACTGTACCTCCCTACTTTCCTCACAATCCCCTTCCCTGATGTTGACTGAATCCTTCAGCCCCCTAAGTATGCAGTACAGAACTACCTGATCCCTATGCCTTATCCATTTCAGCAGTGGAATCTGTCCCCATCCACATCCCTTCTCTTCTGAACTTGGGCCAGCCTTACTGTCTTTTCGCTTACCTTATTAATGTCCCTCATCTGGACCTGTCTTGCCACATCACAGGTTCCAGCCCCACAACAGCATGCCCTTAACACTGATGATCTGCACCATCCTGGCACAGGAACAAACAACGCTGGCTATTAAATATCTTGTCCTCTTGCACCTGTCTGTGAAGGACCTGGCGACCATCCCTCTCAGTCCTTTAACTGTGCCCGTTAATCTTTACTTTCTCTGTCAAATCTCCCGTCCACCCCTGGGCTGATCTATCATACATATAGAAGCATATTTATTGGAATACTAAAGAAATTTAAACTTCAATAGTCCCCACAGAGGCTCTTTCCAAGGTCCTATATCTAATTATATATTCATAATTGTATATTCTTAAAGAGGGACCCCCACACACATAATTTTCAAGCCACCACAAAAGCTGGACCCGTCACTGCTGAGTTGATAGAACCCTTGATTATCTAGGAATTAAGGGAATGTTCCCACTCCTAGTTCCATGTTTCTTCTAATAAAAATATCCTTCCAGAGCCACAAACTGAACTTTAATGCTTCCAACCTTAGACACATTGTTAAATCTAGTGATTAGTCTTAAGTATAAGGTCCACACATTGTTTCAGCTACTTTATAGGTTAAGCAGGTTTTTGTTGATTGATTTTGGAAACAAACCACAGAACAAGTAACTTGTAGACAAATAATCTAGACCGTGAGTCATCTCTAAATTGTAGGTTTAACACTAATGAAAGCCCATAAACCACCACATACACTGTTTTATGCCCTTTGTGGAAACCTATGTAAAAACAGTGACATTTTATCAGAGGAAAAAAAATTACCCATTAAATTCTATCAAAGGATGCAGTAAATTTTGTAATATCCAATAAGACATGATGTATAAATACAGCAGATATCTGTATGTTCTGAGGCAGATTCAAATTTAATTTTTCCTCTTTATGATCAGCCTATGTGACTCTGGAGCTCATCATTATATACCCAGAAACTAACAGAGTACCTGGCATGTAGTAGGCACTCAAGCACTGCATGCAAAATAAATAATCACATAATATTATTTAAGAGAATATGTGCCCTGCTTCTGATTTTGAAGCTCTATGGTCACTGAATATAGTGAACATATACAAGCAAGTTAACATATCCTTTATGATTTTTAAGTATACATTAGCAAGTTTATAAATTTATTTTTTCAATTATCTCTTGCAAAATAAATATTTTGTTTGGATTTCAATGGAAGATATATGCATTGATGTCTCCATCTTCAGTGAAACTATTCTGTACTAAACAATCATACAACCAAATATAGAAAATTGGTTTATTTTCTTAGTCATGCTTTTATTTTAATTTTGGCATATCAATAGTAGAACATTTTATTTTTAAAGATTAAGTATAGTTACAGCATTCTGACCTTCCATATAGGTCTGTTAAATGCTACAAGTGTTAAGCACACTCCAATTTTCAGCCTAAGAACACATTTACATTCAGCCAAACTATGAATTCCCTCCAGCAATTAACAAGGTGAGTTTGATGAAGAAAAATTTTCATGTAAATTATCTTAGTCCTTCTAAGAATACAAAAGACTTAATTTTAATAGAGTGATGACAGGGAATGTGTTTGACTTCTAGACTCCTGGACCACACCAGTGTTACAAATTGTTTGCAGCTTCTCCACTCCACTGTCTCTTTTCCCTCTCCTGTCTTTTCATCCCCACAAGAGATGTTAACAGTCAACTATTGGTGTTTGGGGAACACTTTTGGAAAAAAAACAAACAAGAAGTTTCTTTTTTATTTATATTGAAAATAAATTTTTGGTTCTAGGGAAATAAATAGCATTGAGAACTAGTTTGGAGATTGATTCATTCATTTCTCTATCAGAATACCAATCATTTAAAAAAATACATGTTCTCATGATACCAGTTGTCTTCTTTCCCCAGACTGCTCCCACCCACCCAAGAAACCCACTCCAGAAGAAATAATTTTCCTCTCCTCTTCTTTTTAGCATAAGCATTTTTCATTCCAAGTCATACAAGAGCACATCAGGAAACCTCTTGGTCCTGATCTGTAACATATGTATGTGTCTACTTCCTTCCCTGACTCTTAAGATAATGCCTTCTACCTTTACTCTCCATCTTTGGCCATTGAAGTGAGATACAGCCAACTCCCTTCTCCACAAAGTGTGACACATGCCTTTCATGGCAGGGATTCACCCAGAACAGAGACAGAATGTGACAGACCTTAGAGATTATTATTTTCAAAGTACATGAGTACATTCTCCACACAAGCTAGACAAGTTGCTAAAAGTCTGGAGAAGTTTTCAGAATACCTGAAATCCAGATTCCACTTAACAGTTCTTTCTTTGAAGAAGAAATTCCAGGCATTTCAAAGGCAGATCATTCAGACAACTGGCATTCCCTTTGCAAATTGGCTTCCATCCTCCTCACCCATCCCTTCAACCTCCCCATCAGAGGGCCATTAGAGTTCTTTTTGAAATGGTGGTGGCTTTCAGAAAATACCAGGTTCTCCCACATCAAAGAATAACCAGCAGAGTGATGAGTTGTTGCTCCTTCCTGGGGAGTTTTCCCTGACAAAGTCTAAAGAGGCAGTCCCATCTTTTCCTATTCTACCTAAGTAGAGGGGGAGGATTTTTTCCTTCTTAGTTCTCTGAACACACCCTGAGAGAATTCTTTGTGAAAAACACTGAGAATAAGATTTCAGAAGACCTTGGGTTATACCTTGTTTTATGGTTGCAGGGGAGAAAAAGTAGCAATTTTCTATGAAGCAGCAGCAAAATATTTAGTGCTTTGTAAAAACAAACAAACAAACAAAACAGCACACCAGTGAAATAGTTTATTCTTTCTCTCTCTCCCCAAGGGATGAGGCAATTTCATCATGACTGTGGTGCCTGGGTATAGGAGGAGGAGGGAGCTGTTCACTTAATGGAGATGGCCATGAAATCCTATGCTCACTTATTTTAGCAATTTGGGGCTTTTATTTACCATTCCAGGCTCATAGAAGAGGCAAACTCAGTCTAGAGACTGGAAACCAGCTCTACACACTCATAATCCTTGACACCTAAGATTTGTAGTGTGCCTAATGAATTCTTAATCTTTTCATAAGCCTAAATTCCGGCAAAGTTAAATGGAGCAGCTTAACACTATTGAATATTTGATTATATTAACCACTTTGCCTCTTAAAGCAACTTCCCACTTAAAGCAGGAGCTTCAATCAGCTCTGAGAAAAATAATAACAATCTCTGTAACCCAGCTGGGAAGCCAAAACATTTTGTCAATGTCCTCAGAAAACCCCCTTCCCAATTCCTAGTCTTAGTGTAGATAATTGAGCATGAACTCTCTCTCTTCTCAAAATCTATTTAGAGCAGCAATAAGGCCCTTCCCTATTCTTCCCCCAAAGATATATGATCGGCATGCTGTTTCCTATAGGAGCCACTCACCTTCCTCTTAAGAATAGGTAGTCATATCAATTATTTAGTCATCAGAGAAATGCAAATCAAACCCACAGTGAGGTACCCCTTCACATTCATTAGTACAGTTACAATTTAAAAGGAAAAAAACTGACAATAACAAGTGTTGTCAGAGATGTGGAAAGACGGACGCTCTCAAATATAGTGGTGGATTTACAGAATGGTGCAGCCACTAAGGAAAAGGTTGGCAGTTCATCAAAAAGTTAAACACAGAGTTACCACATAACTCAACAGCTCTATAACTGTTGTTATATATACATTCACACAAATTTGTGCATGAATGCTTTATAGCAATGTTACTCATAATGACCAAAATGTGGAAAGAACCCAACTGACAACTAGATCAATAAAATATGATGTATCTATATAAAGGAAAATTATTCATTCATAAAAATTAAGTACTGATACATGTTTCATCATTATGCTAAGTGAAAGAAACCAATCAAAAAAACTACATTTTTTATTCCATTTATATGAAATGTCCACAATAGGCAAATTCATAGAGAGTAGATTAAAGCTTTTCCAGGGTGAAAAAAATGAGGAATGACTGCTAACAGATACAGTCACATTTTGGAGTGATAAAAATTTTCTAGAATTAGATAATGGTAATGATTGTACAGCATTATGAATATACTAAAAACCATTAAAGTAAAACTTTACACTTTAATGTGTAGATTTTATGGCACTTAAATCTTATGTCAGTAAAGCTACTAAGAGAGAAAGAGGACACAGGAAAGGAGGGAGGGAGGAAACAATCCCTCTCAAACACTGAAGCATGTTTAATCTGCCTTCCTCAATATCTCTTTTCCTGCAAACCCCTCCTAGGGAGGGGGAAAGACCTCTTCTTCAAGTTGGCAAAATTTGTCCCTAGGAAATGAAGCTTTGTCAGTTAATCATAAACCCCAGCATCCTTGTACTTCATGAGACTGACCTCACCCACATCCACTTGGCAAGTCCTCCTGCCCAGCACAGTTCTTCAGCCACCCTGCTAAAGAAGGCATCCTCCAAAGCTTCTGCTTCCAGGATCTTGTCAGGGTTTGCAGGTCACCCCCAAGCCACCAGGGTTATCAGTGTTATCTATTCAAGAAAGGTCAAGCCTTGGCAAGTAACCAGTGTCTGTCTCAGCAGAATGAACTGACTGCGAAATTTGAAGTTTTCACTGGCTTGATCTATGCTTGGTTTTCCCATTATCATGGTTATGCAGCTTCAGCTCTCTATGAGTGTGCAAGGAGTCCAGCATCTCCAGCTGTCTTCTAATAACCCCAAGTATATTCAGGGTGTTTCCTGTTCAAACTTGGAAAGAACTGCCAACAGTTGTGGAGGTTAGAAGTCTAAAAGAAGGTGCCGGATTTCTTCTGAAGGTTATGAATAAGAATCTGTTCTGAACATGTCCTTGTCTTTCAGGCAACTTTTTCTTCACATCATCTTCATTTTATGTGTGTCTATCTTTATGCCCAAATTTTCCTTTTTTATAAGGACACCATATTGGATTAAAGCCCACCTTAATGACCTCTTTTAACTGACTACCTCACTAAAGAGTCTCTCCAAATAAAGTTATTTGGCTGTATTAAAGGATTAGGACACTAACTTATTCTTTTTTTAGGGGAACACAATTCAATCCATAACCACACTGGGTGAGATTACTGTGAAGATTAAAAGAGTTAATACATGTTAACACATTTAGAATAGTGCTTGGCAGATCTCAAACACTCAAAAACGTTATCTGGTACTACCATGCTTCTTAAAAGCTTATCCTACTAAGGTGACCAAGTCTTAAAAATAAATCCATAAAAAACATATTACTTCAGACACAGATGTTTTAGGGCAGTGGTTGGAGAGAGGTGGAGGTAGTTTCAATATCAGAATATAGCAATATGAAAGAAATGAAAGAAATCACAATTCCTGGTATTAATAATACAACAAAAAGAATTAAATAAAATAGGAAATTATTGTACTTATATGCTTGAGAGGGACTCAGTTTGAAAGGATGTTATATGTTATAAGGCATACCAGTTAGAATTTGTTCTTTGATTTATTATTAAGTATTATTGATTCATTTTAGTAATAATCACTAAATCAAAAGTACTATAAAATATTGTAGTTTGACTAATGATAAAGGACTGATCACAAAAATCTTCAAAGAGCTGATAACACTCAACAACAACAAAGAAAATAATCCTGTCAAAAAATGGGTTTGCACAGAAGAGCTAAAAAGAAACTTCTCTGAAGAGGAAATGCAAATGGCCAACAGGCATATGAAAAAAATGTTCAACATCACTTGTCATCAGGGAAATGCAAATCAAAACTACAATGAGATACCATCTTACACCAGTGAGAATGGCACATATTAAAAAAACTAGCAACAACAAATGTTGGCGAGGATGTGGAGAAAAAGGAACTCTCCTGCACTGTTGGTGGGAGTGCAAACTGGTCCAACCACTATGGAGAGCTCTGTGGAGATTTCTGGACCTACAAAACATAGAGCTTCCATATGATCCAGCAATTCCACTCCTAGGTATTTACCCAAAGGACACAGAAACATCAATTCCAAAGAACACCTGCACCCCTATGTTTATAACAGCACTATTTACAATAGCTAAGCTTTGGAAACAACCCAAATGCCCAAAAATAGAAGACTGGATCAAGAAGATGTGATACATATACACCATGGAATATTACTCAGCATTCAAAAAAGATAAACACATGCAATTTGCAGCAACATGGATGGTGCTGGAAGGGATCATGCTCAGCGAAATAAGCCAAAAAGAAAAAGAAAAATACCGGATGGTCTCACTCATAGCAGGAATCTAGAAAACTTAAATAAGGGACCAGGAAAATGAATAACTATAAGAAAGTGAAAATCAAAATCAACAAAAAATTATGAACCAGAGACACTCTATGGGGGGTGGGGGATGGGGAGGGGAGGGATTGGGGTCAAAATAAGGGGGTTGCAATTGTATGGGGAATATAAAAATAAAATTTATTAAAAAAAAGAATTATCTAACATAATTATATCCACCGAAGTATAAATATGATATAACTTTTAATGTTTCTCAAATGAATATCATATTGAGGTACAGACTTCATCATAATTTATGAATTTTAAATATGTATATTTAGGATACACATATTTGATATTGAATATTTTAAACATGTATATATTCTGGGGTATTAAAATATGTCTATTAAGTTGAAAAAAATTGTAGTTTGAATTTTGCAGTTTCTAGAATTTAACTTCTCTAAAATATAGAAATTGATTTCAAAGTCTCCTTCAATATTCTAGAGTTAAAAAAATTTTTTCAAAGATTTATTTTATTTATACAAGAACTGGGGTACAGGCCAGATGCGCGGAGGGTGAGAGGATTCACCAGAGACAGAATGGGGAACAGAACAGGCAGACTGATGAAATATAAAATACACTGCTGAGGGGAGCAGCAGTCAAGACAGCAGAGGTCTGCTCGCCATGTGGGTGCTCTGAGGCCAGTGGGAACCGAACCGGCACTGCAGAGGCTGCAGATAGCTTCACATGGCTGCGCTCAACCTCCTGCGCCACCAGGGAGGCCCATAGAGTTCAAATTTTAAAATAAGTCTCTGAGGCTAGCTGATAGTTTTGTGACTCAAAACTATATTTAAGCACAAAATTTATAAACATTAATATTTTCTTATAATGCTCAAGAATGCACATCCCTGAACTGTAACTATCCTCACAAAAGGAAAAAATGCCTCTGGTAAATAATATGTATCCATCTTTTAATAAACAGGTGAAAACAAAAATTCGGTCCCCAATATTTTGCTTTCTTTATCTTGAAAATATATCACAATTTTACTTTGAGTCATCCTCTCAAATCATCCATTAATGCAATTTGTGGTGATGTGGTATGTACATTTATTTCAATCCTGGCAACATTTTAAATTTTGGCCTCTGAATAGAAATTTCAGCACAGATCCCATTGTATTTGTTTATTTTACAAAGAATAGAACTATAGTAGGGAATAGTTAGGCTCTCTCAAAAGTGTTCTTCAAAGCAGATGTGCTTGGGTGGTATGGGGACCTGAACAGTGCCTGTTTAAATGTACGTTCAGGAATGCACACTACCCCCAACCACATATGTCACTTCTGAATTATTAGACTAGGAAAGGAAACCTAGCTCACAAGTATATACCACAGTTATCCTCAAAATTTAGTTGTCCAGTGTCAATTATTTTTCACCTGCAAATGGAAAAAGACCATTATTTCCAATGCCATATTTACATTATTTGTGAGCTTTGAGAAAAGCAAAAGAGTAGACCTGAAGTCTCATCTCTGTGACCACCTGTTTCCCTATACCATCCCATAAATCTCATCCCACCCCCATCCCCTCTCTTCTTTATCACAAACTTGGCCCAAGTACATGGGACCAGAGCAAATAAAGAGTTTAGTATTTTTAGCTTAGGTGTAACTATTAGCTCTAGAATTATTTTTTTTTAATTTTTGTATGCTGCTTTCAATACCATAAATGAAATCCAGAAGAATACCTATTTATACTTCAAAAATAAATTATTTTCTTATTACATAATTAATCATAAGTAATTGTAGAAATTTTACATATACAGTTTTTTATTTAAGAATTGATGTTGAAGCTCAGGATATCCCTGGTTAACGTTTGGTACATAGCTCGTCAATTTTTGTATACATTCTAAACTGAATAAGCATGCAATCAGTTTACCTAAGTCTTTCTAGAAAAAGGGGTAGATGCTGAGAGGGCCATCTACCAGGTTAATGCCCTTCTCCCCTCTCCAATACATCCACATCCCAAAAGCACCCAGAAAGATCTCGTCAATCATTTTCGAAAATTTTGCAAGAGTTTCTGTCTTGGCTGCTGAGTTTCCCTACTTATTTCCAGTCAAGTATTATTTCCAACACTGGCCACTTCACCAATGTCAACTGTAGTCAACTGACATACAGTACATAAATATACAATAAAAGGAACCTTAAATGTTTTGAATGGAGAGAAACAACTTTCACTATGACTAACCTAATGCAGCAACTGTTCTAGTTCAGAGAGTGAAAACACATTCTGAAGATATGAACTCTCTGTTGTGAAAATTCAGCTAAAGATACATACACCAGGAAAAATACTAATTATAATAAAGTGAAAATCAAAATCAACAAGGAGCTAGCTATAAACCAGAGACACACCACGGGGAGGTGGGGAGGGGAGGAGGGATTGGGGTCAAAATAAAATGGGGGGGGGGGAATTGTACAGGGAATATAACCAAGATGAAAATGCATACATTCTGCAAAAGTGAAAAGTAATGTAAAAAATGCATAAAACAAAATTTCAAAAATGGGGGAAAAAAAACATACATCTACCAAGAAAAAAATAATGTCTTTGGTAAATTTCACAAATGCAAACACTTGAGGACTTTATTTCTGTGAATATTCCAAATTCATTGTCCATGTAAGATATATACAAATGTGCATGTTTTAAGAACATTTATCAGAAAGTGATATTTTAACCACAAAGTATATCCTTAGAGAAAATTAAAATATACTAAGGTTACAATTCAAGACCTGGATGTTATGAAAAAAGGAATGACTGAAGAGCAGAAGAGAAAGAATTCTTTTTTTTTTTAAGATTTATATTTTTATTTACACAAGAGCTGGGGTACAGGTCAGAGTTGTAGGAGGGTGAGAAGATTCACCACAGACAGAGCGGGGAACAGAACAGGCAGATGGACCAAAGGCACTGCTGAGGGGAGCAGCGGGCCAGACAGGAGAGGTCTGCCTCCCCATATGGGATTCTCCCTGGCCGGCCGGGAATTGAACCAGCTCTGAGGAGGCTGTGGACAACTTCACAGCACAGTGTTCAACCCGCACACCACCGGGGAGAGGCCCAGAAGAGAAAGAATTCTTATAAATTAAAAATATGGCTATTCAAGCAGAAATTTCAATGAATAGAGTAAAAAATAAAACCAAAGTTATGCCCCCAGAAACTATTATAAAGTGTTATAAACCAACATTACCTACATACACGTTACTTAATGGTATGTATAGAATGACTTCCATATCCAGACAAACACATCTATTATTCTGAGATATATATAAATAAGTAAATAAATATAGCCCTGCTCTAGGAGCATTATGTATGTGTAGATTTTAACATATTCAAAATACTACTTATTCTTACTTTCCATGTAAACATACATTAAAAAATAAATGGAGTTATAAATCATAAAATCCTGAATAATATGAAAACTAGTTTTTAAAAAATCTCCAAGAAAATAAAGAACACTGGTAGATTGAAGATAGGGATGAAAGCCTAGATTATAAATTTTATACCCGAGACTAATGTAAGTGAATAGATAATCCATAGGTGACAAACAAAATGAGACAATAGAAAGAAAAAAAGGAGGGGGAAAAGGACATCATAAAGCCAGACACAGTAAATGAATGATACTCAGTGATATTTCAGATTGTAATATTTTATAATATCAAATAATTTTCTAATCAAAAACATTTTCAAAGAGATAAAGCAAATTGGCTTTTATTTTTTTTTTAATTTTCTAGAGGCATGTCTTATTTATTTATTTATTTGTTATTTGTTTGTTTGTTTGGTTGGTTTATACATGCACTGGGTACAGTCAGAAGCGCGGGAGGGTGAGAGAATTCACCAGAGCCAGAGCGGGGAGCAGAGCAGGCAGAAGAACCGAAGTACACTGCTGAGGGGAGCAGCGGGCGGCAGGAGAGGTCTGCTCACCATGTGGGACCCTCCTCCGGTGGCCGGGGAGCAGCCGGGGATCGAACCGGCTGCAGAGGCTGCAGGCAGTTTCGCAACCCAGCGCTCAACCGCTGCGCCACCGGGGAGGCCCGCAAATTGGCTTTTAAAAAATCAGATTGGCATGAAATTTCTCTTTGGAAATAATGCATGCTAGAAGACAATGGAATACTGTCTTCAAAGTTCTGAGAGAAAGTTATTCTAAGTAAAAAAATTCCACACTTAGTCAAATTGTTAATTAAATTTGAGAATATAACAAGAATGTAAGTCATAAAAGGATTCAATGTATTTGCTTTCCACATTCCCTTTCTATAAAAATGATTAAAGAATGTGTTCTGTAAAAATAAAAACATAAGCCAAAAAAGAAAGAAATGAGGAATTAAAGAAATGGTTTAGCCAAAAAGAAGAAAAATTGAAGGAACACCTAGGATTACAACTTCTTACCAAACCTAGAGAGCAGGGTCCAGATGGGAGCTGGTGAAATGAGAGCTCCAAAAGACAGCTGTCTTGGAAGAAAATGCATGTGAGCAAAAAGAATCCACATATTCAATATTGTCTTTATGAAGTTATAACATCTAGTGAAAAATGTCACAATGCTGGAAGTAGGATAGGGAGGAGATAATTAGAAATTCCAAGAAAACTTGTGACCTTAAAAAAAGATATGTAATCATAGTATACTGTGTGACTCATTGTGAACATTTACATAGTCATAATATTGTAAACATTGATCAATTTTCAGTTCTTGAGCAGCATGGTTAAACCTTGGGAGAGTTATGATATGTGTGAAGTAGGTCAGAAAGAGAAAGACAAACACTGTGTGATTCCATTCATAAGAGGAATATAAAGAAACAAAGCAAACAAACAAAAACAAACACATATTTTGACAATAGAATGGTGGCTATCAGGGGGTGGGGTGGAGGAGAGTGTCTTGCGTAGAAGGGGTGGATTGGATGGTGCTGGATCATATCAAGATCTTTGGAGATGAGTGTGGTATGTATATACATTTGTAGAGGTATGAAGCTATACTCCTTAAACTTATAAAGAGCTGTAAATCAATGGTATTTCAATTTAAAATGATTTTTAAACTTTAACTCTTAACAGCTTAAGTTAAAATTAAGCAATTGCTGTGGTAAGAAGGAATACAGAGATAAAGGGAAGGATAAATTCATTGTTGGTTCCTCTATATTCCTGCTGTAAGCGAAACCATCCAATATTTTTCTTTTTCCTTCTGGCTTATTTCACTGAGCATAATTCCTTCTAGCTCCATCCACGTTACTGCGAATGGCATGAGTTTATCTTTTTTGATTGCTGAATAGTATTCTATTGTTTATATATACCACATCTTCTTGATTCAGTCATCTATTTGGGGGCATTTTGGTTGTTTCCAAGTTTTACCTATTGTAAATATTGCTGCAATAAACATAGGGGTACAGGTGTTCTTTTGAATCAATATTTTTGTGTCCTTTGGGTAGATCCCTAGGAATGGAATTGCCGGGCCATATGGTAGCTGCCTTTTTAGTAGACTGAGGAACCTCCAAGACACAAGTGTAAAAAAATAATAAAAGTACAAAACACAACAAAGCAAAAACAGACAATTATAAATCAGAGTAATACTGCAGGGGAGGAGGAGGGAGAAGGAAGGAGGAGCACAGGGGACTGAGGTGATGGTGCACGGGTGCATTGGTGAAGGAAACTCTATGGGGACTACATCTGAGGGTGTGGGGGGAAGCAAATATTGTTTGAAAATGAACAATGGGGTCTCCCTGGTGGCACAAGTTTTTAAGCACCGCACTCTGAAGCAATCTGCAGCCTCTGCAGCATAAGTTTGATCCGTGGCCAGCCAGGGAGAAACCCACATGGTGAGGCAGATCACTCCTGTCTTGCCCGCTGCTCCCCTCAGCAGTGTATTTTAGTTGGTCTGCCTGTTCTGTTCCCCACTCTGTCTCTGGTGGATCCTCTCACCTCCCGCATCTCTGGCCTGTGCCCCAGCTCTTGTATGCATAAATAAATAAATATTTGGAAAAAAAAATGAACAATGATGTAAAAAATAAAAATAATAAAAAAAGAAATTCTTTGTTCATCTCATGAAGAGTCAAGAGAAACTGTCAATAGTTGATGGAATTAAAAATAAGAATGTGAATATATAAAACTATATTTTACATAGTTACAAAAGGAGCTAAGGAAGGATCTCAAAATTTTATTGGAAAGTGGATGAAAAAAGGACAAGCTTAGGAAGACAGAAAAAAGGTGGCCTAAATCCATATTCAGTATAATGGAAATCAACACCTAAAATCTAAATTTGTTAAATACAGAAACAGAAAAAAATAATAATGTATTGAAGAGTTTGCAATAGGTAGAATAAAATGTCTTCTGGCCATAGCACAAAGGCTGGGAGGGAAGACACATAACTATCCTGCACACTCTTACACTCTAAGTGAAATGAAAGTATAAGTTTATACTTACAGGAAACAATAAGTTTAAGAGGAATATAGTATATCTGCTTCCAGTCAAGTGGAGTACGAGGGATCAGATTTACCGTTGCCTGAAACAATCAAAACATCAGACAAAATACATGGAACAGCACTCAAGACATTGGACACTAGGCAATAAACACAATGATCTTTGAAACAGGGAAAAGAAAATATATATCTATACAAACTCTTATACACAAATGTTAATAGCAAGCTTATTTGTAATAACCTCAAACTAACAATAATCCTAATGCCTAGCAAAAGGTGAATGAATCAACATATTATACTGCATCCATACAATGAAATATACAATTTAGCAATAAAAAAGAATCAACTGTAGATACATACAACTGTAGATACATACATGTCTGAATTCAAGTTGGTGATGCTGAGCAAAAGAGTCAGGAAAAAAATAGTACATGTTATATGATTCCATTTCCATAAATTCTAGAAAAACAAACAATAATCTGTAGTGACGGAAAGCAGATCAAGGACTGTAGAGAGAGTGATAGACTAACTTTAAAGAGGCCCAAGGAAACTTTCAGGATGAAAGGATACCTTCATTATCTTGATTGTGATGTTAATTTCAAGGGGTCCACATATGTCAAAACTCATCAAATTGTTCACTTTTATTTTAAGCAGCTTATTGTATGTCAATTTTACCTCGTTGGTTAAAAAAGAAAAGAAAACTAGGATATAAATATATTATGATAATAAATAATAATAAATACAGTACATATTTACACATGTAACACGTGTACAGTATATATAGCGAATGAAATATATAACAAAAAGCAAACAATAAATTAAAAATATATAAATAATGCCTGGTATAGATATATTACTTTAGAAATGTGGAGGTTACTGCCAGAAGAGTTAAAAAGAAGAACTGTTAAAAGTGGTTCCCATGTCAGATGAAACTAAACCAAAATAAGCCCTGGAAATCTGCCTGTGGAATTAGGTAACCAGACAGGAAGGAGGATGGCAGGGAGCAGAGAGGGAGGGGCCTGGGAGACTATGGTGGAGGATTTGAGTGCCTTGGTGACTGATGGACATGGTGTGCTAACATACCAGAAAAGGTATGAATTCATACCTGTGAGTTATATATAGTATTGTAAGCCAATGTTACCTCAATAAAAATATTAAAATAAAAAAAAATGTGGTCCCTACGTGAGGGAATGGGGAAAGGACTCCCATAGTAAAGGAGGCCAAAAACTCTTGCTTCTCAACACAAGTACTGCTGGGTTAGGTCACTTTTAACAATGTACATTATGTCAGTTCAGATGCTCAGAGAAGCAGATGGCAAAATGGGATTTGATTAGCAAGAGATCAGGAGGAAGTCTGCGAAGGATGGTAGGAAGTGGGAGGAGCAGTAGAACGAAAGAGGATCACAGTGTGGTCAAGTTCACCCCCCACAAAGGAAGAGAGGGGAGAAAAGATTGGATAGTGAGCATCTCAGAACCCAGCGTCTTCCTGAAAAAGATTTGCCATTTAATGGGCAGTGTTCAAGCAAAAGCTGCCTGATAGATATCCTATTGAATGGGAGGTGGACATCTGACCAGGGGTTAATAACCAAAATATATTAAAAAATTCATACAATTCAACAACAGAAAGATATGTAACCCAATTCAAAAATGTGCAACAGAGCTGAATAGACACTTCTCCACAGAAGACATACAGATGGTTAAAAGGCACATGAAAAGGTGTTTATAAAAAAGCATGGTGAGATATCACCTCACACCAGTGAGAATGGCTGTTATCAAAAAAGACAAAAAACCACAAATTTCAGAGAGAATATGAAGTAAAAGGAATTCTTGTGCACTGTCAATGGGAATCTCTGCTGCATCCAACATGGTAGCAGAGGGACGCTGGCTGTGCTCATTGTTTACATTTCCCCTAACATGATTCTGTTCTAGAAATGACAACAAGAGGTCAAGACCAGAAGACCATTGTTTGCAGTGAATGAACTTGTGTGTGACAGTCTGCCAGATGACTCAAGTTGAAATTACTATTTACCACTGTGTGAGTCAACTGGTTCCACTCCAGTTTTCTGTTTAAATTCTGCACTAAATTGAAATTCATTCATTCATTCATTTTTTTAAAAATTCATTCATTCATTCATCTTGTAAACAATGGGTGAAATAAATACCCAAAGAATGGCACAACCTTTTATAGAGTCTGTCAAAAGGCAAATCACCCAGTTGGGTTGGTACTGTTTATTTTGCCTTCATTTTTTTGTTCAAAGGTGTTTAGTAGGCTAAGTAGGTTTCATAATTGAGAGGTCACAATGAACACTTGAAGAAGAAACCATTTTAATCAAAAGTTGTCAAAAAGTCAAGGTATAGGATTCTGCAAGCACATAGAGGAGGGTTGCTTGAACACCTCTGGATTCTGATGAAACAACTGGAAATTACATTTAATTAGTCTGAACTCATTAGAAACCCACTAATTCTGTGATTCTCACAGCTCTGAAATCCTCAGTGACTTAAATAATAAATTATGTTCATAGTATTAAACAATTGAAAAAAGCTGTTTGCAAATCAGAGACTAATTGTTATATATCTAACACTTGCACAATTTTTCAGGTTCTGCAAAGAAAAATAACACAATATTCTGAAAATACAGTGCCCAGGACTACTCAACACCACCCTGCATAAAGGAAAATGTAAGTCTGCTGGGGGCTGAGGCAAAGTGGAAAGACAAGGAAATCCTAACCAATTCTAATCAAAGTTTCTTATTTTGCAAATTGTGTAAAAATACATGATCATGTAAGCAATATTCTTAACACTTCTCATGGCCTCGGAAAATGCTCTGTTATTTATTTATTTAATTATATTATATTTAATATAATTAATATTATATAATATTTATATATTATATATTTATTAATTTATTAATATTTATTATTCATTTAAAATTATTGTTATTTATATATTTATTTATTTATATTATATAATATTTATATTATATAAATATAATTATATTATATTTAATATAATTTTTACATCATTTTTCATTTTTGTACAATGTATGCATTTTCATTTTGGTTATATTCCCCATACAATTGCACCCTCCCTTATTTTGACCGTAATCCTTCCTCTCTCCACCCCTTCCCCCCCATAGTGTGTCTCTGGTTTATAGTTGCTTGTTGATTTTGATTTTTACTTTGTATTAATTACTCTTTTTCCTGGTCCCTATTTAGGTTTTCTAAATTCCTGCTATGAGTGAGACCATCCAGTATTTTTCTTTTTCTTTCTGACTTATCTCACTGAGCATGATCCTTTCTAGTTCCATCCATGTTGCTGCAAACTGCATGTGTTTATCTGTTTTGATTGCTGAGTAATATTCCATTGTGTATATGTATCACATCTTTTTGATCCAGTCATCTATTTTTGGGCATTTGGGCTGTTTCTACAGCTTAGCTATTGTAAATAGTGCTGCTATAAACATAGGGGTGCAGGTGTCCTTTTGAATTAATGATTCTGTGTCTTTTGGGTAAATACCTAGGAGTAGAATTGCTGGATCATATGGAATCTCTATCTTCAGTAGATTGAGGAATCTCTACACAGCTTTCCATAGTGGTTGGACCATTTTGCACTCCCACCAGCAGTGCAGGAGAGTTCCTTTTTCTCTACGTCCTTGCCAACATTTGTTGTTGCTAGGTTTTTTAATATGTGCCATTCTCACTGGTGGAAGATGGTATCTCATTGTAGTTTTGATTTGCAGTTCCCTGATTACAAGTGATGTTGAACATTTTTTTCATATGCCTGTTGGCTATTTGCATTTCCTCTTTGGAGAAGTTTCTTTTTATCTCTTCAGCTGGGACTGCATCAAATTAAAGAGCTGCACAGCAAAAGAGACAATAACCAAAACAGAGAAACCCCACCGACTGGGAGAAAATTTTTGAGCACAACACTAATGATAAAGGACTGATCACAAAAATCTATAAAGAGCTGATGAGACTCAACAAAAATAAAGAAAATAATCCAGTCAAAAAATGGGCAGAATGGCTCTGTTATTTAGACTTCATCAACATCTCATTAAATCCACACCTCTAAGCAGCCCTACTTGAAGATGCATATATATACAGTGAGAGCATATATATATGAGTTGTTGTGGAGAGAGAGTGGCCCTTTACACACATTAGTACTGAAAATAAAAAGAACATGCACAAAGGGGAACTATGAGTTGGTATAAATCATTTTCCCTGTGGCTGGTACCCCTAGGCACGTATTTCTCCCTGCCGTGACCTGGCTCCAACCACACATTCTCTTGGGTCTTTTGCAACTCAGGACACAGTCCCATCTGATTTCCCTGAGAACCTGTCACTCTAAGCAGAGAACTGAACAGCAAGAATCAGTAAGGCACGTTTTTTCGGTATTGTTATTGTAGAAAATGGATTTGGCTTGGTACAAACATGGCATATGACATACGGTTGCAACTGCTTTTGGAACACTCTGAAAGAAAACTCAAGGGAAGTACTCTGAAATCTTAATAATAGTTTTCTTTGGGTGTTAAAACTGTGGGTGATATTTTTAAATTTCCTTTAATAAGCATGCATTGTCCTCGAAATGAAAAATGAGCTTGATAAAATTAGAAAGAAATCATTACCTCTGTGTGTATGTGTGTATATACATATAATGTGTGTGTATATATGTATATATATACACACACATATGTCTATACATGGATATATGCATTAATTATTGCATACAATGTTCAGGGAATATACTCAGAGGCTCCCAGTAATAATATTTCCTGTGACAGATATTACCAATATGATATGAGAACCAGAGAAGCAGTGAATCTCAGATTTGAAAGGGTCTTTGTATTAGTTTTCCTTTGCTGATTAAAAATTACTCTAAAAATTAGCTTAACCTAACAAACACTACTTCACACAGTTTTTATGGGATGGGAATCCGGGTTTTGTCTTAGCTGAGGGGTCTGTCAAGGTTGCCAGTTGATATTTTTATAGACAAGAAATAAGCAAACAAAAACTCTTTACTGTTTTTTTTAGACTTGCTAGACATCTAATTGATAAAATACAATCTACCTCTTTCTAACTCTATCAATGGATTCTATTAAATCCATTAGAAAAGGAAGCTCATGAAATCAATGTAGAAAATACATTGTTAAGAAAAAAAAGCAGAATGGGAGATCTGTCTCACTTTGGATTCTCTTTTCTAAATTCATATAATTAGATGAAAAAGACTTATAAAGATCATCAAAATTAAACTCACTTTTATACATTTAATGGATTGCCTTTATTAAAAAGAGTAAAAGCATGTGAAATGAAAAATGTCTTTTGAGATTAGCAACTTATTGAATTAGATTATAAAACATTGGGAGGTCTATCATTTCTTCAGAGTTGTTTCCCCTGTGAGAAAGGGATTGGAGAGCAGGTCAGTGTTAGAAATTACCTCTAGACTCTTTAAAAGCTGGAATGCTCTAGTATTCATCTTCAAATCCCAAATATTTGGCAGAAAACTAGCATAGAGAAAGTCATGAAGTATTTGCTGAATGAAAGAGGAAAGGAAAAGCAATAAATGTTTGGGGAAAATTACTACAAAGCCAGTTCTCACCCCAATTCCCATTCCTCCCTGCACCCTCTGAATACCCCACATCCCAGAACTTCAAAGACAGTCCCGGGGAAAGAACTGGCCTTGGCATCAGTAAATCACTAGATTCCCTAATGACTAATGATTCGTCATTCCATTCGTGAAATAATTAATTCCCCCTTCAAATTGGTATTTTAAATTCTAGTCCACATTATTAAAGGAAAATGAATCTACCCAACTTTTTGTTTTTGACATCTATTCAATAAACAAGCCTTTACATTTTCTCTGCATTTACTCTTTTCTTCAGTGTAAGACGCGAACATGGATTCCGGAGCTATATGGATTCTGTCTCCTACTTTTTGTCCAGCTGGAAAGCTGCTTACTAGTTCTTTATCTTCTTTTAGTAACAGATCTCCCAAGAATCTGCACTCATGCTGTTAAACTTCCTAGCAAGTTCAAAGGCTCTCTCATTTCCCCCTCAGATCTGCCAGTTAACTTACTGCTGCTTGCTCCACGGCACTGCCTTTGATAATTTAGCCCTTCCCAGAGTCAGATTTTTCTTCGCTCAGTATAAAATAAGGTTTTATCAAAGCCCCTGGGTTTTGGCATTGTTTCCAAAATTGTGTTAAACATTCCCGAAGTATGAACTCTCTTGAACCAAGGAATCACAGAGAGGAAAGGAATGCGAGCAGGTCTGACAGGATCTGCAGCTTTTTCTGATTTATTGCACCTTTCTTGATAGGGAGTAAATGCCCATTCCAATGAGTTCTGCAGAGATGATGCATTCTCTCTGGATGAGAGATTTCACCTTGTGCGATTGGGTCTTGCTTATCAAAACTCCGGTGTGCTCATCACTGAGTTAGTAACCTTCGTTTCACTTGGTTTCAAAATGTTTATCCCAGCACAGGCTATATTGCTCCAATATTTTTTTCATTTAGAGATGAGAATTTATCAAGCACCATTACAGTTTCTGCTAAGTTCTTCTAAGTTTAAAGTACATTTTTTTTTAAGTTAGAGGTCTACATTTCGAAGTACAGGGTGGTCCCATAAAATCAGGTCCACTAAAATAGGTAAGGATTACAGTTGCTCCTTTTGTTACTATGATTAGAAAAAGTATTGTCCCACATTATGTAAATGATTAAGACTCAAGAATGACAAATGTAATAAATAATCCTAACCTATGTTTGCTGTGTTTTCCTCTAGTTTCTTTAAAAACAGACTGAAATATAAAAATCTAAAATCTTGCACCTATCACACACATCTTGTCTGCTCTAGAACCAAGGCTCTTAGAGGTAGTTTATGACAGAGACAGGTTTTAAAGGACAAAATTGGGCTGGGATTTTTTTTAAAGAAAAGAAATAACTCCAGATGATCATACATTTTAATTAAATTAGTTTTCATCATTATATTTCATCATCAAGTTATTTTTCATTTATTCTTCAAAGTATTTCTGGACTAAGCAACATTTGGAAATATATATTATGTATTTGAGAGGAATTCCTGAATTGGTTTAGAGCTTTCAACCAGGTATCTATAATTCTTTTTTTTCTCTTAAAAATTAAAGACTCCATCACATCAAGGAACATGAACTGCCAGAATTTCTAATTTTATAGGAAATAATAGTTTGAATGTGTTCTCCAAGGCATAAAAATGTTTGCCATTCCCAATACAGCGTGAGATCTTATGAGAATATAATGAATGACACAGTGCAGATAACCCATCTCCAGTGTTGCTCAAACTCTTAAAACTCAAAATGCAGGACTCCACTTGCTCCACTTTAATAGTTTAATAAAGAAAAATTTAGTTTAATAAAGAAAAATAAGGTGATCTGTTGGAAGATTTTGGAAATTGAGCAAAGATGAAAGGAGTTATGTTTTTATTTCTTTTATATTTGATATCTTCCCATATTACAGAAGGAAAGAAAATATACAAGAAGTGTTTTTAATAAAACCTTGGCTGCTTTTTTGTAAGAATCCATGCAAGTAATTTTATCTCTTTGGGGATCATTTTCAAAGGAGGGGGAAGAAATAAATTGACAGAATCCCATAAGGTACTTAAAAAATGCACATATGTGCTTTATTTTAAAAACTGAGTGAAAAAGCAAGATTTCACTTATCTACTCTGCTTCATATTCAGAAGGAAGTAATAGAGGGAAGGAGGGGAAGAGGGAGAAAAGAAGAGAGGAAGGAGAAGGAAAGGGAGGGAAGGAGAGAGGAAACAACTCTGTCTAGACTGCATCATAGTACTTACGGTGAACTTTAAAAAGGATAATAACATATGTCAGTATTTTTCAACTAAAGTTGAGTTAACTGTACAAATTTAGGTTATTGAGCTTTTTAGTGAAGGAGAATTATATTTATATTTGATAATAAAAACTTAAGTCTATACATACACCCTGCTGTCCAGCTGGGCTGTCTTTTCTGTTCCCAAGGAAGGAAATCCTTGAGAAATATTGTGTGTTATAGTCCTGCCCTCATCAACTCAGCTGTGCTTCATCCCAGGATACATTTCTGCCTCATGGGTTATATCAACCAGCAAAATTTCTTGCCCCTCTGAGGGATACATTGGGAAAATCAAGGGGAGACTGTACTTGGGCCACATTCTCTCCTAGGATGGCCACAAGGCCAGATGCCCCAGAAATGGAAACAATTAACACAAGGCTAGTTCTGGGTTTTCTCCTGAAGGCAGGATGTAGACCAACTTTCTGAAAGGGTCACTGAAGTTTGCAAAACTTTCTCTGCCCCTGGCTGATTGACTAAAACAGAGCCAGCTCATGTACTGGAGTGGAAATCATGTGAAACTTATTTATGCCTTTTTTTAATTTTCTCCTTTTAACTATCAGACATTGAACAGAGGGGGTTTCTGAGCCTGGAGCTGAATTATCAATGTACTAGAGTTAAAACTGAAGATGGGGTGAGAATTCAGGTAAGCAGAAGTAAACATGAACTCTTTGTGAACCAAATCACCGCTGCATGCTCCTCTTCAAAGCATTCAAGCTCCTGAGTTGCTCATATAAATCCGAGCTGCATTGAAAGGATTTGCTCCCAGACTTCCACCAGTAGCTTGCAGCCCCATGCATCAGATTCAGCTGTCTCTTAAATCTGCAAAATGTTATCTGCCTCACCATGCACAAACTGCTTGCTGTCCCAAACTGTATTCAATCCAGATGGGTGACTTTGCCACTTCCTGACTTCCCTTCTGTTACAAGTAAGAATATTTTGAAACAAGGCGACGAATGTTCAAACTGAATACGAGGCATATACCAGTGCTCCAGTCCAGAAAATGAGAAAATCATGCCACTTTGACCCCCCCTGGATGTCTAAAATTTTCAACCCCACAGAATGTGTTCCACATCACATTCCCAAGAAGCCATGCCATCAACATGACCAGGGCCGCACACAATTCTCAGCAAACCAACTTGATCACTTCATTCACCAAAGTAAATTAGAATGGAAGTGAGAGTGATTAGGAATAATCACTTAACAGGAATAAGAGCTAATCTATTTAATAAATCAAAAATACAGGCACTACACTATTAGTAACAACAATTTACCTGTGACAGTCATCTGACACATGGGTGTCCCAATACTGGTCCACTCAGGCCACCACCATCCCCTATGCACCTTCAATTGGGTAACTGTCAATCATACAGTGACAACTACTTTCTGTGGCTAGCACCTCCCTGGGGGCAGAGGACAAGTCTTGGCCAATACTTCATATAAACCAATGCCTGGATATAGCCAGGATTCAATATCAGTGAGAAAAATAGCTCTAGAAGGAACCCCAAGAAACTGGCAACAGCCATGGTCCCTAAACAGAGGAACTGAGAGGCTAGGGTAAGAAAAATTTGCTTTTACTGTTTATTATTTTATACTAATTGAACTTTCTTACTCTGCATTTTGTATTTAAGTGAGTGGATTAGAATAAATATTGAAAGAATAAACAAAGGGTTGAATGAACCAGCTACAATTTGATGAACAATTATTTTTAGCTGTACCAACTTAACGGCAATGATTCTTCCCAACCCTGAGTTTCTAATCTTTCTAGTGACTCACATTAAGTGTGTGCCAAGTCAAGAGAGTGCTGACACTCTGACTCACTGTGTCCAGACATTCTTGGCCAAGAAGGAGACAAAGAACTGTCACAAAGGCTACATTTTATTGGTCCAGTTTGATTCATTCAGTAGAAATGGAAACGCTCACTACTTTTCTCAACACTAGAAGTTCCCCTGTAAGGAGCAACTATGGTTACTTCTTTAAAATAATGCTCCGGTTCAAATTCAAGGAAAACTGGGGTTCCCTAGGGAATAAACAGAAAAACATTTTTTTCATGCCCCTAGGTTTGTCTAATACAGTGAATCTAAGAGTTCTGGATAGTTGTTCCAGGGCTCAGAATCTTTGTTGTATATAAATCAGGGGAAATAGTATCTATCTGACAAAGCTGCCATTAGGCTTAAATTTTCCAATGTATTTAAAATCCTTGGAATACAGTTCTGTAATAGTAATAACTACTATTTTTACTCTAAAATAGTCTCATGGCCCTTTTCTCCTCTACTCCAGCTTGGAATCAATATCAGTCTGATCTGAGACAAGTTGTTAGACTTACCTATGCTGTATAACTGCTATGAATTTCAGAATGCTTTGTTCTTTTCTGTAATGAATATATTCTGGGTGTGATTGCTGCTTCCAATATTTGCCATTTTATCTGTCAGCCTATCATAATCCCTAATCAATAACTTTCACTACCATTACTTTTTACGCAACGACATCAAGATTATATAGCGTGATGGCTGCCATGCTCTTAGAAATTTGTCAGCCCTGTCATTTGAAGTGTGTTAGAAAGCCATCGAAACTACAATCAGACTTTGTAGCAGTCTGTCATTCCAAAAGAATTTTTAATGAGGTTTTTTTTTTTTTAAGACTTGGGGGGTGAGAGGACAGTACTCAGCTTTTTGAGATCACTACCCCAAAGCTCCTGAATGTTTGGTAAGTTTGCCAAGAGGTATAAACTCCCTTCTAGCTAGTCTGGCTGCTGCGACTGTTGTCTAGGCCATATGATGAGTTGCTGGGGCAGCCAGTGGCCCTGCCTTTCCCAGCATGGAAGTGTGCAGCTTTCCTCACACTCACAGCCACAACAATGCCAAGAATCAGAAACAAGGGCCTGGAATGTTAGCAGGCCCCACATGAGTGGCAGTTTAGAGGGCCTCCATTATGTTTGGTGCACCGAGAACAGATTGTTATTCTGCAGGCATGAATTAGAGCCAGGGCAGAAGGTGCCACACTCTGGCCCCAGGGTATCTAGCTTCTGCTAGGAGGGAGAGGGGGCTGCTGCTGTACAGAACTTTCATGGGCCAAGTTTCAATAACTGTCCCTAGAGAACCCATCACAAGGGAAAAACATTTGTTTTCTGAATTCAATACACCCTCACATTCCATCAGTCTATTTCCATGGCCTTCTCTAGCTCCTTAGTTGTAAAATAGCATTAATTCAGTTACCCCCTCAACATGATTATATACTCACACTTCAATTTATCATCACTAGAAAATGCATGTTTTGCATAAAGCTTTATTAAATAAAGATCTAAATTGGAACTGATTCTCCCCATCATCTGCGCGATTGTCATTTAGACAATGCTCTCTGGCATATTAGCTGCTATATATTTAGCCTAGTTGCTAAAATGATGAAGATAGTCTGTGTATAGAGACTTTGTTCTAGATTCTTAGGCAAGCAAAGGCTCTGAGACATCAGTCCATCAAATGGCTCCCTCTTTCCTCCAGGTATTGAACTCCCACCTAAATCTCAATGCTTTCTTGTGGACATGAACTCAGAAGACAGAATCATATAGAAAAGTTAACTTTCAGAGTCAGCTGTAAGGGTGTACGAAACCATTCACTCTACTGCAAAGTTAAATGAACTCTTTTTGAACTCTTCCTGATTTGTCTGCCAACAGAGTTGTGCTAAAATCAGTATCATACTATTCTGGTGGCGGGGTACCGGATAGTTTGCAATAATCAGAGATGGAATAAATACATCTGGACAAACTGGATGGTGGGAAGTGGTAGCCAGTGAGATATGCAAAAATTATTTAGGGGAAAATTTGTAAAGGACTCAACTCATGAGTTCTTTCTCCTCCCACTCATCCCCCTTCCATCCGAGCCTCAAGTATCAAAGATACCAAGAGTTTTAAAACTCTTCCTACTGACTCAGACTCACCATCATGGGTGGGGATGGCATGGAAGTATGCACGTATTTCTCTAGGTCATTTTTCTGGTTCAAGCAAAAGGCAAAGGAAATGAAGGAATCTGTATAATGCTCAAAGCACAAACTATGATTCTCCTGTAAGACAAGTACCTGCAAGTAGGCTAGCATTATTTGCAGCAACTGCAAGTATAATTAAAAACCTTTCAGCACTCTAGTCATATTTCCTGTCACAAAGGCAAGATAACACAGTGAGAACTGATCAAGTTGAACTCTGCCGACAATGAAAGGAGAAAGAGCATTCTGTGAACATACTCCCTTGTGTACATATGTGTATATTGATAAAAATGAACATCCTTCAACCATACTTGAAAAATGTTGCATTTTATCCAATCATTTTTACAAGGAACAGAATTAGAGAGTTGTAGAGACCTTTCACTCATGCAGTCTCAATAAATATTTTTGAAGGATAGAACACAAGGTACACATTATTAAATGAATGAATGGTTTCTATAACCCCCTAATTCTGTACCCAAATTCATGCACTTTGGTAATCCAGTATATTACAGTGACACTGAAAATCAGTCCCAATCACAGGAATGTAATCACAAGGCTGTTGTAGATTTTATAATCTTTTTTTCCTATTGAGTTCAAGAGAAGTTAAATGAAGACTGCAAAAAAACAAACAAAACCCTGTTGTTTCATGTAATTCTTGCCTGGGAAGTCTTATGTCTGTTTTTTTTATAGCCTTCTCTGCAAAATAAGTTACATAAAGTATACTCTTTGGAGTAAAGCTCAGTCACCAGAGTTCTGATAACCTAACTTGTAAAGGAAGCACTTTATCACAGGTAGACGGTGACAGAGGAATGTTATTAGAGTTACCACAGGTTCCAAAGCTGCCTCCTTCCTCTGCCAGTCTAGAATCCAAATCAAACAAACATGCTTTTGCTTGAAATGTCTTCTCTTCAAAATATAAAAAAAAAAACACCCAGGAAATCTAATAAGACCCAAGAACTAAACTAAGGTGGGATTCATTTATCTGCTTCCAAAATAAGTGTCAGTAAGGGAAAGATTTCCCAGAATATAAAACATAGCATGCAATTAAAAAGCCACATATTTGTCTATTTTGTATTTTCTGTAATTAATACTGCACTAATGTGTTGAATCTGGCAACAACATCTGCTTCTGTTGTGCAGTATTTACTGAGTGTTCATTATTTTACTTGTTGAAAATACCATTTTAAAAGCATAAGCCCTACCTTGAAGAAGCTCACCTAAACAGGAAGAAAAAAATATTGTTTGCTAGCTAGATGTGTGATTAATTATGATTCACAGTTTCTATTCTGAGCTCCATCAGTTTACCTTGGGTAGCCCTGGGCAAATTGTTTAAATCTCCCATGCCTTAGTTTTCTCATCTGTAAAATAGAACTAAGAATACTAGTCTTCCTCAGCTATTCAGTGAGAATTAATTAATGTTTAAGATCCTCAGATGAAAGGCTCTGCATATGTGCAGAGGGCTATTACACAAACCATAAAACTGCATTTACACACAGCTGGGCATGATTCACGTGAGAAGACAAATTCCTATAAGCTCCACATCCTGTCAAGACCAGGATGTATATCTGACCTTGATGGTGTCAGGCTTAGACTCTGTGCAAAAAAAAAAAAAATATGGTGACCCACATACGTAATCATACATCCTCTAGTTACCAGATTTAAAGAGAAAAGAGGAATAGGTAAAAAAATTAATAATGTATTTTGTTTAGCCAAATACATCTAAAATATTGTTACTTCAACCTGTAATCAATGTGAGCAAGCATTAATCAATTATTTTACTTGATCTTAACTTTCATTGAATCTGATGTGTATTTTATACTCACAGTGCATCTCAGTTCAGACTAGCCAAATTCTAAGTGTTCATTAGCCATCTGTGACTAGTGGCTCCCCCACAAAGGGTTCAAGCCTAAGCTCCCCAAACACCAGACTGTAAGAGTCATCACCCATCCATGGACTTCTGTTTTCCCTTAGATGAAGAGGTCAGCAACATCAAATACATAGGTTTGCCCTGCTGTCTGAAAGTAGAATGTTCCAATTTGATGTGTTAGTAGGTTATTTGGGGGTGTACGAATTCATCAATATTAATTTAAATGGAATAAATTTTTGAGTGTTCCCAGGTCTGAAAAGTAAGCTACCAAACCATGCCAATAGCAATGTTCTACTATCAGATAGGGGAAATGCTTTCATCCGCGGTCCTGCTCCACTTAGAAAGGATGATGTTACAAAGTCCCTGCTTTCAGTAGCACTCAGGAAATTAGCAAGATGGTAATAAAAGATGCTCCAGAGGAAAAATAAATAATCTTCTCAAGTGTTCCCATCTACAGAGAAGTGTCTGAGACACTAAGGGCCAGCTCCCTGTGCTTCTCACCATGCAGTCGCTGGCATCCCACAGACAATAGACAGAGTCACAGACACTCCTAAGTCTCCACTTAAAAATATTTACCTGCCTTTAAATGATTTCCAGTAAAGTTGATGAAATTTTGAAGCACAATAAAAAAAATTATGCTTTGTTTTGCTTTCCTTTGTTTCACTTCATCTCTATTGATATTGAATATTTCTTTGCTTGGTTATTGTTATTCTCTTTTAAAATAGAATTACACCAATTGTTATGACCAAAACTATTGCTGAATTTAATCTTTAAATTCATTTGTTTAAACAAATGCTAGCTCAAAAACCATTATTCAAACCAATTTGAAATAGCCAAGTCACATGTAATCTTACGTAATGACTTGCATAGAGCAAAATCCTGAGAAGAAAAGTATGCCTTAAATGATTACAGTGGCCATTCCTCTCTTCCTGCTGATCTTTGGGAAAATCTGTTCTAATACCCACATTTCATATCAAAACCATCCAGTTTCCAACTAAACACCAGTCTTGAATTTGCCCCAGGATTCTGCCTAGTACCTCTCCACGCACTCTCATGTCCCTCTTTACAGAAATTGTTCATGGTCCTATCTTTCCAAGCTGATGTCATGTCTTTAGATGCTTGTTAAACAGCTGCTATAGGCAAAACCTTATGTAGGCACTGCAGGGAATGCTAACAAAAGTTTGATAAGGGAATTGCACTCAAATTGAAAAGAAACATACATTATTCGTAAGAAAAAAAGGCTGGCCAGTAGGAGAAATAGAGACTCTTTTATACAAGAGTGTTTTAGTTGACTCAAG
The DNA here is from genome assembly GCF_964194135.1 of Talpa europaea. Classification (NCBI taxonomy): domain Eukaryota; kingdom Metazoa; phylum Chordata; class Mammalia; order Eulipotyphla; family Talpidae; genus Talpa; species Talpa europaea. Next base: position 61,529,325 of record NC_140070.1, read on the forward strand.
TTGCTATAACAAAATAGATGGGGGGGGGTGTTAAACAACAGAAATTTGTTTCTGATACTTCTAAAGGCTACAAGTCCCAGATCAAGGTACAATGGGTTTGATGTGTGGCAAGAGCTCTCCTCCTGACTTGTGTGTGGCTGCCTTCTTGTTATAACGTCACCTGCCCTTTCCTTGGTACATGGAGGGAAAGAGAAGACTCTTGTGTGTCTGTTCTTATAAGGGCACTAATCCTACCCTCATGACTTCATCTAATCCTAATTAGTTGTCAAAATTTCCATCTCTAAATACTATCAATTAAGAGTTAGAACTTCAATATACGAATTTGGGGGGGGGGGTACAAGGGAAGGTGTAAACATTCAGTTTTTAATTGTGCCTCAGAGTAATGAGACAAATTGGGTTGATCAACAAAAAATGGATTATGAAAGTTGTACCTGTGATAACCATCAGGGTCACCCTCCCTGCTGGATACATGCATCAAGATCCAAATAGACAGCACAACTTTTGTGTGTTGTTGCAGCTACTTCCAGTCGCTCAGTCTATGTTACTATGAACTTGATTCATGTGATCTTCACCTCTCCTTCCTGAGCTGCACATATGCATGTCTCCTTTCAGACACGAAAGTATTTATGACGGAATTCATTATCTTTCACCATCCAACTTGCCTTGCTACTGTCTTACTAGACTTTTTTTGATACCAACACCCTCCATTCAGTCTTTCACACTAGAAATCTTGTCCTTCCTCACCCCTAAATCTAATCAACTAAAAGTTCTGTCAAATCCAACCATTTTCTCATCCCCATGCCCTCCCTCCTCACAATCCAGTGCCTGAACCTCAGTCCAAACCATTATTATCGTTCTTTTGAACTCCCAAAAGATAATAATCATTATATTTTAATAATCACAGCTAGCATGTGTTGAGAGCTTTCTAAAAGCCAGTCTGTGCCCTGAGCACTTTATATGTATTATTTCCTTTAATCTTCAGAGGTATTATGATTTGCATTTTACAGATGAGGAAACCGGGTCAACAGAGAAGCTAAGGAACTTGCCCAAATACAGTTGCTAAGTGGTGGAAGTAGGTGTTGAATCCCTGCAATCTGAATCAGGAATTTATTCTCATCATAGCCCCAATGTATTCTGCCTTCTTAGAGGTTAATCCCCTCCATGCAGACCAATCCACTTCAATTCTTCTTCCATCTGTTGCCTTAATGATCTGTCGAAGTACAAATCTGATGTTCTTTGATTTGAATCCTTCAATGGCTCTATTTTCTATAATATGAAACTCCAATGAACCCAGGCCACAGAAACCTTCAGACTGAGGCCTCCTCTTCAATTTCATGGACTTTCACTCTAACACTTCTAAATATTTACAGTTCCAGATGTGCCATTCTACTCCAGCCCTTCATCTGACACATGTGCTACTCCCTCTTCACAGAATACTTTTCTTCATCAATTTGCCATTTTCCTTTCCATTCTTTATGCATTTTTTATGTCCCAGCTTGAAGGGGACATAAAGGAAGCAACATAAAGGAAGCTGAAAGTAAATTCCTGAATGATTAACTTGTCAAGTGACCAACTGACCAAATGAAAAAATTTTAAACTATTTAAAAAGTTTACCATTCATCTTGCAGGGAATAGTTTCTACAGCTTTTGAAAATTTCTGTGAATAGATGACCAAGTTAATAGATTAATTCCAGGACGCTGACCTACAGAATATTCCTTCTTTCTCTGTGTGGCTTCTGTACCCATATCCACGCTTGCTGAGGAAGTTCTCCTGCTGTGCAGCAACAACTTCACACATCTGAAGTCCCTAAGAATATGTGAGTTCCACAGCATCTGCCTATGTTTTTTACCTTTTGTCCCTATATTCAATGAAGTATGGAATATTATAAATCTTAAATATCATATTAAACTGAGTCTTCACTAGTCAATTAATAAGCATGCTTATGTACCATATACTTTCATCCATAAAGGATAGGGTAAATTATTAAACAAAATAAAATATATATTCTAGAAACATGGAAGTCATAGAAGATGCATATTCAGGTCTGCTCCTAACATTTTGGGGATCTGCCTTGAATACAATGGAGAACTACATACCTACCATATGCAAAGTATCTTGAAATTATAAAAACAAACTGAAAACTTATTTAATATAGCTTGTGTTTTTACCTTGAAAAATGTCACTTCAAAATAATCCAGAAACCAGACTGAATTTAAAATTTTCACTGGTGGGCCTCCCTGGTGGTACAAGGGGTAAAGTCTCAGCACTATGAAGCTGTCAACACCCACTGCAGCACAAGTTCGATCCCCAGCCAGGGAGCTAAACCACATAGTGAAGCAAACCTCTCCTGTCTCCCCCGCTGCTCCCCTCAGAAGTATATTTCAGTAGATCCACCTGTTCTCCTCCCCACTCTGTGATGAATCCTCTCACTCTCCCCCCACCCCAACCCCACATCTCTTGCCTACACCCCAGCTCTTGCACGCATCAATAAATTAAATAAATAATAAAATTTTCACTGGTAAGGGGATCTCCAGACCCTGACCCCAGGTGCCTAGCCCCTTACCTGTAGTGCATACCTTTTTCTACTCCCAGTTTACATTCCACCGTGCCTCCCACAACGCATACATACACACACATAGATACCCTTCCACCTGAGACAACTGCCCCTTGTATACCTTTACCTTTTGGGTGCTTCAGTGGTACGGTCCATTCCCTCAAGAGGCAGGTCACAGAGGAGGCTAAGTGATGTCTTTGGGACAAAGAACTCCAGGCTCCATGTAACTAGAATCCCCTTGACTGGCAATCATTAAATTCTACATTGAAAATAAATTTTAAAAGTAGCTGTAAGGTTTTAAGACATCTCTATAATAATGTACTTTGTGAAAAAAATACATATATAAAGATACATAGAATAAATTTAAAACACACATTAAATATATTATGGTTGTTATTATCTCCAGGTAGAAAATTCAGGTATGATAGTTTTCTTTTTACTTTATTTTATGTATTTACGTTACGAATGTTTGATTTATGCTATTTTTAAAATAATGAAAATACTTCTACTGGGATAAATTTCTACATTGTTTGAGTGAAACATGATATTTGTTAAAACCTCAGGAATTTCATATTTCCTATGCAGTAATAGTAGAGGATTTGTAAAATATACCAGAGATCTCACTGGTTAGTGAGGAAAATGCATGAAGCTATTGAGACCCCATATTTATAGACATGCACTCATGAGGTTATGAATATAAACAATTTTACTGAGTCATATAAATATACTCAAAGCATATAGTGCATATGTGTTCATCCTGGTGCCCAGAATTCTGTGGACAGGGTAGTGCTCTGTTCATAGCGCCTATTACTAACTCACTGTGTGAATGTGGGCAAATTGCTGTGGGTTTCAACTGGTAGAGTTAAGACATAAAACTAGTTATTAGAAGATGCTTGCTGGTCTCATAGAATGACTTTCTATGTGATGAATATTACTGCTCTAACTTGGAAGGGAAGAATTATTTTTTAATATTCCAGGTGATTTTAAGGAGTGTGGGGGCCGAGGGAGGCACATACACCATGCCACACACACATATATAAAAATCATAAATGGAACCTGAATGCTCATGTATATAACATTTCAATAACCTTGAAAGTTGGGTTTTTTTTCCCACTGAGAATAAGCTTCTGCTTAGCGATGGAATCAGAATAATTATTATATAAATTTTCAGCAATCTCAGTGAATAATAAATTGACCCAAATATTCGCTCTCAAATAGTTCAAGCTATAAATTAATTCTGAACTAAGCTCCTCTGAACTCATTTTTTACTTAGTTTTAAATTAGCATTTCCTGCCATTTGTAATAAATGTTAAATATAAACAAGAATGTGACAACGTTCTATTTTCAGGGAATTCTATCTAGACCATAAATAGTCATTCCAGAATAAGTGGTTCAAGAAAAAAAAAATGTTCTTTTCCATAAGGATGGCTCATTTTCTCCACAATCTGAAAAACTGATCTGTTCAAAACAAGAAAGTATTAAGTGTTCAGAAGATTTAAGCATTCTGTTACCAGTTTTGTTTCTCACAATACTAAAATAGAAATATAATTACCTTCATGAGTTACACAAAAACCTAGTGAGAAATCAGAGGAATAACCTATGGTGAAAGAGAATTAAAAACATTGAACACATTACTTTGACATGCTACATCCACACTCAAAATCTTGTCTTTATTCACTGTATTTACTTATCTAGGCCATTCGCTACTGACTGTAAGGATGCATTCCAAAAGTTGGGTATTTGGACATTCGAATACACACATCCTTGGGATTAGTATTAAACATGGCAATTAGATTTACAAACAGCCTCAGAAGCTAAACCTAATCTGTAATAAAGCTTTGAAATCTCACCATTAAATATAACGTTGTTCCTCTGAGGAAATAGATTCTAAAACAAGATCAGAAGTCACTTAACATCATTCCCTCCACATTTTCCTTCACTTCTGAACACAAGAAAGGAACAGAATGACTGGGAAATTCTCTGACACTCCAGAGTTAGAGGTAGTTTGTCTCTCTCTTTGCTATTACTGTTTATTATTATTTTCTGTTCTTTGTAAAAGAAATGTATACCTATTATTATAAAATTTAACACTGCCAAATGTAGAACTTAACAAGCAAACATCTCCTGTGATCCTTTTCTTCACCTATACTCACTACAGAAGTACATAGTCTTACGTGGTTTTGTGTATTTATGAGTGTTGGTATCTTGTATTTAAAAAAAACTGTCATATCACAAATATACATCTGCTTACTTGCTCATTGTGACTTAAAAGGTAATCTTGTACTATTTTTTTTCTTGCACATATACCCTAGAAGTAGAATTTTTGGACAAAGTGTATTCATATTAAAATTTTACCAACATATAGACAATTTGTAATCTAAGATTTTACCAATCATCATAGCCAATCCTTCATTTTTATTATACTTGAGCATGTTATTAATAAGTTTTTGAATTGTTGTGTAGCTTGGGACCACAATTTTGGTGTGATATTTAGTCTCAAATATGACCCCTTTAAAGTCGCTAATTTTCTTGCAGATTATTTAAACAGTTTGCTTTAATTAATCATTGAACAACTACTTATGAAGCAAGCATTATGAGTTATATATTAAAAACTAGGGGTATATTGATGTGGGGTTTCATATTAAAACCAAAAATTTTCCAATCTAGAATTGAAAAATAACCACTTCCATATTTTCTTCTAGCAGTTTTTGGTTATAATTAATCTACCCTCAATGAATTGTCAATTGTTTTAATACCATTAATGGAATTTTTCCTAATAACTTGAAATTATGACCTTATCTCACATATAATAGAGTGTGTTTCTAGATGACCTGTTATTCCATTGGTCTACAGTAAATCCTGCTGCAGTACTATCCTAACTTATGTAGTTTTGTAATACCGCTATAGTAATATGGTCCCTTGTCTTTTGTGTTCTTTTTCAAATTATTCCTTGCTCCTATTTTTTCATGACTTGTTTTTTCTTCAGATGGACTGTTAATTCATCTAATAAAGTTACCAAAAATATCTTGTTGGAAGTATAATTGTGATAGTATTCAATAAAATAATTCAGGGAGAAGTGAGAATTAAACAATATTACATACTCCTGCAAGATCTCAGTACATACCTTCTCATTTTATTCAAGGCATTTTTATGTTCTGCAGAAAAAAATTTCAGACTTTCCTTTCACTATATACTGTACATTCCTGATTAAATTCATTTCCAGGCAAATCATTGATTTTGTTGCTGTTGTTTAGTTGCTGCTATGACTGAGTTTTCACTATCACATTTTTAACTAATTTGTGAGGGAAGCTAATAATTGAATAATTATTTTGTATCTAGTCACATTATTAAAATTATTTACTGATTACAATAAATTTACATTAATTACCAGACTTTTTAATGTATGTAATTCATCTTATTTAAACATTCTGTCTTCTTACATGTATATACAAAGAACATTTACAATTCAGGAAGTATCTACTGAATTTATGAGTTTGGTATGCTGGAGTTTACTCTGGCTCATAACTGCACCTATGAGCTCAATGTTACATTTTCAGGAATCTTGAAAGCTGGACAACAGTAGTGCCAGCAATGCACAGGGAAGGTTGTCTATTGATTCAGGCAGACAGATAAAGGCAAGTCCAGAGCCCTCAGTGGCTTTCTCAAGTTTTAATAATTTTTCTATGCCAATTGTAGTGCTGCAGGGCAGGCAGGGGACCGGGCTCTCTGGCTTTCTCTCATGGTCTCTTCCACTCATAGCCATTCTCCACCACAACCATCATGAATGATGCTGCCCTTATATCCTCAGTCCCCAGTTATGCATGCCCACACCATACTCCAGGTGTCCACCATCAGGCATGCATACCTCGAGCCCACACTCCCAAGCACCTCCTGCATTCAAGGCTGCAGGTGATAGCCACAGAGGCCAATGGCACAAAAGCCTGACCATAACTTATCCTACACCAACATACATCAAATTGGTAGCCTGAAATTGGTGATGGGTGGGCAGATTCACACTATAGAAATCAGAAAAAGGCTACAAATCAGAGCTCCTTCTACAGTTTTCACCCAATTCTAGCACTTTCAATTAGTTGTTTACCATCTACCATCATTCAATTTACTCAATATCTGCTACATCCTATATTTAAAAAAATCTTGTTATTTAAATCTTCCAAAGGTGGATCTCCCTGGTGGTGCAGGGGTTAAGTCTTGGTGCTATCAAGCTATCACCAGCCACTGCAGCATAGATCCCTGGCCAGGGAACTAACCCACATAGTGCAGCAGACCTTTCCTTTCTTACCAGCTGCTCCCCTCAGCAGTATATTTCAGTAGATCTGCCTGTTTTGCTCCGTACTCTGTCTCTGGTGAGTCCTCTCATCCCCTGCAACTCTGGCCTAAACTCAGTTCTTGTATGCATAAATAAATAAAATAAATCCTTAAAAAAAGAAAGTTTCCAAAGATAAATCCACAGATTACATGGAAAGCTTAACTGAAGGAGTAGCAATCTTATCAGAAAACACCTCGTTACTTTTAAGAGCATAAGTGAGATGTGAGAGAACACTGATTAAGAACTCTGGCTTTGAACCCAAACTTAATTCTATGTTTAATAAATAAAAGGAGTGTGTAAATGCAAATCAAAACCATAATGAGATGTCATTTCATACTCACTATTATGGCTAAAATAATTTTTGTGAGAATGTGTAGAAATAAGAACACTCTTACATTGTTCACAGAATTGTAAAGTGGTCCAATCATTTTAGGAAGCACTTCAGAAATTCCTCAAAATATTAAACACAGATATCTCCCCGGTGGCGCAGCGGTAGAGCGCTGGGTTGCGAAGCTGCCTGCAGCCTCTGCAGCGCCGGTTCGATCCCCAGCTGCTGGCAAGGGTCCCACATGGTGCGCAGACCTCTTGCCGCAACCGCTACTCCCCTCAGCAGTTTACTTCATCAGTCTGTCTGTTCTGCTCCCCACTCTGGCTCTGGTGAATTCTCTCACCCTCCCACTCTTCTGACTGTACCCACTGCTTGTATAAATAAATAAATCTTAAAAAAAAAAATATTAAACACAGTGCCACCATATAACCTAGCTATTCCACTCCTAAAAATATACCCCTTGGTGGCACAAGGGGTTAAGCACCACACTGAAGGAATCTGCAGCCTCTGCGGCACAAGTTCGATCCCTTGCCAGCCAGAGAGCAAACCACATGGCTCAGCAGACCTCTCCTGCCTTGCCCGCTGCTCCCCTCAGCAGTGCATTTCAGTCAGTCTGCCTGCTCTGTTCCCCACTCTGTCTCTGCTGAACCCTCTCACATACCCACATCTCTGGCCTGTAGCCCAGCTCTTGTATGCATAAATAAATAAGTCTTTAAAAAAAATATTCCCAGAAACTGAAAAATATACCTTTACACAAAAATAATTGTATGTAAATTTTTATAGCAGCATTATTCAAAATAGTGAAAAGGTGAAGATAACCCAAATGCCCATCAATTGGTGAATAAATAAATACATAAATAAATAGTGGTATATCCATACAGTAGAATATTGTTTGCTTATAAAAAGAAAGGATGTTGAGGGTCTCCCTGGTGGCGCAGGCGTTTGAGCACTGCACTGTGAAGCTGTCCACAGCCTCTGCAGTGCGGGTTCGATCCTTGCTGGCTGGCGAGAATCCCACATGGCGCAGCAGACCTCTCCTGTCTTGCCCGCTGCTCCCTTCAGCAGTGTATTTCAGTCATTCTGCCTGTTCTTGTCCCCTCTCTGTCTCTGGTGAATCCGCTCACCCTCCCGCACATCTGGCCTGTACTCGGGTTCTTGTATAAATAAATAGATTAAAAAAAAAAAAGTTGAGAAGACAATCCACAGGAGAGATTTTTTGCAAATCATATATCTGATAAAGGATTTGTATCTATGATAGATAAAGAACATTAACAATTCAATAATAAAAAAAGACCCTATTAGCATGTGCAAAATATAAGAATAGATAGTTCTCCAAAACGTATAAATGGCCAATATCTACATGAAAAGATATTAGACATTATTAGCCATTGGGAAATGCAAATCAAACCACGGTATAGATACCACCTCACACACAGTAAGATGGCTATCCTCAAAATTAAAGATCAAAAAGACAGATAATAAGTATAGGCAACCCAACAGGAACCACAATGAGATACCACTATACACTTGTGAGAAAAGCCCATATCAAAATGACCAGAAACAACAAGTGGGAGTGATTATGTAGAGAAAAAGGAAAAATAGAAACCTTATCTACAGCTGGTAGGAATGTAAAGTGGTGCATTTTCTGTGTTTGGCAGTTCAAATCAAATTAATATATGACACAGAAATTTCACCTCCAAATCATGCCCAATAGAAATAAAAACATATTTCCATGCAAAATTTACACACAAAAATATATAGCAGCAACATCCATAATAGCCAAAAGGTAGAAACAATTTAGATGTCCATCAGCTTACCCACGGGTAAGTATAATGAGAATACCATATGATGGAATATTATTCAGCAATAAAAAGAAATACTGACATGTGCTACATGAAAGACTCAAGAACATTATGCTGAGAAGCCATACATATTATATGATTTCACTTACATGAAAAAACTATAATAGGTAAATCTACACCCAAAGAAAATTATTAGAAATTACCAGAGTAGGAAGAATGAATAACTACAGCTATTATGTAAAGGGTATCTTTTTGGAGTGATGTAAATTATCTAAATTTGGCAGTAATTCACAACTCTGAGAATATGCTAAAAACCATTGAATTGCAGACTATTAAAATGTATTTTTATTTTAATTGATTTATATACCAATAAATGTTATTAATATATACTCTTAAATATATATAAACTGTGTGACTTGTGCATATTATTTAATGTGAATCTTTGTGTTCTTTGAGGATTTATTAATATATATTTATTATACATATTCTATCTATAATATTAAATATAATATATTATATCAATACATTTATTAATATATAAATGTACAGTTATAGATGTTCAGTGACTTGATATATCATTATATATGTTCAGTGACTTGATACATTACATGTATGATCACTGATATATATACATATAAAAATAGATTTAATAAATATTACATATACACATAAAACCATGTTTTATATACATGTATGTTTATAGATGTGTGTGTATATATATTTATGTATATTTATGAAACACCAAGACTGGAACAGAGCAGGTTCTCAGATAATGGTAGTTACTACATTAAATGTTTTTTTTTGTTGTTGTTTGTTTGTTTGTTTGTTTGTTTTTTATAGAGGCATGTTTTTTATTTATTTATTTATTTGTTTGTTCGTTTGTTTTTGTTTATACATGCACTGGGTACAGTCAGAAGCGCGGGAGGGTGAGAGAATTCACCAGAGCCAGAGCAGGGAGCAGAGCAGGCAGAAGGACCGAAGTACACTGCTGAGGGGAGCAGCGGGCGGCAGGAGAGGTCTGCGCGCCATGTGGGACCCTCCTCTGGTGGCCGGGGAGCAGCCGGGAATAGAACCGGCGCCGCAGAGGCAGCGGGCAGCCTCGCAACCCAGCGCTCAACCGCTGCGCCACCGGGGAGGCCCACTACATTAAATGTTTTATGTGACAGCAAACCTCACATTTAACATTTTTTTAATGTATTCTCTTAGTGTAAAACAGTAAACATTGCCCACCATATATTTTTCATCTTATACTTGAAAATCATAATTATTAAGCTGCCTCTTAATTCATTTATGTTCTTTTTTCCCCTGTGATGATTTTTATTGAGCTAACAGTTTAAAACACTGCATTTGATTTAGGAGAATAGATTCCTAGCTGCATAGATGCTTATTACACACCATAACCACTACCAAAGCACGCATAATCCTCCACCATAGTCCATTGAGACCCCTTTTCACTCTATTCATCAGTCCCTACCTGTGCCCTCTACTAATTTCCAGTCTGCAGTCATATTTCTATGGTGATTGTGGTTGTGTTTTTTTCTGTTTTTGTTGTTGTTGTTGTTGTTTCCTTATATTCCACATATGAGTGAAATCATCCAGCATTTGTCTTTTTCCTTCTTACTTTTTTCACTTAGCATAATCCTCTCCAGTTTCATCTAAGATGTCATAAATGGACAAGATTCATCTCATTTTGTAGCTAATTAATATCCCATTATGTCCATATACCCATATACACATTTTGTTATTCCATTTATCTGTCCTTGGGTACTTACTTATCTTATTTCCATACTTTGGCTGTTGTTAAGTATTGCTGCAATGAACATAGGAGTGCATATATGCCTTCAAATAAGTGTTTTTCCACTCTTTGGATAAATACCAACATGTGGAAATGTGGAAATGTGCTATATCCATTTTCTTTCTTTTTTTAAGATTTATTTTATTTATTTATGCATACAAGAGCTTGGGTGTAGGCCAGAGATGCAGGGGTTGGGAGGCAGTTTGTGAAAGGATTCACCAGAGACAGATTGGAGAGCAGAACAGGCAAATTGATACAATAACATTAATTTTTAGAAAATGTGGTAGTAAGAAGGTATAAAGGTAGTGGTATAATATATGTATCCCAATTGTCAGTCTAGACACTTTTAAAGAGTAATGGTTATAAAATTATTGATAAAAATCAACATACACTTTTATTTTTTATTTTTTTAATATTTTATTTTATATAATTCTTACATCATTTTTCATTTTTGCACAATGTATGCATTTTCATTTTGGTTACATTTCCCATACAATTGTACCCCCCTTATTTTGACCCCAATCCTTCCCTTCCTACCAACCGCCCATAGTGTGTCTCTGGTTTATAGTTGCTTGTTGATTTTGATTTTTTCTTTATTATAATTAGTCTTTTTCCTGGTCCCTTATTTAGGTTTTCTAAATTCCTGTTATGAGTGAGACTATCCGGTATTTTTCTTTTTCTTTCTAGCTTATTTCGCTGAGCATGATCCCTTCCAGATCCATCCATGTTGCTGCAAATTGCATGAGTTTATGTTTTTTTTTGATTGCTGAGTAATATTCCATTGTGTATATATACCAAATCTTCTTGATCCAGTCATCTATTTTTGGCATTTGGGTTGTTTCCAAAGCTTAGCTATTGTAAATAGTGCTGCTATAAACATAGGGGTGCAGGTGCCCTTTTGAATTAATGTTTCTGTGTCCTTTGGGTAAATACCTAGGAGTGGAATTGCTGGATCATATGGAAGATCTATATTTAGTAGCTTCCCATAGTGGTTGGACCATTTTGCACTCCCAACAGCAGTTTAGGAAAGTTCCTTTTTCTCCACATCCTCACCAGCATTTGTTGTTGCTAGTTTTTTTAATATGTGCCACTCTCACTGGTGTAAGATGGTATCTCCTTGTAGTTTTGATTTGCATTTCCCTGATTACAAGTGACAACATACCTTTTTTTAACACATCATTCACTTTAATGTCTTACTACCTATCATATAAATATATAAAATCATCTTATTATTTGTGTTCCCTCCCCTGACACCAGTAATTAGAGCTTCATGATATCACAGATCTTGTCCATCTTGCTCATTACTGAATTCTAACACCCCTTGAATAGTACCCCAATATCTGGAGCACTATTCTCAAATGGCTTCATGATAATTCCACTGAACTGATGAAACTACCCAAGCTCAGAGCAAATAAGGGGCCATTCGACAGTCAAATCCATTTTTCCTCCTTTCAACATCTGTGTCCTTCACCATGACCTTCAGTTGCTTGCATATATTTTTGGATTTCAATTAAAAAAGAAAAAGAAAACAAAATTCATTTCATTCTTGTATGTACCAATTCAGCCACACAGTTTAAAACACTTTATACAAAATTGTTATTAGCTCTTAGGCATACACATTTTTCATGTCCTCAAATTTATTTGCTATCTTGTAATAATTTGGTCATTAGTGATATTTCATCCCTTATTTGCTAGGAAACTTCAAGGAAATCCTTTGAACTCTTTTTTTCAGATTATAATGTAAGAATATGACCAGTTTTTGATACCCTTATCTTTCTTGCTTATTCAATCAACCACTTTAGCCTACAAAATAAATTATAGTGGTTTGTTTCATGAATTTTTGCACTTATGTGATTATAACATACATTATTAGGTATCACTATTCATTTAAATAATTTGTGAGGTACTCATGTTGCTTTCAGTGCTTTTAAAATAATTCCTGATATATGACAATCTGGAAGTTGGAGTTTATTGGCATTTTTTACTCATTAAGTTATTACTATTACATATTATTTTACTGGTCACTAGCTATTTATTAAATAAATCAAAAATGAACCAAAGTTACTATGTGTGATTTGATCTTGCTTAGTGTTGAAACTACTTTCTGAAGTGACTATGCCAATTTATTTTTCTGACCAGAGTTTTGGAGAACTCTCAATACCAGATATTATCAGAACTTATTGGTTATAACAAATCTAGTGAGAAGTAGGATCTACCATTTTAACATGCATTCCCATCCCATTTTGGGGAGTAGGTTTTCTTTACACTATTTTCTCTTTTTAACATTTTCTGATGGTTACTTTCCCACCTGCCAGCATGGATTCATTATCTATTCTGTGTAGCAAGTTAAACCAAGAATTAGTGGCTTAAAACAATGAACATTTATTATCTCACACACTCATTTGTGCAGGTCAAGAATCCAAGAGTGATTTATCTGAGTAGTTCTGGCTCAGGATCTCTCAGGAGGTTGCAGTCAAGGTGTCTATCAGGGTAAAGTCAACTGAAGGCTTACGTGGGGCTGAAGGATTGACTTATAAGGTGGTTTACTCACATAACTTACAAGTCCATGCTGGCCACTGGCTGGAGGTTACAGTTTTGTTTTTTTTTTTTTTCCACATGGAGTCTCCATATGGTAGATGGAGTGTTGTCATGACAAGGCAGCTTGATCCAGGAGAATGACTCAAGAGAGTGAGCAAAGAGGAAATCACAAATGTTTTTTAGGACCTGGCCTCAGTAGTCACTTCTGCAATATTCTGTTCATTAGAAGAGATACACTGGATATAGCCTACATACAAAGAGAGGTGGATGAAACATCTTTTATTGAAGTATGAAATACTAAAGAACTTATAATACACTTTTAAAATACCATACAATATAACTTAAAATCTCTTTATTTTCACCACTTGGCAAGCACTAACGTACTCATTACTTCAGACATCAAAAGATACTAGGTTTACTATGGAGAGCTGTGTGGAAATTTCTTGAACTACTAAACATAGAGCTTCCATATGATCCAGCAATTCCACTCCTAGGTATTTACCCAAATGACACAGAAACATCAATTCCAAAGGGCACCTGCACCCCTATGTTTATAGCAGCACTATTTACAATAGCTAAGCTATGGAAACAACCCAAATACCCAAAAATAGATGACTGGATCAAGAAGAAGTGGTACATATACACCATGGAATATTACTCAGCATTCAAAAAAGATAAACACATGCAATTTGCAGCAACATGGATGGAGCTAGAAAGGCTCATGCTCAGCGAAATAACTCAGAAAGAAAAAGAAAATTACTGGATGGTCTCACTCATAGCAGGAATTTAGGAAACCTAAATAAGAGACCAGGGAAAAGACTAATCAATACAAAGTAAAAATCAAAATCAACAAGCAACTATAAACCAGAGACACACTACGGGGGGGAGGGGGAGGACGGACTAGAGTCAAAATAAGAGGGGGGTGCAATTGTAAGGGGAATATAACCAAAATGAAAATGCATACATTGTGCAAAGATGAAAAAAGATATAAGAATTATATAAAATAAAATATTTAAATAAAAAAGATACTCGGTTTACTGAGCAAACGATTGAAATTATAAAAAGAGTACATAGTTTCAAAGATAGTTTCAAACTGTCTTCTCACAAAAATGAATCATAAAACTTTATAGGTGAAAATGTAGCAAGTTGCAAATTAACATCACCAATAATGAAACATATCATGTGGCTTCCAATATAATTCACTAAGGACACGAAATCATTTATGTTGTATTCTTGCCCAAGAATACCATTCTTCTGGTGCTTGCTTACTTAAATACTTCTATTTAAATATTCATAACCTAAATATAATCAATTGAAACATCAGATAAGCTAATCCCAAACTGATGAACATTCACAAAATAATTCACTACTACACTGCAATAGTATCAAGGCCATGAAAGACAAGGAAGGGCGCTGAGAAATTATTCCAGATTAAAGGAGACTGAAAAGCTACTAACAAAATAAATATGTGATCTTGGACCAGAAAAAAAAAATATAATAACCATACAACTGGTAAAATTTGAATAAGATAAGTAGATTATTTCAAAATGTTATATTAATGTTCATGTCTTAATTTTAATAATTGTACTACAGTTTTCATAAAGAAGCTGGGTGAAAAGTGTATTGAATTTTGTCTACCAGATTCACATTTTGGTAAACCTGAATTCATTTCAAAATGAAAAAATATTACTATAGGGCCTCCCTGGTGGGCACAGGGGGTTGAGCACAGCACTGTGATGCTATCTGCAGCCTCTGCAGCACGAGTTTGATCCCTGGCCAGCCAAGGAGCTACCCACGTGGCACGGCAGACCTCTCCTGTCTCTCCCGCTGTTCCCCTCAGCAGTGTATTTCAGTCAGTCTGCCTGTTCTGTTCCCCATTCTGCCTCTAGTGAATCCTCTCACCACCTCCCACACACACACACCTCTGGCCTGTACCCCAGGTCTTGTATGCATAAATAAATAAATCTTTTTAAATAAAGAAAAAAAATTATAAAAATATATACTTTCATTAAAGGATCAATAAAAACATGATGGATGTAATCACATCAAAAGCTGACTAGTCTATAACCGCTGAAAAGAATTACTTTTCCTTATTTTAATTTTCTTTCTTCCTCAATACTTTCTTAATCGAGGCAATACTGGTTTACAACACTGTATGTTATTTAAAAGCAAAGAATGACATCTCCTCAGATGCATATCACCATATCACACTCACCATGGAGGCCCCACAGTTGTCCTCCATAATCCATTGCCCCAATTGATTTCCGTGCCCTTCTTCTCCCTGTCTTGTAACCTCAATTCTACAGTCATATTTTTAGGATTTATTATTGGTTTGGTTTTTGTCTTACCTTTTGTTTTGTTTCATTATATTTCACAGGAAACCATGTGATATTTGCTCTCCTTCTCACTTATTTTGTTTAGCATAACGCTCTCCAGTTCCATCCATGTTTTCTCAAATGAACAGAGTTCATCTTTTATTACATAACTGAGCACTATTCCATTGCGTGAATGTATGTGTGTGTGTGTGTGTATGCCACATTTTTCTCATTAATACCTCTGTGCTTGGGCACTTATGTTACTTCCATAACTTGGCTATTGTAAATAGTGCTGCAGTGAACACAGGAGTAGTACACATGTCCCTTTGAATTAGTGATCTGGCATTCTTTGGGTAGACGCCTACAAGTGGGATTACTGTGTCATATAGTAGATCTACTTTTAATATTTTAAGAAACCTTTATACTCTCTTCCATAGGGACTGGACCAATCTAACTCCCAAAAACAATGTATAAGCCTTCCTTTTCCCCACATCCTCACAAACACTTGTTCTCAATCTTTCTGATGTGGGTCATTCTCATATTAGTGTGAGATGGTATCCACTGTGACTTTGATTTGCATTTCCCTGATGATGAACATTTTTCTTGCTGGCCATCTCTATGTCTTATGTGTTCAATTGTCTATTTCATTCTTCTGCTTAGTTTTTGATTGAATTACTTGTTGAGTTGCATGAGTTCTTTATATATATTGAATATCAACCCTTTTTTCAGATGTATGAGGTGCAAAAACTTTCTTCCGTTCAGTAGGATGTCTTTTTTGTTTTACTAATAGTTTCTTTCATTGTACAGAGGCTTTTTAGTTTGATGTAGATACACTTGTATATATTTACTTTTGTTTCTCTTGCCATTAGAGATGACTCCACATAGACTGCACAGAAGTCACTGTTATGGAGTACTTGTCTGTTCAGTGAGTATTTTGTCTGTTCAGAGTCTTTTTTGGTTCCATATGAATTTCAGTGTTTATTCAATTTCATTGAAGAATGCCATTGGAGCAGACTTGGATTGTGTTGAATCTGTATATTGCTCTGGGAAAGATAGGCATTTATCAATGTTAATCTTACAACCCATGAGCAAGAATTATCTTTCCATTTTTTGTGTGTCTTCTTCTATTGTTTTCAGCAATGTCTTATAGTTTTCTTTGTATAGGTTCTTCACCTCCTTTTTGAGTTCATTCCAAGAAATTTATTTTTGTGTGCAAATGTGAATGAGATTTTTTTTATTTCTTTCTCTTCTAGTGCATTGTTAGCATATAAATGCAACTGATTTTTGTAAATTGATTTGGTACCTTGCCACCTTACTTTATTGATTTATTATTTTAATTATTTTTTTAGTGGATCTGGAGTGTTTTCTAGCCATATTATTACGTCGTCTACACATAGTGGTAGTTCTACTTCTTTCCCAGTAGATTCTTTCCACGTCTTTCTCTTGCCTAATTGCTCTAACTTGGATTTCTAATGCTATGTAAAATAGTAGTGATGAGTTGACATCCTTGTTTTGTGCCAAATCTTATATGAAAAGCTCTCAGTTTTTCACCCTTTAGTATGAATTTGACTGGGTTTGTCATCTATCACCTTTATAATACTGAGATATGTCCCATCAGTCCCCAGTTTTTGATGGTTTTATCATAAGTGGATGTTAACACCTAACAAATGCTTTTTCTGCATCTATTAAATATGATCATATGATTTTTCTTCTTTCTTTTGTTCATGGTGAATTATATGGATTTGGTTTTGGATGTTGGAACATCCTTGTGTGGCTGAAATAAATTACACCTGGTCACTATGTGTGATCCTTTTATCAGTATTGTTGAGTTTGTTTTTATTGAGGATTTTTTGCATATATATTCATCAAGGATATTGGTCTGTGATTGTCTGTTTGTGATATCTTTCTCAGGTTTTAAAATCAGAGTAATGTTGGTTGTGTAGAATGTGTTTGGACATAGTCCCTCTTTCTCAAGTTTTTTAAAAAGCTTTAAGAAGGATTGGTTCATCTTTGAAGATTTTGGAGACTCTTTGGATTACTGTTTCAATTTCCTTTCTTATGATTGGTCTGTTTAGGTTTTCTATTGCTTCCTAATTCATTTTTATAGGGTAGCAGCTTTCTAAAAATTGGCAAAAAGACATTCATACTAATCTATTATGATCCTCTATATTCTGAAGTATCTATTGTAACTTCTCTTTTTTTCTGATTCCATTTATTAGTTTTTCCTCCATTTTTTTCTTGGTAAGTCTTGCTAGATGCTTCTCTAAATTAATGTTTTTTTCAAAGAAGAAACTTTGGTTTCATTAATCATTTGTACTGTCTTTATTTCTAGTCTAATTTCTATCATTGCCTTCCATCTAGTGACTTTTGATTTTGTTTGCTTTTTTTTTCCTAGTAACTAAAGGTATGTGGTAAAGTTTTTTATTTGAACTATTTTTTGTTTTTTGACTTGGATATGTATTGCTAAATACTTCCTCTTGTACTGTTTTTCTTATATCCCATAGGTTCTGTGTCTTCATTTTTGTCTACTGGTATTTTTAAATTTCTTCGATTTCATCATTTATCTAACGGTTGTTCAGTAGAGTGTTGTTCAATCTCCATGTATTGGAGAGTTTTCCTGCTTTCTTTTCATAGTTGATTTCTAATTTTATTCTATTGTGATTGGAGAAGATACTTGGTAGATTTCTAACTTCAAAAATATTGACACTAGTTTTGTGACCCAACATGTGGCCTCTCCTGGAGAATGTTCTGTATGCACTTGATAAGAATGTGTACTTGTCTGTTTGTTTGGGGGTAGATGTATTATCCTATAAATGCCTAGTGAACCAATGTAGTCTAATCCCCAAGTTAAAGTTATTATTTGTGAGTTAGGGTTAGGGTAAAGAAAAGAAGGGAAAAACATTTAAAAAATGAAGTTATTTGCATTGATTACCTATCGATGAAAGTGGAATGTTAAAGTTTCCTATTGCTATTTGGTTGCTTCAAATGTATGATTCTAGTTTAATAATAGTGTTTTAAGTATTTTGATGGCCCTTCACTTGGTGTCTATGATGATAGTCATGAACCCCTGATATATTGATCCCTTGATCATTATGTAGTAAACATATCTGCCTCTTTACATTTTTTAAAGCTGGAGGTCTATTTTATTTAACATAAGTACGACTGTCCTTACCCTTCAGTTTTTTTCATCCTATTTTTTTGTATGGTTGTTCTCCAACATTTCCAACATTGCAACAGTTTTGAGTCTATGTTTATATTTGGAGATCAGATGAGTTTCCTGGTGACAACAGAAAGCAGAATTTTGTTTTTGCATACAACCAGCCTCTTTGTGCCTTTGATGAATTCAGTCCATTTACTGATTTTTGGTATATGATGATTTGTTATTGCATTTTGTTTTTAATTTTCTGGTTCTAATTTCTTGTTCAGATTATTATTTTTTTTAATGATGCTCATTTTTTTCTCTTTAATTTATATAGGAGACGGGCCTCCCTGGTGGCGCAGGCAGTTGAGCACAGTGCTGTGAATCTGTCCACAGCTTCTGCACTACCGGTTCGATGCCCGCAGGCAGCGGAGCAACCCACATGGCACAGCAGACCTCTCCTCTGCTGCTCCCCTCAGCAGAGTATTTCGGTCAGTCTGCCTGTTCTGTTCCCTGCTCTGTCTCTGGTGAATCCTCTCACCCTTCTGTGCATCTGGCCTGTGCCCTGGTTCTAGCATAAATAAATAAATCTTTAAAAAATAATAATAATTTATATAGGAGAGCCCCTTTCAACATTTTTTGGAGATTAATCTTCACATTCTGTCTGTAAAGCTTTTAAGGACTCCCTTTCTCTCCAAATAATGCCTCTAGAGACATTTGGTAAAGATTTTCCTTGTAGCATATGTTGTACTATACTGTGAATAGATGCTTATGTATCTGTTGCTGTTGCTTTTTGTTGTTGCTGCTGTTCTTTTCTTAGTACTTTTAGGTCCTAAATGGTAAAGTCTAAGATATATTCATTCTAGCAATTTGGCACAAGAATAAATAAAATGGTAAGCATATTATTGATAGTACTAATTATCAGCTTATAAAGCAAAAATTTATTATCTTATACACTTTCTGAGGTTAAAGAGGAATTCCCAGCAGCTTAAATGGGTGAGTCCTAACTTAGGAACTAAAGTCCAAATCAAGATGTCAGGCAGCATTGCAGTCATCTAAAGATTTGACTGGAGCCACTGAATCTACTTCCAAGATAACTTACTCTGTAACTGTTGACAAAGACTCAGTTCCCCTTCAGTTGTTGACAGAGGGTCTTAGTCGCTCACCATATAGGCCTCCCTATAAGTCCCTCCAGAGACCTCATGTCATTGCAACTGGCTTCGACCAGAGCAAGTAGTCTGAAAGAAAACCATAATTGCTTAAATGATCTATATCAAATATGCCACACCATCAATTTTGCTCTGGCTAGAACTTCTAGTATTATATTGAAAAGCAGTCATGAGAGTGGACATCCTTGTCTTGTTAGCCTCTAATATAAACCTATTTTAATTCTACCATTTCTAGTTCCAGCCAAGTCCTTGCTTCTTCAAGAAGTGTGTCTGATCATTTCCTCCAGAAAGTTCAGTTCCTTAATGGACAACCCTATCTTACAACTTGTTTTGCAACAGGGTGGTCCCCAGGAAAGGGGGAGGTTCCCTGCCCCACCCAAGAGAGGGTGGAGCTGAGCAGGAAGAGGAGAAGCTGCAGAAGAGACTGAGGAAGGAGCAGGATGGAGCCAGAAGGAGACCTGGAGGAGGCGCATGGAGCCTAGAGACACGTAAAGAAACTGTGCTTGTCTTTTGGTCGTGGACTGGGTGACACAGATGTGGGTGAGACCCGTGGGGAGGTGACCATGGCAGCTTTTATCTTGATGTTGATTTTGCTCTTTTCCTTCCGGGCTTGTCCGGTTGTTTGTGACCCTTTTCTGTGGGTCCCCACTGGAAGATGCTTTAGACTTGTAGCAGGCTTTGGGGCCTTGTTCTGGGCCCATCCCATATGGATGGAGTTTTACCCACGAGGGGACGGGTAACTTTGGGTGCTTCATTTAGAAACTAGACTCTGCCTTACCTGTATTGTTTCCTAGTTTTATTAAAGTTCCTTCCCATTAAAGTCCCATGTGTTTTGTGTTGATGCGGCGGATGGCAGAATCCATTTAGAATAGGCAGGTTTGCGGGGTTTGGGCTGCCCCTCTCCCTGTCCTATAACAGATTCACTTGTATGGCATTTGACTTTGTTTTTTAAGTATTTAGGTAATGCAAGATGCATTTTACATATTTTTATTCTCCATTTCCTTAAAATCAATGCTTCTGAAATGAATAAATAGATACATTTGATTTCCTTTAATAAAATAATATTTAAACTCACAAGAATGGCTCTTTATTTTTAAAAACTTTAAGGTAAATACCTTGTAACATTCAAACATTTTCCTATCTTTTGTTAGTGTTTTTTTTTAGCTGTTTTTTTGCTTTTGTTGTGATTTTATATTTTATAAATTATCATACTCTTGAAGGCAGGACAAGAAGATTATAACATTAAAAGGTTACACATTTGCAGTGCTGATATGCTTCTCCTTTAACAAAATTAAGTTCACTAATCACATTCATGTCTAAAGCCCTTTGAAAATTTGTGTCATGCCTATGGGTGGTCACATTCCAGAGAACTGAATATGCACTACAAAATGAAAGGAGGCCTGGGGGTAGGGAGGAAACCCATACAAAACAGGAGAACTGAGCATGTGCAAGACTGTCTTGAAAGAAGGAGGGCAGAGAAGTGCAGTTTGGGGAATTTCAGGAGAGGAATGAAAACAGAAAGAGAATTTCAGGAAGAAAGGGGAGTTTGATCACATTCAGGATATCAACCAGAATCTGAAGAGGGTGCCCTCAAGGAAAGGTATCTCTTAAAGAGATCACTGCTGCCTCCCAAGACCTTTCTGACATCTCTTCCTTATCCCACCCTTTGTAGATGCCCAGACTGAGATGCTCCTCACATTAGTGATTCCTGAGAAGTCAGCCCTTTTCCTGACATAACATTCTGTCACCTGCACCAATTTTGTGTTTTTGAGAAGTAGTGACGTATTGGGGAGTTCAACAAACTTGGAAGAAATCTTGTTTGCTCTACTATTTAGGAGTTGGAAAGTTACCTGTTCTCTTGGAGCCTCAGTTTCTTCATCCATAATTGAAGGTAATAATTACCTTCTATATACAGTTATTGTGTGCATTATACATCAGTAGGTACTCAATAAGTAGTAACTGTGAAAGCACTGTAGCATATGGATAAAAGTATGCAGAGTGGACCTATATTATTCTGGTTTGAATCTTTATTTCATTATCTGTGCTTTGTGTGACTTATTTTCTCTCTGCATCATTTTCCAATATCTCAAGTGGGCATAATAACACATTTTCTATCTAACTGAGATGATGAAAGAATGTGATTATTACAGTACGGTGCCTGTGACATAAAAAGCATTCAATAGATGGAAATAGTGGTAGTAGTTATTGATGCAGTGGAAGGAGACAGGTAAGACTGCATTCTCTAGTACCAATCTACCTGGGTTCAGATTATTGTTCTCTGATTTCTAAATTGTGGGTAAAAATGGTATTTACTTTGTAGAATTTAATAAAATCCTCATTCCCTCATCTCTAAATTGTGAGTAAAAATAGTATCTACTTCGTGGATAAAATACACTCATATATGTAAAGGTACTTAGGGTAGTGTTGCATAGGAAACAATGTTAGCCAAATTATCATAATTTCTAATCAGCCATAGCTCTAGTTTTTATGTATTTCTGTGGGTAATTTTAAAGCTTAATGCTTTATACCATTAAATAAACTTAAAGTTTATGTATTTTGTAGTGATTAACTTGAACGACCAGTTCCCTTGGAAATAAGCCAGGCTTTTAACCATAAAAGATTTTCAACTGGCTTCCAGCTGACCCTGTGAAAGCCCCAGCAATTTCAGTGTCTATGTGTATAGCTATTCTATTCCCTCCAAAAAGAAGAAAAATTAAATGTCCTCGTTAGAAGAGCATGCCATTGTCTCAGCTCTCTCTTCATACCTTAATGACTGGCATTGTGGAGTCCCACATAAGGGGAAGAGACCTCATAATTAGACATGCTGGAGAATCACCCCAAGTGCTAAGGACAGTGTTTTTCAATGATACACCAAAGCCAGTTGCTTCAAATAGCATTTTCACTTTGCTTTCCAACTGGATTGGTCTAAAAGTACTCAGACACAGGAAAGGCTGACAGTCCCGGAAACTTTTTTTTTTCTTTAGCCAATAATCTTGTAGCATGGTGATGTCACCCACCAATTATGCAATATGACTTAACTGTTGGATAGGTGACAGGAATTCCACTGACACCAAGATCACAATGAAACTGCTTAGCTGCTAAATTAGTCATGTTGTACTTTACCGATAAGTCACTTTTGAACTGTGATTAACTGCCAGTTAAAACAGCACTATTGTCTAGTTAGGGAAGTCAGGGCCCCATCACTGGAGTTTACATGATTACATCCAGTTATTCCAGCTTCTGAATAATGCAAATGAGGTGGTTATTGAACTTCACAACTTCCCAGGCCACTTGAAAAGAGTCCCAGTGTGAAAAAGAAACATTTTTTGTCCTCTATTTTTAGGGGGAAATTTGTACAAACTTTCCTTGATTGTATTCTGAAATTAGTTATTTTAATTTCTTGATGATTTCCCAATTCACACAGGATGAGATTACAGTCTCATTCCTCAATGAAGACAGTTTATTTAGCATAGCTTTACTTTTCTTACACAAATTGGCCTCAAGTATACAATTCAACTACACTGTGAAAGGAAACTTTTTACTAACCATAGTCACAAAGTCTATATCACCTGCTGCATATCATTTGTTAAAATAATGCTAAAATTTCCAACTAAAAAGGTAGAACATGTTAGGAAAAAAATGAGGAAATAAAGTATCAAATAAATAAATAATGTATAAAAAAAATAAAAGAAAGCTCCCACATTCTCTTCCTCCTGGAAAGAGTCAAAACAAAAACTGTAAGTTTCTGCCAGTCTTGATAAAAACTCAGTGAATACAATAACCTAATAAACTCCTTGTCTGGCAGCTTGGAAGACAATGGGTATAGAAGGATAAATAAGACCTTTCCTATCCCTTAAGAAGCAAGCAATTTAATGTAATGGAGTATTTGACACAAAAGAGGCATTTAGCCCAGGCTGGAGAGAACGGAAATTAGAGTGGAGGAGATGGAAGGGATTACTAGAGCAGATTAGAGAAATCCTAGAGGTCTACTCCAAGTGTGGTCCACAAGGTAACCCCAGATCTTATAAAGTACCTACAAAAACTGAGAGAAAACTTTTAAAGTTTTTGAAACAATTTGTCAGAGTGATTGATCTTAGAACTGGAAATTTTTTTAAATTAGACTTTGTCTTTTTTATTTCATTTTTGTTGTATTTTCAAAAACATCAGTCCACAATAGATTAGAAATTACAATAAAAAAGTCTCTGTCACTATAAATAATCTGAAAACGACTGACCTTGAGGACACAATAACTTAGGAAAGTATAAGATAACCAACCATTCTGCTTTGCACTAAACCTGGCAAAGTCCCAGGAAAACTGTGATAAGTTGGCTACGTTAGAAGAGTTTAATTCCAAGGAAAAGCTAGCTTCATGAAAGAATGGATCAGATGAAGAAGAAGCAAGTATCAAAGAATTAAGAGGTAAAAATGCCTGAATTGAAGAGCTCTCTTTAGTCTTTAGGTTAAGAGGATTCACTACTAGCCACCCCCAGGTCAGGTTGTAGAAAAGGCAGTCACAGTTAACTACATCCTGATGCCACTTTATAAATTCCTAGGGTCAAGAGAAAATCATATAAAATTACACACACACAGGCAACAACAAATTGAAATGAATAAACTAATAGTGAAACACAATGATTCAAAATGTTACCTACTTTTAACAAAAGTGATATTTACTTTAACTTTCTATTTTGTAAGAGGGATTTTGAAATAAGGAAAAATTGTCTCTTATGCACAAATATAACAATAAAGGTAATAAGGGGCCTCCCTTATTACCCCTCAGCAGTGCATTTCAGTAGATCTGCCTGTTCTGCTCCTCACTCTGTCTCTAGAGGATCCTCTCACTCCCCACACCTCTGGCCTACACCCCGGCTCTTGTATGCATAAATAAATAAATCTTTTTTTAAAAAATGAGGGTAATAAAATGGAAATAAAAAAGTATTATCACAAAAGAGGAACATACAATTAACATTACTCACATAATTTACTTGACTTGGCATCAGATTTGGCTCTAAGCCTCGTGGTTGGTTCCCTGGTTCCTGATTTTCAAAATGGGGACCAGATTGTTGTGAGCATAAAATGAAATCATTGATCCATGATATAGTACCTGCATAAAATAGTTGCCCTATAAATATTATATGCTAGTTTTCTTGCCACATTCCTGAAAGGATTTGTCTGGTTCTAGAGACACCATTTCTCTTCCCTGTAGCAGCTTCTCATAATCTTATAAATCCAATAATAGGATTTCAGGAATAAGGAAAGCCACACTCTTTTTCTCCATGTTCAGTACTTAAGGGCAGAGAAAGGGAGATAAAGACATTCTGAGGAGCTACTGAGTATCAGGCACTATGTTACATGTGTATTTTGCTAAGGAAGACTCCATGTTTCTCGCACTTGAACATCTATGAGCTGTCACAAGTTTCTACTTTATTATTAATGCATTTGCCCTTGATAAGTATCTTACATTTTATTATCATTTACCCTAAGACAGTTTTTTTATTCTTGTTTTCATCTTCTCAGGCTCCTAGTTGTGACGTAGAAGTTTGGTTGATTATGTCATTATCACAGGTTACATTTTCAAAACTTCATTTCATAACATTTGGGAACTTAGAAATGTAAATCAGATTTCTCCTTTACCTCAACTACACAATAAAATATTTCCAACCTTTATTTTTTTACATTAATTCGTTTTTAATAATTCTTTCTAATATATGTGAAGCATGTGTAACTTAAATGAAGCATGGTCTTTGTAGAGAAAATTAGACAGAAAGATAACAAAATAGATATCTCTAGTTATCAGGCCCCAGTTTCGACAATTTGATTAGGTTTAACCTTCTAAAAAGAACTGAATCTCATCAAATTTATAACATGGGGAGGCATTCCAGTACAAGAATGTTTCTGGATCTATGACAAATTGTTCTCTTTATAACTTTGCCTCAGACAAAGACAGTTAAGCAATTGTGAGAGGCCTGCAAGAGCTGGGAATGGAGCCTCCCTTCCTAATGATCTATTGCAGTTGCATTGCACATGGATTGCACAACAAAGGTTTCTATTTCCCTACTTTTTTTTTTCTTTATCATGTGCCAATTAAGCTTTTTTTCTTCACTCCCTTAAAAAAAAAATCACCCTTTCTCATCTTTTATGCTTTTTTTACTCTGACAGGAAAACTCTAAGACAAATTGCTAATTGCATACCTCAGATAATTGTAATATAATTAGTTGCATAAACATGACCTGCATCTTCTTTCCTGAAAACTTTCCCAGCAATTTATCGACTAAAGCTTAGGTTTTTTACAAACAGATTTCCTAGGAAATGTCCCCAGATGGCATGTGGTCTTTCCATTTTAGACAAGCTGTCTCGATCAGTTATCACCCAACTGACCCACTTTTCTTCACCTTTATTCTCAACACAAAGTTGTCTGAACAGACTGCTCGCTAACTCCTGGTTTTTCTTCACTGAATTCATCTTCAATCCCACCCCTATACCACATCTGCCACAGCCACTGGTTGCTAACATACCTTTTATCATTCCTGCATGATTCTTACTGAGCTCTGAGAGACCTTGAAATGCTGTAATCATTTCCCCAGTGTTCTCTAATACTTTGGTCATATGGAACTTGACTTAGGATTTGTCATCACCTCAGTTCCCCTTTTCATTTCCAATTGGCTGGGGGCCAGCCCTCTGCTCTGGGCCCCATGCTCACTTTGCAAGCTACCTCTATAGGTCATATCTTTATTCATTTTTTTCTCAGTGTTCAAGAGAGTAAATCCTACCCAAGACAGTGGAAAATGAATAACAAGGGAATAAATCAGTGGGGGTTCCAGGCTGCTCTTAGATAATAGTTCGTAAGACAGAAGGGATCCAAGATCTCATGTTCTTTACAAAAATATTGTTCTTATAGTTCCAGTGCAAATTTTCCAAGATTCCATTTTTAAATTTTATTTAATGGTAGCATGACTTGGAACAACTTATTACAAAACTGCTACAGTTCACTAAACCACTATATAAAGTTAATAATAATACCCAGTATACACATGGCTGTGAGGATTAATTAGATAATACTTGCAAATACACCGTATCATGTGTCTGGAATGTAGGAAACAATAAGATATTGAGTAACTTCTATACAGTCCCAAAAACCCTGAACAAATGCATAAATGATCAGGGTAATCTACTCCCATGTCCCTGTGAAATAGATCTAACATTATACATTTGGTTCTCTTTGGTCCACAGTGCACCTTTTCTTATTAAGGCTGGATTTTAAATAATACATACACTATATAGGCATTAGAGCATGCAGAGATGGAAAAAAAAAGATGTTTTCTACCAAATCAGCAGCATGAGCAAAGGACAGAAAGGGAAAAGTGTATGGCAAGTCTTCTAAACAGTAATTAATCCTTTTTGGTTTAAATAGCTCTAAATTGGCCTTCCCACCATAATCTCACCCCCTCTAATCTGCCATCCTTGCTGCTGCCAGAAATAAAATACTAATTTCAGTATGATTACAATTCTTCTAATTTTACTCCTCCCATCATATTCAGAATAAAGCCCAAACCCCTTAGCATAATCTTCCAGTCCTGTCACTATCTTTCTGTGAGTCTTACCAACCTCAGTTTCTCTACTTTGCCAGCTGTCTTTCCTGGACCACTTGCTTTTATCTGAACTACCTAACATAACTGTATAGGCCAAATGCATTATATGTATTACTTGGTCTTTAAGATTCAGTTCAAAGGTTCCCTGCAGGAAATCTCCTATGACATGCTTTGCCCACCTCTACCAATACTACCCAAGAGTTGAGTTCCTCCCTAGACATCCCATAGCAGCCTATTTTCACTTCAAGCACAGCTGATCACAACATGGTATTTCATATTTGTTCCCCCCCCCCTTAGAATACACATTTCCTAATAACAGGGGCTGTGCCATTTTGAGGGCTCCTTGTTGTTAGACACAGTTGTAAGAACTGGGAATACAAAGAGCAAAAATGTAGCAAAAACAATGGACAAAAACTTGAAGTCACCCTTAAGACTTAGTTGAAAAAAAGCTACTCTTACTCTGCCTCCCATTCTCTCTCTCCCACCTCTTCTTCCCAAGCTGTGCTCTCAGAATGTACATTAACACACTAAATGCTCTGAATAGCTCAGCATCTGGCAAACCTTGGTAACTTTTATTTTCCAAACGAATATGATCACTCTTGTTTTGTTTTGTTTTGTTTTGTTTGTTTTGCTCTACAACACAGCATTGCTTAAATCCTGTGAACCAGTATTTTGTGAAACACATTTAGGAAACTCTAGTCTAAACCATTCACCAAAACTCACCAGTCTTGCTATGGCCTTTTATAGCTAAACAGTGTAAAGTTTCAATAAATCTAAATTTACCACATTTATTAACCTTAAAATAATTTCAACAACTAAAATTGGTTAACACATACAAAGATGAATGGGTATAAATATTTATTAAGTTCTGTAAAAATTAAGAAGTCTAATTACTGAAGATTAAAGTTTGAATGCAGTTATATGAACTGCAGATTAGAATTTCTTAATTAAAATTAATAATTTCTCCTCAACCAAGTGCAAAAAAATTAAGTTATTCATTACAAGTCTACCTTACTTACTTTTATTACAACCATTTAAATAACAGAAATATTAAGCACCTTAAGATTAATTTTTAAAAATCTAATACATTGGGTTTCATAATAATATAAATACTTAGTAGTGGAGAAGAAAAAATCCATGTCAAAGTCCAATAATGACCATGGATTCTTTCCCAGTAGGTAAAAATAAAACTAATAGCTAATTTCTTCAGTACCAGACTATATTATTATATATCTAATGTCTATTTTGGAAATTAACTTTATGTTTTCTCATTAGATTTATTATGATAAATGATAAATTGAACATGCAAAAATAGTTGTTCCAATGTAAGAAAATTTCAATCAGAGTTTATATATGTATCATCAAAATATACAGAACCCATTTCCTAACTGTTTTGATTATAATCATCTTTAATCTTCATAGGTTTCCATATTTGAGTATCTTCAAAATCATGACACATCTCAAACAATGCAAAGTTATCTCAAAGTAGGTCACTGATGGAATACTAGCCTGTAATAACAAAAATGTTAATATAATTTATTCTCAAATCAAGTTTTCTCTGGTAAATATTTATTCTCAAATCAAGTTTTCTCTGGTAAATGATTTGTTATACTCACAAAACTGATCTTCAAATTCTAAAAGAGTATCTTAATTATTCAGCTTATATACATTTAATACAAAAGAATGAGAATGATACTGTTTTTCTAAAACCAATACATCATTGTTAACTAGAATTCATCCATATTATTGATTTATACAAGATTGTAGTCAAATTATACTTTTTAAAGTCTACCTTTTATCTGAATATTATTCAGAATTATAGTTAAACAATTTTATCACATTTTAACAAATGTTTGCCTGTTTTTAGCATCTTGATAAATATTATTTATAGAAAAGTACTTCAACACTCATTTAAGCTATTTTGGGGGGAGTCAATCAGGCCAAATATGAAGGAAGAATATGTAACAAAATGCTCAATGCTTTCTCAAATTGGTTATATGGTACACTGACATGATGGCATGAAATGGACTTTTGAAAAATTCATGTTGTATGGATAAAGAAAGTGTTTTTCAATAAATGATACTGAGTCAATTAGGTATGTATGTGAAAAGTATAATCTTGATCCTCTACCTTAAATTATACATAAAATCAACTTTAGATATATTATAAAATCTAAATGTGCAAAATGAGAATTCTACCCATAATGTGGCAGAATAGGAAGGTACAATGAACCTAAGTACAACTAGGAAAACTAAATTTTGCTTACAGTAAAATTCACTGGGTAATGGGCCTCCCTGAGGGCGCAGGCGGTTGAGCACAGCGCTATAAAGCTGTCCACAGCTTCTGCAGTGCCAGTTCGATCCCCACTGGCCTCGGAGCAACCCACATGGCAAGCAGACCTCTCCTGTTTCGCCCGCTGCTCCCCTCAGCAATATATTTCAGTCAGTCTGCCTGTTCTGTTCCCCACTCTGTCTCTGGTGAATCCTCTCACTCTCCCACGCATCTGGCCTGTACCCCAGCTCTTGTATAAATAAAAAATAAATCAAAAAAAAGAAAAGAAAATTCACTGGGTAATGTGGGAATGGTCCATGGATCTTTTGCTCTAAATTTGGTGACTTGCTATGGGGAGCGAATAGGGAGAAGGTAAGGAAGTGGTGCTCATGGTGGTGACTATACCAGTCAGCTGAACAAATTGGGTACCAAGCACAGATTGAAATTTTCATGGGAAATTTTTTCAGTTATGGGTTAGTGTAGACCTGCATGCATGCAGACTCTAAGACTATTCATTCAGTCATTAAGAATCTGGATCTGGAAAAAAAAAAAAAAAAGAATCTGGATCCTGGTAGTGCATGTGACAGGATGCTATTCCCTCTTCTTGCAAAGAGATCAAAAAGAGAGAAACCTACTGCATACCTTAAAGAGAAAGTCAAGGAGGCAGGGCCCTAGAATTCATGCTCCATGAAGAAATGATCAGTGTCTGCTCTGGAGATCTAGGGAAGAAGAGGTAGTATAAATTTATCTAAAACAACTCTCCATCTCCACTAAGCCAAAAACTGTGACTCCGGATTCCAGCATATTCTCCTTTCCTTTCCTATTGCAAAGTTAAACAAAGAAGATTAAACAAACAAAATTAAAGTCACAGTGCCTTAACAAGAAACAGCAAGTAAGGCAACACACATGCCTAGAAAATGAGCATCTGAACACAAGATGGAAAAGGTGAAAGAGAAGAATAGAAGTTCAGAGACCAATATAAAGGATAAAGGGCACAGAATTTGCCCTAACAGACAAAGATTTTAGAATAACAATCTTAAACCAATGAATAGTAGAAGATCAACCAAATGCACAAAATGTTCTCCACTAAAAAAAGAAAAGTAAACAAATAAGATATTTAAGAAAAAAAAAATATTGAATGAAATGAGAACAAATATGGAAGACATATTTGGCAGAAGAAAGATTTTCAGAAATTGAAGATACAATTGTACAAATGGCACAAGTGGAAGAAGAGAGAGAAATTAGATTTAGGAAAAATTTAGAAGCTCTACAAGAAATATCAGACTTCATTTGAAAATTTGGATAATGCATAGGCTAGAAAATGAGGACAGAAGGGAGCAGAGCTATATTCAAACAAAAAATGATTGAGAACTTCCCAAACCAAAGAAAAGAATTAAACGTGGATGTCCAGGAAGCAGAAAGAACACCCAATTTTCTAAATCCAAAATGACTGACACAAACATACATTATTATATATTATCAAAAGTCAACAATATGGGCCTCCCCGGTGGCGCAGCGGTTGAGCGCTGGGTTGCGAAGATGCCCGCAGCCTCTGCGGTGACGGTTTGATCCCGGCTGCTCCCCGGCCACCAGAGGAGGGTCCCACATGGTGCACAGACCTCTCCTGCCACCCGCTGCTTCCCTCAGCAGTGTAATTCGGTCCTTCTGCCTGCTCTGCTCCCCTCTCTGGCTCTGGTGAATTCTCTCACTCTCCTGCGCTTCTGACTGTGCCCAGTGCTTGCATAAATAAATAAATAAATCTTTAACCAAAAAAAAAAGTCAACAATAATGAAAAAATACTAGAGGCTGCTAGGGAATAAAAGAATGTTACATACAAAGAAATGTGAATCAGACTTTCATCAGATTCATCTCAGCAGATTTCATTTCAGCAGATACTCTCAAGGCTAGTAGAGAATGAAATGACTTATTTATAATTTTATGAAAACTACCAGCTAAGAATTTTCTATCTGGAAAAATTATCATTCAAATATGATGGAGATAAAATGTCTTTCTGAAACAAACAAAACCTAACAAATTTACCACTATGAGACCTCCTTTAAAAAAAAGTTAAAAAGAGTGTTTCTACGTGTAAAGAAAAATCAAGACAAAACCTTGAGCAAAATTACAAATATTAATATGGAATTAGAAGCATAAACAAGAAAAATAGGAGACAGACAAAATATTAAAATGAAGGAAGAAAAGGAATCTGTATATACAAATGATGATGAGCCAACACCAGCACAAAAAGGACAATTTTATATGTAGTGAGTTTGACACAATCCTCATGGCAATAACAAAATAAAAACTTAGAAGAAAGACATTTAGAAGAAGAAATGAAAACAAGAGACCACATGGGAAAGTCATTCAAATAAAAAGGTTGATATAAACACATGGAAAAAACAAAAAAAATAAAATAAAATAAAACAACCAACACAACAGAAGAGAGAAAGACAGTAAATAAGCTTCATATATTAATAATCACCCTAAACATGAATAGTCTGAACTCATTAATGAAGACAGAATGACAGATTGGATAAAAAGGCATGATCCAGCTATATTATACATACAAGAACCAGACATCAGGTCTAAAGACAAGCATAGACTTAAAGAGAAAGGCTAGAGCAAGATATTTTAAGTCAATATGCTAGAAAAGAAAAAGCAGAATTGCTATTTTTCATATCCAATAAACTAGTTCAGTCAAAAAAAGATAATTAGTAACAAAAATTAGCACTATATAACCTCAAGGAAATAATTAATCAAGAATATGTAACAGTGATTAATACTTGTGCATCAATATGGTTGCACCCAAATATATAACACAACTATTAACAAACTTAAAACTAACACATTGAGAGAAACATAATAATAGTAGGAGATTACAATACACCACTGAAAACTAGTGGTAGATCACCCAGATAGAAAGTAAAAAGGTGACCTTCAATGAAACAATGGATCAGATGGACTTAACAAACATTTACAGAGCTTTCCATCCCAAAAGAAATGAATAAAAATTCATCACAAGTTCACATGGAATATTCACAAGGATAATCATATGTGGGCCTCCCAGTTGGCTCAGGCTGTTGAGTGCAGCACTGTGAAGCTGTCCACAGCCTCTGCAGTGCCTGTTCGATCCCCGCTGTCCTCAGAGCAACCCACATGGCGAGCAGACCTCTCCTTTCTCGCCCGCTGCTCCCCTCAGCAGTGTATTTCATCAGTCTACCTGTTGTGTTCCTCTCTGTCTCTGGTGAATCCTCTCACCCTCCAGAGCATCTAGCCTGTATCCCGGTTCTTGTATGCATGAATAAATAAATCTTTAAAAAAAAAAAAAAAGAGGGAAACACATAACAAAATAGGGCCATATGAATAAAAAAGAAAAATCTCAGATAAACAATCCAAATCTGCATCTGAAGGAATTAGTACAAGAACAAATGAAACCAAAAATCAGTAGAAGAAAGGAAATCATAAAAATTAGAGGAGAAATAAATGAAACAGATGCTGAAAAGAAAACATGAAATATCAATAAAACCAACAACTACTTCTTTGAAAGAATAAAAAAATTGACAATAATTTAAGTTAGCTAAGAAGAGAGAATACCCAAATAAAAAGAACTAGAAATGAAAGAAGTAAAACTATAGGAGATACCACAGAAATACAAGGGATCATAACACATTACTATGAACATCTATATGCAAACAAACTGGACAACCCAGAAGAAATGGACAAATTTTTAGAATAGTACAACTTTCCAAGACTGAACCAGGATGAAATAGACAGATTGAATAGACCAATTACAAGCACAGAAACCAAAAGAGTAACAAAAAGTCTCCCTAATGGGCCTCCCTGGTGGCACAAGGGATTAAGCACAGCATAGTGAAGCTATCCGCAGCCACTGCAGTATGAGTTTGTTCCCCGGCCGGCCAGAGAGCTACACTCATGGTGCAACAAATCTCTCCTGTCTCACCCACTGCTCCCCTCAGCAGTGTATTTCAGTAGATCTGCCTGTTCTGTTCCCCACTTTGTCTCTGGTGAATCCTCTCACCGCCCGCACCTGTGGCTGTACCCCAGTTCTTATATGCATAAATAAATAAATCTTTAAAAAACAAAGTCTCCCTAAGAACAAGTCCAGGACTTTACAAGTAAATCTATTAAACCTTCAAAGTTCTAATATCTATCTTCCTGAAACTCTTCAAAAAATCTGAAGGTAAGGGAAAGTTCACAAACATATTTCATGAGGTCAACATTATCTTTATCCTCAAACAAAACAAGGACAGTACAAAAAAAGTATAGAACAATGACTCTGATGAACATAGATGCAAAAATCTTCAACTAAATCTTTAGAAATCAAGCCCAGCAGCATATTAACAAATCATTCATTATGACCAAGAGCAATTCATTCCAGGGATGTAAGGTTGGTTCAATATATGCAAATCAATTTTCACCATATCAACAAAAAAGAAGATATAAATCACATGATCATTTCAATTGATGTTGAAAAAGTAGTTGATGTGATTCCACACTCATATAAAATTAAAAAATCTCAATAAACTGGGAATAAAAAGAACACATCAACATAATAAAGACCATATATGACATACCTATAGTCAACATCATACTCAATGTTCCCCTAAGATCAGCAACAAGACAGGATGTCAAGTTTCACCACCACTATTCATTATAATATTAGAAATCCTAAACACTGAGAGCCTCCCTGGTGGCGCAGCGGTTGAGCGCTGGGCTGCGAAGCTGCCCACAGCCTCTGCAGCCGGGTTCGATCCCTGGCCACCTGGCGAGGGTCCCACATGGCACGCAGATCTCTCCTGCCGACCGCTGCTCCCCTCAGCAGTGTGCTTTGTCAGTCTGCCTATTCTGTTCCCCACTCTAGCTCTGGTGAATTCTCTCGCCCTCCCGCGCTTCTGACTGTACCCAGTGCTGGTATAAATAAATAAATAAATAAATAAATAAATAAATAAATAAATAAATAAAAATCCTAAACACTGAAACTAAACAATGAAAAGACATGAAATAATCAAAATCAGAAAAAGAAATAAAACTAACACTCTGCAGATGGCATGATAACATACATAGAGAATCCAAAAGACTTTATCAAAACACTACTAGAAAGGAATACAGAAAAATGGCAAGGTACAAAATCAATACACAAAATTCTCCTACATTTCTGTAAGCAAACACTGGATTAGAAGTAATTAAGAAAACAATCCCATTTACTATCTCACTAAAAAGGATGGAATACCTCAGAGTAAATTTAACAAAGTTGTTGAAGGACTGTACACTGAAAACTCTGCGACACTATCAGAGGAAATACAAGACACACAGGACACATGTTCATGAATTGGAAGAATGAACATAGTTAAAATGACCATGTTAACTAAAGCAAATTAAGATTCAATGCAATAGCTATCAAAACTCCAAAGACAATTTTCAAGGAAATATAACAATCAATTATAAATCCTCTATGGAACCATAAAAGACCCTAAATAATAAAGAAATTCTGAGTGCCTCCCTGGTGGGCCAGCGGTTGAGCTCTGGGCTGCAAAGCTGCCCGGCCTTTGAGGGTCCCACATGGCTCGACAGACCTCTCCTGCTATGCCTGCTGCTCTCCTCAGCAGTGTATTCCGTCAGTCTGCCTGTTCTGTTCCCTGCTCTGGCTCTGGTGAATTCTCTCACCCTCCTGTGCTTCTGACTGTACCCAGTGCTTGTATAAGTAAGTAAGTAAATAAATAAATAAATAACTCTTAAAAAAATAAATAAAAATAAAGCAGTTCTGAGAGAAAAGAAGACAAATGAAAGTGTCACTCTCCCTTACTCCATCCTATATTACACAGCAAAACAATCAAAACAGTATGGTAATGGAACAAAAGCAAAAACATACATACATATGATGGGATACTATGCAAAATGAGAATGTACAAACTACAAGTCTCCATAAAAATTAAAAGTCAAATGAATTTCACAATCATAATAATAAGAGAAGCTAGACAAAAAACAACCACACTGTGGTTTTTATACTTTATAAATAGTATATATTTCATAAATATACCATTTGTATTAAAGTTCAGAACCAAGGAGGTCTATGCTCTACAAGCCAGGCTAATGGTAAAAGTTGAGATGGAGCATAATGTCTGCCTGAAAGAGGACACAAAAGAGGCTCATGGGGTGCTGATATGTTCTGTTTTGGGGTATCTGGGTTTTTTTTTCTCTTGGTCACGGGTGTGTTCACTTTGTGAATATTCACCAAACTGCACAATTGTAATTTGTGCATTTTCTGTATGTTATATTGCAAAAGGAGCTATGCTTTCAAGTTCTGTTACAAACAAAGAAATGTTCTGTATGAAATATAAATCCCGAATACAGAATAGAATAAACATGTTGGGCGAGAAAGAGAGAAATACATGTGTGTTTATAGTGTGCCCTACAGAGTGGATATGCACAAAATATTAAGAGCAAGTCTCTCTGAAGACTGGCCCTTTTGTTTTTCCTTTTTGTACTTTTTCTGCATTTCCTGGAGTTCTCAAGGGGGCAAATCATCATTGCAATAAAAACGATTAATGCTCTCTACATGCTCCTGGCAGGATTTATACAATAAGAAATACATATAAGTTGTCTCTGTCTAGGCAAAGGGAGAAATTACCTACAATGGTCTGGAAAACTGAGTCAAAACATCAACCTGATATAAAATATACATTATATGAAATACATTATTGAGAAGCTGTGAAGTAAAATCAGATAAATATGGTCAGCAAATAACTGTCTCTTCAATATCAGGAAGTCTTTGCTACTGAACAGATCTAAAAAAATCTCATTTCGCTCATACAATCCTAGCACATCAACAGCTCACCTACCATTTGGACACTTAAATATCTCATCAGAAATTCAGTGAAATTCCTTTTAATGAAACAAGACACATGATAATTCAGCTTTGTTCTAACATAAATAAATGAAAGAATAAATGTTTCTGCTTCCCCTCTTTCTCCTCTTCTCTTGCTTTGCTAATCTGTACTCCCACTTCTCTCCCT
This sequence comes from Talpa europaea, assembly GCF_964194135.1. NCBI lineage: Eukaryota > Metazoa > Chordata > Mammalia > Eulipotyphla > Talpidae > Talpa > Talpa europaea. Next base: position 61,566,187 of record NC_140070.1, read on the forward strand.
CTAGCTTTCCTGTCTTCCTCAAACTTCCTTGCTCCGCCCTGGTGCTCTCTCTTTTTCCTCCCTTCCTCTATTAGAGCTCAGTCCTGGGGGTACAGGTGGGGCTGAAAGATCCTAACCTAATTTTCCTTGTAGTTTTGAAACGGAAGCTGAAGTGGACGCCCCACTTACAGTGAGTGATTTGCCTCTAATCATTTTAAAATTGGAAGTGCAAAGAGTAAAGGGGAAGTGAATAATTATGGACCTCCCCCTCTGGCTCCAGCCCCTCCCTTCAGTTCCCCAGCCCAGCTCAGCTGTAGACGAAGGCAGCTGCTGACATTGTAATGCTAACTTGTTCACTCAGAGCACTTTTCCATGCGGTAGGTCACAGGGGAAAGGGAAGTGGTGACACAATATCTAATTGCCTTGCTGGGGAGAGGGGGAGCCAAAGGTTATTGGGAAAAAACTAGATGTGGACAGAGAGATGGAGCTTGTATCCAAGGGGCTGAGTGGTTCTTCTCACCTGTAATTACAAGAAGTCCAAACCAGGTGCTGCGTGCTTTACAAAAGAACAATTAATTGTAAATGACAGATGAATTTCAAGTTATCTGAAAACCCTGAAATTCTCCAAATAAAAGGATTGGTACAATCATGAAGGGACTTTCGGAGCATCTCATACATTTAAAAAGAGGACAAAACCTCAGGAAAATTAATAGGCATCATAGAAATTCCCCCAAGAGAAACTGAAAGGTTTCTAGACTTTCCACTTCTTGGGGACAAGCAAGAAGGGGGGCTTTCCATCAGACCTAGTGCAGGTTGTGGAAAGGTCACCTCCTCCCAATCTGAAATCCCCTCAAACAGGATTGTGATATGAGGTATACAGGATGCGAATTCAGGCCAGAGACAGATCAAGAATCAATCCGCAAAAGAAGTGAAGGAAGCTGTTTTCTGGCCTCACTGCCCACCAGTCCCCAGAACAGAAACACAGCAGAATAGGACGGTGCTGTGACCAGGTTGCCGGGAAAACTAGGTGGTGGTGAGAAAATGGCCCATATTTGGCTTCACTAAATGTGTCTGTTGGAAGGGGGATTTAGAGTGAGGCCCAGAACAAAGTGATTTGATAAGAAAACCATGAGGGCAGGTAGAAGAGACAAAATAGAAGAGGCCATCCTAACCACAAGAAAGTGATGGTCAGCAGGCTGCAAGACAGGGAACAGAAAATAGGAGAATGGGTGAGGATAGAGAGCAAGAAGGAAAAGAGCACCAGGAGCACTGTTAGTGGGCAAAGTGAGTAGCACCCCTCAAGCCCCAAACCTGCCTCCTCTAAATGAATCCTGCCATACATTGCATAAAGACAAAACATACTCTTAGTGCACAAAACCTTCAATAAAAAAGAGCTTTAATACAATTAGTGTGCAATAGAGAGAAGAGAAAAAATTTCATTAAAATAATTTCCCCATAAAACTCCCAAAGTTACCCATCCCCTCCTGGGTTAATGCACAGCCAAACAGGATTGGCCCAAAGCAGGTTCACTGAGGCCCAATTGCCATAAGCTGGTGGGGCCCCATAGTAAAAGGGCGGAAGGGCTCAGGCAAATCTGGACAGTAAAGAGCAAGTCTGGAAGGAAAATACAAGCCAAGATAAAGCCTGCTGTTGTCAGCCTACCCACGGGTGTCTCACCCACATCTCTTCCAAATGTCTTCTTCCGTTTTCCCAAGTCCCTGTGTACAAATCCAAGGCCAAGAAGCAAGTGAGGCTTTTTCTTCACATGTCTCTGCTCCATTGCCTCCTCCAATTCTTCTCCCAGGTATTCTTTCCCCCAGTTTTAGCTCCCAAATTCTTCTCAGGTTCCCCTTTCTGCTCAGCTCCACCTTTCCTTACCAGGGAACCTGGAACCTCCCCTTTCTATGGGGATTACACTGTTACAGAACCAGAATACAATCTGAGGCCCATATCCAAAATTGTTCAGCTGCAACAATTTTGATCTGGCAAGCCCTCAAGATTTTTCTGTTTAAATAAGCACTCAAATGAGTTTTTAATTTTTTTTATTATTTAAGATTAAACATATAAAAAAGTGAGCAGTGTATAATGACCTTCATATACCCACAACTCTGAATCAACAATTGTCAAATCCCAGCCAATCATGCCCCCTCTAACCTCCATCTATTTCCCTCTTCTCATATTAGTTTTTGTTAATTTTTGTGGTTAAATATACTCTGATTAGTTTAAAACATATTACAGATCCTGTTTCATTCCATCTATAAATATTACAATATATATTCCTAAGAGACAAGGAGTCCTTTTATTCTTTTTAAATACGCACAATATCCCAGTTAGCTCAGTCGGTACAGCATGAGCTTCTTAAATAGTCACAATATCATTATTACATCTTAGAAACAATTTCTTAGGGCCTCCCTAGTGGTGCAAGGGGTTAAGACGTAACCTATGAAGCTATCCACAGCCACTGCAGCACAAGTTCGATCCCTGGCCAGGAATATAGCCACATGGCGTAGCAGACCTCTTAGACCTCTCTGTCTCACCCACTGCTCCCCTCAGCAGTATATTTCAGTCAAGCTGCCTGTTCTGTTCCCCACTCTGTCTCTGGTAAATCCTCTCACCCCCCACACTTCAGGCCTATACCCCAGTTCTTATAAGCATAAATAAAATAAACCTTAAAAAAAATTCTTAACATCAAAGGATATTCTGAAGGCATTTCTGTAGTAAAGTCTCTTCTATTGCTATATCCAAAAAAGTTTTATATTAGAAATGCTTAGAAAGGTGAGAGGATATTTTTTACCTATGAGAATAGGTCAGGGGAGGAAGCTGTATCAGGAAATCTGGGAAAGGCAAAGATCCAACAAGAAAGGTTTGCCATGGAGTACAGCTGTGGCATGGAGAACCATCAGACAGAGCTCTTGAAAACTCTACAGCTATCAGCAGACATAAAAAGCCAACATTTCAATTGTTTTTGGTAAGCAAAATATTAAAAGACCTAAGTAATGGAGAAGAGGATGTTTTCTGTTTTGCCTATATCAAAGGTTGTGAAGGTTTGATGATGTATCCGCATCTACAAAAAAAGATAGTCTGTTGTAATAATATAGTAAGTACACCATAAAATATTTTACAAAAGATATCATCAGAGGATGAAAATTGAAAATAGAGATGGAGGTTCTCATATTTTCCCCTTATTGCGTCCCTCCCTTGGAAAGCACTGTTTGATTGTCACAGTTATCTCAAGGGCAATCTGAAAGCGGATGATGCAAGTCTGGCAGGTTGAAAATAATTCTGGGGGATGGGGGGAAAAATGATCCTAGGGATATCTATACAAAGGACATTAGAAGTCAGTGGTTTTCAATTCATCAGTGCAATAGAGTCAACCTGGGCATTTTTAAGAAAGTGAACACCCAGTTCCTAACTGTGTCAAATCAGTCATTCTGGGGGTTGAGGCTGTAAGTTTATATTTTTTAAAGTACCCCCAAATGATTCTGATGCACACGCAAGGGTGAAAAACACTGCACGGGTACAGGTGCTTGAAAAAATTCCTTGACATGAAACTTCTGCCACTTTCCCATTCAAGAGGGGGGGTAATGGAATGTTACACTCTACTATAAAGAAAAAGTGCAGGGAAATGAAAAGCAAAGAAACAGAAAAACTTTAAAGCAAAAGTCATGCCTGATTAAATAACAGTGAGGTTCTCAGGAAAAAAAAAAGGATAGTTTTCATCTACATAGTCCAGCTTTTAATTAACTACATTTTAAACTGCTCCAATTTTGACAGATATTAGTTTCATTGACCCAAAAACTTATTCTATTAAATTATTTACATTATCTAATCATCTAATGACTATTTCATATTGCAATCAGGATTATTTAATATATCAAATTAATTCTGGCTACTTAAATTTTTTCTAACCAAGTTTATCACTCAATTAGGGGGAGATAAAAACCTCTAGCCTTAAAGAAAATAAAAAGATATTTTCTATCTTGAGGACTTCATCAAATTATTCTGGAGAGAAAAGCAAGTACAAAAATGTGAACTACAGGCAGCTGGAAAGCAAAATTCTCCAGTGAATGAATGACACAGCAAATCCTACACAGAAACATGTACCAGAGTATATTATTTCCTGTGACTTCCTGACTGAGTAATACGGAAGAGGAGCAAAAATTCTTCCAGAAATTATTTCCTCAGCTGTCTCATTGATGGATTTAGCATAGATATTTGATCAACATATCAAAATCATTGCCAAATCCAAACATGTATATTTAAAAATGTTTACATTTCTAATCAAAAGTTCTACTTGGGTCCTTAGAATGAAGGTTAAAAGAAACTTGAACCAGATTCCATTTATCACAAGCCTGGAATGTTGAAAATTCTGTGGCAAGACACCAATTTATTCAACTCAGAGAAAAACCTATAAAATCACAGACATCTTTAGCCAATCCTTATGTTTCACCATTTTACCAGTTCCTCACAGTTATGTTGACATTATCTCCTGTGTTAGAAGCAAAGTTGATTGTCTCCTGCAAGATACTTAAAGAAAATCAAATGGGCAACCTAATCTTATTTTATGATATTTAAAGAGACTAGAACAAGTTTTATTCCACAAATAATTTTCATAACAAATTCTGGAAAGTCACAAGAGAATTGTATGACGGTTGTACTCCTAATGAGGAGGGTATTATGTGTTAGATTGCCCACAGGAAATATGTAGTAAACAGAGGTTGGGTTATCACAACAGATTCCAAATTAGAACAGAAAGTAGTATGTGTATCTTTTATGATTTCACATAGTACTTTACATTTTTTAATGATTTATAATTACCTACTACCCTTTCCTTGACAAACTTAGACGTCTCTTACCTGGACTAGTCTATCACTTCACTACAGCCCATTCCACCTGCCAGCAGTGTACTCTTAACAATGCATCTTGGAGCTTGTCTCTACTGTTAGATTTATGGGATGGTCTACCTCTTATTTCTCATCTCTTACCATCTTCCCATATTCACTTCTTATCCTACCATGTGGAGTCTCAGGTGATGCCACAAATATATCATTTGGTTCAAAATTGTATTCCTTCACTGTGCTCATCTATCCTTCACCAATAGCCCCAATATCCCTGTCCAGCAAATTCTCACGGGGCAGCTGAGATCAAGTTAAATCTTCACCTTTTAGGTGAAAACCTTTTCTGGAAAGTCCCTTGGTTGGCCTTGCTAGCTTTTTGTGCCATCTCAAACTTTGTACATGTAGACAGTCCCTGACTTACAATGACCCAATTTATAATTTTCCACTTTATGATGGTATTAGGGTGACAGGCATTCAGTAGATACTGTACTGCAGATTTTGAATTTTGATCTTTTTCCAGCTAGTGATATGTGCTATGTGAGCTGTCTCTGATGCTGGGCAGAAGCAGCTCCCAAGCAGACATGCAGTCAGTAGGGTAAACAACTGATACTCTACAGTGCACTCTCCTGCTATCATAAGCATTCTGAGCAAAGTTAAGATAGGCTGTGCTAAACCACAATATTTGGTCATTTAGGTTTATTAAATGCATTCCTTTTTTTATAGATTGAATAATCAACTATCAAATCAAAGTATAAGCTTTTATGGTCTTTCAATTTTTTCACTCTGAGTGTAAAAGTCCATCAAATAATAAAAGGAGAGCATTTTTTTATTGGTTTGATTGGGCATGTTTTGACTTTTTCAATTACAAATAAACCAGAGACACACTACAGGGGGGCGGTGGGAGAAGGGAGTAGGATCAAAACAAGGGTGGTGGGAATTTTACAGGGACTATAACCAAGATGAAAATGCATACATTGTACAAAAATGAAAAATGATGTAAAAAACATATAAAATTAAAAAATAAAATGCATGATGACAATTATTTAAATTTTTAATTGAAATAATAATTAACAATTTGATAATTTAACAATAATTAGAGATTGAATAGAAATAATTTTAATTGAAAAAATTTATAGTTTATGAAATGCTTTTATATTTTGTCACTTCACCTTCAAATAAACTCAGTTTAAACGACTATATCAAGTGTTCATCTCTAGGTTTTCTCTGCTCAGAATTCTTTCCTCCCACTTCAGGTTATAGACCTCAATTTTCTTTTCATGAGGCACACCCCTCCCACTTGCACATTAAATGCATTTTCAACTTAAGGATATTTTCAGCTTTGGGTTTGCTAGATGTAACACCGTCTTAAATAGAGGGAGAGTGGTACTTTATTGTCATTCCTTTTTTTTTTTAAAGATTATTTATGCATACAAGAACTGGGGTACAGAGGTGTGGGGATTGAGAGGGTTCACCAGAGACAGAGTTGGAAGCAGAACAAGTGGACTGACTGGAATACACTGCTAAAGGGAGGAGCAGGCAAGACAGGAGAAGTCTGCTGTGCCATGTGGGTCATGTCCTGGGCCTGTGATGTTCTGCAGTGGCTAAGGATTGCCTCACAGTGCTGACGCTTAACCCCTTGCGCCACCAGGGAGGTCCTGTTTTATTGTCATCATTATTTATTTCCAAATCCAGGTTTCTTTCCCTCCACCATCACCCTTAATAGAAAATGAACTGCCCCAAACCAGTTACTCGGTCTCAGTCATCAGATATCCTCAGAGTCCAGCAGGTGCTCAATTCAAGGAACTGATAGATCCAATTGATGAATGATTGAAAGGATTTTTGTTCCTATTTGACATAGAGAAAATGGACTAATACAATAAGGAACTCAATGTCTTTCACCTAGACCAGAGGTGAAAATCTATTTTACTATGAGCCAATTCTGAAAAAATAAAAATGGTTCACAGCTGCACTTTAAAGATATATGCTATATTATAAAAGTAATAACTTATAATAATATAATTTTTTTATTAAATGAAAGAATTTCAATGTGAAAATAGATACTCCTTCTATAATTACTAAACTGTTAATATCTACACAGATTTAAAATATGGAACAACATAGGGATTTTTTTTTTTTTTAATCTTACATCCTGAAACCCATTTTGGACAGAATCACAGAGCTGGTAAGTGGCCGATTGCTCCTCATCAACCAGGATCATTTACTCTTGGCACCTGGATCACAGAGAACAATCAGGCCACAAGGTCCTTGTTCCTTAAAAAAACTTTGCTTCAAAGGCTGATTTTCTTTGCTATTCTCTATTCAAGGAACCTGTCAGCCTCCCAAGTGGATTCTTCTCCACCAACCCACCCCTCTCCCTTTGTGGGCCAGGTGTTAGAGTTAATACTTAGCAAAGCAAAAAAAGAAACAAAACAAAACAAACAACAACAACAAAAACCAATTGCTCTTCAGCAGCCTCGTGTAAATAATACCCTGGGGGAAATACCTGTACCTATGAATAGTTATTTACAAACTATGATTCACAGGGTCTCGAGGGGTTGCATGGCTATTTGGGAGACTGGTTTGATGGGGCATGTTTTGACTATTTCATCACCTACAGCCCTTGAGCATTTCTGAAGTCTTCTTATGATACCAAGTCACATGCAACACACACTTAGGTTAAATTGCATCTACAAAACATCAAATAGCTATCCAATTTGAGCAATTCTTAAAGCATATCCATGTAGGATGGGAAGCTTGATTGTTTTATAGCATATAAATACTAAAATATGTATGTATTTGAATATAATTTTTAACTCTATACTGATTGTATAGATACCATGATAATATGATTCAAATGATTGCTACTCTAAACCTGTGAAGAGATAGGGAATAACATTTTTTGAGAATCTGCCAAGTGCTTTATAAACATAATTTCATCGAATCACTTAGTAATCCTATCAGGTGGCGATCACATAGCACCATTTTAAAGATGAGGAAGTTATGATTCAGAGAGGTTAGGTAACTTTTCTGAAGTCACATAAACAGCATATGATTGAGCTGGAATCTGACCTTAGGTCTGCATGTTCTCACACCACACCTCTGTCAGCAGCGCAGAATTATAAGGAACTCAGGAGATGAGCCAGAGCAATATACTTGGGCCTTACCTCATAACTGCACATAGGCCATGCCAGACTGTTGACTGTGGATGGTTAGTACCACACAGTTCCAGTAAAGGAAATGCCTCAACTGCTTAGAAATTCCTATAGAACGATACCTACCTAGGCATAAAATTAACCAAAACCTTGACTTCACAAATCCAACAGTCACCCTGAGAAAAGGTAAATCTCCCTCAATTTGGATATTATTAGGTCACTCTTTAAATATTATATGTAGTTAAATAATTTGATTTCTTTTGTTTGTTTGAATCAAAGTTAAGCATGCACATAATTTTAAAAATCCAGTTTATGCTGTTAATTGTGAAAGATTGCAATTATTTTTGTCATTCCAGTACCTTTCTATCTACTCCAAAGGCAACCACATTTAACATATTTAGCTATTTTGTTTTGTCTATTTGGTTAATTTGTTGACTGAAAATTTTGGTATTTACTTCCACAACTTTAACTATGCAATGTTGCTTCTTTTGTTAAATTGATGTTTTCAATTTGTGTAGGCATTTTTCATGACTTCCTACAGAATATGGAATATAAGGGCACCATTTTCTTTTGTGACCCTCTGCCCCTCCACGACACACATGCCCCCTTCTCATCTCTTCACTAAAAACCATTAGTTCATAATTTTGGTTAGAGTAATAATCAGTGTACATACTATTATAGACTCTAAATATTATTTATTGCTATACTCTGTAAGATACTATAATTTTTCCTCTTTTCTTTTTTGGCTCTTTTTTATTTTTCTTCACAGGAGCTGGATTTCTGTTTTGTTTTGTCAAATATGCTATGTACTACCACTAATTTAACCCAAATTCTCCATCAACTCTTTAACCTTTTTTTAAAAATGGTCAAACATATCAGGAATTCTTTCATTTTTGTCTTCTTGAAGACATCTTTCCTCAAACCTTGTAACAGGCATCAACTCGACAGATGGTCCTGCATACTGATACTGTCTCTGGACTCTCACTTCCCTACCTCCTAGGGACTCATTTTGCCTGTATTCTCTAACCATTGTCTTCCATTATCTGGCTTCATTTCCTCATTTGGTGGTGCAAATTTTTGTGACCTCATACAACTGAAACTCAACATATTTTCTAAGCTTTCATGTTCCCAAATTTTCATCCTTCAATTATTGTCTGTATCTTCTAAATATCATACAATTTGTTACAAATCTCTTAAACTGGCAGGCCCAAGACTGACCAGAGTATTCCAGTAACAGTCTGAAGAATGAGATACAGAATTGCTTCATGACTACTGAATTTGGTACTCTAAATTCCTTTCTGCCATAGTAGCATTTGCATTTATTGTACATTTGTCTTTCCCAACACTATGTTTTCCTATTTACAATTAATAATTCTCAATTCTGTAAAAATCATTTTGATCATTTTGAATTTGATTCTAATATTCTCATGTGTCAATACCCTGTATTTTAGCACTAGCTATAAGCTAAGTTTAATAACTACCATCCAAATTACTACTAAAGCCCACAAAGTGCTTCTAAATGTTCGAGTTTGAGATCATCTTTTCTAATTACTAATTTTAGATTATTCCAAACTATTAAACAATGGGAAAGCTTGGTATGTGACATAGCTGTTTCTTCATAAAGGAGTATATACTCTGATCATTGAGTTTCAAGGTCTGAGTTATGGGGGATTGATCTGGTATTTTTGCTAGGGTATTCAGCTTCTGCTTTTCAAAAGCAATCTCTTCCTTAATCTGAGAAATCAGGTAGTACATAATTTTTCTTCAAACCTCAGGTATCCATTCTGTTAATACTAACCAGATACAATTAAAAAGGCAGCAATAAATAGAGTCATAATTTGAAGAATATGAAGATTAATGTTACTAATGCTTATCTTTGACCCAATATTTGTTGGATATACTAATTATCCAATACTTATTAATCTATCAAATATGTACTGAACACCTATTTTGTTCCAGGAACTGTGCAAAATCCAGGGGTTACAGAGTGATAATAGACTTGGGCACTGGCCTTCTTAAGTGAGACAACAAATACTGAGCAAGTTTACCTCAAAGATACTCAGATTCCTCATGAATGAATTAAAATAATACCACCTCTCAGTTCAAATTAGGTAATACAGTAAAAAATTTTATATGCTTTCTTATTTCCAGATGAACAACAAGTATCTTCTGCTAGGTTTGATTTTTTAGGGTCAGGGAGCATATCTTACTCATCTTGTAACCTTAATAAGTAGGCTGTGCTTATGAAATTAACAGAAACTCAACAGGTGTGTTAAGCTAGCAGCAACTCCAAAAGGAGATGCATTATATTTTCATACAATTAAAAGTCTTTTTGTCTTCTTTCCAAGATTATCCACCTATTTGCGAATTAATGAACCTTAGACAAAAGAAAAACATTAAGGAATGATACAGTTAAATGCTTCCATTTAGCATGTTTTCACTAACATGTATATGCTTGAATAACTGAAATATTATAACATTTAAATTTTCATTTATTCCACTTTGTAGGGTAAGGAAAAATGTCAGGCTTTTCTGCCCTCCCACCATCAGGATAGATGATGGATCCTTGCGGTCCTGAATGCATGCCTTATGGCGGGCACCTGGAGTAGGGTGTGGGCATAGGTAGATGGGATTCACCTGTGCTAAGACTGGGCTTTTTAAGGGCGGCGACACAGGGACACCAGCAGAAGCTGAAAGAGAAGCCGAGAGAGAAGCAAGAGAAGCAGAAGCTGAGAGAAGGCCGGAGAGCCCAGAGTGAAGACCTGCTGGGGGCTGGAGGGCCTGCCAGCCTACCAGCCCCCCAGCGCCCCTGCCTGCCATGTACCTGCTAATCCCAATAAAAACCTGAAAACCCACTGAGGACTCTGATTCCTCCTTTATCTGGTCTGCATGGTATCAGAAAACCTGCTCAGTGGTCCTTCCTGCCTCTACACACTTCATAGAACAAGCCATTGTGCCGAAAATCTAGGAATGAAGTGTAATATTTGGAGTATGTGACAAAATCACCTGTGATTTTATTTTATATTTTTAGTAATTTATTTTTTTAAAGATTTATTTATTTACGCCAGAACCGGGGTACAGGCCAGATGCGCAGGAGGGTGATAGGATTCACCAGAGACAGAGTGGGGAACAGGACAGGCAGACTGACAAAATACACTGCTGAGGGGAGCAGTGGGGGTGACAGGAGAGGTCTACTGCGCCATGTGGGACCCTAACCTGCTGGCCGGGATCCAACCTGCGCTGCAGAGGCTATGGACAGCTTCACAGTGCGACACTCAACTGCCTGCGCCACCAGGGGAAGCCCTATCTGCGATTTTAAAAGCACCTAAATAAGATATGCAAAACTAGTCAATTACTTTAAATTTCAAAATGAAATTTAAAAAAAATGAATTAACTCTCAGCAAAATCTCAACCTACAGAAAAATTTTCTAACAATGGTAAATACATTCAGGTAATAAGCATATGGAAATGTAAACTGATCAGCTTCCCAGTAAGTCTACAGGATTAATGGACTTTACATCTTTGAACACTTAAATTTGTATAGCAGTTTTGCCATGAAAGGCAATTACTTTGGTTTTATTCCCCCATAAGACCTACGGAATAAACTGTGATTTCAGTTCTTCTCTCATGGAATCACAGAGTGGAAGAGCTGGCAGAGGATCAGGATTAAGGTTGCTCCCTTATTTTTCAGAGGAGGATAAACAGAACCTCAGAGAGGTGAGATGATTTGCCAATTGCAGAGCCGGGACTCGACCCAAAGTCTTGTCTTCTCTGGAAGAAGAAGCAATAATAGCCTGCCAGAAACACTGCCTGGTATCCTGAAAATTTGCTGTGTATTCGATAGAGATAGTCTCAACCTGGAAGAGTCTAATTCCAAGACAATTATACATACATTACAGCTAAAATGTATCTTCAGTTTAATTGAAATAGCACCTCCAGCACCTTCAGTTGCTTTGTATTGAAGAATAGAAAAACAAGATTCTTAACCTCATATCATAAAATCTCTACTTAATATAAGTGAACAGAGAGTCCCCCAGATAGCCTTATTTACTCCAGCTACAGCAGTGGTTCCCATCAAAGCAGTCTAAATACTAGCACACCCCAGATCCTGCACTGGTCCATTGCTTCTTTCACAAGGCAAGCAGGTACCTTCTGCCCATGTCCTTCCTCACTCACAAGACTCACAATCAGCAACTTTTCTCTGACAATTCATTCCTAACAGGTTCAACTTTTCCCTTGGCCTTTTCTTACATCATCCTGAGGTCTCAAAACAAAATAAAAACATGGAAAATAGCTCTTTCTCATAACTTTTTTTAAAGATTTATTTATTTATACAAGAACTGTGGTACTGTCAAAGGCGTGAGGGTGAGAGAATTTACCAGAGACAAAGCGGGGAGCAGAACAGGCAGACAGTCCCAAAGAGAGACGAGGCAGGAGAGGTCTGCTGGGCCATCTGGGTTTCTCCCTGGCTGGCCAGGAATTGAGCACATGCTGCAGAGGCTGCGGACAGCTTCACAGCCCAGCACTCAACCCTCTGCGCCCCCAGGGAGGCCCTCCTTCTCATAACTTTAAGACCACCTCATCTAATGGTTCATAAATTATAAAATGGAGAGAACATGGACCGGGGAAGTAATCAGATCCAGTTCAGATGCGGGTCTAAACTCTTGAAAAAAGTGATTCTAAACTTTTTTTTTTTTTTAAGATATCTTCTTTTTTTTTTTAAGATTTATTTATTTTTATACAAGAACCCGGGTACAGGCCAGATGTGCAGGAGGGTGAGGGGATTCACCAGAGACAGAGTGGGGAACAGAACTGGAAGACTGACGAAATACACCGCTGAGGGGAGCAGCGGGCACAACGGGAGAGGTCTGCTTCGCAATGTGGGATTCTCGCTGGCCGACTGGGATCGAACCCGCACTGCATAGGCTATGAACAGCTTCACAGTCCGGCGCTCAACCGCCTGCGCCACAGGGAGGCCCGATTCTAAACTCTTGAAAAAATCCTCAAATCTCTCTGATGCTCAATTTCTTTACCTCTAAACTGGAAATGATAATGCTTATCCCACAGACTTGGAGAGCAATTGGAGACACGTATGAAATGTTTACCACACACTGCCTCGCACATGCTAGACTCTTGCTCTTTTCCACTTCTCTCTGCTGCTCACTTTTTCTCCATTTTCTAAGGACCCCAACTGAATATGTGTTATCATTTATTTTACTATTCTCTGTACTTTTATGTATAATTGGAATTTTCCATTATAAAAATTTTAGGGCCTCCCTGATGGTGCAGGCGGTTGAGCGCTGCGCTGTGAAACTGTCCTCAATCTCTGCAGCGCAGGTTTGATCCCCACAGGTGAGAATCCCACATGGTGCGGCAGACCTCTCCTGCCTCATCTCTCTTCGGACTGCCTGTCTGTTCTGCTCCTCGCTCTGTTTCTGGTGAATTCTCTCACCCTCCAGCGCATCTGGCCTGTACCCCGGTTCTTGTATAAATAAATAAATCTTTTAAAAATTTGTTTTTAATAATTTAAAATTATCATTTTCTGATATGTAGTACAGATAAGTAATATACTTAATTATATTTTTTAGAAATTACTATTCTCCCATAAGAGTCTATATTTTACCATTTGTGATGCAATTTCATTCTTTTTTATCTAAGCTATAAGATATAAACCCTTTCATCCATGGTTCTGTGTGTCTCTTGCAATCAATATGGTTAAAACTTAAGACCAGCTTACTTCATTTCTTTAATTTCAGTTTCTTGAGCTAAATGAACAATAAGATCTTATATGTATAATAATACCTTTCTTTGAAAGTGTTCATAGTATGTTAAACTATTCTATAATTAATTTTGAAACATTCCTGTAGACTTAGTAGAGGACATCTAGTAAATACAGATTACTCAAAGGCTGAGTGACTTGCCTAAGGTCTTGCAGATACAATACCAAAGGTATGAATAGATCTACGGTAACTTCTTATAGCTATTAACTGCTATTCTTAATATTCCTTCCCCTTGACTGTTGGGCCAAAAGTTAATACTTGCCACCAAAAAATTCATAGAACACAGTGTTGAATAAGAATAAATTGGTAAGTAACAGAATTCCTTAGAAATATGATGTCAATTTATTTTTTATAGGTATAATAGTGTCTCCACTACTGAAATTGCCATGTGACTCATTTGTTTATTTTATAAAGAATTAAACAACCAAATTGGAAATTCGGACAAACTCTAACTTGTTTATGCGTTCAGTATTTCTGAGTTTCTTTTGTTGTATCTGCTCAAAGTTCCTACTTGGCTGGAAAATTATTGAGAAATCTTGTAGTGCATTTTACTTACTATATGATACTCTCTACACAGCTACAGAATATCATCAAAATTTGTATGTTATTCTCAGAATTGTTTCAGACTATAATGAATGGCTTCAAAGGGGTCTGTAGGCTTCTAATGAGAGGTTTTTAGGATGTGCCAAATACCATAGTTGCTATGAAAATTATCAAACAACCAGCGGCATAGCTATTTAATGCCAAAAAAGCAGAGTTTTAACAATGATTCCTTTGTGGTCATTAGCTGATTATTCTGAATTCTCATTCCTGAGGCAACATTAACACCAAAGGAAAATGTTTTCAAATCTAGCTTCGTTTGTATGATGGTCCCATCTCTCCTGTATCAGCCATAAATTTGTTGCCTCTGGGACTGCAAATGTTTCAGGATGTAATGTAAAGTTAGTATCACATGATGAGACAGTTGTTCCCATTGCAGAGTGAGGCCAACTCTGATAATTCAAATCCTAATGGGAACAAGTATGTAAATGAGAGCAGCCAAATCAAACATATGAAGAAAACAAAGCCCAAGGAAGGAGTCTATAAGAATTATTTTTTTTAGTATAAGTGTTCATTAATCCATAGCACTTAGGCTCCGAATTCAACTAATTAGTTCTATTTCACAAGTTTGTTACTACAGTGATATATATGTACATATAGACATATATAGAGAGACTTATTTTTATATAGACATATATATATATAGACTTAATTTCAAAACTAAATGATAAGAATATTTTATTCCCAGAGGGGCTCTATTTATTAAATTTTCCTATGTAAAGAAAATATATTTTAACTAGACTATTACAAACAAGAGTATTATGCCAAAATTAAAAATATCTCACTGTGCCTTGAATTAAATGTGATTAAGAATGGTTAATATCAAAGGAATGTGTATTCTTGATCACAATCTTATGCCTTCTCCAGAATTATAAAGATACAGTCTCAAGGACTTCTGCATATGATCATATATAGCTTACCTATTTTCTGGAAGTTTTGCTAAGAATAAAATTGCTTCAATAAAAGATTAAAGAAAACCCCTTTATCTAAAAATTAGTGATTTCTTTTTTTCCTCCTGTTTCTAAAAGTACCTATTTTTGCAGGCTATTTCCCACTGCACCAATATTCTATGATTTTAGTCATATTTATTATGAAACTTTATAATATTCACTAAAAATGTTGTGGGATATTTTAAAAATGATACATTAATTTATTTACATAATGATAATCTAATATGTGTCAGACTCTATAAAAAACCTTGAGAACCTAAGAAGGACTAAGGCAGATGGAAACCTTTATCATCCTTACAGATATCCATGTTAGTATAGGTGGCTTGACAACAAAAAGAATAAGTAGATAATATTACATATTAGAAAAAAATTTAGTAAATTTGTTTAGTAAAACAAAGAGATATAGGAAAGAGAAATGGGAGTAGGAGAGACATGCAGTTTTAAATAGTTTAGGTATGGTAGGACTCACTGAAATAGTGATACTTGAGCAAAGACTTGAAGTAAGCAAAGACTTGAAGTAAGTACTCAATTCTGGCAGGGACAAGCAGAAGTTACAGCAAGTGCAAAGCACCTGGAACAGGATGAAATCTTTGGGTACTAGATAACCGGCATATTTGAATGTTATCGAAGTTGAAGCGAAAACAGCTTTGTTTTAGCGGACCCCTATATAGTTTATATTTAAAACCAAGAACCAAGAAGTCAAACTTGTCCTAGGAAATCTAGATTCATAAAATGTTAGAACTAAAAATAATCTCAGTCGATCTCCTTATGTTACAAATAAAGAAACTGAGACACAGCGACTATAACCTGGTCAAGGACACATGGCTAAACAGAATGCTCTAGCACCTACAACAGGAAAAAGATTTCCCGATACCTTTACTTATCATATTTTTATTATTTAGGTCCTTGTCATATTTTAATTATTTTAGGTCCTTTATGTCCTTTAAATTCACCTTTAATTCATTTTTTTCATAAATTAACACTTAAATGCATCTTTGCATTAATATGATTCAACTGAAAAATTATTAATTATTTCTAATGTTACCTTTTGGTGGCCATGACGTCTATATCATTCCTGAGGGGTAATTTACCTTTAGGTAGGAACTATGAAGTAGTAGCTATCACAGAGCTAAAATTATAATCTCACTGTTGTTATACCTTTACAAAGTTATTTTTGGTTTGGTGACATATATAACTACATTTTTTTAAATAAAA
This sequence comes from Talpa europaea, assembly GCF_964194135.1. Taxonomy (NCBI): domain Eukaryota; kingdom Metazoa; phylum Chordata; class Mammalia; order Eulipotyphla; family Talpidae; genus Talpa; species Talpa europaea. Next base: position 61,582,701 of record NC_140070.1, read on the forward strand.
GTAATACATTCAGATTAAAAATTATATGTAATCATTGTACAAAATTTCAAAAATATATTTTTTTTAAATTCATGTACATTTACTAAGGTAATGAGTCAATTATACTTCAATGATTTTAGAGAATTTTACCAGAAAATTTCTAAATAATTTGTTTAAATTAACACAAAGTAAATAACAATGGTATTAAAGAATTTGAAAATAATGTCAAAATTTAACTTCTTCATATACATTTTTTTAATTAATAATAAATTTTATTTTTATATTCCCCATACAATTTCAACCCCCCCATTCTGACCCCAGTCCCTCCCCTCCTGCCCCCCACCCCCCAAAAAGTATCTCTGGTTCATAGTTTTTTGTTGATTTTGATTTTCACTTTCTTACAGTTATTCATTTTCCTGGTCCCTTATTTAAGTTTTCTAGATTCCTGCTATGAGTGAGACCATCCGGTATTTTTCTTCAAAAATATTTTTAATCAAGCAAAAAAGTCTATAATTCCATCACCCAGAAATAGCCACTATTTATTGATTAATTGATTAAACTTTTTTATTTTCTTACATTGTTGTTCATTTTTGTACAATATTTGATTTCTCCCCTCATGTGTAGTCCCCTTAAATTTCCCACCACCACATCACCCATGAACCGTCACCATAATCCCTTATGCTTGTTGCCCCTATTTTGACCCTGCCCCCTCTCCCCTGCTGTATGCCTCAGATCTATAGTTTGCCTGCAAGTTTTGTCCCTTTTTTTTTATTTTTTATTTATTTTATTTTTTATTTCATTTCCCTATATTACCCTTATAAGTGAAACCATCTGATATTTTTATTTTTCCTTCTGACTTAATTGACTGATAATCCCTTCTTGCTCCATCAATGTTGCTATGAATGGCATTAGTTTATCTTTTTGAATGCTATATAGTATTCCATTGTATATATACCACATCTTCTTGATCCACTCATCTGTTTTGGGGCATTTAGGTTGTTTCATATCTTAGCTATTGTAAATAGTGCTGCAGTAAACATAGGTGGGATAGCCACTATTTAAATCCTGCTGTATTTTTCCCAAGGTACTTTTCCTATGATTACATATAATTTTCTTTCAAAATTGAGGCACAATTAATGATTTCTTACCTGATAATCTATCATATATGACATCTTTAAAAATATGATCAACTGATGACAATTGTTCATTTTCAAAGAGGTTTTGATTTTTAAAACTAAAAGTCGACTAGAAATAAAGTTCAGCAATAGGGTGGACTATAAAGTTTGTGTAAAATCTTTCTACCCCTAAGGCACTATGCTACAGTAATATGATTAATATTTATAAACTACATAATTACATTCTTAAATAATTTCATACTTCTAGAATAATATTTAACAAAAACAAAACACCAGACAGGTGGACCACTTTGAAAAAATTTATAATACCTTAGAATGCTATCCTTTTCTCTTTTTAGTCTTAAGAATTATATAATCATACATTATAAAATGCCAAATCCCGTTAATAATTAATAGATTTTAGAAGTCTTAGAGAAGATCAACACATTTTCTTCTTCTTTTTGTTTATAATTTACACCAGCCCATTTACAATAGCATCAGTGTCTATTGTTTAAAAAAATTGTAGTGTTTATTCTATCATGTTTAACTGTAGATGAATTTTGTATGGTCCAGTGAAACAAATTATGTTCCATGTATCTATCTTTGCTGAAACTCTCAGACATGGTGGCACTGCTTGGAATTTACCTTGGTAAAAACAAATTTACCCATTATACACATAGACCTTGAACTGGGAGGGAGAAAAAGGAAAGAGTAAAGAAAGTGTCCAGGCCAGTTGTCACCATCAGTGCACCAGAGTATAACTAACATAGCATTCTCTTGCTAAAGAAGTAAACCAGAAACAGTAAAAATCACCCACTGCTCAATTGTACCTTACAAGGAAAAGAAATCTTTGTAGTCTACCTCTTCTAGAAATGTCCCCTCCTCTATAGTCCGTTGAGGATTAACTGAATTTTTTAAATTGTTCCTGGGTTTGTATATGTGTATCTCTATCTTACTGAAAAACAGTTTCACAGTTTCCTTACACTTAGCATTACTTGTTATGTTTTCTTTGTCAGTTGGTTCTATCGCACTTATCTAATAATTATATTTAATGAAATGATTTCATTTTCTCTGTTATTCAGTTTCTTTTGTATTTTTAACTGAGGCACTTGAAGTTCTTGAGCAATCAAAATCACAGCCTTAAGCTGGGGCAAGGGTTTCATTAAGAAAAACACTTCTTGGGCCTTCCCGGTGGCCCAGCGGTTGAGCTCTGGGTTGCGAAGCTGCCCGCAGCCTCTGCAGTGCCAGTTCGATCCCCAGCTGCTCCCCAGCCACCGGAGGAGGGTCCCACATGGCGTGCAGACCTCTCCTGCCGCCCGCTACTCCCCTCAGCAGTGTACTTCGGTGCTTCTGCCTGCTCTGCTTGCTCTGCTTCCTGCTCTGGTGAATTCACTCACCCTCCCGCGCTTCTGACTGTACCCAGTGCTTGCATAGATAGATAGATAGATAGATAGATAGATAGATAGATAGATAGATAGATAGATAGATAGATAGATAGATGAATAAATAAATAAATCTTTAAAAAAAAAAAAGAAAGAAAAGAAAAACACTTCTCCCTTATAGGTATTCAATTAGTCACTTTGCTACAATTATTAAATGTCCAGATTTTGATGAGCTCCTGGATGAATGCTGGAAGTAGACCCCACAGTAGGTCTTCACGGGTCTCAGTGAGCCTAAGAACAGGTCCTTGAAACAACCCTATTAGCAGTAGGCAGAATTCAGTGAGGCCCAGGAGGTCTTGGAAGCAGCCTTCACCACAGTGCCCAGAGCAGACGTCAGTGAGTCCCATGATGGGACTGAGAAGCAGGCCTACTGCAGTAGGCCCCCAGAGACCACAGCAAAACCCAAGGAAATTCCTGGGAAGTAACCAGACCTGGTAGGAGGTATCACAGTCCCAGACTGTACTATAAGAATAAAGTAATAAAACAGTATGGCATTGGAATAAAAATAGACACACATATCAGTGGGATCGAATTAAAAACCCAGAAATAACACCATATTTATATGGACATTTAATCTACAGAAAAGGAGCCAAGAATACATAATGAAAAAAATTCTCTTCAACATACTGTGCTGGGAAAACTGGACAACCATATGCAGAAAAATGAAACTAGACCACTCTCTTACACCATGCACAAAAATGAACTCAAAATGGATTTAATACTGGAATATAAGACCAGAAATCATAAAACAGAAAAAAACATGCAAAACACTCCATAACAGTGGCTTCAGAAATGTGATGGGGATTCATCTCTAGTGGCAAGACAAACAAAAGCAAATATAAAGAAATGGTATTCTATAAAACTAAAAAATTTTCTGAACAGTGAATGAAACTATCAGTAAAACAGAAAGACACCCTACTAAATGAGAGAAAATATTTGCACAAAATACATCTGACAAAAGGCTGATACCCAAATATATAAAGAACTCCTGCAACTCAACATAAAGAAAACAACCAACCCAATCAAAAAATGGGCATAAGAGCTAAATAGAGACTTCTCCAAAGAAGATGTGCAATTGGACAACTGGTATATGAAAAAAATGCTTATCATCAATTATAATCAGGAAATGCAAATCAAAACCACAATGAGATACCATCTCACACCCAGGAGAACAGCCCACCTCAGAACTACCAGAAACAAGTGTTTGTGACAATATGAGGGAAAAGGAATCCTTATACACTCGGTGGGATTGTAGACAGATCCAGTGCCTATGGAAAATTATAGAGGGTCCTCAAAATATTGATAAACCTATCTAACGCAAGCACGCATAGGGCAGGTTCACGATTGATTTAGGCAGAGAGATAAATGAGAGTCCCAGAGTCTTGGATTTTTCAGGCTTTGGATTTTTCAGGCTTTAATGCTCTCTCAGGGAACCAGATACACAGGTACACCAAGCAGGGCGGCTGGCACGCATAGAGACAGGCATAGGCCTGGCAGAGGGGGCTGGGAAGCAGGCAGGTAACCCATCCTCCCAGCCTCCCATGAATCCTTGTACTTTCTCTGGGCTTTCTCTGGCATTTTCTCATGGTCTTGCCTCTTCTATAGTCCTCTTGTAACTGTCATCCTGTAGCCATCCTTATGTCCCTGACCTTTAGGCTTAGGTGTGCACACTTATCCATGACCACACCCATGCTCTAGGTGTCCACAGATAGGCACATGTGCCCCACACCCACACTCTCAAGAACCTCCTGCATTAGTACAATCCAGACCACAGGTGATACCCACAGATGTTAGAGGCACACAAAGCCTGACTAATTCATTTAACCTACAACCTCCCATATGATCCAGTAATTCCATGTCTAGGTATCTATCCAAAGAATACAAAAACACTAATTTGAATGGATATATATATATATATATATATGCTCTCATTTTCACTGCAGCCCTCTTTACAATAGCTATGTTATGGAAACAGTCTGATTGCCCAAGAACAGATTAGTGGATCAGAAAAATGTGGTATATATAATGGAATACTATTCAACTATAAGAAAGGATGAACTCTTGCCATTTGAAACAACATGGACAGAATTGAGGTGATTATGCTATGTGAAATACATCAGAAGGAGAAGACAAATACCGGAAGCTTTCACTCACATATGAAATATTTTTTAAAGAAAATAAAAGAATTGTCAAAACTAATCCAAAACAAACCCTAGAAAAAACTGCCAAATTAAGGCTCCCAGAGGGGTAGAAAAGTTTGGTGTAGGAACAAAACAGGGAAAGGACCCAGTAGCTAGGGTCAAGCATAATGTATGCTTTGATGACCTATTCTTACAAATAATTTTAATGACTTCAAATTACAGGTATATTAAAACTTGAAATAATATTTCAAATGTAATAAGTAAAATATTATAAACACAGTAGATAGGCATAGAGAAATTCAGTGGAGAATACTTGTATAATGTAAATGAATCATCACTAATAATGTATCTTTCTTGAAAATATGCATTTTTGTGGGATGGTTTGATTTTGATTTTTTTCACCAAAAGGGACAAAGCTGTAGTGTATTGATGGAGTATCTATAAAATAAGTAAGATTGGGGACTGCTTGTGGTGCAAGGGGTTAAGCACCGCACTATGAAGCAATCCACAACCTCTGCAGCATGAGTTCGATCCCCGGCCAGCCAGGGAGCAACCCACATTGCACAGCAGACCTCTCCTGACTCGCCCGCTGCTCCCCTCAGCAGTGTACTTCGGTCGATTTGCCTGTTCTGTTCCCCACTCTGTCTCTGGTGGATCCTCTAACCCCCCACATCTTTGACCTGTGCCCCAGCTCTTGTATGCATAAATAAATAAATCTTTTAAAAAAATAAGTAAGATTGAATATTTATATCTAGTTAATTGAGTTTAAAAATTAAAGCTATAAAATAGATGTCACAGTAAAACTGCTATGATCATTCAAAATTTTATGGGCAATACAGGAACAACCCAAAAGTTAACATTTCTTTTTGATTTTGCATTTCTCCCCTATTTCTTCAATTTTCATTAGCTTTCTTCTTCTCCAAAAATCCAAGGTACAAATGGGGGATGGTAGTAGAAATTTGCAGAAGCAGTTCATTACGTGGCCATTTAAAGTAAATTTTTATACAAACATGGACCATGGCTTCAGCTTTCAATGAGCATGAATGCTGTCAAAGTAGGATTTCAAGTATTCTAAAGTTAAATGCTAAAAGTATTTTTTGTTTTCAGCCACAAAAGAGCTAGCAATTTTGGAATTAAAATATAACTGAATACAAAGTAGTCAAGATTCTATCTGTATCTTTCAATCCCTTAGTTCCTATGAATTAAAAGTAACCCAATAAACTAGGTTAGAATTACCTTTAAATTATCAGTCAAAAATACTTAGACCGTTATTCAAGTCTAAAGTCTTGACAAGTGTCTCCAATCGAACACATTTTTTTTTTTTTTGGGAGGGGGGGACCCTCGGTGGTGGCCGGGGATCAAACTGGCGCTGCAGAGGCTGCAGGCAGCCTCACAACCCAGCGCTCAACCGCTGCGCCACCAGGGGAGGCCCTGAACACGTTTTTTTTTTAAACTTTGTAGGTCAACAACAGTAAAATACAGAGGGAACTATATTCCAGAAGTTTAAAAATTGGTAATGTCTATCAATTTTTTTTTGTGTGTGTGTGTTAAATTATAACTTAAAATTACGGGTATATTAAAACTTGAAACAATAAATAATCACACCTGCATAAATATCCAAATTCATAAATACATGAAAGACTAGATGGTAACAATTTATCTCAACAAAGTATACACCATTAAATATGTGTAAATAATCAGTTCATCTATGACAGAATATGAATTCTTCATAAAGTCATGCATATGTAAGAACTGGTTTCTTTTTTAATTAATAAACGATATTGGAAACATTACTGCCAGGCCTCCCTGGTGGCACAGGGGTTCAACTCTCAACGCTATCAAGCCATCACCAGCCACTGTGGCTTGAGTTAGATCCCCAGTCAGGAGCTAACACAAATGGCACAGCAGACGTCTGTCTCACCTGCTGCTCCCCTCAACAATGTATCTCAGTAGATATGCTCTTTCTCTGGTCAATTTTCTCACCCTTCTCTCTCCCCCACAGGTCTGGCCTATATTCCAGTTCTTGTACACATAAAATAAATGAAAAAATAAATCTTAAAAAAAAATTACTGCTGATAGTATAATGTAGTTACTCCGTGGAGTGTTATGTAGTTTTTTAAAAAGATACAAAAATACTATCACATCTGTGATCTTTTCTTAGCCACTCTTTCAATGGAATTGGAAATGAATACCTACTGCTTCTTTTTAGTACCATAATGGGGAAACTGAGGGATTAATAGAACTGTTAGCAGTCACAAAACAAGTTTATGTCAAAACTGGAGCTTACTCTTGATTTCAAGTTTTGTTTTGTTTTTTTTTTCCAACTAGGTGATATGGATTTCTTTAATTTTATCACAAGTAGTCACATACACTATTAAAAAAGTTAATAATTTTTAATAATCATTAATAATTTTTCTTAAAGTTGCACAATATCACAGCATTTACATTAGATTTTGAAACATGAACTAATGTTTTAGATTTAAATTAAGTTCTATAATAAAATTCTTTTAATTAGGACATTAATTCAAAATGCATCTTTTCATCCACCAAACTACTATGTTTTGCCTGAATCTTAGGATTCAAGAAAATCTTTACTATTATAAAGAAGACAAAGACTGAATCCCACCCACCAGCCCAGCAAGCTAGGGTCTGCTCCAGAGGAAGCCCCAACCACTGCCCCCCCCAACCTGGTGAACACTCAGAATAAAGGGAGAAGACCCATTTCCAACAGAAGCACCAATTATGGCAGAGCAAACTTGAAAACAAACAATAGGGAGAAAGAAAAGTACAAATGGTCAAGCAAGTCCTTAGGGGAACAATACACAAAAGAAAGAAAACAAATACCTAGAATAAAACCACAATGATCTGAAGGAGCTTTACTTGTTATCAGATATTCTATGGGGACTACACCTGAGGGAGAGTGGGAAGAAACACTGTTTAAAAATGAACAGTGACGTAAAGATAGATAGATAGATAGATAGATAGATAGATAGATAGATAGATAGATAGATAGATAGATAGATAGATAAAAAAAAAGAATTCAAAATAACTAAGAAAATCAATGAATTGGAAAAACACAAGATAACTCAGAAAAACAGGTCAGAGATACACAAGAAAACTCAGGAAAAAATGCAATGATAAACACAATCAACAAACAGAGGATCAAAATTGGCAAGAAAATAACTGAATTGCATGATGTAAAAAGATCAATGAAGGGCCTCCCCGGTGGCGCAGCGGTTGAGCGCTGGGCTGTGAAGCAGCCCGCAGCCTCTGCAGCACCAGTTTGATCCCCGGCTGCTCCCAGGCCACCAGAGGAGGGTCCCACATGGCGCGCGGACCTCTCCTGCCACCCGCTGCTCCCCTCAGCAGTGTACTTCGGTCCTTCTGCCTGCTCTGCTCCCCTCTCTGGCTCAGGTGAATTCTCTCACCCTCCCATGCTTCCGACTGTACCCAGTGCTTGTATAAATAAATAAATAAATCTTTAAAAAAAAAAAAAAAAAGAAACTCTTTAAAAAAAAAAAAAGATCAATGAAGGTAAACATTTATGTAGAAAGCCATGGAAATAGAAGAAATCAAATAGAAGAACAAATCAGTGATACTGAAGACACAAATTGGGAAAGAAGCAAGGTAGAAACAGACACAAAGGTAAATACAAAGTATTTAGAAATACTTCAAGAATTTTCAGATACCATGAAGAAAGGAATATAAGAATCAGAGGAATCCCAGAAGGAGAAGAGAGAGAAAAGGTAATTGCAGAAAAAAAGAAATTAATAATGGAAGAAAACGTCCCAAACTTGAAGAAGTAACTGAACATACAAATATAGGAAGCTAGAAGAACACCAACCTGCCTAAATAAAAGGAGGCCCACAAGAAGACACATAGTAGTAAAGCTTCCAAGAATCTGAGACAAAGAAAAAATAATGAAATTGATGAGTGATAATGAAATCTTCAGATTTCTCTGAAGAAACATTACAGGCAGAAGGTAATAGAGTGACATATTCAAATACTCCAAGACAAAAAAATGCCAGTCAAGAATATTTTATCCTGCGAAATTCTCCTTCCCATATCAGGGAGAAATAAGGACATTCTCAGACAAACTTGGGGAGTTTGCAACAATTAAACCCACCATCCAAGAAATATTAAGAGGAGGTTTTGGTAACTAAACCAACCAGAGGAATGAACAGAAATAACGGAACAAGGAATTAAATAGAATCAAAAAACCTTGAAAAAAGTGGCAGTAACACATTCACATACCAATAATCACCCTAAATCTTGATAGAGTAAATTCTACAATAAAAAGACACAGAGTGCATGGATGGATTAGGAAACAGAATATAAATGTCTGCCTCCAGGAGATGCACCTAATTTTCAAGGATAAACTTAGAGTGAAAATAAAAGATTGGAAAACAATTCTACAAGAAAATGGCACTCAAAAGAAGGCAAAGACAGTCATCCTTATATCAGATAAAAGACTTCCAACTTAAAAAAAAAGTGAAAAGAGACAGGGATGGACACTATCAATGATCAAAGGAACAATAAAACAGGATGACGTAACACTCATCAATATATACTCACCAAATGAAAGTACACCAAATTATATTAGACAAATGCTTTCATATCTGAAGACAGACATTGGAGAAAATACATATGTGGTTGGAGACTACAAAAGCCCACTCTCACCAATGGAGATCAACAAGACAGAACACAACAAGGACACAATTGCCCTAAACAAAGATCTAAACCAAATGGGTTTAATAGACAAATATAGGGCAGTGCACACCCCAAAAACAATAAACACTGTTCTCACATGTGCATGGATCATTCTCTAGGATCCACAGACTCAGTCCTAAGACCAATATGAACAAGTACAGGAAAACTAAAATCATACAAAGTATCTTCTCTGACCATAAATTATCAGACTAGAAATCAACTACAAAAACAAAGCACAGAAATCCTCCAATATATACAGAATGGACAACACACTATTGAAGACAACTGGGTTAATGAGGAAAATCAAAGAAGGAATCAAAAAATACCTTGAGAAAAATGATAATCAGGACACAACTTTTCAGAACATATGGGAAACAGCAAAAGAGTACTAAAAGGAAAGTATACAGCAATGCAGGCCCACATCAAGAAACAAGAAACAGTCCAAAGTAACAACCTAATCTCTCATCTGAAGGAACTAGAAAAAGAAGAAAACTAAAGAGCCAGTAGAAAGAAGGAAATAATAAAAATTAAAGTATGAATAAATGAAATAAGTCAAAAAGATCGTTCAAAAGATCAATGAAACCCAAAGCGGGTTTTTTGAAAAAATAAACATAGTTGACGAACCTTCAGCAAGGCTCACAAAGATAAAGAGGGGAAAAATTCAAATGAATAGGTTCAAAAATGAAAGAGAAGTTAGAAAGTTACAACAGTGATGGCAGATATCCATAAAATAATAAGAGATTACAATGAACATTTATATGCAAACAAATTTAATCTAGATGAGATGGGCAAATTCTTAGAATTATATAATCATCCAAGGATTAATAAGGAAGAAATAGAAAATCTGAACAAACAAATCACAAGCAAAGGAATTGAAACAGTAATTAAAAGTTTCCAAAGATACAAAAGTCCAGAACCAGATGGTTTCACTGGTGAATTCTACCAAACATTCAAAGATGAAGTAATACCTACTCTGCTCAAACTCTTTCAAACAATTAAGAAAGAGGGAATACTTCCAAATACATTTTATGAGGTCGACATCACACTAATATCAAAACCAAACAAAGACATCACAAGAAAAGAAAACTAAAGGCCAATTTCCCTAATGAACACAGATGCTATGATCCTCAATAAAATCTTAGTAAATCAAATCCAGCAATGTATTAATTATTATACACATGGTCAAGTGGGATTTATTCCATGGACACAAGGATGGCTCAACATCCAAAATTCAATAAATGTATTTTACCACATCAACAAAGAGAAAAGTAGAAACCATCTGATCAGATCAATAGATGCCAAGAAAGCATGTAATAAAGTTCAACATCCAGTTATGATGCAAGTGCTCAAAAAACTTGATGTAAAAGGAGCATAGCTCAATAAAAACCATATATGACAAACCTACATCATTCTTAATGGTGAAAAATTGAAATCGTATCCATTAAAATACAGTACAAGACAAATACATCCGCTTTCACCACTACTTCAACATAGTAATGGAAGTTCTGACTAGAGCAATTAGGCAAGAGAAAGACATAAAAAGAATCCAAATTGCGAAAGAAGAAGTTAAGCTGACTTTTTACAGATGATATAATATATAGAGAAAGCCATAAAAAATCCACAGAAGTTGGGCCTCCCTGGTGGCACAGGGCCTAAAGACACAGCACTATCAAGCTATCGCCAGCCACTACAGCACAAGTTTGATGCCTGGTCTGCCAGGAAGCTAACCCTCATGTTACAGCGGACCTCTCCTGTGTTGCCTACTGCTCCCCTCAGTGTATTTCAGTGGATCTGCCTGTTCTGCCCCCCACTCTCTCTGGTGAGTCCTCTTACCCTCCACACCTCTGGCCTACACTCCAGTTCTTGTATGCATAAATAAATAAATCCTTTTAAAAAAATCCACAGAAAAACTTATTAAAACAATTAAACCAGTTCAGTCAAAAGGCAGGTTACAAAATCAACACACAAAAATCAGTTGCCTTCTTATATGTAAGCAATCAGTCTAAAAAGAAATAAATTAAGAAAACCATCCCATTTACAATTGTCCATCCCAAAATTAAATATCTGGAAATAAACCTATCAAAGGAGGTAAAGGAACTATATAAGGGAAATTTCTTTTACACTGTTAAAGAAATTGAAGAAGAAACAAAGGAATGGAAAGATATTTCCTGCTCATGGACTGAAAGAATAAACATTATCAAAATGGCCACCCTACCCAAAGCAATTTATTGATTCAATGTAATCCCAATAAAAATCTCAATGTCATTCTTCAAAAAAATGGAACAAAATTGCTGAAATTCATATTAAAACACAAAAGAATCCAAATAGCCAAATTTCTCCTTACTGAAAAGAGGGAAAATTGGAATACTGCACTCCCAAACTTCAAATTATACTATAAAACTATAAGAATTAAAATAGCATGGTACTGAAACAAAAATAGACACATGCAAAAAAATGGAATAGAACTGAGATCTCAGAAATAAAATCACACACATATAAATAACTAATCTATGACAAAGGGGCAAAGAATATACAGTGGAACAAGGAAAGTCTCTTCAATGAATGGTGTTGGAAAAATTGGACTGCCACATGCAAAAGAATGAAACTAAACCACTATCTCACACGATACAGGAAAATCAACTCAAAATGGATAAAATACTTGAATGTAAGACCAGAAACCATAAAATACACATAAAAAAACATAGGCAAAACACTCTATGACATAAACTTCAGAAACATCTCTGAAGACTCATCTCTAGCAGAAATGAAAACAAAGGGAAAATAAAGAGCTGGGCCCACATCAAACTAAAAAACTTCTGCACAGTGAAATAGGTAGTAACCAAATTGAAGAGACATCCTATTGAATGGGAGACATCCTACTGATGATTGCATGCCATACATCTGATAAGGGACTGTTACAGAGGATTGACAAAGAGCTCACGACTCAACAAAATCAAAGCAAACAACCAATTAAAAAAAATGGGCAGGAAATGTAAATAGGCACTTCTCCAAAGATATACAAATGGCCAGCAGGCATATGAAAAAATGTTCATCATCACTTATCATCTGGAAAATGTAAATCAAAACCATAATGAGATACCACCTCACACATAGGAGAATGGCCCCTACTAAAAAAAAAAAAAAACAAAAAAAAAAAACCCAGAAACAAGTGTTGACAAGCTTGTAGAGAAAAATGGAACCCTCTTACAAAGCTTGTGGGAATGTAGACTGGTCTAGCCACTAAGGAAAGCTGTGTGGAGGTTCCTCAGAACACTAAAAATGGATGTGCCGTATGATCTACCATCCATTCTTAGGACTCTACTCTCAAAACACAAAAACACTAATTCAAAAGAAATTTGCACTATGTTTATTGCAGCACTATTTACAATAACCAAGATATGGAAATAACCTAAATGACCCCAAACACATGAATGGATCAAGAAGATATAATATATATACACAATGGAATAAAAAAAGATAAACTCATATTATTTTTACCTATATGGATGGAGTTGGAAGGGATTAAATGAAACAAAATAAGTCAGAAGGAGAAAGATAAAAATGGGTTTCACTTATTCTTAAATGTGAAAATGTTAAGCACTTCATTGTCAAGTAAATTTCGTGCATCTCAATTAGATTATATATCCTTTTATAAACTTATTCATGGAATTTCATTCCTTCTTCATTGTATTTTTTTTTTCCTTTTTGGATAACATTACAAAATGGTCTCAATGCAAGAGGTTATTAAGATATTCTTTCAGAAATGGAACACAAGAAAATCATAGAAATAGATCAAGTGTCACTTGTTTAGACAACTGATACTAATTTCAACAAATGCTTTTGGGAACCTGAAAACTATTCTTTCACTTTGTCTTTTTCCTAACAATTGGGTAACATAAACAGAGAAATGAGCATAAGCTATTTATAAATCCCAGAAAAACTTGTTGGCTGAGATAACAGGCTGTCCAATTCTTAATGGACACAATAAGCAATCTATAAATGTACTGTATTAATTCTAAAGGGTTAGTTCTCTCAGCCTAGGCAGTTGCTTGCTTTTTACTGAGTGTGATTTTCTTTTCTCTATCCCAGAATGCTTACATTAAAATACCACCCCTATTTTAAATGTTTTCATTGAAAAAGTTAAGTCAGGTTTGTTGAGTATCTGCAGTTCACATTCCAGGATCTTGTGACTATGAAACAATTTACCATCTGATACTGATATGGTTAGATAACAATGTAGTAGAATTGGGAGTATGTTCTCATATTGCTGAAGTAGTTGCTTTTTTTTTTTAATCAGTGGAAACAGTTTTCAGTTTCTAAGTCATCTTTCCCCGTTTATTACTCTTTCTAAATGTACTCCCCATACATTGCTCAAAGTAAGTTTTTTTTTGTTTTTTAAGATTTATTTATTTATTTATACAAGCACTGGCCACAGTCAGAAGCGCTGGAGGGTGAGAGAACCCACCAGAGCCAGAGTGGGGAGCAGAACAGGCAGACTGATGAAGTACACTGCTGAGGGGAGCAGCGGGCGGCAGGAGAGGTCTGTGTGCCATGTGGGACCCTCGCCTGGTGGCCTGGGATCGAACGGGCGCTCAACCGCTGCGCAACCCAGCTCTCAACCGCTGCGCCACTGTTGAGGCCCGCAAAATAAGTTTTTGCTGGAAGTACTAGGTGTGAGGGACGTGCCAAGCTGGGTGACCTAAGAGTATAATCAAGGATTCCTGCTGTTTCTACCTAAGGTTTTTTGGGGCAGTCACAGAACCAAGACAGCTGTTTTAGGACCACTACTCTGGAAATTTGACAGTTCAGTGATCTCCCTAGCTTTAGTGAGTTAAGGTACTTGTTACGTATAACTCTACACAGGAAGCATATGTACTTGCAGGTACATCCTGCTTTTTATCATTTTTATTAGTTATGTGAAGGCTTTTAATCTATTCTGGACCAACCATGAATTATATAGCTTTTGGCAGTTAAATAATATGATTTTTTTGTCATATTATTTTTTTTGTCCTCAGTAAAATCATTTCAAAGCTATTTGGGTAACAACCAGAATTCTTATTTCTTCATAGCCGCTTTATGCAATAAATTCTCCACATTTTTGAAAGAACAAATGTGCAAAAGAAGCTGGGGCCTTTGAAACTTTGGGGAATTTCACTTTCAAGAGAATAATTTTATTAGTTTTAAAAACACTCAAATCTTTCAGCACCTAAGTAACAATTTTTAACTTTATAAATCTTATTTTTTGCTGAGGTTTCTTTTTTTAACACCTTTAATCAAACCCTTATCAGAAATATAGTCCATTTCTTGATCTCTTCTAAACTGTCTTTATCATCACTTGTATTTTATAACAAATCCTTTTCATGTTCTTTAGGAAGGAATGGTCTTACAAATTTTCCCGATTTTTTTCTTTAAATGTGTAAATTAAGAGTATCCTAACAGGTCCTCCCTGGTGGCTCAGCGGGTTGAGTGCAGTGCTGTGAAGCTGTCTGCAGCCTCTGCAATGCAGGTTCAATTCCTGGCCAAGGAAATTCCCACATGGAGCAGCAGACCTCTCCCTCTGCACCTGCTGCTCCCCTCAACAGTGCTGTCTCTGATGAATCCTCTCATCCTCCTGTACCCCTGGCCTGTACCCCAGCTATTGTATATACAAAAAATAAATTTTAAAAAAAGAGTGTCATAACAAGTAATCAAGGTTTATGTAATAAGATAATGTAATGGGACAAGCAGCAAATGATATTTATTTTTCAAATAACCCTTCTACATGCAACATCACCCACTGATCACCACTTTTAGCAAAATTATTTCTTTATAAGTTCATAACGAATTTAACCAGTTGATCTAAATTACTGGTGGAAAACTGTCTCTAACAATTACTGAAATTACAGATTTAGAAATGAACTATTCCATTAACTGTCTCTGCCACAATAGCAGAGATAATGTTACACTTCATTCCTTTACTCTTTCCCACCCGCTGAAGAAACGGGGGATGTTATTATGTGGTCTTATTTCACATCCTGACCTCAGTCACTTGGATTTGCAAGACAAGGCTTCTACTAAGGTTAAAAGACAGTATCTCTGTATATTATTTACAACTAAGGACCTAAAGTTATCTGTAAATTTTAATTATCAAACGATCCTTTATTCTTCAAAGATTATAGAACTGAGTAAAGTGATTAGCTGATTTCTGAAGTCACCAAAAAACGACTACTAAAGTTGTAATTAGATATATCTTAGATTTTACGTCAAATTTCAAAAGCTGCCCTCCCCATTTTTAAGAACTGCTTAAAAGAATGGCCTCATCATTTCTTTGGCCATTGAAAGTAACTAATATATGATAAATTCTTCAATACTTTCATAGCTGCTCTCTGTACTACGACAGGAAAGGGTGCTTTCTGACTTACTCTGGTTGTTCATGGCCCAATCCAAACCATATTACACTCCGCTCCAACCAAGAGTTTTAGTATAAACAAAAGAAAGAAATACAACTATTTAACGTAGTAGGTTCTACATTTATGGAGCCCATAAGCTGATTTCACGCTGAAAGTAAAAACAGTCTCAAGAGCTTAAATGAATTCTTCGGTGCTGGAATCATAGCAAATTCGGGAAAATTAGGAATATGTTGGTAACCTCTAATCTTTTTTAAACTGACCTCACCCTGGGCAAGTAACCATCTCCTGATGCCATTGTTGGAGACAGAACTTCTGGCTGAAAGATCCTTTTTTCTGACTCAATCTGACTTGCTGTTCTTGGTTAATCACCCCCATTTCTCTCAACAGTTCGCTCCTCTGACTATAGAGGTCAACATTTATTTACAGGAAATACTTTTTAAGTGATTGGGTGCCTCCTCTTTATCCTCTCGCAAATCTTCCCAACCCCCATTCCTATCGCCCTCGCTTCACTAAGGTTTTGCTAAACATTAGACACAGCCCGTGACCTCCAGCCCTCAGCGGCTGGGAGCAGACCGATACGGAAACGTCCCACGGGCGCGACCGACAGCGTCTCCACACTCGGGAGGTGAGCGTACTTTGCTCTCGAACTCTTCAAGACCCACAGCGCAAATTTCAAATTAAAACATTTTAAATACAAAAACCGCCCCCCTTTTTTTCACCTTTAGTCCCGCCCACCGCCTCCCCTCCAGCCGCCTCGCAAAACGCCGCAGGAAACCGGAGGGGGCGGGACGCTGACGTCACGACGCCGGTGCGTCACGGAACGGCGGCGACTGCGGCGCTGGCTGTGGCTGCGGCAGCGGCGGCATTTTAGTCGGCAGCGGCGGCGGCAGCGGCGCGGCTGCTCCTCCCAGCATCCCTGGCGCGGCCATTTCAGCCCCATCTTGGCCGACGGGCGAGCGCTGCGGCCGCCGCTTCAGCAGTTTGAGTTTCAGTTTCTCCGGGGTCTGCGAACCGGGTGCACGGAGAGGAGCCGAAGACGCTACCGCCACTACCTCACCCCCGGAGCGCCTCCGCCCGCCCGCCCTCCGCCGCCCCTCTCTCCAGCGCCGCGAGGAGGCCGAGACAGCCGCCGCCGCCCGCCGCGGGTGGCTCCCCCTGTCAGGGGAGGACGCGCCGCGCTCCCCGCCCCCGGAGCGGCTTCCGCCGAGACGGCCGACATGTCCCTGGGGCTGAGCTCCGGCTAGAACCGGGAGGGAGGGCCGCCTGCCGCGCCGGAGCCCCGCCGCCCGCCCGCCCGCCCGCGGCCCTTCGGCTCGCCCCGCCGCGCGGCTCCCGCCGAACCCCGACTCTCCGCCCGGAGTCGCCTCTCCTTCCCGGAGCGCCGGAGCCCCCGCGGCGGGCGCCGGCCCCGGCCTGAGGAGCCGGAGCGCGGCAGCACCGCCCCTCGCGCCGCCGCCGCCTCTCCGCCCTCCCACTCCCACCCCCGGCCTGGGCCTGCTGGCCGCGCCGCGCCGGCTGACCACGGCGGCCCCGCGGCGGGAGGAGGAGGCCGCCGGCCCGCCCCTGGGACTGCGCTCGCCCCGCCGCGGAGGGGATTGAATTGAGGCGCCGCGACTGCGGGAGGAGAAAAGGAAGGAGGAGCCGGCGCGGGAGCGGCCCGGGGCCTGGGACCGGCCCTGAGAAGGAAGCTGGAAGGAGGATGTCTCTCGGGGCGGCCGGCGCCGGCCCGTGACTCTCGCCGCGGCGGGCCCAGACCCTGCGCACGCTCGGACTTTGTCATCGGGGGCCCGTGCTCAGCCCTTCCTGGTTTCCGGCGACACCGCGGAGGAGCCGGCTCGCCTCTCTGCCCTCCCGCCTGCCTCGCCATGTCCAAGATGCCGGCCAAGAAGAAGAGCTGCTTCCAGATCACCAGTGTCACCACGGCCCAGGTGGCCACGAGCATCACCGAGGACACCGAGAGCCTGGACGACCCGGACGAGTCACGGACAGAAGACGTCTCCTCCGAGATATTCGACGTTTCTCGCGCCACGGATTACGGCCCCGAGGAGGTCTGCGAGCGCAGCTCCTCCGAAGAGACGCTTAACAATGTTGGAGATGCAGAGACTCCCGGGACGGTCTCCCCAAACCTGCTTCTCGACGGGCAGCTGGCGGCCGTCGCCGCTGCTCCCGCCAACGGAGGAGCGGTTTCGGCCCGGAACGTGGCCGGGGCGCTGGCCAATACCCTGGCGGCGGCCGCCACCTCGGCCCCCTCCGCGGGGACACCCGGCGGCCTACCGGCTGCGGGCTCCTCTGCGGGACCAGGACCTGCAACCCCCTCGCAGCCTCCCACCGCTTGTAGTTCGCGTTTCCGAGTGATCAAGCTGGACCACGGGAGCGGGGAGCCCTACAGACGGGGCCGATGGACGTGTATGGAGTACTATGAGCGGGATTCCGACAGCAGTGTCCTGACCCGGTCCGGGGATTGCATTAGGCACAGCAGTACTTTTGACCAGACTGCAGACCGCGATAGCGGCCTGGGCGCCACTGGAGGGTCGGTGGTGGTGGTGGTGGCCTCCATGCAGGGGGCGCACGGGCCCGACTCGGGAACTGACAGCTCCTTGACTGCTGTGTCACAGCTACCCCCATTGGAGAAAATGAGCCAGCCTGTTCCGGCCCAGCCGCTGGGTTTTGGCGTTGGGCAGCCACAGCCGCCGCCGCCCGTAGGTGGGGCTGTGGCTCAAAGCTCTGGTTCCCTGCCGCTGTTCCCGGGATCCGGGGCCGGGGCGCACCAGATGATGGCAGCCCAGCAGCCCAGCCAGCCCCAGGGAACTGGGCCCGGCGTCACCCCTGCGGGACCTAAGGGACAGGGCCTACCGCTGACGAATGTAACCCTGGCGCAGCCCGGCCTGTCCCTGCCTCCGCAGCCAGTCCCGGCGGTCGGCGCTTCAGTGTCCCAGCCGGCCCAGCAGTTCGCCTATCCCCAGCCTCCGATACCGCCCGGCCATTTGCTGCCGGTCCAGCCCTCTGGTCAGAGTGAGTACCTGCAGCAGCACGTGGCCGGCCTGCCGCCACCAACCCCTGTGCAGCCGGTGTCCACCGGCGCTGGAACGAGTCCCGCCACAGCGGCCAGCCTTCCTCTGGGAACCGGCCCGAGTGCCTCCGCGGTGGGCGCGCAGATACTGGGTGCCTCTTCCCTGCCCAACGAAGCGGTGGCCCCGGGGTCGGGACCCGCGCAGGGCGGGTCGGCGGCTCCTACTCAGCCGGCTGGAGTGCCCCCAACTGCTGTGGGAGGCGCGGTGCAACCAGGCCTGGTTTCTGCCGGGGCTGGACAACCCCATTCTGTGCCTCCGCCGCAGATGGGTGGTAGCGGTCCGACGCCAGCCGTGCCTGGTGGCTCTCACGCCGTGGTGTCCGGAGTTCCAATCGTGCCTGCAGCCGTGCCCGCCCCAAGCGTGCCTAGCGTGTCTACCACTTCTGTTACTATGCCAAATGTACCCGCGCCTCTGGCCCAGTCGCAGCAGCTGAGCAGCCATACTCCAGTCAGCAGGAGCAGCAGCATAATCCAGCATGTGGGGCTGTCCTTGGCGCAAGGCACACCCAGTGCACCAACGAGTCTACCACAGTCAGACCTAAGCCAGTTTCAGACCCAGACCCAGCCTTTAGTGGGGCAAGTCGACGATACTAGAAGAAAATCAGAACCCCTACCTCAACCACCACTTTCTCTCATTGCTGAAAATAAGCCTATTGTGAAACCTGTTGCAGATGCCCTGGCAAACCCCCTTCAGTTAACACCTATGAACAGTCTCACCACCTCTGTATTCAGCATAGCTATTCCTGTTGATGGTGATGAAGACAGGTATGGAAATCTTATTTAAAATATTTGACGGGAATGCTTGGCTAAACATACTTTTAGAATGCAACTTTGGGAAAGGAGGTTGTTGTTGTTATTTCAGTTTGAGGCCCTTAGTGCACCAAAATATAAAAGTTGATTTGTGATTTATCAGGTCTTGAAAAGACATTAGTTTTACATTTTTGCTGTAGAGGTGTGAAATGGGAGAATTTGGTCTTGTCACAGTAGTTTCAAAGTGCTAAAGTGGACAGGGATGCAGCATTGTTTATTTGAGCAGTTGGGTGTTAGCTTACTCCTCTATTTAAAGGTCATAGTCACTAGTTATGTCCCATAGATACTTGAACACTTACGGTAGAAAATTTTGTGACTTTTGAGACAGGATAAAATTAGGAGTTTCCCAATTTCGGGAAGCCAGAAGACCCTCTAGTAGAGGATCGTGTGGGTAAGGCATGTCCTTCAGTGTATCTGGAAAGACTAGAGAGATATGGTGAAAAATGTCAGATTTGGCTTTGAAGATCATATCTTCATTCAGCCCTTTAATAGAAGAGGGTAGAAGGTCAGGAGGCTTCCAGGGGTGACTGTAAGGTTTGTTGTTTTTTTTTTTTTTTAAGCAAGTGTATTGGAAAGATGTTCTAATCTTCCATCAGTCTTTACCGCTGAAAGGGGAATTATGAGAGACTTTGACAGACAAAAACTATTTCTTGAAATTAAGAGTAATGATAAAAATATAAGTGTTAATTATAGGCTTCCTCTATTAAAGGATGCTTTTTTAATACTTAAAGTGCAAATTGATGTATTGCCACACCAATTCTCCAATAGTTGATGTTTGGCTATGGTTTAATGAGAATTTTAAGTGGTTTTCAGGAAGTAACACTTGAAATTTGACATAATGCAAATTTCTGAAATCTGGCTTGTTGCAAAGCTTTAAAAGTACAGAGAAAGTTTAAGGTATCTAATAAGTAGACTTTTGCTGGGGGTTTTGTTTGAGAGATTAGTTTTAGATGTGTTAAAAAATCAAAACCTTTTATGGAGTTCCAGAATAATTAGTATGTAGAATACAGTGAGATCTGTTAAAGCCTTCTCTTTCTGTTTTATCCTGAGTTCCTTCACATTCTTAATTTTCTATTTCTAATTAGCCTTGTATTTTTGTTGTATACGTCTGTTGGTTTGAAAAATGCTCACTGAACTTCATCTTCTCTGATTTTTGTAATTCAAAGTTCATCTTTTTTTGTAGGTGACTTGCTTATGGGGGAGTCTTCCACTTGAGAACTCTTAGCGAAATCACATTTCCATAAGTGAGCTCAGCTAGCTAGTGGCTGAGAAATTTTATATGGATGGTACTACCAAAAAACTGTTTCCAATAGCCATTCTGAAAACAAAAAAATTCCTCTTTATACCTATATTTCACTTTTCATATACAAGGGCACACCTGAAATGCAGTTTGAGTTCATTTGTTCACCTTTGGTTAATAGTCAGCATCTTCCCTTTTTAGCTATTGGAAACCAATCTTTTCTGATGAGTTGATTAAAAAACCAGTTACCTCTCCACCCATGTTGTTTCTGCCCCATATTTCTTCAAGAAATGATGATCGCCTTAACCAGTCTCTTCTGTTTCCTCCTCCTCCCTCCCCCACACACATATGCATACCTATGAATGAAGAATGTATTTTTCCTCCTGTTCACACCTATATACAAAATATATAATTATAGTTCCCAGAATGTCAGTGTGATATGGTGTGAAGTAGAGAGATCTATTGACAGATGGAAACTCTGGGATTTGTATTCTCTGGGTGTGACCTCAAAGATGCATTTATTTCACCTCTTACTGTATTAAAAGAGTTGATAATCTCAGGAGTCACATCTCCAAACATGTAAATGTTTGAACTACAGATACTACTGTATCAGTGTTCTTATCAATTGCAACAATTAATCCACTGTAGGGGTTTTGATCTGTGCTGCAGTTTTATTTTAAATGTGACACTTTTCTCCCCACCCATTCTTTTAAAATCTGCTTTGCTCATCAAATGTGCATTTCTAAATTTTGTTATAGTCTTCCATTGATTTTTAATTTAACATGCTAATTTCCAAGATGTAATCTTACATACACATTTGACTATTTTATCACTGGACCGATATACCTGGTGAAGGAATAAATCCATTAAGTAGTAGTAGTTTTGAGGGTTTTTTTCTGATGGAAAATCTTTGTAAAAGAGAGGGCATTTTAAAGTTTTATGCTTGAAATTAAATAACACGGTTTTTCCAGGCCTATGTTTAAGTTACTGAAATGAGTGCGTTTGAAGACATAGTACTAACAATCCTAGTTTTAATACAGTGATTTTTTAACTGCTTTTTTAAATTAGAGTCTGCGTACAGTTTTATTAGCAGTCATTCATAATGTAAGCTGAAACATTGGAGTAAAAAGTCTTGAGTAATTATGATATAAACGTTATAAACAGATTGACAAATTTCAGCTCCTCAAAATGTAATGTTAAGATCTTAGTAATGTTAAGATCTTAGTTAACAGTCTAGGAGAAAAAAGGAAGGAAAATGGAAGGTTAACATTATCTTGTGATTTTATTTGCTTTACCTAATACAAGATTCTCTTGGTTCATTTTGAAACCACTTACTTTAAAGAATCAAACATTATATTACTACACGTTACTAATACTGCCTTTCAACAGGACTAATAGTTGTGTATACAAAGTAAGAAATTTCTTGAAGTTCTCAGTTAACATTGCTTACTGCTATAAAGGGAATAATAATTACATTATTACTATAAAGTTTATATATCATTCTATACATTTTCATTAGTCTGACTATGGTTAGTTGAGTTTCTTCAAATTGATTTTGTGTAAACTGGAGGATATGATGGCTGAAATATAGTTTATAGCAAAATGTATAGCCACTTTTATAGTGAATGTTAGAAATTTGCTTAAACTACCTACACATTTAACAGACGCCTTTTTGGTAAGTGGAGGGAGCCACAAAATATTATGACTGGCCCTTTTGGGAAAGCAACAGTGCAGATCATTTTCCATAGATAGCTCACCAATGTGAACTCTTTAGGCCACATTCCAAGGAACTCTTATGAATGACTGCGATTGTAAACTGTCAACTGCAACCAAGAGACTGTTGAAAACCTGATTGCAAGGATTTCTTGGTGGAAAATATCTTGTTAATGGTTTTATTTTGTGTAGTTTACTAATGACTACTGATAAAGTATTATAAATTGCAAATGTTAATTGGTGTGTCCTGGTATGTACTCTTAAGTACAAATTTGGTTTGCCCAGTTACAGATAACACACACATACATGTTTTTATGCAGTTTTTTTTTTTTCCACTTGGAGTTTAAATGTTATAGATATCCTATTAATGTATATCAGGAGGCAAAACTGTCTATCACTGGTACAAAATCTGTAGTAAAAATTCTTAGAACCCCAATAGTCTGAACTGCCTTTAGACTTTCAAAATGAAAGCTTTCTTGAATCTCCTTTTTTGGGAAGTTTATGTTTCTTCCATATTGTGGAGGTAATTTAGCCCTTCTTCCTTTATTATAGATGAATATTTAATCTATAGTGCATTTATTAAATGGCACAGTGATTACTAAGAATATAGTTTAGTCATAAACATGGCTCTAAGGAAATTACTGTAGGTTTTCAGAAACCCAAACCAAGAGTTGTGCCAGTAGAAGTATGGCCTCTCTCATCTACAGCAGTATATTGTTTAAAATCTTCTATGTACAAAATGATATAGGCTAAACATTTACTTTTTAGAAAACATAAGGGCTTATATGTGTGTGAATAACACACTCCAAATAACTAATTTAGTAACATTTGTTTTATCCTTGAAAAAAAACTTAAACTGAGTCACCTTTGTGAAAAATCATTTGATACAATACTGGTAGTGGGGTGTATGTGTTTTTTTTACTTTCTGAGAATAAATGTGGTAATGTTATTCTCTGAAGATGCTAATGGCACTAATTTGGAAATAGTAAAATATACTAGCTTTGTGTATCTAGTACTTGGCTAATTTGAAATGAAGTTTAGTTCTCTGAACCAAAAAAAAAAGATTGGAAGCAAACATACTATCTAGTGTGTACCAGTAAAAAAGAGAAGCCCCACTAATCAGGTGGCAAAGAAACCAAAATGAATCTCTTTCCTTAGGTATTCCTGATAGAAGAGTTCAGTTTGTACTCCACTATCTAAAAAGTCAGAAGTTGCCATTTGGGGTGATGTTAGAGTTGAGGGTAGTAGCAGAAAACCAAGACATAAGAAATTACATGAAGGAATAGGAGCTCCTGTTTCTAGGGAGGAACGGTGATATAATTCCTTTAAGTAATTGCTTTAGACCGAAATGTATTTTCTTTTCTGAATAGATTCTGTTTACTTCTTAATTGAATTATTCTTTAGTATTTCAGTATGAGGAAGAAAGGCAGATCTTGGTTAAATACAGCCTGAATAATCTCTATTTAGTTTCTTAAGAATGGGAGTAGATTTTTAATAAGAAAACTTAGTAATTGAAAATGTTTAAAAGGTACGTCTAGCAAAATTCCTGAATGGGAGTCAGTCCTTTATGTGTATGATTTGCCTTTCATAGTAAAGCAGTGGACTTGTAATTTGAAGCTACTTTTTTAGATAGTGTAATACAAATTACTGCATCCACACAGAGTATGCATACCTGAATCATTGGTGTAATATAGGTCTTTCCTATAATTCTTGTATATACCAAATTATTTAATATTTGTTATATTCTTAATCTGGCATTGTTGAGGGCAAAAATAAGGACTCCTCTGTAAAAATTTAGGAATATACCAACTAGTTGTATCAATCCTCTACACTGTTACATGACTTTGCATAGTATATTTCAATGTATCTACACTTCAAATTTGACTAGTAATACTAAATATATGTTGATTATCTGCTTTATTTCTAAAAAGTATGTGTATAATTTCTACTTGTAAATCATAAATCTCATCTGTGTCACTTTGGATTGCTTAACTTCTCAAATTTAAAACCCCAAATCAAAATTAAATGTGTTTTTATTTCTTATGCTAACATTTGTTTATAAAGAGTGAACTGTCATCCTTTAAGTGGAAATTCTGCAGATAATTGCATTAATAATTTTAATAGTGTTCACTTAAAGCATAGACTATTAGTAAATGTCTTACTAATTTATACTAGTCAGAATAGGCAAGATACTGGAATGTTAAGTTACATAAGGCTTCCATTCTCATAAGCATGCACTAAAATTTGACTAAAGGGTATTGATACATAGAAGAGAAACTGATTAATGTGTCAATTGTTGGTAAATAATGCTGGTGTGTTTTAAATGTTATTTTTAATGTTTTAGAATATTATTATTCATTATTACACAAGTAAATTGGTTACTCTGTGAATGAGAGATTTTCTAAAGTACTATTCCTAAATCTTTATAGAATTAGAATTCAGTATTACCAAATGGTTTTGTAAGTTAAACTAAAACATTTCCTTGCTTGATATGCGGCCATCCTAGCCAAGGGATAAGGGAGCTCTTGATCAAATGAAATCAACAGTGTTTAGTTAATGTATTTTAGTATATCATATAAGTAACCATTATAGATATAGAGTCATATATGCCTGGACTGAAATCCAACTGTGCTGTCAAGGTCAAATGCCTAAGCCTAGATTTTAACCCTCTAAGCCTCTTGTTTACCCATATGAAAAATGGGGATAATACCCACTTTGGAGACTGAGAGGATTAAATGAGGTAAGTGCAAATAATTTGTGAACAATACATAACAATGATATATTACAAGCATAAAATATAGCAATGTCAAATCCAGTGTCCAAACTGTGCTCCCAGATCTCCCTTTGATCTGCTAAAATCATACCAAGAGTCTTCAGCTTTGATCTGAATGTGTAATTGTATGGTATGGATGTAATTAGAGAAAAGAGACATTGTTTTAGGTCAGGAAAGTCAAATTAAATTCTAATCCTGACTCTTCTACCACTTAGTTGATTTCTTTCATCAGGTTACTTAACTTATCTTTTCCTCATTAGTAAAATTAGAATTTGGGACTTGGTCAGATTTTAAGGTTCCCTAAATGATGAGTCCCTATATTTAAACATGTTTTTTGAGAGAGCTGCCAACTTAAAACCTTCCTCTTGTCAAACTCCTAGACTGCCACCAGACTTGTGGATTGAAAGTGGTATTGCAGATACTCGTTATGTAAATTGAATGCCCAAGAAGACATTGAAAACAACCACTTCTCAATCATTCAATGTTGTGCTCTCTTAGTAATAATTACTGGAATATAGGAATAACACTATCCTGCCCTCCAAGATTTCATGCTATATGGAAATAGTTATCAGATGCATAGTTTGATGTACACTATAGGCTCTGAAAAGTAAATATAAGGTGCTAAAATAGGAAACAGTTTAAGATATCACATCAGATTGGTGTGGGGAAGAAGTAGTTAGATTGACTTCTGTTTAAGAATTAATTTATTCTCTGCATTTATACAGTTCAAACTTTAATCAAGAGTATAAATTGAAAGTCTGTCTGGCACATCTGTCCTCCGGCCACCCAGTTTTGTCCTCAGACTATTATTACCAGTGCACCCTTTTGAGCCTAACTCTTGAACTGAATCTTAAAAGGGTCATTCAGACTAGATCATAGATTAGAGAAAAGGTTGGTTTCTCCAAATAGGGAAGAAGGCAGTTTGTGTAACAATGTGGAAGAATGAGACTATGTCAGATTTGGAAAATGTGAATAATTGATAGGAACCAGAGTGAAGCTTCAATGTCATGGTAAGAAATTGAGATTTTCATCATAAGTTTATGGTTGCTATTAAAGGTTTTTCTTGAAACTCTTGTTAATATGTATCGTGGACCCATTTCAGTATCTTTTCAGTGATTGTTGTATTTGTGTGTGTGTGCACGCCTGATTGTTGTATTTTTAATTAGAATCCTGTGGTAAAGTTATGTATAGGGAATACCTGTGGCAGAGAGAGGAGTACAGGCTTTGAGTCCCAAAAGCCAGGGTTCTCAAGCGTTAGAATGTACTAGTTATTTTGGTATACCTAACTTTTGAGTTTAAGTATTCTGTTTTTCTTTAGGTATTCTATTTTTCTTTACTCTGCCTCTATATTACCTTAATAACAATGGAATATTTGATACATGTCAGTTAATAAGATACTGTACCAAAACTTGATTTTATTTACAGCATAATAAAATCTATAACCATATATTAAACACAAACCAAGCTTAATTGTGTCAGGTTTTATGTATATGTAATCTCATTTGATCTTCTTAGCAACCTGCAAGGAAGTGTTTTCCCCCTGGTTTTTATGGGTTAAGGGAACTGAGGCTTTGAGGAATTGACTCACAGCTGTTAAGTGGCAAAGAACTAAATTCAGACCCAGGTTTTCTGACACTAAAGCTGGTAGTTTTGGGTATCTCCAGACGTAGTTTTCTTTTATTACCTTGCTGACTGTAAGATAGGAGGGAAGGGTTAGTTTACCTGTAGACACTGATCTATTGCATTTACCGAAGGATATTTTTGTAAACATTTAAAATCCGTGGATGATAACTTTGGAGATGGCCTTTGTTGTGCCCTCTGTTTATTATAGAGTTCTCTAGTTTCTGTTTAGAGATCACTGAAGTTGTTTTAACATAGAAGTACAAGGTATTCATTGACTTCAAGGCTCATGTGCCTTGTCCCTTAAGCTTCAATAATTTTTGTAGCTTAGTTTTGAGGTGTAAAACTGTATGTATGTTTTTCTTATCAGTAATAGTTACTTTACAAAGATAGTATCTCAGTAAAGCAAGCAAATGCCACATACTTTGAATCACCTTTCATGTACTTGAAAATTAACATGGCAGGCTAGTATATAAACTCAAAGAATAAAAAATAACCTGTGGGTTTTGAAAAATGTCTGCAAATAGGAAAACAGCACCTTCATTTAGTGAGTAAAATAAATTCAGTTTAAACTACAGTTCATTCTTCCTAAAAGCTGTTTATTGGCTTTGTATTTAGATTTGTAATTTAACTTGACATCAAATAGGTTGTTAGAAAACTGGTTTTAAATTTTACTGCACAGGTCGAAGAGGATTTATAACCAAAACTGCATAATGTATTTCTTTATAATAAAGTTTTAACATGTCAGTTACCTCTTAGTGCCTTCAAATTTCGTAAGCTATAGCCTTGAAATGGCCCCCAATAGCAAGTGTTTTCCTTGGGCTGTTAATTTCCTCAATTTTACCCCACCCAAAACCAAAGTCTTTGATGATTAGGCCTTTGGGTATTTAGAAAGGACTCTTTTGAAGTTCTTGATTGGAAAGATTTCACTGGCTTGACTTATTTAATCTATGCTTGTTAATCACTGTTTTGAGACTCATTATTGTTAATATTTGCTAAAAATCTCAGTTTCTGCATAACATCCCAGCGAAAGTATTCTGCAATAACCCTAGAAATCAGAAATTTCCACTTTTATAATAAGAATCTAAACATTTAGAATTTTCAGTAATACATAGATTATATAACCCTGTATGGCTTCTTCATTTTGCATATATGGAGAAAGTGGTAACTGTCAACTTTTGCAAATGAAGTGTATTTGTTACATGTTCTAGACTTTTATCTGTTTACAGTGCTTTATTTCATAGGTTCTTTTCACATCCCAAAATATATAACTGTAGATATTTTTTTCACTTATACATTTGACTTACAAGAAACATTTTATTATTAAAGTCTGTGCTGTAAAATACTGAAATTTCCCACCTTATATCATCTAACTTCATTTAAAACCATTATGTGGCATATGAATTTTATTCAAATTATATATGTATAGATTTATACCTATTTTTCCAAAGTTGGTGGATCTAAACTTCTTTTAAAGAATTAGCCTTAAAAATACATTGTATAAATACTCTTTAATGAATTTTAAATTAATGACTTGCAGAATAACTTCTAAGTTTACTCTTTGTTATTCTCTTGTATTTGCTATCCATCTCTTTGAGTCACTATTTATTTTAAACCCAGGGTATCCAAACAGACCTGTGTGACTAGCAAACTGGTTCTGTGGTCCTGGGTAAGCCTGGTAATAAAAAAGCTGAATTGAGTTGCTACTTGGTTCAGTTGGCTTTCATTTAATTTGGCAAGCTGATTTCTAAGTACAGTGAAATGGGGGTTAGAGAGAGACCTGACAAATATATCTTGAAAGGTTGTAAACTTTAAACAGTAGTTAATAGTCTCTTAATCCTTTCCTGAAAATAGTAGACTAATCACTACCTTTGATTGCCTTAGACCTAGTCAGAAGAAAAGTAGAAAAAGGTTTGAATGAATAAAAAGGAGTTGAAGTAGGGCAAACAAATAGAAGTACATATTCTAAAGACTCCTAATTAATCAAACAGTTGCTTCAGTGACATTCTAGTGTCCACTGTCTGTCTGCCTTTCCTAATTTGTAGTAATCTAAGAGATAGGCTACTGAGTAAAATTTAAATGTTTTCTAAAAAAAAAATTTTAATACTGTAGATAACAACTCAAGCCTTAATCTGAATTTTGAAATTCTATTATTAGTTTTGTTTCATGGTTGTAAAATATTTTTCTTGTTGTACTGGTAACACTGCAGAGACTTTTTTTTTTTAGATTTTTTATTTTTTATTTATTTATGAATACAAGGACTTGGGTGTAGGCCAGAGATGCGGGGGGTGAGAGAATTCACCAGAGACAGTGATGAGCAGAACAGGAGAATCTATGGAAATGCACTGCTGAGGGTAGTAGCAGGAGAGGCAGGAGAGGCCTGCTGAACCATTTAGGTTAGCTCCCTGGCTGGGGATCAAACTCAGGCCGCAGTGGCTGATGATAGCTTGATAACTGCGCCACCAGGGAGGCCCTGCAGAGACTCTTTAAAGGCACTCAGAATTGCCATACTAATCTGAACCTCATTTTGATGTTAAAATAATAGCTGTTTATTGGCTGTTGGCTTATGCTAGGAATTTTATGTATAGTCTCAATTCCTCAGTTGCCTTGCAGGCTAGATATGAATGCAATTTAAGTGATAAAGACAGATCTATAGAGGTTAAAATTTAGCTCTACTATATGTTCAGCATAATCGTTTAAGAGCATAAATTCCAGGAAAGATTGCCTCCTACTAGCTCTGTGACATCCAAGTTACTTTTTTCCCCCACATTTTACAAGGACAGGTTTATTAGGAAAAGGAGAAAGAAAAAGAGGCACCTTCATAGTCACCATGCAGGAGAGCCGCCCGGGTTACTTTTTATCTGACCCAATTTTCTTTATGTATGAGATAGATATACATCTATCTACATACATACATCTACATCTTAGGGTTATTGCAGAATTGTCTAGTGTACAGTAAGTACTTGGGTTATCATATACTATATTATATACTGTATGTAATATTAAATACTGTATTGTACTATGCAATATACTGTTAAGGATAATATATTTTTAGCTTGCTCCTGTTAGTCTGATACAGCATGGGTTAAGAATTTTAGAAGCGATATGGCAAATTTTGTTGATTCCTAATGTACCGGTTAGGGGTGAGGGAGACTGGAAATATGCTTAGGTGGAAGAAAGGAAGTTTCTTCCTGGAGTTTGACCAGAAGAGCCCTCCAGTTTTTTCTAGTTTATAGCCCGAGGGAATGTTCCCTCAGGAAGTGTTGAAAAGGATGGCAATTATAGTGAATATGCCTTTAACCACTTAAGAGGGTCACAGCTTTGATGTAAGAAAGTTGCCATATAGTTGCAAAACCCTTTTTTTCTGCCCAAACCCAAAGAAACCACATATTAATAGATTATGACAGTGAAAATTGTTTCAAATCCAATCTAGAAGAGATCTTATTGTTCATCATCAAACCCTAGCAAATTGATCCTAAGAAGAATTTTTTATATCATGAAAATGTAGCTTATTTGACAACAGTACTATACCTGAGGACAGCTTTGGGATTTACAAAGGCATCTGATAGAGAGGTGTTGATTGAACTATGGTCATTCATGTACATATTTGTATAAGCATGTACACACACACATACACACACACAATTGGATACCAGTTAGTATTTAATTTTGTCGGTATTAGGTTTAGAACTGTGATCCTGAAATGTCAGGGTCCTCTGGATTTTCTCCAGGTTTTTAATTTCTTTTAAAATGTTTTTAAACAAGCTTAGATGGGTTTCCCCCTCATTTTTATTAAAGCAATTACACTGTATTAGAAATCTAAAATCTTCCACCTTTTTTTGAAAAGTAGTGATTTTTACTATACTTTCTCAACTTCATTTCCATTTGATTCTTGGATCTCACAGGAATCCTTCAACTGCTTTCTACCAAGCGTTCCATTTGAACACGTTTCAGGAATCAAAGAACCTCTGGGATAGGTATGAATACTTAAGTATAAAATGCATACATGCAAAAGTGTATGCATGAATTGCTTTGCACTGTACTGTTTTTTTCATCATTAACTGATCTTTATTATTTGTTGGGGGGAGGGGAGAGGGGAAATCATATGGTATCTAGCATGGTACAAAGCAGCAAAATAAACCAAAAGGACAATGTATTTTATATAGACTATATACATATTATTCTAACTGTACTTTTAAGAATATTCATATTTTATTGAATTTTATGTTAAATATCTACTTACCCATGTGTATTTTAATATAAAAACATAAAACTATCAAAAGTCATTTCAATTTTGAGCTATTTTATGTGATTTTTCTGTAAAAACCTTAGTGAAATTGGAGGAGGGATAAGACTAGGGTATCAAAGTAGTTATTGATTAATTCTTGGACAGAGACTTTAGCGTCAAGTAAGTTTGCTAGAATTCACTAGATTTGTATTACTGTTTTGTAAGTCCCCAAAATGGTTTGTTTTTTTCCACAGAAATATTATATAGATTATTTCTAAGTGTTTTAAATAAAGAATGAAGTCTTGGCATTCATTTATGGCACAAGATGCTTTGGTTTATCTTTCTGCTTAATACACATTTTAAGTAGTGTTCGCTCTATTCAGTTATTTTGATAATTATTAGCATTCCATCATTCTGTGTCTAATTAATAGAAATTAAGCATAAGCGATGTTTTTAAAATTCACACAAAGCTTTGTTAGATTCTTTTAACTCTGCCTGGCAACATATTTGTGTCCTTCAGCATAGTTTGGATACCACCCATGGCCTCTACTCCACCTCTTTCATTAGTAAAGAGTATTGCTAATAAGTACACGTACATGCCATGTTAAGACATGGTCTACATAGCCTAGAGATGGTAACAATCTTTTAATTCTTAGGCTTGATTCTGTGTGTGTCACTTTAAAGAAATTTTTTAACAAAGTATCTTTTCAGTGATATGTTCCTTGCTTACCTAAAAATGTTTTAAAATAATTACTTGTGGAACCAAGAGGTTTTAAAATTTGTAGTACCACAGTTATAAAATAGAATGTTTACTTGTGCTATGGAAATGTAAATAAAGTCATAAAGGTAAATTACAACATGAAACAGCAGGAAGGTTTAATCATTCAAATGCTTTATGAAATGTAGCCAGGGTGAGTACTTTGGGGTGGATTTATAGTTTTCCCTCAGAAAAAGGAAAAACAGTAATATATCTAGAAATGTATTAAGAATAGTTTTCAGATGTATGTTATGTTAGTTTATTTCAAATAGCTAACTTTAGTGAGCTGCTACATCAGTATGAATGATAGCTGTTATTTTCATCAAACTATGTAGAAAGTTTTAGCTTTACATTTTATAATTTGGATCTAATATTAAAAGATTGTTTTGTTGCATTATAAAACAATCGTAGAAGTTGCCTACTCATCATTTGTTGTTACAGCTAAATACTCCATATCTGTTTTCTTTTTTAGATACCAGAAACATTTAAGGTATCAGAAATGAGGCAAGTTGCTGTATTGTAGTTTCTGATAGGTTGAAATATTGTCTCTACTGGGAGCCTATTGTCCAGAACCAAAGAAGTTAGTGGATACTTCTCTGTAGTGTGTTAATGCCAAAACATTATCAGAATTTATATTCTAGATCAGCGATTCTTCACTTTAAGTTGACTTGTTGGTACTAAGGTAACAGGCCCATCTCAATAGAAATTAAGGACTTGTTTTAACTTTTCAGCTAACTTATTAAATTTACAATTTAAGAAGAGCAGTAGTGACTAGCTTTTTTTGTTCTAATTGTCTGTAACTTTTATTTGACCAAAAACTACAGACTTTTGTTGGTATATTAGCTATTTAAGTAGTGGGAATGTCCTTTTTAATTGAAGACAAAGTTGACAGTTCGTGTTAAACTTCAAAAATATATTAAATAAAACTTCTGGCCTTGTTTGTGTTGGCTGTTACCACATTGCCTTGTTCATTTTTGAATATTAGAAATTTGGGAGTTTTTTTGTTGTTGTTTTTTCTTTTTTTTTTTTTTTTACTAATTTGGTAAATAAGTATTTTGCAGGGATGATTCTGTCATGTAGAATCATTCGGGCATTTAAAAAACTATAAATTTCTACTTTGTTATAAATTTGCTTTTGAGTATTGATGGATGCCATATTTCAGACTCCAGTTTATGAAATCTTAAAAATCATTTTCAGTAAGGGCAGCTTTTAAGCCCTGTGCCAGTTTTTTATCTGCCCTAGAAATCTGAAGATACCTAGTTCTTCCTTATTTGAAAGACCGGAATCTTTTTTTTCCCTTAGGATTCTTTTGGCCAAGTATCTTAACTAAAATATAAGTAACTAACATACATTTCTCATTTTGAGTTAGATTTTCTAATGACCCCTTTTGTTTTTTCCTTTTTAGAGTTAGCAAATTGAGAAAATTTTCAACAGTCTGTCTGTATTTAAATATTCTTTCTGTCGATATTCAGTGCTTTGTTCTGTTACTGGACTAGAGTTTAACATATTTTCAAGCCTTCCTTTCCTTTTTCCTATAGGTGCCATCATTGTTTTCTGTCTTCCCTTTTTGTCATTTACAGTGTCATCATGGGATCAGCCAAATATAAGAGCAATGCATAATGATAGCATAAAAGTAAAAACTAAAACAACTCATAGGAAGCCCAAGCTGTTTACATTGACTATTAAAATTAATAATAATGTGGCTTCCATTGTACTCTTTCTGGAGAGTATCTTACTGTGAAGAAGTCAGTTTTTAGGAATAACCTAACCTATTGGCACTTTAGAATAATAAATTTAAAATTTGACCTCATATTTTTCTTTTTTAAAGTATTTGTTAGCATTGCTGTGTTTAATCAACAAAATTAGTTTAGAGACCTATCCTGGTGATCACTGGGGAGTAGATTCTCATTGGGAGTCCTTTGTTTCCAAAAGCGTAAACTAAAAATTCATAGCAAACAATTTTGCCCTCTTGTAAATATTTTATCTGTAAAGCCAAAGAGTACTAGAGGGCAGAAACTCTAGCTTAGGTTCACTCAAAGAAAAAATCAGATAGCTTATAAGGGTTTTTTTAACCTTATTGATAAACATGCAATATTGATGCCTTAAGAAGAAATGTATAAATGTAGTTAACAAATAAGAAAAACAGTTGCTAAATGCACCATCCCTTTGAGTTGGTTTTCCCTATGATAGCACCAGTATATAGAGAAATTAATAGGGAAAGTCATATACATGGGTTATTAAAGCGAACAAATGAGTATAATTATAGTAGGTATTTAAAGTTCTCTTTTAAATAACCACAAGTATTTGTGTTAGAAAAGGATTCTGGCATTTTCTATCATTTTCCCCTATAAGATTTTATTTTTGAAATTAGGAGCAAAACCAGTTAAGCTGCTTATGTCATAATACCACATGTACTCTCTGAGCCAATTTTCTTTTGCTCATCTAAGAAGCTTGTATATATCATTAACACCCTCCAATACTTGTTAACCCAAAATTCAGCTAATCTGATTTTTGAATGCTCAGTGATAGGACTTTGTAAAAGTCTTTCTATTGAATTGGTAATTTCTATCAGACAAATATACCATTCATAAATGTGCAGCTCAAACTGAACACCCCTGTGGAACTAGCACCCAGATTATGACACAGAATATTATAAATACTTTCATGATCTCTTCATCCCCCTTCATAGCCCCTGGCCTAGCTTAATTTGTGATAATCACATCTATGAATTTTGTCTGTTCTCTTTCACCCAGTAATATGTTTAGATCTGTATAGTTCTAGATCTAACGTACATACTTCTAAAGAATCACCAGGGTACGTTACTTGTTGGAGATCATTACTGGTTGAATATTCTCCAAATAGTTATATTGTAAGTACCTTGAGGATGTGAACCTAAACTATTTTGTTAACCACCACAAATGATATTCTCTAATAATTTGTGTTTAGTACTTATATAATTTATCATCTGATTACATTTTTACCTTTTTCAATTTAAAGATATCTTATAGAAGGTGGTAAAATTAGAGGATAAGTATTCAGTGACTTGTTACCTTAGATGATATCTTAAGGACATGCTTATTAAATGCTCAGATGGTATAAAAGCAGGAATTCATAGCTATTATTGACAACATTTATAAATTTATTGGTTTGTAGCATGTACAGTCATTTAGAAATTGAAAGAACTTGTTTGTACATTCAAGGAGGTTAAAACTTAAGTTGGTCTGGTAAAAATTAAATGGAAGAATTAGTTGACTACATCTTATACTATTGATTAGCAAGTGGCAGGCCTGCCACAAATGCTGATGTAATTTTAGGCAGTGTTTACAAAACTAAAATTAAATATGGTGATAAACCTCTAACACTTCATTTCTGTAGGATAGTCACTCTAAATATAAAGCTAATCTACTTTCCTTATACTCTACTTTCTAAAAGTAGATGGAACCCTTTGAAATAATCTCCTATCTCTCCAATTAATAAAGCTGTCTTCCTGGCTGTTAATCAGGAATGCTAACCTTGAGTGAGGCTCAGAATCAGTTATTTTTAACATCCCTATTCATTGGGAATGTTATTCCTATTCCCCTTTCTTCTAAAGGTAAAAGAGGTTAAAAATTTGGAGTTGAGCCCCTTCTGTTTTGTCACTTAATTGAAAGTGATAACTATCATTTAAAATTCAAGTACTGGGCCTCCCCGGTGGCCCAGCAGTTGAGCGCTGGGTTGCGAAGCTGCCCGCAGCCTCTACAGCGCTGGTTCGATCCCCAACCATCCCCTGCCATCGGGTGAGGGTCCCACATGGCATGTAAACCTCTCCTGCCACGCCCACTGCTCCCCTCAGCAGTGTGTTTCGTCAGTCTGCCTGTTCTGCTCTCCGCTCTGGCTCTGGTGAATTCTCCCACCCTCCCACTCTTC
This sequence comes from Talpa europaea, assembly GCF_964194135.1. NCBI lineage: Eukaryota > Metazoa > Chordata > Mammalia > Eulipotyphla > Talpidae > Talpa > Talpa europaea. Next base: position 61,618,594 of record NC_140070.1, read on the forward strand.
TAACTGTACCCAGTGCTTGTATAAATAAATAAATCTTAATAAAATAAAATTCAAGTACTTTATGCCTCTCAAGTGCAGCTGGAGGTACTAATAAAGACTTCATTTGTAGTAGCTTTTTCTACCTAGTTGGTGGGTAGAATTTGATCATTCAGTTAAAGAACTGAGGGAAAAGAACTGTTCCAGTTAGCGAAAATATTGTGTACCACTGTGAAAGTATAAAGCATATGTAATAAGGATAGTTAAATTTGATTAGTGCATCGTACATTTGAAGATGACAGAAAAAATGTTGGATTGGATAGAAATGAAAGATATTAGAATGGTAATGAAGGCCTGAATTAGCCAGTGGCAATCAGAAGAAATGGTTATCAAAGGGTAGAAATTATACTATTGCTTATGATAGGAAGCAGTCAAATTTGACTCTGAAGTGTCAAATGTAAATAATGAAGGCATGATGCACTGTTAGGAAGCATTAGTGAAAGAATCAGTTATGAAAGGAGAAATGTTGATGAGGTGTTTTTGTTTTTAGCTTGCTTGTTGAATGAGTTCAAGAGCTGGTAGAAAGTTAATGTAGAAATACTCAGGGTACAGCTAGGGCTATAGGTCTAAATTTTGGTAGAGAAGATAAGCCTAAAAGAGATGGAAGAATCTTTTTATTTCATTATTGTTGCTATTTTAGAATTCAAGCTTTAGGAAAGGCTGACATTGCCAAGGAGCAGATAACTCTCAAAGGGTTGAGCCAGGACCTTGGGAAACACATGTACATGTAGAGAAGAACAGAAACTCTAAAAGATAAGTGTCAGAGACTAGAAGACTTTGAAAATATTCCCTAACCAAAAACAAGTGGAAAATGTTTGGAACTTTACTTTGAAGCAATTTTGAATTTACAGAAAAATTGCAAGAACAGTACAAAGAACTTCAATAATATTGCCAAGATTCAACATTTGTTAACATTTTTTTCATTAACAGTTCTTTATTGTCTTAACACTTTAGCATCTATTTAATTGTAAATTGCAGATAATCTTATCCCTTTAACTCAAATATATTTTAGCATACATTTCCTAAGAAAAAAATTCAGCAGCAAAATTACCAAATTCAAATTTGATACTCCTTATCCAATATGTAATATATAATTCATTATCAGATTTTGCCAGTTGTCCCAGTGTTCCTTTCATGACCATTTTTCACCCGATCCAAAAGCCAGTGCATGACAACAGGTTACATTTAGTTATCAAACACCAATTTTTCCTCATGTCTTACATAAATGCATTTGTCTCCATAGGATTATTTAAAGTTTAAATATTCACCAAATATTAGCACCGAAAGAAGTGCTAATGTTCTGATTAAAATAGAAGACAAAAATGCATATTCCTCTCTAGTCTGTATTACAGGGAATGTTGCTGCCTAAAATCCAACTAAAATACATTCAGATTGAGAGATTTTATAAGAGGACACCTTTTATTTCTCAAAGTTTGGGAGTAGAGGTGGATGAGTGCTGGCAAGTGAAGAACTTGTGTATATTCATGTGGGGTAAATCCCTTCGATATAGGGATTGGGGTATTCAGTTCAGTACCACTTATTTTTTCTGATTTTTGTACATGTGCTAAGTTGTCACTTTAATTATCTTGAGTTGGAACAAGTGATGTAATTTGAAGATGCCTTTGCTCATTACTTGGATTTACTTACAAATTATGTAATTGTTATCCTTTGTTTACTACAACCTCAACCTCTTTCATTTTATTCTGTTAGTTGTGTCAGGTGGCATATATGCTGCCAGGCATCATCTGTGTCTTATTGTTTTAAGTATTTCAATGGATCCTAAACATTTCTTCTCCTCTCTCAGCTTTTCTGTGGCTAGCTGAAATTGGACAACTTATACACTGACATTTTCAGCACATGACTGAACTTCAGAATTGGTGATGAGAAATTAACTGCTCACCCATCATTACATACTTAAGTGTTGACCACCTCCTCTTAAGTTGGTAAATTCTCTCAACATAAATTACCACAGCCTGTTCTGAAAGGACATGATAATTATTTTCAGGATAAAATTTCACAAACAGTTGGAAAAGGTGAAAACAGTAGTTAATGTCTCTGGTTTTCATTTTCATTTCACCAAATGGGTTTTAAGTAAATCAAACGTTTGAATATAACAGAAACTTATTTGTGCGAAAGTGTGTAAACTGATTTCCTAAGCCTAATTTTTTCCACAGAATCTAGAACTCTGTTGCAAACCATTTAAAGAAAAAAAAAACAACTCTTATTGAACTTGCTCAGAGAAGGAAATTTAAATAGAACCTGAAATTGTTGAACCAGAGCAAACACATCTGGATTTTTATTTTTTTCACTCTAGTCCTCAGCAATTTAAAAATTTCAATTTGTGCCTATACCTCTTCGATGTATTTAATCCTGCAGATAATTTGACAACTTTTGGGGGAAAAAAGAAATATTACGTTAAATTATTTAATTTTTTCTCTTCATTAAGATCTGGGTTGGTAGGTAGTGGAATGAGAGAACTGTCATCTGATATTTTCTGTGTGTGTGTATGTGAATTCACGCAAGTGCTCCTGCGCATGCTTATACTGATATTCTAAGTTATTCAAATCAGGAAATATTTTAGATTCTGTTATTTATACATTGTTTAAATGTCTTAGTTTCTGTGTTTAGGTTTTAACTTGCAACTTCCAAAACAGTTTTCATATTTGAAGGAAATAAATGTACACAGGTCTTTGAAGGGGAACTAGGAGAGAGAAGAGTTGTAGTATTTGACTTGTCCAACTCCTGTTCACAGTAACTAGTAACCATTCAGCTGGAAATACCTGTTTGTTTATAGCCGCCTTTTCTCTTTTCCATGTTGCTAACTTGTCCAGGAAATACTGCTAAAATGTATATCTGGGATGGTTATACATAACTTTTCTTTCAAGAAATGAGATACCATCTCTTAAAATTATAGTATGTGATGGTATCTTAAATTTTAAGAAAAGTTGTGTTTCTTTTATGTTAACTGTTATAGTTAAATATGCTACTGTTAACAAACTCGCGAGGTCTTTACTACATACTTTTGAGTAATAACTGGGTTCCATCAGCTTTGTTTTTCAGTTTTTATCTTCTCCCAACTCCTAACTTTTATTTTTTTATTTTTATATTTTTTATAAGCTGTTTCTACTCCTTTTGATAGTATGAGTACAAATTATTTGTGAGTAAGCATGATCTGTAAAAAGAATCTATCCTGTTAGATCTATTTTTAAAGCAATGTTAATGAAATTTTTTAAGCTATATACTTTGTATATCTTCCACTAATAGGTACATTTGATACAAAGCATAATATAGTACACACATTATTTAGTCTTCAGCATAACTAGTCATGACTAGTTCAACCTCAGGTATTTGAGGCCTGTAATCTTGTATGTCTTTTTTTATGTGAATTTCTTGGAACACATTGTCTAGACTTCTTTTAGCTACTTTAGGATTGCTTTCTTTAAATTTATCTTTAATATATCTAGACTTATTTTCCCAATACATAATCTGTGGAAAGTCTATGTAATTTATTGGAGACATGTAGGGTTGCCCCACTTTCCTCTTTTCACCGTTAGGAAAAAAAAAGCATTTCTGACCTTTAGAGAAGAGAAGCATTTGATTTATTATGTCTATGATTTCTCAAGGCAGTGTAGTGTAAATTTATTAAAGAAATGTGGTTTGTATTTGAAAGTGAAATTTTCTATCAAATGAAACTTTTTTTTTTTACTCTAATAAGAAGTTCCTTTAGGAACCCTTATGATTTTGTTTCTTTTTGCCTATAAATTTTCAAATAACAACTTGGAAATTGCAAATCATCTACCTTTTGGCATGTAATTTTATTCTATCATTATAAATTTGCCATAAAGTTAAATAAATGATGGTAAAAAATTTAGCTATTCCTGGGACTATGATTCTAAGAACTTTTAGTAACCATCTCAGTTAAATGGATTTTTCCTTATCAGTTGAAAAAGAATGAATGAAATGTCAACTATAGGAAAAGTGTTCAGGATTTGTTTTTGATAGCAGTCTTGCCAGAAATTCAAGCTTATGATTGATATATTAGAATGATTTTTAAGTAAATATTCATTTATAGGAGAATTCTAATTTTAAATTAATTTTTAAAGGATGTCTGATTAACCTTTCCATCTTTAAGTACTTCAGCTACCCAATTTTATTTTGGATTTTTTATGAAGATTTCCTATTTGTTTGAATTTACTGATGGAAACTCTTCAGTGTAGCCCCAGTCTTTGGTAGGAACTAATTTTGAAAATGCTTTTGTTGGAAAAAAAACTGATACTGAAATATTATATTTTTTAAAAAATGTATACAACTCATAATTCCTAAATTTACCCTATGTTTATATAGTGCACACACCCTTTATAGTTTTTTCTACAAGTTTCATAGTAAAATAAAGTAGTTTTATATGGCTAGTTTAATTCTAAGTTCTAATGGCTTTCCAGGCATTTACCATAACATGCTTGTTGTTAGCAAGCCTTTAACAAAGGATCAGGTGGTCTGCATTTAGATTCAGTTCATCAAAGCCTTCTGGACCAGCAGTCTACCAGTATTACAGATGCATATATTTCAGGAAATATTTGTTTTACTAAATATGGCTAAGTATCAAATGGGACTTGTCTCACAAGGGAGTAAATCATTAAAATAACATTTTTTAAACTGTGATAGTATTTTGGTTGATAGAAGTTGAGTTGAATAAAAACTTTCTAAAATATTATGATGATCAGATGACCACAACTTTAAACTATATTTTGTCATTCTAAATAATGGATTTTTGCCTTCACCAGGTGATTACATTATAAAGAGGTGTTTTGAGAAGACAATAAAGTTGTATGATTTATTGAAGTCAAATGTGTTGTGAGATTACATTTGGAAAGATCATATTTGTAAGTTGGAAAAGTCCTAATAGTCCTTTGAATTGTATGAGAAACTTTTAAATGATCATGTGCAATAGAAAATTTTCATTTAAAGTTAAAATCTGTAGCAGCATAACCCCAGCCTCTACATTGGGTCAAATATTTCTGGACATAATTGCAGAGTTTCTTGTACAGTGCTGCCTTTGTATTTTCTATAGCTTTGCACATACTGGTCTTCCTTCTTAATGGCTTCTCCTTTTCCTGACCCATTGACCCTCCCCCTTGGACATTATATTTTATTTAGGGGGCTAATTAATGCATAAATATGTGGGGTTTTCTGGGTTATCTTTGGCTAAAATTATAAGTGAGCATTCTTACCAGACAGAAATCTTATTATATTACTCTTCAGCAATTAAAATAGATGCCCAAGTGAAAACTTTCTTGTTAAAAGTTTAATAAATTTAAGATTATATTTTAAATAAAGTTTTAAATCTTCCTACCCCCCTCCCCCGTTTTCTTCTATGTCCATATGCAGATAAGCAGTAGGACTGCTTCTGAATAGGATACATTGTTATGTCTATTATGTAAAATACATAATAAAATTTTATTCTTTCCATCATGTTGTCTAATCTTAAAATTGGGGGTATAGAGACAGACTAGGATTTGGGTCTAAAAATTGGATGCTGTTTTGAGCATTTAAATGATACAGATTTTACTGATTCCAGTTACCTGTGCTTTAAGTCCAGAAACTCACATATGGATGCGGACCAAACAGTAGAACTCAGGTGCCATTCTGCAGAACAACAAAGCTGTCTATAGCCGGTTATGGTGTTAAGTGATCATGATCATGATCTTAAACATTAATTGGTTCCATTTCTCCTTGACTCTTTACTAACAAGTATTCCTGATGGCCTGAGAGTCCATGTTGAAATTTAAAGTTTTAAGTGTCCAGATCAAATATGAAATTATTTTACATTAAAAAATACTTAAGTACAAAATATCAGTTGTGTAATCATGGTAAAAACATAAAACTTTGCTATAAAAGAATATTAAAGGCTATTTGATTAAAACACTTATTTACTTAAACTCTTTGCTAGAATTTTTTTTAGAATTCAGCATCGGAGGAGGAATGTGACATAATAATGATCGAAAGCCGAAAGTTTAAAAGTTGTGATGCCCTCACATGGTTGGAGGGTTATTCTAGCTTCTAAGGACTGAATGTTGTCCACAAGAGTGTCTCATCAGGTCATAAATTGGTAAGACTTAATGGATTAGATTTTATGTATTATACCTGATGTTATTGTATTGAGATGAATATTTATGAACAAAATGAGCACATTGTATAAGAGTATAGATTTAAATATAAGGTAAAAATTGGAATTTTAAATACTTGGAGTATGTAATCCATTTGAAGTCTCATGTGGCTGATGGCCATATCTTTGCAGTGGTGTTTAATAAATAGTGTTTTAAATAAAGTGAAATCCTGTATTACCATAAGATTATTTAAATATTGCTATTGCATCTATTGTAGATGCTTATCATGTAGTTAACAGCCCCAAATACTTTGTAGTTATTATCCCAGGAGATTTTTGAGGAACAATATAATCTTTTATTTTAAAAAGAAGTTACATCCATTTTCCTCATAAAATACAGTCTGAATTTATTTTATTTCCTTGGGGACTTTATTTTCCCTAGTAAAAGACATTTTTCTTCTAAATGTTTCTAAAATAAAAAATTTTCCTGATTCTTAATTCTCTTCCCAATTCTCTGAGAACACTTAAGATTCCCATGTCAAATGAAAATATACTAGATAAACATTTTTGTATGCCCTAAAAATTGAAACATTTCCTTTCAGAATTTTATTTTGCATAGACAAGACTGAAATTTTGTTTACATTCTTATTTTGCTTTGTTTTGCACTGCTGTATTTTGTAGGAAGAATCTTAGAATAATACACTTTAAATCAGGATGTACCTTTAATCTTCAACCCGAAGACCATCATACTTCGCAGATGGAAGAAAAAACCCATGTTATAAGTACAAGTTTGTAGAAAAGTGTGGTGCACATAGCCTGTAAATCTATCAAAGATTATTTGAAATTACCATCTAAACAGGCTACCGTTATCTATTTCTGTTTTTATTCTTAATCAGAGAGATGATTTTCTTCCCCTGCACACACAAGCACATACACTCACACTCATTCTCTTTTGAATACTAGTCTCAATTGCTTCTGATATGATATCCATGACTTTGTGTTAATATTCTATAACCTTACCTTTCTTAAACCAGTATTTGCAATCAATGGTAGTCTTAAAGGAAACGCAGAAAAACTAATAGTCTTTCCCTTACTCCATTCTGATTTGTTTTATTATCTTATAATAAAGCTACATTACTTTGGTAATTAGGAAAATAAAATTTTCTTTATGATATCTGTGTGTAATAGTCAAGGGAAGGACTCCAAGAGATTATGAACCCTTTGTAATCTTGGGTAGAACTTTATGTTCAGTTTTCAATGAAAGGTTCAGAACATTTGTCATAGATCCTAAGATTGGTAAGGAACACTGCTAGTGAATATTTGTATTCAAAGAGTAAGGTTTTTTTAGAACCTAAGTCTGTGACTAATGAAAGAAACTTTTAATGAGTACATTGACTCTGCAACTCTTGCTATAAGAGGCTAGTTTATTTTAAGTGACCATTACACTGATGGAACACATTAGAGCCTAAGCTACTTTCAGTTAGGAATTTCATACTGTCAGTCTCTGTGGTCAAGTGTTGATTAGATTTCTCCACATAGGTATTTTCTATTGAGTGGTTACTATGTGTCAGGCTCTGTACTAAGTATTTTATGCATGTTACCTTGTTTAATTTTCACAGCCATGTTATATAGATACTATCAGTAGCCTCACTTTGTAGAGAAGGAAATTGAAAAATTATAGAGATTAAGTAATTTGCTCAGGTCACAGAACTAGGATTCAAATCTTGCTTTCTAACTGAATTCTCAATTGTTATGCGAGTGTGCAGAGTAACCCTAGAGAACTAGAAAGATAAAGTAAGGGAGAATTTTACATTCTATGAATATGTGAATACAGAAATTTGATTCCCTTTGAACTTAAATAATAATGAATTACCATCTATCATAAAACCATCTTTTAAAGCACTTGCCACAAAATAAATTTGATTAGTTGCCTACCATATAAAATTGTTTATTGCATTAGAAAATAGCATCTATTCAAATTTAATGCTTATGACTAAAAAGATGTATATATTAGATAAGTACTAATACTTAATTGATAGTATTGTGCTATGTGTAACCATTAAGGACTCACTCTTTAATATTTAAGATTTATAAATAGCAAACACTGGAAAGCATTTTAATAGCTACTTTGGGCTGCAATATTTCTTGGGGTAGGAAGATAAAGCACATCTAAAACCCCCTACTAAATGCTACATCAGTTTCCTGTTTGCTCTTAGTTTTAATTCTAGTAAAAAATCTTTTATGTCTGCTTATGAAACATTTCTGTGGCAAAATTTGTATTACGGATATATGGGTTTTTTTTAATCAAGCATCTACTTTGTTTGCACAAAGAATTTGCTGCTTTTGCTTCATTTAATTTTATTCTCAGATGACTGCCAAACCTAATAACCTTTCCCTATTTTTAAGTGTTTATAACATAATTTCTGTGTCTAAACACGGTTTACAGTTAAATCCACAGTGATGATATTGGTTAGAACAAAAACAAGTAAAACCATAGCATTTATTTATTCTTAAATTGAAGTAATGTGTACATTAAGTACAAACTTAATTTCCTCAGGTCCTTGGTTAAAAATGTACATCTAAAAAAAAGAAGACATGAGTCCTGTCTTGAAAACCTTCTTTTAGACATTACATTTGTATCCTAGTTTCTTTAGTAGTAATTTATCTTCTCAAAATTAAAACTATGGAAAGTTTGAAAAATAGAATATGAAGATTCATACCTAAACTAAGTTTTTAACACAATTACTATCTCAGTGTTCACATACTCTCTTCCAGATATATCATGGATAGTAATAGTTGCAATAATGGTTAATAGCTTTTAAATAATTTTTACTATTTCAAATATTTACCCATTTGTACAAATACTGATCTATAATAGGTTTTGAATTTTATATTGATATTATGACAGGAATGTGGTATCTTCCCTTCCAGTTTTTCTTAATTCTCTGCTTGTTTCTTCTCAGTCCTTTTGGCATGCATTTCCTTTGTCCTTTGGTTTTAAGTATTGTTGGTATTCTCAGGATGCTTTCCAGACCCTCTCTGTCACATTCCTTATCTTGTTAATAACATTATAGATGGCTTTGTGTGTCATCTGTCATATAAAGCCATTCACATGCTCTAAGTACTCAAATTTATTACCTTAGCATTTCTCTTTATATTCAAACTTCAATGATCTCTCATAAGCCAGTTAATTACAGAGTACTGCCATTTCTCTATCCTGTGTATTTCTTTATCATCTCCACTCAGGTCATAGTCTTTCTTCTGTGGAAATGTAGCAGTCTTCTTTTTTTTTTTTTTAACTATTTTATTTTATATAATTCTTACATCATTTTTCATTTTTGCACAATATGCATTTTCATTTTGGTTATATTCCCCATACAATTGCACCCCCGCCCTTATTTTGACCCTAATCCTTCCTCTCCCCGTCCCCTACCCTCCACCTCCACCCCCGTAGTGTGTCTCTGGTTTATAGTTGCTTGTTGATTTTGATTTTTACTTTGTATTAATTAGTCTTTTTCCTGGTCCCTTATTTAGGTTTTCTAAATTCCTGCTATGAGTGAGACCATCTGGTATTTTTCTTTTTCTTTCTAACTTATTTCACTGAGCATGAGCCCTTCTAGCTCCATCCATGTTGCTGCAAACTGCATGTGTTTATCTTTGTTGATTGCTGAGTAATAGTCCATTGTGTATATGTACCACATCTTCTTGATCCAGTCATCTATTTTTGGGCATTTGGGTTGTTTCCAAAGCTTAGCTATTGTAAATAGTGCTGCTATTAACATAGGGGTGCAGGTGCTCTTTGGAATTAATGTTTCTGTGTCATTTGGGTACTGGCTACATTATTTGAATTTCCTAATTTGGCAAAATGTACCTACAGTTCTTTTTACTTGGAACATTGTGTGGCCTTTGCTTTACCTAACTGGCACTTCCTGTATTAAACATTCTTTTTTGACTCTACATCTAGTTTGTGCCCTCAAAATATCCTTAAAAATCTTTCCCTGACTTTGCATTTATCACACTTTTAACTTGTCTGTTTTCTATAATCTGTCAACTATTTAATCCCGAGATTGTGCTTCTTACTGTAGCCCCAGCATCTGATGTTTAAATACATTAAAGCCCCTCTGGAATGTGTCACCACAAACTATTTTATCTGGAAAAAATATTAGATATTATTGTATACAGTCAAAAATAAGAGTCAGATATAAAAGCCAGATCACATAATTCCTAAATCAGCATCTCTTGTGTATTTCATATTTAAATTTGGATCACTATCCCTTACTAATACAAATTATATAATTAACATGTATTTATCAACTTGTGCCAGATACTACTACATTATCTCAATGAATACTGATCCTGGTTCTATTATTATCTTCTGTAGAGGCTAAATAATTGTGAAATCTAAGATCTTAAGTCTAAGTCTAAATCTAAATCCACTTTAAAGACATGGCAATTTGTATTGTCTTTATCTGATGTCATTAAACCAGCAAGATTTTGGGCCTCCTCTTTCTGCCTTCAGAATTCTTTCACTTCGTCCCTTTAGACTCTATTGTAATTGTCTACAGAAAATGGTATTGGGCAATTGAGAGAACCCACAGGTACATAGTTATGAAGTATAATTATACAATTACGTCTTTGGCTGTATTTACAAAACAGTTTTTTCCTAAACCTATGATTCTAAGATGGAAAGGTCTTAGTTGAGGTTTTTATCCAGAAGATCCTTAAAAGTCTTTGAAGCCCATTTTATTTTCCACCATGACTCTCTGACTTTGTCACTGCCATATCCATATATAAAACTGCTGAGTTTCACTCTCATGATTTCAGCAGAAGTAACCTGAAAGTCCACAGAGCACTAACTTTTCTATTCCTCAGATTTTTTTTTTTTACTTCAATTGACCATATTATATAGAAATGGTTATACTTTCTTCCTCCTCACTCAAAACCTGTCACAAGGAATATCACCAAGAGGTTTTTGGTTTTTTGTTTAAACTGTCTTTATGAGGGAGAAAAAAAAATTTCTTATGAGGTCTGCTCATTTTTGCTGTGTTCCAGTGACACCCTTCAAATTAGTCCCTAATAGTTTAAATAGCAAGTAAATTTCTTTTTTGTCTCCACATGATAAACCCAACATGGTTTGTGGCGAGCTTACAAAATATATAATTAGGTAATATGTTGAAAAACGTAAGTTTATTTCATCTTTTTCTTTAAATATTTAATATCAGTTATATGCAGAATGTTGCAGTAAGAAGAACCTTAAGATGGACAAATTTCCCACCTTTAAGGTGTAATTCAAGGGGAAATAGTCAATACAGGCACCAAATCAAAATTTATTTTTCTAAGAATCAGAGAAGTGGGACTGATTGGCATGAAAGGAAGAGAGCAAAGTGAATGTAGGTGAGGCATCACATTTCAGGTGAGTCTTTTTACAATCTAAGTTGATTTAACAAATTTCAGGTCATGATATAATATAGATTTTATACAAATTGATGTATGTAAACTATTACAAAATACTGTCATTCACCAAATCTATATTATAGATTATAGGCCCGAGTTGAAACTTTCTGTCACTGAACATGTACCTATTTGAGTATAGTTCTGCTTGAGTGAAAGAAAGCCTTACAGCTCTTTAATTTTTGTAGTAATGCTATTTTACTTTATTTTTCTTTTTTGTCCACCAGAATCCCTTTTTTGAATTAGGTGGCTCTAAAACTGATTCTCAATTAGAGTAACACATGGTTTAGAAACAAAACAAGACTAAAACTAGCCCCATTGTTTGATTTATTTTATAGTAATATTTAAAATTAAAGAAAGGCAGAGTTAGTTTAGGCTAACCACTTTTTTGAAAGTGGTCATCAATTAAATTAATTCAATTCTAACTCAGGGTCCTTTTGAAAAATTTCCCACTGCTTAGATTATTTTTATTCTAAGCAGTGAGACACTGAGATCCTAAACCAGAACAGTAGAACTCTATTAGTTCAAGCTACAGAAATGCTTTGCTTAATAAATATTAATGTAAGTTTAAATCTCAAGTAAAACAATTTTTACTAGCATAAGTTTTTCGAGTGCATCATATCTTTACAATTTGAGTAATTGAGGATATCAAGTAAATTTAAGGAATAACTATGATTATTTCATTCCTTGGGGTAAAACAAATACAAATATTTGTTTTTTAATAATCGTAATTGATTTTTATTTGTGCCTCACTGCTTTTATTGTAAATTTAAGGTATGCTGGGATAGTATAGTATACTTTATACAATGTCAAATTCCAAGTTGATCCAAATAACATAAAGATCTAAAATTTTTAAAGGGCTTAACTATTATAAGCAGCAATCCTTTGAAATATATATATCTTTGACTCCATTTTATGGATGAACAAACTGATTTCAGTATGTTAAACTTGATAGGATCACCCCATGAGTAAGTAGTGGGATTGAGATTTAATACCAGATTGTCTAATTCCAAAACTTATGTTCTTAAACCATTCTATTATTCTCAAGAATTCTAATTTTTGCTAAGGCTGCTGCTAAGAGATAAGCTGTTTTATACCCAGAGTGTCTGCCCCCAGAATGAAATAAAGAGAAAAACAGTTACACCAGGTGTTAGTACTCTGAAAACCTAGACAACTTTCAACTCGGGCCTATTCACATACTTTCTTTGCATTAAAGATGAGCAATTCAATTATTTGCTCCCAAACCCAAGCCATTCTAAATTTTTAAGACTTCCTACATGGAAAACTTTCATTGATTTATTAAAAGTAATATACACCTGATTATTTTCCCTCATATGATATTCTGTTCATTTCATTCAGGGAGGATGACTGTCTTTGTATTGTCTCTAGTCTAAATCAGAAGAAGGCATCTATCTCTTAAAATCTCACGAGACTCATTCTTCTCGGTTTATCCCTATTTTGAAACAGCTTCCTGATAAAGTCCTTTGTTACTATTATTGTTATCCCTGGACATCGGAGACAGATTAAGAAAGTAAACATAAGGTGGCAAGAACATTTAATTAATAACCTAGGGGAAAAAAAACTGGGTTTTTTGGTCAAATAATTCTAAGAACTAACCCAGTATAATTCAGGTGTGTTAAATATGTTATCCATAGAATTATGCTTTTTCTATAAAACTTTTTAAACATTTCTGTGCCTTTTTAAGAAGTAGCCATAAATGAAAAGATTAGCTATAAGATGAACAAACTTACATCCTACTAACTAGTATTTAGCATTTCACATTCTGAAAGGAATAATCTTCATTTTCACTCATTTGGTTAAGCCTCATTGTGGGAATGGGAGGATTTGTTGTTCAAAAATAACTTTTGATAGGTAAAATAGTACATAGAATTCTTGAGAAAGAAGAGGCAAATATGAGATTGTAAGAAATAATTAGCTTTCCCATGAATGGGAATTTCTTCCCAAATCCATCTTCTTTCCTAACTTTTTTCACATTGCTTTTCTCCAATGTTTGGACTCCATTTTTCTTCTCACTATTTAAGCAAGCTCATCTTCTCAGTTTGAGCTACGTCCTACATTCTGACAACGCTGAAATCTAGACTCCTAGGAGAAAGATTACTCTTGAGTTCTAGAGGCCTATTTCCTGCTTTGTGTGTTTCTCCACCAAGATCTATATTCCAGATACCTCAAAATTCAACAGTCTCAAGTGAAACTTAAATTTCTCATTTTGTCATCTTTATTCCAAGATTCCTCTGCCACTCCTTCTCCCAAAAATGTAGCCACCTTCCAGTGACACATTAACAATCTCCCCACTCAGATTAACCATCTACCCACTCTTAGTTGCTCCAAGCTAAAAACTCCAGTCATGCCTGGCATTTTCTTTATTATAGGTGAGTCCTTTATCATCACTCTGATCTCTTACGAATTCCCTATGCTTCAATTGTAAAAACTATTCCATTTTACCTTGCCTTTATGCCTCTGACCAAGCAGTGTCCTCTTGGCCTTTGCTTGCTTAGGAATTCCCTTTTTTCAAGACCTGTGCTGAAAGTTATGGTCTTTCCCGCATATAAGCCCACACATACAAAAATACATCTGGGTGGTTATACCAAGATATATAAAAGTCTTTGGAACTAAATGATGAAGCAGAAAGCCCAATGAAAGTAACTTCCCTAAAGACATAGTGAATCTGAGATGAGGCCAAGCTGTGACAGATAACTAATCCACATCTAGTGATCTTCCCACCAGTGGACACTGTCCAGCATCATATTCTTCCATCCAATATTTGTTAGGTTTGGGCATTGTTCAGTGAAGACAGATTGGAATTTATCATTTTTTACAAATGTCATCTGGATGGATAAATGTTACTGAGATGTGACAATATAGGAAGATAATAAACATGAGATATTATGATCTAGGAGTCAAAGTGGGTTATAATTGCCTCCACAAGAATTTAGATAACCTCAATGTATGAATTAGGTACTAGGGAACAATAGCACAATGGCAGGCTTAATTTCAGACTGATACTGAGGAACAGATTAAAAAAATCTTTCCCAGCTTTTTTGAATTCAGTTTGATAGCATTACCAATTTCCATTAGATAGCAATGACTGCTTAGGAAAAGTCAGTTTTGCCGTTGAATGTAGAAAAATGGCTCCGAAGATCATCCGATACAGCTATCTTATGTTATAGATAGAAAAAAAAAAGCCCCAAAGACAAAGTAACAAGTAATAAATATACCAGGACTGAGCCTCTAAGTATACAGTTTGTGAGTTCAGACTTCTTAAAGTATATACATTATTTAGTGGGTGGCTACCAGCCTCATGGTAGATTTTGCACAGCACATAGAAATTTGAAAGATGGTAGATTCAACTGTTAATCTGGTAAGTGTCACAATCTCTGTGGCTATTGCCATAATAGTAATGTGGTGTGTGTGTCTTCTGGAAGGATTAGAAAAGCATTTACAGAATAGAGAAATATTTAGCTGATACCTGTAAAAGAATGGTAGGATTTCCACAGATGTGTTTCGAGAGTGAAAAACAGTATGAGCGAAGACTGGAAGCAAACTGGAGTGTCTCAAGAAGTTTAGCATAACCTAGTTTAAAAATTGAACAGGCATTTGGAATGTGGAGAAGAAAGTAAAGGTTAGCATTAGAAATAAACTTAACTGTCCTCCATTAGTAAACTAGTTTCTGATTTTTTTCCCCCTTTGCCCTATTTTTATGCCACTGCTGAATAATTCTGAGTTAACTTTTAGAAATGTTACTTAATTTAACTTCATAAAAAAGGTTGTTTTCATAATAGAACCATTACAGGGTGAAAATGTATTCAGTGCTTATTGGTCTCTGAAATGAAACACAAATCTTAAAAAAGCCCTACATTTTATTTACCATAACATTCTTTTTCATTGTGTTCTTCCAGTTTTGTTCATTTTCATACACTTACACCATGAAAATGTCCTTAGGTAGCAAAACTGCTATTATTTCCTTATAGTCAAAGGAAAAGAATTCTTTTTGTTAACCTTTTAAAGATGAATTATCTTTACTATAAAATGACTATTAAACATAGACCTTACGCTACAAGATCTTTTCTTAATCTTTATCCTTTTCCTAAAACAGCTCAAATAATTTGAACCATTATGTGCTTTTAATATCTTCAGTCAAGTTGAAAATTTGCAGTTTTTCTCTATTTAAATTTTGTGTTTTTAGGGAAGATAATACTTAAAATTAGCATGAGAAATACAGATCTATAACTAGATTAAATTATACTTTAATCACTAAATTCTGATATCTTTAGAAGTTAAACATTAGCTTTTATTAGACATCATTTGGCAAAATTTGAAATCCTTTCTAAATCCTCCCCTTACTTCTGAGGTGCCAGGGTATCTACAGTCCATTGTCAGCCCTAAATTTTTCCAGGTCTGCAGGAGGTAAATTAAAGTAACCAAGAGTATACTGTCAAATTTTTATTTGCCTTAAGCCCCTTTGCCTCTGTATCCTTTATTCCCCAGAAATGATGTATATAATCATCAAATTACCTCTTGCTGCTGTGTAAACAGTACAATGAAATCTCCTTCAAGAGCCTGCTATAAATGTAATCATCGGAGTATTGAGGAAAATGCCACCTTCTTCCTACCCCTTTCTCACACCCTTTCACCTATCAGTCTGACTCAGAAGAAGGAAAATTTTTTCATTCTGTCAAACCTTGCCTAATGTCAGCCTAGTAAGAAATAACTACCAAGTGCATAAACTCCTTTTTTACCTTAAGTAGATAGGATATGTTAACATTTTTTGTATTTAACTTAAAATAGTGGAATAGTAATTACTTTTTTATTTTGAATATTTGGCTGACAGTGGTAAAATGGCTATGCATATCTTATTCTTGTATTCTCCAGTTTGTCAAGAATGAATTTTTACATCTTCTATCTTGAGTGTTTTAATAAATTTTTAGTTTAGTTAGTTTTAAAATTAAGTTTACTTAGAGTAGCCCTTTTAAGAATTTTATAACCAAGAATTAAGAATTTGATATCCCCAAAATGTAGTTTGGAATGGAAAACATCTGGAAAAAAGAAGGTAAATTTAGGGCCTCCCTGGTGGCACAAGGGGTTAAGCACCGCACTATGAAGCAATCCGCAGCCTCTGCAGCACAAGTTCAGTCCCACCGGCCAGGGAGAAACCCACATGGCACAGCAGACCTCTCCTGTCTCGCCTGCTGCTCCCCTCAGCAGTGTATTTCAGTCAGTCTGCCTGTTCTGTTCCCGCTCTGTCTCTGGTGAATCCTCTCACCCGCCCCCCCAGCATCTCTGGCCTGTACCCCAGCTCTTGTGTGCATAAATGAATAAATCTTTAAAAAAAAAAAAGTGATTTAAAAAAAGGTAAATTTAATGCTGTCTATACCTTTGGAAAGCATTTTTAATATACATTGTTTACATAGCCTGTTGTATCATAGATGTTTACCACAAACGTCAACTATGCACTTACCAGAACCACAACCACTATTCTGTTTATAACTATACTAAGAGTTATAAACATTATGTACACTATATTTTGAGTGGTTATAATTCACCCTAAACCAAGGAACTAAGTTTTACAAATCACAAATATCACGTTGTGATGGTGCCTATTGCAACAGTCATTAATACCTTATCTTGCAGAATGAAATAGTTCTAAAGAAAGTGGAGTTGTTGGCTCTTCTGTTCCTTTCTTTCCCCTTTTTCTTGGTTCCTGTTGTTACTTTTCCTGCCTTTTGTTCATATCTTGGGTTAACACTGTACAGGGTAATAACTCCTTCATGAGTCGTTTTCATTTTGGAATGTGTCAGTCAGTATTCTCCAAAGTGCAGTGAAAGTAGTCTTGCTTCTATCCCTGCCCCCTAGCTACTTTCCTTCCTAAACAGATACACTTTCATAGATTTTGTGAATATACTTCCAGTTTCTTTATTCATATTTAAGCAAATATGTATTATCTCCCATCACACAAATAATTTACTCGTATCTGTACCTTTACTTTTAAAGATCTCCAAGATACATTGTTGTCTTATAGCACAGAGAAAAGTATCTTTGTGGGTTTTAGTGGGGTTTTTTTATTGTTAAGAGGTTTTTTGGGGTTTTTTTAGTAAGTTGAATGGATGACTGTGCCATGATTTACAGTCAGTTCCCCATTGATAAAAGCCTTGCAACACAGTGGTGTAATATGTAGCATTATAAACACATTACTTCCTATGTATGTAGAAATAACAATAGGATAAATCCCCAGGTGTAGGATGGCTGGCTCAAAGAATGAATAAGTGTGTGTGTGTGTGTGTGTGTGTGTGTGTGTGTGTGTAAAATTGTGTTAGGGATAAAACAAAATTGCTCTCTATAGGAATTATAACACTGTGCCACTTGTACCAGCAATGTATGCGAAGGCTCATTTTCTCACAGCCTCACTAACAAAATATTAAAATTTTGTATGTCTGCCAGTCTGATTAGAGAGATGGTATTGATTACATTGTAGCTTTAATCTATATTTTTATTATGAACGAAATGTTGAGTATATTTTCATGCCTTTTTTTTTTCATCTTGGTTAACTGTCCATGTGAACTCTACCCATTTTTCCATTAAGCTTTGGCTCTTACAGATTTCTAGAAGTACATTTTATTTCTTCAGGAAAATTATTGAAAAGGTTTTCCATCTTCCTATATTTTTAGGCATACTAGAAAGGCCTCTCCCACTTAAAAAGCATATTTAAAAAATTCTCCATAAATGAGTTTTTTTAAAAGGCTATTAATACAAACAATAGGGTTGACTTGAACAGAGGTGGTCTGAGGTGGAGAAAGGAAGGCTTTGGTTAATCACCTACCTTTTGTGTATATTTTTCACTTTTATTTTGAAATAGAGATAAGGAGTTGCCCCCCCCCCCCCAAAAAAAACCAAGGGACCTTGGTTCCAGGTACTCTTCCCCCAGTGGTAACATTTTACATGACTGTAGTACAACAGCAAAACCAGAAAATTGATGCTGATGCATTACATAGCAAGCAAACTTTTTAAAACATTTATTTTCTAGCCCAGGAATTTGACCTAAAATTAATTAGTAATAGATGAATTTAAAACATGCTGAGGGCATGGGTGAGCAAGGTTTTGTAGATGCTAAAAATAAATGTCAATCATGATATAAACATTTAATTTGGGCTTTTAATAGTTCTTGGTAAAAGCTTTTTTTACACCATTGTAAAACTGGTTACTTGATAAAATTAATAACATTTAGTTTTGCAAACAGCCATTTTACATACTTGCCTGGCATGAATAATAACTTTTATGATCCACAAAAATTGCTTATTTTGCATTACTAATAATGAAACTCTCCATAGAGCATTTTTGTGAGTTTTTAAATCACAAAATAGTCTTTACATGTGTTGAACTTATGAATCACTAATTAGAATATGTAAAATTTTGAGTTTTTAATTTACTATTAACTTCATCTGGTGATTTTATTCATAATCTTAAGAATTTTGCACATGGCCAGAGATTAAATCTACTTGAATTTTATTTGTGTAGGCTCTTTTTTGGAAGGATAATCATTATTTACTCTTAAATTATGTTAAACTATAAACTTTAAATTCCTCTTACAAAAGAGTGATATTTTTATTCTATTTATCCTTCTAAGACTTGAACCATAGATTCATTAGATGAGTGTTATGTTGTTATTTTTTTTTTTTTTTGCAGTCAGTGACAACAGTTACTTTCTAAAACAAAACATGCATTGCTTAGTGAAGAGGCAAAACATTCAGATTAAAAGTAATGTACTTTAATAATGATGATGTTACTGTAGAACGTATTGTGGCATGTGAGAGGGGGATGAAGGTTGTAGATAATTTACTAGAAACAGTACATTATTCTTAGACTGGCCTCCAAGAAAGGTTGTAGCTTCTGCTTGTGAGTTTATGAAGAATCATTTTTACCTGGTTTGGGTGAGGGAATTGAAGTATAAATATGTCAGATTTGCCAACTCAAAGAATTTTGTACTTAATACAAAATATTTGATTTTGTAATTTGGGAAATTCCTATAATTAGAAAATTTTGATTGTAACTCAACCCAGAAAGTATGCGTCTTTGAGTCAAGCCCTTGCTCTTTTTTTTTTAAAAAAAAAGATATTTTTACAACACCTTGCATATAGAGGCATACAATTTTAAGGTATCATCAGCTTTCTAACAGACCAATAGAACATTTTAGTTGTTAATGAGTAGTAAACTATAAGGCCTGTCTAAAGATCAATGAGCTAAGTGTCTTTTCCAAGACGTTACCTCCCATGTTCTCAGAGTGGTACCTCTTCTAGGAATGTGCTAGGTAAGATAAATGGCATATTATGAACATAGTTTAATTTTTGGATCCATGCTTAATACTTGGTGCTTAAAGTTACTCTTCATAATATATACATATAGCTCTGAATTTCTTTTAGATCATTGTAGATACTTGCTTTTTTCCTTTCCTAGTCTTATTATTAGGATACAAAAAGCATGTGTTTTGATTTTAATTAGATTTTGTTTTGATAGGTTTGAATCCTGTTCCTAGCGTTGTGTCTTGGAGCAAGTTACTTGACCTTAGTTTCATCAGTGTAAACAGAGTGTAGCTCTGGCTTGTTGTAAGGACTCTAAGGTGATGTGTCTGCCATACAGTGGGGCAGTGATTAGTGTTCTTTTTGTCTACTTTGTCACTGTTAATTAGCATTTGTATTGGAAGAACAGAAGATAGTCAAAATGTGACCACTTTAAAATAGAGAAGAAATTTGCATTATTTATGTTTTAAACAAGTAGCCATGATAGTGCTGTCCACATTATTAATACAGATAAAGAAAAGTTTGTCTCAAAAGATTTTTTAATAACTGTGAAACCAAGTTAGCCTAACTTTCCTTTCACTGATTTGAATTTTTAGGGAGGAAAGATGGGATGATTTGGATGATTTGCAGAATCGCTGAGCTTTGAAGCTTTGATGAAGCAGTTAGCCTATTAAGAAGGATGAAAATGTAGAAAACGTGTGAAGCCAGAGGTTTATCTGACCTCTTGTCTTCTCATTGAGGTTGCAAGTAATCTATTGTGGTAAGAGTAAGGAGGCCTGGGAAGAAAAGCTGTGGTGGTAGCCAGTCAGGATAAAATGAAATGAACAGTATGGAACATCAAGCAGTCTTACTTGTGTTGGGTGGTTGGGAAAATCATGATGTATTTTTGCTTCAAAACCATAAAAGATACATCATGACTTTTCTGACAACCCTATCTAGCATTGATACTTTGAGTTTTACTTTTCCTGTGAATGTGATTGTAATTTACTTAAACACTAAATTCAAGCTCATTTAGCTCTTCTGAGCATTGCACTTACAAGTAAATAAAAATTTGTCATAAAAATTAATGTAGCCATTCTTCTTGCCTTTTCCCCCACAGAAAATATATATTCCTGTCCATTCTTTCCATAGCCATAGTTTTTATTCATCTGGTAAGGGTTGATAATGGTATGATTTGACTCTAAAAGAGTAGCCCATTGTAAACAGCTTTTTTTTTAAAAACTGTCCCTTGCCTTTAGAATATATTAGCACAGTATAGTTTAATAGTGACAAAGTCTTGGGAAGCCTTCCCTTAAAGAATTTAAATTCAAAAAAACTGGATAAAACCATCAAGATAATGTATGGTTAATACAATAATAAAAATGAAAATAATATGTAATACTATAACGTAAGGGCAAAGGAGCAAACCTGAAGAAAACATTCATTCTGCCTCAGTTGATCTTTCCTACTTTACAAGAGTGTGAAACGCAAACCATCATGTTGATTTTGAACACAATAGAAAATGTGTTGCCCTCTTTGAAAGATACTCTTTAGCCATGTTTTGGGTCTTGAAATAGAATATACTCTTAGTTGTTTATTTAAGACTACCAAATTGATATCTTTCTTATAAATCAGGCTATTTAAACCAGTGGTTCTCAAATTTAGTTTTTATCAGAATCAGTTTGGGGGAGTTATTAAACTAGATTTCCTGGGCCACACCTCAGTAGTATGTAATGTAGTAGGTCTGGGTAGAACCAAATATTTACATTTCTAACAAGTTCCCAGGTGATACTTGTGCTAGATCCTCACCTTGAGAATAACTGATACAGTCAAACACAAAAATTTCTGGTAACTTCCTAGTATGAGCTTCTAATTGTTTCAGATCTAATTATCATCATGTTGACTATGCAATTGAGCTCCTGTTTGTCAAGCACTGTTTGTCCTCACAAAGGTGAAGAAGATTAGGTATGTCCCTAATGGAGCTTGGTCTAGTAGAGTAAATAATGGCAGTATTATTTAAACTCAAACTTCACAGGTGTTTTATGAATTGGGGCATATAAACATTGTTTTAGATGGAAAAAACTGAGGTCTACAAAGGTTAAATAGTTTTCCAGAATTCACTCAGTAAGTATATAGGGGAACCATAATTTGCTGTTCTGCCCTCCTGGTCATATGCACTTACAAAAATTTGTGAAGATTAGTGGATCATTGGAGGAATGGAGTAATCAGCTCTACCTTAGGAAATCAGAAATGCTATCACAAAAGAGTTGGCCCTGGAACATCTTAAAGAATAAGTAAAAGATAGCCAGATGAATTGGAACTGTGACCATTTCCAGCTGAGGGAGCAGTTTCTGCATAGCCATGGAAACCTGAGAGAGCATATGTTCTGCAGACTGCAAATAGTTACATAGGACACTAACACAATAGACCAGATGGAGTATGAGAGGAGGGAAGACCATTGAAGGCAAGGGTCAAGGTCATGCATGAAGGGTTTTGTATACCAGACTTTTAAATAATTAGGCTATTTTTAATTCTTTGTCTTATGGTTCTCAAAGCATGGTCAGGTTGTGGAATCAGAACACCTGGAAACTTGTTAGAAATGCAGATTCCTGGGCCCCACCCAACACCTGCTAAATCAGAAACTGAAGTGGAGCCCAGCAATCTGTTTTTAACAAGACCTCCAGGTGACTTTGGTACATACTAAAGTTTGAGAACCACTACAGTAGGGTCTAGAATTCTTAAACACCTTCAAAATAGCCAAAGGTCACTATAGTAGCAGTAAATGTTTCTCCAGCTGATTTCATTTTGTTAAATTGCAATGCTTAACAAAATTAAAATAATAGTGCTTTTTAAGGGACACATAATTTCAACATGATCCATTTATTCTTTGCACCAGTTCCTCT
Source organism: Talpa europaea (assembly GCF_964194135.1). NCBI lineage: Eukaryota > Metazoa > Chordata > Mammalia > Eulipotyphla > Talpidae > Talpa > Talpa europaea. The sequence goes on from NC_140070.1 coordinate 61,641,375, forward strand.
GTTGCTGTAAAAGAGGTCTGAGTCAGGATTAGAGTTTATTAGGTCAGCATGCAAAGAATAGCAGTGTAGTTATTTTATTGTTCCTTAGCTAAGGGAATGCTCTGGAAACTTGCTGACTGATTTTATTTTAATTACCCAAAAAAAAGCAATAAACCCTTTTTGTGAGGCTTTGGGGTTTTTACAATTGTCTTGCATTGGTTGCTTGTTAAAGTTTTCCACATTGATCAAAATTTCAAAGATTTAGAAGTTGAAAGTCCATTGATGCATTGATACCAGCCACTTCATTTTATAAATGAGGAAACTAAGGTCCAGAGAAATTAAATAGTTGATTTGCTGATGACTGTAGTAGTAGTAAAACCACGATTATAACCAGATTGCTGTGAATTACATATAGGGACCACTACATTAGACAGAATATTTCACACCATCAATCTGACATAACATTGAGGGGTCAACACCATCTAAAGTAAGAGCTTTCAGATACATTAACACCTAAATTATTTTAGGTGGGATATTCTTTATGAATAGTATTTAAAGTTTTGTATAAAAAGTATTTAAAAACCTCTTACGTATTGATACCTAAAGTATCAGATTTGTCTTTACAAAGGGAAAAAACCTAGTAATTGTTCTTCAGAGTTTACCAAACACCAAGGGACGACTATAGATCCTTACTACTCCTAATATTTAATATATGAGAGGAGAAAATTATTCAACCTTCTGTGTCAAATCTGTAGAGAAAAAAAATATCATCTGAATTTTAATGCAGTAAGTGATCACTGGGATTTCCACATTAAAGGCAATTAGGATATATAGTTGGTAAGTGAAGAATTTAAGAGTATGCTCATTCAAAACTTATCCTTTTAAATAAAGTTCACTGAATTGAGAATTACCAAATAGAATTGGGAATTACTTTTAAAATAACATATTTGTGTCATAGGCAAATTAAAAATGTTGAAACTACAAAGGATTTTTAAAAGTCATCTATTTACTGAGAACCTCATTTTCAAAATGAGAACTCTGGGTACTGAAATTACAAGAATAGACTTTTACTACTATTTTAAATTACTTTCTGGTTTTAAGTAAAACAAATGTTTTTAATTACTTTTAGCTGGAAGGGAAGTTACATTTTTTAGAATAATTTAATGAAATACTCTAATTTTTTCCAGTGCATCTGGGGGAGGTGGTGTAGCCATTGACAACAAAATAGAACAAGCAATGGTAAGTAAAAGCTTATAGTTCCCAAATATCGTTGGTTCTGTGAAGTGCTTGCTTTATCATTTCTAAGAAATAGCTAATGTTTATTTAGGTGACCAAATTATGTTTTTTTAATAATGATGTTTAGTTGAAGATGCTAGAATATTGAGAATTTTTAGTCTTGAAATACCAATGCAGTAAATATTTTCCTGTTTATGCATCTCACGTTTCATGCAGTACCATTGTTAGGGCCTGGGGCGGGGAGGGGGGGGCCATGTAATTAAAGTATATTATGTCCCCCCAAATACTTTAGCATTAGAGATAGAGACAAGAGTTTTAAAATGAAAGGTCTAATTGAAAATTATCCTTTTTTTGCATCATTTATAGGCACTATTACTCAGATTCAGTAAATGCACTTATTTCTGATGATTCTGGTTCTGATTTCTGGTGTCAGTTTTTTGGTTCCCTTAAAGATACTCTGTTCATACTGTATAAAATAGTCAATTCGAGTTTTTATAAACAAGATAGGTTGTAATAAGAGCTGCTAGTCTTAAACTGTTAAAAAAAATCTTTAATGGCAGCTTTTATCTCTTAAAGCAGTATTATGACTTGGGGTAATATCAGACAGTTTAACACCCTTGTTTTCTCTTTTTCTAACAGATAAGCATGTGATTTTAAACTTTATATTCCAAACTTGTGACAATTTAAGGAGCTACTTAAATTTTAGTGATTTTTGGAAATTGCTCAAAACCTTAAAGGAAAATGCAGGGCTTGCGGCCCTAGTCAGAAACTGGATTTATTCCATTCCATCTTCTTTAGAGGCAAGATGCAGTAGAGACATTGGGGGGGGGGGGGGGGACAAAAGCAGGAAAACTAACATATAACCACTTCATGCTTATTTAGGTAGGCTACAACTGAAGAGCAATACCTTTCCCTTTCACTGATTTTGACATTCCTAATTTTGTTTTTCACAGGATCTGGTGAAAAGCCATTTGATGTATGCAGTAAGAGAAGAAGTGGAAGTTCTAAAGGAACAAATAAAAGAATTAGTTGAAAGAAACTCTTTACTTGAACGAGAAAATGCACTGTTAAAATCTCTTTCAAACAACGATCAATTATCCCAACTCCCAACCCAACAGGCCAATCCTGGTAGCACTTCTCAACAGCAAGCAGTGATAGCACAGCCTCCGCAGCCAACGCAACCTCCACAGCAGCCGAATGTCTCCTCAGCATAAAGCTTTCTTGCCTCGTTAAGAAAAAACTGAAAGCAATCTATCCCTGTGTGCCACTGGTGTTCTTTCCACTTTATACGAAAGCAAGTAGCCATGCTTCGGTTGTGTGTTTGGCCTTTTCAGTATTAGACAATCATTCTACAAGAGCTTTTCCTCTCTTTGAGATGTCATGCAGCACTGTTGATGTCCAGTTCTATGTCATCAGTACACAAGGAGACTAATAGATGGTGGTTATCAAAGCAAGCAACATCTGCATTCTACCTGGTGCGCATGAGTGGGGTCTTTTAAGAGCTTGGTGGCTCTCCGTGTTTCCATTACCCGTGGATTTTCCCTGAGCCTTCCTATCACATAAATAACAGTTCATCTAAAGAGCCACTTTCTTTCAATATCAGTAACATTTGCCTATATAAGTTTTCATTTATTTGTGTTTTATTTATTTACAGGGCTGCTATTTTCATAATGTACATGAACAATGTCACAGAATTTTTTAATTTTTTTGAATAATTATAAGTATCAGTAAAGGAACTGAAAGACAGGATTGCATTTAATAGCTAAAACATTTAGGCAATAATTGAACAAAAGAATCCTGGCATATTTCTAACACTAATGGCAATTTACCTTTGGTATTTATTTTCAGTAGTAAAGACCCAGCTTGAATGTAAATTTTGTATAGTGTAAGTATGAAGAACATAGTGCAACTGTACAGGTAGTCACCAGTTATTGTGGTATAATAAATAATTGGGCTATTTTGATGAAGAAAACTGTTCATTTGTTTCTACTTTCTAATAGAGAAATTGCCACGATTCCTCTGCTTTTTGACATTTCGTATGACTTTTTTTTTTTTTTTTTTTCCGGGTGGGAATAAAAAGCTGTGAAATTGTTCAACCTACTTTGTAACCAAAGAAGCAAAGCTGTGTAATAGTTTGTTTTTGTTTTTGTTTTTTTTTTTTTATAATGCACATTCTTTATGTATTTTTATTTAGTGTTTTCTCGGTCACAATTTTCTTTGCTGTCTAGCATGATCTGCATGACCTATAATCTTTGAACCACTTTCGTACCTCATGTTTTTATCCAGCACTCTTATTGTAATATGTACTAGTCTGTGAACAATGTTAAATAAAAAAAGAACGAACAGGTAGTACGGTGGAGCTGACCTAGTGTACTCTACACTAGTTATTAAAAAAAATGAAGTGAGCCATCTTTTTGTTCATTTAAAATGGTGTTTTGAATTTCGTATGCAGAAAATGTTTTGTTACATTGCAGATTTTAATGTATTTAATAAATGCAACATGGCAGATTAAGTGCAGTGTATACTGAGTATTTAAATTAAAATGTACATTTCATAAATACAGTTTCAAAAGAAAGCATCATTTTGTGTATACTAACACATTAAGTGTATGTCAGAAATTGATGTATAAATATATATTTTAACACATTTTCTGAAATTAAACTGCAGTTTTGTTGAAATATTTGGCTCTATATGTGTTCAAAATTTAATTTGACTAGATTTGTATCTTCACAGTTCAATTCCTTAAATGAAAACCTGTTACTAGTGACTTCATGACAGTTCTTAGATTTTCATAGAAAAATAACTTAAAGAATGCAAGAATGGTGAGCAATATTTGTACTCAATACTCATGTCACTGACATTTAAAGAGGAATCCTTGTCTACCAAAACTTTTACTTGAATTCAGAAAGGTGCCTGTAGTAATTAACATGCTCTGAATCTATAACTAGCTAGTGAATGAGGAATTAATGAGAACCCACAACAGCTAGCTCTCTGTGCTAAGAGTATAAATAAGTGTTCTTTATTAAAATTAAAACTTTATCAGATTAACCACAAACTAAATGCATAAAATCAGGGTTGTTTATGTGGGATTACCAAATATTTTTATTCTGGTTGTACTGCAGAATATATTCTATATAAATAATTTTAATGTTAATGAGTACCATTAAAAATAAAAGAAAAAGTTCAGTTCATAGGTTTAAAGAAGCAATCCTAGTGATGTGGAATAAGATTTTTAAGTGGAGCACCACAGGTGAGAGAGAGAGTGAAGCTTCCATGTCGAAATACTAACCAAATGGCTCATTAGGTGTGCCCTTCAGGTTCTAACTAGTAATACAAGCAGAGAAAAACTAGTCTTAGAAAAAAATGAGGGTTTTTTGATGAAAATGCAGAAATTTTGCTCTGGGGATTGAAACTATCAACATAAAAGTAATCATCACAAAGGAAACTGGTGTTATTTTAAGATAATTAAAAGCAATTATTACTATGTTTACATTTAAAAGAGCCACAATAGAAAAGAGAACATGGATAGTACACAGAAGAAATAAATGGCAGTTTCTAAAGTTTCAACCTCTAATAATCAAAGAAGTGTAAATTAATACTTTTAACTAATTGTTGCATCTTAAATAGCAGAAAGGCAATTTAATGTGGAAAATTAAAACACTCCTGTGTACATCTTGTAATTTGGCAATATATATCAAGGACCCTAAATGTTAATAAATTTTTCATTTTAATAAAATGAGAAGATACTCAACTTTCGGTGCAGAGTTCAAAAAGTGCAACAGTGCCTGTCCTCTTCTCTCCCATTCCCACCCCTGTTTTCCTGGATCCCTGGAGATCCAACCTTCCCCCGTACATAAACCCCAAATGTGAAAGGAAGCCTTTATATCCAAATGTACTCTCGTGAGGCTCATCCCCATTCCAAAGTCGAGAAGAAATTTAAAGTTGAGGAAGCTGTTGTGCTTTTTAGCATGTATATGTTGTATTTGGAAACCACATCAAGCATTCCCCTAATTCAATTGTGTAGGATCATAAATTTCAGTTTTACCTTGGTGAACTAGGGTCACCAGCTCCACATAACAGGAATATTAATTTGAAATGCCAAGTTGAGACACAGCCTTTCAGAAATGCCACCTATAATTGTCTCAATGCCCACAGACCAGAATGCCACATAAATTTTGTGTCAGTTTATTTTAGCCAGACAGAAAATGGCAGAAAATTTTCTCACATGGCAATATGTCTGAAAACTTAACTACCCCCCCAAAAAAAATCATTTTAGATCATTGATAAAATTTACAGCTTGCTTACAAAAGAAAAAGGATGACAGGTATTAAGTATGCAGTTTACTTCCATAATCCTAATGTCTGAAATAGCTGGATATTTTCTTCTGAGCTAAGTAGAAATATTAAGGATGCTTTTATCATTAAGCTCCCCTCTTCCCCCACAGTTACAGATTTTATTATTCACAGGTCCACAGATGTCAGGTCAGAGATAGTTATTTCACTAAATTCCAAAATAATCACCCCAGGGCCTTTAAAAAGGGGGTAGAGGAGTTCTTAAAATTACCAAAATATCTGTTCTCCATGGAAATGTATCTTTGTAGAACCAGAAATTGCTAGTTTTCTAAAACAGACTTTTAAGATGATCTGCAGTGACGTGTTTAGTTTTGTTTTTTGTTTTTTTTAAAGAAGCTTTATAACTCAGTGGTAGGCACTTTATGACATGACAATTCTCTTCAATAATCCAGTTTACAGTTTGAGGAAATACAACATATACAATGCAATAATAAAGACAGTCATAGATGGCTTGACAAAAGTTTACACCTGAGTCTTAAGTGTACATAAGAAAACTACTCAAAGGCTTAAGGCGAGCATACACAAAGCTCTGAGTAGCCACAGAATTGTGTCACAGAAGGCAGATGGACAATGACTGCCACTCCCACCTTAGTAGTTGGGCATCTCTTCAGAAAGCAAGAATGATTTATTGAATGATTTTAAGAAAGGGGATTGTGGTCAGACTTAATTTTTTTAAAACTCTTCTAGTGGCAGGTGGGAGGAAAATTACAGGACTAAAACTGGAAGCTGAGGAATAATTTCTGGGGGAGAACAATTATCCAGAATAGAAGTGAATATGCAGTTATATTAGATAATCTGGTGACTTTCATGAAGTTTTTCAGGTTTTTCTGTACCATTTTTTCCCTCCACAATGAATATTCTATCCCCAACATCTTTCTTGCTCCAAATCTTTAATTTTCTTCTAACAGCTATATCTCTCTGAAATCAAAGTCTGTTTTCTACTAAAGGAATTTCAAGAATTAGCAAAAGGATGAGGGTAGGAGGAATAGAGGAACGTGACTGTCACTCCATGTCTCTGTGTAAATTCAGCTCTGAAAAACTAAAAGTCCTTATGTGGAGAGGACTAGCATGACCCAGGAGCTTGAATTCAATGCCTATCCCTTGTTTCTCAAAAAAGACAATATGGATTCTGTCCCTGTCACAGATACTGACAGCACAAGTCACAGTAGGTTTTGCTAGGCTTCTGCCTTTCATTCTTTGACACAGGTTGATTCAGAAGCTGTTTTCCATATAAATCTGTCTAAGCAAAACAGGACTTTTCACCCATCTCTCCCACCACAAGCCAAGTAATCTGTGTTTCCACCCCAGTCCATGATTCTATTTTGCTGGTAATCCATGTTTCTATTTTCTAGCAATACTAATAGTTTATTGTTTAGTAGTGTGTATTGGTGCCCTATTTTCTTCTTTTTTGGATGTTCCAAAGTGCATCCTTGTTTCATGTATTTCTATAATAGGTCTGTTCTATAGCAAGACCTGTCTTTGAATGCACATACTTCTTCTGTTAGTGGTACAATTGGTGTTCACTGTTAAAAAATGCTTAAGTGAGATGCTATACACAGCAAATTAAAGGTCATAGATAACCTCTTTATAATAGAAGTATCATGAATAAAGTAAAGACAGCAATGTTCAGGATTTGGCATGGGGAAGTAAGAAGCTGGTATTTTGCACAATCCTCTTGATTGTAGAACTTAACATACCTAGATGATACAGCTTTATTTTTCCTTCTCATCAGAGAAAATGATGGATTAGGGAATTCGGTGTCTGCTCTCATAGGTTAGTATAAAGAGACCGTCTAAGTTTATGAACTAAGTAAGACATTGCCCAGAGAAGCCAAAGTTCCCTTTGAAAGAGGGTAGGAAAAAGTATGCTAATGTAGGTCATAAAATAACTGATATTTTTTAAACGAGGTAAATGCCACAGTCCAATGCTTACATTTGAAAAATTGAGTGCAGCTTTTCACTTTGCTTGTTTGCATGCCTAATACACTACTCTACATAACAATTTTACAGCATCCTTGCCCACTGCAATCCGAAATGTTTTCCAAGTCACAGTTCTGCTGTCACTTCACAGGCAAGCAGTGTATCCTAAGATAGATCATTCCCAAGGAAGTCCATGGACAGGGAGGGAACATTTACCCCAGACTTGAACGTGAAATAACATCAGAGCATTGTCCAGTTCTAGTGTCACTATGTATATATTTTAATCAGGTGACAGATGGATAAAAATAAAGTATGTAAAGCTTTGTAAAACCCCTAAAGCGAAGGTTTTATTTTGAGAAATTTGGATTTTATTTTTTATTTTATGAAAATATTACAATTCAATTCTATTTCACTGTTGGTGCTGTACCCTGCACTAGATATTTGGGGATAGGAAAATGAATGGGACATGATTTTTATGCTCTAGGATCTTATAGTTCAGTGTAAAAATAAAGTCTTAAGTGCCATATTGTTTATTCAAAGTACATGTCATAGTTTGTGGACCTGATAACATTTGTTGAATAAAAAATTCATGTAAAACAACACTAATATTGCCATGCTATATGAAGTCCTTAGACATTTCCAGGAAACAACTTTAAATCGCCAACAAGCATTAACATCGTCAACTAATAGTTCTAGAAGGAGGGGAACTGATAAAAACCCTCCCTTCTCTACATTGGAACTGTGAGATGTCCCCTAAAAAAGAGTTCATCTGAGAGAGATTTATGCATATCTTTACTGTTCTGTGTTTGTATATATAATGGAGTGGATTTAAAACAAGCTTAACTAGAATAGGATATGTGTGTCGTAAATTATATCATCTATTGTCTTATTAGCAATACGCTGATTATCTTGGCTGACAACATCAGCTACCATTAAGTGAACTAAGTTAAGAATAACTCAGGTGACTTATGCCAAAAATAAATCTGTGATAAAACTGAGAATCTAGAAACAAACACAAATACATATTGAGCAAATTATAAAAGTGGCATTTCAAATCAGTAAGGGAAGAATGGATTATTTGACAAATAGTATTTGGGACAGCATAACCACAAAGGGAAAAAAAAATAATTTTGTTCTCTAACTCACAAAAAATTAATTCTGGCTAGACTAGAACTGAATGTTATACTTTTGAGTCATATATTCCTTTTAGAAATTGAGAAATTTTCCACCCTCTCCTGTGAAAATGTTCATAAGCAAAATGTTTCACAAAGAGATTATGGAGAGATATTCAACCTCAGCACAATGAGGGAAATGTGCATTAAAATGTAAGAAATCTCAGATTCAATTGGCAAATGTTTAAAATATATATAAACCAAGAGCTGGTAAGGAAATCCCATGTTGCTGGTGAGTGTATAAACTGGCCATTTTAAGACTTAAAATTCTCATGTCCTGTGACCTAACAATTTCAACTTTTAATGAAATACACTCTACATACTTGTAAGTTCACCAGGCAGCTTGTACAATGATGTCAATTGTACCTTTGTAAGAGTATAAAATTGGAAAAACAAAACCACCAAGAAGATGGAGCATGGTACATATTACGAAGTGCCTGGCATCACTAAAAAAGAATGAGAATCCTACATATACTGACATGAAAAGATATTTAAAATCTTAAGTTTTTTAAAAGTTTGGGAAAAAGTTGAATGACAATACATGTAATGCATATACCACTGATGTTAAAAGACGTATCACACGCATTCACACACAAACACTATATAGTACACTTTTTAAGTACCTGTTGGTGTATAATAAAAATGTAGAGGGAGGGTCTGGAAGGATACTAACCAAACTGTAAACTGTAGCTTGAAAGAGTGCATTAGCTTTAACTGTAATGTTTGATGTTTCTGAGTATGCATTCATGTATTGTTTATGTAATGACAAATTAATAAATAGAAATAAAATAAAATAGGTGTCTGTCTGCTAATGTTTCTTCTGGTGCTCTGGATCTCATGGTCTTCTGCTTTCTCCCCTCCCCTGCTTGTTTTTCTCTTTCTCCCCTATCTCTTCTACTTTGCGCTCTCCTCTGGCATCATCACTTCACTATTTGTATAGACTCAATCAATAAATGATCAATAAATAAGCAAGAATCCTGTTAGATCAGTTTAGCAAGAATCTCTCTACCCTTGGTATCTCCCCTTAATAATTTTCCATCCACCAATCCTTCCCTCAACTTGCTCCTTGACTACAAATTCCCACTTTTCCTTCCTGTATTTGTAATAGAGCCAGTTCTTTGCTGAAGTCTATTTTGCCCTATTGCTAGTGTGCCTGAATAAAATTGACTTTTACCATTTTAAAAAGTAAATAAATAAGTAATCCTCTTTTAGCTGGCAATGTGCCTCCTCCATTTGCTTTTTCTGCTACTTCTTTTCATTTCCACTTACTACTTGTCACACCCAGTGTGACTGAGGTTCTAGCACTCCCCAAACTATTCTCATCAGTCACCAGTGATCACTTTGTTGTTAATCATATCTGTTTCAGCTCTTAGGTTATTTAATGGTTTTACCTAATTTCTGTTTACTACCATTTGTTCAGTCTAGTAGATACTTTTGTATCTATCTTTCTGCTTTTTTTAATTTAAGGAATTTCTATTGTAAAAAAAAAGTCATAATTTTTATTAAAAATTCAAATTGGATTGAAAAATCTTTTAGTAAATTAATCTGTACTGACTTGTTATTATTACTGTCATATAGATGCATTTCTACCATATTATTTTGTGTTTTCTCCTTAAAGTATTTTCTGGATTCTTCCCTTTTTCTGGCTTTTATTAAATTGATCAGTTTCTCATTTGTTTTTATCCCTTTAATGGGTAGGAAGTTGTATATTCCATGTCCATTCTTTCAGTGGTTTATCTTACCAATTTTTTCAATTATCCCATTGTGGCAATTTTCAATCATGTACAAAAGTAAACAGTATAACGAATTCCTATGTAACTATTATCCCATGCAAACAAATACCTACTCATGACCGTTGTATTATTTACACTTGTACCCACTTTCTCCATGATCCTCTGGATTATTTTGAAAAAAATGCAAGATATAATATCATCCACCATTTACAGATATTATATTTCAGTATGCCTGTGTAACAATTTTTTTGAATAATCATTACACCATTACTTTGAATTCAGGTCAAGATAAGGTCAATTACAATTATAATTACAATTTTTGTACAATATTTTATCCATATTCATATACAGTAGTATATTCTTCCATCACATAATGTCTGGTTGTGTCTAATTTGTGATGTTAGCAGAATTGATAATCATTGCCTAGACCCATTAGCCTATTAATTCTATCATTTCTTCTCACTCATTAGTAAAGCATTTCTCAGCAGAGAAACTTGTCCTGATCAACTGTTCAGTTACTTTGAGCTATAATTCATATAAAAAAGCAGGGGTTTAATTCTTTCATTTCTTGGTTGTCAAAATATTGAGTCAAATACCTAGAATGGAATAAAAATAAGTAGTGATTGAGGAAGACTTACTCTAATAGTTTGCTCTGAGAAAAAGGAAGAGAGAACTAAGTGAGTTGATTTAGGATGCAATGTTTCAGGTATTGGTAGAAACCAGGAAATAATAGCCTCAAAAAGTATGAGGCCTGGACATTTCCTGGAGACCTGGCTGAGTTTGGAGTTACTTCTGAATCAAGAATAACTTGAGGGAATGCAGGTCAGAAGTCCATATATGGGTAGAGTGGGGGCTGGTTCAGAAGCAGCATCAGCAGCAAGAAAAAGTAGGTCAAAGTACCCTGAGGATGAAAAGTGTGAGAGTTCACCTTCTGCCAGATGGAGACTAGACCCACTCTCTTTACAAGAGCAAGTCAGGATGTTTCCTAAGTAGTTCAGCCTGGCATCAGTAACATATAGCTTATGCAGCATGACTTCTAAGGTCAACCGTGAAGATCAGCAGCATAGTACCCATGTGTTCTATTGTCTTTGCCAACCTTGTGTTGACTCTCCATGAAAATCAATTTCTTGGGCCTCCCCGGTAGCACAGTGGGTTGTGCGCAGCGCTGTGAAGCTATCTGCAGACTCTGCAGTGCGGTTTCTATCCCTGCTGGCTGGGTAGATACCCACATGGCGCAGCAGACCTCTCCTGCATCACCCGCTGCTCCCCTCAGCAGTGTTTTCGGTCGTCTGCCTGTTCTGTTCTCTGCCTTGTCTCTGGTGAATTCTCTCACCCTCCCATGCCTCTGGCCTGTACCCCAGTTCTTGTATAAATAAATAAATCTAAAAAAGAAAAAGAAAAAGAAAAAATTGCTTAAAAAAAAAATCAGTTTCTTTACATTCCCATGATTCTTGCCCTGAACACAAGAGGCTTTCATGTTGTGACATCAGCTTAAGAATTGAGATGGTTGGCACAAGAACCTACTGCTGTCAACCCTCCCAGTAGCCATTGGCTCACCCACTTTCCTCTAGCCAGCGCTCTTTCCCTTTCTTCTCCCTTGTCCCATTCCATGATGTCCCTCCTTGACTGTCCTTGTTTAGTACTCATTGAGAAGAATTGAAAGGAACCCCTTCCCAGGAATATCAATTTCTTTTTAAATGGGACTCCTGAAGGCTGCCCTGTCCTTGTTCTCTGGAGAGAATGAACAAGTGATGACTTGGTATTAACTGCAGAAACAGAGCCAGCCCCTTTCTTCCAGCAACTTTCAGTTCCAAACCTGTAAGTCTTGGATTTTTCACTGACTTCACCTCCTGAGCCCATCCCATTCAGCATTAAGTAATGGCTGTGCTGACAGCTGACTCCTCCAGGAATGCAACTTTCCTGGAGGTTTTCTCTGCTCAGATAATCATACCTTGGGAGGAAACACTGGTTGATACAAGCCTCTACCCCTGGATATTCAGGAATGTCAGCATGGGAGGTAGGGAGTCTCTCATGGGCAGGAGGGGAAAGGGCGGTAGGTTTCTGGGAACTACAGGCAAGACTTAAAGTGAATAGGAAATAGGGGGCGGGAGGCAGGCTGAAAGCCAGAAGCTGCGTGGAGTGGTGTACACCTGGATGGGCCCCTGGTGCCCTTGATATCTGGGAAACTTCAAACCAGGTCACCCTCCAAGATAAATTCTGAGAGACAGGGACTAACATTTGCATTTCTGGCACCTAGTCATCTGTGAAGGAAGGAAGGAAGTCGAGTTCACATTTATATTCACATGCTTTATTCTTGAGTTTTCTGATGTGTAAATGTAATCTGAGAAAACTAAACCCTAGACTGCTTGTGAGGATTAAACAAGATGAAATATGTCCTTGCCCATAGAAAGCTTGCTTAGACATCTGGCTGAGGCCATGCTCTATTTCCTCCTCACATTTTGACCAAAAGTTCTGGGAAATGATTAGACACATTTTATTCTTTTTTTATTTTTGTTTTTTGGGTTTTTTTAAGAGTTCAAATTTTTATTGAACGTGTTACAAAAGACCTTTAGTCAAAAAGACCAAAGCCCATGTCATCATCAGACTCCTCACATTCTTCTTTCTTTGCCTCTACTTTTTTCTTCTCAGCTGGAACAGCAGCAGTGGAAGGAGCAGGACCACCTGCAGGGGCAGCCCCTGCAGCTGGGGCAGGCCCACCAGCCCCTACATTGCAGATGAGACTTCCAATGTTGACATTGGCCAGGGCCTTTGCAAACAAGCCAGGCCAGAAAGGTTCAACACTTGCACCCTCTGCTTTAATGAGCGCATTGATCTTACCCTCCGTGACCGTCACCTCGTCAACGTGCAAGATGAGAGCCGAGTAGATGCAGGCGAGCTCCGAGACCGAAGCCATGGTGCGGGCGAGGGCTGGACAGACGCTGCCGGGCGCGGTGCTAGTCGCCGGATGAAGTCAGGGGCTCACTCCAACGCGGCCTTAGCTTCCTCGGAAGGACCGAGCACCTTAGCGACAGCCGAGGAAAGCTGATTAGATACATTTTAGACCTTGGGATATGATAGTATCTATGATAATCCAGCTCATCTAATTTAAAACACCTTATCAAAATCTTTTTAGTATATTTTTATTGCATTTCCATTATTTTGCATCCTTGTTAGTATTTTGACAGTACAGGATTTCCCCCTCAAGTGTAGTCACTATAGCACTCCCTCCACCAAATCACCGGTGAGTCCTCCACCACAGTCCATATTGCTCCCCCTCTCTCTCTTCCCTCTCCTCCTCTGGAGGCCACAGATATGACCAGCTTTCAAGGGTTGGTTTTAATATTTGTTTTTATCTGAGCCTTTGTGTGATTTCTCTATATTCCACATGTAAGAAACACCAACTGCTATTTATATCTCTATTTTTTCACTTCACCGGTTTTATTTTTTATTTATTTTATATATTTTTACATCATTTTTCATTTTTGCACAATGTATGCATTTTCATCTTTGTTATAGTCCCTGTAAAATTCCCACCACCCTTGTTTTGATCCTACTCCTTTCTCCCCATTCCCGCCTTCATAGTGTGTCTCTGGTTTATAGTTACCTGTTGATTTTTATCATAATTAGTCATTTTCCTGATTCCTTATTTGGGTCTTCTAAATTCCTGCTATGAGTGAGACCATCCGGTATTTTTCTTTTTCTTTCTGGTTCATTTCACAGAGCAGGAGCCCTTCCAGCTCCATCCATGTTGCTGCAAATGGCATGAGTTTATCTTTTTTGATTCCACAAAATCCCTTGAAATTCATGTAAATGAAATCATGCAGAATTAATGTTTTCAGCCTGGCATATTTTGATCAAAGCAATGTTTCTGAAGATTCATACATGTAGAACATCAGTAATTAATCGCATTGTATTGCTGAGTGGTATTTGGTTTTTTGTTGTTTTTTTATTTAAGATTTATCTATGCATACAAGACTTGGGGTGTAAGCCAGAGGAACGGAGGGTGAGAGGATTCACTAGAGACAGAGTAGGGATGAGAGCAGGCAGCTCTACTAAAATACACTGTTGCGGGGAGCAGCGGGTGAGACAGGAGAGGTCCGCTGCGCTATGTGGGTTAGCTCCTGGCAGGGGATTGAACTTGTGCGGCAGTGGCTGGCCGTAGCTTCATAGTGCTGAGACTTGAACCTCTGTGCCACCAGGGAGGCCATGCTGAGTGATATTTCATTGTAGAGATGTGCCACAAATTATCCATTCTTGTTGAAGTATATCTGGGCTGCTTTCTAGTGGGAATTATTACACACACACACACACGCACACGCACAAGCACGATAAGCCTGCATGACATTTGTGGACATGTTGTTTTCATTTCTCTTGGATAAGTTACTAGTAATGGCTTATATGGTAAATGTATGGTAACCTGATTTTAAAGGCTGCCAAAATATTTTCCAAAGTATTCTTTTTTTGTGAAGTGTCTCTCCAAATCTTTTGCTCATTTCAAATTAGATTGTTTGATTTCTTATATCTAATTATAATGTCTTTGCATGTAAAATTTCTGTATATAAATGTTTATCAGATATAGATATTGAAAATATTTTTCTCCTAGCCTGTGACTTGCCTTTTCATTTTCAGCAGAATATTTTAATTTGAAAATTGTATTTTCTTTTTTTCAAAATTCTACTTAAAATGCTGATTCTTGTCTAATCTAAGAACTCTATGCCTACCCCAAGGTAATGAGGATTTTTCCTTTTGTTCTATCCTAGAAATTTTACATACTTAGCTTTAACATTTAGTTTTATGATCCATTTTGATTACTTTTACCCTTGCATATGAATTTCTTTTGCCAGTACTATACTACCTTGATTTTTATAGTTTTATACTGCAGGTTTTGAAATAGGATAGTTTAAGTCCTCAAATTTGTTCTTTTCTTTCTAAATTGTTTTGACTGTTCTGAGTTATTTACCTATCCATTTAAAATTTAGAATCAGTTTATTGGGATTTTGTGGAATCTGTAGATAATTTAGGAAGAATTAAAAATTCTTCCATCATAAAAATAATGAGTCTTCTAATACATGAACATCAAATTCCTCCACATTTAACTCTTTAATTTCTCTCACCCATTAATTTGTAATTTTCTGTGTACAATTCTTACATTTCCCTTGTTAAATTTATTCTTAATTATTTTATTCTTTCTAAGCCTTTTGTGAATGAATTTTTTTCAATATTATTTCAGATTGTTCTTTACTAGTATATAGAAATGCAATTGATTTTTTAAATTGATCTTATACCCTATAGCCTTGATAAACTTGTTTATGGTTCCAGCAGGGTGTGTGTGTGTGTGTGTGTGAGGGGAGGGGTTGATGTTTGGCAGGGAGGGAGGTTCCTTAGGATTTTACACACACAGGACTATGTCATCTATGACTACATTTTACTTCTTCCTTTCCAATCTGAATGTTTTTAATTAATTAATAATTAATGAATGCTATTTTCTTTATTTCACTGACCAGAACCTCTAGTAAAATGTTGAATAGAAGAAGACACCTTGTCTTATTTCTGATCTTGGGAGGGGGCATAGTGGAAGGGGAAGCATTCAAGTATTCATTCAGTTTCCCACCATCAAGTATATCATTAACTATGTTTTTTTAATAGATGCCCTTTATTTCTTTCTAAAAATGCCCTTTCTCTTTTTTATTTCCCTCTTCATTATATTAATGTTCTCATTCAAACCCTTGTGAATATTTACAACAGCTCTTTTAAAATCCTTACCTGTTAATTCCATTGACTGTCCTTTCTGGGTTTGTTTTATTTCCTTATTTTTCTCTGGATTAAGGTTTACCTTTTCTTGTATTTCACTTATCCAGTAATATTTGAGTGAGTGTTAGACACTGTAAATTTTACATTCTTGTTTAGTAGATTCCTATTACAAGAATCTAGTAATTTGTCCTCCTTAAAAGAATGTCAAACTCTGCTCTGACAACCAATTAAACAAATTAAAGATATGCTTGATCTTTATGAGGCTGATTTTTTTTTTTTTATTTATACAAGCACTGGGTACAGTCAGAAGCGTGGGAGGGTGAGAGACTTCACCAGAGCCAGAGCGGAGAGCAGAACAGGCATGCTGACGAAGTATACTGCTGAGAGGAGCCGCGGGCGAGGCAGGAGAAGTCTGCTGTGCCATGTGGGACCCTCGCCGGTCACAGCCCAGCGCTCAACTGCTGTGCCACCAGGGAGGCCCCCTATGAGGCTGATTTTTTTTTAAAGATTTATTTATTTTTATACAAGAGCTGAGGTACAGGCCAGAGGTGTGGGAGGGTGAGAGGATTCACTGAAGACAGAGCAGGGAGCAGATCAGGCAGATGACAGAAATACACTGCTGAGGGGAGCAGTGGGGGAGACAGGAGAGGTCTGCCGCACCACGTGGGACCCTCGCTGGCCAGCCGGGATCAAACCTGCACTGAGGAGGCTATGGACAGCTTCATAGCACGCTGCTCGATCTGCTGCACCACTGGGGAGGCTCTGAGACTGATTTTTAATGTGTTTAAAAATCAGGTAGACCTAGAGTAGCCTTTATGCTATAGCTAATTTAGCCCCACTTCTAAAATGTGACTTCTCTGTAATCTATAGAAGACCCAGATATTTAACGAGGATTTTACAATCTGATTGATTGGAATTCAAAATGAGCTCTGGGATGTTTGTTTTTCATGTCCTTTGTCTAGTAAGATATAATTTTTCCCACATACATATAATTCGGCATTAAGCAATATACTTGAGGAGACCCTTATGCAATTTGCTGAAATTATATCCCTATTTAGTTCCTACCTCACCAGCACTCTGGCCTATAAATTCCAACCACATTAGCTTTTCCTATTTTCATTCTCAGTCTTTTAATTCAGTGACACTGCTGTGCCCTTTTTAATTTTCCCTCTCCATGCAGTGATCTAGAAATTACCTCCACACAAAATGTTAGTGTCCTTCTCATTTATGTTCCTTCTGTCAGGGGTCATAGTTCTGTATTGTCTTTTGTTCATTGATTGGAAAGAGGTGATTCATATATCTTCTCCAGTTTTCTAGTTGTTTATGATGGAAAGTTAAATCAGGTCTCAGTTACTCCAGCATTGACAGAGGTAGAAATTATATTTTTTTCATTCTGGAAATTTACAAACTAATTCAAAACTAAAACTTGTATATAGACCCATTACTCCAATTTATCAAATATCAGGATGAGTAAGTTCTGAGACTATAATGTATACAATGGTGATGATAGTTAATAACACAGAGTATATGCTTGAAAAATTACTGGATAGACCTAAAGCATTCTCATCACACACACACACAAAAAGGTTAACTTGATGCATATGTTAATTATTGTGATCTTGGTAATCATTCCACTAACGTGTGTGTGTCCACATGCATGTAAGTGTGTGTGTGGTTGTCATGTTCTAGATTTTAATTATCTTTGTCAATTATTTTAATTATCTTTGTACAATTATCTTTGTCAATTATTCCTCAGTAAAGTTGGAAAAACATGCAAAGAGACAAGAGACAGGTAGTTGTGACAAAGAGGAGGAGGCAGTATGACCATGGAGGCTGAGATTGGAGTGATGTAGCCACAAGCCAAGGAATGCTGGAGTCAATGGAGGCTGGAAGGGTCAAGTAATAAATTTTTCCCCTAGTGTCTTTAAAGAGAGTGCAGCTTTACCAACACCTTGATTTTGGATTTCTCACCTCCAAAACAGAAAGAAAATAAACCTCAATTGGTTTAAGCCACAAAGTCTGTAGTAATTTATTATAGAAGTCACCAGAATATAATACATTCCTTTTAATTCTTTTTCCTTGCAGAAGTATTTTAAAGCAAATCTCCGCTCCGCTATTATCATTTAACCTATTCTCTCTTTCCTTCCCCACTCTCTGTAAGTAGGCATTACCTCTGTAGTTCTGCATAGACTGACATTTCACATTATTGTCCAAAAGCTTCCCATATGGTGCCCTAAGCCCCATTATGTATAATTTAGCAGATGCACAGTCAGTGTCTGATTATACCTAAGTGCATTGTTAAAGAGGTCAATTTTCAAATAATTTACATAGTCCCTGCTTACAAACAATTTCCAGACCAAAAATTACTAAGATAAAGAAAAATTAATGATGCTGACAAAGGGGAAGAAACAGATAACCTATAAAGGAAAACCAATTAGGCTAACATCATACTTCTCTGAAGAAACACTCTGGGGAGAAGAGAAAGGCATGACTTATTCAAAAAACTCCAAGATGGAAAATGCCAGCCAAGAATACTTTATCCTGCAAAGCTCTCCTTCTTATGTGAGTAAGCAATAAGGAATTTCTCAGACAAAAAAAACTTCAGAAATTTACTACTCCACTGCAAGAAATATTACAAGGAGTCTTAGGATCTAAACCAAGAGAGGAATGAACACAAATAACAGAACAAGGAACGAAATAGAGCCACAAAATGGCAGTAACAGACTTCTACATGTCAATAATCACCCTAAACATTATTGGGCTAAACTCACCAATGAAAAGACACAGAGTAGCATACTGGAGAGAAAATAGAATCCAACCTGCTGCTGCCTTCAGGAAACCCCCTATATGATCAACTTACCTATGACAGAGGAGCAAAGAATATGCAAGTTATACACAAGGTATGCACAAGAATATGCAAGGTATACACAAGGTATACAAAAATGGTGCTTGGAAAACTGGACAGCCACATGAAAAGAATGAAACTAGATTACTATCTCACAACTTACACAAAAATCAACTCAAAATGGATAAAAGACTTGGATATAAGACTTGAGGTATAAAATATATAGAAGAAACATAAACAAAACACTCTATGACATAAACCTTAGAAACATCTGAGGATTAATATTCAGAAGAAAGGAAAAAAAGGAGAATATAAACATCTTGGAGTATTTCAAACTAAAAAGCTTCTGTATAGCAAAGAGACAGCAACCAAAATGAATCAATGAGAGAAAATATTTGTATACCATACATCTGATAAGGGACTGATATCAAAGATCTACAGAGTTTACACAACTCAACAAAAACAAAGCAAACAACCCAATTTTAAAAAAAAAAATGGCAGAAGAGCTAAATAGACACTTCTCCAAAGAAGAAATGCAACTAGCCAACAAGCATATGAAAAAATGTTGGATATCTCTTATCATCGAGGAACCGCAAATCAAAACCACAGTGAGATACCAATTCACACTGGTGAGAATGGCCCTTCTTTAAAAATCCAGAAACAAGAACTGTCAAGAATGACAGTATCTAGCTGGAATTTACAATTTATCACTGTCTTATTTTTATGGCAAGTATACTAGTTTATAAAGGTTTCTGTAACAAATTAATAAATTAGAAATTCATTGTCTTACAGTTTAGAAGCTAGAAGTCCAAAATCAAGTGTTAATAAGGCCTGCTCCACTGAGACTCCAAGTAGAATCCTTCCTTCCCTCTTCCTAGTGCTTTGTGGAAACAAACAATCCTTGTTGTTCCTTGGTTTGCAGCTGAATCCAGTCCAATTTCTGTCTCTGTCATCATGGGCTGTTTTCACATCATCTTCCTTTTATCTATAGCTGTTAGTGTTCAAATTTCCTTCTTTTTATAAGGTCACCAGTCACACAGTATTAGGACTCACTGTAACAACCCCTTTTTAACTTGATTATCTCTGCATTGACTTGATTTCCATATATTTTCACATTTAGGGGTATTGGTGGCTAGAAGTTCAATATGTCATTTGGGGCCACCATTCATCCACAACAGCAAGGAAAATTGGGTTCCACTTATTGGTGATATAGAGCAGTAGAATCTAATCCCATAGTGACCATTATCAATTGAAAATGAATAAGCTCTTCTTTAACATAGAGAAATTACACATGGTTCCTTTTCTTCTTGAATTTGTATTTTCTATTTCACTCCCTCACAGAATTATAACCAAATACAGTGGTTCTCAACCACAGATGATTTTGCTACATAAGGGCTTTTGGCACTATCTAGATACATTTATGGTTGTCATAATTTAGAAAGAAGGGGATACCACTGGTATCTACATGGTATAGATCAGAAAATCTGCTAATTATCCTTTAGAACACAAGGAAGTGCTCCCCCAAACAACACCAGAGAATTATCTGCCCCATAATGTATTGTGCTGAAGAAACTCTGACTCCGTGTATATAATCTTAAGCCTGAAAGACTTGATAGGCCTATTCTACTTACTGCAATAAAAATGCTTATAAAAAAAAAACCACATTTTTGCTATAGATTGAATGGTTGTGTTATCCCCCATCCCAATTCATATATTGAATTTGTAATCCCCAGTGTGATGGTATTAGGAGGTGAGGTCTTTGAAAGGTGATTTGGTCTTGAGAGTAAAGTCTTTGTAAATGGGATTGGTTGTCTTGTGAAAAAGACTACAGAGAGCACTTTTATCCCTTCTACAATTTGAGGACACAACAAGAAGATAGCTGTAGGGCCTCCCCTCGTGGAGCAGTGGTTGAACACTGGGCTGTGAAGCTGCCTGCAGCCTTTGCAGTGCCCTTTCAATCCCCGGCCAGGTGAGGGTCCCACATGGGGTGCAGACCTCTCCTGTCGCCCTCTGCTCCCCTCAGCAGTGTATTTCGTCAGCCTGCCTGCTCTGCTCCCCACTCTGGCTCTGGTGAATTCTTTCACCCTCCCGCTCTTCTGACTGTACCCAGTGCTTGTATAAATAAATAAATAAATCTTAAAAAAAAAAAAAAAGAAGAAGAAGAAGAAGATAGCTCTAGAAGCAAGCCCTCACCACACACTAAATCTACCAGCATCTTAGTTTTGGAATTCCCACTTTCCAGAGCTAAAGGAAGTAAATTTCTATAAATTATAAATCATCTACTCTAAGGTATTTGTAAAGGCCGGACTGGCCACAGTGCAGGTTTTCTGATCCCATGCAGACCAGGTAAAGAAGGAGTCAGAGTCCTCAGTAGTTTTGCAGGTTTTTTATTTGGGGTTCACCAGGCATATGGCAGGCAGGGGTGCTGGCTGGGGGTATGGGAGGCTGGCAGGCCTCCCAGCCCCCAGCAAGTCTTCACTCTATCTGGGCTCTCTAGCGTTCATTCTGCTGCTTCTCGGCTTCTCTTTCAGCTTCTGCTTTGGCTTCCACTGCTGCTACTGGTGCTGCTGGCGTCCCCCCGTGACGCCGCCCTTAAAAAGCACAGTCTTAGCTCAGCTGAATCCCATCTACCTATACCCACACCCTATTCCAGGTGCCCGCCATCAGGCATGCATTCAGGACAAGGATCCATCATCTATCCTGATGGCGGAAGGGCAGAAAAGCCTGATATTTTCTTTACCCTACAGTCCACCCCCTCAGGGTTTTCTGCCATACAGTCTATACATATATATATATATATACACACAATTTTCTAAGCAAACAAACAATGCAGCCATGGCCCACAAAAGCAAATACATCGAATATAACAAAATACAATATAACAAAATACAACAGAACACAAATAAGTCCAGGCAGGGCACCAACCTAGTGCAAAAGACAATTATTGGTACCAGCAGATGAGCCACCAAATCTGCTGCCGAAGGCACTGCTCATACAAGGGAGGGGAATCACTCACGGCATCTACTATATCACACCAGGAGCCGTCAGGCTTCCTGGCCTTCTCTGGCTGTAGTCTCGGCTACAAGCCACACACAGCATCCACCCCCAGGATGCACTAGCTCTGGGATTGGCAATTTTTATTCTGTTGGGGGTAATTGCCAACCCTCAGGGTTTCTGTCTGCAGTCGCTCCAACATTCGACCTTCATGGCCACCAATGCAACTCACAGACCCCTGCACTCAAGCCAACCCACTGCACAAGCACATGGGTTGGAGATCAAAACTTTACATTTGGCTTGGGCTCCACCCCAAGCCATGTTCCCCACCCGTCCCCCAAGGACAGGTTCCTCAGCTCCTCACCCTCACTCAAGAATGAGCAGGGCATCACCCACAGGTGATTTTACGAGACTCACAGTTCTTCAGCATACTCAGGCTGCTTAACAGCCGCTTAGGGCTTCTCAACTTAGCATCAGTACCTGCTTTTGCCTTCTTAGTTGGCTTTTCTCCTCCACCTGGCTGCTGGGCATGCACAGGCTGCTTTTGGCCATCAAGGCCCACTGGCCACCCCCAGATTCTCAAAAAAACCCATAACCTGCCAAGGTCCTCCGCCTTCTGGCGGGATTGTCAGTCCAAGTTTATCAGTCCATGTCCATCAGTTGAAGTCCATTGGCCTCTCCTTGCGTCAGCAACGGCCTGCTGCTTCAGGGGTCATTGGCTGGTCCTTTCCAGTGTCGTTGGCTGGTCCTTTCCGGTGTCGTTGGCTGGTGCTCTCGGGCGTCTCCTCCATGCGAGTTCTCGTCCCACAGCTCCTGGACCGAATCCACCTTCTGTGCCACCAGCCGCCTCCAGCATCGTCACAGGCGAGCAGCCTGTTCTCCTTAGTCCCTCCAGGTCTTCGGAGGGCTCCAATACCCGTCTGCATGGATCCTGCCGACTACACCAATTGTAAAGGCTGGACTGGCCACAGTGCAGGTTTTCTGATCCCATGCAGACCGGGTAAAGGAGGAGTCAGAGTCCTCAGTAGTTTTGCAAGTTTTTTATTTGGGGTTCACCAGGCATATGGCAGGCAGGGGTGCTGGCTGGGGGTATGGGAGGCTGGCAGGCCTCCCAGCCCCCAGCAAGTCTTCACTCTATCTGGGCTCTCTAGCGTTCGTTCTGCTGCTTCTCGGCTTCTCTTTCGGCTTCTGCTTTGGCTTCCACTGCTGCTACTGGTGCTGCTGGCGTCCCCCCGTGACACCGCCCTTAAAAAGCATAGTCTTAGCTCAGCTGAATCCCATCTACCTATGCCCACACCCTATTCCAGGTGCCCGCCATCAGGCATGCATTCAGGACAAGGATCCATCATCTATCCTGATGGCGGAAGGGCAGAAAAGCTTGATATTTTCTTTACCCTACAGTATTTTTGTTATATTAGCCTGGATAGGCTAAGACAATTTTTATTACAGATAGCCATAAAATTTTAGATTATATTCTTTTCTCAAGTTGTCATTGTCATTCTATCAAGACCAAGTTTATTTTTTAAAAACAGACTTATGACAAAATGGTCATCATCACTTACTACTATGAAAATGAAAATCAAAATTATAAAGAGATACCACCAGACACCTGTGAGAAAGGCCCTTATCAAAAAGACCAGAAACAGGAAGTGTTGGCAAGGATGTGGAGAAAAAGAAACTCACATATATACTCTCTGGTGGGGGGTGTGGAGTGATCTAACCCCTTGGAAAACAGTAAGGGGGCTTCTCAAAATATTAAAAATAGATCTACCATGTGATACAGTAATACATTTCCAATATACCCAGAGAATATAGAAACACTAATTTGAAGGAATATATATGCACTCTTATGTTCCTTGCAGCACTATTTACAACAGCCAAGTTATAGAAGCAACCAAAGTGCCCAATAACAAAGGAATGAATAAAGATGTGATATATATATGGAACACAGTGGAGTGTTACTCAGCTACTAAAAAGATGAAATCTTGCCATTTGTGAAAGATGGATGGAACTGAAGGAGACTGGATTATGTTAAGCAAAACAAGTCAGAAGACAAAAACTGGATGATTTTACTCATGGTGGAATATAAAAAAACAAGAGAAGGCACAGAGAAACTAAA
The DNA here is from genome assembly GCF_964194135.1 of Talpa europaea. Lineage (NCBI taxonomy): Eukaryota > Metazoa > Chordata > Mammalia > Eulipotyphla > Talpidae > Talpa > Talpa europaea. The sequence goes on from NC_140070.1 coordinate 61,665,475, forward strand.
CCAAAACAAACACTAGAAATCTTACTGTAGAACTGGGGCTATCACAAAGGAGGATGAGAATGAGGAACAAAGATTGGAGGACACCTGTTGAGGCAACAATCACAGACGGGGCAGGTTTATGGTTGATTCAAGCAGATAGAAGAAAATCGTGGAGTCCTCCATAGATTTGACAGGACTTTAATGCTGAAGCTGGGGACCTGGTACACAGGCAGACCAGCAGGCAAGGAGGAGGGGAGGCAGGCTGCAACTGAGCCTCCCAGCCTTTGCACTCCCAGCCTCTGCACTCCTTCTCTGGCTTCTCCAAGATTTTCTTCTCTCTCTCACCTCTTATCTCCCTCTTTATCTCTCCTATCTCTTGGCCTAGAAATCCATATTTATACGTATGCATGCCCCATGCTTTTTGGTTTCTTGGTCCAGGTGTCTGCACCTATAGGTGTGCATGCCCCATGCTCACACTTCCAAGCACCCTTTTACAATAACAGGATATCATGGGTGGGTAACGAAACCTGGGAGGAAAGCAAAACTGCAGGTGGCAGCTGTAGAGGCTAGCAAGGGTAGGCGAAAAAGAGCCTGACTTACTCCATTTTACTTACAAAACCCAATGGACTTAAGTGGAAGAATCATTGGTACTTGGGTTCTGGGTACGGTGTGGAAAAAATACGTAGAACTATGAATCTCTAGCCTTAAAATATATACTGTTTTGTAAATCAATGTTAGCTCAATAAAAAAATAAATTATTAAAAAACAATAAAACAATTAAGAACTTAAGATCTGTTGGTGTTCAAAAGCATTAGCTTGATACATAATACAGAAAAATGTCCATGATCTATTGTCTACTGGAAATTATTAAATAACATCAATAATAATTTTGGTGTTTTAAAGTTTTATATATGTTGCAGTATAAATGATTGTCAGGCTTTCCTGCCCTCCCGCCATTAGGACTGATGATGGATCCCTGCGGTCCTGTATGCATGCCTGATGGTGGGCACCTGGAGTGAGGTGTGGGCATGCGTAGGTGGGTACACTTGGTCTGAGACTGGGCTTTAAGGGCGGCATTGCGGAATGGAAGTGCCGAAAGGGAACAAGCAAGAGACCAAAGCGGAATGGAACAACCAGAAGAGAGAAAGAGCAGCACCAGCAGAGAAGCAGAGACCACGAGAATGCCAGAGAGCCCAAGAAGAATGAAGATTCGCCAGGGGCTGGAAGGGCTGCCAGCCTCCCGGCCCCTGGCACCCCTGCCTAATGTGTATCTGGTAAAATGGCAATAAAACCCTGAAAAAGCAACTGAGGGCTCCAGGACTCTCCTTTACCCATCTGCTTGGGTCACAGCAAACCTGCTCTGTGCCTTCCTGCCACTACATATGTATATTAAAATGTCAGAAAAGTTAGCAATGATTACTTTGGAAAGGAGGCAGAGAATGTTGACGTGTGAGTGTTGGAGAATTTTCAGATTTTTATACACATTTTCATTGAATATATTTACAATGCACAGTCATTTTTCTAAGTTACAAAGATTTTATTTTTAATTACAATCAACTGGGAATATAGTTTAAGAAGTAGTAAAACTAAGCTGATTGCAGTGGTTACTTTTTGAAGCAGGGTCTCTACTGCATCAGTATAGGGGCAGGAAGGGCACAGAGCAAGATCTCTATGATCCAAGCAGACGGGTAAAGGAAAGTCCTAGAGCCCTCAGTGGCTTTTCAGGCTTTTATTGAGCTTTTATCAGGTACACAGGGCGGGGGAAGAGGGGAGGTAGCAGGCAGGAGGCAGGCCTCCCAGCCCCCAGTGAATCTTCTCTCCTTCTGTTGCTCTTTCTCATTCTCTGCTGTTCTCATTTTCTGTTCTCTTTTCCTGGTTCCCCATGACACCGCCCTTATAGGCCCAGTCTCAGCCCAGGTGTGCCCACCTATGCATGCCCACACCCCACTCCAGGTGTCTACCATCAGGCATGCATGGATCCATTATTAATGCTAATGATGAAGGGTGGGGGTGGAAAAGCCTGATAAGTTTTCACTCACCCTACAATCAGGATGCTTGAAATTTGCCTGGTTGAGGATGAAGAATTTGATAACTCTCCAATGGCCTGTCCCAAGCCCTCCAAAGCCAGGAGTTGGGGGCCCCAGCTAAGGAGTAGATAAGGTGTGCAAGCAAGTTTCAATTAGCACTTCTTGAGCATCTACTTTGTGCTAGAGCTGAAGTGTACTCTGAACTCCAAAGCAAATTTTTCAGAAGAGAATCTGGTGTTAGTTCACTCAAAATGAAAGTATGGGAATTTCATTACATTCAGAAATGTATGTGTAATTCTTAGCTCTTTAGGAGCTTGTTTGAATTGCTCTGCTCTATAAAATGATTATGTTTTACAAACTATAACCTCCACATTTCTTGATAAAGTGTTTCCCAAACTGGTTTGATCACAGGAATCACCAATCAACTAAGTTGACTATGGTGGTTACTTCTGATGTTTGCTAAAATTAAGTTTCTAAGACCTTCACCCACCAACCCCCACCCCCGAAACTTCTTAGGTCCATTTAAATCAAGGTCCGTTTAAATGCAAGGTCCACTTAAATCACCCTGGATTTTTATGAACAGGTAAGTTTGCAAAATGTTACTTTAGTTAAATAACTGAGCCTTACGTTTTTACTACCAGATGAGCCCTAGAGACATTCTCATCAGTGGCTCTCAACTTGAGCATTCATCGGAATCACCTGCAGCATTTTTAAACCACAACTGCTGGGCTCTACTTGAATTTTCTAATACAGTAAATCTGAGGTGCAACTGAAGAATTTACCTTTCTATTAAGTTCTCACATGATGCTACTACTAGTCCAAAGATGAGATATTGAAACCACTGATCTAGCCAGTTGCTTTCTTTTTTTTCTTTAAAACAAAAGCCACAGTGGGAGGTACATTTTATGTCACAACCTAGTATCCCACATGTGTTCATCTGAGAAGTTCCAAAGGTCAATACTTAATTCCTACTATGAACAATTCACTCATATATTTTTTTAATTCACTCAAATTGCACAAACCAACAACAAATTGCAACCTGAAAACTGAAAAAACATTGAATCTACCAAATTTTTTGACAGGGGCAGTTCAGTTCTCTCCACACTTTTCTGATCACATGCCATTTAGCTAAAACATTTTGAGCATATACTCCCAAAGTGCATACATTTATAAATTAGATACTTTTACCTTCTTGAGCTATCAAATAACATCACCTTAATCAATGCCATTTTATTGTAACATTGATGAGGAAAAAATTGATTCCTGGGCCAGGGTTCCTCTCTGCGTGCAGTTGCTTATTCGTCCCACATCTGTGCAGGTTTTCTCTGGTTTCCTCTCTTATCCGCAGGATATACACATGAGGTTCATTGCTGTGTCATAATTGTCCAAGTCTGAGTGAACATGGGTGAGGGTTGCTGATGTGTCCTGCAATGGAAAGGCATCCAGTCCAGGATTAGTGCCCACCTTGTGCCCTGCACTACCAAGACAGGCTCTGGCCATCCTTAACCCTGCACTGAAAAAAAGCAATGAAAATGATTTTTGGATATTGGAAGTGTTTGGGGTCTTTTTACATTTGGAGATGTTTTTGTCACAGGGAATATGCAGTACAAACTTGACTTGTTTATATCAATTAGTCTATGGTAAAACTGGTTTTTTTATACACTGTTTTGCTTAAAGTTATAGTTTGCAAGAATCCATGAGCAGAGTTAAGTGAGGACTTACTGTATCAAATATTAGTAAAGCTTAATATTTTTCTAAACATTTCAAATGGGAAAAAAATGTACATAAAAGTGCTAAAATTTCATCCAGCTCCCCACAGGATCACCTTTCCACGGGATCCCGGAGTTAGTGCTCTACCTTCCAGGATCTGAGAGGTTGAATGAGGAGCCCATGATCACACAGATGGCTTCCAGTGAGGTGATTTTGCTTGTGATTAAAGCTCTTAAAAAGTGAGCATGTGCTTCTTAAATGACAAAACAGTGTTATCTTTCTTTTTTGCTCCAGTTTTAAAAAAAGTTCCCAAGTATGATTTAAAGAAATGTGAATATCCATTAGACTTCTGTGTTATCTCTGCTAGTGGCACTTTGGAATGTTTTAGTTTAGTCATTTTAGATATGACATTTTATTTTTCATGAAGGATCCAATTGTCAGGTATTGAGATATCAATTCTTTGAAGAAATATATTTTGAGGGGGTCTGAGGGGGAAGGAATACATTTTATAATACACAACAATGTGGTTCATAACTGATCTTTGATGAGGGGTTTTAAGTCTGTTGCTAAAAATCTGTAACGGACAGTTAAAAGAATTATCAGACATTCAGAGAAATCCAAATGAGGATTTCAGTGTAGGTTTTGTTTTTATCAAATGAACTTAAGTTATAGTTCAAGTTTGAAAGGAAGGGCCTGTCGTTGTTGTTCCACTCTTACATCTTCACAAGCTTTTTAGCATGTATATTTTGAACATTTATTTTTATGGTCAAGTCAGGATCAGAGGCCATGGATACTGACAATTTATTTGTCTGTTTTCTTCCTTTTCCATGACTATATTGCCTCATCACGAATACAGGCAAAACCGGAAAAAGCCCACAAAAATAAGTGTTTTCAGGAATAACACAGAAAATAAGCATTGCTGTTTTGTTGAGTAAAACCAATTTTGTATAGTCTATTTTGACCTAAATAAAATGTGAATTTTACTTTAAAAATAAAGGAATGTGAATACCATGGCATTTTTGTTAAAAAGTTTATCAAAACTTTTCTATGATACAATTATACAGCAGTCTTAAGTATGATAGACAAATGGTGATCATTCACAAACCTATGACACGGGTTTTTCTAAAACAGCAGACCTTGTTTTAATACTCATTTTACTTTCTTGTTCCAACAAAAACTGCCTTGGACAGTTTGCTAGATACATCTTCTGGATGATGAGACCCCCCAAGGAGAAGTTCAACCCCTTAAGGGGATCTGGCTCCTAATTTTATTGTATCAAGTTCCTGGTAAAGAAGGAGAAGTGAACTGCAGACACAGGCCATTTCCCCCTCTTTGTGGTGAGTTGCAGTGTGAAACTTTTGGAGCTCTCAAAAGGCAGGAAGAAGGGTTTGCTATTACCTTGTATTCCCAGAAGGGAAATATTGTCTTTGTTCCTATCATAAAAAAAACTTCAAAACTTCATAAGAGGTTAACTAGGCAGCCTGTATGTGACCCGCTATGATGTTTCTCTCTCTCTCTCTTTCTCTCTCTCCCTCTCTCTCTTTCTCTCTCTCTCTCTCTCTTTCTGTCTCACACACACAAACACACGTGTATGTACACATACGCACAGAAAAAGAGAGAGAAAGAGAATAGGTTTGATTAGCACAATGTTCAGAACAATTGAACCTATATGGTCACTAGAATCATTTATCATTTCCAAATAATATTAATGAGAAACTCTAAATTTTTACCCGATTCCTTCTGAATGTAAGTATCTTGCCCCCCAAAGATCACACTTCCAAAATTGAAAAGAGGGAACTTAAAAACCTCAAGTGGGGGTCTTCCTGGTGGCGTACAAGTTTAAGCACAGCACTATGAAGTTGTCCACAGCCTCTGCAGCACAAGTTCAATCCCCAACTGGCCAAGGAGCAACCCACTGCTCTCTTACCCGCTGTTCCCCTCAGCAGTGTATTTCAGTAGACCTGCCTGTTTTGTTCCCCACTCTGTTTCTGGTGAATCCTCTCACCCTTCCCCGCAACTCTGACCTGTCCCCAGTTCTTCTATGCATAAATAAATGAATCTTTAAAAAAAAAAAAAAACCTCAAGTGATTTCTTCACATGGAATAGGAAAATCTTTCAAATTTGGTGGAAAAAGAAATCAATCTTCATTTAAAAATTAAATTTTGAGGTTTAATAAAAGCAGAGAAAATTCCAAGTTTAGAGAGGGGGATTCTTAGAGGTAAAACAGCCTTGACAACACTCTGTAGATTGTTGACCCTAATTCCCTGAGTGCAGAGGCGCAAGAAGTAGAATCAAAACAATGAGGTCCCCAGAAAGACAACTGGACTCCCTACCTCTCCTGGGCTTCTGTCTCACACTCCAGTCAGTCTTCACCCCTTGGTGTTTCACTCTGTGTAAGCCTGTCTGTGTCTCCTTTCTTTCTTCCTCTTTTTGCTTTCCTGCTGTTTTTCTCTACTTCACCTCACCCCATCTTCTAACCACCCACAATGTAGCATGAAAATGTATTTACTTTTGTTAAACACATTAAAAACATGCATGTTTCCTAATTTTAATTTCAGAAGTCAATGATCTTAACCCATTGTGCTTCCTTTTGAAATACTGTTTGCTTTGAAACTGTATATTATCTTTGGTTTGTGACGATTTATTCCCTAAGAGGTGGGTGACTCACTCATAAGTGGAATAAAACTCTACTTGCCCCAGTTTGGTTGAAAGAATTGCTCAATTTGGTGTCAAGACATGGAAAACCCTTTTAGTTTTGTTTGGGCTCCACCTAGTGGTTGCAATTAGAACACAAGCCCTTAATGGAACTGGAAAAAAATACTCATTTTTCCTTTCTTATGTATATGAGATCAAATTTTTCACTTAGAAAATGTTTTCAAGGGAGAAAAGATTGTGGATGTACAGTATCCTGTAGTCATCACTTCCCTCAGGGACACTGGAGGGAGTCGCTACCTCAGAAAACAATGCTGAGGATGTGAGGACTGGTATCCCAACAAAGAGGAGAGAAAGAGAGTATTTGAAAAGATAGGAGAAATGGTAAGTCAGGAACTATGCCAGGGGAGGTACCTTCTGGGCTTTCCTGAGGCCCTGACCTAGGCTGGAGAGTACATACTTCTCAGAGAGAACTTACATGACTCAAAGAATCAGAGATGGACATATGACACAGCAAACCTCTCGTGTCTCACCCACTGCGCCCCTCAGCAGTGTATTTCAGTCAGTCCACCTGTTCTGCTCCCCACTCTGTCTCTGGTAAATCCTCTCCACCCCTTTACCTCTGGCATAGACCCCAGTTCTTCTACACAAAAATATAAAAGAAAATAAAAGAATCAGGGTGGCCCAGCAACTAGTTTCGGCAGTCGGAAGAGTCAGTGACCTGTCCCTACGCAATCGGTTGGTGCCCAGAGTTGTCAGCACCTGACCAGGGAAGCTAGAAGAGGGATCTGTTTATCCACAATGGCATCTCCACTGCTGCAATAACTGAAGAATGCAAATGCCACACCCATATCTCTTGCAGCCTACCTGAGCAAAGCTCCTGCACTGGGGAGCTACCCATCCCTCCCCACACTCCACCAACAGCCTGCTCCCAGCATGTGTAGCCAGAAAATGCAAGTAACCACAGTGGACACAGTCTGTTGAGTAAGGCAATACTGGGTTTTTTGTGCCCATCTTAAGGAGCCCTCCTGGAACTAGCTTAATCTCTAAGGAGTCCCTGCTCTGCTGGAGAGTGCAGGCCCACCCATAAGGTAAGTCATTAGTAGCCTTATTTTAGTGGGCTCCTGGCTGACTTTGGCAGGTGTGAGAGCCAGACACAATTCCCTACCATGCAATGTTCAAGTCAACTGCCAAGTATGTAGTCAGAAACTGCCAGTCTGCAGAATAAAGGGCAGTAAGCACAGCCTGCAGAATAAAGGGCATCCTGATTGCTGGTGGCCAGGGGTAAAGAGTGAGGACTGGTACCCACCTCCACCCAGCACGCTCTCTCAAGCTTCCTGTGAAGTTCAAAACTTGCCACTGCTAGAGAGTACAAGACTCCTGGCAAGAAGACCTAAAACATAAAATTAGACAGGCAAAAATACACAACATATGTCAACTTGAGAACTCGAGAAAATATGACACCAAAAGGAGAGAACAATTCTCCAGAATCCAAACACAAAGATATAAAAGATCCTTACTTTCTATCAGAAAACTCAAAAACATCATGAGATAGAAATTCAAAGAGAGGAAAGAAAAAGAAAAAAAGTAGGTCAAAGTGATACAAGAAAATGCTGAAAAGTTGGGCCTCCTGGGTAGCGCAGGCAGTTGAGCGATGCGCTGTGAAGCTGTCCGCAGCCTCTGCAGCGCCAGTTCAATCACAGCCAGCCAGTGAGGGTCCTGCATGGCGCAGCAGACCTCTCCTGTCATGCCCGCTGCTCCCCTCAGCAGTGTATTTCATCAGTCTGCCTGTTCTGTTCCCCACTCTGTCTCTGGTGAATTCTCTCACCCTCCCGCGCATTTGGCCTGTACCCAGGTTCTTGTATAAATAAATAAATAAACTTTAAAAAAAAAAAAGAAAATGCTGAAAAGTTAATCAAAGAGATAGAGCAAAACTCAGAGAAATGATTAAATGTTGTGAGAAATACAACTAGTAAAAGTCGCACAAAATATAAATTGAGGGCCTCCCTGGTGGCACAAGGGGTTGAGTCTCAGACTATTAACCTATCACCAGCCACTGCAATGCAAGTTCAATCCCTGGCCAGGAGGTGACCCACATGGCGCAGCAGACCTCTCCTGTCTCACCCGCTGCTCCCCTCAGCAGTGTATTTCAGTCAGTCTGCCTGTTCTGTTCCCCATTCTGTCTCTGGTGATTCCTCTTATCGTTCCTAACTCTGTCCTACACCCCAGCTCTTGTATGCATAGAATAAATCTTTTTAAAAAATATATAGGGCCTCCATGGTGGTGCAAGGGGTTAAGATGCTGCACTATAAAGCTAGCCACAGTCACTACAATGGGAGTTCAATTCCTGGCCAAGAGCTACCCACATGGCGCAGCAGACCTCTCCTGTTTTGGCTGCTGCTCCCCTCAACAGTGTATTTCAGTCAATCCATCTGTTCTGTTTTCCACTCTATCTCTGGTGAATCCTCTCACTCCCACACCTCTGGCCTGTATCCCAGTTCTTGTACACATAAATAAATTTCAAATATGTGTGTGTATGTATATATATATATATATATAAATTGAAAGATTTAACAGAAAATGGAAATTGGAAGATTTAAAAAAGAAAAGAAGTCAGTTGCAGGATACAAAAAGATCAATGAAGTTTGAGAAAGAGACGGAAGCACTCTAGATCAAATGAAGGATCAGACAAGTGTCCTTAAAGATGATAATGCACAAAGATCCCAGGTAAACAAGCAAGGGAAGTAAAAAAAAAAAAAAAAGAATTAACCAACTCTATTAAGAAAGGCAACATAAAGGTAAGTAGTAAGAAGGGAAAGAGAGAAAGAAGGCAATAGAGAACTCACTCAAGAAAATAAGAGGGAAAAACATCCAAAGCCTGGGGAAGGAAATAAATATTCAAGTCTGTGAAACTAAAAAATCACCTGCTTCTCAATAAATGTAATGAGACATGTACCAAGACACATAGTCATAAAACTGCCGAGTATTCAAGACAAAGAATATGAAAGCATATGGGGATGGGGAGGGAACAGGTAACTTAAAAGTAGATCCATCAAACTTACATCAGACTTCACTCAGGAAATTATATGGATAAGAGGAGAAAGGAATGACTTGTTCGAAATATTTTTAAAACTAGCCAGGCAAGTGGTGGTGCAGGGGTTAAAGTTTCAACACTATCGAGCTATCCCCAGCCACTGCAGTATGAGTTCGATGGTTGGCCAGGGAGCTAACACACTTGGTGCAGCAGACCTCTCCTGTTTCATCCACTGCTCCCCTCAGCGGTGTATTTTGGTAGATCTGCCTGTTCTGTTCCCCCTCTGTCTCCGGTGAATTCTCTCACCCCCACCCCCACACCTGTGGCCTATACAAAAATGAACAATGATATAAAAATATATAAATAATAATAAAAAAATTAAAATAGACCTAAGATCCAGCAAAAAAAAAAAAATGCTAGAGACAGCCATAACTTTATCAGATAAAATAGATTTCTAATTAAAAGAGGTAACAAGAAACAGAGATGGACATTGTATTAAGATTAAGGGATCAAACCATCATGAAAATATAACACTCATTAATATATATGGACCAAATGAACAAGCATCAAAATATATAAAGCAACTATTATCAAATTTGAAATCAGATGACAGCAACACAATGTATACAGGAAAAAGCAAAGCAAAACCACAATGAGATATAATTTCATATCTATGAAAATGGGCCATTTTCACAAAAAGACCAGAAACAAGAAGTGTTGTTGAGGATATGGAGAAAAGGAATCCTTGTACACTGTTGGTGGGAATGTATACTGATCCAGATCTTAAGGCAAACAATAAGGAGGTTTCTCAAAATATTAAAAATAGATGTATAATATGACCCAGCAATCCCACTGCTAAGTATCTACCCAATGAATGCCAAGTCATTAATTGAAAGAGATACATGCACTCCTGTGTTCTTTTCAGTACTATTTACAATAATCAAGTTATGGAAACAACCAAGGAAAGATGAATCCATCTAGAAGAATTTGTATATTTACAAAAAATGGAATACTACTCATCAATTTTAAAAAAAGATGAACTCTTGTCATTAGTGACAACATGCATGAAACCAGCAGGGATAATGCTAACCAAATAAGTCAGAAAGAAAAAAGCAAATATCACCTGGTTTCACTTATATGTAGAATATAAAGAAACAAAGCAGTCAGTCAAAACCAAATCTGTCTGCAGAATTAAAGTTACCAGAGGGGAAGAGGGAGGATGGAGAGCAAAGTATGGATGGGGCCCAAAGGACTATGGTAGAGGGGTATGGGTGCCTTGGTAGTGGGTGTGGTATGATACATACATCTGAGGAGTTGTAATTCTATGCCTCTGAATCACATACAGTTTTATAAACCAGTGTTAACTCAATATAAGTTTTTTAAAAGAATGAAATTATTTTCAAATAGAAAAAAATATGAAAGACCGGTTGGCCTATGACTTTCATTTGCTAATTTTCTTCTTTATGAGAACCAAGAATTGAGAAGAATTCTTAATTTTCAAACTGAATTCTCAAATTACTTTTTACTAGTGTCTGACAGTCACTTATCTTCATGTATGCCTATTGCCCTGATGTAATTGCAGTGTTTAATGTAGATTCAAATTTTGGAGCTGAAAACACATAGCATCAAAGTCCGACTGTTGTATAACTCTTATTTTGTTTAAAAAAAAAAACAAACACATGAACAAATAAATATCCTTCAGACCCCATGGCACAACATCACATTTTGAATGAGTGAACATATGTTGTGTAATTGAAATAGAGCAGAAATTGGGGGATATCACAGTCTAAGGGGTTCCCACAATTATAAGGCTTGGCTCAAGCTCAGGGTGCAAAAACAACAGGGCTTGTTTAACAAATGGAAGATTGGAGAAAAGTGTTTTTTTTTTTTTAAAGAGGCACGTATTTTTATTTATTTATGATTTATTTGTTTGTTTGTTTGTTTGTTTTGTTTATACATGCACTGGGTACAGTCAGAAGCACCGGAGGGTGAGAGAATTCACCAGAGCCAGAGCGGGGAGCAGAGCAGGCAGAGGGAGCGAAGTACACTGCTGAGGGGAGCAGCGGGCAGCAGGAGAGTTCTGCTTACCATGTGGGACCCTCCCCCAGTGGCCAGGGAGCAGCCGGGGATCGAACAGGCGCCGCAGTGGCCGCGGGCAGATTTGCAACCCAGCGCTCAACCGCTGCGCCACCGGGGAGGCCCGAAAAGTGTTTTTTTTTTTTTTTAAATATTTATTTATTTATGCATACAAGAACTGGGTACAGGCCAGAGGTGTGGGGAGTGAGAAGATTCACCAGCAACAGAGTGGGGAACAGAACAGACAGATTGTCTGAAATACACTGCTGAGGGGAGCAGGGGGGAGAGACAGGAGAGGTCTGCTGCGCCATGTGGGTAGCTCCCTGGCTGGGGATCGAACTCATGCAGCAGTGGCTGTGAATAGCTTCATAGGTTGCATCTAAACCCCTTGTGCCACCAGGGAGGCCCAGAAAAGAGTTCTTAAGGCCACAAAAGGCCAGCTGTCCTTCCCCAGATCGTTCCACAGTGCCCAGTAGTCCAAACCAAAAGCTACTCACGCAAGATCACATCATCCCTCCAATGAGAGCCTAAAACTGGGGCACACCTGTAAATGGTGGACCAGGATCCAACTAACCTGTGGCTGCTGGGGGTGGTCACAGCTGATGCTGCTGAGCCAGCACCACAGCAGCATCTCTCCTGAAGCTGAAGTCATGTCTCCTCTCTGAAGTCAAAGTCTGTCTCCTCCTGAAGTCCAAGCCAAGTCTCCTGAATCTGAAGTCAAAACCTTTCCTGAAGCTTCTTCCCAGATGAGTAAAACCTTCTCAACTACTCAAGCCTTACCCAGAAGCCTCAAGCCTCTGAATTTGTCCCTCCATCAAGGTGAGCATCCAGTCTCTCTGAAGCTGGGAACCCACCTTGCTACCTGATTGGTGCATTTTCCAAACCAGCAGTTACTAGAGTTAATTGGTGTCAGTGAAAGCCTAAAACTAATTGCTGCTGTGCTACAGATGGGGAGAGACTCCATGAAGTCATCTGGCATCTGAAAGTATGTGCAGGAATATTCTGTGAGATGACAAGTAGTCACTGCTTTTAGGTCTGAGAAAAGGACAAAAAGGGATGGTCTTAAATGTCACCAGAGAGAGACTCAGGGTTAAAAAAAAAAAAAGGACAAGTAAAGGGTTCTGGAGGGAGGAGGTATAATTCTCTGGACTAGTTTTTCTGGAATGTTACTGGTGCTATCCCATGCAAATTTACAAAGAGGGGGTATAGTGCCAGCAAGACATGGAGCAGATACTCTATGAGCTAGGCAGATGGGTAGAAGGGAGTCCTGGGGCCCTCGGTGGCTTTTTCAGGCTTTTATTGAGCTTTTTTTTTTTTAAAAGATTTATTTATGCATATGTAGAGGGCAGGAACAGGACACAGTGCGTTTCTCTGATCCCATGCAGACCGGGTAAAGGAGAAGTCAGAGTCCTCAGTGGTTTTGCAGGTTTTTATTGGGGTTCAGCGGGTACGTGGCAGGCAGGGGGGCGGGGGGCCTGGGAGGCTGGCAATCCTCCCAGCCCCCAGCAAATCCTCACTCTATCTGGGCTCTCTGGCGTTCTCTGCTTCTGCTTCGAGCTTCTTCTCTTTCGGCTTCTGCTGCTGGTTTCTCGGCTTCTTAGTTTCTTTGCTTCTCTTCGGCTTCTTTCTCAGCTTCTGCCGGCGTCCCTGTGACGCCGCCCTTAAAAGCACAGTCTTAGCTCAGCTGAATCCCATCTACCTATGCACACACCCTATTCCAGGTGCCCGCCATCAGGCATACATTCAGGACAAGGATCCATCATCTATCCTGATGGTGGGAGGGCAGAAAAGCCTGACATTTTCTTTACCCTACAGCATACAAGAGCTGGGGTTCAGGCCAGAGGTGCGGGGGGGTGAGAGGTTTCACCAAAGACAGAGTGGGAAGCAGAACAGGCAGATTGACTGAAATACACTGCTGGGGGGTGGGCAGCGGGCGAGTCAGGAGAGGTCTGCTGTGCCATGTGGGTAGCATCCTGGCCAGTTGGGGATTGAACTCCTGCTGCAGAGGTTGTGGACAGTTTCATAGTTTGCCTCTTAACCCCTTGTACCACCAAGGAGGCCCCTTTATTGAGCTTTTTACACCATTTGTAGTCTGGCACCCAGGCACACAGCAGGCAGGGGTACCAAGGGGCCAGGAGGCTAGCAGACCTCCCAGCTCCTGGCAAATCTTCACTCTTTCTGGACTCTCTGGTTTTCTCTTGTGGTCCCTGCTTCTGCTGCTGCTAATGCTGCTGCCGTTTCTGTTTCCTGTTCTCATTCTTCTGACATCCCTGTGACGTCGCCCTTATAAGCCCAGTCTCAGCCCAGGTGCGCCCTATACATGCCCACACCCTACTCCAGGTGCCCACCATCAGGCATGACTTCAGGACTGCAGAGATCTATCATTAATACTAATAGCGGGAGAGAGGAAAATCCTGATAATTTCCACTTACCCTACATAGGGGAAAAGCAGTCATTAAATTCTCTTTTAATCCATGATTATTTTGTTAAAATTATTCAACTTCCCAGGAACTTAAATTGAGGTCAGCAGGAGCCCCTGTGGTTATTAATTTACCTAACAGAGAAGAATAAATGAAATGGTGGTCCTGAAAAACTCCCACAGTGGGCTTATGTAAATACATGGGAGTGGAACCAGCCTGAGGCTAGGTTAAAGTACAGTACAATTTATCCACTTTGATTTTGGGTTTTAGATAGGTCTGTGGTCCCTGGTTCCAGTTTTCCTACAAATTAGTTCCTACAATGAACAAATATTAGCACTTTAATCAGGAAACACACACACACACACACAAAACACTTCCTTCCAAATAGGTAGCAGTGCTTTCTTATACTTAAGAAGCAAACAGAGATTAACACGACGCCTATCAAAGCTTATGAAAATTTGTTGTATCATCTTTTTTGTTGTACATTCTTTCTGTTGCATATTTATTCAACTGTTGTAAATTCTTTTCATATTTCACACTATGCATGAAAATAAATTTCAGTTAAACAATAAATGTTTAAGAACACACACAGAGAAGACTCAAGGAAAAATATAAAATATTTGTAAACCTCTAGATGAGAAAGGCCTTCTTAACATGACACCAATGGCAAAATAATAAGGTAACAATGGACCAATATTTATATCCATAAAAATGAGAAAACACCAAGCTAAATAGTACTTCTGGAAAATATTTAAAAATATAAAAACATTACTGATGGTGGGACAAGGTCAATAAGAGATCTTAAAACTAATTTAAAAATCAAATGTCGGGCCTCCCCGGTGGCGCAGCGGTTGAGCGCTGGGTTGCGAAACTGCGCGCGGCCTCTGCGGCGCCGGTTCGATCCCCGGCTGCTCCCCGACCACCAGAGGAGGGTCCCACATGGCGTGCAGACCTCTCCTGCCGCCCGCTGCTCCCCTCAGCAGTGTACTTCGGTCCTTCTGCCTGCTCTGCTCCCCGCTCTGGCTCTGGTGAATTCTCTCACCCTCCCGCGCTTCTGACTGTACCCAGTGCATGTATAAACAAAACAAACAAACAAACCAGCAAACAAATAAATAAAGCATGCCTCTATAAAAAAAAAAAAAAAATAAAAAAAATAAAAATCAAATGTCTTATTTTATTTTTAAATAATAAATTTTATTTTTATATTCCCCATACAATTGCAACCCCCCCCTTCTGACCCCAATCCCTCCCCTCCCGCCCCTCACCCCCCAAAAAGTGTCTCTGGTTCATAGTTTTTTGTTGATTTTGATTTTCGCTTTCTTATAGTTATTCATTTTTCTGGTCCCTTATTTAAGTTTTCTAGATTCCTGCTATGAGTGAGACCATCCGGTATTTTTCTTTTTCTTTTTGGCTTATTTCGCTGAGCATGATCCCTTCCAGCGCCATCCATGTTGCTGCAAATTGCATGTGTTTATCTTTTTTGAATGCCGAGTAATATTCCATGGTGTATATGTACCACATCTTCTTAATCCAGTCATCTATTTTTGGGCATTTGGGCTGTTTCCAAAGCTTAGCTATTGGAAACAGTGCTGCTATAAACATAGGGGTGCAGGTGTTCTTTGGAATTGATGTTTCTGTGTCCTTTGGGTAAATACCTAGGAGTGGAATTGCTGGATCATATGGAAGCTCTATGTTTAGTAGGTACAGACATCTCCACACAGCTCTCCATAGTGGTTGGACCAGTTTGCACTCCCACCAACAGTGCAGAAGAGTTCCTTTTTCTCCACACCCTCGCCAACACTTGTTGTTGCTAGTTTTTTTAATATGTGCCATTCTCACTGGTGTAAGATGGTATCTCATGGTAGTTTTGATTTGCATTTCCCTGATGACAAGTGATGTTGAACATTTTTTCATATGCCTGTTGGCCATTTGCATTTCCTCTTCAGAGAAGTTTCTTTTTAGCTCTTCTGCCCATTTTTTGACTGGATTATTTTCTTTGTTGTTGTTGAGTCTCATCAGCTCTTTGCAGATTTTTGTGATCAGTCCTTTATCATTAGTGTTGGGTGCAAAAATGTTCTCCCAGTTGGTGGGGTTTCTCTTTGTTTTTGTTATTGTCTCTTTTGCTGTACAGAAGCTCTTTAATTTGATGTAGTCCCAGCTGTTTATCTTTGCCTTCACTATCACTGCTTTGGGTGATGTATCTGTAAAGATGTCTTTGATGTGCAAATCACGTAGTGTTTCGCCTATATTTCCTTCTATATATTTTATGGTTTCAGGTCTTATGTCTAGTTCTTTAATCCATTTTGAGTTGATTTTTGTGTATGGTGTGAGGTAGTGGTCAAGCTTCATTCTTTTGCATGTAGCGACCCAGTTTTCCCAGCACCATTTATTGAACAAACTTTCTTTGCTCCAATGCATAGTCTTTGCTCCTTTGTCAAAGATTAGTTGACCATAAATCTGTGGGTTTATTTCTGGATTTTCTATTCGATTCCATTGGTCTGTGTGTCTGTTCTTGTTCCAATACCATGCAGTTTTGATGATTATGGCTTTGTAGTATAGTTTGAAGTCTGGGAGTGTGATGCCTCCATTCCCTTCTTTTTTTTTCAGGAGAGCTTTGGCTATTCGGGGTTTTTGGTGATTCCATATGAATTTCATCAATAATTGTTCTATTTCTTTGAAGAATGACATTGAAGTTTTGATTGGAATAGCATTGAATCTGTAGATTGCTTTTGGTAGGATGGCCATTTTAATAATGTTTATTCTTCCAATCCATGAGCAGGGGATGTCTCTCCATTTCTTTGTGTCTTCTTCTATTTCTTTTAACAGTGTTTTATAGTTTTCTTTGTATAGGTCCTTACCTCTTTTGTTAGATTTATTCCCAAATATTTGATTTTTTTGTTTCAATAATAAAAGGGATTTTTTTTTAATTTCTTCTTCTTCAGATTTATTGTTTGTGTATAGGAAGACTACTGACTTTTGCATGTTGATTTTGTATCCTGCCACTTTACTGAACTGATTGATGAGTTGAATTAGTTTTTCTGTGGAGTTTTTGGGGTTCTCTATGCATATTATCATATCATCTGCAAATAGTGATAGTTTGACTTCTTCTTTTCCTATTTGGATTCCTTGGATGTCTTTCTCTTGTCTTATTGCTCTGGCTAGGACTTCCAGTATTATATTGAAGAGTAGTGGTGAGAGTGGACATCCTTGTCTTGTTCCAGATCTTAATGGAATTGCTTTCAGCTTTTCACCATTGAGAATGATACTGGCTGTTGGCTTGTCATAAATGGCCTTTATGATGTTGAGGTATGTTCCTTGTATCCCAAGAATTTCAAGGGCTTTTATCATGAATGTGTGTTGCACTTTGTTGAAAGCTTTCTTAGCATCTATTGATATTATCATATGGTTTTTATATTTCTTTTTGTTGATGTGTTGGATAACGTTGATTGATTTTCAGATGTTGAACCATCCTTGTGTCCCTGGAATGAATCCTACTTGGTCATGGTGAATTATCTTATGGACACATTGTTGGATTCTGATAGCTAAAAATTTATTGAGGATTTTTGCATCAGTGTTCATTAGGGAGATTGGCCTGTAGTTTTCCTTTTTTGTGTTGTCCTAAATCAAATGTCTTATTAAGATAAAGAAGATGAACAGTAAAAGCACACAATATAAATGACCAACAAATCTATGAAAATGTTTCAATATCATTCACAATTAAAAAAAAAAACAGAAATTAAAAATAAGCTGTTATTTTTCACATTTTGTATTTGAAAATATTAAAACCTCCCCTTTTTACCCCACTAAGTAAATTGTCACAAAAGTCATCATGGGAGTGGTGAATAGGGGCCACTCCAGCATTTTTCCAGGTTGGGGACCATTGACCATTGTCATAGTGATGGGCACACAGAGAGATCAAAAAGCTATTATTCTTGATGACAAAGGGGAGGAAGCAGTTCTCTTGGCAGGTATTTTAATAAAGCACCAATCCATAAAACAATTGGAGTATATTGGAAATATTATTAATACAAGCATTTTGGAAAGCTGACAGTGTCTATTAAAGCTACTTTTATGCATACCTATGACTCAGCACTTCTCTTCCTCGGTATACACACAACATACATGAATTTTTAATGTGTACCCATGTTCAGCAAAAGTAATGAATGTTCAAAGGTCAAGAGCCCTTCATGATAGTGTGTACCCCAGCTTCTGTGCCATATACTAAACCGAGATGAGATAAGAATTATGTATATGACAAACTTTCATATTTCCTGAAGGTATGTTCTTTGCAGAATTCCCTGACTAAATATAAGGACCAGAAATGCCAGCTCCAAGAACAAAGATATCCCTCCCATACTAAACAATACTATGTAACTTTACCTAACTGTTCCCTCTAGGAGACACTAGATTTGCAGTCTCCTTTTCTTGTCACAAGGAAATACTTGTCCTTTGTGTACTCCATCTTGGCAGTGTCTTTTTTTTTTTCAGAGAATAAACCCATAAAGAGAATATACCCATTGAATTCAGTTACAATAAAAACACTCAACAAAGGAGGAATAGACATGTGCTTCCTAAAGAGACACTGACAAAAAACTCAGGCAAATGACATTTTTAATAGTGAAAAATTGAATGCTTTTCTCCTAAGATCAAGAACAAGCCAAAGAACAACACTATGATGATAGCACCAACCATAGAAGTTAAGCAATAAAATGAAGTCAAAGAAATACAATTGGAAAGAAGTAAAATTATTTTTGCAGATAATATGATCGCATATGTAGAAGTTTTAAGGTCTCTGCCAAAAAACAACTTTTGGATTGTTGGGAAAGTCATGATGTATTTTTTCTATGTTTTCTATGCAACCCATTAGAATAAAAGACTCCAGTAAATTTGAAGTATACAAAAATCAATATACAAGAACTAACTGCATTAATTCCATGTAATTTCAGTGAGCTAACAGAAAATAAAATTAACGATTTCTATTCATAATAGAATTTTAAATAATAAAATGCTTAAAGAGTAAATTTAACAAATGCCAGTTTTATACCTTGAAAACTATAAAACACTCCTGAAAATATTAAAAGGCGAATTAAATAGAAAGATGTCCCATTTCATGGATTGGAAGACTTTAATATTATTAAAAAGACTATGTTCTCAAATTAATCTACAGTTTCAATGCAATTACCATCAAAATATAGGGAAATTCTTTGCAGAAATTAAAAAATTCTTAAGTACTCCAGGGAACTTTGGGGGTTTTTTAAATAATTTTTTAAATTTATATCTTTTACATCATTGTGTATTCCCCATAAAATTCCCACCACCAGTTCACCCATGAAGCTTCTACATAGTCCCTTGTGTTCTTCTCTCCCCTGTTTTGATCCCTTTTCTTCCCCCTCGCTTGCAGAATGTCTCTTATTTATGGTTGCCTGCTAGTTTTTTTTTTAATTATTATTATTGTTATTTTTCCCCTTATCCCTTATTTGGTTCCCCTATATTCCTCCTAGAACTTTGAACAGCCAAAACAATCTAGAAAAAGAGAACAGTTGTGCAACTCACTTCTTGATTTCAAAACTTACAACAAAGCTACAGTATCCAAGACAAAGTGGTATTGACATATACCAGATATATAGATCAAAGGGAATAGAATTGAGAGTCCAGAAATAAGCCCTCACAATTATAATCAATTGGTTTTTGACAAGGGTGACAAAACAACTGAATGAAAAAGAATACTCTTCAATAAATGATGTTGGGACTAGTGAATATCCAAATGCAAAAGAATGAATGGATATCTGACCCCCCACCTCACAACACATACAAAAATTAACTCAAAAATGGATCACAGGGCCTCCCCGGTGGCGCAGCAGTTAAGTGCTGGGCTGCGAAGCTGCCTGCAGCCTCTGCAGCGCCAGTTCAATCCCTGGCCACCGGCGAGGGTTCCACATGGCGTGTAGACCTCTCCTGTCGCACCCACTGCTCTCCTCAGAAGTGTATTTCGTCAGTCTGCCTGTTCTGTTCCCCGCTCTAGTTCAGGTGAATCCTCTTACCCTACCGCGCTTCTGACTTACCCAGTGCTTGTATAAATAAATAAATAAATCTTTAAAAAAAAATGGATCACAGATCTAAAATAAAAGCTAAAACTTTTAGAAGAAGCACAGGCATAAATCTTTTACTAACTTTGTTTCTTAGATATTACACTAAAAGCACAAGCAACAATACAAAAAACAGACAAAGTGGGAATATAAAATGGTGCAACTGCTTTGGAAAACAGTCTGGAAATTCTTCAGTTAAACACAGCTATCATATATTTCATCAACTCTACTCCTAGGGATTGAAAAGCTTCAGAATAGGCTTTCCCTAGATTTTCCACTTTAGCATGTGGATCATTTTTAGTCAAAGGCAATAAAGATCCTGGCAGGCTCAAGAGAAATTTTTTGCCACTCTCTTAACTAACTAAAAGAATTGAGATAGGGAATACTTGTTCATGAGCATTATTACCAGAATAACATCTTATGACCCACCTCTATAGGAGGGCAAACATTTAATTATCAAACATCTTATTATCCTGTGAATTATCTTCCTTCCCTTTGAAGTCCCAGGCCCCTATCCCATCCCTAAGCTCAAGATGGCATTTATACCTATTTTACATTTCAGACTTAGTACCCCTCATGTCTATGTGGGTTCCCTATAGTAAGAAGATAAATTTGTTTCTCTTCTGTTAACCTGTCCTTAATTTATCAGATTGTCTCATCTACGAACTTAGAAGAGCAGAGAAAAAGGTTTTCTCCCACAACAATGTATACCCAAGGGAAATCTAAACATATGCCCACCATGCACATAATAACTTTTACATGAATGTTTATTGCAACATTGTTCATAACATCCAAAAGGTTAAAATAACCCAAAAGTTGATCAACTGATGAATGAATAGATAAAAATATTATTATATACATACTAGATTTTTGGCTATAAAAATAAATGAAGTATTGATATATACTACAACATAGATTAATCTTTAAAGCATGTTAAGTGAAAGAAGTCAGATCACATAAGGTATTATTTCATTTAGATTAATGTTCCAATAGATAAGTTTATTGAGACAGGAAGAAATTTAGTGTCTTCCTAGGGTGGGGATTGGAATGATTTGAGCTGTTGTCTAAGAGATCAGTTTTCTCTTTGGAATAATATAATATTCCCTCAATAAATTGATTGTGGTGATGGATGCACAACTCTTGAAAATTTTCTAAAAGCTATTTAATTATAAACTTTAAGTGGGTGAAGTTTTTGGTATGTGAATTATGTCTCAATAAATTTTTTAAAGGACTGTCATAGCAACTTTATTCATAGAAGCAAAAACCCTGGAAATAACTCGAGTCTAGAAATTGTACTACAATCACATAATGGAATAACACATAATGAAAAAGACAAATTCTGATTTTATACAGCAATGTAGATGAATTTAACGAACATTAAGTTGAGTGAAATAAGCCAGACACAAAATAGTACATACAGTATGATTCAATTTACAGTATACTAAGTTCTATACAGATAAAACCACTCAGAGGTAATAGAGGCCAGCAGTGGTTACCTTTAGGAGCATTGCCTGAGAAGAGATATGAGGCAGCCTTCAGGGATATAGTTAATGTTCTGTATCATGATCTGGAAGGTGAGTCTAAAAAAATCATTTATTTGAACACTGAATATTTGATCACTTTACTATGTAAGATAAATCACGATTTTTTTTCGGTTTTAAAAAATAGATAAATAAAACAAAAAGTACCATCCACCAGTCTAATTAACCCAAGAACTTCCCCATCACTAAAGCAAATGGGTTATAAATGCTTCTTTTACCTGATATTATTAACTTTTCCCCTTTAAGGCTGTTTCAATTGTCAATTGATTTCCAGCAATAGTTGTAATAAATAGAAGGGGGAAGAGAGGAGAGGAGAAGGCAGAAGAGACCCTGGGAGATGAAATATCTCCTGTGCTCTGAGTCCACCTGCTTTCTAGTGATCCCAGTTTTGTTTTTCATTCCATTCAAGTTGTTTCTATCCATATTTCAAACTTTAGGCAATGAATAAAAATTTGGAATTACCTTTTCCTAGGCCAAGTCATTCTGTTTCCTCCCAGTTCTTTCCTGCTTGCCTATCCACTTTTCCTCCACTTGAAGAAAAGATCAAACATGATTTTGTCCACTTCAGGACAGAACACAGAGTTCTGACTCTATAACCTCCCCCACCCCAGGCTCCCAAGACAGTAAGATAGCAAAATAAAGATACCATAGGGGCCCAGAGGCAGGAAGTAAGTACACTGTGGCTTCAGGGAATGTCCTGATTCTAGTACAAGCACAGGGTCACATTGGGTTTTATAACATGGTCCTTTAGGTGTCAGATCTTTAGATAAGAAAGTTCTTCCTCTGTGACTATGGCCTTCTCTTTCCAGTTGAAGACAAGGAGAGGAGGATGGGGGACACAAACTGGCAAAGATCCTTTTTGAGGGGTATAAATATAATTCCTTTGCCCTATTGCAGTTTTTCCCTCCTTACTCTTCTATTGCATCAGATTTGTAACATCATACACATACTCGCTGGAGGCAGTGTGGAGTTAATGCTGGCTCTGGGATTAACACCATAAAACAAACAAACAAAAGCTCTCCTGTTTACCTCATAGGAATTTACATTAAGAGAAATACCCTGACCAGATAATATATGTGAAAACTTTATAAATTGCAAGAGATCACACAAAATGATTCTTTTAATTATATTATGGAAAACACCTTCCTCCAAAAGTGTTGTTAAAAAGAATCTAAGAAACTCCAAATGCTCCATTCTGAAAACTGAAAATAAACCAATGGAAAGTCAAGGAGATAGTGATGTTTGTTAAAACTAAAATCACACCTAGCTGTAGCTTTCAGGAAATTTGAAAATAAATATGCACATATCATTCAACCTAGTATTTCCACTCTGTTTTTTTAAAGATTTATTTATTTATACAAGAACTGGGGTACAGGTCACATGTGCGGGAGGGTGAAAGGATTCACCAGAGACAGAGCGGGGAACAGAAAGGGCAGACTGACTGAAATACACTGCTGAGGGGAGCAGCGGGTGAGACAGGAGAGGTCTGGTGAGACAGGAGAGGTCTGCAGCACCATGTGGGTTGCTCCATAGCCAGCAGGGATCGAACCAGGACTGCAGAGGCTCCAGACAGCTTCACAGAGCTGCGCTCAACCCTCTGCACCACCAGGGAGGCTCTAGTAATTCTAATCTTCAGAATTTTATATAACACAAGTGCTCAGAGCAAATTTAGCTGTTTTTTCTTCCTTGTAAATGTTTCATTCCTATCACATTTTAAGAAAATAGAATGCTGCTGCATTTTACCCCATCCCCTTTATTTCTTATACTTGGAACAACAATTGCCTCCCTCAGTCAAGTGCCTCCTTGGTACTATCTAATAGACAAAGGCATAAAATCAATGAAAAGCTGGAGCAGCTGCTTCCCATTGCTATAGGAAGAGGTCATATTTCTTGTCTTAAATCCCTCAAGGACATTTCACCCCTTTAACTCCTTCAGAGTTCCCAAAGCCCAACCTTGGTATTAGGTATTTGGCTGTACTCAAAGTTCTTTCAGTCCTATAATAATATCTGAGCAAAATCTGCTTAATAATTCTTCCTAGAAACAAAAATGTCAAGGTCCAACCCTTAAATGTAAAGGAAAACCCTCAATACAACTTTATCTGTCACATTCTGATAGCGGTTATCAAAATACTCTTGCTTCAAAAGGAGCAGGTTGGAGTAGGTTGATGGAGAACAGATTTTCTGTCTAGCGACTCAGGTATTTATACTCTTCGCATATTTTATAAATTAACAACTGCCCCTGCTACCCATCACCCACTATTTCATAGGAACTGAATAGAGTTAGGTCCCAGGATGACTAGAAATAAATGTTCATTATGGGCCCTTCTTTTCTTTTTTTTTCCCAAAAATTTCTGGGAAGAAGTGGGGAAAATTATAGTAAGGTAATTCCTTTTCTTTCTTTACCCCCCTTCCTATCCCAAATTAGGCTTCATTGAATGAGCAAAAGATAGAGGAGAGAATGTTGTACTTTTCCTCAGTTAAGATAAAGATATCATTATGATAGTAAAGTCATTACTGAGAAATTACTATAAAAATCTAAGATTATGTTAAGATTATATTAAAGATTATTATTCAGGACATCTGCTAAAGAAAGGTAAGTAAAACTATTCAGGACCATTTTAATAGGTGTAGGGACCAATGTAATGGGGTTTTGCTGTGGGAGAGAAATATTGGGCTCCACCCCAAATACAAAAGAAAAATAGGAATTTATAGCAAAGGAGAAAGGCAGGCATCACTGGGTGGAAAATTACTAAAAGAAAATATCAACAGCTGGGGGATTGTCCCCACACTGACTAGACATGAGTCTTGCTGAAGGCAGAAGAGAGTGACCAAACATCACCATGGGGGATGGTAGAGGATAAGGAATCAGAGATGCAGTTTGAGGAATTCTGTCTAAACTCACTTAGCAGGATTCTTTCTAAAATTGGGCAATGAAAAGTGAACATTAAGTCCAAAAGTCAGTCAGGACCTAGTTAAAAAGAGATAACATATTTGAGGCTGCTGCACCAGAGATACCTCACATCGGTGGCTAATCAAGAAATATTTATTTTCTATGGGTCTGGAATCTGGGAAATTTAAGAAAAAGGTGAAAGCATATTCTGTGTCTGGTGAGAGTCTGCTTCCTGGTGCACTAATCCCATTCATGATGACTCCATCCACCCTCGTGTCCCAATCACCTCCTAAAACTATCACATTGGGGGGTTAAAATTTCAACAGATGAATTTTTTAAGAACACAAATATTCAGTCCACAACAAAAGAGTTCAGAGGAGCCTGATAAAAGTTTGGTCAAAGAATGACATTTGAAAATGGTAAAAAAAACAAACAAACAAACATTGGGCATCTCCAACAGAAAACTAAGCAGCACTGTTTAGGGTATACCTTTACAAGTTACATAATTCTAGACTTTCATTGTATTTTAGCAATTGTGGATAGGTCATAACAATACAAAGTGGTGGAAATATATGCAAATATATTCTGTCTTATGAATGCTCAATAGAGTTATCTCTTCATAGGAAAAATCAATTTCTCAGCGCATTTGTAAATTCATTTCAATATGCCTTTGTTCTATAAATGTGTGCTTCTCTGATTCACCATTGAGCTGGCTAACATCTTACAGATTTCTTCATTAATAATGAATTAAATAGTCAGGAAGTGGGAAAATTTCCTCCTACCCCTGTGGGTTCTTCTTGGGCTAGTCTAGTAGAAAAATAACATCAGACAAATTAGTAGGAGAAAAAAATAAATTATTACACACATATGAAGAATTACAGACATGGGTTTCAAGGTTAGTGAGGTGAAGTGAAGCTATATATCCTGAGCTAAGGGACAGGATGAGCGACTGGGCCATCAAGAACAGAGGACAGGGTTCACATAATGAGGAGAGGGTGATGCATGGGATGAAGACTGGGTGCTCTGTAACTACATGTTTGTATCTACATGTAGATAACCTTTCTATTGGATAGTTCTGATAAAGATAAAAATATTTCTGATAAAAATCCTAGTTCTAGGTAATAACCCCAATTTTTATTCTTCTAAGGAGAGTGGTAAAATTTCCCAAAGACCCCAAACTGTTAAGGAGTGTACACTCTAAAAGGGATCTAGCCATCCACATGCACAAAACAAAGGAAGTAGATTCTTAGTGTGAAAGATTTCTAACAGAATTAATGTGCATAGACAGAAAGAAGGAGGGATTTTTACTGGGACTTCCCAATAAAACTCCTAAAATTACCCATCCCCTGTGGGCAAGTACTCAGCCAAATAAACTCAGCACAAAGCTTGCCACAAGTCTAAGGTAACTCCTGGTGGGGAATCACAACAAAGGGGCTAGGCAGATCCCAGAGAGCTGGGACACAAGAAGAGACTCAAAATTCAAAATACATTATATCAAGATAATGGCTACCATTATCTCTGTCACATGCACCTGCCCACATGTTTCCCAAGTACCTCTTTTAAGGATCTCCAGATTCCTCTCCTCCACATGTTTCCTCCAAATTCTTCTTCACATGTATCTCCCTTTATTTACATATCCACCTCACTCCTTCCCCATTCAAGAAGTCTGATTCATGGCATACTGTTATTTGTAATCCAAGGCAACTGCTTGTAAATGAGGGTGGAGAAAATTGTTCTCATTCTGTGCTTTGGTGCTCCTCCCCATATTGTGGAGAAGCATTCTATAACAAAATGTCTTGGGAAATCCTATTCCGGACATCTTGGGGAGGCACAGCCTTCAAAATAAATTTTTAACACATGTTCATTTTATATCTACACAAGAGTTATATTTTATTTATAATTTTATACTTTTTAAAAATCACCTTAAAAAGCATAATTTTCAATAAGAAAGCTAAAGGTATCTACCCTTCAGTGAATTCTTAATAAAATATTCAAAGAATTGTTTGATGAACTATAACAATAATCCTTAAGTGAATAGCTAAAGATCATAGGTTATAAAAGAGAATTCCCAAATGCAAGTGTAAAGAAAAAAAATGAGTAAATTGAACTCTTTGTAGGTCTATAACCTATGAAAGAATGGATCAGAATGAAATATACCAACCAAATGAGGAAGATGTTAAAGAAGCTTGTTGATATTGTTTATATTGTTTCCGGACTCTGGATTAAAAACAGAGTTGGGTTTTTGGTTTTGTTTTGCTTTGCTTTGTTTTTAGAATTTCTAAACCCTTAGTCTAATACCTCATCCAAATTTTGCATAAGAATTTGATGATATCTCCCCACTCCTGGTATAATTCAGAACTCTTCTGTGGAAGAATGTTTCTACTCAGGTCTATGCCAATTTTCACAGGAAATACAGACAAGGTTACTGTAAAAATTGTTAAAACCCAAGGAAATATTCTACAATAAGTGAGAATCAGTGAATACAAGTACCAGAACTTGAGATACTTACAAAGACAAACTTAAGGAGAATAAAATATCCTTAAAATTATTTAAAGTATTTTAAGTAATAAAAACCAAAGAAAACAGCAAGACCTGTAAAAAACAGGTAAATTTGAATAAGAACTAAATAGAAATTTTAAAAGAGTAAAAGACATTAAACAAAAGAGGTAATTTTTAAACTAGAATATTGATATGAAAAAATGACCCAAAACACCACAAAGAGATCAACATAAGGGACTATGACCAACAGATTAAGAGACAGAGACAGTGAGAAAAGACTAAACATACTTTGGGGCCTCCCCTGGTGGTGCAGCAGTTGAGCACTGGGCTGCGAAGATGCCTGCAGCCTCTGCAGCGCCGGTTCGATCCCCGGCTGCCGGGTGAGGGTCCCATAGGGCACGCAGATCTCTCCTGCCGCCCGCTGCTCCCCTCAGCAGTGTATTTTGTCAGTCTGCCTGTTCTGCTCCCTGCTCTGGCTCTGGTGAATCCTCTCACCCTCCCACGCTTCTGACTGTACCCATTGCTTATATAAATAAATAAATAAATCTTTAAAAAAAAAAAAAAAAAGATTAAACATACTCTGAATAGGAATTCTAAGAGGAAAGAATGAAATGTGAAGTGACAAATAACAAAAGTTCCAATCTTTACCGAAGACATAAATCCCCAGAGTCAAGGCACTGTGATAAGGAGAAGTGAAAATAAACCCACTACTCCAAACACCTTACTGAAACTGAATACACTAAACGCAGTCTTTTTAAGACTTCCGAATCCTGATGATGGGGGTGTGTGTGTATGTGTGTGTGTGACAAAGAAAGGACAATTAACTGATAGTTGACTTTACAACATTACAACAAAAAAGATCAGGAGATAACAGAATAGTGGTTTTTAACTGCTGAGGAAAAAAATTTGTAAATCTTGAAATCTATTCAAGAGAAAGACAAGATATATTTTCAAACAAATAAACAAAAAGACTGAGAGAAGTTATCATTCATTGTTAGTTGCTGAAAGAAGTACTAAGGAATGTACTACGGGAGGAAGGAATTGAAACTGATAAACATGGAGCACTCTGAAAACTGTATGCGCTCATAAAAATATTAACTAATTGAGACAAAAATAGTAAGAAACATTAATATGGACATGATTAAACTCAATGCATTTAAAGATATTTGTTCAAAATGAAGGTAGAAACAAAGATTAATTTTAGATTACATCAAATGAAAGAGCTTCTGCATGGTGGAAGAAAATATCAGCTGAACAAAATGACAACCTACTGAGTGGAAGAACATCATACATTTAATAAGGGGTTATAGTCAAGATATGTAAAGATGCATGCAACTCAACAACAAGGAACAATCCAATTAAAAAATAGGCAGAAGGGCCTCCCCGGTGGCACAGCGGTTGAGCGCTGGGTTGCAAAGCTTCCTGCAGCCTTTGCAGCTCCAGTTCGATCCCCGGCTGCCGGGTGAGGGTCCCATAGGGCACGCAGACCTCTCCTGCCGCCCGCTGCTCCCCTCAGCAGTGCAGTTCATCAGTCTGCCTGTTCTGCTCTCGCTCTGGCTCTGGCGAATTCTCTCACCCTCCCGTGCTTCTGACTGTACCCAGCACTTGTATAAATAAATAAATAAATCTTTAAAAAAAAAAAAAAAAGGCAGAAGATCTGAGTAAACACTTCTCCAAAGAGGTCATGCAGATGGCCAAGTCACATGAAGAAAAACGTTCATCATTTATTAGAGGAATGCAAATCAAAATTACAATGAGATATCACCTCACACGTGTGAGAATGACTTACATCAAGAAGACTAGTCATAACAAGTTATCAAGAATGGAGAGGAACCCTTATACAATGTTGGTGTAAATGGAAATTGGACAAACTGTTTTGGAAAACCGTGTGAATCTTCCTCAAAAAACTAAAATTAAAGCTACTATATGATCCAGCAATCCCACTTACAGGCATCTGAAGAATACGAAATCATTAAATCACACAGTTACATGCACCACAGTGTTTAACTGCAGCATTATTTACAAGAGCTAAGATCTGGAAATAACTTTAAGTGTCCATGGAGAGAAGATAGGATAAAGTTCGGATAAAGAAGATTGGATGCACAATGGAATATTATTCAGCTACAAAAACAACGAGGAAATTTTGCCATTTGCAGCAAAATGCAAGGAATTCGAGGATAGTATGTGAAGTAAAATAAATCAGAAGACAGAGACAAGCATTGAATCACTGCATATAACCAATATATGCAGTGCAAGGAAACTTAGAAGCTAAACGGACAAAATAAAAATAAACTAGAGGACATTAACAGCAGCACTAAAGTACCAGAGGAATAGAAAATGGGAGCTGGAAGTAAGGTTGAAGGGTTTCTAATGGATGTTGGTGAGTGTTTTGAATTTAAAAAGGAAAAGATAAATGTTTGTTTAAATGAAACAGTTTTAATAGTTGTTTTCATAAATTAATCCTATCTTTCTAATGAGTTCTTAGTGTACATAACAAAAAGAAATGTGAGAATAAACACTTTTAATAGCAAAACAAAAAAAAAAGAAATCAACAAAAATTCACTTACAAATACAGTTTTGAAAAACGGATTGAATTTATAAGATTAGTTGTGGAAATTGAACACTGGGTGGCACCCAATCATCATCAAAAAATATTAATGTAGTCATATTTTTTTAACTTAATGCTAATGGAAAATTTCACAAAACAGAGAAACTATCCTCTAAATCTTTAACTGTATCTGCAGTCTTAAATTTTACTTTGGAAGTAATTTTAAAGTTATAAAATGTTGCCAAAGCAAAAAATAGTACCAAAAGCAAACTTGTGAACTTAGTTTATTTAATTTTACATTTCGCACCCCTCACTTTCATCATTCTCTTCTCTACTTTTCTATTAACCATTATTTTCCTGATCCATACAATTTGCATATGTAAAGCAAGATGAAATAATCATAACAATTATGACAAGTTAAAATATATGGTAAATAGAAAGCAACATATAATGATAGTAAAATCAATACGAAAGCATTGCTAATTTTAATATATGTAAATTAGTTGTGTTATTTTTAGAACTACATAAAAACATGAACAAAATCCAGGTATATGGTACTTAAAATACACAAACCCATATACGCACATACATACATACACAACATGAAACATAATAGAGTTAGTCAAAAAGCATTATTAAAGATTGAGATGGATGGTACATAATTTAAAAAAGTATCAATATTTTATTCCCTGAACATACACTTAACATAGCTTCAAATAATCTACACCAAAATTGTACAGAAACATTAGAAGAAATTTATAAACCTGTAACCTTCTATCAAAAAGTTAAAAAACTAAGAATCTAAATTTATTCAACATAATTAACAATTGACCAAAGGAACAAAAACTATGAACACTAAAAACTAGAGAATACCCATTATTATGTTCAATCATATATAGCAAACTCTTAATAAGTAATCACATAGCATAGTAACTGGGAATCTAAAATACAATTGATTCAATGGAAGGGAATTTGATAATACCTAATTGCATTTATCCTTTGATTGGGAAATTCCACTTCTAAGAATGTATCTCAAAAATACATTTGCAAAAATATAAAAACTATATATACATATGTAAAAAGTTATATATATATGCATATACATATATATGTAAAATGCAAGTATTCTCATTAACTTTGTAATAGCAAGAGACTGTGAAACAACCTAAATGTTCTTAAACAGATTACAAGTTAAATAAATCATGACACATCATGAGCAAGCAGCAGGAAAAGGAGAGGAATATATCTGTGTACTGACATGGACTGATGTGACACATCAGGATATAATTTAAATGTATAAAGCAAAATGAAGAAAAATGTATGTTTGCAATGCTATCATATACCTAAGAAGGTGGGGTAAGATAGATTATGATGATTGATAGATTGATGATAGATGACAGATAGATGGGTGGGTAGATAGAAGAATAGAATAAAAAGTTTTTTTAAAAAAGATTATCTATAACCCAACAATTCCACTCCTAGGTATATGCCCAACAAGAAAACAAACACACAGAATTTGAATATCAATATTCATGACAACATTATTCATAATAGCCCAACAATATAAACAATCCAAATGTCTATCCAACTGATGAATGAGTGAACAATTGTATTGTAACCATATAACACAATATTTTTCAGTCATAAAAAGAATGAGGTATTGATTCATACTACAATATGAATACGTCTAGGGTGCATTGTGGTAAGTGAAAGAAGTCACGAAAGGCCACATAGCGTATTATTTTTATGAAAAGTCCAAAATAGGCAAATCTAGAAAGGAAGAAAGTAGAATAATGGAGGAAAGGCAGAGGAAATGAGGAGTGACACTAACAAGTATGGAGTTTCTTTTGTGGAAAATGAAATATTCTGAAATTAGATCATGATAATGGTTGCACAACTTTGGAAACATAATTCTAAGACACACTAAATTGTACACTTCAAAGGAGTGAATGTTATGATGTATTAATTATATCTCAAAAATTAAACCTTATCAATAGAGAGAAGCAGCAGAGTAGAAAGGACAGGAAATCTGTCCTTTCTATCCTAAAATCTGTCCTTTCTATCCTAAAATCTGGATTTCTCTGAATATCTTTTGTTTAATAATTTGATTTTAAAATGACAAAAATGTTACATAGTTATAAAACAAAATGAAATTAAAAGCAATCCTGAAAGGTCTAATTCCAGCAAAAGTAATGTGGTTCCACTCCACAGGGAAATTTATGAAAATCGCTTTAGAAATTCAATTTTCTAGAAGTGGTCTTTAGATCAAATAGCCAATGAAGAAACATTTATTTAAAAAAAACCTACTAAGGGCCTCCCCGGTGGCACAGCGGTTGAGCTCTGGGTTGCGAAGCTGCCCGCAGCCTCTGCAGCGCCGGTTCAATTCCTGGCTGCTCCCCGGCCACCAAAGGAGGGTCCCACATGGCGCGACCTCTCCTGCCGCCCGCTGCTCCCCTCAGCAGTGTACTTCGGTCCTTCTGCCTGCTCTGCTCCCCGCTCTGGCTCTGGTGAATTCTCTTACCCTCCCACGCTTCTGACTGTACCCAGTGCTTGTATAAATAAATAAATAAATCTTTTAAAAAATAATAATAATAAATTAAATTAAATTTAAAAACCTACTAAAACTCACTAAGAAGTGAATCTGGCATCTGAACAATGACCTGCTCCCTCTATAGTTACAGAAACTGTACTCTAGTTGGAGGCAGCCAACAACATAAGATTCCCATCTTCAAACTAGTTCCTGCTTGTGGAACTCAGACTCTGACTTGGGTTTGACACACTGAGTGCACTAGGGTCTAACTCCCCTAATTACACATCATTTATGAAGCAGAGATTCCATGCTCAGACAAGGTAGCCAAGTATACCACAATAGAACAGAAATTAAAGAAACAGAAAATAGGGTGAAGAAATAGAGAAAATTAATGAACCTAAAAGCTGAATCTTTGAAAATTTCAACAAAATTGACAAAATTTTTAGCTAGATTGATCAAGAAGAAAAAAAAGGAACATAACTCTCACCCTTACAGAAAAATAAAGGATTACAAAAAGATGCTGAGAAAATTATATACCAATAAATGAGACAGTTTAGATAAAATGGACAAATTTCTCAAAAGTCACAAACTTTCTTTCTCAGAGTCAAGAAGAAAAAAGAAAATCTCAGCATACTTAAAAACAACTAAAGAGACTGAATTTGTTATTCTATCTATAACTTTTATTTTTTATTTTATTTTTTTAAGATTTATTTATTTATTTTACACAAGAACCAGGGTACAGGCCAGATGTGCGGGAGGGTGAGAGGATTCACCAGAGGCAGAGCGGGGAACAGAGCAGGCAGACTGATGAAATACACTGCTGAGGGGAGCAGTGGGTGCAACAGGAAAGGTCTGCCATGCCATGTGGGACCCTTTCCAGCCAGCCAGCCGGCCAGGATCAAACTGACACTGCAGAGGCTGCAGACAGCTTCACAGCGTGGTGCTCAACCGCCTGCGCCACCAGGAGAGGCCCTATAACTTTTATTTTTTAAAGATTTATTTATGTATATAAGATTTGGGGTGTAGGTCTGAGGTGCAGGGGGTGAGGAGTCACCAGAGACAGAGTGGGGAGCAGAACAGGTGGATCTACTGAAACACACTGTTGAGGGGAGCAGTGGGTAAAACAGGAGAGGTCTGCTACACCATGTGGGTCATCTCCCTGCCCAGAGATTGAACTCATGCTGCAGTGTCTGCAGATAGTTCATAATGCTGAGACTTTACCACTTGCGCCACCAGAGAGGCCCAAATCTATAACTTTGATATATAAAACTTTTCACAAAGAAAATACCAGATCCAGATAACTTCACCAGTGAATTCTTTCTCCCCAGCTTCATTGACATGTAACATAAGTTTAAGGTACACAACATAATGATTTGATATTTGTAATTTGATATTTGTATATATTATGAAATGATTACCATTCATTGGTGAATTCTATCAAAGATTAAAGGATAACTAACACCAATTCTTCATAAACTATTCCAGGAAATAGAAGAAGAGGGGACTCTTCCCATTTCATCCTATGAGACCAACATTAACCTGATAACAAATGACACAAATACAAATACATCTCAAGAAATGAAATCTATACCAAGGTCTCTTATAAAAACACTGTAGAAATCCTCAACCAAAAATACTAGCAAACCAAAACCTCAATCTAAAATAAATGCATTTGAACAAAGAAATAAGTTCAGGAAGGTTGCAAGACACAAGGTCAATATACAGAAACAAATTCTATTTGGATATAATAGCACTGAGCACATAGGAAATTAAGAAACACGTTCATTTACAATGAAAAATAATTAGTACTTGGTAATAAATATAACAAAAGTAAAAAACTAGTACTCTAAAAGCTACAAACACTATTGAAAGAAAACCTAAATAAATGAAAAAAGTACATTTTCATGAATTGGAAAGCTTTATATTGTTAATATGGCAATGTTTCCCTACTTGATCTATAGATTCATTACAATCCCAATCAGAGTGCGAAGTGACTCTTGTAGAAATTGACATGTTGATTCTAAAATTCATATGGTATCTCAGGGATATATGAGACATATGGGATATATGGAAACTCAGAATATCCAAAATAATTTTGAAATAAAAATTTGAAATATAATTTTTGAAATTAAAAATAATAAAAAGTTGGATGACTCACACCTCCTGATTTCAAAACTCACTACAAAGCAAGAGTAATCAAGACTCTGTGGTACTGAAATAGAACTAGCCATATTAATCAATGGACTAGAAATAAAAGTCCAGAAATAAACCTATATTTTATGGTCAATTGAATTTAAAAAAAGGATGCAAAGATCATTCAACACGGAAATAATAGCCTTATTTAAAAATGGAACTAGGAAAATTGTATAGCCACACACAAAGAATAAAATTGTATGATTACCTAATACCATAGAGAAAAATGAATTCAAATCTATAAAAGACCTAAATGTAAGTGCCAGAACTATAAGGCCCATAGAGAAAACATAGTGGAAATTTTTCTTAGGCTTAGATTTTACAATAAATTCTTAAATATGACACCAAGAGCACACACAATGAAAGAAATATGAAAATTAGACTTTATATAAATTAAACAACTTGTGCTCTGACAAACACTATCAATAAAGTTAAAAGGCACCCCATAGACTGGTAGAAAATATTTACAAATCATATGAAAAAGGATTTGTATCTAGAATTATATAAAGAACTCTTACTACCTAATAAATAAATAAATAATAAAATGTAGTTCTTAAGGTAGATCCAAGATGATGTCAGAGAAAGTGCCTTGTTTTGGTATGCAGAGGATCATTTATGTTAACCATCAGAAATAGCATCCAGAGAATTCTATTATATGGGGTGAAACTGGAATACTACTTGGTCATCATACACTGGGCAGATTGCACCAGGAGGTATGTGGAGGAGATTCATCCTTCACTGAAAAAGAGGCAGGTGGCGAGAAGTCTGGATGCTGTGGTCTGGGCTGGAGTATGAAATACAACCTATAAGCAAATATGATCCAAAAGGAGTCAGGTACAGTGATAATTTTATCAGATAAATAAACTTGTAATTTGAAAAGGTAACAAAAGACAGAAATGGATATTATATAATGATTAAGGGAATCAATAGATTAGGAAGATATAACACTCATTAATATATATGGACCAAACAAACAAGCATCAAAATATATAAGGAAGCTATTGATAATGTCAAGTCTGAAATGAGACAATGGCAGCAACAAAATGTAGTAGGTGACATCAATACCCAACTTTCACCAGTGGACAGATCAAGCAGACAGAAAATTAAAAAGAAAACAGTAACCTTAAATGAGGCCACATGGGCTTAGACCACATGGGCTTAATATACATTTATAGAGCACTGCCCTTTGAAAATGCTAAATAAAATTTCTCAAGGGCACATGGAACTATCTCCAGGATAGACCACATGCTGGGTCACAAAACAACTGTCAATTCATGAAGATTGAAATCATGTTAAATATCTTCTAAGATTACACAGTATCAAATTAGAAATCAACCAGCAATAAAAGCAGGAAAATCAGGCCTCTCCAGTGGTGCAGCAGGTTGAGCGCAGCACTGTGAAGCTGTCCACAGCCTCTCCAGCAGCCTCTGCAGTGCGGGTTCAATTCCCAGCCAGCCAGGGAGATATGCACATGATGCGGCAGACCCCTCCTGTCTCACTCTAGTCACTCTGCCTGTTCTGTTCCCCACTCTGTTTCTGGGGTGAATCCTCTCACCCTCCCATGCCTCTGGCCTGTACCCCAGTTCTTGTATAAATAAATAAAGCTTTAAAAAAAGCAGGAAAATCCTCTGATATGTGAAGATCGAACATAACACTGCTGAATGACTATTGGGTTAATAAGCTAATCAAAGAAGAACCAGAAACAAAGTTTAAGATACAACCTGCCAGTACCTATGGGACACAGCAAAAGCAGTACTAAGCAAAAAATATATAGTAATGGAGGCTCAAGCAAGAAAGAAATGATAAATTTCCTTACATGATAAAGTTCCTTACATCTTAAGGAAATAAACAAAAAAAATCAGAAATTAGAAGGAGAAAATATTAAAAATTAGTCACAGTCAGTCCAAAGGATGAAACAAAAAACTTGTTTCTTTGAAAAAATTAACAAAGTAGACAAACCTCTAACTAAACTCACGAAGAAAAATAGGGAGAACACTAATAAATAGAATCATAAATGAAAAAGGAGAAGTTACACATCTCAGAAATACAGAACATCCTAAGAGATTAATATAAACCTCTGTATTCCATAAGTTGAATAACCTAGAAGAAATGGACAAATTCTTAGAAAAATACAATGAAATCAGAAATAGAAAAGTTTAACAGACAAATTACAAGTAACAAAAGTCCAAGACCAGATAATCTCACTAGTGAGTTCCAATAAATCTTCTAAGACAAACTAATACCTGTCCTCAAACGCCTCCAAAAAGTTGAGAAAGGGAGTTCTCTCAACATTACTGTGAAAACAAAAGCAGACAGACATCACAAAAAAGAACTTGCATGGGTGCAAAAACCCTCAATAAAATCTTAGCAAACCAAATCAAAAGGATTATACATCAAGACCATGTGGGATTTATTCCACAGGGGCAAGGATGTTTCAAATTCCAAATCAGAATTCACCGAATTAACAAAAGGTAAAAATCATATGAGAAAGTATTTAATAAATTCAATATTCAGATATGATTTTTAAAAACTCCAAAAAGGGGGTGGGGGGTAGATGGAACATGTGGACTTCTAGTGAGTCCGAACCTCAAACGTGATGGTGAAGGAAATCAGATATGGGGGACTGTCATGTCTAGCATGCAGCAAATCTTTATTGTCTTAGTGCTCGTTATATACTATTTTAATTGTAGCAGGTGTAACATCAAAGCATACCACATAATGATAACATGTATGAGTGATTAGTCTATTTTCTTATTATTATTTATTTACTTCAGACAGTAGGGTACCAGGTGGTTAGTTCTCACACACATAATCTTATCGCCTCCTAGCCAGAGCCTGGGAAGTTCGCTCATTTTTTGTTGTTGTCAACTGTGGAGATGTACGCAGGTCACTTCCAGGCTCTCAACACCAAGTCCTGTCACGGACAGGTTTTCCTCCGAGACGCCTGTGTTTTCACATGCCTTAGGGACTCAGGTCAAGGCCCTTCTGCTCACTGCGCAGGATCTCTCCATTTTGTTATTCTCAGACTGTGGAGATGTAGAAGCCCGACTCCACGCAGGTCACTTGCCAGGCTCTCAACACCAAGTCCTGTCACTCAGAGGTTTTCCTCCGAGACGCATGTGTTTTCACATGCCTTAGGGACTTGGGTCAAGGCCCTTCTGCTCACTGCGCAGGGTGGCGGCCTCCAACAGGAACATACCTCAACACATATTTTAAGTTCTATATGACAGCTAATATCATACTCAGTGTTAAAAAGTTGAAATTTTTTCCTCTAAGATCAGGTACAAGACAAGGATATTTACTTTCACTACTTTCATTCAACACAGTACTGGAAGTCCTAGCTAGAACAATTATGCAAGAGAAGGATACAAAAAGAAATCAAATTGCAAAATAAGTAAAAAAAAAAAAAAACCACACTATTTCCAGATAACATGATAGAAAACACTGAAGATACCACTAAAAACCTGTTAGAAACAATAAATCAGTATGTTAAAGTGGCAGGTTATAAAATCCATTTACATACAAAATCAGTTATGTTCTTATACACAAACAATAAACAAGATGTTAAAGAAATAAAAAAAAAATCCCATTTACAGTCACAGCCAAAATAATTACATACCTAGGAGTAAACTTAACAAATGAGGTAAATGACCTGTACAATGAAAACAATAGGACATTGTTGAAAGAAAAAAAGACACAGAAAAATGGAAAGATACTGCCTATGGATTGATGGTTAACATTGTTTAAATAGCCATCTTACCCAAAATAATATACATATTCAGTGCAATCCATATCAAGATTTCAATGACTCTCTTCAAAGAAGAGTTACTTTGAACAGTTACTGAACAGTTAACTGAAAGGTTCAGTAACAGTTACTGAAATTTATGTCAAATCACAAAGCCCCCACATAGCCAAAATGATCCTAACCCCAAAAAAGGAAGAATGGTGCTATCACACTCCCAGATTCCAAACAACACTGCAAAGCTATAGCAATCAGAACACTATGACATACAATAAAAATAGACACCTGGACCAATGGAATAGAATTGAAAGCCTAGAAATAAACCCACATTTATGGACAGTTAACTAAGATAAAAGAGTGAAAAGTATACATTGGAGAAAGGAAAGTCTCTTCAACAAATGGTGTTGAGTAACTGGATAACCACATGAAAAAGAATGAAATTAGATCACTATTTCACACCATGTACAAGAATTAACTTAAAATGGATCAAAGACTTGATGTTAGACATGAAAGCATGACATACATAGGAGAAAATGGGCAAAACATGTTCATAATGTTAGCACCATAGATGTCTTTAGAGATTCAACTCTAAGCAAGGGAAACAAAAATAAAAATAAACAAATGGGATTATATCAAACTGAAAAGCATTTGCATAGCAAAAGAAACTATCATTAAAACAAAAAGACATCCTACTGAATGGGAGAAAATATTTGTACAACATACATCCGACAAGAGGCTAATATCTAAGATTTATAAAGAACTCATTCAATCAACAACATTAGAAAAAAAATTTTAAAATGGGCTGAAAAGTTAAGTAGACACTTCTCTAAAGAACACATACAGAGAGCATATGAAAAATTGCTCATCATCACATATCATCAGGGAAATGCAAATAAAATTCATTATGAGATACTGTCTCGTAACTATGAGAACAGGCCATATGAAAAAAAAAAACAGAAATAACAAGTGTTGGTGAGGATAAGGAAAAGAAGGAATCCACATACATTGTTGGTAGGAATATACACTGGTCCAGGAGCTATAGAAAACAGCTTGGAAGTTTCTTAAAATACCAAAAATGGATCTACTATTTGACTCAGCAATGCCACTTCTCAGTATCTACCCAACAAATGCAAAAGCACTAATTTGAAGAGATATATGCACTCTTATGTTCATTGTAGCACTATTTAAAAATATACTTATTATAGAAACAACCTAACTACCCAAGGACAATTGAGTAGATTGATGCTGCATGTT
This sequence comes from Talpa europaea, assembly GCF_964194135.1. Lineage (NCBI taxonomy): Eukaryota > Metazoa > Chordata > Mammalia > Eulipotyphla > Talpidae > Talpa > Talpa europaea. The sequence continues at coordinate 61,704,655 of NC_140070.1, forward strand.
TACAACAAAATACTATGCAGTTATGAAATTGGATGGACTTTTGCCATTTGCCACAACATGAATGGAACTGGAGGGCAATATGCTGAGCAATAAGAAGGAGAAAGACAAATAGTGGACAGTTTCATTGATATGCAGAATATAGAGAAATAAACAAAAGATGAGACAAAATCAAACCAAAACATACCCTAGAAAATGACTGTAGAATTGAGTCTATCAGAGTAGCATGGGAGGGTAAAGAGCAAATTGTGTAGTGGGCCTGTTATAGGACAGGGAGAGGGGCAGCCCAAACCCCACAAACCTGCCTGTTCTAAATGGGTTCTGTCATCCGCCGCATCAACACAAAACATAGGAGACTTTAATGGGAAGGAACTTTAATAAAACTAGGAAACAATACAGGTAAGGCAAAGAGTCTAGTTTCTAGTTTCTAGTCTAGTTTCTAAATGAAGCATCCAGAGTTACCCGTCCCCTCGTGGGTAAAAGTCCATCCAAATGGGATTGGCCCAGAACAAGGCCCCAAAGCCTGCTACAAGTCTAAAGCATCTTCCAGTGGGGACCCACAGAAAAGGGTCACAAACAACCGGACAAGCCCGGAAGGAAAAGAGCAAAATCAACATCAAGATAAAAGCTGCCATTGTCACCTCCCCACGGGTCTCACCCACATCTGTGTCACCCAGTCCACGACCAAAAGACAAGCGCAGCTTCTTCACGTGTCTCTAGGCTCCATGCGCCTCCTCCAGGTCTCCTGGCTCCATCCTGCTTCCTTTCTTAGTCTCTTCTTCAGCTTCTCCTCCTCCTGCTCAGCTCCACCCTCCCTTGGGTGGGGCAGGGCACCTCCCCCTTTCCTGGGGACCACCCTGTTACAATCCCCCCTTTTAATTTTTATTCCACCATATCTATGGTGGCACAGATCTCAGGGTGTAATCTTAGGAGACAGTCTTTTTTCAGGGTTACAATGTGTGTAAGAGAAGCAACAATTAGTCAGCAGCATTGTCCATGAATGTCCAATATGAGTTTCATTACTTAAAAATTGTCCATTATCCAAGCCAAAAGAAAAAATTTGGAGCATTGGCTAAAACAAGATAGCAAATATATCAAAATCACAGGGAAAGAATGTTAAAATGGTTCAACTTATGCAAAAACGAAAAAGCCTCTGAGGTTGCAAAACAGCTGCTAAAGGAGATAATTCCTCGCTTTGGGTTGCCGGATTCTATCCAGAGTGATAATGGGCCAGCATTTGTCTCTGATGTTACTCATGCAGTAAGCAGCGCGTTACAGATCAACTGGAAATTGCATGCTGCATGGAGACCACAGTCTTCTGGGCAAACGGAGAAAATGAATCACACCTTAAAGAAAACCTTGGCGAAACTGTGCCAAGAAACACAGCTTCGTTGGGACCAGGTACTATCCCTTGCCCTCCTCCGCATAAGAGTGGCACCTAGAAGTGGGCTACAATTAAGCCCCTTTGAAATTGTGTTTGGAAGACCCTTCCAGGCCTCAGTTCTGAAAGCCAGTCCAGAAATAGCTCAAGATTGCCGGATCACACAATATGTGAAACACATCCAGGAGGTTCTGGCAGTAATTCATAACTTTGCAAACTCAAGGATCTCTATGCCTCCTGATCAACCATTGCATCCCTTCAAACCTGGAGATCAGGTCTTACTGAAGACCTGGCAGAGTGGGGATGCCCAAAACCAGTTGTCAGAAAAATGGACCGGTCCATATGACGTTTTGCTAAGCACACATACTTCTCTAAAACTTGCAGGAATAAAACCCTGGGTACATCATTCCAGAGTTAAGAAAGCGCCAGAAAGAACGGACCCAGAGACAAAGTCCCATTGGTCTTGTGAACCCATTGAAGACTTGAGATATTTATTTAAGAAACAGAAAGAAACTTGAAAGTTACCGACTTCTTTTCCAGTTATTGTTGCAGGATACCTAAGAACTCGTTTTTTTTTTTCTGAAGGAACCCTGAGAAAAAAACTAACATGCTCTAACCAATCTCTTCCTTTCAAAGTTTAGGAGATGTGAAATAACATCTAGGATCATGCATATGCTGACAGTATTTTTTTTACATAGAAAGGTTTTTAATCTTGATTTTGTCATTTCCTGTCAACTTTTGTTTTTTACTTTGAAGTTTTTTTTTTTCTGCTTGTTTTTTTTATTGTTACTTTGGCCTATCAGACAAACTGCAGTTGTATGGGATATCCCACGCGTGATGAATGGTAACTAAAGAGCTCTTTGTGTCTGTATGTTGTCTGTCTGTATGTCCTTGTGTCTAACCGTCTTGACCTCCAGTGATCGACAAATTGGTATACATGGTGCCCATAGATGTTGAAAAAAAAAAAAAAAAGTCTCCAGTTATGAGAAAAACAAAAAGTTATGGTTTGATTGTCAACATTGTGCTACTGAACTAAGCCGGTGCCTTCATAGAGATTGTGGCAAAGCTTCCCAGAAATCTAAATTCAAGTACAAATTTGGTAGCCTGTCATTTGACTGATGCAAGGAAATTTTGTGGAACCTCAGTAGAGCTCCTGAGACACTCCACGAAGTTTCTCCTTTTCCTCCTGGGAAAGCATTACATGAATTTGTTCTATTTGGCTTTTACCTAATGAAGTAAAACTGGAAGGGAAGCATTGTCACTTGGGAAAATGGTAAAAACTTTGGTATGTACAATATGTTAACAGTAGTATCGGGTATGTATGTAAATTGTCAATGGTGATTGTCACCTTGTAATATTGTATAATTCAATTGTTTCACATCTATAGAAATTGTTTCTGGAAATATAGGGAGAAAAGGTCTCAACAGATTCCTATTGATGGAACTGTTGAGAGTAAAAAAAAAACTTTCCTGCAAAGGACTCAATAGACCTGGAAATACACCTGACATTTACTAAGGTTTCTTTGACATACTGGAACTTTTTTTTTATGCATTTCTGTCCTGACTCCACGAAGTTTTTTTTTTTTTGTTTTGTTTTGTTTTGAGTAACCAGGATCTGCAGCAATTTTTTTTCCAGCAAAGCTAACTTGTCACATTTTCTCTCCCCTTGATACCAACACAGCATACAAATAGTGGTAGTAATTTTTGCTACTTATTTCAGAGTCTGTTTTTGCATAACTTCCATAGGGATTTTGTCTGTTTTAACAAAAAATTGGACGTGAGTTTGATTGTGTGGCTTTGTGTAGAGTTCTTCCAGAAAGTTGAAAAAGAGCTGAACCAAGAAGAGGAGAACCTGTTTGCCTTGTTTGTAGGGTTCCAGAGACCTCCAAAGAAGGTGAGGAAGCTTGCCTCCATTGGCAGGACTGGACAACCCAGCCAATGAAAATGCCCTGGTACCCTCGCGAAGAGGAAAGCCCAGGTGGAGTCTGATGAGACCAACTTTATACCTGAAGCATACATCGACTGGATGCCACCGGTTCGCTCTGATCCTGTATGGAATATTTCAACAAAGCCAGCTAAAATTGCTGTTAGTTATTTCTGCCCTGTGATTTTATGCAAAAATAGGGAAAATGGTTTAAAAGTAAATTTAATTTGCAAACTTTTGCTTTGCTGTTAAAAGTTTGGGATCAAGGTTGAGAAAATTTGTGGTTTTTTTTACATCAGTTGAACCATTTTAAGATTTTTTTTTTTTCCTGTAATTTTTACATATCTGCTGTCTTGTTTTGGCTAACACCTCCAGATTTTTTTTTGGCTTAAACTGATGAACTATTTTTCCTGGAGTGGAGGACTTTTGCTTTCCACAATGGACAAATACCTGGAGAGACTGGTTTTCTTTCACACTGGAACCTGACAAAATGTTCATCTGAGACTGCATCCCAACCTCCATATATTCGATCTTCATCACCATGGAAATGGTGGCAACAAGTGAAAGGGGGAATTGTTAGGGGGAAAAGGATGTCCCAAAGCAAATTCCATGTAGGCTTTGTGGACTCCACCCCCACCCCAGGTCAAAGCCAAAGACACTGGGAACTCCAAATCCCATCACCACCAAAGGGAAGGTGGCTGGGACCTGAGGGTGGGGTTAAGCAGCCAGGTGGATACAAAAGGCAGACACGTGGGCTTTGGGGGGCTCTCTCTCGCTCTCCATTTTGGGCTCTCGGCCAGCTTGCAGCGTCCGGTCAGCTCTGAGAGTGACTTTGGGTTTCCAGGTCGTCGGATCGGGTAGGACGCATTAAAGACTTTATTTCCCTATTTTCTCCCTGAGTTGTAACTTTTCCTTATTTTCTTTTTCTCTTGTAAATAAACCTTTTATTAACCCTTTTGTGTGTGTCTGTAGTAGAGTATTCATAAGTCTCTTTAAAGCGCGCGGGTGAGGACCCACAGCCAGGAACCCGTTTAATATCGGGGTTGCTCTATAACAGGCCCAGTGGGCTATGGTGGAAAATTATGGGTGCCTTGGTGTAGAGCATGGTGTGGTAACATACCTCTGAAAAGGTACGATCCTATACCTTTGCATCACGTACAGTGTTGTAAAACAATGTTACCACAATAAAAAAAAAAGTTTTATATTTAAATATAAACAAAAAAAGTCACACAATATTTTAGGGACAAAGAGATCCCTTCCTAAACTTTTTTTTTTTTTTTTTTTTTTTTTTTTTGTGGGACCCTCGCCGGCGGCCGGGAAACGAACCTGTGCTGCAGAGGCTGCGGGCAGCCTCGCAGCCCAGCGCTCAACCACTGCGCCACCAGAGGAGGCCCTCTTCCTAAACATTTTTACCCAAACAAAGTTGAAGAAAATTGAGCAAAGAATCTGCATAGATTTTTTTTTTTAAGATTTATTTATTTATGCAAACAAGCACTGGGGTACAGGCCAGAGGTGTGTGGGGTGGGGAGTGAAAGGATTCACCAGAGACAGAGTGGGAAACAGAACAGGCAGACTGACTGAAATACACTGCTGAGGGGAGCAGCGGGTGGGTGAAAAGAGGTCTGCTGTGCCATGTGGGTATCTCCCTGGCCAGGCATCGAACTCATATTGCAGTGGATGTAGACAGCTTCATAGGTTGCATCTTAACCCCTTGCACAACCAGGGAGGCCCCAGATATTTCACTAAAGAATATGTTCACATGGCCATATATGCATGAAAATCATTAGCCATTAGGTAAATGCAAATCAAAACCACAACAAAATACCATTTTATATACAGTAATGGGTGGAATAAAAAGATAACAATAGGGCCTCCCTGGTGGTGCAAGGGGTTAAACGCAGCACTGTGAAGCTATCTGCAGCCTCTGCAGCCTGAGTGTGATCCCTGGCCAGCCAGGGGGAGCTACCCAAATGGCGTCGCAGACCTCTCCTGCCTGTTCTGTTCCCCACTCTGTCTTTGGTTAATGCTCTTGCTCCCCGCACCTCTGGCCTGTACCCCAGTTCTTATATGCATAAATAAATAAATCTTTCTTAAAAAGGATAACAATAACAAGCACTGACAAGGATACAGACACATTGGAACACTCACACATTGCTTTTGGAAAGGTAAAGCAGTGCAAGACAATTTGGAAAATAACATGGCAGACCTCAAAAAGTTAAAGACGTAGTTATTATTTGACCAAGCAATTATAATCACAGGTATTTCAGGTATTTCAGGAGACATGGAAACACCACACAAAAATTTGCATATAAATATTCATAGCAGTATTATTTAAAATAGTCAAACATGGGAATGATCAAATCTTCTATTGATGAGTGGAGCCACAAAATGTGGTATATCCATATAATGAAATATTATTCAGCCTTAAAATAAGATGAAGAGCTGATATATGCCACAATACGGATGAAGCCAGTTACAAAATAACACATATTAAATTATTTCATTTATATGAAATATCTATAAATAGCAAATATGTAAAGATAGAAAGTAAATTCTATTAATACTTAGTTTATGCCTTGGGGTATAGTTCAGTGATGGTAGCCAGAAAGTGTTAGTTTTCTTTTGGGGATGATAAAAATTTTGTGATTGTACAATCACAATGGTTGTACAACTGTGAATATACTAAAATACATTTAATTGTAAACTTTTTTTAAAATTTATTTATACAAGCACTGGGTACAGTCAGAAGCGTGGGAGGGTGAGAGAATTCACCAGAGCCAGAGCAGGGAACAGAACAGGCAGACTGACGAAATACACTGCAGAGAGGAGCAGTGGGCAAGACAGGAGAGGTCTGTCATGCCATGTGGGACCCTCAACAGCCAGGGATTGAACCGGCGGTGCAGAGGCTGCCGGCACCTTTGCACTCAACCGCTGTGCCACCAGGGGAGGCCCACATTTAATTGTAAACTTTAAATACATAAATTGAATGGTATGTTAATTATATTTTGATATAAACAATATTTAAATTTTAAATATTAAAGAAAGCATATCCTGATTAAAATCAAATGGAACAAATGTGTAACTATGTATCAAATTAATCACAGAGAAAAATTTCACGTGAATTAAAAGCTAATAATTTTTTTTGAAGATTTATTTTTTTATGTATGCATACAAGAGCTGGGGTACAGGCAAGAGATTCAGGGGGTGAGAGGACTCACCAGAGACAGAGTGGGGAACAGAACAGGCAGACTAACTGAAAATACACTGCTGAGGGGAGCAGCAGGCAAAGCAGGAGAAGTCTGCTGTGCCATGTGGGTTTTTCCCTGGCCAGCCAGGGATCGAATTCATGCTGCAGAGGCTGTGGATAGCTTCATAGTGCGGTGCTTAACCCCTTGTGCCACAAGGGAGGCCCTAAAAGCCAATAATTTGACTCTATATTCCTAATGATGGATTACCTATGGACAAAAAGGACTGCAAATAAATTTTAAATTTTTCAATAATCATATTGTTAATAATAAAATCATTGTATCTGGAAACTATTGTGTATTTGGTAGGATAAAACAATTAAGCAACTACATTAGTGTCATTAGAAACCAGTATTTTCAATACTACAAGGAGTCCTAAAGCCAGAACCTCAGAGCGACGAATAACAATGAAAGAAGGCCAAAAAAAAAAAAAAAAAGTTATTAAAAGAATAAATAAATAAAATCAAAGGAAAGACAAACACAATGGCAAATACAGATGTTAACATATCAATATTAACTCTAAATGTAAATGGACTAAACTCTTCAATAAAAAGACACAGAGTTGCAGCCTGGATTAAGAAACAAAACCCAACCTTTTGCTGTCTCCAGGAAACACATTTAGCTACAAAAGATAAAAATAGGCTCAAAGTTAAAGGATGGAAAACAATCCTACAAGCAAATGGACCAAAAAAGAAAGCAGGAACAGCTATACTTATATCAGATAAAACAGATTTCAAACTCAAAAAGATAAAAAGAGACCCCAATGGTCACTACATTATGATCAAGGGGACAATACTTCAAGAAGAAATAACACTCATTAACATATACTCACCAAACGAAGGAGCACCAAAATATATCAGACAACTGTTGTCCTCTCTGAAAACAGACATCAGAGAAAACACATACGTAGTGGGAGACTTCAACACACCACTATCAACAATGGATAGATCAACAAGACAAAAAATAAGTAAAGAAACCAAAGCTCTAAATAAAGACCTAGAGCAATTGGGCTTAACAGACATCTATAGAACACTAAACCCCAAAAAAACGGAGTACACATTTTTCTCAAGCGCACACGGATCATTCTCCAGGATCGATCACATACTGGGGCACAAGACAAACATCAACAGATACACCAAGATTGAAATCATATCAACCATCTTTTCTGACCATGAAGGCATCAAACTAGAAATAAACCATAAAAAGAAGGCAAGGAACTTTCCTACCTCATGGAGATTAAAAACCACACTACTGGAAGACCATTGGACTAATGAGGAGATCAAAGAAGAAATTAAAAAATTTTTTGAATTGAACGACAAGGAGGACACCAATATCCTAAATGTATGGGATGCAGCAAAAGCAGTAATAAGAGGAAAATATATAGCAATAGAAGCTCACATCAAGAAACAAGAAAGAACGCAAAGAAACAACCTAATCTCGAAGCTCAAAGATCTAGAAAAAGAACAACAAAAAATCCCCAAAACCAGTAGAAGAAAAGAAATAATAAAAACCAAAGCAGAAATAAATGAAATTGAAACTAAAAAAACAATCCAAAAGATCAATGAAACCAAGAGCTGGTTCTTTGAAAAAATCAATAAAATAGACAAACCCCTAGCCAGGCTCACAAAGGAAAAAAGGGAGAAAGCACAAATAAACAGGATCATCAATGAAAGAGGAGAAATCACAACGGACACAGCAGAAATCAAAAGAATAATCAGTAACTACTATGAACAGTTATATGGAAACAAGTTTAACAATCTAGAGGAGATGGACAAATTCCTACAACTCTACAACCACCCAAAGCTAGATAAAGAAGAAATAGAACACCTAAACAGACCAATTACAATTAGCGAAATTGAAATGGTAATCAAAAACCTCCCCAAAAACAAAAGCCCAGGACCTGATGGATTTACAAATGAATTCTACCAAACATTCAGAGACGAATTAGTGCCTATCCTTCACAAACTCTTCCAAAAAATTGAGAAGGAAGGGACAATACCAAACACGTTCTATGAAGCCAACATTACACTAATACCAAAACCGAACAAGGACAACACAAAAAAGGAAAACTACAGGCCAATCTCCCTAATGAACACTGATGCAAAAATCCTCAATAAAATTTTAGCTATCAGAATCCAACAATGTATCCATAAGATAATTCACCACGACCAAGTTGGATTCATTCCAGGGGCACAAGGATGGTTTAACATCCGAAAATCAATCAACGTTATCCAACACATCAACAAAAAGAAATATAAAAACCATATGATAATATCAATAGATGCTGAGAAAGCTTTCGACAAAGTGCAACACCCATTCATGATAAAAGCCCTTGAAATTCTTGGGATACAAGGAACATACCTCAACATCATAAAGGCCATCTATGACAAGCCAACAGCCAGTATCATTCTCAATGGTGAAAAGCTGAAAGCAATTCCATTAAGATCTGGAACAAGACAAGGATGTCCACTCTCACCATTGCTTTTCAATATAATACTGGAAGTCCTAGCCAGGGCAATAAGACAAGAGAAAGACATCCAAGGAATCCAAATAGGAAAAGAAGAAGTCAAACTATCACTATTTGCAGACGATATGATATTATACATAGAGAACCCCAAAAACTCCACAGAAAAGCTAATTCAACTCATCAATCAGTTCAGTAAAGTGGCAGGATACAAAATCAACACGCAAAAGTCAGTAGCCTTCCTATACACAAACAATAAATCTGAAGAAGAAGAAATCAAAAAGACCATCCCTTTTGTTATTGAAACAAAAAAAATCAAATATTTGGGAATAAATCTAACAAAAGAGGTAAAGGACCTATACAAAGAAAACTATAAAACACTGTTAAAAGAAATAGAAGAAGACACAAAGAAATGGAGAGACATCCCCTGCTCATGGATTGGAAGAATAAACATTATTAAAATGGCCATCCTTCCAAAAGCAATATACAGATTCAATGCTATTCCAATCAAAATTTCAATGTCATTCTTCAAAGAAATAGAACAATTATTGATGAAATTCATATGGAATCACAAAAAACCCCAAATAGCCAAAGCTCTCCTGAAAAAAAAAGAAGGGAATGGAGGCATCAGACTCCCAGACTTCAAACTATACTACAAAGCCATAATCATCAAAACTGCATGGTATTGGAACAAGAACAGACATACAGACCAATGGAATCGAATAGAAAATCCAGAAATAAACCCACAGATTTATGGTCAACTAATCTTTGACAAAGGAGCAAAGAATATGCATTGGAGCAAAGAAAGTTTGTTCAATAAATGGTGCTGGGAAAACTGGGTCGCTACATGCAAAAGAATGAAGCTTGACCACCACCTCACACCATACACAAAAATCAACTCAAAATGGATTAAAGAACTAGACATAAGACCTGAAACCATAAAATATATAGAAGGAAATATAGGCGAAACACTACGTGATTTGCACATCAAAGACATCTTTACAGACACATCACCCAAAGCAGTGATAGTGAAGGCAAAGATAAACAGCTGGGACTACATCAAATTAAAGAGCTTTTGCACAGCAAAAGAGACAATAACAAAAACAAAGAGAAACCCCACCAACTGGGAGAACATTTTTGCACCCAACACTAATGATAAAGGACTGATCACAAAAATCTGCAAAGAGCTGATGAGACTCAACAACAACAAAGAAAATAATCCAGTCAAAAAATGGGCAGAAGAGCTTAAAAGAAACTTCTCTGAAGAGGAAATGCAAATGGCCAACAGGCATATGAAAAAATGTTCAACATCACTTGTCATCAGGGAAATGCAAATCAAAACTACCATGAGATACCATCTTACACCAGTGAGAATGGCACATATTAAAAAAACTAGCAACAACAAATGCTGGCGAGGGTGTGGAGAAAAAGGAACTCTTCTGCACTGTTGGTGGGAGTGCAAACTGGTCCAACCACTGTGGAGAGCTGTGTGGAGATTTCTGGACCTACTAAACATAGAGCTTCCATATGATCCAGCAATTCCACTCCTAGGTATTTACCCAAAGGACACAGAAACATCAATTCCAAAGAACACCTGCACCCCTATGTTTATAGCAGCACTGTTTACAATAGCTAAGCTTTGGAAACAACCCAAATGCCCAAAAATAGATGACTGGATCAAGAAGATGTGGTACATATATACCATGGAATATTACTCAGCATTCAAAAAAGATAAACACATGCAATTTGCAGCAACATGGATGGCGCTGGAAGGGATCATGCTCAGTGAAATAAGCCAAAAAGAAAAAGAAAAATACCGGATGGTCTCACTCATAGCAGGAATCTAGAAAACTTAAATAAGGGACCAGGAAAATGAATAACTATAAGAAAGTGAAAATCAAAATCAACAAAAAACTATGAACCAGAGACACTTTTAGGGGAGCGGGGGCGGGAGGGGAGGGATTGGGGTCAGAATGGGGGGCTGCAATTGTATGGGGAATATAACAATAAAATTTATAAAAAAAAAAAAAAAAAGAAACCAGTATTTTCAATTTCAGAAAAAAAGGAGAAAAATCTAAAAGTAAATAAATGAAAATCTGTCATCTTAAATTTGAATGGGAAATATCATGTCATATATTCTTTTAAGAGTGTATCTTTTCTGGGCCTCCCCGGTGGCGCAGCGGTTGAGCGCTGGGTTGCGAAGCTGCCCGCGGCCTCGGCGGCGCCGGTTCGATCCCCGGCTGCTCCCCGGCCACCGGAGGAGGGTCCCACATGGCGCGCAGACCTCTCCTGCCGCCCGCTGCTCCCCTCAGCAGTGTACTTCGGTCCTTCTGCCTGTTCTGCTCCCCGCTCTGGCTCTGGTGAATTCTCTCACTCTCCCGCGCTTCTGACTGTACCCAGTGCATGTATAAACAAAAAAACAAGCAAGCAAATAAATAAATAAATAAAAACATGCCTCTAAAAAAAAAAAAAAAAAAAAAAAAAAAAAAAAAAAAAAAAAAAAAAGAGTGTATCTTTTCTAAGGCCTCCCCTGGTGGCGCAGGTGGTTGAGGGCAGCACTGTGGAGCTGTCCACAGCCTCTGCAGCACAGGTTCCATCTCAGAGAAATGCATATTAAAGTAAAATTGAGACAAATTTACTTTATTAGAGGAACAAAATATAATCAATGACTGGCAAAATATTTTAATGAGACTGAAGGAAATAGGAATATACACCTTGTTTATGAAAATTTAATTTTTTTGAATTTTTTGTGGTCAAAAGCTCTACCATTGAATCTTTTTGGATAGTGCTTTCACCATACTTAATACACACTTGCACACACCATACACTTCTGGAGAAATTCTGTATACTTCCATACAAGGAAATAATATATCAATGCTCACATTGGTTACAGCCCAGACTGAGTCAGTGAACAAGTAGAAACAGACTCGCATCTCTCAGTCTACACAAATGTGGCTTACTCATAAAGGATCTATTCTACCTATAAATTCAAATGAATGAATTACTTAGAATGGAAATCCCCAATATGTTGAGTGAAAACTGAAGTTGCATATGAAATATAGTTTTAAAGGACAGATTTAAAGCAAATATTTAAGGCAATATGTAGATATTGATGACATTATATATCTTTCTTTTTTATATTTAAAGTTTTTATAATGAAAATACTTTTTAATGCAAATTTATACAAATCTATTGAAAACACAATTATTTGTAGAGCTATTCATTCATCCATTGACAATCTGATCATTTATTCAGTGCTATATTAAAAACAGTGTTTTGGAAGGTAGATTAATTAATAACTTGAAATCTCCTAACAATTTAAATGAAAACTGTCAAATGTTTGAGACCCTATTTTAGAATACAAAGAAGGTTTGACTTCCAATTTCCATTTTCTTTTAATATTTTATTTATTTTTGCATAGAAGAACTGGGGTATAGGCAGAAGTATGGGGGATGTGAGGATTCACCAGAGACAGAGTGGGGAGTGGAGTAGGCAGATTTACTGAAATACACTGCTAAGGGGAGCAGCAGGCAAGACAGGTCTGCTGCCCCATATGTGGGTTAGCTCCCTGGCAAGGGATAGAACTCAGGTGTCAGCAGTGATAGTGCTAAGACTTATCCCCTAGGCCACCAGGGAGGCCCCAATATCCATTTCCTGTAGATCAAGAACATGCTATTCCATTATTGACATGCATAATAATTTTCTGTTCTGATGATGCTATAAATTCAATAGCAATTCTCCAGTCTTAACAGTTATGAGCATAAAATGTATCCTATAACCTCAAATCTCCAATAGTGGAAAGCTTAAAAAAGAATGGATGCTGCTAGAGCAATGCTTTTTATTTGATATGATCATAGAAGATCCATAATCTCCCAATTCTCAGACTCAGATGGTTTCTTCAGCAAGGTAGTGCAGTGAGGAATGATTTAGTCTGTGCTAGAGTGATAGAATTGGCCACCTAATACACGTTTCATTTTTCAAAAAATTCCACATTTGGGGAATCTCTTGTAACTACTTCATGGTTTCTAAAAGCAGTTAATGTCCAAAGCTAGAAGAACTTAAGTTTTCTTAAATATACATGTGAATGAATGGAGGGAGGTAAACACAAAGTAAAATTTTAAAAGATGAGGAGGCCTGATAGGGGAACAGCTGGATAAGAAAATCAGGAAAGGAATGGTTATTTAAAGATTATTCCAGCTGGAACACAGGTTCTTGTGACTTAAAGGTAGCATCACATGGCAAACTTCTGAGTCCATTCCCTAGATTTTCTCTGTTTTATAGATCCATGCAGTCTCAGCACTAGGAGATCTTCTGGGTTTGAATCACACAGTGATGAATAAATGTATTGAAGAACTTCCAAAATAATTAAAGTGTGAAACCACTGTGAACTTTGAATATTGAAACCAATTCAATTCTGCCATTACTGTTAAAATTCGGTAGACAAATTCTTGTAAATGCAAAAGTAGTCCACAGAAAAATGAATTATCAAAAAAAAATAAATAAAACATCTTGACAAGAGCAAAACATCATCCCCAACTGCACCTGCAAGACTTTGTGTTGGAGGGTCCTGGGAAAATCATTAAGTTCCTTATTTGTCTTTTTCAGTGTCATAATTTGTACTTTGCCTCTGGCTTCTCACTCTCTTGGTTTACGGTGAAAGATCCAATCAAAATTCCTGATTTTCTAGGCAACAGGTAAAGATTGTCTCTGTCTCTTACAGAAGGTCTCAACCTCTGAAGGCTCTGATGTCTGCCTGACCTGACAGAACTCATGCTCATGACACCGTAAAATACTTAAAAATCCAAGGAACAATATCTTATATTGGCACAATTTGCTCATGATACAAACAAGAATAAAGGCCAAGTTGCAATGGAGTTGCTTGGATTGAATTCTGAGACAGAACAAAGACATTAGCAGAAAAACTACTAAAACCCAAATAGCATACTAATTTAGTTAATAGTTCCATTGTTAATTACTTGGTTTTGAAAAATGTACTATAGGAGACAGAATTCCCCTCTACTCCTCTTGATTCTTTTTTTTCTTTAAGATTTATTTTTATTTATTTGTGCATACAAGAAATGGGGCATAGGCCAAAGGTGTGGGGGATGAGAGGATTCATTAGAGACAGAGTGGGGATCAGAACAGGTGGATCTACTGAAATACATTGCTGAGGGGAGCAGCAGGCAAGACAGGAGAGGTCTGCTGCACCATGTGGGTTAGCTCCTTGGCCGGGGATGAAACTCATGCCACAGTGGCTGGCCATACCTTGATAGCTTGATAGTGCTGAGACTTCAATGCTTGCACCATCAGGGAGGCCCCCCTCCTCTTGATTCTTCTGAAGTTGTTACAGCAATTAAATTATCATTGGGAGAAAATAACAAATTTAAATAGATATGTATGGAGAATCTACATGGATATAAATTCTAAAGTAAATGCGGCAAAATGAAGGTATGCATTCCTAAGGAAGGGAATGTGGTGTGGGGCTTCAGTGAAAGAGGAGGGGACTCCTCATGATAAGGAGAGAGTGACTCATATGACAAAGACCAGATGCTCTGTAATTAGATGTTTGAAACCCTGCCATATAAATAGTTTTCTCTGAGAGAAAGGCTATTTCTGGAAAACTCTAAATCTGGGTAATGCCACCAAATTTCTTTTATTTTTTTTTTTAATTTTTAATGACACCGATACTTCACATCCTTGTTTGTTCACAATATAGGATTTCTCCCTCAAGTGTGATAACCAAAGTTTTCCCACCACCAAAGCATCCATAGTCCTCTACCATATTCCACTGTGCTCTTCTCTCCTTCCTTCCCCATTTTCTCCCCTTCCTCTACCTTTCTCCTCCCCTTCTCCTCTTGGATGTCTCAGATCTGTGATTAGTTTTCAAGGCTCCGTTTTAAAGTTTTTCTTTGTCTGATCCTTTGTTTGGAAATGTTTACATTTCCACCCAGTATTTATCTTTCTACTTTGGGCACACTTAGCTTAGGATAATCCCTTCCAGTTGCATCCATATTGCCATAAATGGTATGAATTTACCTTTTTTGATCACTGAGCAGTATTTCTGTGTGCGTGCGTGTGTGTTGTGTATATGTGGGGGGGGGGATGTGTGTGTACCCAACATCTTCTTGATCCAGTCATGTGTTCTGGGGCACTTAGGTTATTTCCATATGTTGGCTACTATAAATAGTGCTGCTATGAACATAGGAGTGCAGGTTTCCTTTCAAATTAGTGTTTTTTTGTTTTTTTTTTCATTTTGGGGGTAAATACCTAGGAATGGAATTGCTGGGTCATAGGGTAGATCCAGTTTTAGTCTTTTGAGAAATTTTCAGATTTCTTTCCATCGGGACTGGACCAGTCTACATTCCCACCAACAGTATTAAGAGGGTTTCTTTTAATCCACACCCTTGCCAACACTTGTTTCTGGTTTGGTTTTTGCTTGTTTTTGATGTGGACTCTTCTCACAGGTGTGAGGTGGTATCTCATTGTGGTTTTGATTTGAATTTCTCTGATAAGTGATGAACATTTTTCATATGGTTGAACACTACCAGTTTTCATTCTTCTAGGCATTTAAGGGAATGAGAAACATTTCTTTTTAATTCATGGGACATTGACCTTTGCTTGAAATAATCTACATGCGAAAGTGATACATCTTGGGATGTCCTGTTCTGGACATCTGGGGAGGTCAACCTAAACATCTTGGGGAAGCCTATACTTTTTTTTTTAACACTTTATATTTATTTATACAAGCACTGGGTGCAGTCAGAAGTGCAGAAGGGTGAGAGAATTCACCAGAGCCAGAGCGGGGAACAGAGCAGGCAGACAGACTGACGAAGTACACTGCTGAGGGGAGCAGTGGGCATGTGGCAGGAGAGGTCTGCGCGCCATGTGGGACCCTCGCCAATGGCCGGAGATCGAACCAGCACTGCAGAGGCTGCGGGCAGCTTCTCAGGGCAGCGCTCAAACCCTGCACCACCGGGAAGGCCCAGAAGCCTATACTTCTTAACTAGAAATAGTCTCAGTGACAGTTACACAAAAAGTTTATTATATAATAAAGTAAGATTTTGAACCCAGGAAGCAGTATGACCGATTTTACTTAGTGAGAGCTGTTCAAATAAACTCAAGTTAGTATTTACTTTACATAGTGAGGAACATTGAGTCACTGACATTAAGAATGTAATGATTCTTCAAAGAAGGGGGGCTTCCAGCTCTAAGTTGTCCTGACCTAAAAATATACTAATGCTAGAGGAAGGCAATGCACGATTTAATTTCTTCCTTTCTAAAGAATGTACTACGGAAATACAAAGGTTGGTTACCCATAGCTAAACATTTTACTATTTGTTTTTTAATCTGGTTACTTGGCGTAGGGGCAGAAAGGGCCACTGAGCAGGTTTTCTGATCCAGCAGAACTGGTAAAGGAGGAGTCAGAGTCCTCTGAGGCTTTTTGCAGGTCTTTTAGATTTACCAGGCATAGGGCAGGCAGGGGTGCTGGGGGGCCGGGAGGCTGGCAGTCTTCCCAGCCCCCAGCATAGCCTCACTCTATCTGGGCTCCCTGCTTCTCTTCTCTCGGCTTCCATTTGTTTTTGGCTTCTGCTGGCATCCCGCAATGCTGCCCTTATAAACTCAGTCTCTCAGCCCAGGTGTACCCACTTCAGGTGCCCGCCATCAGGCATGCATTCAGGACCACAGGGTTCCCTCATCTATCCTAAGGGCAGGAGGGCAGAAAGGCCTGATACTTTTTCCTTACCCTACAGTCCACCCTCTCAGGGTTTTCTGCTGTACAATCTACACAAGTCACATACGTTTCTCTTGGCAATAGAACACTGCAGCCATGGCCCACAAAAACAAATAATATACATCACAATAGAACAACAAAATACATAAAATACAACAGAACACAAATAATTCCAGGCAGGGCACCAACCTAGTGGAAAAAGACAATTATTGGCACCACCAAATCTGCCAAAGGCACTGCTCATATAAGGGAGGGGAACCACTCATGGTATCTACTGTAACACACCAGGAACCATCAGGCTTCCTGGCCTTCTCTGGCTGTAGTCTCGGCTACAAGCCACACACAGCATCCACCCCCAGGATGCACTCACTCTGGGACTGGCGATTCTATAATCGCCAACCCTCAGGGTTTCTGTCTGCAGTTGCTCCAACATTCGGCTTTCATAGCCACCAACGCGACTCGCAGACCCCTGCACTCAGGCCAACCCACTGCACAAGCACATGGGTCGGGGATCCAAACTACATGCAGCCTCTCTTGGGTCCCTTCTTCGGCTTGGGCTCCACTCCAAGCTATGTTCCCCGCTCGTCCCCCAAGGACGGGTTCCTCAGCTCCTGACCCTCACTCAAGAACGAGCAGGGCATCACCCACAGGTGATTTTAAGAGACTCACTGGCCTTCAGCATACTCAGGCTGCTTAACAGCCGCTCAGGACTTCTCAACTTAGCACCAGCTTATGCCTTCTCAAAATCGGCTTTTCTCCTCTGCCTAGCTGCTGGGCACACACAGGCTGCTTTTGGCCATCAAGGCCTACTGGCCACCCGCAGATTCCCATCTCCTGGGGTATACAAACAATAGCATCCTCCCCCAGGGTCCACAAAACTTAACCTGCCAAGGTTCCTCCACCTTCTGGTGGGATTGTCAGTCCAAGTCCATTAGGCCTCTCCCTGCATCAGCACTGGCGAGCTCTGAATCATGGTCTTATCTTCCCTGGCGATTCTTGCTGCCTTGGGAATCCTTGGCTGGTCCTCTCAGGCCTCTCCTCCTCCAGCTGAGGTCTCGTCCTGCAGCTCCTGGACCTTGTCCATCTCCTGTGCCGCCATGATATGTCCAGTGTTGTCACAGGCAAACACAGTCTGCTACTCCTCAGTCCCCCCAGGTCTTCAGAGGCTCCATGGATGGATGGATCATCTTGCCGACTTACGCCAATTGTAAGGGCAGGAAGGGCCACTGAGCAGGTTTTCTGATCCAGCAGACCAGGTAAAGGAGGAGTCAGAGTCCTCAGTGGCTTTTGCAGGTCTTTTATTTAGATTTACCAGGCATATGGCAGGCAGGGGTGCTGGGGGGCCGGGAGGCTGGCAGGCCTCCCAGCCCCCAGCAAATCCTCACTCTATCTGGGCTCTCTGGTATTCTCTCTGCTTCTCTTCTTCTTCTCTCGGCTTCTGTTCGTTCTTGGCTTCCGCTGGCGTCCCCGTGACGACACCCTTATAAACCCAGTCTCTCAGCCCAGGTGTACCCACTTCAGGTGCCCGCCATCAGGCATGCATTCAGGACCACAGGGTTCCCTTATCTATCCTAATGGCGGGAGGGCAGAAAAGCCTGATAGTTTTTCCTTACCCTACACTTGGTCATCAGTGAGGGTGAAAACACTGACTTTATTTGCAGACATCAGATTTTGCATAGCTGTTTCAGACACGCAGAGGGCTTTGCTGTCTTACCTGCGAGACTGAGGGGGGAGGGAGTTCCCCAGAAAATTTTACAGTATGTTCACATGGTTAAATAAGATATTTATTTATTTATATTTTTTTAATAGAGGCATGTTTTATTTATTTATTTGTTTGTTTTTTTGTTTATACATGCACTGGGTACAGTCAGAAGCGCCAGAGGGTGAGAGAATTCACCAGAGCCAGAGCGGGGAGCAGAGCAAGCAAAAGGACCGAAGTACACTGCTGAGGGGAGCAGCGGGCGGCAGGAGAGGTCTGCGCGCCATGTAGGACCCTCCTCCGGTGGCCAGGGAGCAGCAAGGGATCGAACCGGCGCCGCAGAGGCCGCGGGCAGCTTCACAACCCAGCGCTCAACCGCTGCGCCACCGGGGAGGCCCTAAATAAGATATTTATATTAGGGTGAGTGAAGAGTAAAAAGGAACTTTCTGTACTGTCTTTACAACTTCTCTGAAAATCTAAGTTTATTTTAAAAATGAGTGAAGTCATCAAATAAATTTCATCTATAGTCTCTAAATTATTTTTTAAAAAATAGGAATTCAAGCTTTTTCAAGGGCAAGTTTTATGAGTCTATATATTTGCCAACTGCCTTTTTCAAGTCTGGGATGCCATTACCTGTAAATGTCATTTGCTGCACTTCCCCACTGATGGTAATTTGATGCAATGAGATAGAAGGGGTGTCATAAGCATCTGAAGCAGGGATAACTGGTAGGGACAAGGAGTCTTTGAGACCAATGCGACATCCTTTCCCCCTAACACTGGTTTCTATACTTTTACAAATGCAATCAATCTTCCTTAAGGACTTGGGATATGCAAAATATTTCTTAGTGGGGGCTAATTTGCTGAATATGATCCACAGTTCTGTAATTTTTGAAAAACCATTCAGAAGGCAACACTTTAGAAAAGTAATTATAATTCAAGATGTTTTAGTAGCAAGTAAGTATGAAATAAAGTATGAAGGTTACCTTTTTTTTTTTTTTCTTTTTTAAAAAGAACAAGTTCCTTCTACCTATCAGAGATTTCTGTTTATGCATTCTCAGTTAATGGGATCTTATTTGCAGAGGAGTTTTAACTTTCAAAGTCCTTTCACTATCATCAGGTTTCATAAGAGCTGTATGATAAAGGCAGGTGTTTCCTTTTTCTTTGACAAAGAGGATGAATCTCAGGATATTGGGGCATTGGCTTAAGGTTAGGGAACTAATTAGTTTCAGAGCTGGAACTAGAACCCAGAGCTCTCTTCAACTCTTCTCAAGGGTTAATTTGCATATGAATGACTTGGGGAAACTGAAAATGCAAATTATCATTCAGTGTGTCTTGGGTGATCACTAAGAGTCTGCATTTCTTTCAGGTCTCCAGGTTACCGCTTATCCCTGGATTACACTCCTGAGTAGTAGAGCAGACCATTTACACAGGTACTAAATTCAACTGATCCCCTTTCCCAGCGTGTACTTGGCAGATTAGATGGACTTTAACAAAATTTAGGCAAACTTGAAAAATATCCTGGTGCTGTTTTCAATTAAGCAGAAATGATTTTTTAAGATTGGGGCATAGCTTTCATTCGTGGCAGCTTCCTTCTCCATATAACCCGTCTGTAATTAACAAGTGCGCTGTGTATGGGTAACCAAGGAGCTAGGTGGAGAAAGGCTTGAGCACTCCCAGTGTTTATCTTTATGATTTGGGTTTTGTCAGAAATTATAATATGTCTCAATCTCGAGTGCATTCAAGCCTTGGAATCTACAGTTATGCAATAACTGGTGTCCCGTGTGTCGAACAGAAAAACAACAACAACAAAACCAACCAACCTCTCACCAACCTCGTGTTGATAGTTCACCCTGGCCTCCCGGCGCCCAGGGTTGCGGGGAGCTGAGCCCTCTTGAGGAGGTTCGAGCTGGGTGAGGAAGGCATTTTCCCAGAAGGTCTTCGGGAGTCTCTTTCATCCAATATATAAGTTCTGATTTGGTAAACTCGACTTTGGGAAAACAAGTCATCTCTCTTTCAGTGTCCTAGATGGGGTAGGGGGTAAAGGCTGCTTACAGCCCACAGAAGCCTGTTCTAAGAGGCAAGCAGGGTTGTTTGACTCTCATAACTGGAATAACTGGTGTGGTGAGGTGTCAGTTTTCTTTACAAAGTACTTTTTTCTCAAGGACACTTATCAACAGTTCCCAAATGCGACTGAAGACAAACACCGCTGTTGATGTGTTTCCAAATATTTTTTTTTAAAGATTTATTTATTTATTTATACAAACACTGGGTACAGTCAGAAGCACGGGAGGGTGAGAGAATTCACGAGGGCAAGAGCGGGGAACAGAACAGGCAGACTGATGGAATACACTGCTGAGGGGAGCAGTGGGCATGGCAGGAGAGGTCTGTTGCGCCATGTGAGACTCTCCCTGGCAGCCTGGTATTCAACTGGCGCTGCAGAGGCTGCGGGCAGCTTCGCAGCCCAGCGCTCAACTGCTGTGCCACTGGGGAGGCCCTGTGTTTCCAAATATTAAGCCCATCAATGGTAAATTGATTTTTGGTGCTGATCCCAGCCATTAACTAGAGATTGGCAGGATTGGAAGTATGTGGGATGACTGTTGTATCAAGCTAGGTGGTTTTATGACACCTGACTTTCAAGATGAGTCTGATATGAGATGACATTCATTGCTCTGTTGCTTTATCACTCAGCTAATATGTTGCGTTCCCCCTATATATGTGAAGTTTCACACTGCCTTGGAGTGATGAGAGTAAGTAAAAAATAAAATAGAAAGATACAGCCTAGGTTCATAAGAATTCCATATGCCGGGCCTCCCCTGGTGGCGCAGCGGTTGAGCGCTGGGCTGCGAAGCTGCCTGCAGCCTCTGCAGCGCCAGTTCAATATCCAGCCTCTGGCGAGAGTCCCACATGGCGCAACAGACCTCTCCTGCAGCGCCCTCTGCTCCCCTTAGCAGTGTATTTCGTCAGTCTGCCTGTTCTGTTCCCTGCTCTGACTCTGGCGCATTCTCTTACCCTCCCGCTTCTGACTGTACCCAGCACTTGTATAAATAAATAATCTTAAAAAAAAAAAAATAAAAGAATTCCATATGCTAGCCCAAAACTAAGAAACAAAATGAATAAACATGGCAAAACAATAAATGCTTGCTGGTCCAGAGTCATCAATCCCAAAAGAGTGTTTCTGATCCCCACAGCAAGGGGGAACTTCACAGAGGCGGTGAATTTAAGCTAGACTTTAAAGGATAAGTAGTACTATAATGTAGGGGAAATGAACAAAAACACTTAAAAAAAAGGTATCTGAAAAATGAAAGTAGACTCTGGGCTAAAATAGGTCTATGGAAGGGAGATGTTGGGGACAAGGCTGAAAAGAAAAATAGATTGGATCTTGTTGTAAAGTGTCCCTAAAATCAAAGCTAAAGTTATTTCATTCCAACAGCCTTGAGTGGTCATTGTAAATCTTCAGGTTTTACCTTCATGGAACATCATGGGGTTTCATAAGATTAATATAAAATCTCTTAAAGTAAGAGGAGAGTCTTACAGAATCATAATCCTTGGCACTCAACTGACTAAAGAACCAGTTTGGTCATTTTAAGATCAGTTTTCTAATCTGTGCTCTACTACTGATTCATTGGTACTGGGAAAAATAACTTCTCTAGGTCATCATTTTCTCAAGTGTAAAATAAAGGAACTAATCAAGATCATTTCTGAAGTTCCTTCTCGCTCTAAAAATCAACTATTCTCGTTCTGTTTCAGAAGCTTCTCTGAGAAAAGAGGAAAAAGTTACCAAACTTAATAATGTTGGAACGGTACTTTATTTAAAGTTGCAGAGTTGTTCTAATTTATCTGCATCCCAAAGTAGAAACTTGCACTCAATACAGAAGTCACATATGGTATATCCACTAAACTTTTGATATAAAAAGTATCTTTGGAGGTTACATGGTACATTTTGCTTTTGACAACTGGGCTATTAGTAAGAATTATTTTTCAGCATTGCTGATGAAAAATTTTAAATCAATAAATTCATAGCAAAATACTATTGAATGTTGGCTGATAACACTAGTGACCAGAGTAACATTACTGCCAATAGTAAATTTTGACACTTAAATTCATTTCAAAAGAAATTATGTCCATAAAAGATCAAGTTTTTGGTTTTTTTTTTCCTTTCTTCTTTGAAGTGGCAACATGGAAAACAAATTTGACTTTTCTAAAAGCAGAAGCAACGAATTCATGAAAACAGCAGTGTTTTGTGTGGATGTCTTGCCATAAGTAGTGGTCATCAGGAAATTGATTTGATTTTCTGTTCTACCTCAACTATCTCTGTAAGGGCAAAGGCACCATTTATTTGGCTTTACTTTTCTTTAAATCACTTACTGCAATTATGGTCATGTTTTCATTTAACTGTTCCTCCACACTGGGCTAAAAGATACTTGAGTGCTGGGACTCTGTATTCGCACCTCTATTCTATCTGGTATGTATGTTACTCAATATTCATTGAATAAATTAATCTGATTTTTTTGTAAAATGAGGGGGTTGGACTTTTTACCATGCCTTCCATATTCATGATTCTGTAATATATATGACTTAACTTTTAATTTTCTAAGTCCAGATAGGTGACCTTTCCCTTTCAGCTTCAGTTCTAGCCTTCTATTCTCATTAGTGCTCTTTCAAATCAGCACATTTCTGTCCTAATTCAACTTGAACATAAAGTAATACAAGTAGCTACAGTGGTGCTAAGTTTCGAGAGGAAGGATTTGCTGAGGACATGTCATAGAATTTGCTGCTGAAATCAAATCCTACCTCTTGAAGTTATGACATGCACCTAAAATAAGTTAAAAATTAAGATTAAACTTGAGCAATTTCTAAATGGAAAATGTGATATTCTAAAATTTACAGATGCTCAAGCATGAAATGTGATGACATTCCTATTGAACCCAAGAACACAATTAAGCTACATGGTCACTGCTGTGACAAAAATCCCGTAATGTCAGAAGAGCCATGACCCTGCCGTTGGGTAAACACATATTTAATGTAAGTCAACCCATTACAATGCATCCAGTTACAATAAAAATCTTTACTGATTTTGGAAACCCACTCAATTATTTTGATCAACATTATATGTAACCCAAATAGATACAATGAAATCACTGACAACTTGAGATGTTATAGCTAAATTACAAAAAATAATTGGATAATGTAGACAACTCCAATAATGTATTTAATTTCATACTGTGCTTAACATTAGATGGCATATAATATTGGGAAAGGGAGATTGAAAGAATTGTGCTTTTTCCTTAAACCAGACTTGGATATTAACAAGAGGAGGGTAAATCCTAGGTGTGGAAATATCTCATTCATTGTGCTTTTTACATACTTTCCTTGCTATTTCCAGCTATAAACCTTAAATCTGCTCCTCTGGGTAAATTCTTTTAACTCAAGTACAACACAATACTAGGCAGTCTTTAAAATATTTTCTATTAATTATAAAAAACACTCATATGAGAACTGTAAAATCATTTTCTTTTAGAAGGCATCAAATATTTAGGGAACTTTATTTTTA
The DNA here is from genome assembly GCF_964194135.1 of Talpa europaea. NCBI lineage: Eukaryota > Metazoa > Chordata > Mammalia > Eulipotyphla > Talpidae > Talpa > Talpa europaea. The sequence goes on from NC_140070.1 coordinate 61,728,647, forward strand.
AGGATAAATCAGGTAAGACACAGCTTTTATTGACCCAAACATGCATAATCCATTCTTAATATAAAATGCACTCAACTGGTAAATTACACATGAAATACAAAGGGAATGGAAATTCACATATGTAAAACAGTTGCTACTTGTAGCAATTTAACAGTCAAATTAATGAAGACATTATACATTTAAAAAAAAAAACAAATCTTAAAGCCAATTTTCTATAGCTAACAAAGGGATAGTCTGATACGGAATGGTCTGACTCAAAGCAAAAAATAAGGCACCTGCTATGAATTTAGAACTTTCACTTTTAAAGTTAAAATAAAATAGAATCAATTAATCAAGACACTTGTTTCAGAGGGAAACAAGTACAGGGGTTGATTTCCTGGGTGATAAAGGCAGGTAACAATGCAGGAAAAAACCTGCTGACCCAAGGTCAGCTGATACTTTTCCTATTCCAGAGTAAAGTTCCTAAATGTTCTTAACCACTTCTCTCCCTCACTCTCCCCCATAATTGGGGGTATAAAGAGACAGAGAGGTTCACACTGTGTAAAAGGTAGGTAGATTTCCCTTCTGTTCCTTGTAAAACAGCTTATTTTAAAAGAGGTAACCTGAGGCAATTATGGGAAACAAGCAGTTTTCTGCCCAATTCATTAATACAGACAGCTCTCAGGTTTTTCACATCAAGATATGGCTAAGTACATAAATTGCCACTACTTCACTACTTCAACAATACCAGAAAACCCAAAACCTGCCTTATCATTCACCCTTACCAATACTAAAGTTAGATCAACATAGCCGATAAAATCACACAATAAAGGGAAGACAAAAAAGAATGACTATCGGTAAATCCATTTAATTTCAGGTGATGCTTTAATCTGATATATCTAGTACCCGAACAGCATTTTAACCATAGACCCAAAAAAAGCATTTCCAAACTAAGTATAATTTTTAGTTGATGTGCCTTTTTGGTATTAAAAGTGCTATCAACATGCTAAGATGTCTAATGGCACACTGGACTCAACAGTATGTCTTGATGAAGCATCCATTTTTAGTAGTATTTTCCCCTAAAATGTTGTCTAAGATAGTAGATTCCTTTGATATATTAAAGTGATTCTGGTCAAATCAATGTGACATAAACAAACTTTCCCTGACTTTACTCCACCCGTGGTAGCTTTTAGTGAAGTGAAACTTAAGTGACTGATTGAGTTGCAAAATGCACAGCCAATTTTTTTATGGCATTTTAGGTTAGTATATTCATTCATGCAAAATCCAAGGTAGTGTAATAGAGATATTGTTAAAATAGACATTGTGGCTATAAGCATCTCCCTTTATATTAGGCATTTAGAAGCTTTTAAAATTTTTTAGGTGCTTAAAACTGGAGAAACTAGGCTAACTGTAGTTGCTCCACTTATAAGCACCTTACAGGACAGTTACATGATGCTACATGGGAGTGTGCTTTCAATTCATGAGATAGTAATAAAGTGCCTAGATATAAAAAAACCATGATTCCAAATTTTAAATTAAGCTAACTGCATTTACACATTAGGGTAAGCAAAATCTAGACCCCGTCTACACAGATTTAATCTAATTATACTGTATACTGTTTTAAGAACACATTAAAAAAAAAAAGTCTTTACTGACTGAATAAGCAGGGTCCACTATTATAGCTTAACAATCAAATTTTATTGCTTTATTCATGTGGTGCTTTTGCAAGGCACTGTGGTATGGACTAGAAAACTTGGAATGATTTGTGAAGAAACCTTGGAATGACACATGAAGGATGATAAGAAAAGTCATTCTGAGGCAGGATGCTTTACTGAATTGTTTTAAACTAGGGTATCAAACATCAGGAATGAGTTTAAGTTAAAATTCACAGGAGAATGGAAAGATCTTAAGGTCAGACACTTCACATGCCCATCCTGATACTTTGAATAATCTGGAAAATTGCTGTAAAGAAAAAGAGCACAAGTTAGAACATGCTTTGATTAAAATGGGTCTAGCACCTTACAAATATTTATTAAGGTAGTTCAAGAATTCAAGAGCACCCTTACAATTATTTACAAATGCCAGGTAACTTCATTATAGTAAGAAGCAAGGACAGGGCTATCTTAATGTGACAATTAAATGCCCGTAAGCTATTGTTTTAAAATCTGTCTCCCTGAAATTTATCTCTGAATGTTCAAAAAAGCTCCCAGATAAGGAGTCAGTTTGGAAAGATGTTAAAGCACCAGAGCAAACAGGTTTTTCTAGCATGGAATTATTTTGCTTTATCCTTAAATAATTAAGCGTCCTTTGAAGGCCAAGCCAATGATATGCATGTCACCTCATTCTCACAAAGCTGAAATTCAATAATCTTTAAGTTATATAAATTGCTTGGCTCTTGGCCATTTATCAGGAAAGCTTCCAACTGGCTAAGTTTAGAAGACAAAGTGAAATGTTTAGCAAAACTCAGTAACTTCAGAATATCAAAATGTGGGAAAAGAGAAACATACTTCACCATTAACAGCTTTGCATACTAAGATAATAAGTGAAGAATGGCAAGACCGGCCGTGATCCATTTGCAGAGGCAAGACTATCACTCTAACAGCAGATTGTGCCAATAACCTACCATATGCCAAGCGTTTCTTTTATTAATCTAAAAACATTTGTATCACACATTAAATTGCCATTCAGGTAAATTTCCTCTGGAGGGAATCAGCTCTGCACTATACTCACTTCATAAACCATACTCAATTTTTACATAAAATGAAGCTCAATCATCTACATGTACATATTGTTCATAGGCTATTCTGCAAACACACTGACAACTAGGTCGCAAACACTCTAAATTCTCATTCTGTGATGTGTTTTTGTATAAATTTCTTCCAAACTGACCATTACGAAGAACCTGACCTCTTTTCTGCTCTCCTGGGAGCACAAATCAAGCTGGGAGAAGTTTCTGGAGCACCACCATCTGAGCATATGTGGGACAAGTAATTTGGTTCAGATGCAATAGGATTATGTGGCGCTCCCGGCAGGTGGGTTGAGAACTAAGTGGACAGATTCACCACTGGTGGGTCACCACGTCATCCCAAACTCAGCCAAAACCGTACTCGACAGTGGCCCCCAAAACACTTACCAGAGCCACAAACCACAAATATGAAGAGAGCCAATAACCAGGGTCCTACAGACGCCTTCTCTTCGGGAGCATTTCTCTGCAAAAAGGAAAAGGCACGTTTCAAACGCAAAACCACTCCGACGCCGGAGTCCCACGGCCTGCAACGCGGGCCAGGTCTCGCGGGGTCCCCTACCTCACAGGTCGCCCCTCCGTTCCCGAGTCGCCCAGCACCGCACCCACCTTCGGAACCCCCTCCCCCAGCGTATCGTCCAGCTCGCGGCCTCTGGCCCCCGGGCCTCGGTCCCGGTTACCGAACGGAGAGAGACGCCCGCTCCTTCCTTACCGAGGTCTTGGCGACATTGCCGCGCTGGGTGATGTTCTTGCTGTGCTTCTCGTTGGCCATCCGGATCCGCTGCTTGGCGACCATCTTCGCGGCACCACCACCTGCCCCAGTCGCCCCGTGGGCTCGCTCGCTCGCTCCTCTCTGGTCGCCGCGACGCGACGCTCCCGGACCCGCGCCGCCGGGGCGAGAAGGCGCTCAGGCAGGGCGCTAGCCTCGGCCTATGGCCTGGAAGCGAGCGCGGGGAGCAGCCCGACGACGCCGGACGGGCCGGCCGAGCGAGGCGGGAGCGCGGGAGGCGAAGAGCGGGCCGCCGGGAGAGCCTCGCGCCGCCGCCGCCGGGAGCGTGGAGTGAAAGAGGAAGGAAACGCAACGCAACAACCGACGGTGCAGCCTGTCGCCTCGCACTGCTTCGGGTTCGGCTGCCAACGTCAGCACTGGGAGGACTCCGCCCCGCGGAAGTAAGGGCTCCGCCGGCTCCAGAGGAGGGAGAGGGAGGGCGAGGGCGGGCGCACCGGGCCCAGCCCCCCCACACTCGGTAAAGCGTCGCCCCAGAACTGCGCGCGCGCGTTCGGCCTCCGTGTCTGGGGCGCCCTCTAGCCGGAAGTGAATGGGCCCCGAGGGTACTGGCCCCGGAAACACCCTCTCGTGGTCTCCACGCCGGAGGAGACGTGTAGGGGACGGGTTCGGCTCTCGTGAACTCTGACCCGAGCGCTTGGGTTTCTCTTTCCGGAACAACATGGCGCCATCCACGCCGCTCCTGACAGGTGAGTTCGGAACAAGCGAGGGACTGTTTCTTCAGAGCACTTTCCTTTGTGTCTTTTCTCTTGGGGACTACCCGAAATGCCTTGGGGTCTGATCCTTCGTTTCTTATGAATTGCGGAAGGACCGGACGGATTGTAGGGTTTTTTAGTGTAGCGTGGCAGTCGGAAGTGAGGCCTCTGCCATTGGGCTCCGGCCTGCCCTGCTTTCGTCTGTCTGTCGTTCTTCCCTGCCGCTTGAAGTTCTGCAGGAATAGGAGAAGGCAACTGACAGAAAGTGCTGGTTCAGTTCTCCCAGGGTCTGCAATGCCGGGTGACTGGCCTTGTTAATCGTTAAGTCATTAGTTTTGTAATAAGGGAAAAGTATGAACATATGACTCAGTGCGCTGGAATACACCTGAATTAAACACACC